>NW_023416314.1:55823580-57101080 GCF_014108235.1 Myotis myotis
CTTCTGATGGCTTCTTGTCATTTTCCTTGCCTGCCACCATCCTGTTGGGTGATGGAAACTTCCTCAACCTCTGCCCGTTATTATTTCCATCTGCCAAGGCAGTGCTCCTGGGAGTGTCTTTGATCCATTTCCCCCCAGAGCATAGAGACTGGTATGCAGGAGTTTTATTGGTGAGTGCTCCCAGGATCAGCGCCTGTGAAGAAAGGAAGGAAGCGGGATGGGAAAAGGAAGAAGTTGAACTGATATGCAGTTGCAGGAAAAACCTCCACACATTCCATGGGCAGCTATGGTGTTGGATAGCTTAGCAGAATTGTCCTACATGAGAATAACAGGATTGTATCAACTGGGCAGGGCAGGGACCAGTCACTGGATGTGACCTTGTGCAATGCAATGAAGGAGCCTTGACCTTGGGAAAGGGAGCCCTCAGCTGAGAGAAATTCCTAGAGAGAGAGACTCAACTATAACACTCTCAGAATGAGGCATAAGTGTCCAGTCCCGGGGAGGGACTGGCAGTGTAGCCCCTACAGGCATTACAGGAAGTCTCAGTGTTACCGTTTCCAACACTCCCTTTTGTTGATGAAACTTCTGAGCAGCCATTCCTGTCTCAGATGTTTTCAAATGTTTTCCCTATGCTACCTCTCACTCCCTAAATGGCTTTATTTGCCTTCTAGGTCAGTGGTTCTCAACCTTCTGGCCCTTTAAATACAGTTCCTCTTGCTGTGACCGAACCATAAAATTATTTTCGTTGCTACTTCATAACTGTAATGTTGTTACTGTTATGAATCGTAATGTAAATATCTGATATGCAGGATGGTCTTAAGCGACCTCTGTGAAAGGGTCATTCGACTACTAAAAAGACGCGACCCACAGGTTGAGAACCGCTGTTCTAGGTGATGCCAGAAACTAGCGACTTGAAGTGTTCATGATTCAAACATAAAGCATATTCCCTTAAGATCTGAGTTAGGGAGTGTTAGATTAAAATGTCTAGTGTTGCACATAAATGGATTCTTTGCTAACCAGGGCCACTATCATGGGACATCTTTGGAGTTTCAACTGCTTTAAAGTACTGACTCAATTATTTTTTGTTAAGTGACAAACCGCCCTGAAACTTACTGTCATATAACAAAATATGTATAATTTCTTATGTTTCTTTAGGTCAAGGGATAGATTAGGACAGATGGCACACATAGACTAATTACTAAAATTCTGCAGCATACCAAAAAAATTTTTTTTTTTTTTTGCCCATCTGACCAAAAAATTAGGTGTGATTTTGATTCATTCACACCAGGTGGCTATTGTTGTGTTGGCTGTTGTCATTTTTTAAAATTTGACAATCTAAGAGAAAGATGAGTGGTCCTGACTAAATAGTCATGTTTTAAAAATTCTTGTAGCACACTGGTTGAAAATCACTTGGCCAGGAACATCCCACTCAGATCACTGGAAATTGGCTTAATGTCAGGTGGGGCAATGGGGTGAATTAGCTGAGTATCTGCCATTCTCCAGTGTCTTGGGCTTGCTCACATGGTGGTGCTTTCAGAGTTCCCAAGAGCAGCAAGAGAAGGCAAGCCCCAACACATAAGCACTTGTGATGTGTCCATTTTTGTGATGGTTGCTATCATCCTATTAGTTAAAGCAAGTCACGTGGCCAAGATTAGAATTCGTGTAGTAGGGGACTACCCAGAGGCCTGGCGATATGGAGGAGAATTATTAGGGGCATTTTTGCCAACAATCTACCACAGGTACCATCCTCAGAGGATGAGACAGACCTCTTCCTTCTTTGTTCAAGAATCTGGAGTTGCGATGTCCTGGAGCAAAATTACAATGCTCTGAGTCCCCTCCCTGTTTTTTCCTTGTGCCAACAGGAAACCTGGTGTCCAAGGTGGTTCTGCACATTGGATATGGTTTCTTGGTAATGTAGAACTCTTACCTATTCAACTTTATCCTCTGATTCTCCAACACCTAGGAAAATGTGAGCTGTCAGTAAATGTGGAATTAATAAATGGATGAAGGGAATGAGTGAATGAAGGACATTACTGATAGATAGCAGTACTTGTTTTTTATTTTTTAAGTTTCTGTTTATTTTTAAAAATATATATTTTTGATTGATTTCAGAGAAGGGGGGGAGAGATAGGGACATCAATGAAGAGGAGAATCATTGATTGGCTGCCTCTTGCACACCCCACATGGGATTGAACCCGCAACCTGGGCGTGTGCCCTGACAGGGAATTGAACAGTGACCTCCAAGTTCATAGGTCGATGCTCAACCACTGAGCCACACCAGCTGGGCTGCAAGTACTTTTTTTTTTTTTTTTTTTTTTTTTAATAGGAAAGCACACAGTCCTTGTTCTTGCCCTTTGGGTATGTTCCCACTGGTTTAAAAATGTCAGTATCTTGATTCTGATAATAGAAAGTAGGGAAGGGATGAAGGAGGTTAGCAGGGAAAAGGGGAGGGGGATTGCATAACTCTAGGAGCACTATTCACATGGAATATGGGAATATCCTGGGAATGGTGCTGCCTGAAGGTGTGCTGTGTGGGTGGGCCTGGACCACATGGTACATCTATGGTGGTCTCTTCTTCCTGTTCATTGTCTTCCGCACTGAAGTGAACTGTGTGTAAGCTCTCTGAGCTGCATTTTCAGGCCATAACTATAAATACATGCTTCCTAAGTGTTTTCCTGCTAAGGCATCAGATGAGGGAAACTGATTAGGGCTGGATATCCACTCACTGGCATCACTTTTAGGCCTCCCCTGCAGCGTGGTGGTCTCTGAACATACAGATCCATCCCAACCAAGATCTCAGCTCTGTGTTGCTGCCTATGAGCTAAGTCTTTTGAAGACCCACACAGCTTCGTAGTTCATGGCAGCTCTTCATTGCAGGCCTGAACCCAATGCATGAAAAGTTAAATGGAAAAACATAAAGTATATGTTGATGCAATGTTAGTTTGACAACTGATGCCGCAAGCAAACACAGATGTGGACGTCAGTCACTGGCGCTGGCTCTGCAGCATGTTAAATACTTTCAGAGCCAATGAATAAAAATAAGATATTGCCTGCTTTTGCCGCAGTATTGTTAACTTGACTTGATAATATGTTTGGTTTTATTTAGCATTGCTGTATCAGGGATAGATGGGAAAGTGAGAAGATCTGCAAATTTTTCTATTTATCCTTTTCCAGCTTGCTTCTGTCTCTCTTCTGTATACTAATAATTTTAATTAGATTCTTGGAAGTGACAATCTGAATAGAGATTACTTAAAGCTCATAAATTATATAGATGTAAGTTTTGAGACAGTCTGTTTTAAATTGGCTTTTTCTTAGGAAGTTGATTTAATAAGGTGTCACGTGCATGTTAGATAGCACAGACTCTGACAGGACTTCCTGAATTAAAATGTGCAGTGTTATCTGACTTCGACCAGAGGAATTATTTCTGAACCTGCGGTGACACATCAGTATGCACACCTACACCCTGATCAGCTTACACGGCTCAGCTTAGGGTCAACAAGAGCCTCTTTCTGGTGTAAATGATTTTTTTAAAGTTTTCTCTAATGATTGTTGTCTCCTGTAACTGGGATTAGGAAATACCAGGGTGACCTCAGAGTCTGTCAACTTCTATGGGACTTAGTTTTCTCATCTGTTAAGTGAGGGGGTAGGACTCTGGGACACTAAGATGCATGTGACTTTGTCATTTTATGAGCCTCAGGTCTATTCTAGCAGACAAGTGACTAGGTCTCTGTAGACTCGGGGTTCAGGGAGCTACTCCTAAAGAGCCGCCATCCTGGTTCTCCAGGGCTGTCACTGCTGCTGAGGGCCAGGTCCTGTTGATGAACAGGGGTCCCAGTGACAAGAGTCTCTAGGAGGAGCTTTTTTCACTTTCTGGACTCTGTACCCAATGAGATCCAGTGGTTGCATTTTATTAGTGGACATTGGAACAGGGGCCATTGGAGTAATTGTCAGGCCTTGGAAGCTTTCCCTAATTGTTTGGCAAAATTGCTTTTTTTTGGTATTGCTTTGTGTGTTGCATTTTTTGTGTGGTTACAATGGGTTTCATTTGGGCTACTGAGTGCCTTACTTGAGTGAATGTGTCTCTCTGATAAACAAGATTCTTTGTCAAAATCAATTGCTGTTTATGAAATCTAAATAATAGGAATACCAACAGCAATACGATCCTTAATGTGACTTTTTTGTCCCTGTGTCTATGTATTTTGTAGATACTTTTTATATCTCTTTCAAGATATGATTTCTATCCCTGATTTTAAAAGTATATGCATTCTTTGGTATCCATGGGGGATTAGGTTCCAGAACCTCCTGCGATACCAAAATCCTCAGATGCTCAAGTCCCTTATATAAAAGGGTGTGCTCATAACTTACACATATCCCCCTGTCATCTCTATATTACTTATAATGCCTAATAATGTGAATGCTTTGTGAACAGTTGTTATACTGTACAGTTTAGGGAATAATGACAATAAACTAGAGTCTCTACATGTTTAATACAGACTCAGCCTCCAGGCCTAGTTACATAGTACATGTCAGCAACCATGTAACATTAAAAATAATAACTTTGCTCTGTGGTTGGTTGAATCCATGGATGTGGAACACAAGGATACAGAGGTCTGACTGGAGTACATTTTCATTTCATAAAACTTGAAATATAGAAAAATCTCAAAAGACAAAATAAAACCATCCTGTTACCTAGAGATAAACCATATTTAATATTTTGATATGCACTTCTCTAATTTCTGCCTCCCTGTCTTTGTCTCTCTCTTTTTGTGTTTCTATCTCTTTCTCTCTTTAATGTGAATACTTTCATTTACTATGTGGTGAAATACTTTTCTATTTAATAATATATTCTTCAACCCTAAATATTCAAGGCCATAAATTTAAATGGCTTCTTACATTATACCTTCTGTGAATTATAATTCTCTAATGCTTACTATTTTTAAAATAATTGTTGTGTTGACTATATACACATTTTTGTAAATATATCTATTTTTCTTAAACATATAGAATTGTTAAATATAACAGATACTACTGTGTTAAGGTTCTTGTGAAATATTGCTAAATAGTCCTCAAAAATTGTGTGACTGTTCAAACCTCACAGTGTATATAAGTGCTTTTAGCCCAAGCAGATCATCTTTAGGATATTAGAATTTTGAGTCCTTTTAATTTGGTGGGTAAATAACCCTTCTCTGTTGTTTTAATTTACATGATTCTTATTACTATGTGTTAAATGTTTTCCATATGCATATTGTACATGTGCATGTCTTCTTTTGTGAGTTGCAAATTTATTCCCTTTGCCCATTTTTTATTAATGTACTAGAGGCCTGGTGCACAAAAATTTGTGCACTTGGGAGGGTCCTTCAGCCTGGCCTATGCCCTCTCCCAGTCTGGGACCCCTCGGGGAATGACCACCTGCTGGCTTAGGCCTGCTCCCCGGGGGATTGGGCCTAAGCTGGCAGTCAGACATCCCTCTGGCAGTCCAGGAGCCCTTGGGGGATGTCCACTTGCCAACGGGGAGCAGGCCTAGCTGCAGTCGGACATCTTAGCGCTGCTGAGGAGGCGGGAGAGGCTCCCACCACCACCGCTGTACTGGCAGCTGTCAGCCTGGCTTGTGACTGAGCATTGCTCCCCCTGCATTGAGCATCTGCCCCCTGGTGGTCCGTGTGTGTCATAGTGACCAGTGATTCCCAGTTGCTCTGCTGTTAGGGTCAATTTTCACATTACCCTTTTATTATATAGGATAGAGGCCTGGTGCATGGGTGGGGGCCAGCTGGTTTGCCCTGAAGGGTGTCCCGGATCAGGGTGGAGTCCTGCTGGGGTGCCTGGCCAGCCTGGCTGAGTGGCTGATGGCTGTTTGCAGGCTGGCCAAGCCCCCCAGTGGGGACCCTTACCCCATGAGGGTATGGCCAGCCTGGGTGAGGGGCTGATGGCTGTTTGCAGGCTGGCGCCTTTTGTTTTTTTATTTCTTCCCCCATCACCATTTATCTATCCCCCTATACCCTCTCCTACCCACCTTATCTGCCCTCTGCAATTTCCACACTATTGTCCATGTCCATGGGTTCTTTCTCTCTCTCTCTTTTTCCTTTTTCCTGTTTTGCTCTATGCCTTTGCTTTTGTGATTAGAAAAGCATTCCTCACTGGTGGACTATTTTAATTTCTACATTGTTTTTCAATTTAATTTTAAGCAATTATTTATTTGTGCTTTAACTCACCTTATGGTGTGAGGTAGGGGTCTAATGTTATTTTTTTTTTCTTCAAATAGTTGATCAAATGTACCAGAACTGTTTACTTAATAATCCCTATTTTATTGCTAATTTAAAATGCCTTTTATCATAAGAAAAAACTACTTATATTTAAGTCAGTAGTTCAGTTTTTGTAGTTTTGCACTATGCTTTCAACATCAGGCTATACAAATTTTGAACTGATCATTGTCTTTTTTTTTTCTTCTTTAAATATTGCTTGACTCTTCTTCCTTATCGATTTTTTCAAAGGTGTTCTATTAATTATATCAAATTTCAAAGATGTGTTTTTCACTGGAATTGCATTACATTTATAAGTAAGTAATTTTGAGAGCATTGATATCTTCACAAGAATATAGTATCTCTCTTTTGCAAGTCAACTTTCATATACCTTAATAAAATTTTTACGTTTATTTTCTTTTTATAGGCCTTATATATTTCTTTGTAAATCTGTTACTGTGTATTTAATTATATGGTTTCCTATTATGAGTAGAAACTTCACTTAACTTTTCTAACTGGTCCTATTTAGGAAGGAGATTGATCTATGGCTTTATTTTTTAACTGCTCTCATATTAAGTGGAGGATGTACTGAGGAGGGATTGTTTAAGTGGTCTGGATGGGAACAGTGGATCATGGATGCCTCTTATAAGAGGAAACAACTGGACATGGATCCTTTCTCTTTTATCGCTGTTTCTTACACAGCTCAGCCTCATTCCGAACGCCCCATAGAAACTCAGTAAAATCTTTTGTAAAAAGTGCTTGTTGGTTATTCAAATAATCCCTTTTGACTTCTGCCAATAATGAGACTTGGAAAAGAGGGATAGAGGAAAATACTGCTTTCCACTCCATACACTTTGGAATATTGTAATATCTAAATCTCAATAGTCCAAACCCCTAACATTGAATGAGCACTATCACCTCCCTGGGCTTTGGGCCAAGCACTGAGCATGCATGAATGCATTTCATCTTCACAACACAGTTATGAGTAGGTACTTCATTTTCTCCATTTTGAGGATAGGAAAGCCAAAGTGAGAGAAGTCCAGCTACTTGCCCAGGTCACAGGGACAGTAGAGGTGGAGCCAGCCAGTGCAGTTCCATAGCCCTTGCCTCTAAGTGCTGAGCTGAATTACATGGATTCCTGTGTATATCCAAGAAACTCCCTTCCAGTGAATCATATGACATGACATTGATAAATAATATGACCTTATTTGCTAATTTTCAAAAGTTGAACTTTTAATAGTTGGGATCTAAGGCTAAAGGTGTACTGAAGCAGAAGAATTCCCCTCAGAGGAAAGGAGGTTTGGGTCCCCATTCAAGGTTTCCTATGACTCCCTATGTGACTTATTAGTCAGCTTCCCTGTCTGCCTCAGGGTCATCATATGAGAGAGAGGTGGGTTATGTAAACTTCAGGGAATTTTTCTGGAACTCTAACAACCTGTGATTATAACATAGCCTTCTGGGGGACCCCTTTTCAAATGGGCATTCATTTGAGACCAACTAGATTTTCATGCTGAGCAGAAAGTACATGCTTTTAATAAGTCAGTTGCTTTAGCAAGCTTTTCTCTTCATTAAATTCCATTTTATTTTATTTAGATTTAAAAATAAATTCTCCTCTAAAACCAAATGCATACAAAATGAAAATTTCAGTATTTGCCAATTCGTGTAATCATTGACTGTTAGAAGCAGAAAGGATATTAGAAATTGTCTAGCACAGATATGGAAACTGAAATGCAGGGATGGTGAATTACTTCCTGAGGTTACACAAAGACTAGATGATAAAAATGTTATTTAAAACAATAATTGCATCTAGCTATAGCCTAAATAATGTCAGTGATTTTCATGGTAAAAATATTTGGGTAGGAATGGTCTGAAAAATTGAAGAAATGTCTAGGAAAAAGGTCAAGAAAAGGAAGGTTGTGAATTTCAAAGTTTGAAGGTTTTAAAAGTGAAGTCCAGAAAACAGATTTGTAATACATATGCCTGAGTATATTTTAGTATATGAAGACCCTGTCAAATCAATAAGGAAAAAGATAAATGTGAAATTTAAATATAACACAAAACAAAACATTTAAAAAGGCATTTCATAGAAGAGCACAGTCCATTAAAAACTGTTAAACTTTTCTGATAATCAAATTCATGCCAATTAAAATAATTAGATGCCATTTTTCAATTTTGCAAACATGTCAAGATTAAAGTACAGAGCATCAAGGGGGAAAGACACCTCACACTTTTTTTTTTTGAGCGGGGACATGGATGGGCACTACTTTTTCAGCATAGCAATTTGTCAGTGTTCATCAAGTCTTAAAGTATTTCATGTTCTGTGAGCCAGCAATTTTCACTCCTGGAATTTATCTTTAAGATACCACATCAATCTATATATATATAAAAGCCTAAGTGATGGTTCGACCCTTTGACCATTCGACTAGTCACTATGATGCTCACTGACCACCACGGGGCAAATGCTCAATGCAGAAGCCACCCCCTGGTGGTCAGTGCACTCCCTGACCAGTGCTGCTCAGGGAGTGCTGCTCAGCTGACCAGCGGGCACCAGATGCAGGGCTCATGGCTGGCTGCTGCAGCCCAGAGACTGCAGCAGAATAGCAGCGAGCCTACCAAGCAGCAGCAGTGGCAGGTGCAGCGGGGCCAGGATGAGCAGATGCGGCAGGCAGTAACGGCAAGCGGCGTTGGATGGCCGGTTTTGGCCCTATTTCTGCAGGCCAACCTGAGGGACCCACCGGTGTACCGGGCCTCTTGTATATTATGTTTATCCACTTGTTTAAAATAGAGGAAGATTAAAATGAACAATGTCCAGTTACAAGAAACTGGTCACATTTAATTAGTGTATAATCATATAGTTAAAAAGTGTAGACTTTGAAATAATATTGTAGAAAACATGCAATAAAAGAGAAATAAATAGTTGATATATTATTCTCATGTATAAGAGCAAGCTGCAAATGAGGTGTTCAATAAGATTTTTCTGTTTTGAAAAATTATAAAAATATTTGGAATTTCACTTCCTTTACTGGCTATCCTATATAATAAAAGCCCAGTGATAGAACGGTGGAATGACCAGAATGACCAGTCAACCAGTCGCTATGACATGCAGTGACCACCAGGGGACAAACACTCAATGCAGGAGCTGCCCCTTGGTGGTCCCATAGTGTGAGCACTGCTTGGCTGACCAGGATGAGTGGTGCCTCCCATAGGGGGCCAATCCCCACAGGCCACCCCCCACCAGTGCACGAATCCCATGCACCAGGACTCTAGTATAATATAAATGATTTTTAAATTTTTACCTATCTATATTTATTTTTCTATAATGATCATATATTATTTTCATAACCCAGAAAAAAGTTATATGAAGTATTCCCAAAGACATATAAATGGTTTAACACGTTAAGTGCCCAGCCTTTTTTGTCTTCCAGACAGAAAGTATAGTGTCAGTCATTGGTGACTGATTGGGTGCTTAAGGTGTTAAAGAGACTATAATTATTTTTCCTTATACCTTCTTTTATATGCAGAGAGTTTGTTGATTAAAACCTTCTATGTCACTTTGCCATCTTCTAGTTAAAGGAAATTGAGTTTGAGTTCAAATCTAGGGTATAGATAGACGATCCCAGAGTTTAAGCAACATGATTGTGTATAAGGACACGTCCTCTCTCCAAGGAGATTTTAACACCAATGGGCATAGCTCCCATAAGATGAAACTGATGGACTTGTGGGCAGAGAAGCAACTGTATGGGTATGAGTCCATGGATATTATATGCAGCAAATTTGTACAAGGCTGTCTCTGGTTTAGGCTTAGAAATTTATAAGTTCATTATAAAATATTTTTTAAAGGCACTCAAATACATTTTGATTAACTTAATCCAAAATTGTATTATCTTTACATGTTCCTATCTTCTATTATAATAAAATAGTTTGGGTCTGACCGTCATCTCCTGAAATGAAAACATGATTTAATGAAATGGCATTTTCCAAGCTTTAAAGGAAGCCAGTGTTTGGATTAGCCTGTTTAAATTAAATTGTTGCTTCCTTTTGCTTTTCTCAGTAAGCACACCCATGTCATTTCTTGCTTCACTGCACTGTGCGTTGAGATTTGTTTTGGAAGTGGCATGAGCGGCTTCTCAGCATTTTACCCTGATCTCACAGTGACACTGAGGCCTCTAATTGCTGACACTCTAGTGGTGATCTTTGTGCTGATCCTGTACTAGGAAAGCAAGGTGATCTCATATGAGTAACAAGCAATTCGTAATTACTCTGATGGAAAATTTTATTTCATCAAGGAAAAGAAAAAATGATATTTAACAATTCAGGGAAATAAGTGTCTCCTGCTTTCTGTTGTACACTAGGGTCTGACTAATTAACATGATATGTCTGGCATCTCATATCTCGGGGACAGTCGTTATCTCTTCTTTGCTCTGAGACCCAGGGAAAGACAGAGCATGAAGATGAATCAATAGGTCTGCTTTCTACTAATGATTCTTCCATCGCTGCAGGGGGTGACTTGTGAAGGTGTCCTGAGATGAACTAAGTGGAGTAAGCTGTTGCTGGATTAGAAGTTGCACCTGTAGTCTTACATTTAAACAATTAGTTCATTTATGACATCTTCAAGAGTCCACCTGCATTGGGCCCAGCAGTCCAACAGCAGTGAAGAATGTTTTATGCCAGTGAACCAACCACATGGGGTTAGGCACACTAAGTAGGTGAACAGCACCTAGTGATGTCTCTGCCTCTTACTGATCTGGGAGGTCTATCTTCTCCTGCTGTTGGATGTTGGATCTCCTGGTTCTCAGGCCTTCAGACTCTAGGATTTAATACCAGTGGCCCCCAGGTTCTCAGGCTTTCCACCTTGGCTTGGGAATTACACCATTGGCTCCCCTAGTTCCCAAGCCTTTGGGATTGAACTGAATTATATCATCAGCTTTCTTGTTTCTCCATCTTGTAGATGGTAGATGGTGGGTCTTCCCAGCCTCCATAATTGTATGAGCCAACACCTACTAGTATAATGAATCTCCTGTTATCTCTATCTCCATATATCCTATTGGTGCTGTTTCACTGGATAGCCCTAATACAACTTCTGTATAATGGAAATGATATTATTTATTTCATCACAATTTTTGAGGATTAAATTAAATTATATAATACATGTTAAAACCTTGGGAATTGTAAACACTTAAAAATATTAGCTATTATTCTTAACTGATAAGTTATGCCATTTGGTTTTCTGTAACTATGGTTTAGCTACACCTTCATTATATGGGGGATGGTCTTTGCATGCACATGTGTTTTTATGTAACACTAGAGGCCCAGTGTATGAATTCATGCACCAGTGGGGTCCCTCAGCCTGGCCTGTGGGAGCAGGCCGAAACTGGCTCTCTGACATCCCCTGAGGGGTCCCGGATTGTGAGAGGTCACAGTCCAGGCCAAGGGGCCCCACCGGTGCATGATCAGGGCTAGGGAGGGAAACAGGAGGTTGGCCAGCCTTTGAAGGACCATGGGAGGGCTCCAGGGCATGTCTGGCCCATCTTGCTCAGTCCTGATCTGCTGAACCCCAGCAGCAAGCTAACCTACTGGTCGGAGCGTCTGCCCCCTGGTGATCAGTGCACATCATAGCAAGCAATTGAGCAGCCTTAGCATATCATTAGCATATTATGCTTTGATTGGTTGAATGGCTGACCTGTAGACCGGACACTTAGCATATTAGGCTTTTATTATATAGGATTTCAATCTAGTTATTGCTATACATTGACATCTGGTAAAACATTATATTATTGATTTCAGAATCCTATTATGTACCGAATAATGAACCAGCATATAGGGAAGAGTGAAATATAAAAGAAGAAAAATCTTGAATTATCTACTAGGACTCCCTCCCTTATCTTCATTGAAAATAGTGGAGTTTGTGGACCTCTCTCTTTTTTATCCCTAAAGAGACTTTGACATCACACAATCTAATAATGGGCCGGACACTGCTGATGGGGTTTTTAGTTCTTCCTGTTGCAGGCATACCTTGGGGATATTGCAGGTTTGTTTTCAGACCACAGCAATGAAGTGAGTCATAATTGTCTTTTTGCTGGTGGAGGGACTTACCTTCAATTTGTAAAAAAAATACGTCTGTGAAGCACAGTAAAGCAAAGCACAGGAAAACAAGGTATCTGTACATGCATGAATCATGGATTTAAACCCTGAGGATACAATAGTTAATAAGACAGAAAAGGTGGTCTTTGCTCTCATGGAATTATGTTCTCTTGGAGGCATATAATGAACAAATATATGGCATATGTATGTGTGTGTGTGTGTGTGTGTGTGTGTGTGTGTATGTGTGTGTGAGTGAAAATTTTGAGTCATGATTAGACACTAACAAAATCAACCTGAGTAATGGAGAAATGATTGGGCCGGAGTTGGAGTGAGATCTACATTAGCAAGGAGATCACAGAAGGCTTCAAGGAAGAATTGATGTTTCAGTTGTGATTTGAGGGATGCACAGAAGCTGACCACATGAAAATAAGGGGAGAGCTCTTACATTGTAGAATTTTAGTAGCAGTTAGACTTTGGAGTTAAAGATCTGGTATCCAAATTCAATTATTACTAGCTGGCCATGGACAAGTTATTTAATTTCACTATGCCTAAGTCTCCTTATCTGAAAAAGAGATTTGTTGTAAAGATTAAGTGAAATATGTTTCTTAAATTGCTTGATAGGGTGCCTTGCTCAAGAAACATTAGCTGTCATTGACATTTTCAAAGGCTTTACAATGAGAGAAAGGGGAAAATCATCCATATCCTTGATTTACCTTGGGCCATAGAGAAGCAAAGTTTTCTTTTACTCCCTCTCTAGAGAAATCGAGGTCCTGGGGTTTCTCATGCTTCCCAACTACCCCTCTTATTTGACTGTTGGGATTTCCAGACATTCACTGGGCCATAGTTCACTAGTAGAGGCTAGATTTATTCTCTGTTCTGCAAGGATGGGCTGTGCTCCTTTGAATTGGCCAACACCCCTCCATCCTCAAATGTGCTATAAACAGATTTTGATCAATTAGTGATTTTGATCAATTATTGAGATATTGAAAATATCTCAATAATTTTTATATTACTTTTTGGGATAATATTTGGACAAATTGAGTTAAGTCAAATACATAATTAAAATTAATTTTACCTTTACTTTTTAAAAAGTGGTTCCTAAAAAAAATGAAAATTATATAGGTGAAGTTTGAGAGAATCCAAGACCCAAAGTGTCCATGCCCTCTCCTTGTGGAGTCAGGGTGTGCCACCCTCCTGCCACCAGGAAGGTCCACTGAACTTGGTGGCCAGAATTTTTATTGGGGTTTTATTATGTAGGCATGAATGACCGAATCATTGGCTATGTGAGTGAACTTAAAATGCAGCCCACCTTTCTCTGGAGGTCAGGTTGGCTCCAAGCTCCAACCTCCTAATCACATGGTTGGTTTTGTGACCAGGCCCCATCCTGAAATTGTCTAGGGCAGTGGTTCTCAACCTTCTGGCCCCTTAAATACAGTTCCTCATGTTGTGACCCAACCATAAAATTATTTTCGTTGCTACTTCATAACTGTAATGTTGCTACTGTTATGAATCATAATGTAAATATCTGATATGCAGGATGGTCTTAGGCTATCCCTGTGAAAGGGTCATTCGACCGCCAAAGGGGTCGCGACCCACAGGTTGGGAACTGCTGGTCTAGGGAACCACCAAGTGTCGCCTCATTAGCATAAACTCAGTTATGATCCAGGGGCTCATGAATAACAGAGACACTTCTGTTACTTGGGAAATCCCAAGAGTTTTAGAACTCTTGTGTTAGGAACCCAGGACAAAGACCAGGCACCTTCTTTGTTATACAACAGACTGAAAATCCAGTGCTCAAAGAGTAAAGAGATCAATTCAACATCCAACCTGTATTTTTTGAGCTGCCAGGTATTGGTCTAGAAGCATGAAATATATTATGAACACCTAACATCCCTGCCCTCTTGAAACTTATATTCTAGTAGGGGTAGAGACAAACACTAACCAAACAAAAAAACACCCTAAGAAATAAATCAACTGTAGAAGATATTAGAACGTGGTGTAATGAGAGAAAGCAAAAATAGGGCAGGGATTGCCAGACTGAAGTGGTGGGAGTGGCAATGCTGGGTTGTAATTTGTCACATGGTGGTCAGAGTCCGTTTCGGAAGAGAGTGGCATTGAATCAAAGACTTGAAGGAAGTGAGGCAGTTGTTCTGCAAAAGTCTTGAGGAAGACCGTTTCTGACCTAGAAAGCCAGTGCAAAGGCCTGAAAGCAGAAATGTTCCTGGTCTGATCAGGACACAGCCAGGAGAAAAACAGAGGTAGCAAGGGGCCAGATCATGGAGGGCTGTGTAGACCATTGTGTGGCCTTTGGGTTTTATTCTGAGCGAACGCTTCCACTGGAGAATTTTGAGTAGAGAATTTAACATGAACTGACTTCTTTTTAAATAGATTCACCCAGGTTGTGTTGGTAAAAACTGACTATGGCCAGCAGGATGGAAGAAGAGACACTTGCTTTGAGGCAATCCTCATTAAGTCCGGAGATGGTGGCTGTGCAGAGTAGGGTGGAGCAGGTGGTGACAATGGTCAGACTCTGGATATGTTTTGAAGGTAGAATTAATAGGATTCCCTCAAACAGTGGACAGTGAGGGACTGAGTTGCTGAGGTGAGACTGGGCCCTGGGTGTCTTCTTGGCTATGGGGAGGAGTGTGGATTTTACCCTGAGCACCGTGTGAAGCCACTCCTGAGTATAAGCAGACGAGTTCCCAGTCTAGTATTTTACAGACATCACTCTGGAGGAAGGGTGGGGAAGGGGAAGAGAGTGGAGGATGCTGGGGGGTGGGGTGGCCATGTAAACTCCTTGTACGTGTTAAGTGCTCATACTTGGAGGACCCAAACCAATTCATGTTGAATAAATTGAAACACCCCCACACGCTCTATTCAATAGCGCTTTTTGCTATACAGATTTTAAAGGAGTTTATTAGTTTAACTTTTGAAATCATTTGGCTTAGGTTACACATTTAATTCATGAATTATTTTGATTTCTCAGCACTCACAATGAATACCCAGGGTGAGAAAAATCAAAGAATGTGATTATATTTTTACAGATGTACATTTTTATACTTTAAGAAATTGATATAGTGGTACATTTTGTAGACAAATCAACACATAATATTGATTGTGTAGTTTTCTTTTTGTATTTTTGAGCCCATAATTTTTTTATTTTTACATCTTAAAGATTTTTATAGACTTCTAAAAAGCTATAGGCTCATAAGCCTAATGGATTAAATGACCCTTGGTGCAGGATAACTGGAAGCTGTTATCTGAGAGGACCTTTTAAAAGGATCTGGTTTAGCCCTAACTAGTTTGGCTCAGTGGATAGAGTGTTGGCCTGCAGATTCAAGGGTCCCAGGTTCGATTCCGGTCAAGGTCATGTACCTTGGTTGCAGGCACATCCCTAGTGGGGGGTGTGCAGAAGGCAGCTGATCGATGTTTCTGACTCTCTATCCCTGTCCCTTCCTCTCTGTAAAAAATCAATAAAATATATTTAAAAAAAATAAAAGGATCTGGTTCATGCTGGCTTCATGAAAGCAGGATTTTAGGGAAGTATAGACAGTGTCCTAGCTTTTGTTATATAATTTCTTCTCCTTCTTCTTCTTCTTCTTCTTCTTCTTCTTCTTCTTCTTCTTCTTCTTCTTCTTCTTCTTCTTCTTCTTCTTCTTCTTCTTCTTCTTCTTTTCTTTTCTTCTAGTCACCTTGTGTCTCTTGGACACACTGATCTTGGATTTGCTGGGAGTCGATAAGTCTGCCTCTTGACTGAATTTGTTACAACATAATATGTTCATGTCACTATGGAACTGTTTTGCACCCTGATTCAGCAAGAATGTGTAGAGAATTATTAGGAGGCTTCAGAAAAATACAAAGCATTGATTTTGTTTTTACCACCTTTTTGTTTTCCTGGTAACCTGGCATTGGATTACATGTATTGAATTCAAAGAGATCTCTAGTCCTAGCTATATTATATAGGGCCAGATGTTAACTGTGAAGTAAATAATTTTAAAGGGACACTGCTCATTTTAACTTTGAAACCACTTTCAGTTATTATAAAAAGGGGCTAGAGGTTTTACAGTGAATCTGGGAAGAAATGTCTTTCCCCCAGTCAACTGAATAAGTGCTTATGTGATTAAATATTCTGATATTCTGTGTGCCACAGACGAAAGAAAATATCAGTTGAAAAATCAAACTAGCAATCTCTAAAGATCAAATATTTTCCCATTATTGTCAGCGTTCTCTGTCTAGGACCATTTATAAACACTTAATTCCTTTGCAGGGAAACTCGTCCATGTCTGCCTTAGGTGTCCTTAATTCATTTAAACTTTTGAATATTTCAATTTTTCTGATTTGTAGCCCTTTCCTGAGTGGGATGCCTTGTTCCACTTTTAAATGAATACAGTTCATCAAATTTGATTTTTCTCTTGTGCTCATTTGCTCTGGAGTCCTCGCTAGTAACGAAACCAAAGGCTTTGCAGGCTGGGTATCTGAATGACAAACGATGACACCTTTTTCTTTCTTACCCTGCTTATAGCTGCCAGCCTCTTCACAAAGACATTCTCTCTCCCAGTTCTTCTGGGAGATCACTTTTATAGCTTAACAGTCGGCACTGGAATTGCCCTCATTGTCTGATCATCTCGCATTTTGCATTGACAGTTGTCCATAACAAGTGTTTTACATTCTTCACTTATAATATTAAAAAGGATGATTTTTTGATTTTGCTTTGGTTTTTAATGCACCATAAAAATGGACAAGAGATAGTGGGTAAAATATGGGCAGTGGATTTAGAATTTTCAATCTGTAGATTTTCCCTCCTCTGGGTACTTTGGGCAAGTTAATTTATTTGTCTTCGTGAGTGTACTCGTCTGTAAGTGACAAGTTGCTATTATTTAGTCATTCAATGTGTATTTATTGAGAACTGTGTGCCAGGCAGTGTTCTAGGCACTGGGCATATAAGACAGTAAAAAGTCTTCCACCCTTGCATTCTCCCTTATAGTAAGTCTTGAATGAAAGAGACAGGTCCTGAGACTGTCTGGTACATAATAGTTCCTAAATACAATGCTGCTTCCTTCCCTTCACAGGAAGGGATTTGCTTAGTGAAGGTATATTTTTAATTCTCTTACTATTTTATATTTTTTTTGTTTGTTGGTTTGCTCTCAAGTCTTGTAGGGGCATTTGTGGTGACATCATAGTTTTTAAACCTTAGAGTCCCTAGTAAGTACAAGGAGAGCAAATGATCAAGGGAGATTTCCAGGCAGCACGTTAAGTCAGATGCCATAGATCCTAACTGCTTGTGAGAGAGCTGAAACCTGCATCTGCAGGCGAGATGTTCTCTGAAAGTCTCGTGTTTTGAAGTTGTGCTCAGTCTCCCTGGCGTGGGCTGGGATGAAACACTCTACCTCTAATTAGAGTAAGGCTTGCTCTGCCGAGACCTTCCATCTATTGCTCAGGGCACCATCTTCAGCCATGTCTTCGACCAAGGGAAAAAAGTGACAGAGAAGTTTTTCAGAGACAGGATCTGCTTTGAGGCAAAGTACGTTAACCAAGGAGTTGGGGGATGAACAAGAGGCAAATGCAAATGCTTAGGGAAGCTTTGATTTGGCATACGCCATAAATAAGATATATTTCTAAAACTCCACAATCTATATTCTTTTTCTCCCAATCTGTCACTTTCTTATTGTAAGTAGGTCCTTTTCCTAGTCTGGTGTCCGGTGGACTTTGGGTGCATTCTGGACCCGTCATCAGCATAAACGCAAGCAGCAAGGGCCCTGCTTTATAGAACGGAGGAATGGTGTGGACGACGGCTGACATTCCGGAGTGCTACCATGTGGGATTTTCTGTTGTTTACCTTTTACATTTATTACCTTATCTAATCCTCACAATAAATAGTTTCCCTGTTTAAGACAGAAATAGAGAGGTTAACTAATTTGCTCAAGGCTATTGAGCCAATAAATAGAGCCAGGATTAAAAGCAGCTCAGTCTGAGTGCA
This sequence comes from Myotis myotis, assembly GCF_014108235.1. Taxonomy (NCBI): domain Eukaryota; kingdom Metazoa; phylum Chordata; class Mammalia; order Chiroptera; family Vespertilionidae; genus Myotis; species Myotis myotis. The sequence continues at coordinate 55,841,875 of NW_023416314.1, forward strand.
GAGGCTACTTTTCCCACTCCATGAGATAAGCAGTGGCTAGTTCTGTAAGAATTAGAGCCACTGACTGACTTAGAATGGATGTAGAAGTTCTGTATGGGTTTTACTCTCAACACACACACACACACACACACACACACACACACACACGAACATTAAAACACGTTTTCTAGAGTTTTAATTACTCATCAGCTGAAGATAAATGGGTATAGCCAGTGGCTGGGGCTGCTGAGAGAACAGTCCAAATCTCAACCTTGAAGAGTGGAAAGAAGGAAAAAAGATGAGGCCAGTCTTCCGGCAATAGAGACGACCTGCTGTTGACCAACAGATTCTGCACCACAGATGTGTGGTTTGGCTGGAGGCGAAATGACCGAAACAGTCTTGGGGCTGGATGAATTGTGCCGGACTGCCTTTAGGAGACCTTATGTTTGCCTCAGGGGAAATCCCCAGGGTCCCCTAAAGTGCTTGATGTTTATTAAATAAGGCTTTTGAGTCCCTGTGAGCCCCTGAACGAAGGCCGTGGCAGAGGGAATGGATTAGTTGTAAACGCACATATGTACAGGTATGTGCACATGCCTTTGGGGTTCTGAGGGACCTCAATCCTGCAGAACAGAGGCAGACACTGCCTTTCGTTCAGAATTTTCTTTCTCATGGAAACACTCCATTTGGCTCTGACTGTGTGGAATTGAAAACAGGGAATATCTCTGTCTACTTGGCAAGAATAGAAGGCCTTCGAATGTGGAAACAGATGTGTTTGTTTTTCAAGCCCTTTGAATGGTTTGCTGCATGGAAAGTTCTTACACACCGTACTTTTCAGTTGTGGCGAGGGCTTCTAGAGGCTGTCAGCACCACTTAAAGATCTCAAGGAGTGAAGTTGGCACCTCACTGTAATGGTGCTACTCTGGGAGGAGGAGCCAGGAGGGAGACTACTTGGAGAGTAAAATCTATATATTTAGTCTGGCAAGTCCTAACCTTTCACGAAGTTGTGTAACCTGATGTTATTTAATTAGCCAGTTCTTCTGCACAAAGGGTTGCATGGCAGATGTTTATTATGAAAGGTTTTAAAATTAGATTTTTTTGTTTGCAGTATTACTTGGAGAGTTTTAGACTCTTTCTTCAAATGACTGTGATACTGTAGGCTGGGAATCACTGGTTAAGGGCCAGAGACTATATTGGGAAATATGGGCTTTGGAGATAGAAATTCAGGGTTTCATCTCAACTTGACTACTTCCTGTCTGTGTGACCCTGTTTGGGAAAGTGATTTAATCTTTATGAGCTTCTTTCAGGTCATTGTACATTTTCAAAAGATGAACTATGTGGGCACAATGCCTAACACAGGTTTAGTGCTCTCTCTAGAGTCACTTTCTCCCCTTTTCTTGGATATGTAGGTACTAAAAAATAGTTATGGTGTTGTCAGGGACAACCTGGTCAATTAAATTGAAGGGACAAAATCATTTTTCTGCTCCAAGTAGCATGTTCATCTCACACCCCAAGTAGCTTACTTACACCTGGTCACTCCCCAGCTATTTTATTGAAGTAGCCTGATACCAAGGGTATACTGATAGTTATTCTAATATACAGCATTGTGCTAAGTTAAATAAGAAGAAAACTCAAAGGAAACTGGCTCTACACTAATATTTGTGCATATGATTTTTCCTCTTGGGCTTTCTTATTTAACAGAGATGGCAAATTTCAGGAGTTTAAGAAGCCCTTGTAAACAGAGGAAGGTTTTAGAATTGGTAGACTTGCTGTTTGAGGATATTGAATGTACTTTAGAGTTCTTTCTTCTTTTCAAATGGAGTTAGGAGGTTGAGTTCTCAGAGGCTACAATTAGAGGCGAAAGAATTACAAAGCGACACAGTGGGGCTGATATGAGAGCAGTGAGTCTATTATTGCTGCTCCAGGGGCCCCATAAGGATTCTGCTACTAAAATGGATTGATATTGATCTTTTCCTAATTTGCATAAAATTATACTAATAAGTAGAATGTGTTTATGTGGAAGATTTGCTTCCATTTGTTTTCTTAATGTTGGCACCTGCTATTTCTTATCTTATATGGAGCCTGGTATTCAGCACAGTGTGATTTGACTATAATGTTGCAGTAATTTGTGATGAGTTTTAAGGGGCCTATGACATTAAGATTTGCTTCTGGAGGTATTTGAAAATCATTGTCCCATATCTGAGCCCGAAGGTGCCTTAAACAGCACCTCCAAGTAGGAGAGATTCTTAGCACTATCTCACTTGCCCCATGGATAATACCAGGCGGATTTTTTCTCTTTGCTCATTCTGACAACTGGAAGCCGTACTTATCCTGCTTGCTTAAAAGCTGACAAACATGTCTCCCATTGTAAAGACACTAAGTACTCGAAAAGCTAACCTTATTTTCAGACCTCCCATCTTATGTAGTCCAGGTCTGCCTCGCATCTTAGAACATCAGTCGGGTTAAAAGGTTGTGGCTTGAAATTAGAGTGCCTTGGTTTTATTTATTTAGTTAGTTGTTTAAAATCTTTATTGTTGAAACTATTGCATATGTCCCCTATTTCCCCCATTGACCTCTCCCAGCCTGCACCCACCTCCCATCTCCCACCCCAGGCCTTCACCACCTTACTGTCTGTGTCCATGGGTTATGCATCTATGCATACACGTTCGTTAGTTGTTCTCTTCCTACCTGCCCACCCTCCCCTGCCTTCCCTCTGAGGTTTGGCAGTCTGTTCGGTGCTTCTGTGTCTCTGGATCTATTTTTGTTCATATGTTGTTCATTAGATTTTACATCTAAGTGAGATCATGTGATACTTATCTTTCTCTGACTGGCTTATTTTGCTTAGCATAATGCTCTCCAGATCCATCCATGCTGTTGCAAATGGTAAGAGTTCTTTCTTTTTTACAGCTGCGTAGTATTCCATTTAGAGTGCCTGGGTTTTAAATCCTGCCCCATCACTTATTCTCTGTGCAATTTCATTATTTGCAAAATACAAATACTAATGATACCTATCTAGTAAGTGTGTTGTGAAAATTGAGTAAATACATTAAGAAATGAGCATGTATGCTCTCTCTGGGGAAGGGATTGAGTCTGATTTGAACATTGCTATAACCTCAGTGCCCATAGCAGATACTCAATAAATATTACTTATGGGAATTAATGAATAATATGTGTTAATCAATATACCTGGCATGTATTGATCTTTCAATAAAAGATGTAAGGAGGGTAGTAATGATAATAGTTGTATCATTAGCATTAAGTTGCTGCATTTGCCCAAATAACTATTACAAAGAACATTTTGTAGCAGAAAGGAGGAATGGATACATTTAAAATGGCATCTCCCAAAGCATCCTCCTATCATCCAAAGGCCTTTTCTATCACCAGTGTGGCTTTGGATAGGTCTCTGGCCAACTGTTATTTTATCAGGCAGAAACTTGAGGATGACCTGACTTCTACTATCTCTTTAGCCTCGTGTTTCAGACTGTTGAGGATGGCTCTTGGAAGCAGCAGGTTGCAGCAGGTAGCGTGTGAATTCAGACGTCTGGATTCAAAGCTTGATTTTAAGAGGGGAGAAGATGGGAAGCTGTTAGCGTCCCTCAGCTCAATAGGTACCTGAATGAGGTGATCACTCAGAGAGCATTTCTGTTTTCGTCCTTGTAGAATGGGTATCTTCGAATGAAACTATTTGGCCCTCTTTCAGGACTGGCGCCTTTGATATCTGGGTAGGGTTTCTCTTATCCCTGATGGCTCAGTTTATTTCACCACAACAAGCAGGTGTTCATCATGCTGCCCAATTGGATAGCGGAAGCCGATGAGAAGCAAAGACAATTGGAAGCCATAGTCTTCTCATTATCAGGAGAATAGGATTGCCTTGTTGGCTATATAGACAGACGTGAATGAATTTAAACTGGCAACTAAGGTACCTTTATCAAGGCTTGGTCTATTAACTTGTTTAGCTTTGTACTGGAAGCCATTAGAGTCTCTACCATGGCAGATGATGAACTTCTGGATAGCTGATGCGGCTAATAGCCAAATGGCATACAATAATCGAGTCAGTAAATGTGGGATTTATTAAACACAAGTGTAATGGCCTGGAATAGAAACTCTGAATGCTTGTAAATTACTCCAGTGTTACTTGAAGGAAAGAACAATATAAGTTGAAATATTGAACTTGGTACATCACTGTTCTCTCACTATGATTATCCTATATAGAACAACATCTGGATTTGATGTGAAATTCTTAGCTCAATTGCAACCTCCCCTTTCCCTCCTTCCCCTCCCCAGCTCCAGACTCTGCCTAGTATCCTGTTTGCTTTATAACATCAATAGTTTATTGTGTAAGAGCATTCTTGGGCCTGAAAGTCCTTGGCGTTTTCTATGAGGAATATAACACAGTGACAATTCTTTATATGGTTGGGAGATATAAAAAATGACAGACTAAAGATAGGTGGTTAAGTTGTAACAAAACCCAGCACATAAAGCTTGGCAAGGATTTATACAGAGAAACAGAAGTACTGTTCACGCCAGAGAAATCAGTAAAGAGGAGCTGGAAGAGGAATGAGGAACGTATGCTTCAGAACCGTAATGAGACATGGCTGCCTCCGGCAACATCAGGAAGGAATAGCATGCCCTAATTTTGTTTTTTCGGAAGCAAAACATTTCTTTTTCTGTTGATTATTCAGAATATGTGCCATTAGCCATATGTGTACATCTTTAGTCAGCAGTAAGGCTGTAGCCCACATTTCATTAACATGTGTTTTACTTTCTGCTGAAATACACAATACCCGAAAATATGTCCCTGACCATTTTATCTAGCTTGCTCTTTCTTTATTTCCACATCTTCCATTTAGAACATTTTCTTCCATTTATAACATCAAAGCTTTCAGAACCCTCTCTTCCAAGGCATTCTCCCTCTCTATCTCTCTACTGTTGACATTATAGGCTGCTCTTTGCCAGTTTGGTAGAAGATGCCTTGGAGCCTTTCAACACCTGGCGGTTATATTAAAAGCATGTCTGGTCTCATCACCTTGGAGGCAGATAACAAACCGTAATTAGCTCCAGCACTTGGCAAATAATTTTTGGTAATCATCACAAGAATCTTTGAATGGATTACTCAGGGATGATCTGGAGACTGAATGTCTTGAGATTTTTAAAGAGGGAATCAGAGGGTGTAATTTCCAGCATGGGTTGGGTCTGTTTCTTGAATAGAAGAGAGAAAAGTGCAGATAGGAACTAATTTTGGTCTATTGCAGCTTGAAAATTTTGGGAATCTGTGGCTGGATACACATGAATGTCAATAAGTGCAATTCATCTAATGAGGGAGGTGATGATTTTCAGGTTGAGTCCTTGTGTAACTGTTCAGTGTTGAGCCAAAGGAGTTGCCAGCTCCTCAGATCTCAAACCTTAGTGGATAAGGTCAGACCTTGATGCATAAAGTCAATGCATAGCATCACAGCCATATGCTATCAAGGGCTACCCAATAGGGTCGGAAGGTAATACACCAACTCACAGACGGAATGCTTATTATGAGTAAACACAGTCGAGGAAGGTTTCCTGGGGGAAGTAGCATTTAATCTGAGGTTTGAAAAACAGTAACACTATTTCAGTTGTCCTATTGCTTCACATTTTAGTAATATATTTCTATAAAGTGATTCTGTAGCTAGGTTCAACCAATTAATCTAGGTGCTATTGAATAGGAAATAAGTAAATCTCTATTACCTGTTATGAAATGTAAAAAGAGAGTGGAGGTAACTTTAAAGAGGCTTCTTTTAGGCAAAACAGAAAAAAATCTAAGCTGGGGAAAATGTGGGACTACTTCCTTCCAGTAGCTGTTGGATTTAAAGTAGTCAGGGATCTAAATAGCAAATCGTCAGAATCATAAATTAGAGGATGCGAGCAAGGCTGGTAAAGCCAGTAACTAAGCCTTAGTAGTTGAGGGTGAGTTTTTGGGAGGGTTGGCATTTCTAGGAGATCAGGACCTAGCTGCTCAAAGTGTGGTCTTGGACAGGTGGGATCAGCATCATCCGGGAGTTCAGTAGAAATGCAGAATCTTAGGGACCTTTCATACCTCCTGAAGAAGATGGCACATTAACAAGACTCTCAGGTCGTTTGTTGGCACTTCAACATTTGAGAAGCACTGTTGCATGAGGTAGCAGCATTCTCAAGTGGGCAGCCCATTGTAATGCAGTGATACCCAATTGACTGACAATCATCAGAATTAAAGTCACCTGGATTATATATTTTTAGAGCAGTAACTCAGATCGGATGAAATAGAAGTTGGCTGGTGGGATGCTGGGAGGTTGTAGACATACCCTACGGTGTCTACATTTCAGACATTCTGATAATCCAGGTTTGGATGCTATTGATGGTTGTGAGACCACAGCAATAATTCTTAACCCTGACGGTTCATTAGAATCCCTTGTAGTGTTTCTTAAAAAAAAATTCCAATGCTAGAGCCAGAGATACTAATTGGTTTGGGTTGAAATTTATACATGAGTATTTTTTTAACAGCATTATTAAGATATAACTTAGGGTCCACAAAGTTTATCCATTCATGATTATTTTTTAAAATTGATTCTAATGTGCAGCCAGGCTTGAGAGCCCCTGGAAGAAGATTGGCTGGAGGCTGTTACACTCTCCAGATGGAAGACGCAAGAGAATTGGAATTTGGCAGAGTCTGAGTGAAGATGTGTGTGGATATATGAGGCAGCGATGCAGGGGAAGAGTTTAGAGAATTCTCTGAGGCTGAAGTAACGGGATTTAATGATTAATTTGGCATGGGGTAGACAAGTAATTCAGGACAAGTCTAGGATTATGTCAATTTTATTTGACGGACTGGGTAGATACACCTGTAGACTCCCTTACTTCTTTCCTATATGGGGTCGCTTTTAAACCAGCAGTTAGGGAGACAACATGATGTATGGAGTATTTAGACCTGTATGTCAGCTGCAGTATGACTAAATTCAACAGGAGCAACAACAGTTATACCATCCCAAAGAAATTCCTGAACACATGAGCTTAGTACCGTTTAAAGCTGCAATTAAAGATAATCTCCTTTCTTATCTATCCATTGTGTGTTGTATAAAACCTTCCAAGTACCTCCTTGTACCTTCCCTCAAGGGGAGTTAAGATGTCTAGTACCTGTGCTGTTCCTGTGTGAAAGCTTGTTTACATATGCCTGTTTTTATTATAATGTCATGAGCAAGAGGAGGGAGTTTAGTCTTTGCCAAGGTCTCAACTCTACAGTATTTTGGCTCACTTTACGCTTAAACTCCTAGCATTCTGAATTTCCTGCTGTGTTCTCCTGATCTTACTAATTTCCTATGATGGTTCATCTCCTACAGAGTTCAGAAGAAACATGGTTATTGAGAACTGAGAGGAGAGAAGCCTGATCCTAGAACAAATTGGGATCTATTAGGTTCCTTGATCGTATCTCTCTTGGGTTCTTACTGATTCTTGATGAGGTTTCATGAACACAGAAACAACTGAACTCTTAAACAGTTAACTTCAGATGACAAAACAGTTTTCCAGAGTCTAGAGGAAATTCTATTGACTTCTTATGGGCTTGGCTTGTGGGAACAGCCCTTTATTCTCTGAATGTGATCATCACAGCTAACAGGTAGAAGTTTGGAAGCAACGTCAACTCATCCCCACTTTTAGCCTTAAGCGTGGATGTATATACTCCATCAACCAGAAATGAACTGACCCTACATGACAGGATATCATATTCTGAGCTGGATCTGGTTGAGTTTTTTCCTCAGCTGCCCCTCATTGGCTCCCAGATACCTTAATGATACAGTAAACAAGGTGTAGGACACTGGTTATTTCACACCTGTCGCAGTAGGCAGGGGCTCATGCATAAGATGACCTGGAAATGGTATTTGTGCTAGGAAGCATGGTTTCATAGGCTGAATTACATTGTAGAAAGACAACAAACCTCTCAGCTTCTTGGGACAATTTTTCCCCCCAGGATTACAGGGCCAGGCAGGAGCGATCAGAGAAGACACTGTCTCACGCCAGGAAGAGCTTTGTGTTAGAAGTTGGACTGTGTTTGGTCCATGTCAGCCTGCCTTCCAGTTTTAAATACAGAAGGACAAATAACAAGTACACAAGAGATTAAAAGTGGTGATGGAAAGGGTGCCTTACACCCAGTAGTCACTAGTTCTGACTTAGTCTCTGTTCATTTAAAGAGGGAAAGAGACTTTGCTTGGGGCAATGGATGCACACTGCTGTGTGCAGATGATGTTTTATTGATTTGTACACTTAAAATCTGCATGGTTTTGCAAACCAGGGTCACTCCAATAACTTCAATGAAAAAAGATGTATATAGAGGAAAGTAAATGAGCTTATTTAAAAATTCGCCAGAATAGCATAGACAGTTTTATTCTAAAGACATAGAAGACATGCACATCTTGTAGATGAGGCACCATAGGAAACAAAAAGCAATGTTAGATGATATCTCATTAAGAAAGGAAGTAAAGGTATGTCATCACAAGGAGATGTCAGAATGCTATAAAAAGCTGAAGTGCTATCCAAGATGCTAGAAATATTAATTGAGAGGTAAACTGCTACAAGAATACTGAAAATTTAAGAACAGAATTAAAATTTTCATACTGTAACAGAAGTGAATGCCGTGGTAGAAAATAGTAATGGATGATATTCCAAACATGAGAAGTTGACTTATAAAACAGAGGGAAAGAACAACAAAAAAATGGGTCAGAATGTAGTAGGTAGGATGTAACCATAATCGTGCTTCTCAAATGAAATATTGAAAATAGCATAGATTAGTAAATGATGTAGCAAACATTTATGAGATTAAAGCATATATTCATTCATAGAACAAAAGACTCCAGGTGAAAATAAAATAAACAGTTGTACACTTAAATATATTTTGATGATTTTTTCCCTAAAGACAAGTAATTTAAAAATTCTATAGAACCCTATAGAGGACAAGATAAAAATGATAATAAAAGTATAGACTCAAAGAAACAAAAATCTGGTGGGTCCCAGACTTTTCCTCTGCAAAACAAGTTATCAAAGGATAAAAGAAAAATTCTGTTGGGTTTTGATGGAGAAAATTATGTGATCCAAGAAATGCCTCTCTAGTCAAATTGTTGTTTTTATATGATGACGCATAACGTCTAAGGGCTCAACATTCATACGTTGTAAGAGGCATGCCACATAACCAGGAAGTGATTGAAAATAAGGAGCTTGGGAATGGAGTAATCATTTTTATTTTTTAAAAAAAGAAATGAATTTCAAAGCTGATTCTGCTTAGGAGAAAACAGATCATTTTTATATAAATCATTTGTTAAGGAAGTACATAGTTACAATAGATAACCTAAAGAGAGAAAGCTTCCATAAAAACGGAAGTGAAAGCAAACTAAATTTTGTATTTCACATGTGCCTCTGAAGAATGTCCTTCTTCTCACCTGTCCCCTTCATTCTTCTACCCCATTCACTTTTCTCCTCCCTCCCCTTCGTATACCCCCCTCTCTCCACTCTTACTACACACACATATGTGAGCAGGAGAAGGATATGATTCTGGTTTTGAAAATCTTAGAAGTGAATACTAGTGGAATTAAAGATGGAGGGTCAGTCTTCCAAATCACCACAGAGGGTACAAGCAAACTAATCACAATCATCGTAATAAAATGAACAGACATGTAAATGGCAAGGGAGCCTAAAACACAGAAAGTCACACATAAGATAACAAAAGATTAAGCATATTTTATAAATTAAACAAAAATGGTTAAGGCAAAAATTAAGCATATATTATAAATTAAACATAAATGGTTAAGGCAAAAATTCTGCACTTGTGTTTTGAAAATCACCAGTGTTCAGCATATAAAAGCTGTAACTAAAAATAAATAATAAAATTCCAGAATTGGGCCAAGGTATAGCAAACAAATCTGAACAGAAAGAATGCAGGGGATGCAATATTAATATCAATTGAAATAAAATTCAAGGCAAAATGCATTAAAAGAAATGAGAATAGTCACTTAATAGTGGTGAAAGGTAAAACTCATAATAAACACATCATAGATATGAATCTGTGTTTAGTAATAAAGCATCAAATCAAAATACATAAAGCAAAATCTGTTGGACAAGCAAGGAGTAATTGACAGAAACATAATTATAGTGGCAGTGTTTAATGTGCTATCTTTGAGGCTAATAAAACAGAAAAGATGTGCATAAGGTTTAAACAATAAAGGCGAAACCATAGATATAGCTAAAAATGTGCAGTCTGTAGAGAATATGCCTATTTTTCAAATCTTCATGGAGCAGTTCTAGTGATGATAATAGAAAAACACCAGTAAAGTCCCTAACCCAGAAATTCGCTAGGCTATACTTCTAAACATTTGGCATAGTAAAACTCTCAAAGAATGACAGTAGCTCTAAAAACCTCAACTACCCAGGAATATATATTACAAATAATTTCTTAAATAGCTATTTGCTAAAAGAAGAATTAAAATTTTAAGCAACAACTTATTTAGAATTATTAGAATATGGAAAATACAGCACTGCATGCTAGATTGATGCTGTGTGAGCTCACCTTATTTTGATGTAAAGTAATACCTCTACATACTTTTGTTATTCTAGGGAAGGTAGCCCATAGGACTGATTAGAGCAAAAGGTATGCTATGGGGAGTAAAGATGAAGAAAACTGAAGGGGTCAGTTTTCAATTGTTAAAAAGCTATAAATTCTGGTTAGATAAGGGAAATATTAGGTTTTTTAATAATGGGGAGGGTGGCACCTTTTGAAAGTGATTTCTGGATGAGGAGGGGAAAAGATGACTGGTGGAGAAAATGATGATCTTGGTTTTGGATATATTGGCTTCTGATTTATTACTACAATATAAAATAGTATAGCAGTAAATATTTTTATTATGAGCTTGGTGCTAAATGATTTACAAATATTACCTCAATCAATCCTCATCATCCTATGTAATAAAAGTGTAATATGCAAATAGACCAAATGGCCCAACAGTGGAATGACCATCGGATGACCATCCAGATGACCATCTGGGACCATGCTATGACACCCACTGGCACCAGGCTAGCCAAGGCAGGTGTGATGCAATTGGTCGGGGACCCGTCCATTGCCCCCTGATTACCCCGCAGAGGGAGGCCCAGGCCACCAGCTGGCAGGGTGATCAATTGGGAGGCTCCATGATTTCCCCAAAAAGGGAAGCCAGGCACTGACTGGCAGACTGTGGTGGGTGGGCGTGGCCTCCCTCTGTGAGGGAAGCCTGGGTCCTGGGTGCCGGAGGGAAGCCGGTGCTGGCAGCCAGGGGAAGGAAGGCCTACTCTTGCATGAATTTTGTGCATCAGGCCTCTAGTACTTTTATAACTAGAAAGTGGGTCATTGTCTCCATCTTATTTTGTTCTTTTTAAATAAAATGTAATGGTTTTATTTTTCAAAAGACTAATATGGTACATCATTAAAAATTCAACGTTTCTAAGAAAATACTGAATGAAATGTACATCTCCCTCTTGCCTCTCTTAGAATCAATTCCCTCCTGCCTCTCAGACTCAACAATCCTTCTTACAGATAACCACTTTTCCTGTTCTTGGGTGTCCTTCAGTGATGTGGCATGCATATTTAGGAAAATGTGCATCTATCCCTTTTTATTTATACAAATGGAATCATGTTACATATAGTTAGTGCCTCTTTTCCACTTTACTGTATACATTGGATACAGTCCCATGTTGGTAATGTGAAGAATCATCTATTCTTTTCTGTCTACATCATATTCGTTGACGCAGGTCTGACGTGCTGTATTTAATTAGACCAGTGGTCGGCAAACTGCGGCTTGCGAGCCACATGTGGCTCTTTGGCCCCTTGAGTGTGACTCTTCCACAAAATACCACGTGCGGGCGTGCACATACAATGCGATTGAAACTTTGTGGCCCATGTGCAGAAGTTGGTATTTTGTGGAAGAGCCACACTCAAGAGGCCAAAAAGCTGCATGTGGCTCGCAAGCTGCAGTTTTCCAACTACTGAACTAGACCATAGATAGTGAATATTTCAGCTGTTTCCAGGTTTGCTTTTACAAACAATCCTATCTAATAAAAGAGAAACATGGTAATTAGCGTACATCCGCTACCCTTCCCATTGGTTAATCAGGGCAATATGCAAATTAACTGCCAGCCAAGATGGCGGCCAGCAGCCAGGCAGCTTGAAACTAACATGAGGCTTGCTTGCTTCAGTGACGGAGGAAACCAACGTTCCCCGCCTGCCTGGCCGGCCTCTGAGCCTGCAGTTTGAAACATAGTTACAAATATAGAAGCTAAACAAAACCCCAGAAACCTGCTTTCAACGAGCCAGGATCTCAGAGCTGGAGTTGATACAGTGTTTCAATTATAGAACACAAACAAACCAGATACCTGATATCAGCAGCAGAGGCCTCAGAGCTGGAGCCAGAGCTAAAGCGGGCCCAGAATTAAAAAAAAAAAAAGGAGCAGTTGGGAGCTTCAGTCACCCGCCAGCCTGAAAACAGCCCCCAGCCCCTCACCCAGACTGGCCAGGTGCCCCAGTGGGGACCCCCACCCTAAAGGGTGTGTGACCAGCTGCAAACAGCCATCATCCCCTCACCCAGGCTGGCCAGGCACCCCAGTGGGGACCCCCACCCTGAAGGGTGTGTGATCAGCTGCAAACAGCCATCATCCCCTCATCCAGGCTGGCCAGGCACCCCAATGGGGACCCCCACCCTGATCCAGGGCACCCTTCAGGGCAAACCAGCTGGCCCCCACCCATGCACCAGGCCTCTATCCTATATAGTAAAAGGGTAATATACCTCCCAGCACCAGGATCAGCGGAGCCGCGAGGCCTCCTGGCACCGGGATCAGCGTGACACGGGGCAGCGCCCAAACCCCCTGATCGCCCTGCGGCTCTGTGTGTGATAGGGGGCAGGGCCACAACCTCCCTATCTGCCCTGCTCTGTTCCTGACAGGGGAAGGTGCCCCAACCCCCTGATCAGCCCTGCTCTGTGCCTGATAGGAGGGAGCTCCCCAACCCCCTGATCGCCCTGTGGCTCTGTGTGTGACAGGGTGCGGTGTCCCAACCCCCTGATCGGCCCTGCTCTGTGTGTGACAGGGTGTGGCGCCCCCCCCCCCCCGCCCCCACGGGTCCTGCTCTGTGTGTGACAGTGGGCGGTGCCCCAGCCCCTTGATCAGCCCTGCTCTGTGCCTGATAGGGGGGAGCTCCCCAACCCCCTGATCGCCCTGCGGCTCTGTGTGTTACAGGGGGCGGGGCCACAACCTCCCTATCTGCCCTGCTCTGTTCATGACAGGGGGCGGCGCCCCAACTCCCCAATTGGCCCTGCTCTGAGCCCGACCAGGGGCTGCACCTAGGGATTTGGCCTGCCCTCTGCCACCCGGGAGCAGGCCTAAGCCAGCAGGTCGTTATCTCCCGAGGGTTCCCAGACTGCGAGAGGGCACAGGCCGGGCTGAGGGACCCCCTCCCCCCCCACCCCCTGAGTGCAAAAATTTTTGTGCACCGGGCCTCTAGTCTATATTAATAAAAGGGAAGTATGCTAATTAGACCGGACATCTTCCGTACGTCCTTCCGGACATAGCCATAATGGTGGGGCCGAGGCAGAGGCAGTTAGAGCTGATCAGGCTGGCAGGGGAGAACAGTTAGGGGGATCAGACTGGCTGGGGAAGGCAGTTAGGCTGATCAGGCTGGCAGGGGAGAGCAGTTAGAGTGACCAGGCAGAGGTGGTTAGGGGTAATCAGCCAGGCAGGCAGAGGTGGTTAGGGGTGGTCAGGCAGGCAGGGCAGCAGTTAGGGGCATCAGGCAGGCAGGCAAAGTGGTTAGGGGCGATCAGGCAGCAGGCAGGTGAGTGCTTAGGAGCCAGAAGTCCTGGATTGCTAGAGGATGTCCAACTGTTGGTTTAGGGATCAGGCCTTAACCAGCAGTTGGACATCCCCCGAGGGGTCCCAGATTGGAGAGGGTGCAAGCCAGACTGAGGGACACCCCCTCCCCCGTGCACAAATTTCGTGCACCAGGCCTCTAGTCTATATACATAAAAGGCTAATATGTGGAGTGTCCCCTTGGGAGTTTGACTGGAAGACTGGGAGTTCAATTGCTTGCTATGATGTATGCTGACCACCAGGGGGCAGCGTGAAATGAAGGAAGGCCCAGGGCGGCAGCCAGCAGCCAGGGAAGGGAGGCCCCAGTCAGCAGCCAGCAGCCAGGGAAGGGAGGCCATGGCTGGCAGCCAGAAGGAAGGCCCCTGCTGGCAGCCTTGAGCGCCCAATTGGCCGATTGGCCCTGATCACCAGCCAGGCCTAGGGACTCTACCCATGCATGAATTTTGTGCACCGGGCCTCTAGTATTTGCATTTATATCTTTGTGCACATGGTACATGCCTATGTTCATTTGTAGGAAAAAATCTTATATGTGGATTATATCAAAGGTATGTGCATTTCAAATTTTGGTAGATATCGGTAACTTCCCTTCTAAAGAGTTTATAACAAAAGACTCTCTCATCTTAGGGATCCACACTATCTGACTATACCAACCTCTCCCTGCTCTTGCTGCTGTCTCTGATATAATTTCCCCTTATATCAGATGAATATAGGGGTAAATTATTCATGGAACTTCTGATTCACTGTCCTTTAAATGACAATTCTCATTATTATTTCTTTATCAATTTGAGAGATAGAGGAAGGGAGAGAAAGAGAAAGAGAGAGAGAGAGAGAGAGAAACATTGATGATTTGTTCCACTTATTTATGCATTCATTGGTTGATTCTTATATGTGCCCTGACTGGGCATTGAACCCAGAAACTTGGCATATCGGAACAATGCTCTAACCAACTGAGCTACTACTTCATCATCTCCTTGAATGAACCTATCCAGCATGTTGACATCTCAGTTTCGTGAACTTATCTCATTCGACCCTAACCACCCATATGCCCCTTCTCATGGTTTCAGCAATATTTTTATGCTGATGGTTTCCATGGCCATGCCTGAAAATGTATCATCAGAAAGGGCAACACCTCTGAAATGTTAAATCATTCCATTCTTTAGGCAGAAAAATCTCTCTCCGTCTTCCTTGCTCAACGACTCCCATAGCAAAAAATGTTTTTTTTTTTTTTAATTATTTTACTTCACTGAAATGTTTAATCTATTGCTTCCACCTTTCCATGATTCTTAGGTCCTTTCATGCCTTTCCTTCTTGGACAGGTTGAATTCCATGTCCCATCATTATTATCACACCTGGAAAAGAGTCCCCAGTGCCCTTGTCCTTCTCTTCCACATTGTATTTGTTAACTTAGTTTTCCAGCTTCTTCACATGTGCGCCAGTAGCTGAACATTACCGGGGAACGTAATGCAACCAGGCGAGCTGATTGCATTTTATACTCAGGATCACAAAATTTCACTTAGAAATTCAACATCACTCAGCTGTTGTCTAATGTTTTACCGGTAAGCTTACATGCTTTCTCTTACTCCTCAAATTTTCAACCCCCTTCCTTCTGCTGTCATTCCACCCTTAGTTTGTGACCTTCCTTTATATGGCACTGAGAAAAAGGGAGAAGAGAACTACCTCAGCATCCAGCTCTGATCCACACACATCAGCTGCCAAATGCCCCTCTTTCCTGCTGTGACAAGTGCTCCCCTGCCTATCAAAGGCCATCCTCTCTGTGCTCTTCATCCTCCCCTTCTCAGCTTTCCAGGGGCCTTCCTCTTTATTCTGCACCATCAATTTCACTCTCTCTCTTTGTATATTTCCTTTAGTATGCTACCATTATCTTTCACCCTACAAAAATGTCTTTGTTCACATCCTCAAACAGCCCCTGCTCCTATCCATATGTCCTTCGGAGGCCTTTTCTCATAATTGTCTCCCTAGGTTTTTTCTGATTCTTTTCTCACTCCCACTCTGCAGTCTGTTTCTGTTTCACTGCCAGCCTGACCACTCTACTCTGATGCACGTGTTGTCAGATCCAGGGGGCAGCTCTCTGTTTCCACCGTATTTGATCTCTCAGCAGCATCTCACTTCGGCTGGTCACCAGCCACAGTGCTGGGACACTTTCTTCTCTGCTCTTCTGTTATAACACCTGTTTCTATTTCCTTCTCCAAACTGTGCTCACTTTTTCTTGGTCATCTTTGCAGGCTCCCCTACTCTCCAAATTTAAACCTTTCATATTTTGCAAGAGACCTGGCTTCATTTCCCTTTATACATTCACATTAGGTGCTCTCAAATTCAATCCTCCAGCCCAAATGTTTTCTGAGCTCTGAGTTTGTATCCAATTGCCTAGTTATAATATGTGTCCTAAAAGGCTCTCCTGAATTTCTACTATAAACAGGTCTCTGACAGTCCTGCTATATTAATATATTATATCACTAACCCAGCCAGTTCTAATGCTGGAGCCATGAGAGTTAGTCTTGACTTCATTAAAGAAGTCTCCATCTGTAAGTTTTATCCAGTTTACTCAGAAAATGTAATCAAGTTCATCTACTTCTCCCCCTGCCATGGTCTCTTTTGTGGGCTAGTGAAGTAGCTTCCATTCTGTTCTTAACTTTTCCCCTTTCTCCACATCCCATCTTGTCTATACCTCGCAGTCAGAGTGACCTTGGTAAGAAATAGAAATGAAATCATATGTGCACTCACTATGTGTGAAGTGATTTCCATGGATTATTGCATTTATTTTTAAAATAATTTTATGAGGTAGGTACTACTATTGCCCCTTCAAGAGGCTAAGTACTTTACTCTGGGCCACAAGGGAAGCAGGTGAAGGAACTGAGATTTAAACCCACAGTGACTGACTATAGAGCCCATAGTCTGAATCACCAGGCAATGCTCTTTCATAGAAATGTACCATTTTCCTCCTAACAGTAACTTGAACTCTTACAGCTTAATACTTCATCTGTATCGCCTCTGGGGACCTTGAAAATTACAGCTGAATTCTTTACAATGGGGGTCATTTATTTTCCTGGCACTCAGTGTCAGAGGGAGTCCTATTTTAGGCAGCTGACTTCGGACACGCTTATCAGGGCTCCACCCTGAACTAGATGGCTCCATTCAGATGAATGTGGTTTTATATGCAATATTTCAGGAAGCTGTTGATATGGAGTCAGTGTGACAAAAACACTTCCCCCCCCTCCCCCCAGATCATGCAGATTAATTTAGAAAAGCACCAAGGTGAGGCTGTAGAAATAATATTGTGACACACACACATTTCCTGCAGCTGCAGAGTACCCACTGGCCTCTTATCAGTTAATCATAGTAATCAAAGATGCAGAAGTGGAGCCCTGTCCTTATATGACAAGTTCCCCAGGGGGGTTTGCATAATGACCAGCACCTTTAGTTCTTTGTCTCCAAGCCATCCTCCCTATGCTGCCGAATTCATCTTTCTAACATACAGTCCAGATTCAGCAAGTTCATGGTTTAAAACTCTGCAGCTCCCACTGCCTGCTGGAGGAAGGCCCACTCTCCACTTTGGCATTCAAGGATCTGGTTCCAGTGCCATTTCCCCCCAGACTTACCTCTGCCTTTTTCTGTACACCATGCTCTCAGTAATGAACAAATTGCTTTTTCTTACACAAGCTCATATTTTTCTCAAGATTTCTTTCTCCTTTTAGCTTCTTTAATCTAAGATGCTTTGTACTCTCCAGTGTCTGCGTTTAAAAATCTTTATGGCCATGGCTGTGTGCCTCAGTGGGTTGGAACATTGTCCTTTACACCAAAAGTGTTCAATTTCCGGTCAGAGCACATGCCTAGGTTGCAGCTCCATCCCTGGTCAAGGTGTGTATGAGATGCAACTGATTGATTTTTCTCTCTCACATCAGTGTTTTTTTCTCTCTCTTTCCCTTCTTTCCTCCTCCCCCTCCTCCCGTCTCTAACAGCAATAAATATATCCTTGGGGGACGATTTTTAAAAAATCTTTATGTAAGGCATGAAAGCATATGGCATAGTGTTTGGTAGATGTTAGATTATTGCCATCTTTGCTATGCTTTATTTAATTTCCTTATAACATGACTTAGCAGGAGAGGGGTTCAGAAAAGTGGAGAGCAAGGCATGGATGGAGAGAGTTCAGGGTCCTTGCTACAGATGGGTTGATGGGAATGCAGAGAGCAGGATTAACTTGGGCAGCTGGACTCTCAGGCTTGGAGTATAGATAGATGTTCACCCAGCTATCCAAAAAGAGTGGGCATCTGGTCCAGGAGTAGTAGAGAGAAAGGAGCAAGTTATACATGAGAATTGTCAGTACTTTTTTTATAAGGCCATTTAGAAGTTCAAAAGTGTCAGTGGTGAGGACTGTGGACATGACAGAAGAAAATGGTTATGAGTGTAGTGGACAAATGGGAGCAGGCAGCCAGCAGATTGCCTGGAGAGTGTTACTGTGCGAGGTGGCAGATGGCCTGAGGTCAGAAGCCCAGGCAAGGCTCACTCTCCCCAAAGTTGGCTGCTGCATTTCCTTTTATAAGAGACTTCTGAGAGAAGAGGTGGCTTGGAGAATAAAATTCTTGCTTCAGGTCACACTTCTAGCTGTGTTCCTAATGCTACTAGTGTCACCAGGGCATACAGGACTCCTCAGAACTCCTCTTGTTGGCAATTGCCTTATAAATTGTGATAGGATTCAGGGACTATCTCAAACAGGTTGGAAGGCACTTTGATAAAGGACCCCTCAATTTAGCTTGTAGACCTCTTCCTGACAGCGTGGGAATTATCCTATATAAAAAAAACCTAATATGCAAATTGTCCCCTTGACTGGGAGTTTGACTGGGAGTTCGACTAGGGGGAAAGGAGGCCCCGGCTGGCAGTGGCGGCAGGCAGCTAGGGGTGGGGTGGGGAGGAGGCCTTGGCCAGCAGCCAGCAGCCAGCAGCCACTAGGGACCTTACCCATGCACAAATTTCATGCACTGGACCTCTAGTGCACCTATAAAAAAATCAACTTTGTAACATTATACAGTTTTGCTTTCTATTTAGACATATGGCCTATTTTAGAATAAGAAGAGCTTTGCTTTTGTAGTGTTTTCATTTAACTAAATGTGTTTTTATTTTTAAAGTATAGAGTAGGGGGAATTGGGAGAATTCTTGAGTCATTACTGGTGCAACCAATAGATGAAATTTGAGCCGAGTCTGAGACTATAGTTTTCACCCACAGTAGATAGCTATTACCCATGGACTTCTGTCGCTTAGATAAACTTAACCTGAGAGCATGATGGTCCCGATTGCATCTGGGAGATTCTTATTTCATCATTGTCAATCCTAGAAGCTTTCACTCACTTTCATAATAATCCATTAATCCTTTATCAGCCTTTACTCTAAAATAGCTTCTAAATCCTATAAAACTCAGCCTGACTTTCAAATGAAAAGCACCAATTTTAAAGGTAGATAGAAAAAAATCTTGAATAAGAGAGAAAAAGGAGAGAGTAGCCAGTAGATTACTGAGCCTGAATGGAGTGGTTTTTAACTAAAGATAAAGCTTGGCTTTGACACTAGGAGCAGCAGAACAAAAATGCTAGTTTTATCTTGTAGCCAGGAGCAAAATCAAATTTTCACTAAGCTTCAAGTATGGAACAAAGAGTGAGAAAATTTTATGTTCATATCCCGGGGCTAAAATATATATATTGTTTGAATCACCTTAGGTTATACCTAAGAAATTTAGTGCCTATGGGATCTGGAAAGAAAATAATAAATAAATAATGGAAGTCAACTCCTAGTTACTAGTGTTATAAATTATAGTAGATTGCCAAAAGTCATTGAAAGAGAGAATATTTATTCTCTATTTTTTTCACTATTATACTGAAAGATGTTATAATGTATGAGAAATGAATCTTTTAAGACCAATGTGACCTCTTTGTTTTGCCCTGATATTATTTATGAATGTTCCAAACTTGATGTTCTGTGAAACAGATTAGATGTGAAAGTGCTGTAAGTACCAGGGTGAGCTGGACCCCAGAGGGAAGGAAGGAATTTAAAAAATGTTGATTCCAGGTACCCTGCTTTCTTTAGATCGGGAGTCAGCAAATTATGCTCCTTGTGCCAAACCTGGCTCACTATTCATTTTTATAAATAAAGTTTCTTCAGTAGGTGAATGGATAAATAAACCGTGGTACATCCAGGCAGTGGAATGTTATTCAGCACTAAAAAGAAATGAGCTGTCAAAACATGCAAAGACATGCAAGAACCTTAAAAGTGTATTACTGAGTGAAAGAAGCCAATCCAAGAAGGTCACATACTGCATGATTGCAACTACATAACATTCTGGAAAAGGCTATGAAGACAGTCAAAAGATCAGTGGTTGCCAGTGGCTGGGGGTGGGGAGGTGGTGAATAGGAGGAGCCTAGAAGATTTGAGGGCAGTGAAATACTCTGTATCTCACCATAATGATGGATGCATGCCATTATACATTTGTTCAAACCTATAGAATGTACAACACCAAGAATGAGCCATAGTAGACTATGGACTTTGGGTGATTATGATGTGTCAATGAAGGTTCATCCATTGCAACACTGCTACCTTTCTTGTGGGAGATGTTGATAAGGAGGGAGGCTATGCCTTGTATGCGAGGAGGGAGGACATGGGAAATATCTTTACTTTCTGTCAATCTTGCTGTGAATCTACAACTTCCTTTATAAATAGTCATAAGCAAAAACAAGCAAAAAAAAAAAAAAAAGCAAATTGTTTATCGTTCATCTAGGCTGACAACTTGTTTTCTGTGAGTCCCAGAGACTGTATGTGTGTGTGCTTCTGAATAATTTTTGTAGCTCCAATAAAGTCTACTGTTCTAGATATTTATATACCTTGCTGGAGGAGTTCATAAATGACCATCTCCATGCTTCAAGGGACATGACTCAAGAGTATGTGCTTCAAAAGATATATACGGTAGTAGTGGTCTGAGCAAAATAATAATCTTGATGGAAGTAAACTGATGTTAACAGAGTGCATCTGTATGTCTGGATTTATGTTATATATTTTTTTCTCAGTAATTATAACAGTTACCCTGCAAGGTAGGGTTAGGATTTCATATAAGAAAAGTGAGACTCAGAGAAGTTATCTTCCTAAAGCAGTGATGGCGAACCTATGACACGCGTGTCAGATGTGACACGTGAACTCATTTTTTTTTGGTTGATTTTTCTTTGTTAAATGGCGTTTAAATATATAAAATAAATATCAAAAATATAAGTCTTTGTTTTACTATGGTTGCAAATATCAAAAAATTTCTATATGTGACACGGCACCAGAGTTAAGTTAGGGTTTTTCAAAATGCTGACACGCTGAGCTCAAAAGGTCCGCCATCACTGGCCTAAAGCAACAAATCTACTGAGTCAGTCTAGATTGAAATCTGAATTTGACCCAAAGTCCATATATGCCCTTTCTACCACCTCATTGCCTCTTTCTGGGTAAACTATCGATGTAAGCCAGACACATTTAACAGATTTGTACCGGTAGCAACAAGTCATTTTTCCTTAACTTGACACTATCTTATGCTGCATGTACAGGTCAAGTAAATACATTTTTTTCCCCAGCTATAAAGCGAGAGAATATTAGTTTCCTAGCATAGACTGTTATCCATAGTTCACATCTAATTTTTTAAAAGTATATCTTCAAAGTGGTTCTAGAGGTCAGTGTTCACACTTCTTGGGAGATTTGCAACATTTTTTAGAGAGAGAGGGAGAGAGAGAGAGAGAGAGAGAGAGAGAGACATACTCCCTTCAGAATTCCCATCAGCATTTAATTTTTCAAAGAGGTGCAAAGTCCTTCAAAATGCCACAGCTAAAGGTTGTTGGGGGCACAGGGAATTGGAGATCAATTATATGGGTAGCCTGCTACGATTTATCATTTGAAGATAGCATCTATGTGAATTTAAAGAGAGACTAGTCAATATCACAGCACAGAGATAGGACTCAGCCAGTGTAATAGCATTAGAGATAAAAAAAAGAGAGATGAGAAGCCCTCCCAGATGGATGGGGGATGGGCGGTAGACAAAAATGCTGAGAGGTACAGCTATTTTACCATAACTGTTCAGAGTAAGGCAGTGCTAAGTCAAGAATTATTCATTTTCAAGTACAATTAGCTCGTGTTCATTCTGAACTGATAGCAGAATTGGGTCTAATGGATTGCAAAAGTAAAATATGTATTAAATACATATGGAAATTGGTTTAATGATATTAATATGTCTCACTTTTTTTTCATTTGTAGGTGGGTGAAAGGCATGTATAAAAGTAACCAAAGTAGTGATTCCTTGAAATTCATCTAAAATTTTGAACAATATTAAAGTAAAATTATGAGTCAGATTAGAATGAAAATAATTGTGAATGAATCCTTCCCATGTTTGGACCATACCATTTTTCTTTTAATGGCTTCTGCTTGTGGGCAAACACCTTATTAATATGCATATTGGTATATCAAACTGGATAAATTCTGTCAGAAACAAAGCCAAGCTCAAGACAAAGGTAACAAAGCTGTTTATTTATAAACAGCAGCAAAGGAATCCATCTGCCCTTACTTTAGTTTTGTAGGGTTTGAAGGTATTACAAAGGAGAGCCAGTTTTATCGAGTAAAAAGAGGAAAGGCTGCCCTTAGCTGGTTTTGCTCAGTGAATAGAATATCAGTCCACGGACTGAAGGGTCCCGGGTTCGATCCGGGTCAAGGGTATGTACCTCGGTTATGTGTGGGAGGTAACCAATCGATGTGTTTCTGTCACATCAGATGTTTCTCTCTTTCTGTCTCTCCCCCTGTCTCCACTTTCTCTAAAAATCAATGGAAAAATATCCTCAAATGAGGATTGGCAAATAAATAAATTAATTAATTAATTAATAGGAAAAAAAGGAGAGGCTGAGATGGTCTCTGATTGGCAAGAATTTTAGTTAGGTGGGACTTTTTTGGAAGTGGGGGAGACTTTGTAATTGCTGTCCAGGAAGATTGGCAGGGGAGCCAGAGAACAAAATCATCTTTCAAATGAGGAAGGAGTGTTCAGTGTTAGGGAGGAAGGCGTTCTATGGCTGGCCATTTCCTGGAACAAATGTGGGCTGAAGGGGTGCAGTTTGGGGCTCAGATTGTCATATTGGTTCTTATTTGGGAGGGGGAGAGGTTGCCATGGCAGGAAGTTTCTCGGTGCTCTTTTTCTCTAACTGGTGGAGGAGGGAGGAAGGGCTTCTCACGGAACCGGAGTATTCGTGAGCCAACTATCGCCATCTCTTATTTGAGCTCAGCTTCCATCATGCCACTTTCTGCAGTTTGAGAAGTACAACAATAGAGAAAATAAAGAGAGTCCACAAAGAAGAGGAATGGCCCAAGAATGGGTGTTAAATGGCCCAGAAACATTTGGTCTCAGTTGGGGTTATAAAGGCCAGTTCATCTTCCCAGTGTTCAACAGCATCGTTTGTCATGGTTGATGGCATGGGTGTTAGCCACAAAGCTCTGGTTAACACCCCTCTCTGGGAGGGTAAGCAGAACACAGCCATGATATGGATCATAAATAACAGAAAAAATCATTTGAGCTTTCCTTATTTGCTTGTGCAGTGTTTCTCTCTCAAGGTCTGAGATGGGTATTTTGGTGGATGGTGTGGAGGCATAGTCCTGACAAGCAGCAGTGAAGCTTGGGTCAGGCTGTCTGAGACTTGGTCTCAGCTGTCACTTTTTAGCTGTGTAACCTTGAGCTCATGGAGAGGCCTGGAAAATTATAAGGGGTGAGATCGGTGTCATAAGTGCAGAGAGGTCTGCTGAAACTTTGGCTTTCTTGGCCCTGCTCACTTGCAAAAGAAATGGATTTCTTTTCATATGGACCTTAGAAAACATCTTCATTATATATATTGAACCATGACCTCCTGGTTGATGCTCAAACACTGAGCCATATTGGCCGGGCAGCAAAGATCTTTATGATTGTGTCTGTTGGGGGATCCTTGTCTGTTGGGAGACATGGCAGAGTTTCACCCAGATAAAGGTGCAAAGAATACCATTATAATATATTATCTCCCAGCCAACTGTCCTGTTATTAGGTACAACCTCTTTATGAGAATCCTATTTTGAAAGAGCTGGAGCTTTAAAATAAAATAGGCTCAGATTTCAACCCTGGCTCCACCACCTGCTAATCTCATGATCTTAGGAAACTTAATTAACTTTTCCAAATCTTAATTTCCTTTTCTGTAAAATGGAAAATTAATGCCTTGCAGAATCATGTAGATTAAAGTTAATGAATATACTAGTATATTTTCTTGCACATAATAGGTAGCTAATAAACTCTAGTAGATTTTATATGATGAATACATGACTTCAGCCAATGTTAGGTGGTTCATTGGGGAGTAAATATCTTCTCATTGATAAACACTCCCTTCTCTGAAGACCTCTTCCAGAACTAGGAAATATATCACCTTACTCAGTAGATTTTATCTAGCTATTTAAAAAGCTTCAACAAAAATCTTAGAATATTTTCTTAGCATTATAAAATATACCTAGAGGAATTTCCACCTCATTGAAAGCTGACCTTATATAATTCTGGTTTAAATAACCCAGTTATATGAGAAAGAGGACTTAATGAATAAATGAGGTTATTTCTAAAGCTGATAGTAAATGTGTAGGCGCTTGGATAGGCGTGGGTGATAATCTATGCAAGTTCATTTTCAATTTTAGAGGGCAAAGGCATTTTTTAAAAACTTGATGAATTTTCAGCAAAGAAACGAGGCAGTAGAAAAAGCAATCATGATTTTAATTCTGCACTTAATTTTTAATATCTAAAATGTTTATCATATGTCTTTTCTATTGCTGCATGTGTTGTTTATCCATCCTGCTATAGTCCAGTTATTTATCCTCAGTCACTTGCTTCCAGATGTTACCTGGCCCATGTTTGATATTAGGTGCTGTGTGTGCTGGTTGTTAGGGACATGGAAATGTAAGATAGCCCCTGTATTTGAAAAAAAAAATCAGGCCAGTAGGGGAGTAAGCAAATGTACAAACAATGATGATATACATTAACTTTACAGAAGTCAATTTTATAGAAGAGGTTGAAGAGGTTCAGTGGTTCTTACTCCTAAGTTAGGAGTAAGAATAGGGCACCCAGGGAACCCAGTGGAAGGATAGAAGATGGGAAGGCAAGGCTTTTTTTTGTGGAGTGAAACTGAAAATGAGTTGATTAGAATATATTTGGATGATTAGAATATATTTGCTAAAAGGATAAATGAGTAAAGCACCCCAGATCGAAGAACAATGTGAGAAGTGTCATCAAGTATTACATGGTGACCTGATTAGTCTATTTCTGTTTGTTTAAACATACTATAGCTTTATCATTTTCTTGGTTCAAGCCTCTTACTAGGACTTAGCAGTTCAGGATCTTGTCCAGTAGTGACTTGATTGGGTTGGCAAGTTAGGAAGACTAGAAATATTCATGGGGCGTAGGAGGGAAGAAAATAGGGTGTAGGGTGTAGGGACTACTGGGAAGATAGATCCGTGGTTAAGAGTGAGCACTCTGAAGCTGACTGCCTGGCTTGGGATCCTGGCTCTAGTAAGCATTAGCTGTACAATCTTAGGTGAGTTACTGAATTCTTCTGTGCCTCAGTTTTCCCCATCTGTAAAATGGTTTGAACAGTGGTGCTATCAAATAAGATTTAGTGAGAATAAAATGAGTTAATGTATGTAAAGAGCTTAGAACAGTGTCTGGCACACAGAAGTACTATGTACTACTACTATCATCTGCCTCTTGAGAAAATGAGAAAAATGGATCAATTCTCAAAAAAAAAAAAAAAATCCAGTGAGGCTATTTCTACAAAATAGTGATTTTATAGAAGAGGAAATAAAATAGATGATGAATATGCCCAAGGTCATATACATAGCAAAGTACAGAAAGAAAATCAGCATCCAGCTATACTCATCTACTATTAATACTCACCATGCACAGAGCTGATGGCTGGAGCATGTGGTGGTGGGCAGTCAGTGGGAGCTTTTGGCACCTGGGGGTCCCAAGGAGAGGTCTAGGGTGAGAGAGTACCCAAAGTGAAGGAAGACCTAGAGCAGTCCCAATGGGGAAGCCAAGGTAGGAAGGCAGATCCTTTCAAAGGAGTCTGCTAGGATCAGAGTGGAGAAGAGGCATAGAATTTGTTTCCTAGGAGGTACAGGAACCAGGGAAAGGCAAGCAGCGGTGTGCTAGTCAGTGTTTAACATTGGTTCAGGATCAGTGGAGCAGGAGCATGATTTGAAGTTTGTTGAATCCCATGGTTTAAATGCTCTCATCAAGTGATTAATGTTAAGTCACTGACTGTGGATTTGGGGAGATATGTGCACAGTCAGCTTTCATGAGCCCATTCAAGCTAGCTACAGCCCACCACTGAAGGTCCTGTCCCAGATCGAGACTCCGGATGCCAACCTGTAGCAGTTATCCTTATAACACACAGATTCCATCTCTCACCACCGAGTACAATCCTTCTGGGGGGTTACCATGCTGCAGTCATAAGCAGTCTGCCTCTTTCTTGGCTAGAAAGAACTTTCTAGCTTTCCTTTTGGTTCCCCAACTAAGGCTGTACTTGTCAACTGAATACCTTCATTAGGCCTTGGGTATTGCCTAACATCATCCTCTGGGCTTGCTGGAGTCACACTGCCGAACTGCCAGGTCTTCTTATCACCCATCTTCTTGTAGATCCCACTTCTAATCTTGTGTTGTGTGTCCTCTAAGCTGGTTCTTCTTTCTGCCCATTCTTTTTCCTCCCACTGCACTGTATTCTCCACAACTCCTGTTGCCTTGTAAACAAGCTCCTTCATATCTACAAACTGTGCAGAATGTCCCTCTGTCTCAGCCTCCTTGAGTTCCTCTGGGGATGCAGCTCTCCTGGAGCTCTGAGTGGAGGCTGCATTTTCTTTGAAACTTAATGTACCTTGGAGCCCAAACGTAGCACCCGGCTTCTCCAAAGACAGCTTCGGTGCATCTAGAATAATTTCGTCCTTCCTTATAACAACCTCTTATCTTTTGAAGTCCCAGCCATCTGCTCATAACACCTGTTAACCCTTCTAGTCGCTGTCAGTGATGAATCTCTGGGCCAGTCCCTACCCCCTCATTCACTGAGGTCTTCCATGCCTAGCTGTTCAGGCATCTTTTCCATGCTAAGCTCAGCTATCATTCTGGGCAAACTTCCAGCCTTGAAGTTTTATCTTCAGGGCTATAATTACCTTCACTCCCATATCACTTCATTATGCTCCTGATCTTTGACATCACTTAACTGCTCTACTCCTAAAACCACCAACTCCCATCTCTCAGTAGCACAGGTCAGCTGCAAGCTCATGCCCTGTCACCCCACTGATCAGCTCTTTGCAGCCAGACTCCTACCCTCATTCTCATGCTGTTCTTAATGTGGCCACCAGGGCTCTCCTGTCAGTCCCACTCACCATGTGTTTCCAGAATGATCTTTAAAAAAATACATCTGTGATCATGTCGTAGTTTAATGCAATTAAATAATTCTACATTAATTTACTCACTCATTTACAGATCTATACCAATAAACGAAGTAGTCAAAAAATGCTGCTCTTGACAGGTGCATACATTTCATCATTGTTTTCTTTAAGACTGAAATAAAAATTTTTTAAATTTGTCCCCCACCCCAGATTGCTACTGTCAAGCGGGTTGTATCTCCATGATCCCCTAAAATCATAAATTTTCATCTCTTGGTAGCATCTTTTAGTTGCAAGCTCATGGACCTCAGAAATGAAGTGCATGCTCCTTAGCATGGCATTCAAGACCTGCTGTGATCTGTCCTGTGCTCACCTTCTTTATATTCCAAGTTTTGTCTGGTTCCTAACAACACCTTTCAGTTATGTGAAGTCACAGCCACAGATGCATCTACTTCCTGTCCTGGGTCTTTTCTTTTTCCAAGGACTTCTTTCCTTCCCATTCTTTGCCTTCTCCCTTTTCAATCTTGTCAACATTTCCTCATCTTTTATTACAGCTCATCTCATGCCCTTCGCTAGACAGAATTGCTCATTACCTCCTTATGACTCTTACGTACATATTTCCTTCCTTCAACTTCAGTGTCCCTCTTTGTTTATTCCTTTGGCTTTTCTTATTCACTGTGGAGGCCATGACCACACTGGCCTCATGTCTGTGACCCAATCACCCGGCATAGTTCCTGGTCACCTGAGCTCCTAAGAGCAGAGTCAGCATGCAAGGTGTGTGAGTCCAAGTTCAGAAGCATCAGGTAATTTTCCGAGTATCACAAATCAGTAGCAAATCTAGGATTTGAATTGAGATCTGTCACATTTTTTTCAAGCTATATGGCATTTGGCTTCTCATGGGCACACCTTTCTTCTCCCCTCAGGAAAGAGAATGCCAACTTGCAGTTATTGCCCTGCTCCCTTTTTTTAAAACAACAACAATAGCATTACTGAGATATAATTCAATGTTTTAAAGTGTACAAATCAATGATTTTGGGTATACTACACTATTTTACCATTAGTGATAGAATATCTATAATGTAAAATTTGCTATTGTAGCCATTGGTAAGTCTACAACTCAGCATCATTAATTACATTCACGATGTGCAGCCATCATCATTCTTATTTCTAGAACTTTCTCATCACCCCACAGAAACTCTGTAACCATTGAGCATTAACAGCCCATTCCTCCCTCCTCCCAGCCTCTTGGAATTAGAAAATAGTTTGGTGGTTCTTCAAAAATGTAAATTTAGAATTACCAGCTGGTGCCACAATCCCAATCTTAGATATATACCTAAGGGAATTGAAAGCAGGGACTTGAATGGGTACTTGGATCTATGCCGTTGTTCCTTATAACATTATTCACAATAGGTAACTGTGGATTGTTCTTTTTCCACTCCATCCCAACCATGTTCCTGAGCTTTTACTGTACTGTACCTCTGTTTAATTCTATTTTATAATCTGAGCTTTCAAGTTAGATGTTATTCCAGATAGACACAGTTCAGTTGTTTCTTGATCTCTTTTTCGTTATCACCCACCTAACCTATCTTTCAGACACTTTTCCCTTATCACTCCCCCATGAAATTTTAATACCACAGATACACACACACACACACACACACACACACACACACACACACACACATTTTCATGGACTGTGGTCCTTTGGAGAATAGCAAACTGTTTATAATATGTAAGATTCATTTGCTCATCTAAAAGCTAATTGCTGACTCCTGTGGGTGAGGTCACTCTGGGTGAGAGAGCGTGGGGTGGAGAGTAAGGCCTCACATTGGGAGCCAGGTCTGCCTGGCCTGGAGTTCTAGCTCTGCCCTCACTGCTTGTGTGACCTTGGGCAAGTAGCTTAGTCTTTATGTTTCAGTTTCCTTATTTATAGACTTGGGATGTTATAGAACAGTACCTGCTTCAAAGGTTTTTTGAGGATTAAATGGCAATATATATAGGGCAATACCTGATCTTTAGTAAGTGCTGTACAAGTGTTAGCTATTACTATTTTTGAAAGGGTTCCTCTGTTTAAAAATAGTTTAAAAACCCAGTGGGTTGTTTGGAACCAGATTCTGTTACATTTTCCACCTTTTGAGTGGTGCTTTCTAGTTCATCATTAGATTGTTTTTTCAGAAGAAAATGGGTTACTCATTATTCTATGTTAATTTTTCCCCTCTTTTCTCGCCACTCATTCATTTTTTATTTTCTCAACAATCACAGTGCATTGGCATCTGGACTTGGTGTATTTGAAGGACCAGCTTAGACAATTGATGGATTTGGTTTTCATATTAGAGTCCATGGATTCAGTCAAATGTATAAGGACCTGGAATTGGGAATAATGTTGATTTCAATTCAAGATGATTCTTTTACCTAAGGACTCTCTCCAGGTGGGGAAGCACAGAGAAGGAGCTCATTTCCTGGGTACATTCCACTTGTCATCATTCATCATACAGGCGCTGGCAGATAGGACCTGGTTTTATTGAATCCAGGTAGTGCTCACTACCTACCTGCTCACAGGTCCACAGTACCCTGTTTGTTTGTGTATTTTGGAGTCTGGTGTATTTAATTATTGGTTAATTTGATGCTGTAGTGAATGAGGTCTAAACTTCCAGCAACAAACCATTTATTTTAAAAAACTAAAGCCTGTACACTTTATTTTGACTGTGTGGAGGAAGTGGTGAATGAATGATTCAACTAAGAGACTACAGGAAATTGCTATTTAATTAACCAAGGAACGTGGGTATTCTTATTGAGAGTGGGGAAGTTAAGGTGGTCTTATAAAGAGACAAAATGGAGTAGATACCAAATTCATATTTCCTGAGGTAATCTTCAGCTAGTTAACGTCTTGAGGCTCCATAAAATAAAAAAAAATATTTATATATACCTACTTGCATGGTACTTATGAAGATATAATGAATTAAAACATGCAAAGTGCTTAAAACATGGTTCATAGTAGTGATCAGCAAGTGCTACCTATGATTATAATTAATACTTGCAACCGATAGAGGACATAGATGGCTTTGCTTGGAGTGTTGCTCCCTCCTATCTCATTCACTCTCAACTGGCCTTCCTTTATCTTTGAAAAATGAAAGAATAGGTGACCAACATCTCCCCATTTTCTCCACCCCCAGTCCATCAATCTTTGTTGTTGTTTTTTTAATATTCTGCATGTAAGTGGTATCATACGGTATTTGTTTTCCTCTGTCTGGTTTATTTAATTTAACATAATGCCCTTGGGTCCATCATGTTATTGCAAATGTCAGGATTTCTTTCTTTCTTATGGCTGAATAATATGTTCCACTACACACACACACACACACACACACACATACACACACGCGCGCGCGCGCGCGCGCACACACACACACACACATGCACACACACACATACCATCTTCTTTATCCATTGATCTAATGATGGGTTGATGGTCAGAGTATAAACTTTTAGTTTTAAGATGAGTAAGTTCTGGGGATCTAATGTATAGCATGTGATTTTAGATAATAATACTGTATTATATATTTGAGAGCAGATCTTAAATTTTATCACCATAAAAAAGAACTAATAGTTATGTAACACGATGAAGTTGTTAGCTAAGGATATGATGGTAATCATTTTATAATATATAGGCATATCAAAATTATCACATTATCTATTTTAAACTACACAGTATTACATATCAATTATATCTTAAGAAAGCTGGTGGGAGGAGGGAGAAGCATTGCTCAGTTCAATCAAAATAATAAGCAAAGGACATCAACATGTTATGAAGGTGTCTTTCTTGCCTTCTCAAGACTCAAAACAAAAATCTTCTGGGTAAATCCTTCTCCAGTCCCCGTTGTTGGAATTAGCCTCTAATATCTGTAGAGAACACAGAATGTGCTTTCAAGTTCATGCCATGTGATTGCCTCTCAGCTGGATTAGCATAGGTTCTGCATGCTCTGGCTTTTTACACTTAGTATAAAAGTCAGGAGGCAGGGACCACTTCCCATTGACCTTTGGAACTTTTTCTGCCTGTGCAATCCAACAGTCTCTCAATAGCTCTTTTTCTTTTTTCCTGATAACAGGACATTTTATTTATTTATTTATTTATTTACTTATTCATTTTGTTTGTTGACACTATTACATATATCCCCATTCCCCCTCCCCACCCCTTTACCCACATCCACCAGCCCCACCCTATTCTCCTGGTCTTTACCACACTATTGTCTGTGTTCATGGATTATGTATTTATGTTCTTTGGCTAACATCTACACCTTCTTTCACCAGTTCTTCCCACACCCCCTTCCTTCTGTCATCTGTCAGTCCATTCCATGTATCCATGTCTCTGGCTCTATATTGTTTGCCCATATATTTTGTTAATTATATTCCACATATAAGTTAGATCACGTGATACTTGTCT
Organism: Myotis myotis; assembly: GCF_014108235.1. NCBI lineage: Eukaryota > Metazoa > Chordata > Mammalia > Chiroptera > Vespertilionidae > Myotis > Myotis myotis. The sequence continues at coordinate 55,873,622 of NW_023416314.1, forward strand.
TTCTCTGTCTGGCTTATTTCGCTTGGCATAATAATCTCCAGGTCCATCCATGCTATTGCAAAAGGTAAGAGTTCCTTATTTTTTATGGCTGCATAGTACTCTATTGTGTAAATGTACCTTGATTTTCCTTTTCCAATTGTAGGGAAGACAAGACCATCCTAGCTTCTATATTTCCATTGTGTTTTGATTGGTCTAAGTCACAACTCAGGAGAAAACCTTGATCCTTTTTGGAGGCAATCAGTGGCTGTGTTGATACTGGTGGCTGAAGTGGGGTCCTGGCACTGGTAGATCCAAATAGAGTGGGGCACAATCCGAGGCCAAAGCTGCTGTAATCACCTTTTACCCAGCATGCATCTTTCCTGGTAGACTCTCTGTATTAATTTAGGGAGACTCTTCAAGGGCAGAAATTCCAGGCTGGGAAGAAAGTTAAGGAGTGGTGTTTATGATGCTTTTTTAATGTCAGCTAGAAATTAGTATGCTGGGATTCTCAAGGGCACAAAGAGGTGTGTTACTTTATGACAGTACTGTTTGACTTTGCAATTGAACCCCTCAGGGAGAAAAACATCTTAGCATGGATTTCCAAATATCTGACCTAGTTATGTATTTGGAAAATACTTTAAAAATGTCAGAAAACCAGCAATCTAACTTCTTCCTTATAGTGTTTTTAACCTTGTATAAGAATGCTTCTTTACTATGCATGGGATGACCAAAAAGGTTATTTGCATTTTTAATCTGCAAATATTTGATCGGGCAGGCAACATGTTTGTTTGACACACATCTTAGAAGACAATGTAAAAATCCATTTCACCAGGCAACAGAGAAATTTAAAGGGTTATTATACAGGGTACAGCAAAAGTAGGTTTCCAGTTGTGAGTATGTGAAACCCAGAATTTATTCTTGTATTCTTATATTATTAATTATTATATTATTTTCCATACAACCTACTTTTGCCCCACCTGTATTAATCAGCTTGGGCTGCCATAACAAAATACCATTGACTCCTCCACTTAAACAACAGACATGTATTAGCTCACAATTCTGGAGCCTGGAAGTCTGAAGACAGGGTGCCAGCATGGTGGGGTTCTGGTGAAAGCTGTCTTCCTGGTTTACAGATGGTTGCCTTCTCCCTATGTCCTTACATTGTAGAGAGAAAGCAGGAGCAAGCTCTGTGGTCTCTTCTCATAAAAGCAGGAATCATAACATGAGGGCATCACTTTCATGACATCATCTCAATATAATCACCTCCTGAAAGACCCATCTCCAAGTATCATCATATTGGAGGTTAGGGCTTTGATATATGAATCTGGGGAACTACATAACTTCAGTCCATAGAAGGTTGTCTCATCATTTTTCCCCTCTTCTATTTTGTTGTCTTCACCTCACCTTACTTTCCCTTCCCTTTCTTCCTCCATCCCTTTTCCTTTCCTCCCTTCCCCTCTCCTTCCCATTCTTTTCCTCTCTCTTTCTGTCTCTTTGCTCATTGCAGCTCTTTGTGATGATATGCTTTAAGGCACAGACATCATGGGTTGAGTCTGATACACAGACCTGTTTTGCTTGGTGAAAAATCTAGGGGAATAAAGGGGGGATAAGTGGTGATGGATGGAGACTTGACTTTGGTGGTGAACACACAGTACAGTGTACAGATGAAAAAACTGTACAAATTTGTTAACCAGCATTGTCACCCCAATAAATTCAATAAAAAAACACACACACTCAGCCTCCACAGAAAGTAAATTCCAGGTTGCCTTCGGCTGGGAGGGAATGAGGAATGTGGGGACTAAGGGTAATATATAAAGGGTACAGGTTTGTTTTTGAGGTCATGAAAATGTTCTATAATTCACTGTTGTAAAATGAGTGAGTTGCATGGTATGTAAATTATCTCAACAAAGAAAATAACTCAAAATGTTTGACAAAAATGGAGCCAGTATTTAAAAAAAATTAAATCAATGCAACTTCTCTAGAAAGATCAAAGATCTAGCTCACAGTCCCTGCGGGGAAATGCTGTAGAGTGAAGCATACAGAGACCTTGGAGCCGCGCTGCCTGAGTTCATGTTCTGGCCGTCCAGGTCCACCGCCTGACTATGTGACCTTAGGCAATGTACTGTATTGTCTATGTCTCTTTTTCCTCACCTGTAAATTAGAGATGATTATATGTAATATGTACCTCATAGAGTTATGAGTACTGAATTAGTTAATGTATGCGAAACACTTAAAACTATGTCTAGCACAGAGTAAGTGCTGTCCAGATGATATCTCTTATTGCTTCTTCATGGTATTATTAAAGCAGAGCTCTAGTTTTCTGCAATGCAAACTCTTTCTATTGTCTTTCTGCCAGAGGCTTCTTTCCACCACTGAGGTTTCTTGTCACATGCCATGTGTCATTGGCCTTGTGCTGTGCCCTTTTCCTTATAAGAGAGAACCATTTCTTTGTTCTTGGAAGGAGAAAGAAAAAGAGGGAGGGAAAGGGAGAGGGATATGTTTTAAGAAAAACAGAGACACCTTACTTGTGGAAGGGGCATATTTTACATGTATATCTTCTACCTAGCTCTGCAGGCATTTGGGTTTTCTCCCCTAACTTTAGGAAGAAAGCTATAATTGTAGAGAAGCGTGGAACATTGGATCAAGCATGAATTCCAGAGTTTGAAGACCTTGGTTCTATTGCTAGCTCTATGATTATCTGGGTTCCTTGGGCCTCTATTTCTATCTTCTCTGGGCCTCCATTTTATCACCGTAAAAGGGGCATCATAATCCAGATCTTGTTTGTTTCACTGGATTTTTATAAGTTACAAATCAGAGATCATATGGGCCCTGACTTTCAAAAATACGCGGTATGACAGAGATGGCGAGTGTTGATAGTTCTAACATGACAAACTACTGTCCAGGCCACCATGTTTTTATAACTCATGGTTTCTGCAGCCAGGAGATGAAAGTCTGGCACAATTGCACTGCAGTTTCTTTTATTGATTCACAGAGAACTTGCCCATTTGTTTTGTGTGCATATCTGTTTGCTAGCCATAGCTGCTCCTTATTTTCAGCGTAGATGCCAACTCAGTTGACAAAGGTATCAAGAAACAGTGTGAAGACTCAGATTATCTTGGTAGTATTTTCCAGGACCTGTGTCTTGGGAAAGGCATTTGGATCATCTTTGAACTCCTTAAAACAGAGGGAGAGGGGGCAGTTCAAGAGATTGCTTCAGACGCCGTCAGGCTTTATGATGAGTGGACAGAGAAACTTAAAGGCATCATGAACTTTAGAACCTGGGACTATTTAGATGCTCTCAACTCCCTCATTTTACCGATAGGAAAACTGATGTCTTGAGATGAGAAGTGATTGGATTGCTCAGTACTTAGAGAATAGAGAAAGCAGGAATAGAACTTGATTCTGGACTATCAATCCAGTGCTGTGGTCCAATAGTCAGGGTGGAACAAGTTTGTTTGGAGTCACAGAGACCTGGGTTGAAATTCTAGGTCCTCTACATGTAGGCTCTGATGCCAGGCCATGGGATGGTTGGGAGTAAAGAGATGAGATGCACACAGTGCTTGGCATAGAGTGGTCTCAATATATATTGAGTTTCTTTCCCCACTTTGTTTCCTTTTTAACTGTGCACAGGGATTGGGGCATCCCAATCTCCAACCCCGCCTCCCTGGTCCTAGCCTCCATGGGTTGCCTTTTTCTAGGTAATTCTTATGAATAAGCCTGAGTAGATCACATCATTTTATTAAGAGAATTCTTTGCATTTGCTTCGCCCTTTGCAACCAGACACTGCTCTCAAATTTAATGATGATGCCAAATTGGGGTCTGTGTGTGCTGTAAATTCACTTATGCAGATGGAGGCTGGTGATACGTGAAGAATCATTATGCCACATCGAGTTTCATTTTCAAGTCCATAAGTATACCTTTTTAAAACAAAACAAACTTCTCCACCATCTTGGGTAGGGACATAAATCTTGTATTTTTATTACCTCAAAAGACCACCAGAAGATGGGCTCTAATATTTCAAAGGTGACAAGCAATCTATATGAATGAATCAGAGTTTGAGCCCCATTATACTTGAGCTGCTATATGCTGCAGTGGGGTTTATAGGAGTTTCTCTAACAAAATTTAATTAAAAAAAAAAAAACACACCAAACAAACCCAGGCCTTTTTGCCTCTAGTTTCTAATCCACTAGGAGGCACTTGGTAGTCTTAAGCAACCAGAGTAGAGACTGTATCATGCTGTGGGTTCCAGCTGGGAGCAGAATACTGCTACCTGTTTGGGGGAGCTGGGTGACTGTGGGCCCAAAGTGTGAAAGCATTAGGATTGATTTAAAAGAGTCAAAGAAGCAGAGGTGCACGGGATAGCATTGACATTTAGCAGAGAGTGCTATTCCAGAACAGATGTTATGACGAGCTCATGGACATAGAATTTGGAGATGGCATTGCTTCTGTACACTTTGCAATAGCATCAGATTATCTGAAAGTCATAGGATTGAAACATTATTGAGGACCAGAACTGGCACAGTAGAAACAACGCCAACTTTGGGTCAGACTGTGCAGATTCAAACCTAGGTTGTTAATGCAAACTGACTACGTGTCTTGAACAACTGACCTAATAATCCATGAGCTTCGGTTTCCTCATCACGACATGGGGATACCTACCTCCTACAGTAGTCAGGAAGAGTAAGTGGAGGGATGAGATTGTACCTGAATGAGACATAGTGTCTGATATAGAGAAACGACAGCTCTTTATTGAGTATTAAACAGGTGTCAGGTCCTGTTCCTAATTTTACCCTAGGAGGACACATAATATTCGTCTTGGTCTTAGGACAGTGGTTCTCAACCTTCTGGCCCTTTAAATACAGTGCCTCATGTTGTGACCCAACCATAAAATTATTTTCGTTGCTACTTCATAACTTTAATGTTGCTACTATTATGAATCATAATGTAAATATCTGATATGCTGGATGGTCTTAGGCAACCCCTGTAAAAGGGTCGTTCGACCGCCAAAGCGGTCGCGACCCACATGTTGAGAACCGCTGTCTTAAGAAGACACATACCATTAGCCTCTTACTCATCTTGGTATCACTCTGTGCCTAATGATGTAGGTGTTTAAAAAAAATCTTTTTATCCTTCAAGTAGATGTCATGTAAATTGTAGTTCTTCTTAGAAAAGCTTCCTCCACTGATTCAGACCTTTATCTTGAGCCTGAACTTGAGTATGTTCAACTCCCACCTTGAGGTTCAGCCCAGGGCTTAGCCTCTTCTGGCCTCCTGGCTTTCAGGTGCGTATCACACTGGCAGAGACCATTGTCAGAGAGAGAGATGGCTTTAGGCAGAGTGCTCTCAGCATCTGGGCAAAGGTCAGGTGGCTCCTCAGGGCTGTGGTTATAAAGTCCTCATTGTTTTGGGCCAATTCCGCTTTCTCTCTCTTTGAGTATCAGCTTATTCTTTCATTAGGGAGGTCTGCTTTTTGGTTTTGTTGTGTTTGTTTGTAATTATTCATTATCTTTCAGAATCTTTTGTCTGTGAACCAAAAGCAGTATTTGTCCCAGGCTCATTTTTACAATCTCAGTTGTTTGCTATTTCTCAAGATTGTTTTCGCAGGATATCCCAGCTCTCTGAAGCTGTCAATTCTGTTTTGATTCTCTCTATAATCAGTTTTGCTTTTGAAGTACTCTTGAGTCCTATTGAAACTGTCTGCAGGGTGTGCCTTTCCCTGCGGACTGAGAGGCAATCTTTCTTTTGGCAAATGTGTTACCACGCCACCCTCCTCCCCTCTCCCTCCTCTCTCCTGCCCCTCCCCCTCCCCTTCACCTCCCCTCCCTCTCCCCCTTCCTTTCCCTTTTCCCCCTCCCCACCCGCATCCCCACAACCTCCCCTCTCCACCTCCCTTCTCACCCCCATCCCCATCCCCATCCCCCCAAAATGCTGAGGAAATTGTCAATTTCTTCCTTTCTTCCACCATCTTGTCTCCAGGGCCCAGCTGGAGGCCGCCCACATTTTCTTTCTCCCCTCTGTCTCATTTATACCAGGAAGTAGTTTTCTATATCTGGTGGTTACATGATGGGAGATAAGCAACAATGATAAGGTTATGACAGTTTAATTTTCTGGCACATTTGTCAACTTTCCTGCTTTATTTTGGTGCTGTCTCTTTCTGGACTGCCACCAGGAAATTACCAGATATGCAAGAGCCGGAATTACTAGTGGTATGAACTGAAGACAAACCTACTCAGAGACGTAGCAGAGCAGCAGGGATGTCTGGTGGGGGTGGGGGGCGGCCTCGGCGACCTGCAGAGAGCAAGAGTTGGATAAACCTAAGTGAGAAATTCTCACTGGGTTTTTCTAACCACCTCCTTGTCTAGTTTTTGAAAATATTTTTATTCAAAGCCTTAGAGTCCTGTGAAACAAGGAAATGGCTTGGCTGTTGGAATGAAAATAAGCTTGTTATAGCCAAGCAACTCCTTCCAATCGAGATGAGGCAGACACCTCGCAGCAGTTAGCTAGCAGCCTGGGGGAAATGAGCCAGGTTTTCCCTCTGGGAGGAGCTGAAGAGGGTCCTTGACAGGGAAACATTCATTGCAGTCAGCAGCTTCGTTGGCAGTGGAGGCCCATGGGCTGAAGATTGAATTGCCTCTAAGGCAAGTCCTGACTCATTTCTCATCTTAAAGAATGGCTGGGCATCCCAGCAGAATGAGACGCAGCTCAGTGTGGCTGTGTCTCTGTGAGTAAAATACCAACATGATTTAGCCTTCAGCTGGCCCTGCTCCCGTCCATTCTCTTCACTGCACCCGAGTGATATTTTAAAAACAGAAATTGGATCGTGTCACTCACTGCCCTGATTAAAGTCCAGACTCCTTCACATGACTTACCCGGCCCAGCAGGCTCCAGCTCCAGCTTATCTTCCTGGTTCTTTTTAAGTAGGCCAAACTCCTTCCCTCTAATTTTTCTCAAACATTCTTCTCTGTCAGGAATGTTATTCCTCTCCCCTTTACCTCTTTCACTTCCATTTCAGGTCTCAAATGGAGCATCCTTTCCATGGAGAATCCTTCTCTGACCCTAAGAAGAGTAGGCCAAATCCCCCTGGTGAAAAGTCTTAACTTCTCAATAGAACTTAGCAAGTTTTGCTTAGTGCTTTACCAGGCTGTGAGGTCCATGATGGCATTTTGTTCATCACTCTTCCATGGGGCTTAGTAGAGGGCTAATTAATGTTCATGCTCAGTCATAAAGCCAGGCTTCACTTCGAAAAGGAGCAGCTGGTACTGTTGCATTATGTACCCAGAAGGAGGAAAACTGGTATTTGATGAATAACATTAATGCCAGCAACCCCCTTCAATACCTGAATTCTCTTGGTGTTCCCCGACCCTCACAGTGATCTATCTATTCTTCCAGGCTTCAGTAGTCATGTGAAAGACCTTGCAATCAACAATAACTAAATTTCCTCCAAAATCTTAATGCCAAGCACGCTACTCTATGGCTCCATTTCCCAGTTTTCCAGCTCATGCACTCTAGTACCCTCACTGTGATAATTCCTTGCCTCCATCAGGATCCTTGCTGATATTTGGTTCCCCAGGAAGCATCCCATGAAATGGAAAGTGACATCCAAGGCAGTTTACCGGGGAGTGCTATAGGGATGCACACCTGTGAAAGACAGGAGATGGGAAGAGTAGATGGGTGAGTTAGCTCAATCTATTGAGTACTCTGAATCTGGGGCAGTCCTTTAGAATTATTCATCCTTGAGATAAAGGAGAACCAGTCTTAATTGTAGTTTACCCTCAGGATGGGAATGTGACTGTGGGTGAGTTATATTTCTTTAACCAAGGACAATTTTTTTGAAAGGCTAACAGCTGAAGATCATAGGATACTGTTCTTTAGTTCTGTGGAGATACCTAGGCAGTGCAACACAGAGTCCGCCATAATGTCCAGTCCATTTCAACTGTCTTCCTCCTTCTTCATGCCTTAACTTTCCCCCTTAATAGCCGAGGTTCCTTGGCACTTCATCCTCATCACCTCTTTTCTTATACACTCAATTCCCTTGTATCTCTTTTTACTCATCTTATTTGCCTAAAACCTCATCTCTGGCTATAACCTTCCAATTGCCTTGCACTTGTCCTAACTATCTGAATGAGACTAGTGAAAAACATGTAACCATGCTTAATTGCTGGGGTCCAACCCCAGCAGGTCCAGGGGTCCTCAAAGGTGTGGACGGAGTCGGCAAAGAAGGAATTAAACAGAGACAGCATTCAGTTGATCAGCAGCCTAGCCAGGATCTCTAGCCAGGATCTCCAGCCAAGTTCTGGTCAGGATCTCCAGCGAAGCTCTGTTCAGGATCTCCAGCGAAGTTCTGGTTAGGATCTCCAGCCAGGTTCTGTGTCCATGTTCTCTTGCTAGGTTCTCCAGCCAGGTTCTGTCCAGGTTCTCCAGCCAGGTTCAGTCACCAGGTTCTAGTCAGGTTCTCTTGCCATGTTCTATCCAGGTTCTCTCGCTAGGTTCTGTCTCTAGGTTCTGTCTCTAGTTTCTGTCCAGGATCTTTTGCCATGTTCTCTCCAGCAAAGTTCTTCTATCTCTAGGTTCTGTGTAGGTTCTGTGTCTAGGTTCTGTGTGTAGGTTCTGTGTCCTGTTGTCTTGTTATATCTGTATTTATACCAGTTGATTCCAATCCTATCAATCTCTATTCCAAAGGTTAGGGCGTTTCTTATCTCCATTCCAGGGAGTAAAGATTATGTAGCTTAAGCATGATTGTTCATAGTTAAAGTGATTAATTACCTGCCTGGCACTTAGTTAAGGGGTTTTATTCCCTCCCTAACTTCAGGGGAAAATCCCTACCTGGGGAAACAACCTTTCTCAGAGAGGTGACCTTGGTTAAAACACATAGTGCCAAGAAGGTGAGCAAACATATTAAGAACAGTATGCCATATATGCCAGGTCCCTTGAAACAGCAAGAATGGACCGGCTCCCGGCACTTAATGCTCTCACTTTACATTTATGACTGAAAATCACAAGTAGCTTCTTAGCCATCCTATTACACACCCTAGTAAATTCTCCTTTCCTCATCCCGGAATGACTCTTTAATACCTTCTCCCTTTTCCTTAAACATACAGCACCTCCTCTCCTTCTCCCAATTCTCAGATGTCACTCCCTCTTTTCATTTCATTGAGAAAATAAAAACAAGCAAAGAAGAATCACTTTACTCCCTACCACCAAATATGCCTCTTCCCTTAGTACTTGCCTTCAAACTTGTAAAGATGACTTGCTCCATTTGTGCACTGGAGATCAACTCCTCCTGCCTTGTCTAGAACTTGGCTCCTGCAATGATCTCTCTCTGCTACATCACCATTTTTCTTCACTCATCCTAATATATAAAAATCCAGGGGCTGTCATGACTTAAAGGACCGGACCAACAACCGAACAGCAAGCTGGTGGTGGGAGTCAGTCTGGGTCCTGGCCAGCACGGCGGGAGGGAGCTCTGGGCCCCAGCTGCGGCACGGTGGTGAGAGGGAACTATTATTGTAACAGATCTATTATTAAAGCTACCTTTGGAAATACTATATCTATAGATAATATTAAAAATATGTCTAAATGTGCAATTCTCTGTCCAAAAAATGAGCACGTTCAAAAATTAAATGAATAAATTTTGGATATACTCGATGGAGATTTTCACACATATATGAGTGATGATTCCATTGATTCAATAGGTAATACTGAAAAGGAAAATTTTCCCAATGAATTCTTTAATAGTATTACTTCTTTGGGAATGCCGCGTCATAAATTAAAATTGAAAGTGGGTGCAATCATCATACTACTGAGAAATCTTAATAGTAAATGGGGTCTTTGTAATGGTACTAGATATATTATCCAAAGATTGCGACCTAACATTATCAAAGCTGAAGTATTAACAGGATCTGCAGAAGGAGAGGTTGTTCTGATTTCAAGAATTGATTTGTCCCCATCTGACACTGGCCTCCCACTTAAATTAATTCAAAGACAGTTTCCCGTGATGCCAGCATTTGTTATGACTATTAATAAATCACAAGGACAAACTCTAGACAGAGTAAAAATATTCCTACCTGAACCCGTTTTCGCACATGGTCAGTTATATGCTGCTTTCTCTCGAGTTCGAAAGAGCATGTGATGTTAAAGTTAAAGTTGTAAATACTTCATCACAAGGGAAATTAGTCAAGTACTCTGAAAGTGTTTTCACTCCTAATGTGGTGTACAGGGAGATATTAAAATAAGTTTAATCAATTTATCAGTCATTGTATCAGTGTTGCTTTTACATCATGTTTTTGTTGTTTTTATATCATGTCTTTGTGGTTGTTATATCATGTTGTGATTGTTTATTAATACACTTATGTATTATTTCCATATACATTTTACTAATTTTCTTTCATCTCTGACTCTTCTATTATAGAGAAAGGGAAAATATCAATATTAAAATATTTCCTATAATTAATTCCCTTTTAATGTGCATGAATTCCATGCACCAGGCCACTAATATGGAATAATTTCAAACAGCATACAATCATGCTGTGATCTTTTCCATCTTTGAACAAGACTCTCTCTCATCTCCAAGTCTCCCTACAGCTCCTACCCAGCTTTTCTTTATGGGAAAATATCTCAAAAGGTTTGCCTTGTTTTTCTGTCTCTACTACCTCATATTCCATTTTCTCTTTAATTGACTCCAGTCAAACTTTGCCCCATTCCTTTCCCCAAACTACTCTTATTAGGTCAAGATTAGCAGTGAACTGCTTGCCAAAGGCAATGGTTACTTCTCCCTTTATTTTATTCAACTTCATAGCAGCAATTGACAAAAGTGATCATTATACTTTTCCCAAAACACTTTTCTTCTTGACTTTCATGATATTCACTCCTCTGTGAAGCAAAATGTTTAAGGAACATCAGGAGCCAACTTGTTAAAGAATTCAAATGCCCTGACTGCCAGAAAAATCTGACTTCCATCTCATGCTCCTGTGTAGTTACTATCCTATCTCAAATATCTGGGCAAGTTCCCTCCACACCCTTGCTTGATGTTATCTTATATAGTTTTTATATTCCTGTTGTTCATTTGTTTTTATTATGCATTGTCTTGGATCACTAGTGGAAGTACATGGTATTGTGCAGATAGAACACTTTGTTCATTGCATGAATTATTTCACTAATTTCTGCTGTTTTGTTCTTATATCATAGTTACAGAAGTTTTGCTGGTTCTCCCAGGCCTCAATTGCCCACAGTATTTATAGGCTGACAGATCTTTAGCATTGAATAGAACATATACTTTTACTCTTAAAATAAATAGATTTTAAAATGGGAGTAATGCTATACTTCACTCATGGAACTATATGTGGATTAAATTAGATTCTATCTACCTATCTATCTATCTATCTATCTATCTATCTATCTATTGATAGATAGATAGATAGATAGATAGATAGATATAGATATATAGATATAGACATAAAGCAGTAGGTTCCTAACGGACCCATATGACAAGCTGATAAGGATTCTGGGACTCACAGTGGTTACGTGCAAGTCACAGGCTAGTAACTAACAGAACCAGAGCTAGAACTCACATTTTCTATCTTGGGTTCTCATGCTGGGTTTATATCTTTCCCTCTCTCTGGCCATCACACACAAGCAGTATGAGTAAAATGAATATAAAGTCATTTTTGAACACAACCTCCAAAATACTAAACTCTGTATTTAAGTTTGTAGGCTATTTTAATTTTTATCCTGGAGTTTTATGAGAAAGCAGGTGATGCTCTGACCTCCATTATAAACAAAGTTTTTTGTTATTGAATCAGACCATTATTCTATCCTGTGGGATAGATCTCCAGGTCAAGAGATGAAAGACATTAATTTGCATGAGACAGTAGTTGCTATCTGTATTCACATTGCAACATGAGAGAAAGTGGCTGTACCATCACTTTGTAGCAGATGGATTAAAGCATGTCTTAGTAAGACACACAAGTGGGAGGGGATATATTCCCCTGATCTTGCTGATAACAGCTATACCATGTGCAGTAGATACCTAATAAATATTAATTAGTATCAACTCACTGGACACAGAACAATTTGATTTTGGACATTAAATCAAGCTCTCTTGATGGTGAGAGGTGAGTAATATTACATTTAGTCTTTATATTTCTTGGGCTTTTAATTGTTGTGTTGCACCTTACATTTTTTGTGAAATAATTTTTGCCCAAGATTGGATCTAATGCTCCAGCCGAATTTGCCTTAAACTTTTGTGTTTAATGCATCTTGCTTTTTCTCTTGATTTCAATGAGCATTCACATCTTCTAATTTCATTGGAAGATGATTCCACTTTGGTTTAATAATTCTACTAACAGAATATTGCATCTTTTTTTCTCTCTTTCAGATATTGATGAGTGTGCAGCTAAGATGCATTACTGTCATGCCAATACCGTGTGTGTCAACCTTCCCGGGTTATATCGCTGTGACTGTGTCCCAGGATACATTCGCGTGGATGACTTCTCTTGTACAGGTGAGCAGACATCAATCCGAAAGGATATATGCACCCCTATGTTCATAGAAGCACAATTTACCATAGCTAAGATTTGGAAACTTCCTAAGTCCCCATCAGCAGATGAGTGGATTAAAAAACTGTGGTACATCTACACAATGGAATACTATGCTGCTATAAAAAGGAAGGAACTTTTACCATTTGCAACAGCATGGATGGAACTGGAGACAATTGTGCTAAGCGAAATAAGCCAGTGGGAGAAAAATAAATACCACATGATCTCACTTATATGTGGGATATAATGATCAACATAATTTAATGAATAAGAATAGATCCGGAGACAAATGGTAAAGGAGTGGGGGTTAGAGAACAACCAAAGGACTTGTATGCTTGCATATTACCATAACCAATGGACACAGACACTGGGTTGGTGGGGGCTTGCCCGGGGTGGGAATGGCTGGGGAGGGGGTCAATTGGGGGAAAAGGAGACATATGTACAACTTTAGACAATATAAAAAGTAACTAAAAAAAAAAGAAGCTGATTCAACCCTTCTCTGCACCACATCTGTGTTGTTCCATTTAACATCAAGTGTACTAAGTACAATTTTTGCCTAAATTGTCTTTCTCTTGCATTATTTACCCTAACCTTTTGAGAAAAAAAAGTGATAAAACATTTTACCTGCAAAATTTAATTCCACTCCCTGTATATCTGCCTGTGGATGTGAGCATGCATGCATGGGTGCATGATTTGAAGTTGAAGTTCCAGTTGCCTGTAGTAACACGGAGGGGCATAGAGACATCAGTTCTAAAATGTATCAAACTATTTTCCTTCCATCATAATGAAATGTTTTTGCATCTAAGAAGATGAACTTTGTTCCCCCATTGGGAAAGACTAGGATTAAATTTAAAGGAAAAGTAGGAGTACCTGGTGGGCAGGGATTGGGCATATGGGATCAAATCAAGACTAAAATGGGAATCCAGGGACTGTGTTGGTGCCTTTGTGACAGTAATGCTGGCTTTGTGGGGCATTTGGTTTAGATTCCAATATTCTTTCAATCACATATATGGAGTCATGAACAGTAAATTGGTTAAGGGTGGTGGAAGATTTTGAGGCTTTCTTCTCTTGGTCAAATGTCTTTCAATGAGCAATCTGAAACCTATAAGAAAAGGGCCTGGTGAACACAAGATTTTAGTCATGTTGTACCTTTTGCTGATCCTTGCATCTTTCTCTTTATCCTGAAAACATTGGCATATAAAAGCTGGATTCTTCACTGAGAATGGAATGCCACTCCTTTTTTCATATATTTTATTCCGAGTGACCTTTTGGGAAGAATAAAAAGTTGCACAAGTTAGGGAAGCAGCCACACCACTGGTGTGGTTCAGTTGACCTATGAACCAAGAAGGCATGGTTTGATTCCCTGTCAGAGCTCATACCCAGGTTGTGGGCTTGATCCCCAGTAGGGGGTGTGCGGAGGCAGCTGATCAATGATTCTCACTCAGCATTGATGTTTCTCTCTCTCTCCCTCTCCCTACTTCTCTGAAATCAATAAAAAAAAAAGTATATTTTTTAAAAGTTAGGGAAGCAATGTTTGTATGTCCAAATACCTTTGCCATAGATTGTTGTATATTTATAAGTTACTGTTCTTTAACTAAGAGGCTGGTGAGCTCATATTGATGGAGGTTTCTAATGGCCACAGAAGGCCAAATCTCATTTATCTTTTACCTCATATAACTGAAGTTCCTGGATGGAAGGAGGAAGGAAGGGAGGGAGAGAGGGAGGGAGGGAGAGAGAGAGAGAGAGAGAGAGAGAGAGAGAGAGAGAGAGAGAGAGAGAGAGGGCTGTATACGAGTAAGCACAACATGCTGAGATCTAAACATTTTAAGGGGGCAAAAATCTTTGGGACCTGTAAACCAACACAATGTACAAATCTGTGTTGTTATAGATGACTATTCTCTGTTCTTAATAGTAAATCAGTACCTTCACTTATTTTAATCCTAAAACTAGAAGGAACAGTGCATATCCTCCCAAGGCAGTGGCATCATAACCTATAACTCAATAAACCTTAATCCAGGCCCTGCTGTGTGGAAAGCCCTGTGGAAATTACATCAGCATTCCAGCTCTACCCTTGTTTTTTTCTCTGAGGGAGGAAGGCGGGAGCTGCTGCTTGTTGCATGCCTACTAGGACAGGTGCTCTGGGCACTTAGGCTGTTTCCAAATCTTAGCGATTGTAAATTGTGCGGCTATGAACATAGGGGTGCATATATTCTTTCTGATTGGTATTTCTGATTTCTTAGGATATATTCCTATATGTGGGATCACTGGGTCAAATGAAAGTTCCATATTTAATTTTTTTTTTGAGGAACTCCATACTGTTTTCCATAGTGGCTGCACCAGTCTGCATTCCCACCAGCAGTGTACTAGGGTTCCTTTTTCTCCACATCCTTGCCAACACTTGTTATTTGTTGATTTGTTGATGACAGCCATTCTGACAGGTGTGAGATGATACCTCATTGTCATTTTAATTTGCATCTCTCAGATGATCAGTGACTGAGTATTTTTTCTATATCTCTTGGCCTTCTGTATGTCCACTTTGGAGAAGTGTCTATTTAGGTCCTTTGCTCATTTTGTAATTGGATTGTTTGTCTTCTTATATTCTTTTTTAGATGCCTTAATTCTATCCTAGGACTTAATAGCACTTTTGTCAATAACACTTAAATTTCTATCCAGTTTTAATCTTTCTGCTGAGCTTCTGAATCATAGATTCAACTTGACATCTACACTTAGCTATTTCATAGGTATTTTATGTTAAACATGTATCAGACAAAACTCTTGATCTTTTTTCTCCCATATCTGCAAATCTCCTCTTCCACTTTTCTCCATCTCAGCGAATAAAAGCACCATATACCCAGTTTTTGAGCTAAACACCTAGGCATTATACTTGATTCATTTTGTTCTCTTGCTCCTCCACTGTCAGACCACGTACCAGTCTTGTTGATTCTACTCTTCATCCCCTATCCTAAGTCAGCCCACTTCTGTCCATATCCTGTACCACCAACCTGCTGAGCAGCTGCAGTGGGAACCATTCTGCACTTTCTTCCCCAGTTTTTCTCCACTGTACCTTTCTTCACATAGCAGCTAGAGCAAACTTTTGAAGCAGAAGTTATACAAATTCACTTATGCCGGAGTCCAACCCCAGCAGGTCCAGGGGTCCCCAAAGGTGTAGACGGAGTCGGCGAAGAAGGAAGGACACAGAGACAGTGTTCAGTTGATCAGCAGCCTAGCCAGGATCTCCAGCCAGGATCTCCAGCCAAGTTCTGGTCTGGATCTCCAGCGAAGTTCTGCTGTTTATTGTCTTGTTACATCCGTATTTATCCCAGTTGGTTTTAATCCTGTCAATTTCTATTACAAAGGTTAGGGCGTTTCTTATCTCCATTCCAGGGAGTAAAGATTATGTAGCTTAAGCATGATTGTTTGTAGTGATTAACTACCCACCTGGCACTTAGTTAAGGAGTTTCATCCCCTCCCTGACTTCAGGGAAAAATTCCTACCTGGGGAAACAACCTTTCTAGGAGAGGCATCCCCTCCCTGACTTCAGGGAAAAATTCCTACCTGGGGAAACAACCTTTCTTGGAGAGGTGACCTTGGTTAAAACACACAGCGCTAAGGGGAGCAAACATATTAAGAACAGTATGCTATATACGCCAGGTCCCTTGAAACATATGCTGTGCAGATGTTTCTTTCCTGCAGCGACTGTGTCAAGCAGCAAGGATGGACCGGCTTCCAGCACACTTAAAACTCTCATATACTAGTAGTATCCCATTGCACAGAAATTAAATTCATTCTGCTTATTTTGATATAAAAACCTATATGGTTTTTCTTTCTACCTCTATGACTTTATCTTGTACCATTTCCATCCCTGTCCATTATGGAATGGCTACTCTGACTTTTAAGTTTTTTCCCCATTCAACAAACTTGTTCTGCCCCAGGACCTTTGCATGAGCTTTTTCTCCTTCTTAAAAGATTTTTCCTCTTGATATCTGCTTTTCTTGTCATTCAGATATTAGCCTAAGAGTGATCAGCTCAGAGAGGCTTTCTTTGATTAATATAATTAGGCATCCATTTTTCTGTCTTATCACCTGATTTTATTTTTTTTTTTTTTTTTTTTTTTTTTTTTTTTTTTTTATTTTATATTTTTTAATTTATTGATTTTTTACAGAGAGGAAGGGAGAGGGATAGAGTTAGAAACATCAATGAGAGAGAAACATCGATCAGCTGCCTCCTGCACACTCCCTACTGGGGATGTGCCTGCAACCAAGGTACATGCCCTTGACCGGAACCAAACCTGGAACCCTTGAGTCCGCAGGCTGACGCTCTATCCACTGAGCCAAACCAGTTAGGGCTCACTTTTTTTTTTTTTTTTTTTTTTTTTTTTTTTTTGACCAGTTAAAATATTTATTTTCCTATATTTTTCTTTTTTTTTTTTAATTAAATATTTATTGTTCAGATTATTACATTTGTTCCTCTTTTTTTTCCCCCCATAACTCCCCTCCTCCCAGTTCCCACCCCACCCTCCGCCCTCACTCCCCACCCACTGTCCTCATCCATAGGTGCACGATTTTTGTCCAGTCTCTTCCCGCATCTCCCACACCCCTTTACCCCCCAGGAATAGTCAGTCCATTCCCTTTCTATGTCCCTGATTCTATTATAATCAACAGTTCATTCAGTTCATCAGATTATTTATTCACTTGATTCTTAGATTCACTTGTTGATAGATGCATATTTGTTGTTCATAATTTGTATCTTTACCTTTTTCTTCCTCTTCCTCTTCTTAAAGGATACCTTTCAGCATTTCATATAATCCTGGTTTGGTGGTGATGAACTCCTTTAGCTTTTCCTTATCTGTGAAGCTCTTTATCTGACCTTCAATTCTGAATGATAGCTTTGCTGGATAAAGTAATCTTGGTTGTAGGTTCTTGGTATTCATCACTTTGAATATTTCTTGCCACTCCCTTCTGGCCTGCAAAGTTTCTGTTGAGAAATCAGCTGACAGTCGTATGGGTATTCCCTTGTAGGTAACTGAGTTTCTTTCTCTTGCTGTTTTTAAGATTCTCTCTTTATCTTTTGCTCTTGGCATTTTAATTATGATGTGTCTTGGTGTGGTCCTCTTTGGATTCCTTTTGTTTGGGGTTCTCCGCGCTTCTTGGACCTGTAAGTCCATTCCTTTCACCAGGTGGGGGAAGTTTTCTGTCATTATTTCTTCAAATAGGTTTTCAATATCTTGCTCTCTCTCATCTTCTGGCACCCCTATAATTCTGATGTTGGTACGCTTGAAGCTGTCCCAGAGGCTCCTTACACTATCCTCGCATTTTTGGATTCTTTTTTCATTTTGCTTTTCTGGTTGGGTGTTTTTTGCTTCCTCGCATTTCAAATCATTGACTTGATTCTTGCGCTCCTCTGGTCTGCTGTCGGGAGTCTGTATAATATTCGTTATTTCAGTCCGTGTATGCTTAATTTCTAGTTGGTTCCCCAATATAAGATCGAGGGTCTTATTAGTTTTCTTGTAGATCTCATTAAGTTTATCGGCGGCTTCTAAACAGTTCTTGAGAGACCTTAAAAGTGTAGTTCTGAACTCTATATCTTCCATTGACAATTTTGTCCTGTTTCTTTGTCTCCGCATTTTGTTATGCTTCCTTGGTGCACCCCCTAGTGGTCTTTGTTCGAAGTCTTATAGTTAAATCTTGATTGTTGTAGCTAATTCCAGGGAGGGTTTGACCTCCAGGCCAAGTGGCTATGAGAATCAGCTGTGTCTGCAGTGAGAGAACTTCTGTCCTCTAGGGAGGTGCTAATCTGGCGTTTGCCTGAGGCTATCCGGCAAATGCCTGTTTGCAGGGCTTGGGCGGGGCGGGTCGCACAGGATCAACAGTGTGGGCTAGAGAGAGCAGTTATGGCGGCTCTCAGTCCTGTCCCCAGGGGCTCTGCCTCTCTGAGTCCCAGCACCCACTGCAAAGCTCAGAGAGAAAGCTGCACTCGCTCTGACCGAAGCCAGACAGTCCCGCTTCTCCCGTTTGAGTCTGGGTCCCTAAAGACTCGCCCGGATCTGGAGCTCAGATTCTGCGACTCCGTTCCGATTGAAAACGCCAGCCGCGCCCTCCACCGCCAGCCCGCTCCGCGCACTCCGCACCTCAGAATTTGACTTCAGCACTGCGCCTCCTCTGAGTGTCCGTATGCGTTTCTCTTTCCTCCTAGTTGTAGGACTTCCACTCAGCCAGCGTTCCTGTGGTTCTGGGTGATGTCCCTTCCGTTTTTTGGTTTCACTTTTGAAGTAGTTGTTCAAAGCAGCAAACTCCGGCGTTAACCTATGCCGCCATCTTGGTTCTCCCCCACCTGATTTTAATTCTCTGGACAGTACTTATTACTATCTGAAATTTTATTATTTATATATGATCTTTTAAAAAATTGTGGCTTTCTTTGAGGATGTAAGCTCTGGGAGCAGGGCCCTTTTCTCTTTTATTTATTTCTCTATCTTGGTTACTCAGAACATAAGCTGGCACAGAGCAGTGCTCAATAATATTTATTAAATGAAGGAGTGCATAAAATCACTTGACCTGGGGCTCAATATTCCTTTCTGTAATTTTTTAAAATAAAATACTGTTTATGTGTGCTATATGCCTATAGGTTATTGTAAAAATAAAATTATATACGTGAAAATATTTCCCATGGCACT
The DNA here is from genome assembly GCF_014108235.1 of Myotis myotis. Taxonomy (NCBI): domain Eukaryota; kingdom Metazoa; phylum Chordata; class Mammalia; order Chiroptera; family Vespertilionidae; genus Myotis; species Myotis myotis. Next base: position 55,892,803 of record NW_023416314.1, read on the forward strand.
TATCAGTCAGGATAGGATATTTTGCAGAAATAAACAACCCCAAATATGAGGGACTTAAAAGAAGAAGATTTTATTTCTAGGTCATGCATTATGCCTGTCATTGGTCAATAGGAAGGATGCTGATGCTCATCATTATTACTTTGGGCTACTAAATGCTGAAGTTAGCAGTATTGTGAACATTGCTGGCCATCAAGACAGGGAAAAGAGAGCCTGGAGGGTCATGTGTCAGCCATTCAATGTTCTTACCAGGGAATGATATATATCCCTTCTACCCATAACTCACTGACTGGAGTCCCCAGTCCCCAACCAACTACAAGGGGATGAGAAAATGTAGTACTACCTTGTGCCTAGAAGGGTAGAGAACTAGAAACATTTGGCAAATGGAGCTAAGGAGTACAAAGTGACTGACACTGAATATTTTCTCAACAAATTTTGTTTCCTTTGACATGAGGAGCTGTTGATTAAAATAATCTCTTTTTTTTTTTCAACAGAAATTCACACTATGATGGGAAAATTCATCTAAAAAATAATTATGATATTAAGCACGTTGGACTAAGTACTATGATGGAAGTATAAGACAAATGCATTAAGAAAATGTGCTTAGTTGGGGTGGTGAGCACACAATACAGATGATATATGGTAGAATGGTATACTTGAAATCTATATCATTTTATTAGCCAATGTCACCCCAATAAGTTCATTAAAATGGTAAACAAAGAAAAAGTTGCTTGATTGCCAGAATGGAGTGTTTGGACTGTGTTTTACAAGCCAAGAGGAGCTGATGGAGTTTCCCAAGGCACATGAGCATGTGGTGCCTGGAGGATGTTAGGCTTTTACAGTTGGGACTATAGATGGGAATGAGGAGACCTTGAAGACAAGCATTCTCCCTGCAGTTATTTCTTTTCTAGACCAGATTCAATGATCTCTCTTAGACACTTTCATGGTAAGCTAGAACTCTGACATTTACCCTGGGGTCCAGAAAATAAGTCTGTTTAGCCAATTGTGCTCTTTATTTTCTACAATAGAGTAGGCCCCTGCCTCTAATCTCTGTCATTTCTTTATCTGCAAAGAAGACTTTTTCCACTAAGTGGTTATTTGCCTGTGTAATAAATGAGGTGTATAATAGATGTCTGCTGCCGTGTCTTTTCAGTGTTTCATTTCCAGAAGACAATTTACTGGGAGTAATTGACAAGCCTGAAGGCACCCTTTGTTCACCCTGAGTTCCTGACACAGCATTTATTGTTATTGACATTTCTTATTTCCAAAGATCATTCTCTTCTCTGTCCCAGATCAATTAGTATCTGCTGCCACCGATTAGTTGGTTTTCCAAGTATGTCAAGATCATTCTTTCCCCTTTTTTTGGTATATCATTTAGCCTGACACTAACTTTTTTGAAGTCAATAGTCAGGTTGAAAATTCTATTTGTCCCAAAATTATTGAGCCTATAATTAAAGAAGGTACATCAGCTTTGGTGATGCATCGATTTATTGAATAATTAAGTTATGCATTCATTCACTCATCTACTCATTGATCATTTTATTCTTGTATCCAATGTACAGTTATGAGAGTTAGAAAATATGACCACTGAGATTAGTGGGAAATGATCTCGGTAATCAGGGAGTTCAAAGTTCATGACGCACTTCTTCAAATGAGAAAATTCAAATGTTCATTCACCATCAAAACTGTTCTAATGCTTACCAAATCAATCTCTTTCAAAGTCTAACCCCTGTGGTCCTTGACAGAAAGAATTCCAAAATAGCCCTTCCCAATTCTGTGCACTGACAATAGCCCTTTTAGAAAAACCCCACCTGAGACAGTGAGTGCCAGGCAAAATGCTGGAGAGGAAAGGCAATGTGTCGAACAGAAAAGCAGCTTGAGCTTTTTCCTAGTTAGAAAGTGAAAACAGCCCAGCCAGTGTTGCCTAGTGGTTGAGTGTTGACCTATGGGCCAGAAGGTCAGGGTTTGATTCCCATCAGGGCACATGCCAGGTTGTGGGTCTGATCCCCAGTGTGGGGCATGCAGGAGTCAGCTGATCAATGATTCTCTCTCATCATTGATGTTTCTCTTTCCCCCTCCCTTTCCTGTCCTCTCTGAAATCAATAAAAATATATTTTTAAAGTTTTTTTTAAGAAAGGGAAAACAACCGTATTTCATGAGATAATAAAGTTCTGAGAGATCAACATTGAGGATAATTATCTGACTCTTAAAAAGTATGTTCTAATGTAATTATTCCCCCCAGGGGGCGGGGGATTCCCTGTCATAACCATTTATTTTATATGAGGCTCTGTGCTTTTGGGTAGGAAAGTTTCTCTCAGCCTTTGAAAGGGTGAATCTAAAACACTTGTTCCCAAACTCTGAGCGAGGTTTTGGCCTTGAGATTTGCATGTGAGTCTAAATCATGTTCTCTCCCATAAGAGGTCTCTGAGTCACTCTTGCTCTGTTATGAATTTGGAAACAGAGGAGTGCCCAAAATTGAGTGTGTGTCGGGGGTCTAATCTCTCCTCTATGCCTTTTGATTTCTAGAATGGTCAACCTACTTGATTTATTGGTCCCCGACTTGCATTTATCTCCATGTAAACTCTCATGTTTAGACTGTTTGATAAGATGTTATCATTAGGCACTTGGGCAGCTTTCAAGGAGGATACTTGTGATTTACGACAAAAGCACACAGCAGTGAGACAGGTACTTGACAGTAATGGGTAAGCATTCATTTTTATGCCAAAAACTGCCCATGAAGGTAAGAAATAAAGCGAACAAGTGAGATAACAAATACCCCATGTGATTTTTATTACCTTGCTAAAAGGATTTTTATTTTCTTGATATTGGCATGGGTGAAAGCTGGAAGTAAGTATATGTTTGAAATTCTCTTAGCAAACTTAAAGAGTTAGATATAATCGTCTATTAATTTAATGGTTTAAATTAAATACCTGTAATGAAAAGAGGTTAGGCAACAGTATAAAGACTTAGGAGTAAAAATGAGCTGTTAAAATTTTTAGATGAGTTCTCTGGAAAAGGCTTTATTCCAAAGGTTGCTGAAATACAGAACTCGTTCAAATATGAGATACCTGGTGCTTTCTCATTGAGCAGAGCCATTTAAGATGGAGCTAAAATAGCACAGTCTCTATTTTGATGGAGCACAGTAGTAAATGAACCACTGAATACCCTTATCTTTCAAACACATAGCATGTAGACTACTTTTATTTCAGTGGAAAATACTATATCAAATGCTTTAGAATGCAAAAATCCTTTTTATTAAGGAGACCAGAAAACATGCATTGATCTGTTGGTAAGAAAAGTCAAAATAAGACATGTACCTTTGGATATTTCAAAACCCAACTAGAAGATCCGATGATCGTTATGAGACATTTGCCTTTGGTTTTGATTTCTTTGGCTGGTACATCCGTTTACTTTGTTCCTGATTTTATTTTTTATCATCACCTGAGGATATCTTTATTGATTTGAGAGAGAGAGGAAAGGGGGGGAGAGAGAAAGAGAGAATGGGGGCAGAGAGAGAGAGAGAGAGAGAGAGAGAGAGAGAGAGAGAGAGAGAGAGAGAGAGAGAGAGAAGAAAGAGAGAGGGAGAAAGAGAGATCGGTTGCCTCCCATACAATCCCAACCAGGGATCAAACTTAAAACCTACGTATATGCCCTTTTGGTGTATGAAATAACACTCCAAACGACTCAGCCACCTGGCCAGGGCTTGTTCCTCATTTTAGGTAGTTGACTCTGTTACCCTCCTTCCCCTTCAGAGGAGGAAGGTGCCAGTTCCAAAAGCAGGATTCCAAAATCCTAAATCTGTAGGCCAGAGGTTTTCAACCTTCAACTTAGGTTACATTCATTGGGACATAAATGAACAAGCAGCAACAACAAAAATGGACACCTGAGACCTGTCCCTTAAGATTTGGATTTTCTCTCTGTCTAGGGTTGTAACCTGGCTTCAGTGCTTTTGTTGAAATTTCCAGGTGATTCTCATGTGCACTCTAGGTTTAGAGCCACTGCTTTTGTGGATCAGAGATGGTTGGAGAATGGAGAGAAAATCAGAGGACAGTCAGAGGGAAGAAGAATGACCCTCTCTATTTAGGCCAGAAAAGAATGCCCTGCTGCCCAGCTGGCATTCCTCAGTGGCTGAGTGCCAACCTATGAACCAGGAAATCACGGTTTGTTTCCCGGTCAGGGCACAAGCCCCACATTGGGTTTCAAACTCAATCCCCAATGTGAGGTGTGCAGGAGGCAGCCAATCAATGATTCTCTCTCATCATTGATGTTTCTACCCTCTCTCCCTCTCTCTTCCTCTCTGAAATCAATAAAAATATATTTGAAACAAACAAAGAGCAAAGGATGCCCTGGTACTTACTGATGGTGGATACACAGGTCAGGAGGGACTGCAAGCAGAGACTGGGATGTGTCCAGGAGGAAGGGTCCTGCCTCCGAGTCTACCCTGTAGGATGTGTAGGTCTCTGGAGAGAGAAAGCCGGTGGGATGCCTATGCAGGTGAAGCCTCATGGGGAGATCCCTAATCTCCTATTGGGACATGACTGCTGTGAAGCCTCCAAGCCTAAAGGTAATTGGGATAATTCCATGCTGATCTGTGTGTTTCTTGGGCCAAGGACCAGAGACTGCTCTCTCTGTGCCAGTGTCTTGTCATTTGGGATCCTCTGCAGCCATGACATAGCCTGATGGAAGCAGGGTGTACTACAAATGAGATTTTGTGGATTATCCAAAACCTTAGGATATTTTCTCATTAAAGAGGCTAGTTTTCTAAAAATATATTTTTACTGATTTCAGAGAGGAAGTGAGAGGGAGAGAGAGAGAGAGAGAGAGAGAGAGAGAGACATCAATGATGAGAGATAATCATTGATTGGCTGCCTCCTGCACTCACCCCACTGGGGATCGAGCTTACAACTTGGGCATGTGCCCTGACTGGAATCAAACCCAGGACCCTTCATTTTGCAAGCTGATGCTCTATCCACTGAGCCAAACCAGCTAGGGTGAGACTACTTATATTTTTAAATCCAAACAGGTGGTTATATTAAAAATATGGCATTGATTGGAGGAGGCAGACATCATCCCTGCTTTTCAGTGTGAGGGGACAATTTTTGTTTCAGCCAGAGTGTGTGGTACTAAAGACTAAGTCACAGCTGCCCAGGCTGAGTGGCTTACAATGAGGGGGAGGCAAGCGAATGAAGACACACCCTGTGATGCTTTGCTTGGCCTTAAACAAAGACTCCCCCGCTTTTTAAAAACAAGTTGGAGTAGTTCACAACTTTGGAACAAAGCCCAGGAGGGAGTCAAGAGAGCAGTGCCCCTAGTACTCTATCTATTTTCAGGATTTAGAGAACCGACAAGTCATAAAATACCACAAACATATCACGCTTGCCTCTCAAAGCTACTGAAGTTTTGAATTTACTCCACTACTGTTTGAATAGGATATATTCCATCTCTTCTCTCATCTCTTATTTCCTCTTGACTCTACCTTTGGGTGTGTTAATCTGTCTTTCCCCCTGGAATCTTATTTTCTTTACCTTTACATTAGCTTTATTTATGTGTGTGCATTTTTCCTGATGACCGAAACCCACAGTGTTGAGTTAAATAAGAGATGCAGGGTAAAACATGCCATAAAACAGAAAATGAGAGGTGTTGGCAAGGCTGGGGAGAAATTGGAACCTTTGTCCACTGTCAGTGGGACTATAAAATGGTGTAGCTATTTGCAAAACCAGTTTGGCATTTCCTCAAAAAGTTAAAAATAGATTAAAAGTCACATGATCTAGCAGTTTTACTTCGGATGTATATCCATAATAATTTAAAGCAGAGCCTTGAAGAAGTGTTTGAATATCCATGTTGATAATGGCATTATTTTACAATAGCTAAAATATGGAAGCAACCAAAGTGTCCCTTGACAGATCAATGTGGTATATTCATGCAATGGAATATTATTCAGCCTTAAAAAGGAAGGGGATTCTGACACATGCCACAACATGGATGAACCACAGAGAACATTATACTAAGTGTTATAAGGCAATCACAAAAAGACAAATACTATGTGATTCTATTTACATGTGATACCTAGGGTAGTTAAATTCATAGAGACAAAAAGTGGAATGGTGTTTGCCACAGATGTGGGGAGGGCAATTACTGTTTAATTAATTGTTTCAGTTTTACAAGATGAAAAGAATTCTGGTGATTATTTCACAACAATATGAATGTAGGTAATACCACTGAATTTGAAATGGTTAAGATGGTTAAGTTTATGTTATTTACTACCACAATAAAAAAATTGGGGGAAACTAATCATCAGGAAAAGATCTCTTCCTGTTAGTAGGCCAAATATAGAAATAATTTACACAGTTTTCCTTGCTTCCTACCACATATTGGGCATCAACTTATATGATAGCTCTGGTAGTGATTTATCCCTTCATTATTTTATTGATTCACTCATTAAATAACAGATTGATAAATCTAAGCATCAGGTATTAGGTATTATTCTAGATGTCAGCAATACATCAGTGAATAAAACAGACAAAACTTTGCTATCATTGGAGCTTATGTTTTAGTTGAGGGGAGTCAAGAGTAGAAAATGTGACAGAAGGTAGGAACTATGGAAAGCAATAGAGTGAGGGAACGGAAATGGGTGAAATTTTATCTGGGGGTCTGGAAAGATCTCACTGATAAGGGGTATATAAGTGAAGACAGGAGAGGAGCGAAGGAGCAAGTCCTGCCTGTTCTAAAATAAGTGTTCTAGGCTGTAGGAACAGGAAATGGACAGACTAGCCATCTACTGAATGACTCAGAAATAGATAATGAGCTTACTAAATGAATGAACTCTGACCTTTCCTTCTCTACTTTACACGTGTCTCTAGTATATTCTGGTGGAATAAAGGATATGGGTCTCATGGCCATCATATGCATCAGAGACTTCTTTCACACAGTCTGGGTCATGGCTGTCTTGCTACGAGTTAGAGATGATAGAAGTTAAGCTATGGGATAAATGGTGTGTGATTATATTTTCCTTTAAATGGAAAGGAAAGCTTTAATGGCCTCAGCCATTACTGGGACAATACCCTTTTTCAAAGAAGAACAGAGTTCAGGAAGGGGTACTTGGAACATAGCATGTAGGAAATTCAGCACCCATGGTTAACAAGGCCTCCACGTTTAATTTTACAGGGAAATGTGACAACTGGAGAGTCAGGGCTAAAAAATATCCCTAAGCAACCAGGGACCTGAAAGAGCCTTGCTTTTTCCTTTATTTTTACATCTGTGGTTTTCCATTTTCCCTGCTGTTGATAAATAATTCAGAAAAGAAAAGAATGCTCCAGCCCTGGCTTTTGAATGCAGAGGAAAAATACATTATGCCATCGTTCTCCAAACACCCACAGGCTTTTGGCAAGAAGGTCAGTATTTTGTATTTTGTGGGCAGCATGTCTTCTGGGCTTTGTAATCAGTTGGCTTTGTTCTTTTAGCTAGAAGAAAGGTGAGGACTGGGTGTATGAGATGCACAGAACTAAGGCTGTCACATTGGCATAGTCCCTAAGTGGCTTGCTCAGCAAGATATTATAGATAGATTGGTGGACTTGGGTAGGCTTTGCAGGTTGGCTCAGAGAAATGGTTATTTGAGAACCCCTGGTGACATCAGGTGATTGTCTTGCAACCCAAGCAGACATGGTCTATAGTACCACCCTGAGCATCATGGAACCAGTGCATGCTGGCAAGGGATGAGGGATGTCAGGTGGGAATTTTCCTCCTGCAGCTAGGATGTGCACACTCACCCAACTACAGGACCTATTTATTCACTTCTGAAAGTCATCTCTAATACAAAATAAAGTCCAAAGCTGGCTTCTGTGGATGATTAATTGTTTGGATGATTTATGTTTAGAAACAATGGTACTATCCATATATTAAGCACATAATTTGGGCCAACATTCACAATAAATGCTCATTATTAGTTTGCCAAAGGGAACTTAGTAGAGAGAAAGCATTTGATATGGGTTACTAGAGACTTATTTTAATCCAGACTAACAGACTACATGCCCATGGGTAAGTCATTTTATTTCTTTGGGCTTCAGTTTGATCATCTGCAACAGGAGAATATTAGATTATAAATATACCTTCAGAGGGCCCATTAAACTCTTACCTCTTTGAAGCTGAGAATCATCACCTTTCATCTCTTTATCTGCAGTACCTGCCATGATAGGCACCAATTTTTTCTTTCTTCTTCTTCTTTTTTTTTGCTTAAATTTATGTCTATAATCATGTGGAACATTGCAATTGCCATTTTGTTTGATTTGTAAAACTTTATTTTAAAGGTGCCTTTTAGTTTTATATTTAAAACTTTTTAACAGATGGTTTCAAACAATGTGTGACCATCATACCAACATACTCCTTTGCTAGTGTTTGCTGCACTGAATATTTCATGTAACTTCTGCATATTGACTTGGGCCATATGATGTTTTATTAACCACTATTGACTTGTGACCTGGAGTTAGCATACAAGTGATGGAAGAGCCTTCCTTTGCCATCAGGGGATTTCTGGGAAGGAGCGCTCAAGAGACAGGTTCAGGGTGGACAGCTGGTCTCCCCTTTGAAGTTCTTTCATGCCTTGTTTTGTAAATACTTTTGAATGCTTGTTGGCAAATGTCACCCCTCTGATGGTCACTCTGCTTTTTGTTTAAACAGGTGCCAAAAAAGCCAAAGCAGCAAGGCAAAGCTTGTGGTGTAGTGATAGTGGGTGCCCATGGTGCCTTTCCTCTGGGAGTGGCTTGGTGGGTTGGGGAGAGGAGGTGAAAAGAGGTGATGGAGGATCATGAACAGAGTAGAAGCGAAATATCAGAAGACCTACATTCAAGTCTCAGATTTGACTATTGCTGGTTTTATGACTTTGGATAAAATGCTCTACATAAATGTCCCCTTTCTACTTTGGTGCAGTGAGGATGGCAGACTCTGTCTTAAGGTCTCTGAAAATCTATGATTCTAAGTGCTGTGAGTGATCAAGAGGGCCAGAGGAGAGGCAGTGCTTCAGGCTGTGATGGCCAAAGAAAGCTTCTTTGAATTTGTAGCTTTGGAGCTGCCAAATGGGATTTTATTATTGGTCCTGTGATAAGAGACTTCTCTGGGTATGTTAACTTCATTGGCCATGAGAGCCTTTGAAAGTGAAGAGAGAAGGCAAGTTAAGTGGGCCTATCTTTAGGTGCATAGTTCTATCTGCAAATTAACATGGACCAACTGATACCCTGGAACATGATTCAGTCTGATTGGTGTGCCCTACTCTTACAGAGGAGAGAGAAATAGGCCTGGAGTAAAGAAAGCAATGAAATCTGCTCCCTCCTTATAAGGTGAATTCACTCATAAGTGCATAGAAATACAGAACTGAATTACATTTGAGACAGGGATTGAGTCATCCTGTTACAAAGTAGAGAGAAAGATGCATCAGGCCAGTGTTCTTGGGGAGAACTCCAGGTAGAGGCCTTGGGTGGGGGAGGAGGAAGAAGCATCCTTAAAAGTGGCAATAAAGCCTGACCAGTGTGGCTCAATGGTTGAATTGTCTACCCATGAACCAGGAGATCATGCATGGTTTGAATCCTGGTCAGGGTATATACCCAAGTTGCAGGCTTGATCCCCAATAGGGGGTGTGCAGGAGGCAGCAATCAATGATTCTTATCCTTGATGTTTCTATCTCTCCCTCTCCCTTCCTCTCTGAAATCAACAAAAATATATTTTTTTAAAAAGTGGCAATAAAATAAAGCCATTATAAAATGGAAATAAAAGGAGGAAAAAGAGGGTGGTCAGTAGGATTGCTAGAGGATCAGAGGGAGGCTCAGGAGGGTGCAGATGTTATATTTGACAATAGGAGAGTCAATGGCCATATTCCAAGAACAGAATCATTGCTGTCTCCAATAAAGGATTTTAAAAGAGATATTTTGATAGAAACTTGCACAGCTGTCAGAGTTTGGAGGATTTTGACACTCAAGTGCTTACAAAGAATTGTTGAGAAACCTGAAAGGGATAGCAAGGTCAAGTGAAAGATAAATTTGACCACCTCAAACTGAATTTTAAGATGAAGAATATTTGAAAGCTCCATGGGAGAAGTAGATTAAAGACACATAAGAGGAATGTGTCATTGTGGGTGGACAGGGTACGGATGGAGGAATTGGCCTTGTACAAGAGGATGGGGTCCTTTTATTCTAAGGTTGGAGGGAAGGGTCAGAGGGAAGAGGCAAGGAGAGGGTCTAGTGTGAAAGCCAGGTAGCCAGGTAAACTTGTAGAGACCCATGTTCAGGAATGCACTAACTATATCTTTTTCTATAGAAACATTAGGTTTTCCCCTGGAGGGACCTTTGAAATATATTCTACACTTATTGCTCTGTCACATTTTCAACACTTTGTTTTGTGAAGGTGTTTTGCTCTCTGAGGGTGGGGAGAGCCTGATGGCATTGGTAAGCAACTAAATCTGGGGTTGCAAGCTCTGCACAAATGGCATTTAATTCTTATTCCTTCAGTGCTCTCGGGGAAATCTCATAATTGCTCTCTCAGTCTCCCCATCTGCAAAACTGGTATAAAACCACCCTTCTCCTCCCTGGGGCCTGAGGGGGATTACTAAGTTAATGTTTTATAAATCACCGGAAAGATTCTAAATGCAAAGTGCTGTCATTACCCACCTACTAGATATGATGGCACTCATAATGACATATTTATTACCTCATGTTCATTTCCATGGCAGTAGGCTGTGCATTTGTAAAGAGATGATGATTTCTCTGCTAGGGCAAGAGCAGAGGCAGCCCATCTATCACCCAAGACACATCAGCAGGAAAACAGAAAGCGAATATACGGTTTGTTGTGACCTAAATGTTGTTTTGGCTGTAGAGCCTATTGTGAAATTTTCTCTTAAAAACAAAAATCTGCCCCCTACCTTGCTGGAAAAATATTTAAAATAAAATGCGACAAGAATGCTTCTTGGGGCATGCTGGGTTGGTGCTGTTGAAATATGAAATTTGAAATCCAACTGTGACTAGGCATGCTTTATCAGAGTGCTTAACAACTTTAAAAATCACATTCAAACAACAGTGAAGTCAAGGATCTTTCCAATTGTAATTAGGAAGCTGTGATCAGTTCTGTTTGAAAGGAGGCCCGATGGAGGAGTCCTCCCTCTTTGCAAGGCATCCATGCAAGTTCCCCTTTGTGTGGCCTTGAGTCAGGGTTTTTGGATTGCCAGCGATCCCAGCATGTAGCTCATTATGTTCAAGGAAATATTGGACTCTATTTTTTAACTTATCTTTATTGTTGAAAGTATTACAGATGTCCCCCTTTTTCCCCATTGACCCTCTCCGTCTTCTCCCCTCCCCAACCCTCAAGGCCTTCACCACACTACTATTTGTGTCCATGGGTTATGCGTGTAAGTTAATCTCCACCCCCACTCCCCTTTCCTCTGAGATTCCTCAGTCTGTTCCATGCTTCTATGTCTCCGGATCTATTTTGTTCATCAGTTTATTTTGTTCATTAGATTCTACATATGAGTGAGACTGGCTTATTTCACTTAGCATAATACTCTCCAGGACTCTATTTCTGTTAAGCCAACTAATGATTGTGCAGTTTGTTATGAGTATCCTCTTTAGAGTACTTTTGTAAGAGTAACAGCAGCGGGGATATTGAGGTAAGTTTAGTGAGTGCTATCCTCTGGGTAATGCAGAGTGGCTTCGACAGAGCTAGAACAGAACAAGTTCCTCCTGCATGCATCACTAAAGTAGGGGAGAGGACCTTCTTCTTAGATTAAGAGTTTGATCTTTCCTCATACATTCTCTCAGTTGTTTTTTTCTAAATGTGCCATCATGACCAGTGAGGCCTGAAATGGTACCACGAGTCCAGTGACTCAGGGCCACTGCACTTTCTGTTCCCTCTGCCTGGAATGTTCTTTCCCCCTACCCGGCTCCCGCCCCCCCCCCCCCCCCCCCCCCCCCCCCGTCCACCCACATCTGCCTGGCTTGTTCCCTTGCTTATGTCAGGCCTCTTAACAAAAGTCTCCATGTCAGTGAGACTTCCCTGGCCACCTTTCTAAAATTTCAGACCCTCCCTCCTGACACTTCCTTTCTCCCTTCTCAGTTTTATTTTTTCCTCCTTGAAATGTATCACTATCTACCATGCCATATATTTCACTCACTTACCTTACTTATGGCCTGGTTCTCTCTGTAGAATGGCTCCATGAGGCCAAGGATTTTTGTCATTTTTCTTCTGTGCTATATGTTAGCGTCTAGAACAGTGCCTGGTATATAGTAGGTACTTAATGAATATGTGTTCACTTTGTAGGTGACAAACAAATAGTCTGTGTATTGGGCACTACAGTAGATGCTAAAGATACAATTATTGCAAATAACAAATGCAGCTGTAAGTAGACTAAACAATAGGGGGGTTACTGGCTCATGTACACATCCATCCAGAGGTCAAGCAGTTTTGAGAATATAGAAACACGGGGATGTCACCAAGGACCTGATTCTTTTTCTTTTGCCCATCTCTCTGCTCTGACTGCCACAGTTTGAGCATCATGCTAAGACTCCTTGTGATTCCAGGTTGGGTGCCAATAGCAACGTCTTCTTTCACGTCTGGGGAGACAGGATGGTTTTTTAGAAATTCTGTCAGAAGTGCTAGAAAGCTCTTCCCCAGAAAGTCCCAGCTCATATCTCCACTCCCAGAACCAAGCATTGTGGCGATTAGCTTAGCTTTAGTCAGTGCTCTAGCTCAAGAGCCTAGGGTGGACTTGGTGTCTCCCAAAGCACCAGAGTTTTGTGTGTGTGTGTGTGTGTGTGTGTGTGTGTGTGTGTGTGTGAATGGGATCGTGGTATGGGTCCCCTAATGAAAATCAAGTTATTGATAAAAAGAAAAACAAATGGATAAGAGAGAACTGCAAAGCCCTCTCAAATAGGAAAGATCACTTGCTTCACAAGCCCAAGGTCTTCTGAAGGAATTAAGTATGCAATTAGACGCAGGTGCGTTGTGCTAAAATGGGAACATGGATGTGTGCGTTTAATGAGATCACATTTGTAAAGCACTGGAACTGTTGGACACGTTGGAGTGTAATAATTGCTGTTAAATTTCTTTCATTGTTATTAATTTAATACACAGAAGCCTTGGGAGGGTGTTATGATGTTCATCTCTTTTGCCCATCACCAGCTTTGGACTAGCATGTGGCCACAGTGCTGAAAGCCTGGTTAATTAACCCAAGACATTTGCTTTAGATCATAAAGCTCTTCATGGTAAAAATTGTTCATTTATTTATTTCTTGTTTAGGTCATGAGTCTAAAAAAAAGAAAGAAGAATTGCTTAGATTCACATTTGTAAGCATGTTGCCAGCTCTTTAGTGGAAGCCTCTTCTTCAGAGTTATATAAGTGCTGAATTGGAGACTCTTAAGTTAAAGGGAGATTAGTGGTCATAAAACTATCATCATTTTATGAATGAAAAACTGAGGCCCAAAGAAATTAATTTACTCCAAGATTACACAGGTAGTTAGTGACAGAACTGCTTTTAAACCCAGATCATCAGTCTCTGATTGAATTTTTTCTAGATTATATGTCAGAATTTTCTTTGTTATTGACTTTGGGGAAAATACATGAACAACTATTTTTATAGGCCCCCACAGAGTAGCTCTTATGACCCAAGAGAGCAAGAAACCAAGCACTTTGGAAAACGTTAACTTTCACAGGTGAAAAATGGTTGATGTTATCATTTTGAGAAATTGGGGACTCACTTTTATTTCATCTCGTGCCCACACACAAGGCTTTTGCAGGGAAAAATATTGCTTGATTAAACCAACTGATCTGGAAAATCAAAGTTGAAATCTGAAAGCTCAAAAGAATTTTAAAAAAGAATCTCATTACATAACTTTTAATCCTTGATATTAGTTAATTGTTCTTTCAGGACACCATCTGAAGCTAGTCCCGTGTCCCCCCCCCCCCCCCCTTGTCCCCTTTGGGAAGGACATACCGTTGAGTTGACATTTCTAGTGATGTTTTCTCCTCCTGCCTTATCCTGTGACCTTGGATGAGGGAGTTAACCTCTCTGAGCCCGGGATAATAAAAATTAGTGCCTCCCTACCACATAGAGAGATGGTAAAGATGAATTATGCTTCAGTGAATTTTGAATAAGAAATCTTTGAAGATAAATGGACAGCAGTGTTTGAACCTTATAAATCCAAGGAGGAGTGATAAGAGAAATGATTAAGGAAACGACAGTAGATTAGAACAGAGGGCAAACTCCAAGCACCTAGCAAAGCAGAAAGCAATGGTGGGCACAGGATTTCATGACTTCCGCTCTCTCTGTCTCTTTCCTTTTTATCTCTTTCCTATCACTCTTGAATAGAACCATGACTCAAAGGTCAGATACTCTGAAGCCATATTCTGGTCTTGTTTTTCTTTTCCATTCCCATCAGATGCTGCTGGTGCAGTGTATCTGCTGGTGAGTAGAAGGTCTCCTGTTAGGATGAGACTTTCCATTCCTTTCGAGAAACATGCATTAGTGGTGATGGAATATATACATAACATTATCCTAGGGTGGCAAAGACTGGATTGTTTCACTCCACACCTGCTCCAACTCCTGCAGGCACATGCCTTCCTACTCTGGAAAGGCCTGAAAGCTAAAATCTACATCCCAAATCCCCCTCCTCTCAGGGTCCCAAGTATGATCACTGTGCCTCGTTGTCTGCCAAATAGATGGATTCTTGGCAGCTTTGATGAGGAGCGGAGTGGTGTGGGAAGAAAGGAAATTATGGATGCTTCCACGTTGGTGGTTTAAATCACAGCAGAGGTTGAGTGTCAGCTTCCTGCTTTTTTGTGGATCCTTTCTGATTGACCACTTCCTGATCAGGGCAGACTTGGTTGGGGGTCCTGGTGAGGTGGCAGCTTTTTGGTTCTGCAGCCTCCTGATTGTGGCAGAGACGGCGTCCTCTGTGGTGTCTCAACTCTGTGATGTGGTTTGGGGAAGTGTTCCTGGAAGTTCAGCCTGGATTGTGTTTTTTCCACCTTTCCCTCTTGCCTCCTCCTTCTCACCTGCAGTAGTGAAGTAGCGTGGATCCTGCTGACCGTGGAGCCAATGCATCATACTTGGACTGCCTGCCTGCTGAACTGTTTTATAGGAGAGAGAAATAAATGTCAGTAATTAAGCCCTTAGTCAAGTCACTGTTTCTTGTTGCTGAGCCTCATCCTAAGGCCCTGTGGAAAAGGAGCCCGATACCGTCAACGAAACTGTTCCTGGGCACCTGGGAACTAAGGGTGGCTCCTTCTGGGTCCTGAGTTATGTGTAAGTAAAATGAGGTTGACATATACACCAATGAACAAAAATTCTCAGAAGTGCAGCCTGTGTGGGATGCAGGGAGAAGAGGAGGATCTGGGCCAGGGTTTATGGAATGGCTGTCTGCATGTGTTTACAGCTCACACACCCTCCTTATGCCTCTAGCAGTGCCTTCTGAGTCTCTGTTCAGCCATTAAGCACAAGAGTCAAAGGTTACTTTGCCCCAATTCACTAGAACTCAAGGACAATTTTGGATAAACTCTGTGTAGCGGAGCAAAATTTTTATTATCTTAATAGCTGGCGAGAGAATTTCTCTTAGAGAGGAATCTTTGCTTAGGAAAATAATTTGATAAACCAAGTGGTTGCAATTGAGGGAATGGAAAGGATGATTAGAATGCTCGGCCATAGACTTGAACAGGAATTTGAAGTTGATAGAGGAGAAGGAGAAGGAGAAGGAGATGATGTGAAGTTGAAACATGATGTGGCATGAAACTGTTAGCAGAATAATCCTCAGTGATGGAATGGCCCAAGGACTTATAAGAACAAGGATATCTTATGTTCATTATGTTAAGTTTGCATAGAGGGGATGTAAGGACCTCCTCTTCCAAAGTAAATAAATATACCTACTCATATAATAACATATTATGGAGGTGCTTCCCCTTTTATTTTTTTTTTTATTATTATTTTTTAAATATATATTTTATTGATTCTTCACAGAGAGGAAGGGAGAGAGATAGAGAGAGTTAGAAACATCGATGAGAGAGAAACATCGATCAGCTGCCTCCTGCACATCCCCCACGGGGATGTGCCCGCAACCCAGGCACATGCCCTTGACCGGAATCGAACCCGGGACCTCTCAGTCCGCAGGCTGACGCTCTATCCACTGAGCCAAACCGGTTTCGGCACCCCTTTTATTTTTTATTTCATTCTTTCAGAAACCAACAGAGGGGCTGAGTTTCACATCTAAATGTATTTCACAGGAAACAAAAACAGTGTACCTCAAACAGTAAAACTATCCATAAGCTTAATGAAGTCTTTAAAATGATGTGCCTCAGCCCCAGCTTGTTGGACTTTATTTAAGTCTAACATAGGGCTTGGGACTCAGACAACCATGCAATAGTAGGTCAGGGAATCTCGAGCTGACAATTAGCTTATGTTTCTTTGCAAGGAGCTCTCTGCTTGCAGGCAGGTTGTCCATTATGTCCAGTATAAAGTCTCAAGGAGACTTCAATATCTGGCAGTGTGTGAAAATCGAGCAGAAGGTGAGATTTGGAAAGATAAAAGAAATGATGTATTGAGCAGGTGAAATAAGTTTCTCTTAAGACCAATGTAAGGACAGAAAGCAAGGAGATGGAACGTGGGGCCACCAAAACCAGAAAGGGGGGCGGGGGGTAAGAAGTTAAGTAAATAGTAGACCCAAAAAGCAGCAGAGGGGAAAGTATAAAGTCTGGACTGAAAGGAAGAATACAGATTACAACTCAAAATGGTATCTCAAAGCAAGTGAGAGAGCGAGGGACAGTAGAGCATGCTGGGAGCATTCAGGGGAGAATGTGTGGGTTGAGGGGATGGGGAGTCTATAAGGGCATTAGCATGACACATGCAGAGCCGTCTAGCTGTTTTTTCAGGAAACCTCAGGTGGACCATGTGATGGGTTGAGGAAATGATGCTATGGAAGATGAAGGAAACACATTGGGACAAGTCCCTGCGAAAAGGAAATTAGAAGCAAACCACTGTTTTTTCTTGCGTATTTAATGTAGGGAGAGTTGCATTATGATTGAGTCAGATAATTTACAATGTATAAAATAGGCATTCATGCTCACATCCCTGCATCTGCTTTTGTGTTAGAGATTACAACTGAGAAAATAAGTTCTGAAAAAACAACACATGTGAGGCTTTCGGTTTTCAAATTTGTCATATCTCTATAGCTATCTATCTATCTACAAGGAGAAAGAGAAAGAGAAAATTAGCATAGGATTGATATAGGTTTATTTTGCCAGTAGGACTCTCCTATGTCTGATGCTGTCCTTCTATTCAGCAGTTCTCAACTTGTGGGTCATGAACAATGAAAATACATCCTGCATATCAGATATTTATATTACGATTCATAACAATAGCAAAATTACAGTTATGAAGTAGCAACGAAAATAATTTTATGGTTGGGGGTCACCACAACATGAAGAACTGTATTAAAGGGTCACGGCATTAGGAAGGTTGAGAACCACTGTATGTCCTTCCTAGCCTCTCACTGGGCCTCATTCCCACGGGAAGGCTCCTGGGAACAAGGGGGAGTGGATATTTGCACCCAGAGGTCTGCTGATCTCAGTGTGGTTGACTTAGGAGCATGATGAGAGTGAAGGTAGCAGTCACAGCAGGTGAAAGGCCTGAGGCCCATTTTAAGAGCTAAACTTCATTCAGAGGCTGAGAAAGAGAGTCCCTGAATAATAGGCCTGAATAGAATGCCACGTGTGAGCTGTGGTTTTAGAAGCAGAACATGCTATAATTGGAGAGCAAGGGAGAGACAGGCTACTGGGCACTGAAACCAGAGAGGAGGTAGGGCTTCCTATGATGGAGAGGGCCTTCAAATGCCGGTCGCCTGTTCTTCCCCTCTGGCTCTAGATCAGGCTGACCTACTAGGAGAGCTGCTTTATCACATGCGGGCCTGCACCTTTGGGCAAATCATTTCATTATGTGTCCTCAGTCACAAAGCTTTAATAATACCTAAAATATAGGGTTTTTATGATAATTAAATTAGTTAATACATGCAAAGTACTTGGGAAAATGCCAGGTATATAGAAGTACTATGTTGTTATAAATTACTAGTGGCCTGGTGCATGAAATTTGTGTATGGAAGGGGGGGTTCCCTCAGCCCAGCCTGCACCCTCTCTAATCAGGGACCCCTTGGGGTATGTCCAACTGCTGGTGGAATAGGGCCTAAACCGGCAGTTGGACATCCCTCTCTCAATCTGGGACTGCTGTCTCATAACCACTCACCTGCCTGCCTGCCTGATTGCCCCTAACTGCCTCTACCTGCCTGCCTGGTTGCTCCCAACTGCCCTCCCCTGCCGGCCTGATCTCGCCCCCAATGGCCCTCCCTTGCTGGCCTGATCTTGCCCCCAACTGCCCTTCCCTGTCAGTCTGAATGCCCCTAATTACCTCTGCCTGCCTGATCACCCCTAACTGCCCTCCCCTGCTGGCCTGATCTCGCCCCCAACTGCCCTCCTCTGCCAGCCAATTTGGTTCTGATTGGTCAGTTTCTATGCCAGTCAGCGTCAAAAGCTCCGCCTCCTAGGAAGCCATTGGCTCCTCACAGTTGAACCAGATTTGGTTCTGATTGGTCAGTTTCTATGCCAGTCAGCATTATTGGGCCTATCAATGGGGCCTGATCAGAAAGGCTGAGCTGATCAGCAGCCCCGGTGGAGGCCTGGAGAGGAATGGAGGCAGGGCTGCTGGGGCTGGGAGAGAAACAGAGGCAAGTGCTGATCAACAGCTGCCACATAGGCTACGGATCAGACCCTGCTTCTCTCTTCAGGCTTCTATCTGGGCCTGATTTGCAGCCCCCTCAGCAGTCACTGCTGGGTCACAGCGCCTGCAGCTGCAGCAGTCAGTGCTGGATCACCACGACAATCCAGTGCTGATTGCAGGACTGACTTCCGGTTGGTCAAGCCTCCAATTGTGACAGACCCAGGGTTTTTATATATTATTATTATTATTATTATTACTACTTCTATTATATGTACTAGGCACAGAGGGCAGTGTTTAATATGAGACTTCTAATTTAATTTTCATAAAAATTCCAAGAGTAGGTGTTCTTATTATCACTATTTTACAAATGAAGGAACTGAGATTTAAAGAAGTTAAATAATTTGTTCAAGTAGCAAGTGGAGGGTTTGCATTTTAAACCAAAGACAAGCCAAATCTAGAGCCCCAGTGCTAAACTACATAAAGTGGTTAGATGCCTAACACATACTAATGGCTCAGTGAACAATAGTTACTACTCTAATAGTTTGAAATGGAATTGGTGTGGGGTAGAGGGAAAGAGTTAAACCAAGCAATTGAGATAGAAAGATGTGGATTGGTAAAATGAAATAACTAATCAGATATCAGATGCAGAAGAGAAATATCAAAATTAATGTGTGGGTACACAGGTTAATGGTGCTGCTATCGCTTAATTATTCAATCACATAAGAAATTCTATTTAGCAGTCAACTAAACTGGGTCTTGGCCAGATGTTTTAGATACACTCAACTGGCCAGATCCAGTAAGAAGATGGCTATGGGCATCCCTTCTTGACCTTATTGTCTCTAGTGTGCTCTGTGGAAGCAATGGCAGGATCAGTATGGTGGGCTAGGTATACCAGGAGTTTGATGTTATTTTCCAACATTGAATTTCAAGGCTGAGGTAATTTCCAACCAGGGGAGGGCCTCTGTTTCTTCTCTCTCCTATATACATCCCTCCTCACTCTGTTTCTGGGGGTTAGCCCAGGGCCTAGAAGTAAATTCACAGAAAGTATTGACAGACTGAGTCTCTAAGCTCGATTCTGCTTCTGCCGCTCCTGGGCTACATGAGCTAATGCAGGCTATTTCATTGCCTTTCAGTTTCATTCTGCTCATTTGTCAACTGGAGTAAGAATGCTTATCATCAAAGATCATAAGGATTAAATGACATAATATGTATAAAATTATCTGGTGTGGTGCTGATATATAGAAGGCACTAAATAGATGTCAGTTCCCTTCCCTGCTCTCCCAGTCAGGGGTGACAGAAGAACACACAAGAATTCTTCCCCACATGCTTCAACTAAGGAGACGAATGATGGGGCTGCACAGAGGTATGGGTGGGGTTAAGGGTGTAAAAGGCAAGGTGAGCCCTGGCCGTGTGTCTAAGTGAATTTGAACATTGTCTGGTTCACCAAAGGGATGTGGGTTCGATTCCCAGTCAGGGTACATACCTAGGTTGTGGGTTTGATCCCAAGTTGGGGCACATATGGGATGTTTCTATCTCACACTGACGTTTCTCTCTCTCCATCTCTCCCTTCCTCTCTCTCAAAAAATCAATAAAAACATCCTTGAGTGAAGATTAAGAAAAAAATATATTTTTTAAAAAAGCAAAGTGAAACACTCAGTGCTAGCAGTCTTTGCCATCCTAAAGTCTGAGAGGTGAGGGCAGGGACTCATGATGCCAGAGGTGAGAGAGAGCCAGGGTGGTGGAGCTGGGCTGCCCAGTGGGAGCTGTCCTCTTGGAGGCATGAAGATGCAGCCAGAGGAAGTGGTACCATATGAGGGAAGAAACAGGAAAATTTCCCTTCTTCTTCTCCTGTTCTCCAACTGATAGCCGGCCAGCAGAGAGCATCAGATGGCCCAGGGCAGGGCAGAGAAGGATGAGAACAGAGGGGGGAGTATGGTGGATGGAGGGAAATGTTCACTCACTAGTACCCGCACCCAGTAGTAAAGAAAGAGGATAAGGAAAAAAAAATACAGCTCTCTTTTAATCATCTAGAAAAGCATCATTTCCTGCTTCATGGGACTAAGAGTTCCCACTGCACGGGCTTCTAAAAATGGTACTGAAGGGATTTATGTAGAATATTTTTAGTTAGAGCAACTGTAGTTCTGTGGGACTTTAATAGCTGATACTTGAAAAAAAAAATGTTCTCCATGCTCAAATGAAAGTGGGAAATGCTGAGTTGAACAAATTAAACAGATTTATTTACTGAAGGATTTCTCAGAGCCTTTGCTAACTCAGAGGCATTTTGAATCTCTCTGTGAGAGCTGTGTAGCATTCCCCAAATCTGTATCCTTGGAGCATTTAATGGATAAACAATCCTTGGAACATATGGAAGGAAATTGAGGTCTGGGAGTTACAGCATAGGGGCCATCCTCTCCCGTCTTCCCTCTGCTTCTCAAATGCGGCTTCCTGAGTCAGGGCCCTCAGTGGCCACGTGCGGGTCAGCGTTTGGTGGCAAATGCATTTGTGTATTTATCGGCACTGTTTTTGTTTGTTTGTTTTTTTAAAGCAAATATACATACAAAGACCAAATTTCTTAAAAAGATCATTGACCGTGGGAGTGAAGAAAACAGTCAAAATGGTTGCTTTGGCTTATCCTTTTTCTACCAGATATGTTCTTGCCCATCTGGATACAGTTCTAGTATACAATTAGTGAGATTTTGGGTTTTTTTTTTTTGTATGCTCTAAAAAATGCATGTGAGGTATAGGCTTCGGGGCAGATCCCAAGATTGAAAATGTCTCTGTCCCTCAGGAGGGTGGCTTCCTTGTGTTAGTTTGGCAGTAGCGGGCGTATCCTCATGGAGAGTTGAGCTGTACAAATGGCCTTCAAGCTGAGGCCTGGGCTGACAAAGATGTACTGGACTTGTTCC
Source organism: Myotis myotis (assembly GCF_014108235.1). Lineage (NCBI taxonomy): Eukaryota > Metazoa > Chordata > Mammalia > Chiroptera > Vespertilionidae > Myotis > Myotis myotis. The sequence goes on from NW_023416314.1 coordinate 55,914,436, forward strand.
TGTTGGGCCTCCTTGGGACCAGCTGGCTCTGTTCACATCCCTGGAACCATTTGACAAGCGTCTAAAGCTTTTATGACACTGAAAAATACAGAAAGGGCTTGACACCATCTCTGTCATTGGGGAACTCAAAATGCTGTTGTAAAGGGATAGAAACACATAACCCACTCAGAAAAGCATTTCGCATCGCCCTTGATCAAATGCCAAGATCCTTTATAGAACCAAGGGACGTTCAATAATTGCTCGTGGTTGTGCATGTAGATAAAAAAAGCTCCTCACAGTTGCACAGCCTCTCCTGGGTCTCCCAGAAGGTGGGGTATATATATATATATATATATATATATATATATATATATAGAGAGAGAGAGAGAGAGAGAGAGAGAGAGAGAGAGAGAGACTAAGAGAGATTGAGAGAAAAGGACAGTACAGGCAGGAGAAGCTGCAAAAATGGCAAGAGGAGGGTTTTAGTAGGGAAAGCATGTTTCCCTTCAGGTGATGGATGGATGGGAGGAAGGGAGCCAGGCCCTGGCTGTTTTACTTCTGAAGCCAGGCTGGCTCTGCTCTTGGTGGCTTCCACGTAAAGGGGGTTTATGAGCCTTGCTTCAATCAGCTCCCCGAGTTGCTGATGAGCAGTGTGGGCTCAGCTTCTCCCCAGGGACTATTAGTGTAGTCTTCGCCCACTGAAAGTTAATTAGAGGAATCAGCCCCGCACACCTTTCACACTGATTCATCTGTAAGGAGCCGGTAAATTGGGTTGGGGACCAGGGTGAGTTTCACTGGAGGTATTTTCTTTCTGCAGAGAAATGGAAGCCTCATGAGTCTCTGGATGTGAACAGAAAGTTTTCTATTTTAAAATTCGTGTGTCTGAGAAAACCCTGCGTTGGCATAACTCATTATATTGCATTAGCTGAGGGGCCACGTTGCGATCCTGGAACATAATTAATCCTGCGTGTAGAGAAATCATGACTCATTGATAGTGGGCTTATCTGTTTGGTTTTGCTAGTTCTTTTCCATCCCCTTGCTTCCTAGCACCAGTCACAGCGCACAGAAAAGAGCATCTGGGAAAATCATGAGACCTTTGAGGCAGGGCTGCTCTGTGACTTATGTTCTGTGTAACAGTGGTTGAGAGCACCTGCTCTGTCATTCCTGTTGACCTGAGTTTGACCCCGCTCTGTTGGTGGCCGGGCCAAGTTTAAGTGGACAGTGTAGTATGAGAGGCATCCCTTCCCACTGTGGCATGTAGTTTAAACCCTAAAGGGACAGTCCTTGCTTTTCACTCACTCATTCTTTTTTTCATTTGGTCAAATAGTCATTGAGCACCTCCTATGTGGCAGGTGCTGTATGTTGGGCACATAGAGGTGCACTAGATGCACAGAATTCCTGTTCTTGTGCAGCTTATGTTTTAGGAGATGAGAGGAGACACGTAAACAGGTTTACTCATTTACTTCATTTATGGCAGTTTCGGGTAGGAATAATGACAACCATTAGTTTTAAAAAAATGCCTAGTGATACGTGCTGTGAAGAAAACAAAGTGGGCAAAAGCTAGCAAGTGACTAGGGTTGAGGGGAGGGCCACATGAGATTGGTGGTGAGGGAAGGCTTCTCTGAGGAGATAGCGTTTGAGCGAAAGAATTGGAAAGAACCAGCTATGGAGAGACCTGGGAGGAGAATAGGTCAGGAAGACAGGAGAGCACTTATAAGGGCCTGGGGCAGTGGGCTGAGTGGTGGATGCTCAGGTTGGAGAGATGCTTTAGGAGCTCATTTGGACTAGGCAGGAGAGTTGGTGTCAGCAGAGATGGATCTGTATACTGTCAGGGGCTGACTTGGCTTTGCCGATATCTAAGTGTAGCTGCACAGTTGTCAAGCATCACTTAGCAAAAATACAGCCAAGGGAGGGGCTTCATAGGCTGGTATAGGGGCAGAGGGGCCTCAGGCTCGGACCTGGTGACTATAGAAGCTTCCTGGTTGGTTTGGTTTTATGGCTGTAGGTGAGCTGAAGGCTGCCACTCAGAGTGTCCCCTGGCTGCACGTTTGAATCATCTGGGGTGGGTGCTTTCTAAGATGCTGAGACCAAGGACCCATCTTCCCACCCAGAGATTTCAGATTTAATCAGTCTAGAATGAGACCTAGACTTAGGTATTTTTCCTAAAGCACAGGCGGAATACCATGTGGCCCAGCCATGCAGCTTGGTTGTGTATCCCTGATCTATAGGGACATACTTGCTGCTTTGTTTGTTTGGACTAACACATTCCTATTTGCCTTTTATTTGATAACCGTGGTCCTTTACCAAGTTACAGAGTCACCTCAGAGAGTAGAGTAGAGGTGGCATCCCAGGGACTTGTGATAGCAACCTGCAAGCAGGTGTGTGGTGTGTGTATATGGTAGATGTTGTAATGTGAGGGCATGCATGTAGTACATGTATAAGGTATGTGTGGTGTGATGGTGTGTACATGGAGTAGTGTATATGCATAGCACATTTGTATGCTCTGTGTGGAATGTTTGTGGGGGATAAGGGCGTGTATGTCGTAGGTGTCCATGGTGTGAGTGCACAGTGCATGTGATGTGTGTGGTGCAGGTGGTGTGTCTGGTCTGTGTGTGATGTGTTGATATGTGTGGTGTGTGTACAAGGTATGCATGGTGTGGAGATGTGTGTGGTGTAAGTGGGATGTGGGTTTTTGTGGGGTGCATGTGGTGTGTGTCTCGTGTGTGTGTGTGTAGCATGTATGTGTGGCTATGAGTGATGTGATGTGTGTTTTGGTATACATGCTATGTGTGAATTTTAAGTGGATCCTGCAGACTACGTCAGCATCCATTATGTGTAATGACCTCAGTTATATTTCTTTACCTCTCTCATTCTTGATTTCCACATCTAAAATTTGGAATGTCAATAATATCTCAGCCTCATATGCTTACTTTAAGGATTAAATGAAATAATGTATATAAAATTTCTTAGCACAGTGGCTAGCACAGAGCAAGCCCTTGAACAAGTTTCAGGATGGTGACAAAATTTTGATGAATTTGCTTAACTTGTGAATCCTACTTTCTGTATCAGTTAAATGGGGAATCACTGGTATTAAGTGCGTTGTCAAAAATCAAGCACATATAGTAGCCTCACACATCCACTCCAGGTTAAAGTGGTGCACAAAGGGAGGGAGGTCTCTCAGTGTCTCTTTATTGGAACATCTTCCTCCATCCATTAGGCCTGTCTGATTTCTTTCTTCCAAATAAACAGAAATCTGGTGCATACTAAGTACTGAACCAGCAAAGATGACTGCAATTTTGGCCGAGAGACATGTTTTCAAAATATATTTTTAAAAAGTTCAGTCTGTATATATGTATGTATGTATGTATGTATGTATTTATTTATTTATTTATTTATTTATTTATTTATTTATTGTCAGAAAGGTTCTGAGATCTCTCCCTGATCTCCTGATAATGGTGGCTGACAGTGTTGAAGTCTGTGTGGACATCAGTGCTCCCTGGAGGTGAAGTGCCTGATTTCATGCTCTTGCAAATAGAGTGTTTAGACCACTCTGAAGGACATGGCAGGCCTGTTTCTAATGCCTGCTGTTTCTTGTCACAATTTCATGTTTTCCAGCAAAGGAAGGCAGGGGGTGGAGGGTGTTGACAGCTCTCTGTTTACACAAAACACTTCTTGTCCAGCAAAGGTAGCATCCGTGTGATTGAGAGAATCTATTTCCTGATCCCAATTCTCCCCTCACCACCCCTCATCTCTGCCCGCTTTCCCCAGTGTGGCCATTTGACAGGTGGTAAATTTTTGGTTGACATTGATTAAAGTTCCAACTCCATTGCTCAAAACGAGGTGCATACTAAGTACTGAACCAGAAAAGATGACTGCAATTTTGGCCGAGAGACATGTTTTCAAAATATATTTTTGAAAAGTTCAGTCTGTATTTATTTATTTACTTATTTATTGTCAGAAAGGTTCTGAGCATGTTGGGAGTTGGAGGAAGGAAAGGACAGAACTTGGCTTGTGATAATATTATTAACCTTGATGAGCCATGATAATACTATGGACTCTCAGCTGTGAAGCCATTAGCATTTCCATCTTATGAAGGCTCAAACCCAACTTTTGTCTGTGCACTTGACTGTTGGGAAGATGGGCCTTCGAATCAGAATTTCCTCAAATGCGTTTCTTTTTAATCAAAGAAAAATAGACAAAGAAGAAATTATAAGGATTTTTCCCTTTCAAGAATGAGCATGATAATGAAATATTTCAGCCACAAAGTACGTTATACTGTTGTGTTCTTTTTTTAAGCTGTCTATTCCCATGAGCTTTCACCTAATTATAGCCTGCATGATTTCAATACTTTGGTCTCAATGGATTCCCTGTTTTTCTGTACTAGTATTTACATAGACTTTTCCACAGAAAAATGTGATCTCAGTTGAGATGTGTTTTTTTATCATCTTCATTTATATCACCATTTAACCCCTTAGAATGACCTTTCTCAACTGTTTTTCTGAAATTCATGAGCTGCCTTCTTCCTGTTGATGCAGATGGCACCTAGATGGTTAGGACTTTTTATTTTCCCCTTAACCTTCTCAGAGAAGATGGATTTTAGTCCAGGCATTTGAGATACAATTGTGTTTTTATCAGGTATTTTATAAATCATAAAATTGCTAGTGTGTTAAATAGATGTTTCTGATATAACCAGATGGACCATTCATTAAGCCCATCTGGGGTCGACAGACAAGCTCACATAAATGAGAAGCTTGGTTTGGGGTTTTATGTATGAGTTAATGTTTTTTGTGTGTGTGCGCTTTCATGTGTGAGTGTATGTGAGTTGTGGATTGGTAGAAAGAAAGAGAGTGTGCATTAATGTGATTGAGAAAAACCTAAAATATGTTTTGGTAGAAGAGACTTGTCAGAAAATTTATTTCATTAAATCAGATGTTGAGAACCTTTTTTCTGCCAAGGGTCATTTGCATATTTATAACATTATTTGAGGGCCAAACAAAATTATCAACTTAAAAATTAGCCTGCTATAGTTGGTCAAACATCTAATTAACTCACCTCTAATGCTTAGTAGGATCAGACCAAATGATTTCATGGGCCTTATATGGCCCATGGGCCAGATGTTCCCCTTCCCAGCATTAAATCAATAGTTATTGCGGACTTGCTCTGTACCCAGCACCCTACTTGACACTGGGGATACTGCAGTGAACATGTACTTCATCCTTAGTAGGGCTTTTGGGAAAGAGATAGAATAAGGGAAATGAAAGGAAATATCACTTATTTGGTACCCAGAATGTACCTGATACTTTGCTAGACAATTTAATTTACTATATCACCTTCATTATCTGAGTTATAAGTATTATAAATCAATAATGTAGATGTGATTTTCATTTTACCAGTGAGACAAATTGAAGCTCAGAGATTAATGTCAGTTTCCCAAGGTTATACCACTAATAAGAGGTGGATCTAGAGCCGAAACCGGTTTGGCTCAGTGGATAGAGCGTCGGCCTGCGGACTGAAAGGTCGCAGGTTCGATTCCGGTCAAGGGCATGTACCTGGGTTGCGGGCACATCCCCAGTGGGGGATGTGCAGGAGGCGGCTGATCGATGTTCCTCTCTCATCGATGTTTCTAACTCTCTATCTCTCTCCCTTCCTCTCTGTAAAAAATCAATAAAATATATTAAAAAAAAAAAAGAGGTGGATCTAGGATTATATGACTCCAAAGTCTGTACTCTTCCTACTGCGCTCTTTCTTTAGCTGGTGAGAAAGAATTCTTACCCCATTGAAATCCTACTTCCAACTCCTAGAGGTAGCCATTGATTTATAAAGTCTTTTTAGAGGATTGAAAACCATGCTATGGGCAGCGTTAAAGATTTCATGTGTGACAAAACTCATGGTTCTTTCCATCTTCCCAGTTAGTGGACAAGATGAAAAGAGCTGTGAAAATGGGATTAGATTGCCTGAGCAATAAACCATATGGCTCTGTGGCTGGTGCCGAAAGGTTTGCTTGAGCTGAGACCAGTTGTGGGTAATATGTTAGTCTTTACTAAAGACTGTTTAATGAACTTCTACCTCTCCTTTATGGGGGAGGTGGGAGGTAGATTATTTTCAAGACACCATTTCTAGATCTGCTGAAATTTTTGATGATGAAAACCAAATGCATGCATATTTTCTCACGCTGGTAGGTGGGGGCATTGACTATGGGTTGAAAGGTGATTGGTCCAGGACTTGTTGTGGCAAGGGAAATTGATCTTTGCAGCTATCTCTGAAAAGCAAAACTGAGCTCTGAAATCCAATTCAATGCAATCCATCAAACATTTATTGAATGATTCTTATCTATGAGACATTATGCTAAGTTCTGAGGAACTAGAGATTGGAGAAGCCACAGTTTCTTCCCTTAAGGAGTACATGCCCAGTGGGGGAGGCATACATGTAAAAATATAGATTCTCTTTCAAGGTGATCAGGGCAAAAACATAAAAATATACAAATTTCTTAACTAGTCAAGGGTAGAGAGAGATTAATAAAGGAAGAGAGAAGGAACCGAAGAACAGCTTCCTGGAGGGAGGATAATATGTAATCTTGGAGGGAGAGCTTTGCAGGATGACATGGAATAAACCAGGCAGGAGTGGGACAGATCATTTGTTGAATTTGGACAGGTTGGGTAAAGGTAATTTTAGAAACTATTATAGAAATGACTAGGGGTTGGGTAAATGGATGTGTCTGGAACTCTAAAGCACTGGTCATGGAGATATGTGTTTGAGTGTTGTCAAAAGAAGAGCCACACTTAAAAATGGGGAAATATATAAACTGAACTTTGGAGAAAACACAGAATAGAACTCAGGACAGTCAACCTCTAAGGAATTTAAGAAGAAGGAAACTGAGAAGTAGTTAAGAGGTAGGGAAAACACCAGGAAAGTGGTGTCCTTGAATTAAAAGAGACAACAATTTCAAGGAGGAGGGAACAGGGCACTGAGAGGTCAAGTAACACTGTTGTAAACTGTTCCTCAGGTTAGCATTTAGGTATGAATTGTGTCCCTTGCCAGGGAAGAGCTGGGGACTTATTAAAGGGTAAGTGGGTTATTAGCAATTGAAAACAGCAAGTGTAAATTGATTTTTTCAGAGAGCTTGGGTACAAGGAAATGAGAGAATGGATGGTAGCAAGAGAGAGATATGGGGAAAGGGAGGAGTGTTGAGATTGATTAGATTGGGAGAGACTTGGGCCTGACTTTAGATGAAGACAAGTTTTAGTAACAGTTTAGAGGCCAGGTCTGAATAGTCCATAGATGATCGAGTCCACATAGGAAATGCAGTCTTGAGTAGAACAGGGCTGCTTCCCCCTGAGAATCAGTAGGGAAGGAGGAATTATGGGTATCTCAAAGAGATGGATGTCTGTAGTTGGACAGAATGCAGGAGACTGCTACTGGCCACTTATTAATGGGGCCTATTGGCACTGAAAGCATTTGCTGAAAATAAAGGAGGGTAAATATTTGAAGAGAGTGAGAATGTGACTGAAGATATGGAGAAGGGAGCTTCCTAAAAGGAATTATTTTAAAAAGTCAATTAGAAGTGTTGAAGATCCTGATGAAATCAGAAAGCTTAAATTTTGAGCAAAGTCAGTCTTCCTCAGGAAATGACCTTTCTCCAGCATGCCCAGTTGCTGTTGCCCAGGTAGAAGAGGCTGAATGTAGGACTGAGACTGGCTGGGGCCATGGAAGTGTGTCATGTGGAGAGACTGGAATTTATGTGCTGGACTATGGAGCTTATCCAGGCTAGATGGCTAGAAAAGGGATGGGACCAGGGAACATAGTTTGAAGAACACGTGTAGCAGAACAATTGAAGGGCAAGACCTGGGAGGAGGGAATTTGTGGTCAGGGGCCAGAGAATTGGAGTTTAAGATTCCTGATAAGGATCACTCCAAGATCCAAACAGTACCCAGGGGATGATTATGAGAAGACACTGACATGGAAAGGAGGTGAAGATGATTAGATTTAAAGAAATCAAAAATGTTGCCCCAGCCAGGGGGTTGGTTGGAGCATCATTCTGTACATCACAAAGGTCTTGGGTGCCATTACTGGTCATGGCACATACCTAGGTTTCAGGTTCAAATCCCCCGGTCGGCGCGGTTACAGGAGGCAACCAATCTATGTTTCTCTCTCACATCTATATTTCACTCTTTTTTTCTCTCTCTCTTTCTTTCTCTCTCTTTCTCTCATTTTCTCTCTCTCTCTCAAATCAATAAACATATCCTTGGGCGCGGATTAAAAAATATATATTGAAAAATGGTTTGAATATACAGTGGTTAGTGGGTTCTTTACAGGGACATTGAAATGATTTAGGATAATGCTGAGAGCTGGGATAAAATCATTGGGATAGTTATTAACATATGCTGACTTTAAAAAAAGAAAAATTCCCAGCATCTTTGAAATATTTGCCTTTGGTATTATGCTTGTCCTTGCTGACTCATCAATATAAATATCTCTACAGGATTTCATTTTCCTCCTCACATAAATAGAACGAGTAGTATTAGCTATATTTATTTGTAATGGAAAATGATGCAAGCATATTACAATAAGCATTGTACATGAAAGCAGGTATCTGATATTTGTTGAATGATTAACATGTTTATCATCAGCTTCTTTGCATTTTTGAGAATTGCACATTGACGAGTGACAGAGTGCATGCACTTATCTTTATCTGTCTTTGCATAACAGTTCTTGCTGAGGCATGGGAAAGCAAATTGTCTCGGCCTCCAGTGAAAACTGCAATCTTAAATTGATTATATATGTTGGTTGTTGAATTTTGAATTCATGTTTCTGATGTCCTTGTGCTTCAATAACATTTTATCTTCTTCAAGAAGCAATACAATGTAGTAATTTAGAACATCAACTCTGGAGCCTGGTTGCTGGGGTACAAATTCTACCTGAAACCCCTCTTCAGCTGTATGGCCTTGGACAAGTAGTTTGACCTCTCCATGCCTCAGTTTTCTTAACTCTAAAATGAATGTAACAGTAGTTTCACCACATGGTATAGTTGTAAAGATTAAATGAATTGTAAGGATTAAATTAGTGCTTAAAAACAGAGCCTGTGCATCCCATATGAGTGTCACCTATTGTTAATTTTCTAATTATATTTTACACCAATGCATAATTACCTGAATGCTATATGTGATTCTCACACCTTGACATTTCATATTTTCTTAGTCTCCTCATATGCTTTCTCAGGGTATCCATAGTAGATGAACACATCTCCATAGTAAATGAACCCATCCTACCATGGCATAGTTGTGTGTTTTTTTCTGTATTTAGAAAATATTTTTTCAATCTTTATATCATATCTAACATTTCATTCAAACTTCCTGCATTTATGAAGGGACTGAGTGGGCACGCACTTTCTGGTTTAGATGCCTTTATTCAATTCATATTTACTTATTAAATAGTAATACATCCTTGTTATCTAGGTGTGTTTTGCTTCTTTCATAAAACTTTGTGTTTTCATGTATATGATCTCCTTTGTTTTCTGAATTAGGGCATATGGGTAGTAACGTATTGTCAGACTAAGGAATGAAGGAATTGAGAGGTTGCTTGACTTTTCCAAGGGCACATTATGGTGTTGTTTATTCTTGTGTGTGCTCAACATACCATGCACAACGTTGCTGGTTTGGCTTGACTTCATGCCTTGGTTCTAATGCCTTTCTTTCATATTTTTTATCTGCAAAAAATACATAGTTTTATTTCTTCCTTTTTAGTACCTAATGCCTTATTCTTGAGACCAAGAGCCTGGCTCTCACAGCTCTTTTGGAGTTGGGACCTGGTTTCTCTGCCAGTGTCTCCATCTCAATAACTTATCAAGTACTCTGTGTCCTCATGAGCTGAGCCCCTGCCTCATTCTTACCAGTCACTCTGAATTCCTAGACTTTGATTCCTTTTGCTTGTGACCAGATTCCTTGAAGCTGCCTTCTTAGATCTCCATGCATATATCCCTCTAAGTTCTCCAATGGGGTGGAGTTAATAGACTTAACTATGATTAATTTAAGCAGAAAATAAATGTATTAAAAGGATGTGGGAATGGGTAGATGGGAGATATGAATCAAGGGAGTAAATGCACATATATGATATTGCTTTAGGAGTGACTGATTATGATGCTGTGGATGGCACTATTGCACTTGAATACTTACAGCTGAATGTCTGATTTTGCCAAACCTAGGTAATCAGAATCTTGCCACTGAAGTCTCAACCTAAATTTCTTCTGCAGTGAGTAGGTATAACTGGCCAATTCCTTGGCTTCACTACCCAAGAGCTAAAGTCCCTGAGAGAGGGCATGTAATTGTCTCTGCTGAAGCCACATGTTTTACTATCCTACTGTGGGGGGAGGAGGGTATCTGTCCCTTAGATATCTACAGTGATAGGTGGTGCTCTGCCTATAACCATTCTTGACATAATTGCCAACATTAAAGATGCTTAGCCGCTAAGCATCTTTAAACACAAAAGTTAAGCCTAGCCCCAACAATTCATTCTCTCATTGCTTATAATAGTGTCCCTTCTACCTGAGCCACATACTGTTTCTAGTTTTAGGACTCAGACCCTCTTCATCTGCCCTAACTGTGGTCATCTCTCAAGACTGGATGATGTCCCGAGACCTAACGATCAGAACCCAATGATTCCTAAAGGTTTTAGTGGTTTCTCCAGGCATCTATTGTCCTGTTAGCTAATCTGCATGTAATACAAAGAACAATGAGATTCTGTCTTTTGCTGCCATATTAAGAACAAGCAAATTTATCTCTTCAGAGAATACCAAGAATGCATATCTAAGTCTGCCTCTCCCTTTTAAAATTGAGGACAGGTGAAAACTTTTGGGGAAAGTGTCAAAAACTGCAGTATTGTACGTGTGGGAAATGCTGCGTATCCTCTGCTGGGGACTCTTTTCTGTTCCTGGTTGGAAGGCATTTTTCTCAGCTAATATTTCTTTAGATCCTGTCACAAATGCCTGGGCATTGTTCCGAACGTTTGCTATTTGTAAATATCTTGACATGTTCTCTAGGTTAATTATTCAGAATGGGAAGGAGTTTTTATTTTAAATCACTTTCAGTGTGTGGCGTGTTTTAATTTCATAGTGTGCCCTTTTGTTCCTGAATACTAGTTACAAGGGGGACAGGATTCTCCCAGCTATGATAGAGTCTAGAATCCATTAGCAATTTATATCTTTCTGATATTCTACAACTGGCACATATCTGTGTGTATATAATCATAACATTTGAAATCTCCTTATTCTATTGTTTAAAGGGAAATAATGGAGCTTTTAGGGAAAGTAATTTATTTATGAATATTTTAGCAAGTTTTGAGCAATGGATATTTTATTTCAAGGCAAAAAGAACTAGACTAATACCCTGTTTTTATGGAAACAGATGAAACACACATTACTTTTTCTGCAATATTTGTTACTGGATTCATGTTCTCTTTTAGCTCAGCTGCAGATGGAAAGGTCATCTTTTCCTTGTGTGTATTATTGCACTCACTTTGGGGCAAAAGATTATTTTATCATACTATATTGTTTTTAAATAACTTATTTAATTCAAACATGTATAATTTTCATGGATTTGCTGTGGATTGTTTTTCATATATTTTTATTGATTTCAGAGAGGAAGGGAGAGGGAGAGAGAGATAGAAACATCAGTGTTGAAAGAGAATTATTGATCAGCTGCTTCCTGCTTTCCCTACACTGGGATCGAGCCTGCAACCCGGGCATGTTCCCTGACTTGGGAATCAAACCATGACCTCCTGGTTCATAGGTCAAGCATGTCAAACTCAAAGGCTGACATGGGCCAAATAAATGAAGCATGCGGCCCATGGGCCGTGAGTTTGACATGCTTGTTGTAGGTCCTGATTATCAGCCATGGTGCTGTTCTGTCTGGGTTCATGAGGGTGTGTTCCGTAGGGTCCTTCAGTTTTCAAGGGCCTGGGACTGAAGCACAACTGAAGTCAAGATGTTACCTTTAGCTTTACTGAAACTCTGCTTCTGTGATCAGCAGACCTGAGGCTTTGTTCTTAGGACGGTTTGATGCTGACCAAATCTGATGTCCTAAAGGCTTACTGCTTCCCTTCCACCTGAGTTATTATTTATTTCTCCTGATCTTCCTCTTTCTCTGTTAGAACTGTCGACGTCTTCACTCTTCTCTCCCCCAGGTTCCATAGGACAGTGCTTTTCAAACATAGTGAGAGTCATATGTAATTAAAATGTTCTCTTAGTCAAATTTTAAAAAGTAAAAAACCCCCCCAAAACCTGATACAATCAATTTTAATACATTTCACTTAATGTACTGTATTCAAAATGTTATAATTTCAACATGTAAATTAATGTAGAATTATTAACAAGATATGCTCTTTTTTTCCCACTAAGCTTGAAATCGGGTATGTACTTTATATTTGTAGCACATCTCAATTTGGAATAGTCACATTTGGCTGCATATTGGATCATGCAGCTTTAAGGAGTAAAATTTCCCTCTCCCAGCTTGCCTCTGAGGAGAGAATCTTTATCTCACACTTAGCTGGGAATTTTTCTTGCTTTGTTTTGTTTTTCTGCTTTAGTGTGAGCTGAATGGAGAGGAGGTGGATGTGGGTGAAGTGTGGATTTGTTGGGGGTGAGATGGAGATCTGTGAGAGAAGGAGAGGGCAGGGAATCTACTGGGGATGACTAGCTGAATGTACTTAAAGATATCACCCTTCGAAATGGATTTTACTGGTTGGCTGGCTTGTCTTAGAGTGGTATAATGTGTTTGTGCATTTATCTTTTTGTAGATATAACCATGTTTTAAGATTCTGGATAGTTCCTATGCCATGAGAAAAAGCATGAAGCAATATCCCCAAGAATCCATCATGCTTAGGATTAGTATTTCAGTGAAATTGGTAGAGTCTGACCTTCAAGATCTTGAGCCTGTTAGACATTGCAGAATCTTATCCAAAGAATGAGCAGAGGCAAAGACTATGTATTTGCCACCTTTTGAGTACTGTGGAGAACATCCACTAGTTTAGGAATTTGTGTGATATGTACTTTTTGTGTATAATTGTATATTTTAAATAATTCATTCAACAGTTTCATTGAGTCATGAAGATGCAGAAAGGCATAAATTGTAGCTGCTATGTACCCAAGATGTTTATAGTCCAGGAAGGGAGACATGTCATAATGCTAAAGTATAATAATGGATATTGGCGTAATTTGAAGAGATTATATGGAGACAGGAAGGATTCAATCTGTCTAGGGGACAGTGAGACTTTACTTAGTTGATGACACTGGTGCCTAGTACTGAAAAAAAGACGAGGTGCTTGAGGTATGGGGAAAGGTAGTCCAAGCACAGGGGTCAGGGGAAAACGTGAGGGAATTTCAGGTAAGCTGGTCTGAGAGGAGTATGCGGCATCAAAGAGAAGTGGCTGGCCCGGAAGATGGGGAGACAGGAGCACTCAGATCATACAGGGCCTCATTCATCACGCTAGAAGCTTATACCTCATCCTGGACAATTGAGTTTAAATCACAGTGATTTAACTATCCTTTTGAGGATGATGGGAGGGATGGTTGTCTGAAGAAAGATGGTCTTAGAGGACAATGATGGCCAGAAGTAAATCAATGGCATTGAAGATGGATTTGTGAGCTGTTATTTAAAAGATAGACATTTAAACCTTGGTGACTATTATGGACTGAATTGTGTCCCCTGCCAAATTCCTAACTGAAGCCCTAACCCTCAACATGACTACATTTGGAGATAGGGCCTTTAAGGAGCTAACTAAGGTTTAATGAAGCACTAATCTGATAGGGTTACTATTCTTATAAGAAAAGGAAGAGACACAGAAGTGCATGCTCATAGAGAAAAGGCCATGTGAGGACATAGAGAGAAGGTAGTCATTCATAAGCCAGAGAGAGGCTTCTTGAGAAAATAAACCTGCAAGCATCTTGATCTTGGACTTCCAGCCTCCAGAACTGTAAGAAAGTAAATTTCTGTTATTTAAACCACCCGTATGTGGTATGTTGTTATGGAAGTCCTAGCAGACTAACACCATGGCTTATTTCAAGTAGTTGTAAATTATAAATAATTTTTATTAGTGGGCTTTTTCATTATTTTCTCCACACTCTACTTCAAGCATGTCAAACTCATGGCCAGCTGGCCACATGCCTTGAGTCATGTGACCCACTGGCCGCAAGTTTGACATGCTTGCTCTACTTTGTAAGAGGTTGTGAAACAAGGTTGTTTAAATACTTTATGAAATTTAAGAAGCTAAAAGGGCTAAAGTAACAGAGTTTTATTGGATACTAGGACAATTGTGTGAGTCTCAGAATTTTACATAAGATATTTCTGCTCCACCTCTATGAGCTAATATGAGAGTTTGTATGCCCATCTCAGGTACTAGATAACTGAGGGAGTGTTTCTTCATCAACCTGCTTAGCCAAAGTCACCTGCACTGGGCAAATCCGGCTTTCACCTGTTAGACCGCATACACTAGATACCACACTTTTAATCTCTTATCCAAAATGCTCCACTGGCCCCGTTTCTGAAAGAAATTATGGTATTATACAAATGCATTCATGATTTTGGCTTTAGAAAATAGGGTATGGTAAAAAAAAAAAAGTACAGTTCTTTGGAGCATTCAGAATTTTCTGTTGTTATGCATTCTTGCATGGAAAGAGAAAAATCCTTTGGTTTGTTCCTCATTTTAAAGAGATTTACTCTGGATGCAAGTAGAATCATACCTATATGTCTTATCACTTGGTGCTTCTCTGGATGATTTTATTTTTCACAAACATTCCTCACTGAGAGCTTTTTTATTTTCTTATTTCTGTCCACTTCATTTGTTCTCTCACTGATTTCTCATATAGCCTTGATTATTTATTTTAAGCAATTTACCATAAAAGTCCTTTTGATTCATAGCATCCCAAAGATAAAAGCATGTCTAACTATTTGTGTTGAGTTGTTTGTTGTTACTAATTTTCAAAGGTTGACTTCAGAAAGCATGGCATTATTTTCCAGCTGATGGCTTCTTGGTGCCATTGTCTGAGGCAGACCCTTCCCCTATGTTTTCTGTCCTTCATTCCAAACTGCTGAGGTCTATGGCCTGGGATATGTTTATTTCTAAGATTAGTAGTGGGGACGTCCTTGTCATGGTGATCTCTTAAAGATGGTGGCAAACCACTATTTTCAAGTACTTTTTATATATGCTGATGACTTCAAAATTTATATCTCAAATCTTGATGGAGTAAGTGAAACATATCAGTTGGCCAGTGAATGTAAAAAGAATGACTTCTTATTATAAAATACAAGGACTTTCAGAGTAGTTTTTTTTTAATAAAAACCACACACAAAGTGTTAATAAAATCATGTCTGTTTGAAGGTTAAATGTTTCCAATATCTTCCCCTGTTCATAGGATAGCATTGCAACCCCTCACATTGTATATTAATTGGGCATTTTTTGTATATATAAGTAGTAGGAAACAACTCAAACTGACTTAAGTAACAAAGGAAATGTATTGAATCAAACACTGAGAAGTCCAGGTGAAGACTGATTTGGGGAGAGGGTTGATCCAGTGAATCAATGATATCATGACCAGTTTTCTTTTACGTCATTTCTTGGTTTTAATTATGCAGTATTGCTGCAATCTCAGGCACAGCCTCACTTTGTGGTCTGAGAATGTCTGTGAACAGCAACATGTTGTTTAGTTTTAACTCCTAAGAAGAGAGATTATACTCCTGGAACAATTCAAACAAAAGTGCTGGGATTAATTGTTGGCCTGAATAGACCTGACTTGGGTCTCATGCTGTTCCACAGTACCTGTAGGCAATGGGGTGGAACATTGTGGTTGGCTTAAACCAGTCAAGGCTTACTCCTAGAGTGGATTCTTCTCAAACACCAACAATACAAAATTTAGGATATTGTTAGGGAGGAGGGAATGACTCAGTGGTGAGGTTGGCAATTGATAGATGCCCTCAAAGATGCTACATGTTCCTTCTTGCCTTTGACCTTCTGGAGTACAAGTTTTCTCCCTTACTCAATATTCCCCAGTAGCATTGGTCTTCTTTTTATTCCTTGGATAAGTTGAGCTCTTTCTTTCTTCAGGGCATTTCCACTGGCTATTTTCTCTGCTAGAAGTCTCTTATGCCCAGAATGTCTCATGGCTTTTTCTTTCTCATTCTTTAGATTTCATTTTAAAATCACCCCTTTAAAATATCCTTTTTTTTTTGGCTACCTAAAATAGCTCAAATTATACTTTCTCCCACTGCTGACCCCACCATAGTTACTTTACATTATCCTACGTCATTTCCTTTAGAGTATTCATCAAAATCTGTAATGGTATAGCTCACTTGCTTGCTTAATATTTATTGCCTATTTCCCCTTTATATTTTAACACTTAAGATTATATCAGTCTTTTTCCATGCTAGGTGCTTAATATGTAGAAAAATGTCTAAGAACACAATTGGTGTTTAATAAGTATTTATAAGTGATAAATGAATGGGTTCCTAAAGCCATAAAAATCTCTGTGGTAGAATGAAATTAAAAGGTCATCTCTGACAAATGACCATCCATTCTCTGCCTTAAGAATCCTGGTGACATGAAATTTATGATCTCCCCAGGCACTGCATTTCATCTTTGGCTATCTCTGACCATTCAAACCTTCTTCCCTTTTATATTGAATTAAGTAAGAGTGTCTCATCATGACCCAGACATGCTGATGCTAGCTCTATTCCTTAGGGTCCAATTTGTTAAGTCATTGCAGATAGCTATCATACCCTCCTTCCTTTCTGTATCTTGTTTTCTTTAAATTTAGATTTTCCCCAATGTTTCCATTCATTTCTCATCTAACAAAATTTTTACTTTCCTCACCATTGTAGTGACTCATCCATTGTCATGCTGCAATTTATGTATTTTCAGCTCTGCTCAGTGGTACCCATCATATTATTGTCTATTGAGTTTGACATTTTCCTGCCTTGTTTTAGATACTGTAGTCCTCTTAAATTTTCCTAAAATCTCTTAGCTCCTGATTCCAATTGAACCTGTGGTCAGTGAACGCTTCTAAGTATTTTTCCTCAAGTGCTTCTGTCAGACCTCATGGCCATGAACTTGTAAAATTGTGCATATTTTTAATGACTCATCTTTCTTATTTGGTGAAACAGGCAGAGAATTGTTTTGTGCGGAGGTCAGGTGCTCATTCGGGCATTTGCATTAGATAAACTCTGTAAGTCCTGCCAGAGGACTTTATTGCTGCCTTCTTCCCAGATATTTGTCAGAGCATATGATTCAATTCTCTATTGGTGATGCAGTAGAGCCGCTCTCTGAATTCTGGTGCAAGATAAGACCTTGACACTACTATTATAAAATCCTTATAAAGAACTCAGGATTGCCTGAACGATATTCAGTCTATTTATCATTCCAAATGCTCTAAATTATACCTTTTAATCTTGCCAGATCATTGGAGCAAAGGCTATTGGGACCTTGGCGCTTGCTCCCTCCCCCACGCACCCCTCCCTTTGAGCTGCTTTTGTTAAGTGGCATTTGGTTTTATAACCAATACTGAGGAAGGTAATAGGGAACAACCGAGAGAAATGTGTTATTTCTGTTGAAGGGGTGTTGTTAGGGATGTGATTTTGAGTACCGCACAGAGTATTCTCCTTTTTTATTCTGAAGATTTAAGAGAATTTTTTTTTTTTGTTTCAGTATCAAAATGAAGAAAAGATGAAGCTCTCTCTAAAGAATGGCTTGTTCTTATTTGTGATTTTGTGTATCTGGCAATTGTCTGTGTTTTTCTCTTTCATTTGACTGTTAGGAGCTTACAGCTACAATTTGGCTCACACATAATAACTATGCAGGACTATATGTTATGCTTTTCTGTTGCTGCTATTACTGTTGATGTGACTCATCTCATACCCATATTTCTTTTAACATTAAATGATAAGATATGGCTTATAACTTTCTATTATGTGATGAGCAATGCTAATTGAAGTTTTATTCTGTGAGCACACTTTTTCATCTCCTTTTTTCTATTATCTTTGGAGAACCCCTCCCTTACTCCATTTTTACTTAGTGAGACATTCGATCAGACTTCTTTTGGTCACCTTAAACACATGGGTGGGCATTTGATTCAAGAGAGGCCAGTTAGAATAAACCCAAATCATCTCATTGGAGATGTTGGAAAAACTTCTTTCCTTTTGGTTCATAATTGCAAAGGGGTGGGCTTCCAACCATTGGTGGCCATATTTTCTTCCACATGGTTTTCTCCCACATTGCTTGTCTGTGATGCTGTGATAAGAGAATTGGCTGACATTCGAATAGAAACAGAGGCAAACAAAGATGAGATAGAGATAGAGATAGAACAAACACTGTGAAGACATCACTTGAAATCCAATAAGGACTGAAAGCAGATACACCCTTATGTGTGACAGTTCTATGAAACAATATATTTCTATTTTTACCCCAAACAAATTAAATTTGGTTTCTGTCACGTTTACCTAATATATAAAATTGTCTTTTTAATTTGCTGTATGCATTTTCTAAGCTTAATTAAATATACTGTTGAAAGTGTGTGTGTAAAATATGTGCCATTGTTTTTTAAAGATGTAAATGATAAAAAATTATACTTATCCAAGTATCAGTGCATTCTGTGGCACTCATCTCCATCTTCCTGACCTGTTAGGATCCTTTAGGATGTAAATTCTCTTTTCTAATACTTTTTGTCCTTACTAACATGTAATATGTCTCTATATCTGGTTAATATATGTAGATGTCCATGTAAATCATTGACCAAAATGATAAACATAGCAGATTTGGTCACATGCATGCTTTTGAGAGACCACACTACAGGTTGGTTCAGCCCCATGGTCAGGATTTGGATTAGGTCATTTTTCATTAGTGAATACAAACATATCCAACCTTGACCTACGGTCTTCTCTAGAAGTTTTGCTGATATTCTGAAACATCATTTTTCTATATTTCCTCATCCTACTAATAGGATGATCTTATTAAAGTTTGTATGGGGTCCTAACTAAAAGATACACTTTTTAGCTCCACTATTGTAGATGTATGTTTATGATTATAAAAAAGTACATGCTTGCCGTGGAATTTGTGTGAATATAAATATATAGAAAGAAGATAGCAAATTTTATCTGTAGCCCCACCCAGAGATAACTGTTAATTTTTCCGTGTGTGTGTGTGTGTGTGTGAGTGTGTGTGTAGTGTTTACCTATGCGGTCACTTTTTTGGTATGTATATTTATATGTATATATAGATATTAATTGATTCCAGAGATAATTATTAATTGATATGTATGCTTTTATTGTTTTCCAGGCACAAAATAAACATACCCTTGTTTAAAAAAAAACAAAACAAAAAAAACATGATAGAACATTTAATGAATCGCTTTTTTCACTTAACACTTCCACGAATTATTAACATTGTTAATGCTATATGGATTTTCTCTATTTTTGGATATTTACATGAGCTTCTTACAACTCATGGACGGACAGTTTTATTCTTTTAGCCTTTGCTTTACAGGCTAAAACCACTGAGGTTTTGGCTCCTTTCCATTTCTGAGTCAGGATGCTGCTGTCACTTTTTCCTCAAGAAACTTGCCTTGTTGCTGTAAGGTATTTCTTGGGGTCCAAACGGAAGTTCCCTGTGTTAAACTCAGTAATGCAGTACTTACTCTTCTGGGCTGCGGGGCCTGCAGCTGGATTTCCCATGTTTCCTCCTTAGTCTCCTCTCCTAATTTTTCTTTAAATTAGATCCATCTCCCTTAATGCTTTGTAATTGCATTTGCACTGATCTTTTTTGAGAAAGATATTTTTATTACAATGAAAATAAAGTATTTTTCTTATGACTTTGGCAACTGAAATTACATATGCATGTGTTTGAACTTCCTTTGAACCTGGTAAAATGGATTTTATGATGATCTGGTTTTCAAAGGCCCAAACAACTGTGTTTCAAATTTGTTTTCAACCATCCCTACTTTGAATGAAAGTCCAACCAGGGCATTTTAAAAGTATGTCCCTGAGCTATTTTTTAGACCTACCTATGGAACCCCATAAGGTCACTAATGTCTAATCTAGCCTGTCTCCTGAGCTCCTTCTAAATTTTAAATTCTAGATTCTGGGTTATGAGATTTTAACTAGTAGCAGTTCCCCAGGAGAATTCCAGATCAGTAGACCAAGGGGTTGCCTAGGCTTGTTAGCTCACAGGTTTCTTTTTTTTTGTTTTGTTTTGTTTTGTTTTAGTTTCTGGTTTCCTGTACCATAAGTGGACTGGTAGGGACAAATCAACATTTCATCCAGCCAAGACTGGGGTACAATGACAGAGGCTGATTTTGTGATGCTTCTTTTCAATCAATCACATGCTCCTTCTCTGTGATCATGTGGTTGATCCCAACTCTAAATCCACTCTCTCTCCTCCTTTCCTGGCTTTGAAAGCATAGCCTTGATTTCAGGTATTATTCCCCAGATAGTTTTGTCTGCAGTCTTATCCTGGGTGTGTACAGGTACCTTTCCTAAAGGATTAGTCTCAGGGACTACTTGTTAATCATTTTTTCTATTTCCTTTATTTAATAACTAGTGGCCTGGTGCACAGATTTGTGCACTGGGGGAAGGGGGGAGGTCCCTCAGCCCCGCTAAGCCCTCTTGCAGTCCAGGACCCCTTGGGGGATGTCCACCTGCTGGGTTAGGCCGGCTCCCCAGGGGGATCAGGCCTGAGCTGGCAGTCAGACAACTCTCTGGCAGCCCAGGAGCCCTCGGGGGATGTCCAACTGACACCTTAGGCCCACTCCTGGCAGGAAGCAGGCCTAAGCCACTGTTGGACAGCCTTAGTGCTGGACAGGCTTCTGCCACCGCCGCTGCCCTCACAGCTTGCAGCCATCAGCCTGGCTTGTGGCTGAGTGGAGCTCCTCCTGTGGGAGTGCACTGACCACCAGGGGGCAGCTCCTGCATTGAGCATCTGCCCCCTGATGGCCAGTGCATGTCATAGGGAACAGTCATTCTGCTGGTAGGGTCAATTTGCATATTACCCTTTTATTATATAGGATGGCATTACTACAAAGACAACACTTTATGGACTGTTTGGTATATGTCACACACTATGCCAAATGCTTTATTTATGTGTTTAAGGCTGAGGCCATTTATGCATATTTTCAGAAATGTAACTCTCATTTAATTGTTTTCTAAAGGCAGCTTGCAGCTTAACCTAAATATTTTTAGGTAAAGAGGGTAGGGAAAATTTGGTATTTTTTAATGTTGGCAGTTCATGGGGCTTTAAAGCTTGACTCTTTGGTGTGTGTGTGTGTGTGTGTGTGTGTGTGTGTGTGTGTAGTAATGACCTGGTCTAGAGGTGTGTTTTTGGGTTGAGAACAGATTCAAGGAAGGTTCTTAGAGTAGGTAATGCATGATCTTTATCTTAAATGATAGTAATAATTATGCCTATTTCTGCATACCAGGTGCTATTCTAAATGCTTTATGTATGTGTATTTATTTAATGCTCACAATGATGCAAGCTCTGTTTTTATCCCTACTATACAATTGAGAAAACTAATATTTAGAGTGACTAAGAAGCTTGCCCAGGGTCATCTGGCCAAACAAGTCTGGAGCCAAGACTTGAACCCAAGAGACACCATCCTCATTACTGCATAGGATATCTTTTTTATTCAAACAGAGTCGTTCCTGAGTGTGAAAAAGGGTGCTATTGAATAACTAAGCCAGGACAATAGGCAGAAAAACAGTCTTCTAGATAAACTGAAAGGTGTGGCCACACTACCAAATAGCCACAGCTTAATAAATTTCACATTTCTCTCAAAATATTTATCACAGCTTACAAAATGTTTTCCAACATTCAGAGTTATTCTTCCCCATCCTCCATAGTGTCAGGTACCACTGAGAGTGATGGGTGGAATACAAGATAGATAACTAAAGAGTAGCTACTGACCTTGCTGCCAGTTGAAGTTATCAGATGGTCTAGACCCCTTTTTGTCTTCTCACATTATAAGATCATTGGTTAAATGCATTCTTTATCACAAATAATAGAAGTGAATAACAGACAATAGGGATGGAAGGAAAGAGAAAAAGTGCCATGGTCGTGGCAAAGCATGTGGCAGCATGAGGGAGCTCAGAGGAGGGAAAGAAAAGGAAGCAGTGATAATTCATCTCATCCATTCAGGTTGGGAGACTTCTTAGCCACGTGGTTCTTGGTTGATTTTGTGCTTTAGTTCCCATGATGAATAAAATCCTTTGGCCTGCTCAGGTTTGCCATCACTCCACATCATTTGTGATTTCTCAGTATGGGCTGCAGAGTAGATGAGAAAGGCAGCAGGCTGTGTGTAATTAATCCCTATAATCTGACACTACTTCTTTCCCTCCCTTTCCATGCAAGTGGATGAGTGGGAACAGGTAATTAGGATCAACTTGAATCCCTTCTTATTGACATTCAAGAAGTAAATCATTCTAAATTTTTGTACCTTACTGCTGAGTACTTGCAAATCACTTGCTATTCATCTCTCATACAAATAGGCCAGGCTAGGCTAAGTATGTCTTGGCACTATGTGTGAAAATCCTGCTTCAGGCTACAAATAAAAGATCTTGCAAAATGGAAGTTTCCTGAGTTGCTGTTGAACATTGGAAGCAGGGTTATCCTGGCCCTCTCTCATTTCCAAAAGAAATACCCTATTTACTTAGCTGTTTCCTATCGATTCTACACTCTGGCTTGCATGTGAGCCAGTAGCTCCATTAGCACCTGGTAAATGACATCTTCTCCTTTGTTGAGTTTCTGGGCCTTTCCACATGACTGGGTTTTTATTTCTAACCATTCTTCAATTTCATGTTTGTTCTCTCTCTCTCTTTTTCTCTAATTGAAGAGTCAGTGCTAGAGCTCGATTTTATTGTGAATGCACATATGCTATATCCTGATACAGAGAGATATGAGAATGGATTTTTATCAGAGCATGCTTAATCACTGTAAATATTTCCCATTATTATTCAAGTTGTTAATGTAAAAAACCATTGAAACCTGTAAAGAATTTTTGTGAGTTTATTTGAGCCAAACTGTCGACATATGCCAGGAAGCAGAACCTCTATGAGTTGAGATAATGCTCCGGAGAATGGTGGGTTACATCTGTATTTATACATAGCAATCAAAGGAAAGGGATGTAGGTGGGCTACATGATATTCTTTGGTGATAGATTAAGGAGGTGGGATAAAGCAAAGTGGGAAACCTCTGGGATTGGGTAAAAAGTGTAATGATGGACATATGCTTCTTTTACACAGATGGATAGAGCAGAGTTTAACATAATAAACGATAACAATAACAATGAGAGAATGTACTGGTGCCATTTGTTGTGCCCTGAGGGGTCCAGAAAAAGGGAAGTTACAAATTACCAAGACATTTAAAGGGTATGTTATTATAGATGCAAAAAGACAGATAGGCTCAGTTAAGATAAAGGTTGACCTGGTCAGTGAAGATACCGGCCTAGGATGAGACTACCCACATAACTGCTTTTAGTTAAAGTTTAATTTCGGACCATCCTTTGTGGTTACTTTAGATCTCTGAGTTTGCAAGACCGCCATGCAGGCCTCACCTGAGCTTGTCAGATTAGCATGTGGCCTCTTTCATCCACAGAATTCACTATGAATGTTAATCAGGTGGAACATGTCCTTCATTGGTCCCATATAGAATTCTGAAGGAATCCATTGAAATGATGTGTGACAGTGCTGGTTTAAAATGTATGCATTTCTCATCTTCAAGGTGGAAACATGGGATGCTAAGCTAGATATTAAAATACCCCATTATTTCACCCCCACTATTAGAATACCCCATTACTTCTTGCTAATTCTAGGCCTCCATTTGCCTTGAATGGGAACAGATGATAGTGATTAAGGTTTTTCATCTTTTTCATGGGTTGCTGTGAGGATTAAATAAGCTAAAACAACCTTGTATAGTGCCTGGAACATAGTAAGTGTTACTTAAGTAGAGCCATCAGGTAGGAGTTTTTGTCTCCATGAACTTTCTGTACCATCCAGTCCAGAATTCCAACAGCTTCACTTTATTTTACATTCTCCCTTTGCAGTAAAATGTTTTTTTCCTAGGAGGCGAAGTAAGATTGTTCCTAAGGGATTGTGGTGATGGAGGAGATGCTTGGCTCAAAAGTCCCTTTGTTTTGCTCATGTGGAATGCTGGGAATATGATAATAGTTCCATTCACAAATCACAGGGCTGGGGGTGGGGGGTGCGGACTTTAAAAATCTGCCTGTGAGCCAAACCTGGTCAACCTGAGGTTTTGAGCATAAGGTGTTAATGGGTGACAGCTTTCTGCCAGGTTTCACCCTTCCAGGCTTAAGCCAGTTGGTAATTGCTATTGAATTGGAATAGCCATTATAGCATTTTAAGGCCTTTAAATTTGATTCCACTGAAATTACCTAATTATAATTCCAGAACAATGAAGGTTTTTTACAAAAGAGAAAGAGAGGTGAGACTAGCTTCCTCATGCATTTTGCCTACATCTATGTCACAGCCAATAAATGTACAGCAAGCATGGGTCCTCTCTACTCTTAGGTTGCTGTCAATCAGAAGTTTAGCTGGTAGCACTTGTGAATGTTTGATGTAAATCATGACTAAAGCATCATAGACTCTTGTGTTTCTGTCTGTGTTTACAAACTCCAGTAGCATTGGTAGTAGGAATGAGGAATTCCCAGGACTGAGAAGTCTAATAGTAAATCCAGGCATAATGAGCTTCTAGGAGGGAATCAAATACAATTTGCCTGAAGTTATACTGTTAAACTAGTGGTGACAGTAGCACCAAGACTCCATTTTCCTGGCCCTAATTTTCTAATTGTGTTTTTCCCCCCTAGTGGCTGGGCTTTTGACTTCAGATGCAATAAGAGACCCTGGTAGGTGACAGGCTAGCCTGACATTGCCTTTTCCCCAAAGCTAAGAAGCATTATCTGTAGTCCACGTTCTTTGGCCAAGACTCTAGGCTTCCTGAGAGTTATATTAATAGGTCACTATGTCAGTGATGCACAGACTTCAGGTGGCATAATCAGACTTGGAGAACTGGTTGGAAATGCTGATTCTGGATCGTCCACCCCAGACATTTAGAGTTGTAGACAGCAGGTGAGACCCAGGAATATGTAGTTTAATGATCCACTACTGTTTTGATGTAAGTTCTCTACACTTTTAAAATGACTGCACCAAGAGCTTTGTGGCAGTTTTGGTGCCAGCAATATGGGAAGCACAAAGCTGTCTGCTTCTCTTATTGATTCCCTTTAATCAAATTCCTCACCGACTGTAATAAACCGCATGAACCCTGGTGCCTGAGCCTTGTCTGAGAACATCTATGTGTCCCCCAGAATCCCTTTATGCTTTGCCTTTTTAATAAGGAGGTGGAGTGAACTATGAATATTTATTAAGCTTATAGTATGAGTCTGATCTATACTATGATTTTATATCTGCTTTGTTTAATTCCTTTAATCTTCACTACAGAATTATGAAGTAGGTACTGCCATCTCTGTTTGAAAGATCTGGAAACAAATTTATAGAGGTCATGGATTTGTCCAAGTTCACTCAAACAATGAATCATAGAATTAGGATTTAGATTGAGATCCTCCATTCTTTGAAGCTCATGCCCTTTCCTTATAAAGACTGTATATCAGAGTATTTACCATCCTCTTTCTCCATTCTGACTCTTATTCACCCAAAGCCACGTTAATGGTTTCCAAGAACATTAATGGACTCCAGGTTTAAGGAGTGATAATTTGTTATCTAGTCAAGTCGAATTCTTAGATACTGATATAAGTTGCCTAAAATTGGTCAGTAAACTAGTAAGGGCCGCCTTTTATGGTGCTACTTCTTTCATAAGGATTTCCTTTTTCCCCATGACGTTTCTCTTTTTTTTTTTGGCCTTATCTGTGGCAACCAGTTATCAAATATTTAATGAGTCTTAACCATTATCAGATCAACAACTGAAGTTTTTTAATCCTCACCTGAGGTTATTTTTCCATTGATTTTTAGAGAGAGTGGGAGAGAGGGAAAGAGAGAAACATTGATGTGAGAGAAGCACATCAATTGGTTGCCTCCTGCATGAGCCCTACTAGGGCAGGGGTCGGGGAGGAGCCTGCAACCAAGGTACGTGCCCTTGACTGGAATCAAACCCGGGATCCCATGGTCCACAGGCCGACACTCTATCCACTGAGCCGAACCAGCTAGAGCAACAAGTGAAGTTTTATCCCAAGAAAAGTTGGGCTAGAGCTACGTGCTAAAAATAGAAAATATTTTCAAAATGTAAATGTTAAAGAGAGGATATTTCAAGCAGGAGACTAGCAGAAATATAGGCATAGAGCAAATAATGTGTGTGGAGGGTTTTGAAGTACAATGAGAGAATGGTTTGATTATATAATATTTGGCTGTTGCCACAATAGTGATACATCACAAAGCATCTCAAAAATCTACATGCCTTAAAAAATCATTTATTCTCAAGGGCCTGTCTGCTGGCTGGGACAAACAGCAGGTGAGCGAAATTATGCCTTTTTGTTTGTTTGTTCTGTTTTGTTTTGTTTTGTTTTTCGGCTAAGGCCAAGTGCAAGACAAGTCAAACAGACCTGCACACACATTTTAGGCCTCTGCTTGCATATTTATAGAATTAAATTAACCTGTATTCTCCAATTTATATCCTATCATTTGGAAGACTGTGGTGGATTCCAAAGCTGAGTTTATAGTAGATGCTTTTTTGTTGTGCAAATTAGGCAGTGTTGGTTAGAAAACACATTTTCAGATGACTGCAGAGTGTTCTGATCTGGAATTCCTAATTTGTGCCTGGTTCTGATCTGGAATTCCTAATTCTTGCCAGGCTGCTGCTCAGAGCATCCACACGGAGATTCTCTTTTGGCTTCTGACAGGATTTCTGAGCAATCAGAAAATACTTTAAGATCAAGAGTAGACAACTCTCCTTTCCATGGAAGAGAATGAGCTGGCCAATAATGTAAAAGTACATTATCCTTTTCTATTTATTTATAGCTAGGAGCTGTGTAGGGTTCAATTTAGAAGGGAGGTTTTGTGTTCCTCCTCTGGCTGAGTAGCAATGACATTGGTCTAGTCCTTTCTCTGAATTTTCTCAGAAGTTCTTTGTGATTTCCACACTCCCTTCTATTTGTCTCTGGCGTGTTTCCAGTCCCGTCTCCAGGCCAGGGTGTAGGCATCACTCTCTTGGTCAGGTTATCTAGAAGGCACATTGCAAATCTGTTATCATAAAAACATCCAAACCTGTAAAGAATCTTTTAAAGATTTTATTTGAACCAATTGTTGGGAAGCAATACCTCAAATGCATAGGGCAATAGATCAGTGTTTTTCTCTCTCTCCCTTTCTCTTTTGCTCACACACACATAGACACACACACACACATTTTCTCTCCCTCCCTTCCTATTTCTTTCTAAAATCAATAAAAAAATAAACTTTCACTAAAGCAGTTATATGTCTAGGGCAGTGATGGCGAACCTATGACATGTGTGTCAGAGGTGACACGCGAACTCATTTTTTTGTTTGATTTTTCTTTGTTAAATGGCATTTAAATATATAAAATAAATATCAAAAATATAAATCTTTGTTTTACTATGGTTGAAAAAAATAAAAAAATTTCTATATGTGACACGGCACCAGAGTTAAGTTAGGGTTTTTCAAAATGCTGACACACCGAGGTCAAAAGGTTCGCCATCACTGGTCTAGGGCATGACTGCCCACCATGACCTGTCTAGTTAGGAATTTCTGATCAGATCAACCTGTGAGGTTACTGTCCGTGGAACCCCCTTTTTTCCCATTTCTTTGGTCTAAGCCTCTCTGTGGTTTTGTCAAAGCTGTCTCGGTGGTTTCCCCTAATAATTGAACACTTTATTTTAAAAAATATATATCTGCTCAAAAAACTGCACTTTGTAGAAAAATCCTGAATCCTGTCTCATTATTCTTATTTTTTTATAGTCTAGGTTTAGTAAAATACATATATTTAATGGACTTTTTAAAAAACTTCATTATATTTACTGGAGTGATATTGGTTAATAAAGTTATGTTGATTTTAAGTGTTCAATTCTATAGTACATCACCTGTAGATCTAATTTCTCTGCCCATTTATGCAGTAGGCAGAGTCAGCAGCATGTTGGAGAAGCTTTTCTGAAAGTGAGAAGGCGCCTCAGGTGCCTGCCTTTCCCCATTAAAGTCCACAAGTCTCTGGTGAGCTGAAAACTGTCTCCCAGGTAGCATTGCAGGAGCTGGACCACTTTTAGACCTTTTAAACCTAATTTATTAGTCATCATTGAATTCTGTTCACTTTCGTTTGACTGATATATGGGAACGAGCAAGACTTTCATATTGTATTTATGGGGAAAAGCGGAAGAAATAGCACAAGGTGAAACCAGACAAGTGAATTTATTCAGAGAATATTTATTGAAAGGAGGAAAGTGGCTGTGATTCATGGAATGCCTGCGAAGAGCCAGGGCTGTGCGGCTCCCAGGAATCTGAGCCTGAGGAGTTAGTCACTTGTCATTCTCAGAGGGAGGAAAGGACACAGCTGGGATTGGAACACAATTCTGGCTCCAAAGCTCACTCTCTCTCTCTCCACCACAGTGTCACATTAGCAGTGAGGACATGCTGCTTTAAGGAACCAGCTGGGGAATTGCACCTCTTCTCTCACTGTCTCTGAAGGACATACTCAGAAGTTTCCATTTTTATAAAATTAGAAATGGAAAGTGTCTCTGCTTAGTTTTGTTGACATTTGCCCCTTTGTTTTTTCTTGGTTGTAGCAAGGTAAGTGCCCTCACTTTCTTGACTGGATCACAACAGAATTGCAGCAACCTCAGCTCTTCATTTAAAGAAGAGAACATGCAACACCTTAAATTACCATCCTCATTTCTTCCCTTCTAGTGCACCGCAGGGGAGAGGCTGGCTTCTGAGTGTATGGTTCACCCTGTGAGAATAGTAGCTACATTTTTAATATGGCTTCTGTGGGTCAGGCATTGTTCTAATACCTTTCATATATTGAGTCATTTAATTGTCATAATAACCTTACAGACTAGGTACTACCATTATCCCAAGATAACACATGAGAACACAGAGACACAGAGAGGTGAGCTAACTTCCCAGCGAACTTCATACAACTATGAAATGGTGGAGATTCAGACGGTGGCAGTTAGACTGAAGGAAATAGGCTCCACTAAAATTGGCAATCAGGGTTCACCCAGGGGACTGAAACCATACCAGTTATTTTAAAAGAGACTTAATATAACAAGCTGCAATTATATATTAAAGGGCTAAAAAGGCAAAAAGAGAATATTAAGGTATCATCGATGACGCATGACTTCTCCTGGCTTTATGAGGCATGTTGAAACTAGAAACACCAATCAGAAAGGATATATGCACCCCTGTGTTCATAGCAGCACAATTCACCACAGCTAAGATTTGGAAACAGCCTAAGTGCCCATCAGCAGATGAGTGGATTAAAACACTGTGGTACATCTACACAATGGAATACTACGCTGCTGTAAAAAGGAAGGATCTCCTACCATTTGCAACAGCATGGATGGAACTGGAGAGCATTATGCTAAGCAAAATAAGCCAGTCAGAGAAAGATAAATATCACATGATCTCACTCATTTATGGAATATAATGAACAACATAAACGGATGAACAAAAACAGATCCAGAGACTGAAAAGCATTGATCAGATGCTCAAACCTCAGAGGGAAGGTAGGGGAGGGGAGGGGTAAGAGGGAGAGATCAACCAAAGGACTTGTATGCATGCACATTAGCATAACCAATGGGCACAGACATCAGGGGGTGAGGGCATGAGTGGGGGGTGACAATGAGGGGATAAGGACACATATGTAATACCTTATTCAATAAAAAATAAAAAATAAATTAAAAAAGAAGGCCCCATTCTCTAAGATTCTGTAGGAGGAAGGAAGTTCCTGGAATTACCCTTCCACCACTATACATATACTAGTGGTGAAGGACTCGAAGCTCCTATAACAAGCCCCAGATACCAGCGGGAAGAGGAAATGGATGCTGGATGGCAAAAAAAAAAGCACCAATGTCAATGACATTAGGCATAGGCAGATGCACATATCCCAACATGTTTTTGCAGACTCTGAATCCATCAGCTCTGAGTCTTTATCTTGGTAAACTTAAGGGTCTTGATTGATTTTAGTTTGTTCTCCTAAGACAGCCTTTTCCATCTCCTAGGAGGCTTTAATTGCTTATCACTGGACCTTCTCCAAGTCTAGTTAAGTCTTTACTGAGCTGTGGCAACCAGAGCTGCACAGTGTTTTGCGTGCTAATGTAGTATGATTGGTTTCAGGGAGAGGATAATGTGTTTGGTTTTATGTCCAATATCCTTGGTGAACAGTAATGTTATTTATTGGAGGATAGTAAGTTTCATTTTTGCATCACTTGGGCGTCCAGGGTTGCAAATCTTGTTGGCTCTAGGGAGACCTAGTATGTTAGAAACCAAGGAATATGGATACACAATTGTATTAGACACCATTTGAGAGAAGGGGAAAAATACACAAAGGTCCATATTTGTACACACTGCCTCTGGTCTTCGAGTGCAGAAACCCTTTGGTTTGGGATTTAGATCCAGGTAAGATTTGGTTGTCAGTTCTGGTTTTCCAAATGTATGACCTTAGATAAGTCCCTTTCATGTTGCTGAGTTTCAGTTTAATCATCAGTAAAATAGGAATAATAAATCCCTAGCTTGACAGGATGAAGTGTGGTTTCCTGTGATTATGTTTATTAAGGCTTTAGCAGAATCTGTGGCATCTAGTAGACATAGAATTTAACAGCCCCAATTTTCTCTTCCCCTTGCATCAAATAGACAAGGGAATCTGAAATAATTGAAACCACTGGATCCTCCTGGGGTGAGTTGAGGGGAGACTTTACAGAAGAGGTGAGCCTCCACGTGCTCTTTGAGGGAGGGAAGCAGTATGCATTCATGAAAAGGATTGAGAACATGAGCAGAAAAGAGTCAACATGTCTGACAACTGGAAATCAAGAAGATGAGAGTGGCTGGTTAGAAAAGGATGGAAGAAGGTAGGTAGTAAGATACAAGCTAAGGAGGTGAGGTTTGAGTAAGGGAGGTTTCTGTGCCCAGGAAGCATAAAATCAAAGTAAACTTAGGATGATAAATTCCATCCATGAAGATGTGGCTTATCTTCAAAAGGAGATTGAGTACTCTATTAAGCAATGAATACATTTCTTTCAAATCCCTGCCTATTTATTATTACATTTCATGCAATATCTCTGATAAAGAGTGCTGACTCTGTTACCTGTCCCAGGCTCTGTTCTGACTTAAGCTCTTCAAATTGTCTGTGTGAATTGTAACTCTGTGTCAGCTCCAGAGTTGCTTAATTCAGACTCATGTATTTACAACAGACAATTCCATTCCACGCAATTTTCAGATGAAAAAGCTGAGGATCTTAGAGAAAACATGAAGTAACAAAGATTTTTGACTTTTGGAAGCATTGTATACTACAGAAGTGGGGAACCATTTTTCTGCCAAGCGCCATTTGGATATTTATGACATCATTCACAGGCCACATAAAATTATCAGTTTAAAAATTAGCCTGCTCTATTTGGTCAAACATTTAATTAACTCACCCCTAATGCCTTGGCAGGGCCAGACCAAATGATTTCATGGGCCTTATATCGCCTGCAGGCTAGATGTTCCCCACCCTTGGTGTAGAAGAAAAGCCATGGATTTTTGGCAGATTCCTTGCACTTTACTAAATGCATAAACTTGGCTATGCTATCTGGCCTTTGGAACCCCGGTTTTCTCTCTGTGTTGTTGGGGTGACAATACCTGCCTTGGAGGATGATTATGAGAATGAACTAGGAGAATACCTCACAGAAGAATCAGTAGATGGTAGTCCCTTTCCCCATTCTTGGGAACTGATTCATGTTGTGGAATTTAAGGAAAGTGTGGGGTCATCCCTTAGGAGAGGAACATCAAGGGGAAAGGAAAAGCAACAGTAGGAACTACAGGGTAAGTAATATATTTTTTTTTTGCTCAGTTCCTTTTCCAGACTTGGTATCATTTAGGGGAAGGAGGTGAACAGCATACCTTCCTTTAGTCACTGCATCTGGGGTTGGGACAAGGCACTTCTCATGATTCAGGGAGAAACTCAGGCTGACATTTGAAGGTGAGGCAGATGGCTGTCATCTCCATTAAGAAGAACTGCACTGCAGCCCTTTATCCACAACTTTGCAAATGCATCTGGCTCCCATAGAAGGTTTATGTGTTGGCAGCTTGGGCGAAGTGATCCCTTCCAGCTTGGACATGGTGATACTTTCAGATGATCCTACGGCTTTTTCTTTTCTCACCTTTACATATTCTCACTGTCTTGAAATTTACAGCCTGTAAGGCTACCCGGGCTGTTATCTGCAACTGGAAGAACTATTGAGCATGAAATTTTTTCTGAAATTAATTTTTTTGTTTTAAGTTCACTTAATCAAGAAGAACCAGAAATGAAAGCAAAGCATACTATTCTATAAGGCAGAGTGGGTAGACAACAGGTGTGCAAATTAGAGAAACTGGATTGCAGACTGAATCCATCAGCCCTCAGTCTTTATCTTGGTAAACTTAGGGGTCTTGATTGATTTTAGTTGTTCCAGTTTAGGTTTCCAGTTTCCACCTATCTGATCTGAGGTCTCTGCTGTGTGACCTTGGCCATCTGATCTTGGATCTTCCTATGGTCCATTCCAGAATAATCTTTTTGTGGCACCATAAGAATGTGCTTTTAATAATATTTTCACAAATTCTTATGCCAGTTAATAATGGGGATTTTTTTTCAATAGATGAAGTTACACATATGTTGACATATATGCGACTTGATATGTATGCTATTTTATTGTATTGACAGCAAGCTTCAAAACTTCATATGTCAAATTTGCTGAAGGTGTTAACATCATAGATATTTTTACACTTGAAAATATCAAATTTCGTGCCAAAAAAAGAGCATTTACGGGAAGTTTTAATTCATTACTTTAATTTGAAGAAAACGTTATCATATACTTTGGGAAGCTTATGGTGAACATGCTCTATCTCAAGATACTTATGAACGCTGGTTTAAATGCTTTAAAAGTGATGATTTCGATGTGAAAGACAAAGAACGTTCAGGTCAACCAAAAAAGTTTGAAGACTAACAATTACAAGCATTATTGGATGAAGATGCATGTCAAACTCTAAAACCACTTACAGAAAAATTAAATGTTGCTCAGCAAACAATTTCTGATCATTTACAAGCAATGGGAAATATTTTAAAGGAAGGAAAATGGGTGCCACGTCAACTGAAGAAAAGACAAATGGAAAACCAAAAAGTCATCAGTAAAATGTTGCTTCAACAGCATGATAGAAAGTCTTTTTTGCATCGGATTATTACTGGCCAGGAAAAGTGGATTTATTTTGAGAATCCCAAATGCACAAAATCATGGGTTGATCCAGGTCAACCATCAACATCCACTGCAAGGCCAAATCACTTCGGAAAGAATACAATGCTCTGTGTTTGGTGGGATCAGGAAGGTGTGGTGTAGTATGAGCTTCTAAAACCAGGTGAAACCATTAATACTGATTACTACCGACAACAAATAATCAATTTGAACCATGCTTTGATTGCAAAATGACCAGAATGTGCCAGAAGACACGGCAAAGTAATTTTGCTTCATGATAATGCACCATCACACACTTCAAAACCAGTTAAAGACACGTTACTGGTAAACGATCTTGCCTGGGAAGTATTAACCCACCCACTCTATTCACCAGACCTTGCCCCTTCAGATTATCACTTGTTCCAATAGATGGCACATGCACTTTCTGAGCAGCACTTCAAAACGTACGAAGAAGCGGAAAATTGGGTCTCTGAATCGTTTGCCTCAAAACAAGAAAAGTTCTATTGGGACAGTATCCACAAATTACCTGAAAGATGGGGGAAAAGTGTAGCTAGTGGTGGACATGACTTTGAATAAAGCACTTTTGATGTTTCTCTTGAAATTATCGTGGTTTCTTTGATTACAAAATCTGCATTATTAACCAGAACACCTATGTAAATGTATAGAAACATTTATAGTATAATGTAAGGAACAATCATATACCCACTATTGAATCCTATCAAATTTTAATATGTTGGTATCTTACTGTGTATACCTTGTTTAAGAAACATTGGAGTTTGAATTGCCTGTGTACCTCTCTTGGATCTCATTCCTCCTATTTCTTGAATGTGATACTTATCATTCCATGCATGCTTTTATAATATTACTGTCTATCCATATACATATAAACAATATGTAGTACTGTTTGACATGTTCTTAACTTTATAAAATTATATAATACTGCATATATTCAATTGTCATTTGCTTTTGTCACTCAACATAATGTTTTTGAGACATATATCCATGTTCACATATGTTGCTGTAGTTTATTTTAATTGCTGTATAGTAATTCATTGCATGAAGAGTTCACAATTTACTTATTTGTTTCCTATTGACTAGTTTTCACAATGGCAAATAGTATTGGAATTAAAACACTGGTACAATTCTACTAGATGTGTCTTTATCTTGCCTTGAAATTGTCAAATTGCTTCTAAAGATTAGAGCACCATAGTTCCACTTGCTTATTTCTAGGTTTATTGCTGTTATAAGTTTTACTTGGTAGCTCCAGCAACTGTTAAGAATCCTAGGTTTATTGACTTTATCTAATGCATATTTTGACTTTGTACAGGATTAAATATAAAAATCAGAAAGATATGATAACCAGATAGCAACGAATCCTATATTGCAGGCAAGCCATATGTGCAGCTAATTATTATCATGTAAGAATGTCTACTCAGTCCTTAGGGCTTCAGTAATTTACTAGTACCACCTTTTTAAAATTTAGTGGAAACAAAGTACCTTAAAAATCATTTGGTCTGCTATAATGTTTTACTTTTTTACTTGAAGTGCTCTGTATCCCAACTAGTACAGATATATTTTAATTTTTAGTAAGTTTGCCTTGGCTACAAGTGTGGGTCCTCTGGCTATATCATTTAGTTGCAGAGAATGTTATATCTATTCCAAGAGAAAGAAAGAAGACATTCTGGTGTTGTTTGAGTTTAATACCGATGTTTGCTTGTCATATTTAGCAGTACTGACCCTGAAGTCCCCGGAATGACTCTTGTGTGGATGGTGGAAAGGTGCTCAGTCTCATGTTGAACAAGAAAACAGGCCACATTTCCAGTTTGTGTCATCAATCAGATTCACAGGACATAATAGTTCTACCCAGTAGCAAGCTTACTCAGCTTGAGGAAAGGACATGGAACATGTCTGCATACAGCTGATGTGCAGCCCACAGCCCAAAGAGGCCTTAGCCATCCAGACCCAGCCTCTGGTGGCCAGTCATAGAATGCCATCGCTTTGCTTCCAAGGTAAGGGAACTGACCCTGGTCTGGGTCACAATGGAAGAGGGAAGCTCCAGGGATTATGGTCCTTGGGAGTCCCTTAGGACTTGGGAAGTATGCTCAGTTCCCATTCTGAAGTGCAACTGTGGGCATAAATAATGCCATATCTGACAACGGACTAAGGTGTGCATGGCAATAATCCTCATTGATCTCTAAAGATTACATTCCCTCACTTACCATTGCAAAGAGTACAACCAGGGGCCACGTATTTCTCAAGCCTCTCAGGCGTGGGGAGGAGATTATATCCCAGTTGTTCACTCTTGTTATGCTGTCTCAGCTTACTAACCCTTAGCATTTCATGTAGACAGTGGAAGAGATAACATAGTAGAGATGTCCTTTCTGCCTCCCTGGCAAGGAAGACTTTCCCTTTCATATTGGGCA
The DNA here is from genome assembly GCF_014108235.1 of Myotis myotis. Classification (NCBI taxonomy): domain Eukaryota; kingdom Metazoa; phylum Chordata; class Mammalia; order Chiroptera; family Vespertilionidae; genus Myotis; species Myotis myotis. The sequence goes on from NW_023416314.1 coordinate 55,950,253, forward strand.
TATTCTAAGGTAGCAGTAAAATAGGGTGTTTTGGGAGTGTGGGTGGGCTTTGGAATCAAGCCAGCCCATGCTCAGGTCCTGGCTGGACCACTTCCTAGCTGTGGTAGCAGAATAATGGTCCTCATGAAGGTATCGATATCCTAATCCCTGAAGGCTATTGCTATATTAGGCAAAAAAGTAAAGGAGAATTAAGAATGCAGATGGAATTCAGGTTGCTAGTCAGCTGACTTTGAGATGGCTACATTATCCTGAATTATCTGGGTGGGCCCCATGTAATCACAAGGGTCCTTATATATGGAAAAGGGCAGTGAAGAGAGACAGAGAGCCAGACAGAGGGTAGCATGAGAAAGATTTGGCTGGATATTGCTTGTTTTGAAGGTGCATGAATCTGACCATGAAGCAAAAACAAGCAGGCAGCCTCTAGAAGTTGGAAAAGGAAGGGAAGGGAAATAGAGTCTCCTTTGGAGCCTCCAGAAAGAACACAGCTCTGCCAACACCCCGGATTTAGCCCAGAGAGACCCATTTGGGACTTCTGACTTCCGGCATGGAAAGATGTTAACTTTGTATTATTTTAAGATGCTCTGTTTTTGATAATTTGTAGCAGTAGCAATAGGAAACTGAAACAATGCCCTTTATCTCTCTGTGCTTTAGTTTCTCATTCGGCAAAATGATGGCTGTAGTAGAACTTCCCCCCATGCTGGTTGTAAGATGGAAGTGCTTGTGCAGGGCACACTGCTTTTTCTTGGTTAAGATTCAATCTTTGTACCAGAAGTCAGGAGACTTGGGTTATGGTCCCAGGCCAAATGAGGGCAGTAATAAGGTCTTGCCTTTCCTGTGGAACTGATGTGAGAAGCAAATGAAATTATGTCTTAACTTTTATTTTTTAACTAAAGTATTATTCAGCTGCAACTTCTTGTTATAATTTAACTTACATACTTCAATTGGGCTTTTTAGATTGTCAAAGATGTATGTAAAAAGGCAAAATATTACACACGAACCACTATTTGATTACAGGAGAGTGTTAGAGTAATAGGTGGTATGAATTCCAATGATTGGTACTAAATAATGGAATGATGTTTTTCCTTTTAGATGTTCTGTATTCATAGCATTTTCTTTTTCTATTTATGGGCTAATAATTATGGTTCTTTATTCCAAATCTTAAAGATGTGTATTATTTTTTTAAGTTGCATCCTTTGCTTCTAATGTCTGAATGTAAGCACAATGATATTGACTTAATATGACTGAGGATGAAATGGAGGAATCACTTATTTGTCTAGAATATAATTATCATACCTACCCTAATATAAATTTTGAGTATTTTAAAAGATGTATCACTTTTCACTAAGTGGGATGGCAGTGTTCCAAATTGTACTGTTTGCTAATGATTAAAAATTTCACAAATATTTATGGTGAATCTTGATTAAATATACATTTACAGAGGTAAATTTGAACAGATAAAATTAAGACTTATTTGTTTTGTTTGCTTTGTAAAGTATTGCTTTATCTAGGTCAGTAGCATATCAGGTGCATGTATGTGTATTAATGAAAAGTCAACATAAAGCTATTATAATTGATTTTCACTATTTACATTTTCACAAACATGGCTGTATGCACTGTGGCAGATACAGTGTTTTCAGGTTCTTAATTTTCAGTCAATTCATGGGCATAGTTAAAGGGCATCTTTTGTAGTGACAGATTTTAAAAACAGATACTTCCTATAGAGATTTTATGAATAGAGGATTTATTTAGATTTGCTAGTAGGAGCCTAATAGAAACTTAAAACTAGATGCCAATGAAGGCGGTGTGGTTATATTTTTCTGGAAAATAGTCTAGTCCAGCGGTTGTTAACCGGTGGTCCGCAGACCACTGGTGGTCCATGAGGTCCGAAAGGTTGGCAGCAGCTGGTAGTCAACAGCAGTTACATCAGGTCTAGCGTTTGAGCTATTTCTACTCCCTCATAGAGCAAACTTATCACAAAATGTACTCCCCCAATTTTCAGTCCAAAGAAGAAGAACAAGTTGGATGTCTTGTAGTCTTTAATTACTGAGGTTTTTGAAAGTCTTTCATTCAATGCTTTTAAACCATTTATCTCTAAGGCAGTGGTTCTCAACCTGTGGGTTGCGACCATCGGAAAACACATATAGCATATCAGGTATTTACATTACGATTCATAACAGTAGAAAAATTACAGTTATGAAGTAGCAACAAAAATAATTTTATGGTTGGGGGTCACCACAACATGAGGAACTGTATTAAAGGGTCGCAGCATTAGGAAGGTTGAGAACCACTGCAAGGAGTGATAACATTTGTAGTATTTAAACAATGAAAATCAAGATGACTCTAATGCATGTCCTGACAGTTTATTTCTTGTTACCCCTCTCTTCTAACATGAAATATGAGGAAGAAAATCTGGTTACTTGACTACTAATGGGTTACAATCCACAAGTTAAGATTGGATAGGTAAACGGAGTAATTTTTAATGTTGCAAATAGTGGTTTGCTTTCTATAAGAATAAGCTTCCTTTTTAAAAAGGCTGTGGGTCAGGAAAACTGAAATTTGAAATTCAGTAATCTCAAGTCAACCAGAAATAAGGAATGAAAATATCTCTTGATATATAATACAGCAAATGGTGGGAATTGAGTCATTTTTCAAGAACTAGATAAGGATTGGGTGTGAATGCCGACCGCATAGAGAGAACCATGCAAATAAAAGGCATTTCATTTAAGAAGTATTGAAAAATCAAATCAATAAATATTTGGAAATGTGTTTGCATTTTAGATCCAGTCAGCATCTTTGGCATAGCCACAAGGCAATAAAGAAGCATTTAAAAGGAGGGGATATGTCTTTGCAGAGGGAGGAAATCCTTCTGTAAGTGAATCTAAACTAGAAATATTTCAGGACTGTGTGTCCAGGAGATGCTGGGTGGTGTTAAGTTGCACTTCTTGAAAGTTACCAAACACCAGACATTTCACAGATAAGAAGTCATTTGATGTTTTTGATGTTTTTTTTTTTTTTTTTGAGTGACAGGGATAAAAGAAAGGTTTTAGAGACCGTTGGCTGTTTTCACTTTTGGCACTGCAAAGGGAGAAGTCAACATCAGATTTCTGGAGTCTTAGGATTTGTCCTACTTTCATGAAAAAAAAAAATAGCATGGTGTTTATACTTGAAATTCTTGGCTTTGTAGATTTTATAGGATTAGATGCAAGCTGCACTGGACCTTCTCCTTGGGGAGCCTCACAGATGAAGATGATTTCCATTCCATCCAATTTCGTTCCTGTTGAGCCAAATGATAGTTATAATGTCAGTGTCCTTCACATTGGAACATTCTCCAGCTATGAAGCAAAGGACAGAGACTAAACCCATATTGAACTTTAATCCCTATTAAAGTATCTCTATAGGGTAGATGAATGTCAGCTGGTAGTGGCATTTCTAGGGGCTCTGCCTCCTGCTGCCTTACATGTCCAGTGACTTCCGGACTCCCCTGCACTTACTCACCAATACTCAGGCAGGAGCGCAGTCCCGAGGTTGTGCTTGCCCACAGTGAAACATTGTCGGCTTGGCCCCCGCCCTGGAGTGGGCTTGGTGTTTTTTTAGTTTTTTTTCAGTTTTATCTTTTGGAACAGAAAGAAAAGAGAATTAAACAGAAGGAGAAGATAGTTCAGTGGTTTTCAACCTTCACATCTATTCTGGGAGATTTTAAAAATGTTTATGTCTGGATTCTACCACTGAGATTCTGCTAGTTGGACATTGGTTCATTTGAAACATTCCTCAGAAGATTTATTCCCAAGAATATCTGGGAGCTGGATCCATACTTAGGAATCTTCATGCGTAGTTCCTGCACTAGCAGTATCAGCATTGCTCAGGATCATGTTGGAAATTGAAGTCCTCAGACCCTACCCAGGACCATCTGCATCAGAAACTTTTTAGGGGTAGGATTCAGCAGTTTGTGTTTCAATAGCTCTCCATATCCTTATGGAGGCCAAAGTTTGAGGACCTCTGGTCTAGACTAACCTTCTAAATTAGGCAAAAGGCTTGAGGGTGCACTCCACTAAGGCCATTATTTATATCCAAAAGGTGGGCACACAGATCCCAGTCAAAGAATAAGTCAAATGCCACCTTTTGAAAGTGAGCAGAAGACAGAGATCCATATTGTCTGGATGGAAATTCCAGCATTCTGGGGAGTTCTGCTATTAGGATGTCATATTTGGTCCCAGCAAGTTGTGAGTAGAGTATGAGCTTTGGAGAGATGCTGCTCTAGGTTCGAGCCTTGAACTTGGTGTTTAGTTAGTTTAGGAAAATAACCTCTCTCAATTTTTTCACATAGTTAAAACAGGGATGGTAATTACCACCTTTCAAGGTTGTGAAAAATGGAACATACTTGTGATTGGAAAATATCTAGCAAGACTAAATATCTACCACATGCCCACTGCACAATGCAGTCTCGGGAAATTATTGGTATTATTATTCCCATATAAAAATAATCATTACTCTGTATACGACTGTCTCCTTCTCCTCCTCTATACATGGCAAATATTATAAATCAACCCTAGCAATCTCTCCAACAAGCTAGAGACTTGTTTGCTTTCTAATAGAGCACTCGAGGCAGTCACAGTCAGACAGACCTGGCTTTTGAGATAAAGCTAATTTGTCATCCCTGGCTAAAAATGCAAAAAATAAAATAAAATAATAAAAATAAGAGAGATATTTCTTTTCCTTATTTATTTCCTGCCCACATTTAAGGAGCACCTGATACATTAGTGTCCAATAGATATACAGTGCTCGCCATGTATAATTTAACATGTTCTGGTAGCCACATTAAGAAAATTAGATATAATGAGTGAAATAAAATTTGACAAATTATATTAATGCAGTATATTCAACATATTATTATCTCGATACATATAATCAATATATAAAGGTATTGCAGTATTTTACACTCTTGTTTATGGAAGTGAGTCCTGAAATCCAGTGTGTATTTTACCCATCTCAATCCAGAAGAGCCCTATTTTAAGAGCTCAATACCCACGTGTGACTAGAGGCTGCTGTGTTAGACAGTGAGACACCAGGTCTGTAAGTGAAGGGCAGAAACAAGGCCTGGTTGTAGCTTCAATAAGCTCAGAGTTTATTCAGTGACTCAGCCACAAGCAGATAATAATATTTTCTTGCATGAAGTATCATCACTTCCCAGCTTGGATTTTCATGGAGAACAGAATAATGTGGTCTGTGTGAGAGCAGAATGCCTGTCATGTTTTCAGGCTTCTTTTTGTTTCCTTGTTTCTATATCTTGTGTGTCTGGCCAAAAATATCAGCCCCACTTGTTGTCTGCAGGCCCTACACTATGACCCTTATTGCTCACTTTGAATGTGGGGCTGACACAGACCTGCTGGTTGGGAATGTGTCTCTGCTGTCCTACCTTGACATTAGTCCATAATAATATGACAACCCAACTGCTTATTCATCTTGTGCTGTGATATGCTGGGCGCTGTGCTAAGCAATTCATGTAGAAGGTGATGGGGAGCTCACCAACTGCTTCCCTTTGCACTGAGAATACAATCCTGATGGCTTAAAAGGACCTCCTTGCTTTGACCCATAGCTACATGGAAGACCTTATGTTCTATCATCATCCCATTTCCTCACTCCACTTCTGCCACCCAGGCCTCCTGATTTTCCTTTTTCCCTCTTCAAGCCTTTTTCTTGGCATTCTCTCTGCCTAGATGTTTCATCCAAGTCTATGTTATAATGTTGTCAGAGAAGATTGCCCAGACCACTCTGTCTAATTTAGTACCCTCATCGCACCTCACCCCTTGCTTTCTTTTCCCCCATATTAGTTATCGCTCCCCCAAATTACATCACATATTTCTTTGCATGAATATTTGCTGTTTGTCTCCCTCACTAGAGCGTGATCTCCATAACAGCAGGCAAATTGTCTTTGTTTACCATCTTGTTTTCTGAGCTTGGAGTGGTGCAAACCCAGTGGGTGCATGATAAATATTTGAATAACATTGCATATATATTATCTAATTTACTCTTTATCCAGCCTTTCTTACTCGAGGAGAAACAGTGTGAGGGATAACCCATCACAAGTGTAAGTTCACACAGTCATTCAGGAGCAGAATTGAGACTAACCTGACTGTGTGTGTCCAGAGCTCATCACGGCACTTTGCACCCCCCCCCCCTGCCCCCCAGCCCCGTTCTTGATTAGGATAGGACCTTGTCTCTGACCTTCATCTATGCTTTGGCCTCCTATAAACTCTCCAGAAAAACCTTTGATTTGATTCTATGACTTTCTACTTCCTCCCCTGTGAGTGCATTGTCAGACAGCGTCAACCAGGAAACTGGATGTAGAATTTGGTGACAGGTTTTGACAGTGCCATCAACATGTGCATTGGAGTTCCTGGGGCAATCATTTAGTTGATGTTGTTGAAAACATATTTTGATTGCTGCAAACTTGCCCTCGTTTGGGTTCCTTTTAGGATCCATCCATGTTAGATGATAACTGAAGTCTTTGCAGAATAAAGACAGTGTGAAACAACTGACAGCTAGTGAGTCATCTGTTAATCCATCTCCCTTTTAAGATGGAAGGCTGTCTCAGAGGAACACACAGTCTTTGATTGCATTTCAGCATAGTTCTGCAAGACCTCTTAGAGCTCCTGTTTCTCACCAGGCCCTGGGCTCAGAGCCAAAGATACTGTCTTGGTTATTGATTGCTGTGTAGTGGCCAGCAATTGGTGTAGGACAAGCACCAGTCTACTCTGCTTCTCAATTCTGTGGATGAATAATCCAGACAGGGTCCAGCAAGGATGGCTGCTATCCCCTTGATTATCTGGGCCTCAGCTGGGAAGACTTCAGGAACTGGGGAGACTCAGACAGCTGAGAAACAGAATAATCTGAAGCTTTTCCCCCACATGTCTTGTGCCTGGGTTGAGTTCAGCTGGGACCACTGACTGGAGTATGGACTTGTGCTTGGCTGTGTGTCCTCAGCTTTTCACAGCCTGGCAGCTGGGTTCTAAGAAATAACCTCCTGAGATATAGGGGACCCGGAGAATGAGCATTCCAGAAGCTGCCAGACTTCTTCTGACCTTGCCTTAGAAGTCATGCAATATACTTTGTCACATTCCCTTGGTTACAAGCATGTTTCTGAAGGCAGCCAGGATTCAGAGGGAGGGAGGTAATACATGCTGAATAATTACCTGTTATTCAAGAGAGTTGCTTTCTTTTTACATGTTTAATCTGGAAGGAGAAAAGGCAACAGAGGGCAGGAGAGAAAAACATCAATTTTTTGTTCCACTTGCTTATGCATTCATTGGTTGATCCTTGTATGTGCCCTGACTGGGGATGGAACCAGCAACCTTAGCCTATTGGGATGATGCTCTAACCCACTGAGCTACCTGGCCAGGGAAATTTCCTCATCTTTGTACTAAGTTTGTCTCTCTATCCACCTAGTCCAGTGATGGCGAACCTTTTGAGCTTGGCGTGTCAGCATTTTGAAAAACCCTAACTTAACTCTGGTGCCGTGTCACATATAGAAATTTTTTTATATTTGCAGCCATAGTAAAACAAAGATTTATATTTTTGATATTTATTTTATATATTTAAATGCCATTTAACAAAGAAAAATCAACCAAAAAAATGAGTTCGCGTGTCAGAGTCAGTCATTTTCAAAGGTGATCCCCTGCCTCATTTTGCCTGGCTACTCACAGTCAATCTTATCATTCATGCCACTTCCTCCAGGAAGTCCTCCATGGCCCCTTGCCTCTTCTCTGTTCCCAGTACCTTATGGTATGAAATTATACATGAGGTTGGTATATTAGCTATCTAGCATTGCCGTAACAAATTTTCGCACACAGGGTGGCTTAAGACAACAAAAGTTTTCTCTCTCACATTTTGGAGGTCAGAATCAAAAATCAAGGAGTCAGTAGGTCCATACTTCCTTCAAGAGTCCTGGGGGAGAATTCTTCCTTGCCTCTTTCAGCTTCTGGTGGCTCCTGGTTTTCCTTGACTTTTGGCAGCCGAACTCCATCTCTGCTTCATCTTCACCTGGCCTTCTTCCCTTGTGTAATTTTGCGTGTCTTCTCTTCTTATAACAGTGATTCTCAAACTCGGCTGCACATTAGAATCACCTGGGAATCTTTTTAAAATCCTGATTTCTGGGCCTCATCTTGGAGAAATCAGGATTTTAAAAAGATTCCTAGGTGATTCTAATGTGCAGCCAAGGTTGAGAACCACTGTCTTATAAAGACAACAGTCATTGGCGACAAGCCCCACCTTTATCCAATATGGTCTCATCTTAACTAATTACATCTGCAAAGACCCTGCTACAAAGAAGGTCACATTCTAAGGTTCCAGTGGACATGACTTTTTTGGGAACACTATTCAACTCCCCACAGTAGGGTATGGAGAAAGACATCGGTAGGATGTATTGGAAAGCAGGGTGATAGGACTAGCACATTTTCAGGGTTCTGTGTTTCCCTTTGATTCTATTCTATCTGCCTTGGGACCTCATATGTCAACCGGCCCCCAGAGCACTTGGCTAAGGAGTTACAACCACTGGTGAAAGGGGAGGAAAAGAACCTTCTTCCCTGTGCCAGTCATTCTCCCAGGTTTCTTAGGTTTATTTGTTTTTGCACCATCACCATGCTTCAGCAGAGGAAAGAATAACACATTCATGCCAAGATTCCCTAAAGGAGATGGCAAACTTCTTTGATAAAGAAAACGCAGTATTATTTTTCTTGCTATGTATTATATTTAGATGGTTTTCTTCTGAGTTCCTCTGGGTGGTTGTGGAACCAAAAGAAACACAGACCAACCTCTTCGTAGTAGAGAGATAAAGGGCCTCAGAAAAAGGGTCACTTTGGGGGATGCTATGTGACCATTTTATAAAACCGAAGTCAAACAACAATTTCACTTCTTTCTTTTATTCTTGTTTTGGATATTCCTATTGGACTAGGTGTTTTAAAAGAAACCCAGAGACAGTCGACTGCAATTCTGCTTTTCATTAATTTTGTAGTTTAGCAATACATTTCTAAGTATCCCTGTGGAACAAAACTAACAGTTACCGAATCCGTGTTACTTGGCTGGCATGCTGTTAGATACTTGTCCCAAGCTCTCTCTGTTAATCTTCCCAACAGCTCTGTGCAATGGCTCTTCTTGCTTCCATTTTCAGATGACAACTTGAGGACTCAAAGACAGTAGTTGTTCTTGCTTAAATCACAAAGTGAGCAATGCTGGGTTTGGACTCAGAGTGTTGGTGCTCTTGTTCCAGCATCAAGAAGGATTCAGGAATCTGGAGAAGGCTGTGCATAGATGTTAAATAGGAATCCAGAGACTAAAAAAGAGTCCAGAGATGAAATATAATTTTGAGGGGCATATGGGGGTCAGAGGAACTTAGCTAAAGGAGCTAAGTTCTAAGGTCCTAAGTCTAAGGTCTTAGGTTCTCCTTGTCCCCAGAACCCCATGCTTTTTATTAATACAACTTGTCCTGAGGCAAGGCAGAGATATACACTTCAAAGGGTCAGGGTTTGGTACAGAGTCCATTGTCAGAATGGGGGAATTAGCCTACGGCTGTTCAGGTGTTTGGCCAGTAGGAGGCAATAACATGTAGATTAAGATGCCTTTTAGCTGTCTGGCAGCCAAGAAATCAATTTAATGTACCCTATTCAGGTTTAGGGAAATGCCTTCATCCATTCCCAGATGCAGCCCTGCTGTCATGCTGGAATTGGTCTCTGGCATCAGAGACTAACAAAGCTCCTAGTAAAATCTTCCTGGAATTATTAAGGAAGGGTTCATGGAAAATACAGGCCAACACCACACCATAATAATGATGGGGATGGTGGTGGTGGTGGTAGTGGTGGTGGTGGTGAGGGCCTAGCAGTTTTTGGAGCATCTACTATATTCCCCAGTTGATACAAGGTGATTTACAAAATTTTGTTCCATAAACGTTTATTATATAAATGCTTCTTGATTATTTCTGTAGTAGAACCTGTACAGGTCTTAGGAAACAGAGACTAAACCAAGTTTTCAACTCATTGGTCATGACATCATTGTCCACGTTTTACACACACAGCAACTGCAGCGCAGACAGTTTGTCAAATCTCTCTGGGAGTTGTATCCCTGTCTGTCAACTGCTAAAGCTTTATCTTTTCTGGATATATCTGGAGACCATTTTTTTTTCTTAAAACAAAACAAAACACCTAAACACAATTAAAACACCCCCAAAACATCCATTATTTAGTAATAAAAGATACATGTTGACTGTAAAAAATTTAAAAGTACAAGGTGAATAGTCCTGTCCAGGTAGCTCAGTTGGTTAGAGTGTTGTCCCAGTGCACCAAGATTGAGGTTCAATCAGCACATACAAGAGTCAACCAATAAATGCACAAATGAGTGGAGCAACAAATCATTGTTCCTTCTTCCCTCCTTCTCTCCCTCCCTCTCTCTGTCTATAAAAATCAATTAAAAATAATAAATGAATAAAAATAGTACAAAGTGAATAAATAGAATAAGTACCTCCCATTTATCCTCTATCCATCCTTTATTGTAAATAATTGTTAATAGTTTAACATACATTTTATAGACTTTCTATGTATGTACAAATATCACATATAAATGATTAATAAATACTATAAAGAACTTGCCATATTTAATACATAATACTATATATCTGAGAAGAAAAGCTCTTGATTGACTTACTACTTTGTGATTTGTTTCTTACTGCTGTGGCGAAATGAGAAAAGATGCATATAAAGTATAATAATAAAAATTGAAGACTATATTATGCAAATAACACACACACACACAAAGGAAGGATGGGAACTAGTTAGTCTCCTTCCACTTCTCATCCCCACCTTCTTCTTTGCAACCCTACTATCAAATCATTCTGCCCATAACCCTCCTTAGGGCTTAGAGTCAAGGATAGCTTCCCAGGGACCCAAAGCTTCTTGGCCAATGGAAAGAATTAGTCCACATTTTCAATGAGACTGTGCTAACCAGAGGCACTGGGGTTTTGGGTTTGGTGTTTGGAAGGTAAAAGTGGTCTCAACTAAAGTAGCTTAGACCCAGGAGAGTGAAGATGGAGATCTGTAGGTTCTTTACATAGTGTAAAGAGTGGGGAGAATGGATTTGTGGTATTCCCAAAAATCAGGGCTCTGACACTAGAGGACCTGCTCTTGGCAAAAATCTCAGCACCTGAGTTTAGCAGGGAATTAGCAGGGCTCCAAGCTACAATTTATAGAGTACGTCAATAACCAGCGTAAAAATCAGATAGCTCTTTCACAAGTTCTCCTCTAAGATCTCCAGGACCATAGTGGGTTCCTGTGGAGGGCAAAGTGGGGTGGCAAGGAGCCTGATAATGAATGAGATTTAGTTGTCCATTCTGGCAAGTAGGGTGTGTAGAGTAGTATTTATTTTGATTTAGAAAGTTGTTTCTTGAATTCAAGCACTGTGTTGGATTATAAATAACATATGTTCTTGAGCCTAAGGCAAAGATGTTCAGATTTCACATTTAAGAAACTAGATCATTTGTAATTGATGCATACATTTTATGCATAATTACTTTTCTCAAAAATATTGCTACTAAATAAATGCTGTTTTTCAATTAAGGAAGTATGGCATAGTTCTTAGATATAACTAACATTTCTAATCCTCATTTGTGTAAAATCAATTAATCCAAGAATGACTTCTGCTGTGTCTTTACATCACTCTCCTAAAACATGACACAGATTCATGTGTTAACTTATTTCAGAACTTTCTTCTTAATAATTTTAATAGCTTTATTGAGATATAATTTACATAGCATAAAGTTCACCTCCTTTAAGTGTATAATTTGGTGGTCTTAAGGATATTTTTGGAGTTGTACAACCATTATAATAATCTAATTTTAGAACATTTTCATCACCCCAAGAAGAAAACGTGCGCATTAACAGTCATACGCCATTACCTCCAGCTCAGTCCTAGGTAACCACTCATCTACTTCTATTTCTATAGATTGACCTATTCTGGAAATTTTATGTAAAAGGGATCACATAGCATATGATCTTTTGTGACTGACTTTATTCACTTAACAAAATGTTCTTTTTAAAAAACACATATATTTTATTGTTTTTTTTACAGAGAGGAAGGGAGAAAGAGTTAGAAACATCGATGAGAGAGAAACATTGATCAGCTGCCTTCTGCACACCCCCTACTGAGGATGTGCCTGCAACCAAGGTACATACCCTTGACCGGAATGGAACCTGGGACCCTTCAGTCTGCAGGTCGGCGCTCTATCCGCTGAGCCAAACTGGTTAAGGCAACAAAATGTTCTTGAGGTTAATCCACGATACATGTTGTAGTATGTGACAGTGCTGCATTCTGTTTTATTACTGAATACTGTCATATGACTTTATCACATTTTCCTGATGCATTCATCAGTTGTGGAATATTTGGGTGGTTTCCACAACATGGCTATTGTGAATCATGCTGATATGAATATCAGTGTGCAAGTATTTGTGTGGACATGTGTTTCATATTTCTTGGGTATATACCTAGGGATGGAGTTGCTGGGATATGTGGGAATCCTGTCTTTAATAGTTTGCAGAACTGCCAAAGTATTCCCGAATATTTTATATCCCCGCTAGCAATGCACAAGGGATCCAATTTCACCACATTCTTATAAATACTTATTGTCTGTCTTTTTAATGATAGCCATTCCAGTGGTTGTGCAGTGGTTTTGCTTTGGAGTTCTCTGGTTACTGGAGATGTTGAGCATCTTTTTATGTGCATATTAGCCATTTGCTATCTTCTTTGGAGATTGTCTATGTAAATATTTTTTTTCTATATTCTAATTGGGTTATATTTTTATGACTGGGTTTTAAAGGTTCTTTATATATTCTGGATTCAAGGCACTAATAAGATATATGCTTTGTACATATTTTCTCACAGTCCAGGGACTGTGTCTCTAGCAATTCTTTATGAAACAAAAGGCCTGCCTCAAAGAGAGCTCCTGAAACACATCCCTTTCTCTTCCCCTCACAAAGTCACTGTGGTAAATAAACACATCAACATATCATTACATGATTCTATTTAATTTACAAGCTCTTTTCTTCTAAGTTTCCTGTGACTGCCTGATTCAATTATTTTTAAGTAAATATGACCTATGCTGTGGTCTAAGTGGGGTTTTGGAAAGAATGCAGAAGGAATGAGGAGATGAGAGTTTGAGTTCCAGATGTAAAGCTTATTACCTATGTACTTATAAGAAAAGCCTCTAATGTGATCCAAATTCCAATTTCTCCATCTGTAAAATGTGACTGATAAGACCAGCTTGGCATATCCCAGTGAGGTTATTGTAATATGTTTGTAAAGTACAAGAGAGATTTCCTTGAACGAAGTAAAGCTAGACGCCAGCCAGACCCTACACATGAGGCATTTGCAGCCACAGCTGTATTGATTGTTTTAGTAGCTTGTGTGGGTCCTGATTAGTTTTCTAAGGAAAACAATGTGTTAATTGACAGTGGCTATTGATTGCAATTGATTGCAATGTTACTGAGGTGGATTAGTTAGAGTCCTTCTGAGCTACCCTGTGAAAGAGAAAGAAGCAAGGAACTACGTGACAACGGCAGCGCTTCATGAGCGCTAAGTAAGTATTAGCCAACATAACAGTAATTATTATCATCATTACCCTTTGTCCTGAGAGGTCTGACACTCCAAACTCGGGTCACACATCAATAATCTTAAGCATACATCTTTCACCTTCCCAATCCATAGTCTTGTTTCTTGGGGACCATAATGGAATCTAAGCAAATACTTCCTTGGATCTTCAGAGGTGTTCTAATTTAATTGTCTTCAAAAGCATATCTATTCACAGCCTTTCTGCCTGAATTATCACCCTTAAAGGAAAGAGAACATTTTCTTAGCCAGTTTTTACCACCACCCAACAATGAAGTCTCTTCACAAGTAATTGCAGTAGTAATGGTAATAGTAGTACTAGTGGTATAGAAGTGGTACTACTAGTTGTAGTAATGGCAATAGCAATAGTGACAGTAAAATAGCTTACACTTATGGAGCATTTAGCTGTGATGTGCTGTGGTAAGTATTTCACCCGCAGTAGTAATTTAATCCTCACAACCATCCCAGGAGATAAGTTCTATTATTATGCACACTTGTACATATCAGGAAACTAAGACATAGATTGGCTGAGTCAATTTCAGGAAGCTAGTAAGTGCCCTTTGGGGATAGATCACATCTTAAGTAGGTATTTGGGGCCAGTATAGAAAGAAAACACAAAACAGTCTTCATTTTTGGCATCATGGAATCATTCCCTTGTGTCTTGGCTTAGCTTCAAACACACCCAAATTGCTTCCAACTGCCCAATAATGTGGAGGTCACCTCTGGTGTCTAGAGTCACAAATCCAAGCTCCCCTACTTACTAGTTTTGTGATTTTAGGAAGGTTATTTAATGTCTTCTTGTCTCAGTTACTTCATTGTAAAATGAGCAAACATAACTTCATATGATTGTTGGGATAATTCACTGATGTATGTACAATGTTTCGCTCAATGCTTGGATTTCTTTGGGCTCACATCTTTAATTATGTAAAGTAGTGATGGTTGTAGAAAATGTCAGGGTTGTAGAAAATATGATATGATTCCTCTCTTCAAAGTTAATTACTTAATAAGACATTAATGATAAAACTCATAAGTATCACTACATATTGTGCTGTGATTGCCTCCAAAGAGGTAAAGATATTAAATGTAATAAAAGTTTCAAGATGGTCAAATTCATGTGGTTTGAGGAGCGGGTGAAGAAAGCTTCATGGCAAGAGTGTGGGTGTGGAATGGTGTGTGAAGCCAGGCAGGAACACAGGTTTTTCCAACTGGGAGATAATATTTTGAGCCAGGGAAACACCATGACAAAATGGGAATGAACTCAGACATTTGCAGGACAGAATGGGGCCTCCTCATTAGAGAAGAAGCTTTGCTTTAATGATATGAGGATTTAAGATGAGGAACAGTAGATGTGTTAATTAACTCAATGGAGAGAATCCTTTCACAATGTATAATATATCAAATCATCACAACATACACTTTATTTTTTTAAATTTTGTTTTATTACTTAAAGTATTACAAAGAGTATTACATAGGTCTCCTTTTTCTCCCCCTTGACATTCCCCCAGCCTCCCCTACCCCCCAGTGTCTTGTGTCCATTGGTTATGCTTATATGCATGCATACAAGTCCTTCGGTTGATCTCTTACCACCCCCCCACCCCATCCCCCAACCCTCCCCGGCCTTCCTGCTGTAGTTTGACAGTCTGTTCAATGTTTCTTTAAATATCTTAGAATTTTATTTGTCAGTTATGCCTCAACAAAGCTGAAAAAAAGACCAGGTTGGAAAGGAGGGACCAAACTTTTGGAATGTTGCATAAACCTTTCTTCACACTGTTCTTTTTTTCTGGAGTGCCCTTTTTGGATAATTCTGGCTAATAAAATCGCAACCATTTTTTAAAGACTAGTTCAAGTACTATGTTTTACAAGAAGCCCTTTCTCCCTATTCATAGAAATTTCCTGTAACGAATTCTTAGTCCATCTTTGTTCTTATCTGGCGTAACTACACTTCCAGGTTTGCTTAGGTCATCCTGATTTATGTGCCTATTATTCCAGTATAGTTATTAGAAGAACCCCCCTTTGACTCTGAAATATGTTTGTTTGTATGATAAAATGTAAGG
Organism: Myotis myotis; assembly: GCF_014108235.1. Lineage (NCBI taxonomy): Eukaryota > Metazoa > Chordata > Mammalia > Chiroptera > Vespertilionidae > Myotis > Myotis myotis. Next base: position 55,965,948 of record NW_023416314.1, read on the forward strand.
TCACCCACTTATAACTCTTATCTCTCTTCCCTTGTGTTATATATGGCCGTCTGGTGGCCCCTATTAAAATGTTCACGTGAGCTGAGATCGTATCTACTCATTTTGTGTTCCCAGTACAGACACTAATAATTATTTATTAAGTGAATTTAAATAAGGAGGTGGGAAAGCTCTTGGAGTCGAATTCTGTACTCTTAGACCTTTTTTTTTTGTTGTTCCTAAAACCATCTGGTATTGCAGCTGCCCATACCAGGTGCTTGATAGGTCTGTAAATTTGGTCAGACTTCCACAGGGTTATGCTATTTTGGGAGGGTGCTGGAAATGACTGTAGCGCAGACTAGAAGTGTGCGCTCATAAATCTCCTCCCTTCCCAGTGCTTGCTAACCTATGCACGTTTCTCACTGACAGTTCGGGTTGGTCTTGAGGCCTAAAGAAGACTTTCCTTTGGAAAAAGCCGAGGTGTTAAATCCAGTCAAATGTGTGCACTTTTAGTTTAATTGCATGACTGAAACAGCTCATTTCTGGGTCTCTGTTACGAAATTTAGAATGGAAATTAATGAAGATACATGATATTTCTACATTGATCGAACAGGACATGATAGTTAACAGATTGTATTGAATTTTAACTTTTATTCAATTAGTGTTATTTTGTTGGGGTTTTTACCTGGGACTTCAACACTTACTTTAGAGCCTTTTATGATTTAATAACCCTACTTGATTTTTTTCTTCTTAAAATTCTAAAATGTTATACTAGCAGATGTTAAAGAGATTAAAAGGCATAGTCTTTCCTATATTGTTTATTTATTTCCAAAGTAATCATTTAGATGCTTTAAACTTTCTTATTATGAGTAGAAAGTATAGTTGTCTGTGAAATCTTGATTTCATACTTGGAATCTTTTCGTCCATGGTGTACTGTTAGATCTCCCCCCCCCCTCCCTTCCATACACACATCTTGTGGTTTAAGGATATCACCACTATTTGAATATATGGGTGGGGCAAAAGTAGGTTTACAGTTGTGAGTATGTGAAACACAGTTTATTCTTGTATTATTATTTAATTATTGTATTATTTTATATACCAACAACTATAAACTTGCTTTTGCCCCACCCTGTATATAAGCACAGTACTACACATTTAAACCAGAGATTAAATTCTGAACCCTATGTAAACAGATTCTATGGAAAATTAAACCGCTGAAAGCCCTTAGAGAGAGTCTTGTGAGTAAATTGCTTTTCTACTCAGAGCACAGCCTGGGCCTGGTCAACATTCCCTGTGACCAGTGCCAGTCTTTGGGAAGTACTTGGTCAATGCTCCTTTGCCAGGCTATGTAACTGTCTTCCTTTCTAGTCTCACCCTCTTTGTTTGAAAGAAGCCATAGAATCTCTCATGTAGGTTTGTCTCTTTTTCTAACCTTGGAGGAAAGGTTTCCCATCCTTGGTAGCACTGACATTTTACACTAATGAGTTCTTTGTTGTGGTGGTCTTTCCTGTGCATTGTAAGATGCTTAGCAGCATCCTTGGCCTCTGTCCACTAGGTTTTATGGCATCCTTTATCCCAAATAATGATAATCGAAAATATTTCCAGACACCATCAAATGTTTCAAGGGGTAAAGAGGACTCCAAATGGCCCCCTGTTGAGCACCACTGCCTTGAAGCCTTTGCAGAAACCTTCACAGAACGTGGAAGAAGCAATGTTCTTAGACAAGCACACATCCATCCTGGACTTGCATAAGTTGCTTGACTTCTCTGACACTCACTTTCCCTGCAAAGTGGGGAGAATAACATCAGCTTTTAGAGTCATTGAGATTTCAACCACATCAGGCAGAGAAACCTGATTGTACACAGTAACGTCCCAGTGCATGGACGGTAGTCAATGTCATTCCTATTTGGGGAGTCCCAACTAATTTTTTCAACATCGGTGATTCCAACTTAAATAAAGGTGTCTCTCTTTCTTTTTCCCTCTGTGTACAGAGCACGACGAATGTGGCAGTGGGCAGCACAACTGTGATGAGAATGCCATCTGCACCAACACTGTCCGAGGACACAGCTGCACCTGCAAACCGGGCTATGTGGGGAACGGGACCATCTGCAGAGGTAGGCTTGCTGCCCTGGGAGAATGCTGTGAGCTGCCACCCTGCCTGGGCTCTCGGTACTCATGTCAGAATGCTTTCACAATCTGGCATAGTCAGGGCTCCTGCTCCTGGTTTATCAGCTGGAAAGGGCACTGGGCATCAGAGGAGAGGAGACATTCTTTGAGTGTACCTTTTGGGCTGAATGAAAGAGGTATGCATGCGGGTCAGGGGCATGGTCCCACAATTGGATGGCTGTTAAACTTTGCTTCTGGGCCTGAGCTGGTGAAGAATGCTCTGATTGCCTCCATTCCCTGTGAGGCTTTGCTCAGAGAGCAAGTGGGCACTGCTCGTGGTCACACTCGAGGCATCTATTTAGGGAGGAAGCCTAAAATTTCGGCTGCTCTCTGTGTTTGTAGCAGCTCAGCAAATTCAGAGGTCAGTGCCCTTGCTCCCATTTGCATTTAGTGTAAAATACAAACTCCTCCCTTTGGTTCAGCATCGGGTCCCTGTGTCCTCTCAGCCTCTCTCTTTTCTCTCCCCCTCATTCCTTTCTCATGACCACGTTATTCTTGGAACATGTCCATCACATTCCTGTCCCAGGACTTTGCTTGTTGTCCCCTCAGCCCCCAGGCTCATTTCTTTCAGTGTCACTCATTTCAGGAACTTTCTTTGACCATTCTGTTTAAAATGACACCCCTAATACCTCTTACTTCTGTGCCCTACTTCATTTTTTCTTCGCTGACACAACCTGATAGAATATTGCACATCTACATGTTTACATTGTCTGTCTCCCCGTTGGGATGTCAGCTCCATGAGAATGACCACTTAGTCTTGTCTCCCTGCTCTGTTCCCAGCAACTGGAAGGGTGCCTGGCGTATTGTAGGTGCTCCTTAAGTAAGTGTTAAGTGACTGAATCAACCAAAGGGGAAGGAGACACAATCATATTGGAAGAGGCAAAATGTACAGCCCCAGCCCCGCCCCCCACCCCCCGAAGCAAACAAACAGACAAACAGAAAAAAAAATAGGTATTATTTTACCCTCATTTCAGAGGTGACAAAACTGAGACACAGAAAGTTTAAGTACCTTGCCCAAGGACACACAGCACATTATCCTCTACAGAGATGACATCCTGATGATGAGAGAGAAATAATGACTTACTTCACCACGTTCTTAATTAGGTGAAGGGATAGTTTGAAAAGATTAATTTCATTTTATTGGTGATCTTGGAGTAAATAGCCTCATACATAACAGAGTTTAAATTGGTGAACCTTTCTAGTGGTAATTTGACAAAACCTATCAATATTTATAAATCTGAAGAGCAATGTAGGAATTTTCTTGATTCCACCTCTTGAAATGTGTTCTAGAAAAGCATGTGGTCATGATATGCAGACACAGTGGTGTTTTTGTGGCATATGTATTCATCAAAACCCAGAAACTGCCAAAATTATTCTCGGTAACGGAATAATTTAGTCTATTTGATGTATCATGGAATAGAATAGAGTGGTTAGAAACTCTAAGTGTATGTATGTGCACACACGTGTATACATGCATACATGTGCACATATAGATACACACGCACACACGCAAACATACATACTGAGAGATCTCCAAGACATATTTTGGAGAAAAAAGAAAAGAAAAATAAATAAAATCAAGTTACAGGACAATACATATAGCATCCTCACATATCTAATTCATTATTTTAAAATGTCTGCACTCACATTTATGCAAATGCATAGGCACTGGAAACATGCAAACTGCTCTCCATCTTCCCCATGGGTGTGTGTGTGTGTGAAATAGAGTTCACTCATTGCTATGTATTCAATATTGTCTGCATCTCTTACAATGGGAATTTATGTATGTAATATTTGTGGGGTTGTTTTTTTTTTTCAGTTCCATGAGGCAAATAAAGAAACCAGTGCTCAGCTTTTAGAAAAAGGCTGAAACTATTTTCAAAGCAACACAAAACACATAAACATTAATAGAGTTCCCTGGATTACAAAGCCCATTGCTAGTAACTGCACGTTCATGCTGTAAATCTGAGGAGGGAGCAACACAGGGATTTGATTTTAATGCATTTGTCTCCGAATTATGTTACCTTGTCAAATAATATTAATTGCGCTGGTGCAGTGAGTTTGTGTTTGCTAAGTCCTCTAACAGCATTGTGATAAGTGGTCACTTCACCTTTGTGGAATTTGGAAGTTCAACTGTGGGAAAAATATGGGTTCAAATAATGTTTCTGGTGTCTAGAAATACATCTTTTCTTGAAAGTTATGAATTAGGGAAATAATTTTCTTGAAGTGATTTTCATGGCCAATTGTGTTGACCTCAGTAAGGTGGAAGAATCCTATGTTTTATAAATGTTGCTTGGGGAGGCAGTGCAGTGTAGTTGCAGAATTAGACAAACAGTTTGGAGAGTTGAGGTTTAGACCTGATTTTATCACTGGTGAGTTGCAGATTCTATATTTGTACATAGTAAAATCAGGTTAGTACCACCTTCTGTGTTTATCCAACAATGCTACTGCAAAGCCTTATTAAAGGAGTATGTATGGGAGAGTTTTAAAATAGCAAATGCTATAAGAAATGAAGGCAGTATTATTAGTGGTGCAAAGATGAGGAAGAAGGAGGAGGCAGCTCATGAGCTGCTTGAAGCTCAGTCTCTGACTGAAGTACAGTCAGACTGCATTTTATTGCACTGCCCTTTATCATGCATCACAGATGTTGCATTAAAAAACAAACTGAAGGGAAGACCCTCCACCCCCAAAATGATTGAGATACTTTATTGCAATACTCACTTTACTGTGATGCTCACTTTATTGATACTTGCTTTGTTACAGTGGTCTGGAACTAGCCTGTAATGTCTCTGAGGTGTACCTCTACCCAAATTTGTCTCTTGGTTTCATCGCAGGCATTTGATAGGTGACTTTCCCACCTGAAACTGAAACATTTACAGAGGCGCGTGGATAAGGATCACCAGACAATTTGAACTAATTCTTTTTCTTTTCTGGCAATGTGTAAGAGCTTTTCTAGACATGATCTTGTTCATGGAATTGACTACCTGCTCACACTTCCATTAACAACCAAAACACAAGGCAGTGATTTCTCAAAAATACTAATTGGTGTGAATTCTCTCAGATGGGCTTTCCTAATGGCTGATGCTCATATGAGGAGTTTTTTATTTCTCACGAGGATGGAAAATGCCAGTTCAGCTTCAAAAACAGTCACAAGTATGTACGTGCCAGACACCTTGCTGGGTGTGTTCATGTGTGCCATCTCATTCAGTCCCCACTATATCCCTGGCGGGCTGCTAGCATTAGTCTATTTCACAGGTGAATCTTGAATAAGACATAGTTGAATCTGATTTAACCCAGTTAGTGTGACTGCTTTTCATTTCTTCCTTCCTCTTCCTCCCTTCCTTTTTCTTTTCTTTCATCATTTTTTTCCTATTTCCTACTCCTTTTCTTTTCCATTTATGCTTTCACTTCCTTTTCCTCCCTAGCTGTTCATCATCCTCTCTCTCTCTCTCTCTCTCTCTCTCTCTCTCTCTCTCTCTCTTTCTCTCAGCTTTTGATATTCTAACTAGAGACAATAAAGAAGATAAAAAAAGGAAGAGAGAGTGCAATGAGAATCTATAATTACAAATATTTTTGTGGACATTTTTGTAAACAGACTAAAGTACTTTTGAAAATAGGCAGTAGCTGCTGCTAAATATTTGGGGTTAAGTGAGGAAAACACTTACAAACTGTTTCAAATTAGATTTACACAGCCCGACGCGAGGGTTGGGGCTGTCTGTGGAAGTGTTGATCTGTTTCCCCAGTCCTGAGAGCGCCTGGAACTGAAGGTGGGCTCTAAGCAGGCAGTTGTCCATAAGTCGCTGATAGGCTAACCCTGTGCTCTTGTCTGTCATTGGGGCTGGACATGATGACCCTTGAAAACTGATAATGACTGATAAGACTGACACGTAGTTCATAAACATACGGTGAGTGGGAATTCTGTATCAGGAGACTAATTTTAGGCACCCAAAAAGCAAAAAGCAACTGAAAATAGGGCCACTGGAGATTTTGCCATTTAGGGTAGGAAAAGGATTGGAACAAGGGCTTTCAACACAATAAAACAATATACAACGTGGTATTATCTTAGGGAAAGGGGCTTATATAGAATTACTTCTAATATAGAGCCACATGAAAGGCATATTAGATGTCAGTTAGGACTCCTTTGGTTTCAGGTCAAAGAAATCTACCGGTAGGAGTGGCTGTGTGATTTGCAGAGCCCAGAGTAAAATGAAAGTGGGGTCCTTGTTCAAGGAGTAGGAAGATTCTGCTGTTTAAACGTAATAAAATATAATGCTTTTATCATTCGTCTGTGGTCTCTACCTCAGCCTGTCGTGGTGTTTTAATTTGCTACTTAATGTCTCTACCTTGGCCACGGGGATTGTCTTGGGTTGAGCACAGACCATCATAGGAGCTTCAGGCCCCTCCCCCACGGTCTATGGTGCTCCCCTGTGTACATGCGCTCTGACCTGGCTGGGGCAGGGGAGGCCCATTCTGTAGCTTTCCTTCCACCCCGAGTCCACAGCAGATGGACAACGCAAGAGGACTGTAGCCTCCTTACCAGTTCCTTCATCTCCCACAAATGCACCCAAGTGCGTCCAGCTAGGGGCAGGGATGGCATAGCTATGTTCCACCTGGAAACACACCCAGAGCAAGAGTGCATCCCCAAACTGACCCTTTGTGTGTCTGTACACAGGACTCTGCTGGGGAGAGAGTAAGGCAGTTGTTGATGGATGGGGAGGGAGAGGCTATGAGGGATCTGGGGGCCCCGGGGTCGGAAATGGAGAACTGAGAACCCATCCTAGAGAGACAGGGAGATGGTAGGAGGCGGGGCTACACATGAGCTCAGGCTCTAAACCCCAATCATGTGCTCCATTGTCCCATGGGACCTCTGTTACAAAACACAAATTCAAATATGAAATGACTGAGACCTTTAAGATGGTGACCACAGAGCATCAACCCCCATATGTCAGACACTGTGTGCTTCTGAAGTTGGCTGTCTACTAGCATTAGTGAGCTTTCCAGGTGTCATAGAACCTAAAGGCAAAAAGTGGGGGGCTTTGGAGCTGATGACTGCAGGAGCTGGGGTGCTGCTAGTGCTCTCCTCTGCCTCCTTTCTGCTTCTCTGAGGATTGGTGTCACAGTTCTTTCTCATTACCGGCTTGCTTTATGGTTATTCATCCATGCGGTTGAAGATCAGACCCTTGTTTTATAGGTTCAGAAACTTGGCCTTCTCAGGGTACCTGAGGTGATTAATATGGACCAATATAGTAATTTATTATGATAGCTTTCCTGGCTTGAGTAGTGCCTACAAATGATACCCTTGTTTTTCCTACCTGCATCCTGAACAGAGAAACAGAGAAACAAATCAAGCAAGTGGAGACCAAAACATCAATATCAATACTGATAAAGACCATGCCCAAGAATGACGTATGTACATGACAACAGTATTGATAATATTGAATCCCTAAACCAGGCTCCTGCAGCCAATCACAGGTGTCCAAGGCAACCCATAGAGCATGTGCACACAGGGCTTCCTCTACACATTTTAGGGTCTCCTGGTCCCTCGGGAGCAAGTGAGGAAAGAGCAGGGTTACCCGTGTGCAGTTCCTCTCTACAGCTCACAATCAGTCAGGGGAGAGGGAGAGGGTAAGCCAAGAGGCCCAAGGGGAATTGCTCTTCGGGAAATTAGATAAATGGAAAGGAAGCACCTCCTCCCCAACCCTGCTAACAACTTCTGTTAAGAAGTGGCAAAATGTTTGTGTTTAGTTTCATCTTCTTTCCTAAGTAAAAGATATGCAGGGACCCCATTTTTTAAAATCCACAATTATTTAAATGGGAAATCACAGCCAAGGAGTCAGCTGGGGGTATTATTGGCTCATCATCTGAGTAGCCATTTGCCTGCTGCCACAGTCTTTACTGTAGGAAGAATCATTCCAGAGACTATTGCAAAGCTATGTGATGCCCTTGCCCAACATACTTCAGCATTTACAGAGACAGTGGATGGTATCACACGCCTAGTGTCCCCTCACCTTCCTGCTTTCTAGAGAAGTAGATTAATTCAACTTCCCTTGCCCAGTGTTTTATTTTCAAACCACATGAGGGGGCTCTTAAAGACTTTACAGTATATGTCCATGTAGTTTTGTTTGTCTTTCCCGTTCAAGTCCTGAAAGCCCCCCCGCCTCCCCCCTCCCCCCGACCTCAGCCTGGGTGAGCCACCCTTCTCTGAGCATCAGACACCTTCCAAACACCACACCAGTCCCTATAATCCCATGTTCTCCTTGACTGTTTACTTGTCTGTTTCCTGCAGGCCAAGGCTATGTGTCTCTGTGTAGCCAACAGTTAGCAAAAAAAACTATAGATGTTATAGATGCTCAACATTTTCCTGATGAGTGAACATTTCAAGATTCTTTTCTAATAGAGCATGCATGGTTTACCTGGAAGATTTTACATAAAAGCAAAAGTCTTCCTGAGACACAGAAGTACTTAGGCCACTCAAGCCTTACCCGCACCCAGCCTGAAGAAAACACAACACCCAAATGTAGCTGTGCAAACTGACTTTCATGTGGAGTCTGCATTGCTAATGGATGACTGGTTTTCAAAAATCATAATAAAATCCAGTTCACTGTCGAAGTTCCTGCATCATAGGTGAATGCTTATTCTAAGGCACTTCCGAATACCATGTGCTCTGAAGTCATTCATTATGTGCTGGCTGACATTGAGGTGCACCTGCAGACACACTGCTTCCTAGGAGTTGCTGTTTGATGGGATGCTGGGAAAATTTTCAAAAAAGACACAGGTAGTCTGGAACAGAAGGTGAGAGAAGGTTTGTATAATATAAACAGAAAGACTATATCACATGTGATGGCTCATGTTAAAGATGGAAATGAAATCCTGAATTAAATAATATAGGTGTCTCATATGCACAAAGATGCTTCCAGAGACTCAGAGGCAACATGAGAGGGAGAAAGGGAGAATAGAAAGGTAAGTTGTTTTAATAAGACATCACTGATAATAATAAAATTGATAAACTGCTGGGCTGTGAATCAGAGATGATATTTGAGGATTTTAAAGCAAATAGCAAGGGGAATAGGAGAGCCTTTGGCAAAAATACTTACAGCACTCTAGATGTAGTTTTCAAATGCGGTTAATATAATGAGGAAGCATTCAGGAAGGTTCCATCTAAAACTCTGCCTTTAGGTGTAGAGACAAAATGTTACAGAGAATGGCGGGAGGCAAAGTGGACTGACGTTATAGGATGGCTTAACCCATTTTGAGCAGGCCTTTGTAAAAACACATTCATAGTGATAAATGGACAAGGGTTGTGAGTGTATTTCTAAGAGTGCACCTCTGGTTGTAGAGCAATTTCACAACATTTCGAGGTAGGATTTGAAGTTCTACTTTACACCGATTCATTTATAAAGTTAGAAAGAAGGTTGATTAGAGGTAGCTCAGGATTACATTCTGTTAATAGAAAAAGTCTTTGCAACAAATGTGGACTATACCTCTCACAATTAGAGCCGCTTAAAATTTCCCACCTGTGGAAGATGATGTGGAAGGGGTCCCTTTGGTAGTGTTTTAAGATTTTTTTTCAGGATCATATTGAAATAATTGGACCAGGTCAGGTGATTATAAGAGATTTGACTTTATCAATTTTTTACTATTATTAGATGATTTAACTACACAAAAATAAACATAAAGACAGGACTCATGTGGGTGTGGATGACAAAACACTTTTTAGCTCAGTTCAAACAGTTATTAGAAAGTGTTCTTAACACAGGGATACAAATGTTAACATATAATGGTAAGAAATGGTTTGTTCAGAATATGCAGAACCATAATGCCATGCTTAAATATGTATAGACCCAAGGAGTGGGCTACAGAATGATGACACAATTTTCTACTAGAAAAGCCGTTTCCTAATGAATAAAACATAAACTCTTTAGCATTCAAGACCCTGCAACAACTTGGCCCCATCTGAATATTTGGAGCTTCTTCTCTTACAATGTCATTTGTCCCCAGTACCTCACCAGTCACTCTGGAGAGGGAGCTAACCTTTCTCCTAATAGGCCAGCCCACGTGATTTCAAGTCCCCTTCCCTTTACTGGGGATCATTTAATAGACAGGATCAACTTTTTCCATGTTTCTCCTCTTCTAATTAAAATTCTGTTCATCCCTCTTAGTCTGGCTCAAATCCCATTTTTTCCTTGATCTTCTCAGAATAAATTTTCTCCTCTCAATTCTGATGATAGTATTTAATGCATTATGCCTCATTTAACTTTGCTGTTTATACATCAGCCTTTTCCACTGACAGGAGACCTTATGCTTCCGGGTGCTCAGTAAACATATATTGATGGCGAAAGAGAACTGGCCAGTTCCTCTGACACAGGTCAGCTTGGCTCTTGTGGCTTGATGTATTAATTACTACTACACCACCATTCAGAAAATCAAAGGGAACTTAAAACTGTAAAGTAAATGCTAGTATCATTTCTATTTTACTGTTTTAGAAAATCATCAATGGGTCTGCTATTTAAGTTCAAAGACAATATCTATTGTGTGTAGAACATTTATTTTATGTTTCATTCCCATAGATCTGAATGTCCCACATGGATACTGAATATCTTATGAATACCAAACATAATTATATCTGAAATGATCAAATCCGCTCTCCTAAATTGAGAAGCAAAGCAGCCCAGGTGTGGCTACTTTTTTTTTTTTACATCCATTTGCATGTATTTTTTGTATCTATTTCAAAATCTTCTTTACTTGGACCCTCTTGATTCTCATTCACTTATTTACTCAGCAATCTTAATATAGGTTCAGGGTAGAGCTAGAAGGCACTTAACATGCTGGGCAATCAAGGGAGCAAGGGAAACACAAGTTACTCAAGACATAACTGTCCTTCATGTCCTATGAGACCTCCGTAGACATACACCCATCCCAGTGTGGCATGTGCTGTTGAGTGGGGTGTTGTCCTTTCATATTGTGGCTCCACTGTGACCGATGGGAAACATTTATGAGGCTTAGATCATTATTGCATTATGTTATTTAACACAACATGGAATCTGTTTCTCTGTTGGTACTTTCCCTTTTAACCATAGATAAACTTAGGATGACTTTGTTTCATAAAAATGGAGTATCACTCTGCCACTGCCTGTGGGAGGTTTGGAGTGATGCCATTTTCCTCTCCAATCCTTGGAAAGGGTTGAATCAATAGAAAATAACTGTGGGTCAGTGTGGGAATCACAGTGTTGCCTTTACCTTGGTCTCTCTGGGATAATCAGGCCCCACTTTAGGAATCGCCCCTCATCCTCTCAGTCGTAGGGTTAAAATGGGAAGAGGGGATGCAGAGATCTGGTCAGATCTTTGCCCTAGTGTTGGCACAGGGATGGGGAAACTCTGGGGCTCTCGCTGCCTGAGTGCAGGAGGTCTGAGAGAAGAGGTGGCTTGTACCATGCTTGAGCCATGGTCTGACACACTTCTACCAGTTTTCCTCAAATTTGCCAAACCAACCCTCCTCTTCATAAAGGGAAAAGCTATGACTTAGGTACAGAAACAAAGAAACTTAAAACCATCATCCCACTACCATTTTCTCTGAAGGGATATGTGGCAGATAAGGACTCGTACAACCCACTCCTCCAGCTCCAGAAATGCTTGCCGACTATACATGCACTATTACTAGTAATCGTAAAAGTAGATGGGTAGTAATATAACCATGAGTATTTGTTATCAATTCAGCAGTATTTAAATAACTTCAAACCTTTGTGCAAACTCATCGTCATACAAATATTTACCTGTCACGAAATTTATACTGCTAAAGGCGGGGAGGGGGGGGAGATTTTATAATGCTGATTTAATTTTAAGATAAGGAAGGTTATCTGTGCCAAGGGAAGATTATAATGCTTAAAGTTTAATGATGCTTTCTTTGAAAAATGTGACTGAAACAGGAAAATGAAAAAGATGGTCTAGTCTGAGTTATCAAGAGACATTATGTTCATCACTTTGTCAAAGATGTGCAGGCAACACAGGAGCTATACTGCAGCCTTGAAACCAGCAACAGTTCCGCAAGACTGCAAGGCCAGGGGACTTGTGTAGCATTGGACACAGTATATCAGTTGTGTTATTTTGGCTTAACAAGGCTGACCTTGATATAGTCTCATCCTGGCCACTAATATTCTTCTCCTTAAAGTGCATTTCTACTGGGCAAAGAAAGAGCCTCTTGGATGCACTTAAGTCACTTTCCATTACTTATCAGAGCCAGTGCTTACCTTTTAACGTTTGCAGCCCAGTGGACAGTAACGATGTCCCTTGGGGTTTGAGGAAAACAGGTTAAACCAGCCTGTATGTCAGAGGGTGTGGAGTTCTGACACTTAGACAAGTGCTGATTCTTTTGAGTGCATTTTGAGGTTGCACTTTGATGAGGTACATAGATGATTGTTATCCATAATTGTCACATCTGAGATGACTCGTGAGATTAACAGAGCCAAATAAATATATATCAGTCAATTTTATTTTATAACAGGCTACTGAACATCGACTTTCTGTTGAGCAATCAATTTAAGACTGTATTTCCTTTCTAAATAACAATTCTCAGTGGACCAGGAGGCTTTCTTTAGGCAACATTATTGAAACATGTCATAGGCAATCTCTAGGCTACCTGCTGGATTATGGTCTGTTTGGGGAGCAATAAATTCAAAGTATTTAACAACTGGTACTATTCTAGAATGGTGCCACTTATACTTAACATGCCCATAGTAGTAGCTCAGAATCTGTGCAAAGCATATTCACCTTATGTAGAACAAAAAACAAAGAAACTATAGTACCTAGTTGGGTGTCATAGTTTAAGGCAAGGTTGGCTTCAGTAGATCTGGTCCCTTTTAATGTCTATTGTGCTGTGAGAACTAAGCAGTCAGGAGCCCAGATCAAGTACTGTTGCAGGCTCTGCTTGGCCCAGAAACCTCTTTTTTTTTCTTAGGTATGTTTTTTTTTTATTATTGATTTCAGAGAGAGGGGGAGAGAGAGAGAGAGAGAGAGAGAGAGAGAGAGAGAGAGAGAGAGAGAGACATTAATGATGAGAGAGAATCATTGATCGGCTGCCTCCTGTACACCCTCTACTGGGGATTGAGCCCATAACTTGGGCATGTGCCCTGACCAGGAATCAAATCTAATCTGAACCATGACCTCCTGGTTCATGGGTCAGTGCTCATCCATTGAGCCACACTGGCCGGGTTGACCTAGATACTTTTTAATAGTTAGAGGCTTCTCTTGACTAAGGATACAAAGGATAAGTTGAAAAACATTTACAAATAATGCTCAAATGTCCACATAATTTGGGATAGTGCTAACTGCAACCCTTCCTAAATAGGATATTGGTAGAATGCTTAACTAGTACAGACCAGTAGAATGTGTTGTGTTTTGCACTTGCCTTTCTGCCTCATCCTATCCCCTATACCAGTGGTTCTCAACCTTCTGGCCCTTTAAATACAGTTCCTCATGTGTGACCCAACCATAAAATTATTTTTGTTGCTACTTCATAACTGTAATGTTGCTACTGTTATGAATCGTAATGTAAATATCTGATATGCATGATGGTCTTAGGCGACCCCTATGAAAGGGTCGTTCGACCGCCAAAGAGGTCGCAACCCACAGGTTGAGAACCGCTGTCCTACACGATGATGGGTTTCTTCATTTCAGCCTCATGCATGCTCCTCTGTTGTACAGAGTAAAGTCAGAGATGCTCATGACACAGAGTCTCAGCTCTGTTGACAGTTGCTCAAAGTTTAGTCCATAAAATACAGTTGTCTTCCAACATAACCACAAATTGAATTCCGTGTTTGCTTCCATTGCTCTTGCCTAACCTGATTTCCTTTTAGATGCTGTTTGCCAGGACATCTGGGTTACACCTTGTTCTTTGATAATGAACCAGTCATGTGACCTATTCTTGTCAGTCATTTCCTCATTTGTTAATAGACATAATGCCATCTTCAAACTTCACCCTCAGCTCCTAAATGGGAAAACCGTAGGGTAAAATGGCTAACACATAGAAGCTGCTTGTGTAAGGTAAGGAAACACCAATAGCTGCTGTAATAGACAAGCTCCAAACTTTCAGTATGTCGAAAGCAATCAATTCTTATGTACGACTCATCACTGTTCACTAAGAGCTGGTGATGAGTGCAGGCTGTGATCCACACAGAATTCAAGAACCCACTTGCCTTTCATCTTGTGGCTGTGACCTCTGGATGGATTCACAGAGGTCTTGGTTTTCAGATTCCTCACCACTCTGATATGCAGATGGGGAAGGAAAGTTAGGTAGGTCCTGCCTGGGAGGCTCTTATTGGCCAGACCTGAAAGTGGTCCATATGCTTTGGCTCCCATCGCCTTGGGTAGACCTCAGTTTATAGTGATACCTGACAATAGAGCAGAGTGTCTGTGTGCTTGGGAAGGAGGGGAAGGCCCAGCTGTGTGTGGGCTCTATCAGTCTCTGCAATATTGCTGTTATGAATAAAATGCTAAGTGGGTAAAAGTGGCTGAACTATTATTGTGGAAAATAAACCTCTGTTTGCAGTTCTGAAGTGGATTCTAGATGATACCCTGTGAAGATCACTTGTGGTAGTATCCAGGGCTTAAAATTTTCTCCAGTTGAGTGAACTCATTCCTTTCAACCATGTCATCACCACTTCTGTCTGGCTTCAATCAAATTAAAGACAGTTAACTTCTTATCGAAACTTCTGATCCTGCCGGTTTTTAGAAGATTTGAGAAACTGCTTCATGGGTCACTTGAAAGTAGTGCAAACAACTCGGAATCATTACATCTTCCTTGAATAGAACTGCCAGTGACACAGAACTCTCCATCTGCCCCCTGGGCCTCTCAGAATTCTATTAAATAACAGAATCCCGCTGGTTAATAAGACAATTCTCTTCCTGGGGTTAATGATCATGATTGTTCCTTCCCTAGTTGGTGAATTTTCCATTTTTAAACTTACAACAGAGAAATAAATTGTGTATTGGGTCTCTTGCACAGTGTTCTTGTAACATCTTACTCATTTGGAGATAATACTCTTTTTAAATGTGGTGTATTCTGAAAGATATTGGGCAGGGATAAGGCAGGCATTCAAATATTTATTTAAATCTAGTTAAACTATACTTTTATTGAGGGATAGTATACTAGTTTAAGATACCTTTTTGTATGTAGAAT
Source organism: Myotis myotis (assembly GCF_014108235.1). NCBI lineage: Eukaryota > Metazoa > Chordata > Mammalia > Chiroptera > Vespertilionidae > Myotis > Myotis myotis. The sequence goes on from NW_023416314.1 coordinate 55,981,261, forward strand.
ATAATTTCATAGTATGGATATTTTGCTTGTATAAATTGTTTTATAGGTGAAGGAGGGATTGTAGATATTCCTCTAAAACATAGACTGTGTTTGGAGATGTGACTAGATTGGAAAATGTTTGGATTCAGCCTCCTGGGCTGTTTAAAACCAGGAAACCATCTTTGGCATCCAGGTGGAAAACAGTTTTTGCAGCCTTTTTCAGAGATAAGGATATTGGGCCTTCATATAGTCACTCATAGTATCTCTTTGAAGACTATATTAAGTAGAGGAAAAGCAATGTGCAGTAAATTTCTTGGAAGAGAGCTGGCTTTATGTTTAACAAAACAAAACACACATGCACATGCACAAGTGTAAGCTCTGAAATTAGAAGATATAATATATAGCACACATATTAACTTTTCTAAAAGCTGCCTTAACAAGGGTGAGAAGAAATATACTTGACACATCTCAATTCAAGTGCTCAGCAGCCACCTGTGGCTAGTGGCTGGCTACCTCAGCAGTGCTAAAATATTCAGGGTAGGTTTCAATTAATAAGAAATTAATATGGTGTACATTTTCATCTGTGTCCCTAAGCACACAGAAGAGATCCCTGGGGAGGAAGTATGGCTCCCATAAGGTAAGAAATGCTACTTGCTGTGATTTTCTTTGCTATCTTGAGCAACCCAGGTCCAGCTTTCTGTTGAATGCAAAAACAGTTGTGTTTATTAAACAGATGACTGGAATCCATATGCCAGGGGTTGAGAATGTCTAATTCCTTCTACAGTATAACATTTCCTGTCTCAGGATGGAATTTCACCATGAAGTCAGATATTGAATAGAAATGAGGAGCATTCATCAAAACTCCAATTATACTCAGATGAAAGCTTAGAGGGGAAAAAGAAAACAAGTCTATAGCATTTACTTTGGTTGCATTTCAAGATCAATTTCATATTAAAAACACTTCATAAGAGAGCAGACATAATGCTTTTCGTAATGACCTGTTCAGTGCAATGACGCCTATCAACTTTAAATAGTGACATGCTCTAGAGTCTCTTGTCTCAGCCATTAGCCAGAGGAGAGCCATGCATTCTCGAAGGGAAACATGGCCTTTTGTGGATCATTATCTGACACGCTTAAACACAGTGTGATCATACTCAAATGCTGATTTACAGAGAACAAAACCTCATTATTTTAGACCCAGATAACTTGGAATTTGTGATCATTTTATTGAAATTGAAATAGCAGGAGGAGCCCTCAGACACTATAAATACAAGGGCTTTGAAATTAAATCTCATCTCTGACACATACTGTGTGATCTAGAGCAAATTCTCTTAACTGCGCTGAGTTGACTTGCTTGCCTAAGGAACATGGAGGAAATGACTCAAACTCTGGCGTAGATATCAGCACCACCCGTCTTTTGCAGCTTGGCTGCTTTTCCGTCCATTCAGCAGACATCCAGAGTGAACCTCCATGGCCTGCCTGCAGCAGCATGACAGAGTGTGAGTGGCGTGGCTTCAGGAGCTAGACTGCTTTCTTGGGAGCCTGACTCTTCTTCTTAGCTAACTGTGCCATCTTGGGCGAGTCACTCAACCAATCTGTACCTCACTTTTACAAGTGGGGAAAATAATTGTGTGTACTTCCACAGGCTGTTTGAGGAGTTTAAGGAGGGGAGGTAAGTGCTTAAGGTGGTTCCTGGCATAGAGTGGGTGTTATTGAGTATCTAGCTGTCTACTCTGTGACTCTATGCGGAAGACCCTCCCATGCATCCCCATGACTTTGAGGATGGAATTCACACTTCTTAGCCTGGGACACTGGCCTTTCTGGATCCAGCTCCCACCTACCTCCGTAGCCTTATTTTCTGCCACTTCCTCCTCAACAAAACTTCAGTCAAGCTACTTACAGTGTTCCTTGCTACGGAATAGCTCGATGGTAAAGTGCATGGATTTTTGAAGTCAGTCTGCTGGGCTCAAAACTGGTCTCTAGCTCTTAGCAGTTTCATGACCTTGGAAGGTTCTTAAACTTTTCAGACTTGAGGGTTAAATAATGTGCTTATACCTCTTATGTTTTTAGTTGCTGTGTTTTCTCTTTGGATGAAATATAGTCCCCCTATTTTTGTTTTGTTTTGTTTTTTTGCTATTCTTCAAAGTGAAATTTAAAAACATTTACATTTTTCATGCAATCTGCCTTCACCCCCACTCTGTGTTCTTCCATATCAGTCTTTTTCTTGGCATTTTTCACACTGTGATGTAATTGATAATTTGCTTAATCTACCTTCCTCACTGGCTGGGGAAGGTAGAGAGCATGTCCTAGTCAACATTCGGGTTATTTAATAAATGTTTATTGAGGAAAATAAGTAATAAAATTGTCATGAGGATTAAGTAAGATAACTTATCTCTACTCTTTGGCACATAGTAGAAACCCAGAAAATATTAATTTCACTTTCTTTAAAATTCACTTTTAGGTATCTGTATCATGTAGAAAAAAGGGTTTTACATTTTCCTGGGAAGCACAAGTAATCTACTAGTACACTTGGTCGCTGTTTGAATGTGACTTTGGTCACCAGAGTCGTGACTGAAATGGGCACACCAGATTCAAGTCATTCCACCCCTACCATGATAAGAACAGCTAGCACTTAAAAAAAAGTACATTTTCAATGACTAAGACTTCTTTATAATAAAGCATTGCCTTAATAAAAGCAAACATTTTAAAACATTCTTACTGGACTTGTATGTTTCAAAGCTATTTCTCTATACTACTATACATACTACAACTATAGTAATAGAGTGGTAACTATGATTTTTGCAGCAATTTACCTGTTATCAAAGTAATTTTCACTTTGTTATTTTGCAGTTAACCCTTGAGAGAAATAATTATCTTCAACGCTGCTTTATAGATGCTGAAACTGAGTTTAAAGTGGGGAAGTAACTTGTTCAAGGCCACACACCAAAGACATAAAGGGCTCAGAGTCAAATGTACATTCTTTGAATAGAGAATATACTCTTCTTACAATGTACTGACCATAAAGGCAACCAGATACTATAATACCCAACTGATACTATTGAGAGTGTAGAGGGAGCTATTAATGATGTCATTGGTACATATAGCAGTACCCTATTAGACACACTGGGGTAGTACATGTAGTCATCTTATAATTCATTCTATACTTCTTGGTCAATCATGAATATGTCAGATGTTTAAAACCAGAGATGTGCTTGTCAAAGCAAAACTTCAGTCTTAGTTTGGGAGAGGGGTCTGGGAAGGACTGAATAGGTTATTGTTACACTGACAAATGAGGGCGAGTAGACATTTGTGAGATAAATAAGATCAGAGGTTTGCATAGAGGGGTAGCCTGGATGAAAAGGAGAAAAAGATAGTGTAAAAAGAGCAATGTGGACCAGTAGCAAGAAAGCATAGAAGGGTATGGAACTGTTCCCTCTCTACCAACTACCAAAATTGCCTAAGACTTGTTGGCCACTGATCTATGCCAAGAATTTCTTTTCATAGTATTAGGCAATGAAAATAATAAATGTGTCTCTGTGAAGTCAGCATATGTTAAATCTAAGACTAATTGCAAGACTAAATGAAACACTCATACTGTACCTGAAGAAAATGCAATGATGGAAGAAAGGATATTTCCTTGCTACCTACAAAATTGCATTATGGAAATTGCATCATCAGAATGAATTAATAGATGTCTTTAAAAAAAAAACACCCACTCCCCAGCAAACAAATGCATAAATTTCTTATCTTGAGTAAGGTTAATATTAACGTTCCATTTTCTCTGTGTAAAGAAAAAAGACTTGGCACAGGGAAGCGGGTGGATGGATGAAAAGGGAGCTTTAAATTGGACAGCAGGAGAGCAGGCACATGCCCAAGGGAGCTGAACTCCCTGGATATTCATCTTTGCCCACTAGCCATTTTCAACAATCTCGGACCAGGCTTGTCTCTGTTGCTAACTCAACGGCCATAAAGGAGGCAGACACGCTGGTGGTCACTGATGAAAAGACCAGCAAACTGAACCACGCTGTCTAGCTGGTGAGCTTCCTTTTTGCCATTAAGTGGCGCTTGACCATCTCTTCTTTTCACAGTACATTTCACAGCCATTTCCGAAAGAGCCCAGCTGTGCTGAGATGGCCCCTGGGGTGGGGGGTGGGGGGTGGGGGGGAAGAAGCACTATGACTGCTTATAGCTCAGGGACATCTGAGAGCAGCTGAGCAAGCCCTGCAACCTTGAAACACTCCCTGAATTACTTTCCAGAAGCACATTCCTTCCCTTTTCTCTGACATGGAAAGGAGCAGGGGGAATGGCACTGATCTGAAATGACAGCCAGACTGGACAGGATCAACTGGTTTGCAGAGGAAATTAAGAACCAAGAGACTAAGAGCCTGATGGACTATCTGGATGCCTTTCATATAGCCTAGTGAGAATATCCTCAGGAATGGGTAGATGGTCTGGGCAGAATGGTTTGGAGTGCCAGCATTTCCCCCCACCATGGTTAGCAGGGGTTTAACATTGATCTAGCTAGCCTGTTCACAGAAGCTGAACTGCTCAGTCTGACACCTCAGTTGTCTATGTTTGTTGACCATCTATGCTCTTTAGACTTTGTTTCCTAGGAAAGTAATTGCCATGCTCTTTTAGTAGTTGAAGCACAGAGGAGCTCTCCTTACGAAACCCTCAGGATATATTGTACGGCAAATAGATTTTTCTGTTTGGATCATCTACTACAGAGCTAACAACTACACTCCAAGTTTGGTAGCAAAATAGCTTTTATGAACTAGATGTGGAGGGGGAATTGGGATACAACTGATGAGATTACATCCGGGCAAACATCTGGGGCAGGGTGTGGGGGAGGAAAGGACCTCAGGATAGCTGGGAAACTGGAAATGAAGACACATTGTTAAGGAAGTTGCTTCTCATACAGTTATATAGTAATCAATCTGTATCTCCTCTCCCTTCCTATTTCCTGAAACAATCTAATTATTGTGTTTCCTGATTGCACATTGTATTCTTTCTATTTTTAATTTGTCCACAAAAATGCTAGCAAAATAGAATTTTAAACATATCTCCTTCCTTCATGTATGAAGGCTGTCAGACAGCAGAATTCCCCCTTACTCAGGAAGGCTCAGCCTTTCGTTCTTTCGCAGGCCTTTGCTTGATTGGGTAAGGCCCACCCACATTATGGACAGCAATCTGCTTTATGTGTTTTGCTGATTTAAATGGTAATATAACTCAATGACACCCTCACAGAAACACCAACATAATGTTTGACCAAATATCTGAGTACTCCATGGTCCAGTCAAGTTGACATGTAAGATTAACAGCACACTCCCACTCTGTGAATCCATTTTGGCACACCATGGGCTGTGTAGAGAATAAGTGAGAGTGGTTGTGAAGCATGGGCAGAGTTAGAAGCTCAGGAAATGGGGACCATAATTATTAATAATGAGGGGCCATTCAGAGAAGCAAGAATTTGACCTAAGCTTAGGAAATAGGGAACTCAGAGGAGTATAGTCACAGAATCAAATGTGAGCCAGCAGTTAGGGGAGGAGGAAAAGAATATCCTTGGGATAAGAGAAATTGAAACCTAAAGTAAATCTGGTCTTGGACAAAGAACCTCTTATATTGTATCTGTTGAAAGAGGAAAAAAAATGATTGATTAACACTCAAACATTTGTTATAAGCCAAATACTGCACTAGTATTTGGAGATTCAAGATGAATAAGATGTCATCCCTGCCTTTGAGGATGTTATAATGTATGATGGATAAACTTTAGATAACTTTATAATTCTACTAGAGGCCCGGTGCACAAAATTTGTGCATGGGTAGGGTCCCTAGGCCTGGATGGCAATCAGGGCCAATCTGTGGGGTGACCGGCGGGGTGATCGGAGGGCCCCTGCTGGCAACGGTCTTGGCTGGCCTGGGGCCTGTGGGCTGGGGGCAGCTCCTGTATTGAGCATCTGCCCCCTGGTGGTCAGTGTGTGTCATAGAGACTGGCTGTTCTGCTGGTCATTCTGCAGTTTGGTAGATTTTCATATGAGGCTTTATAATATAGGATTATACTTTAAAGAAGGTATCACTATAAAGCATAGTGGGAATGACTTGCTGTAATAAAAGGTCAGGGAAGGTTCTAAAAAAGTGGTCACATTTTATCTGAATTTTAGGGGACAGGTAGAAGTTTGCCAAATGGATATGAGGGATAGACATTTGGGGCAGAGGAATAAATAGCATGAGCAGAGTTATGGAGGTACAATTGCTCATGATCTTTTTGGGGAACAGAATTTAATGTGATGATACTGGTCACTAGGTTAGTGAAAAACAGGAGATGAAAATCGAGTTTCAGGAAGGGTGCAAGGGATAGGTTGGGCCAGTATCCAGGGCAAAAGCTGAGATGGTCACACTGGTGTTTTGCAGAGAAAAGAAGATAGAAAACACCAGGGATGAGTTTCTCTAGACCATCTTAGTTAAAAGACCATTAGTTCATTATTTTTCTGCTTCTCAGAAATGATTTCCAGGGTTGTACTTGCCTAGCTCTTAGGAACCCAGCCTATATCAATGGAACAATTCACCCTATGTAGCAGATTTGTATTTAAGTTGAATTTAAATTGAGTTGTCCTTATCATATGCTTAGAGTGGGATCATATGTGGGCAATAAATCCTGAAATGCAATTTATATACAATTAAAATTTGCCATTGAGTCTTTTAACTCTCCTATAAAGTACGTGCAGGTCGGCAGAGTTTCTCAGTTCACTTAGTCAGCAGATATTGAGTGGCAAGATTTGTTCAAGATACAGTGAGGGTAGCAGGAAATCAGATTCAGTCTCTGCAGCTGGCCCATTAGATTATACAAATAACCAAATAAGTATATAAATGTTTTCATTTAGTGATGTGTACCAAGGAGAAAAATAAGGATGGTAAGAAACTACAGAGTGAAGGATAGAGGGAGGCTGTTCTTCAACATAAACAGCCTTTCTGATAGGGTGATACCTGAGAGAGTTGAACTGGTGAGGATGAAGGTTCCATAGGTACCAGAGAAGACTGTTCCACGCAAAGGGAACCGCTACTGTGAAATCCCTGAGGCTGGAGGAGCTGCAAGTGGACCTGGCTGGCTGAGGAAAGGGATCAAGAATAATAAGGGCAGCTATATTCAGAGGATCTAGGGCCACATCACCAGGGACTGGAAAGTCTTGGTCAGGTATGTGCTTCAGATTTTATCTTGTGTCTCAAGGGAAGTCTTTAGAGCTGCCGTGGGCAAACTACGGCCTGCAGGCCGGATCCGGCCCGTTTGAAATGAATAAAACTATTGAAAAAAAAGACCGTACCCTTTTATGTAATGATGTTTACTTTGAATTTATATTAGTTCACACAAACACTCCATCCATGCTTTTGTTCTGGCCCTCCGGTCCAGTTTAAGAACCCATTGTGGCCCTCGAGTCAAAAAGTTTGCCCACCCCTGCTTTAGAGGTTTTCTGAGAAGGGTAGGAACATGATTAGGTTTGTCTTTTTAAAAGGATTATTCTGGCTGTCTGAGGATTTTACACTGAAAGGAGGCAAAATGGAAACAGTAATTCATGTGTAGCACTGAAGGACTTGAAAGTGGTTGGATTTGGGTCAAAGTCTGAATTTAGAATCAAAGAATTTGTTGATGGACTGGGTGTGAGTGTAAGAGACAATAAGGTGTAAAGGTGATGCTTCCAAGGCTTTTGGTGTGAGTCTCCCTCCCCCGCCACCACCACAAAAAAAAAAAAAAAAAAAAGCCATATATTGAGATGGACAAGAAATCAAGAAGAACAGCTGTTGAATTCGGTAAGTCCAACACAACCAGTTCTCATGCAGAGTTAAAAGAGATTCAGGTTTCTTTAGTCAAGCACCAGATGAATATTTTGGAGCCACATTGGAGGCAACCAAAAATAAATACTGTCTTTAAACATTAAAACTATGTCAGTAAAATACCCGTGCTATTTATAGGCATGAAGGGATAATGCAGATTGATTTAGACAACAACAGATTCCTATTTTCCATATAGTACTCTTTCATTTTATAGCAAATATTTATTGAAGTAAAGTGGAATGGCATAAAGAATCACCTACAGGCTACAATATTTCTCCTATTGCCCGCCCTCCCTCCCTCCCTCCCTCCCTCCCTCCCTCCTCCCTCCCTCCCTCCCCCCTCCCTCTCTCCTCTTTCTCCCCTTTCCTCCCCTCCCTACCCACTTCCCTTGCTACTCACAGAACATTAAATGTACAAATGTTGCTCCACTGTAAGCTGCACTCTTTTCCTTGATTCACTAGACCAGTGGTCGGCAAACTCATTGGTCAACAGAGCCAAATATCAATAGTACAACGATTGAAATTTCTTTTGAGAGCCAAATTTTTTAAACGTAAACTATATAGGTAGGTACATTGTTGTTAACTTAATTAGGGTACTCCTAAGGCTTAGGAAGAGCCACACTCAAGGGGCCAAAGAGCTGCATGTGGCTCGCGAGCCGCAGTTTGCCGACCACGGGAGTGACTATACTAACTGCCATGGTTGAGTTAGCTGTTACATGTGAGGAACTAGCATTTCTCCAGAAGAGATTAATGAAAGAAAAAAATGCTCTTTTTAATTTTCAGATGCACAAACTGATACATTCACTTTGTATGTAGATTCAGAACAGACATACTACCACCTTCCAAAAATAATTTTATCAAGTACTACCTAAGTAAAGTAGACCATAGGTATACAGAAAACACTAACATTCTCACCTGTGACTGAATTTAATTTTGGCAAACCTAGCACATTACATATTTATCTGGAAATACTCAATTTTATCACATAATAATCTTTCTGATGCTCAGACCTTGAGAAATACCATAGACAGTGTTTCCCAGGTTTTTTCCAGTGGACTTCACTGTTATTGCATTCATTTCATATTGGCTCATTGGGGACATGTTAACAAGGTACTAGACAAGTGATAGGTTTCTGTTCTTCTGTTGGTAATTGGATTTGACAAGCAGTATTGCAGTCTCCTTAGGAAACAGAGATGACTATCCAGGAGGCTGTTTTAGTATCATGAGAATGTCTTCATTAGATGTCCCTTTGTACCATTGGAGGAACCCAGGATCCTGTGGCTGGCACTGTGGATATTCAAACATGGCTCATTAGTAGCTTCATGAATCCTGATGTAGTTCCTTTTTAACACCATCTCTGGCAGTTTGGGACAAAAACCATATAGAACATTCACTTTCAATTAACCACTTAAATATGAACATTCTCATGCTTTGACATTCCATAGCAAACTGTAGCTCAGTAAAGAGAAGTGTTTTAAGTTGCTGGAGAATTGTCTGCCTGCTAGCTGGTAACAGAGCAGAGTAATGAATATGCATCAGATAGAGTCCTATCTACATGAGGGAAAACGATCTTCCCTCTTGAGGGTTATTAAGGAGCCTCTCTTTTTTCTTGGCATATTCCAAATTGATGAATTTAGCTCATATTGTCCCTAAAATGTTAAAAAATTAGGGAGTGCTTGTGAAATATGAAATAGATTTAGAAATATTTTTTGATAAGGACATAATTATGAATGAAAGTTAATTCATTTTCCCCTAGAAGACATATTAATATTTTCATCAATTTCTCAAATGGTTAAGTGGATGAAGATTAAAAGATTAAGGGCTATAAATATTCTTTAAGTGGATATAATATTAAGGAACCTTCTATACATTATTGAATAAGCATTCAAGTGATTACAATAAACAACTATATGCAGTTATCACATGTTTGCTTAATAAATTGTTACTCTTTGAAATGTTAGTCTGTTGGTTCTTAGAATTTTTAAATTATAATTTTAGGCCAATATATCTAATTTGGAATTGAAATAAAGTGAATTAACAAATGTTGTAATTTAATTTCTTTTGTTATTTTTAGACTGATACAAAATACCCTTAAATATTGCATTTGCAGCAATAATAATGATTATAAACATGCGTTGATCTAGGCACTATTCAAAATGCATGCATTTAATTCTCACAAAACTTTCTGAGGAAGATATTATTAACCTCATGTTATTACATGAGAGGAAACTGAGGCAAGGAGAGATTTAAGATTTTCCCAAGATCAAATAGTTATAAATGAAAGAGCCAGAATCAGAACACAAGCAATCTGCTGGCTTTTAACCCTTATACTTTGCTGCTCAAAGGAAAATCAATTTTTAACATTAAAAATTTAATTTGTGTTTCTACAAAATTTATTTACATGCATGTGGTTTAAAGAAGTAAATCAGAATGCTTTATAAAGATAAATCCCCTGAAAAACTTTCCTCATTTCCTATCCCCAGAGGCAACTGCTTTCATGCTTTCAACAGATTCACTTGGTGTTTTTCTCCATATCTCTAAATAGCATGCTTCTCTGCTACTTCTTCATGTTCCCAATTTTGGCATATTTTATTGACTTAACACCGCAAAAGATGGGGATTTGGTCATCTTTCACACATCTCTCCACACATCTTTTTGTTAGGTCAATATTCTGTATTTATGTTATCATGACTATGTTTGCTTGATAAATGAATTATCGAATATATTTGATTTCCTTTCTTACACAGCTCTTTGTTCCCTGTCATTAATAATCATCTAGTTTATCGTCTTATTGCTTACTATGGATTTCCCATAATTTATCCCCAAACTTCCACCAGTTGTATGAATACCTCAAAGACATTAACCCTTTCATGTTTTTGAATAAATCTCCCCCAAATGTTGGTTGATTTTTAGGCTAACTATAGTCTATGTGGTAGGAATCTCTCCTCAGCACGAGTCTGGGAGTTCCCTACAGCTCTTCCTGGGGTGTAGCCCCTGCTCCTGTGCATCAGGCTTACTCTTTCTTGGTTTACTGCTCTGGCCGGATGGAGCATATTTTTCATGAATTACATGACAAAGTGTACATGGCAGGACACGTTTTGGGAACTTGCTTCTCTGAAAGTTATCTTTTATTAAAGGAGTTATTTTTTGTTGTCGACACTATTACAGATGTCCCCCATTTCTCCCCCCTCCCCTCCACAGAAACCTCTCTCCCTGCCTTTGCCACATTGCTGTCTGTGTTCATGGGTAATGCATACATGCATATATGTTCTTTAGTTACTTTCTTCCAGTTCCCCCACTCCCACCCCTAGCCCCTCCACTCTAAGATCTGTCCCATGCATCCATGCATCTGGTTCTATTTTGTTTGTCAATTTATTTTGTTCATTAGATTTCACGTATAAGTGAGATGATATGGTATTTGTCTTCCTCTGACTCGCTTATTTCACTTAGCATAATAATCTCCAAGTACATCCATGCTGTTGCAAAGGGTAAGAGTTCCTTTTTTTTTTTTTTTTTTTTACAGCTATTTAGTATTCTGTTGTATAAATGTACCACAGCTTTTTTATACGCTCATCTGATGAGCCCTTGGGCTGTTTCCAGATCTTGGCTATTGTCAATAGCACTGTGCTTAGAAAATAATCTGGTACATAGCAAGCAAAAGATGTCTAGTAAATAATTTTTATCTTTATCTTTGATAATTTGAAAAAGCATTGAGGTTTTTTTGTGTGTTTTTTTTTAATTTCTTTATTGATTAAGTTATTACATATGTGTCCTTATCCCCACATTCCCCCAATCCCCCCTACTCATGCCCTCACCCCCACCCCCATTGTCTGTGTCCATTGGTTAGGCCTATATGCTTGCATATAAATCCTTTGGCTGGGGGTAAGGCATTGAGTTTTAAGTTGTAAATATATTTTTTAGAATTTTGAAGGCATTGTACCATTTTCTACTAGTTTCCAATGTGGAATTTGAGAAATCCAATACCTTTCTGACTTTTTATCCTTTGTGTGTGTGTGTGTGTGTGTGTGTGTGTGTGTGTGTGTGTGTTTCCCTTTTGTTGTTGTTAATCTTCACCAGAGAATATTTTTCCATTGATTTTTAGAGAGAATTGAAGGGAGGGGGAGAGACAGACAGAGAGAGAAACATCAATGTGAAAGAGAGACATTGATTGGTTGCCTCCTGCATGCACCCCACCTGGGGCCGGGGATTGAACCAAGACTAAGGTATGTGCCCTTGACCAGGAATTGAACTCACAGCCTTTCTGTCCAAGGGCTGACACTCTCACCACTGAGTCAAACCGATCAGGACTGGGCTTTTATATTTTACTAGAGGCCCAGTGCATGAAATTTGTGCATGTGTGTGTGTGTGTGTGTGTCCCTCAACTCAGTCTGCACCCTCTCCAATCTGGGGCATCCCTCTCACAATCCAGGACTGCTGGCTCCCAACCACTCACCTTCCAGCCTGCCTGATTGCCCCTAACTATTCCCCTGCCAGCCTGATCAACTCCTAACTGCTCCCCTGCCAGCCCAATTGCCCCCAACTGCCCTCCCCTGCTGGCCTGGTCACCTCTAACTGCCCTCCCCTGCTGGCCTGGTTGCCCCAAACTGCCCTTTCTTTTAGACCTGATCCCTCCCAACTGCCCTCCCCTGCTGGCCATCTTGTGGTGGCCATCTTGTGTCCACATGGGGGCAGCCATATTTGACCACATGGGGGTGGCCATCTTGTGTTGGAGTGACGGTCAATTTGCATATTACTCTTTTATTAGATAGGATACTAGAGGCCCAGTGCATGAAATTCATGCACTGGGGAGGAAGGTCCCTCAGCCTGGCCTGCACCCTCTCGCAGTCCGGGACCCCTCAGGGGATGTCCGCCTGCTGGTTTAATTGGGTCTAAGCAGGCAGTCAAACACCCCTCTCGCAGTCTGGGACCCCTTGCTCCTTACCACCTGCCTGCAGTGGAGGCGGGAGAGGTTCCCACCACCTCTGCTGTACTTGCCAGCCATGAACCTGGCTTCTGGATGAACAGTGCCTGCCCCCTGGTGGTCAGTGCACATCATAGTGACCAATCGTTCTGCAGGTCGTTCCGCTGTTTGGTTGATTTGCATATTGGGGTTTTATTATATAAAATCAGAACCTTCCCTCAAATATTTGAACCTGGCTCTTCGCTCATATGAAAGAACTGAACTATAAAAACACTAGTCAGAAGTTCTATACAAATGGGTATGTGACGGTTAACAGTGAAATCCATTTTAGGGTTATCTGGACATTATCTTGGGAAATGCTTGATTGTCAATATCTTTAAATATTTTAGTTTTAGTTCGTTGGTTCCTTAGAAAATCCTGTTCTCAACCCCTTCCAAGGGAATCTAAACTCATTTTCCAGCATTCTATTTGCTATACAAACTTATTTCCCCTGAATTCAATATTGAACTTGCAATCAATTGTGCATGGTGTTCCCTGCTGTACACCATAAATGTTCCATCTTCTTCTAGGCTGGTTGAGGGGCGGTCATGTAACTGGTGTTACTTCTTAAAGAGATCTTCAAACCTTCTTTGCCTGCCACTCCCAGAGGTATCTGGTGCTGCTCATTCCTGAGCGTTTTAGGTTCTGTGGTGCAAAACAAATGGTCTTTTAACTTTTCTTGCAGAGTGTTTGTGATTAAGCATTTTCAGATCTTCAAAGTCAGTCTTCATTCCTTCATCTACTCTTGGTTTCCAGTTTTGTTGTCTCCTCTGTCATTCTCCTTGTCCTTGTAGGGAAACAATCTTAAAAAAAAAAAAATCCAAAACACTTAAATGCGATTTAATTCAAGAAGGAGCATTTGCAAGTACCTGCATATAACTAGTTATCTTTACTTGGGACTTTGTTTGTGGATATCTTTAACTTTGTATAACTACAATCTCTCTGTTAGATGCCTGACCGCCTACCATGGTGATTTGGCTTTTTGTGTGAGACCCTCCCTTCCCTTCCCAGGCATAGGAGTGGGAGCTGAAGGTAGTACATGGAGACATAAAAGAACAAAAGAAGAAAAGCTGCATGGTATTGGAGAGAAGCACAAGCTTAGGGGGAAGAGGCCCAAGTTTGAATCTTCTGCTGACTTAGCAGGAGTTATTAATCCACTATGCATATCACTTTTCTTATTTATTAATCAATTGAGATAAGGTGATACTCAACACAGGCTTGGATATGGTACCACATTAAGGCCATTTTCCATCTTGAATGAAGGGAGAGACTGGTGGGAATCCATTTGAGAGCATACTTTCTAATATTGACCAGGAAGAAACCAGTTGACAAAAATAACTGGCTTCAGATAGCCCTCTCTAATTTCTAGATTCTATAATTATTATAATAATCTTATTATAAAAATTGGTTCACACTGGTTTAACAATCATGGAGTGTACGTTATAGGGAATAAGCATTTTCAGATCTTCAAATGCAATTTTGGGTGAATTAAAATTGGGAACTTTTGGGAAAACCAATGTATGGTTGCCTGAGCTGGTGTTAAGAGTTGTGGGATGAGTGTGTGTGTGTGTGTGTGTGTGTGTGTGTGTGTAGATGTAGGTGTGCGTGTTGAACTAAAAACCAAGATTGGCATAATAGAGAGGACTTAATTGAAACACCCAGTCATTATTAGCCAAAAAGGGTTATCTTGACATTTCCTGTTAAGAGGAAAGCCTCTCAAATGTAGAAAATCACATATAATATATGTGATTTTATATAATAATCACACTTGTGAATAGTCCTTGGAAGATCACCATCCTGGTAGATAGGGAGAGAGAATTTAGAGTGCCTTAGTCAAGGCCGAGGTAGTAATGGAAAAGCATTTAATTGAGTTGTTCATGGAGATGTAAAGTTTAGTTACAAGGAAAGATAAAAGATAAGCTGTTTCCAGTTTACCTGTAATCTTAAGCCTTCACCTGTCTTCTTTTCAAGAAAACCTTAGATGTTTCTCTTCTGCCTTCAGGGTACTGTAATTTTTCTTAGTTTGACATTCAAGGATGTCTACCCTCTGACCCCAATTTACTTTCCCCATTTGTCTGCCACTATTTTCCTACATAAACCCTTCCTTTCAGCTGAATGGGAATGCTTAGTGTACCCTACAGGCCTTTCAATTTTGCATCCATCTCAGAAATTCCCTTTTTTCCCCTCTGCACTCACCTGCTGCTATCCCTTCTTTAAGGTTTGATGTAAGCCCTTTCCTAACCACCATAGCCCAAGTATGCAGTCAATCCATCCCCTGCACTTTCATGCCTCAGTGAAGTCCCTCAGCATCCAGTTCGCATCCACGGGCAATTCACATTCTATGGAGGTACATTTAGTTTAATTCTGAATGTAAGCTCCTTGAAGGCAGCAGGTTTTATGTTTATTTTATGGAATTTCTTTTTACTGATATTCAGAGATCCACTCATGTATTACTTGTCTGTCTATCTATCATCTATCTATCCTCCCACTGGAATATAAGTTCCAAAAGATGTCATGAAAGTTGCCAAGGTCATAGAAGTCATACATGACAGACAATTGGCTCTGGCTCCCATGTTCTCAATCATTAACCTACACAGCCTCACGGAGTTTGTCAGTGACCTCACCATTGTCACTTCTAATTTTACTTAACCTCCCAATGAGATATTGACACTGCAGAACACTCATTCCTTGAGTGTTTCACATCTCTTGGCTTCTATGACATTTTCTCTCCATTGCCCTCCTGCCACCCAAATCACTTCTTTTCTAGTCATCCTCCTGTAATAATTCAAATAGTAATGGTCCCCAATTTTGTCATCATTTTTCTGTGCTTTCTCTAGAGTCATCTTCCCAGACTAGTAGTTCTTGACCTTAGAGGCATGACACATTATAGTGCTATAGTCAGTCATGACGTGTCAAAACCACTCACTTTATTCATAAACATTAAGTTACAAGCACTTGTGAATGATTTAGTTTTTAAAATAATTAGACTCATCTCAAAGTTATCATTATAAGCATGTCACAGTTGCTCATTTGCATTTTAATAGTGTGTGCTTGCTTGTGTGGAGAAAGGTGGAATTAGAGTGAGCTGGAAGGGAATTGCCCATAATTCATAGTCTATTTTATATTGACTGAAAATATCCATAAACTATGGTTATTGATGTGTCATTGATAGAGCAATTTTGAAATATTATAAATTGTAAACTGTGGATTTCAATTGTGTTTATTTCTTTGATTTACTCTTGGATACATTTTTACTAAGGAGAGAGATGAAGAAAGCATATGTAGTCATCTACATTTGCATGGCCTAGAAATGAGAATGAGACTATAGTTATAGTTTTCAAATTAAAGTCAGTGTGATCATCCAAATGACATGTGCAATGAAATTACTTATATTAACTTTATGACAAAATATTAGTTATTTTTTTAATCAATGCATATTTACTTTGTTTATATTAACTATAGAGGACTGTCTTTGATCTTTATAATTTTAGCCAGGCCAGCATGACTCAGTGGTTGAGCATAGACTAAGAGGTCATGGCTCGATTCCCAGTCAGGGCACATGCCCAGATTGCAGGCTCGATCCCCAGTGGAGGGGCATGCAGGATTAATGATTCTCTCTTATCATTGATGTTTCTATCTCTTTCTCTCCTTTCCTCTCTAAAATCAATAATAATAATTAAAAAACTAGTTTTATATCATTTTTATATTATACTAGTAGCCCAGTGCATGAAATTCATGCACATTAAAAGGGAATTAATTACCCTAACTGGTTTGGCTCAGTGGATAGAGCATCAGCCTGTGGACTCAAGGGTCCCAGGTTTGATTCCAGTCAAGGGCATGCACCTTGGTTGCGGGAACATCCCCAGTGGGGAGTGTGCAGGAGCAGCTGATAGATGTTTCTCTCTCATTGATGTTTCTAACTCTCTATTCTGTCACCAACAATGGCTTCTTTTGGCTTCAGAGCTACTTTGTTCCAATAGTTGGTCTTTAAACATATTCTCTCCTCCCTGCTGTCAGGGGACAGGGTGCAGGTGAATAGGATTGCTAGCTCCTATAGGAAAGGCTCCTGACAGCAAACTGGCCACCTGTCAATTCCGTGAGGAAAGGGACTCCCTCCTCCCTCCTGTCAGGTCTGGGTTGCAGGTGAATGGGGTTCCTGGCTGGCAGGCCACTGACAGCAAGCTATCCAACAGCGGTTTCCGTGAGGAATAGGGCTCCCTCCTTTCTACTGTCAGGGTCTGGTTTGAAGGTCGGCCATGCTCCCTGTTGGGCCAGACCCAGAGTTCTACCGCGCCGTGGCCTCCACCTCAGCTACCCAGGACTGACTGATGCTGGGCACTCCTGGTGCTCTGAGGGTGGGTTCTTCCCTCAGGCCACACGGGAAACAGCTGGGGAGGGCACAGCCCTTGGCAAAATGACCCAGGATTCAGTGGTTCCATGCTCTGAGGGGGGGTTCCTGTCTCAAACCCCGTCCTCACTGGAAACAGCTTGGGGGAGGGTGCAGCCATTGCCAAGACAACCCCTGCAGGACTGACTTCCTTCCACTTGGTCACGGCAGTTCTTCTGGACGTGATGAACACCACCCATGGTTTTTATATAAGTAGATTAGCCATATATATTTTTCACCAAAAGTGATGTTTTGAGATCATTTAATAGATGATTTTGCTCATCATTTGCTAGTAAAGTGCTTTTGTAAATATGACCTATAAAAACATCTTGGGCCCTAGCTGGTTTGGCTCAGTGGATAGAGGGTCGGCCTGCAGACTGAAAGGTCCCATGTTCTATTCCGGTCAAGGGCATGTACCTTGGTTGTGGGCACATCCCCAATAGGAGTGTGCAGGAGGCAGCTGATTGATGTTTCTCTCTCATTGATGTTTCTGGTTCTCTATCCCTCTCCCTTTCTCTCTGTAAAAAACCAATAAAATATATTAAAAAAAAAAAACATCTTGGGAGCTCTTTGCTTTATTTGACCAACCACTTTTGTTCATATGTGAGTATGTTGGTTTTCATTACAATCTGGGTATACTCCTGGGAGTGTCTCATATGAATGCCATTTCTCATCTGTCATAGGAGAAAAAAAAATTGAAAACTTCTGCTTGAGGCTATTTTATACACTCCTGTGTGGTTAACTCTCTCCCATAGGTGGATGACTTCTGAGTCTATATAATCACCCACAATTCTTTCTCTGGAGCTATAGACATATATTAAGCCACCCACTGGACATCTTTACATGGATGTTCTAACAGGCTTAAAAAACACATTGTATCCGAAACTGAACTCATTTCTAACCTATTCCCCCACACAAACTGTTCTTTCAGTGTTATACATTTTCATTAGTTGCATCATCATTAAGCCAGTCTGTTTAAAAAAAATAAGAGTAATATTTAATGTCTCCCAGGTGAATAGCCTAGTCTTATGTAGCTCTTAAATGTCTCTGAAAGTATCTCTTTTCGTTCTCACTGCCTCCACCTTTGCACAACTGCTCATCCTTTTCTACTGGGACCATTTCAGAGCCCAGTGGTTCTCAAATTTGAGCATGCATCAGAATCATTAAAACATAGATTGTTAGACCACAACTCCAGACTCGACACTTCCTGATTCAGCAAGTCCAGGGGAGTTCCATGAAATTGCATTTTTAACCAGTTCCCAGTGATCTTGATGCTGTTGCCCTGGGAACACTTTTTGAGAACCACAGTGTTAGGCTCTTAAATGGCCACCTGCCACCAAGCTAGCCACCTTACTGTTTATCCTCCAAATTACCCTGCCAAAGGATCATTTAAAAAAAAAAACAAGTCTGATTACATCTATCTCTTACTTAAACCTTTTTTTACTATCTCAATATCACACTTGTAATAGACTTGGTT
Source organism: Myotis myotis (assembly GCF_014108235.1). Taxonomy (NCBI): domain Eukaryota; kingdom Metazoa; phylum Chordata; class Mammalia; order Chiroptera; family Vespertilionidae; genus Myotis; species Myotis myotis. Next base: position 55,999,890 of record NW_023416314.1, read on the forward strand.
GAACTTTTGCTACTCATATATGGGAAACCATGGCAATCTTGCCATCCTATACCTGGACAACAAGCATCTTATTTCTGTCCTATTGAAGTTAAGAGCTTTTTCCATGGTCCAGGGATAGTTTTAGTCAGTCTGGCTATGAAAATCTTAACCATCAGGGCTTGCTTTGTATTTTTAATCATAGCTTTAAATGATTTCTCTCTTTTCCAGTGTTAGGAAGAGGAGTGGGGTGTATGCGTATGTAAGGGTGGCCCATTGGTGGAAACAAAATTGTGTAGCTGGGTCCGGGTCATTTTTTTGCCAGTGCTCTCTCCTGGTATTATCATTTGCTCTTGCCTCTGGCGCTGGTGGTAGACAGCTGTTATCTATCTTATTTGACATATTAAGTGACAAACAGGTACCCAGCTGGCTCTTACTCTGCAGCCACTTTATATCAGTTTTTAGGAAGAGAAAGCATCACTGCTTCCTTTTTTAAAAAAAAAAAAAAATCTGAGCAGCTGTCTCCAAGCACACCAAGTGCTGATCCTGACCTGACAGGACCTTGTGAGGAGGTAAAGACAGGCCATTGAGATTCAAAGTGTGGACGTGTGGAATCTGTATCACTGGGAGCTCCTCCCCGCACCTTTCCTCAACAGAACTGCTGAATCCGAACCTGCAGTTCAGTGAGTACCTAGGTTTGTTATAGGCGCCTCTGACTTACACCAGAGAGGTGTTATCTGCTAGTGCAGCTCCCTCAGCCAGTGGGAGAGCGCTGTCCCCAACCGCAATCCTTGTCTGCATTGTGAAAAGCCAATTTATTATAGCAATCAAAGCATGGATCTTTATTGAAAAAGCAAAGCAAGCAAACCTATACATCTGGCTTATGAAGTACAGACAGGCTCTCAGCTAATCTGAAGAGCAAGTTGGGTAGGGATCTGAGGTGTTATATACCCCCCTGTCTATAGGTCTCAAATTCCTCTGCTATTTTGTTATAGATTAATTCTCAAAGTTCCTTTTTTTTTCTTCCTTTGTTGTGGCCTTCCCAGAATTCATGAAAAGCACCTGGCAACTTTATCTTGCCCAGCCTTGAGATTACTGACTTCTCTGCTTAGGGAGTAAATGGCCTTTTTTTCCCTTTCCCCTTTCTCTTCCCTTCCTGAATTCTCTTATTAGGGAGAGGGAGGTAAGCATTTGTACTCATGTCCTTGGCTGAGGAAGATAATGGCTTGTTAGTTACAAGCTGGCTGCAAATTGCCCACACTGTTTGGCCTTGTTTTACTTTTCCTGTTTCAGTTTCCCTATTCCTCCTGCCCTGAAGTCCTGTAATAGGTTGATCAAGTTCCAGAAGTACTGACCTTGGCCTCTACCAACCCTTAGAAATACTTACTTCAGCTATTGCCATTCTCTGTTTATTTGCAATAATATGATTTTATGAGATCTGTGATGAACCAGCTTTTTCACCTATAAAATGGGGACTGTAATGCCTGCCTTGGTGGATTATGATGATGAGTGTAAAATATCCAGTATAGCGTCCTAGGGGGAGCAAGTGTCCCATAATGGCAGGCCTATTAGGACTGTATCTTCATCTTTTTGGGTTTTAACAGCCCTTTGAAAGTCTTTATAAATAAGTCACCTACCTCCTCCAACAACCGCTAATCTACATCAGGGCCACTGGTGCCTGAAAGTTAAGTGAGAATGGGATTGTGGCTGGTTTATATTTAAAGATATGCTTAATTTTCAATTAAATGGCATAGTTGGGATGGCTTTGGGAAGCATAGAAGTGGCCTGCTTTGCAGAGTTGATTGGTTGATTTCTAGAAATATCAGATATTAATGTTGGTAGCTCTAAGACACCACATAATAGTGAAAAGGGAAATGCAAATAAAAAACAGTGAAATATGACCACAATCCATTTGAATGGCTAGGAATTAAAATACAACAATATCAAGTATTGGTGAGGATGTAAAAATCTGTAATTCTCTTACATTGCTGGTGGGGATATAAAATAGTACAGCCATTTTGGAAAAGTATTTGGCATTTTTTAAAAAAGTTAGCAACAATAAAAAGGAACCAACTCCAACAGGCAGAAAGTCAGTAAGGACATAGTTGAGCTCAACACCATTAATCAACTGAATATGTTTGACATCTATAGATTACTTCACTCAACAACAGCCGAATACACAATGTTCCCAAGTTCACATGGAACATTCACCCAAACAGATCACACACATTCTGGTCCATAAAACACACCTTACCATATTCAAAAGAATTGGAATCTTACAATATCTGCTCTTACACCACAGGAGAATTAAACTAGAAATCAATAATAGAAAGATAGCTGGAAAATCCAAAAATAAATGTGGAGAGTAAACAGCACATTTCTAGATAACACTTGAGTCAAAGAAGAAAACTCAAGAGAAATTTGAAAAATATTTTGAACAAAATGAAAATAAAAATACAACTTAACATAGTTTGTACAAAGAAGTGAAAGGAGTGCTCAGAGGGAAATGCATAGTAATGAATAAATATAATGGAAAGGAAGAAAGGTCTAAAATCAATAATTTAAGCTCCTGCCTTAGAAAACTAGTAAAAGGAGAGTAAATTAAGCCCAAAGTTAGCAGAAGAGAATAAATCTTAAGAATTCAAGATGAAATTGAAAAGAGAAAAGTCAGTGGAAAATATCGGCAAAATCAAACACTGGTCTTTGATAAGCCTCTAGTCAGGCTAAGAAACAGAAAGAATACAAATTAATCATATCAGAAGCAAAAGAGGGGACATCATTATAGATCCTATAGACTTTAAACGGATAATAAAGGAACACTGTGAACAATTTTAGCCCACAAATTTGATGACCTAGATGAAATGGGTCAATTCCTTAAAAAACACAATTTGCAAAAACTCACACAAGAAGAAACAGATAGTCCTGTACACACATACCTTGTTATCTTGGGCTTTGCTTTATTGTGTTTCATAGATGTTGTGATGCTTACAAATTGAAGGCAAGACTCTCTACCAGGGTCCTGATTATGACTTACTTTATTGCCATGGTCTGGAACCAAACCCACAGTATCTCTGGAGTATACCTATGTATACATCGAATCAATATTTAATAGCCTTTCAAAACAGAATTCTAACCAAACATCTAAGAAAAAATTATGCCAGTTCTCTACAACATATTTCAGGAGATAGAAGCAGAGGGAATATGATGTAACTCTTTCTATGAGACAAACATTTCCCTAGTGACAAAACCAGATGAAGATATTATTAAAAAAAAAGAAGAAAACTACAGGCCAATATGTCTCACAAGCACAGATGCAAAAATCCTTAACAAAATATTGGCAAATTGAATCCAACAGTGTATAAAAATAATTATTCATCACAGTCAAGTGAAATTTATCCCAGCTATGCAGGGCTGGTTCAACATTTCAAAATAAATTGATCCAAAATAATACTGAATGTAAACTGTAATTGAAAAATAAAAGAAAATCAATTCATGTAATCCATCACTTCAACAGGCTGAAAAAGAAAAAAAATGCATGATTATATCAATGAATACAGAAAGTTCTCAAAAATAGATGGTAACATAAGCCATCTCCTACTAGGCATCATGGCTGCCATCAGACCCGTCATGAAACTCAAGAATGTACAAAAGAGGACCAAGAAGTTCATCTGGCACCAGTTAGACCGACATGTCAAAATTAAGTGCAACTAGCAGAAACCCAGAGGCATTGACAAGAGGGTGAACAGAAGACTCAAGGGCCAGATCTTGATGGCAACATTGTCAGTAATATCTGTACCGGGTTGGTTGGGGGAGCAGGCCTCATGCCTGGTGCCACCTATGGTGCCACATATGCAGTGTTTGAACAGCTGCATGGCAGTCAGGCAAGGATATAGCCAATAAGAATATGGCCAGCCCTACTGGCATGCTGCTGGCAGGTTGTGTTATGCTGGATTACTTTAAGCTCCACTCCTAGGCCACCCCCATTCATACTGCAGTCTTGGCATCTTTACAGAACAAAGATGTCTGTACATTAGAGGCCAGGGTACCACATCAGATGTCATTAATAATATTGTCAATCAATTAGTACTATCAATTAAATGGTCAGTGCCTTGGAGGCTGAGCTATCTCCCAAAGTCCTTTCTACCCACTCTCTACCTCATTCTACTCACTCTGAACCCCCCACCAGCTTGGCTAGTGTGGACTCTAGAATAAATTAGCTTATTAGCTTCTGCCTCAACTCAGAAAAGGCAGAGGAGTGAAAAATCTGGTCTTTTTCTACTAAACTAAAATGCCATCAATGCCATAAATGTTGTTTGTTTAAATTTGCCAAACTTATTGTGCTGTGTATATATATTGAGAAATTCTTCTCTATTTTAAGCCACCATTTATACTTCTTTATGATGTGATACACTAAATAAATCCAAGCTGTTTGGAGAATCCTAGGGATCTCCCAGAACCTGGCACATGGATTTTTCTCTGTGTGTCATTAAAATTCAGGAAACCAGCCTACAGAGAAGTCTGCCTTCTCTCTAGAGCAGCGGTTCTCAACCTGTGGGTCGTGACCCCTTTGGGGGTCGAACGACCCTTTCACAGGGGTCGCCTAAGACCATCGGAAAACACATATATAATTACATATTGTTTTTGTGATTAATCACTATGCTTTAATTATGTTCAATTTGTAACAATGAAAATACATCCTGCATATCAGATATTTACATTACGATTCATAACAGTAGCAAAATTACAGTTATAAAGTAGCAACGAAAATAATTTTATGGTTGGGGGTCATCACAACATGAGTAACTGTATTAAAGGGTCGCAGCATTAGGAAGGTTGAGGACCACTGCTCTAGAGGTTGGTAATGAGTTAATTAGTGCAATAAAATTTGCCTGTGAAATAGAGATTGCAACCTCACCAATAAGTAAGGTGCTATAAAACTGACCTGTACAGAGTGCATTCACTCCCTCCCAGATATCCCATATTCCCCCGTGGGCTTGTTCATGTTAGGAGGGTATTTTCACTTGTGTAATTTTTCACACATGGACATTCCTGGAAGTGGGTTCTTAAATTCCTTCCGGTTGTGCTTGAGAGTCTACAGGTTAAATCTCCTGTTAACAGGTACTGGACCCAGGATTATTTGCTATACAAACAGAGCCATAGAATGTAAACTCCACACTTACTGCTTCACTGTCTGTAATGCTTTATTTATTTATTTATTTATTTATTTATTTATTTATTCTTTTACTCTGCTTTAAAGTCCTCATGTGGACTATAAATTGTCTCGTATTTTTCTAAATTAACTCTTTCTCAGTAACTGAGTTCATGGCCTTACAAATTGCTCAGTCACTTGGGCTGCGTAGCTGACGTTTGTGCCTGCTCTTCTATGTAGGAGCTCTGTGACATTGGATACGTTCCTTAACCTCTCTGATCTCCAGTTTGTTCACCTGTAAAATAAAGGCAAATGCTTACCTTCATGGGATTGTTGTAAAAATTAAATAACATTGCTTTAGTTGTCTGTGGCTGCATAAGAAACCACTTTAAAACTTAGTGGCTTAAAATAAGTGATTATTGGCCTGGCCCAGTAGCTCAGTTAGTTACAACTTCATCCTGATATGCCAGAGTTGCAGGTTGATCCCTGGTCAGAGCACATAATACCGTTGTGTGACCAGTGTAAGTCTTCCTCTCACTGACTGATGAATTTAGGTCACATTAAGAAGGAATCCCAAGCTGAAGAACATCAAATAATGCAGAAGGGAGCAATAGTGAAGGCATACTGAGATGCTGGAAGAAGAGGGAGTTGAGGTATTTATTGCTCATGATACAGTGAGAGCAAACATAAAGATGAAAGAAGCACCAATTTATCCTGGACCCTCCTTGCATTCATTTAAATGTTTATTATGAGATATGTAAGTTCTCATTTTTCCCACCATGAAGCTTATTTGAGTTAAGCTCTTAACCTAAGCTGGTTTGTTCACAGACTTTTCCTCTGAATGGCTTAAAATTGATATACTAATTTATTAAATCATTTATTAATATCCACAGTGTTTACGGTATAAATTTAAACTATATTCTAGTTTAAATTACACATGGTAATTCATCTCTGCCAAAAGAGGTATTTTCTAGAGTGTCCAATTGAAATCTGAAACATAATAGTTAGGTCCGTAAAATAAAGCCCTGAAAGTTTACTATAAGAAGGTGGAGGCTTTCCACAAAAGGCATAAAAGGTAAGCAAAGTAATTTTATTGACTACTTTTATAACTTTTTCTTTTATGAAAAGTTTAAACATATACAAAAATAGAGAGAATCATACAATGAATTCCCATTTATTCAATGCAACATGGATATTGGGGCCATTTTTGCTACACTTGCTTTGTCTGTTCTTTTTCTCTATTTCATTTTACCACTATGTACTTCATTATGCCTCTATAAAAATTAAAGCTATTTTTAATTATATAACCATATCATACCTAAAAATATTTAATAGTAAATTTCTGGATCATTTAATACCCTAACCTATTAAGATATTTCCCCTATTGTTTCAAAGATGTCTGTTTACAGTCAGTGTTCAAAATAGGGTCCATCAAGGTCCACAGAAGACATTTTGTTGTCATGTGTCTTTATCTAGAACTATTGCCCTTGCTTTCTTTTTCTGTGTTTTATTGATTTGTTGAAGGAATTAGATGAATTGTTTTGGGAAATGTTTCACATTCTGAATTTGTCTATTTGCTTCCTTATGATGTCATTTAACTTGTTATTTTATCTTCTACATTTCTGTAAACAGAAATTTACCTTAAAGTTGTAGAGGGGTGTCGGTGATATAAAAATAATTTGTCTTTTTAACTCATTCATGAAAAACAAAAGAATCAAACAATGAACGCATAAATAAGTAGAACAACAAATTGATGTTCTCTCTTTCTCTCCCTCTCCCTCTCTCCTTCCTTCCCTCTCTCTTTCTCTCCCCCTCTCTCCCTCACTCCATCAATCTCAGTTAATTTTAAAAAGTAATTATTTGATATGAGTCTGTAGGGTGGTGCTACTTCTCATCAGTATACTTTCTGAAGGATTATTAAAAGGGTATCTAACTAATGTCAAATTCTGACATCAATACAAAGCTGGACAACTAGATAGAATCACCCTTTAAATATCTCTACTCACCATCATTTTCATAGACTTGCTTCATAGAAGAGTGCTTTTAACATCTTTCCTCAAGATCTGCTATGCAAAATATTGTTGGGGGTCATCTCTCATTTTTTGGGAGAACAATGGATCTGTTTTCAAGGCCAGTAGGGAAGACTCCTCTCAAAACTGAGGACTACCATGCATCTATGTCATCCTCCTGCTAGATAATGTGAGGTATCTAATCCATTCACAATTTCCCACATTGTTTTGGCTACTAGGAAATGGAGGTAAAAGCCTCGAACATTTCTTTCTCTGTGAAATTTTCTCTTTTCATTCTATATTATTGCTTGACTTTAATGTATTTTACTTTATTCCATTTTCTTATATTTTGTTTTACTGTGAGCCACTTAAACCACAAGTTAAACACAAAAGGAAAAACTGGGTTTTTCACTTTCACATTCCTTTTCTTCATCCCAGTCTATTTTCTTTTTTAATATCTTTATTGATTTCAGAGAGGAAGGAAGAGGGAGAGAAGGGATAGAAGCAACAGTGATGAGAGAGAATCATTGATTGGCTGCCTCCTGCATGCCCCCTACTGGGGACCCAGCCCACAGCCCCCACAGCTGGGGCATGTGCCCTTGACCAGAATCAAACCCGGACCCTTCAGTCTACAGGCCTATGCCCTATCCAAAGAGCCAAACTGGCTAGGGCCATCCCAGTCCATTTTCAACATTGACTTCAACTACATCTCTTGAAAGCAGTGTTTAGATTGCCCTTTCCTTGTTAAGTTTTCTTCAATGTTCCCTCAATTTGGGATATATGCAAGGCCCTCCAAAATTTTAGCTCACACTGTCTTCTTCCCACTCTTAGGGGGTTTAATTTTCCTAGATATGCCATATGTTCTAGCCATTATAGATGCTTTCATGTACCTAAATATGACCTGTCCTTTAACTCCCATGTGATGACTCTCCTCATTAAGAACATTCTTAATTGAGTCTCTGCCATTTCAAGTCGGTCCGTTAGTCAAGGCCTAGTTCGAATGGCACCTCCTTAATGAAAAGGTCCCTGATTATCCCCTTCCAGATATACTTCTTTTATTCTCTCTGAAACCTCAGAAACCTTTTATTGGACTTTTGAACTACTTCACTTCACATGATGTCTTGTATTCCTTGTTTATCTACTTGACTCGAGCCTTAATCAATTCTATGCTTCTTGAGGTAGGGAACATATTTTAGCCAATGTCTGGATCCTGGAGTACTCAGCATAGGGCCTTGCATATAGTAGGTACTAAGTAAAAGCACACCAAAGTGGAGTAAATATGATAACGATTATAGTTTTTTATAATTTTTTGTTTGTTACGTGCCTTGCATTATTTTATATGCTTTGCATTTATTAGTCCTTATATCAACCCTATTAGGCAATTAGTGTTATAATCCTCATCTTAGAATATAAAAACTGAGGCTCAGTGTGACTAAGAAATGTGCCTGAGGACACACAAGTAACAGGAAGTGAATGCTGAGTTCCAGTTCTAGCAGGAGCTCCAGCACCCAAGTGTGACCTCATCACGGGGATGTGTGCATTGTGAATTTCTCATACACTTATTGGAAAGTGGACTAGGTTTCAGCCATAGATCAATGTTTCCTCGTGAAAATAATTCCATAGACGTGTAAAACTAAAACATTTTTAGGATGCTCACTCATTTTATATATTAATCCTGGAAGGCAAATTTATCAGCTAGTCCATTGCAAAGTCAGGATGTGGACTGTGCTTCCGATCCCAGATACAGTTCTCTTTTCATTATCCCATGGCTCTCTCCCTGTGTAACCTATAGGGAAAGTAATTGCTAACATTTTTGAGCATCTGCTATGTGTCAGCTACTGTCCTAAGTGGTATACATATATTAACTTGTTTAATCCTCACATGAACCAATTATATTAACAGAGAGAGAGATACTGACACACAGAAATGTTAGCTGACTTGCTCAAGGTCAGTCAGGGAGTGGAGCCAGGAGAAAATCAAGTTGGTGGCACCAGTGTCCCAACTACTGCTACTGTAGCTGCTTCTCAAAACATTGGGTGACCTATATAGTCCAGGATGACAAAAGCAGACTACCCAGATAAATAAGACTATTTGAACCCAAGATTAAAGAGAGAGGACATCTCAAAAAATGGCAAATCAAGCAGTGAAATTACTTTTTTGTAGTAATGGCAGACAAAAAGAGACAAAACTTAGAGGAATTATGTATTGTTAAAGCAAGAGAATAAACTAAAATAATGATATGAAGTAGAAACAAAGCAATGCTGACTTTTGAAAATAGGAGGGGGATTTGCAAGAAATTGATCCATTTCTGGGTCATTACTGTGGTTGCTAAACACTGACAATATTACTAATGGCTCAATTGGGAATATGCAAAATATCTTCTGGAAGCTGATTACAGACCTAGACATTTCTGGAATAGAGGCGCTTGGTCCTTGGGGTTTCCCTGACAACTTGTACAACATAGAAACTCAATATGGTAAAGTGTTCTTCACACCAAAACGAATTTGCTTACACTGATATGGGAAGCTCCATGTATTGCACTTGTGATTGTGCCAAAACACACGTAAAAGTGAAAGGAGACATATTTCAATGGGAAAAATAAGGCTTACTTTCACAAAAGCAATTTAAAAAGTTGGAATGTCTTGCCACCAATTTTGTAAATGCTTAGAAACTGACACAGTCTGAGTCAAAACAGTGTCTATGGAGGAAAACTTTAGTCTGGCTCTAATCAGCATTGCTACAGTTTAATGCAAATTTAGTCCATGCAGAATGGATATAAATGAATGAATGTTGCTACAAAGAGAGAGAAAATATTAATGTCCAAATACAAGGTGATACTTTTTCTATTCCTCAGAAAAAAAAAAGGAATTGCCTTAAATTCAAATCTTTATAAATGTTTTTATATTATCAGCTATTCTCTTGGCTTTTTATTTTATTTTTGTTTGTTTGTTTGTTTGTTTTGAACAAGAAGAAACTACTCTAAGGAGGAAAACAATAACATTAGCAGTGCCACTTCTGGATTTTTATAGAAATTATCAGGAGAATAAATCTTAATAAAAGGCAAAACCCTCAATTAGGAATGATACTCATTATTCTTGAGAGAGTGTTCTTACAATTGCAGGTATTGGTTGCCATTATATACATGCCTTTAAAAAATCACTTAAGACAGTTTAATTTTTTGGTCACAAACATACCTATTAGACAAATGGGGAAACAAGTAGTCCTAATATGATGCAATTGGATTTTTGCAACTTCACTTAACGTTTTCAATGAAAGCATCAAACATGGATTCATAAAGTGCTTTATCTCAACAACTTAGACAAATGGGATAGGTTTGGAAAACTTTAAAGAAGTTGAAAAATGGCTTTGGGTTGGGAAAGACCTTGTAGTAAAGTTTCATGGGAAGAGAGTAAATGAAATTATTCCATGATATCATGGTAAAGAAAAAATAATATTTCTAAATTAGTTTATTATTTAATATAGTCTGTTAAATAATGTATTTAATAACCTGTGCATAAGTGAATCCATTAATCAAACATTAGACACAGATACTTATCTAGTTAATATGTTCCTCAAAGTCATTCAGCTTTGTTCAGCATATTTTTCTTTCATTTAGATCTTATCATTAATAAACAGGGAATCATCCTTCTTATTTTGGTGGTTGCTTCTTACTTAGGCATTTACATTACATCCTAAATGGAACATTCTATGGGAAAGGGAAGGAGATTTTGAAGTTATTGAGCAGTAATATATAATAGCAAAGGAAGAAACTGAGATATCTGGACATACAAGTAGTATTGTGGAAAGAAGTGCAAAGGACATTCAAATAAATTATATTTAAATATTTAAGCCTATGACTAGAGCACACCAAAGTAACTTCATCTGGTTTTGGTCTTTCAGATTGATAAAAGGTGTTATTTCTGTGAAAAGGTATAAAAATGAACTTCACTTTAAGCCATCAAAAAGAGATGTTAGAAGGCCCGATTTATAAATATCTTGTTTTCCCCAGGATAAGAAAAGTCTCTGGGATTGATCCTTTCAAGGTATTCATGTTGTGATGGAATTGGGTTATTTCGACCCCAACTTTATTTTTGTCAGCAGCAAGGTCCTTGTTTACACAGTTACTTCATCTCTTTGTTTGTTCACTTGCATTTACACAATGTTGCTTATCTTCATTGAGTATTTGCTTTGAGCTGACCCTGGCGCCCTGCAAGCCACAGAGGTAGCAGCTTTAAGAATCAATGTCCTTTCTTTCCGGTACCTCATGGGGTTGAGGGAATCAGCAATCTTTGGGCAGTTGTAATGGAAGCATAAGCAGGTGCTATGAGAGCACACAAGAGGGGAAATCAGAAGGCTGCCCAAAGGAAGTTGTCTCTCTAGGAATGAGTGAATGGATGAGTGAAAGAACTGGGGAGGTAGAGGGAGGGAGAAGAAAGAGGAGGAGAGAGAAAGGGTGGGCGTTCTGGGTGCGTTCAAAGACACTGACAGCTAGAAGAGCTGTCATCACAGGCCGCCATCTGCTCATTACCTGGTATTCAAAGCTTTTACTTTCCCCCCATCATTTCTTATCTTGCATATAATTATTGTTGAACTCATTTTACCTACAAAAACTTGCCCTGATTCTGATCTTCTATAAGGTGAGAGTTTCAAGATTTAAGGTGAACATCCGATTTTTCTATGAAGTAATTTTGGCGGGAATGATGAACTCTCCACATTGATTAATTAGCCTGATTAGATATCTATTGGTTGGCAGCGGCACTAATTCTTGTGATTAGAAGGTTTATTGTTTTTCTTAAGCTACCGCTCAGCCCAATTGCTGCCTCTTCAAAGCCTGTTTGTTCTTTTTCATATTTCTCTCTGGGAGCAAGTGGGTTTCATAATTTTGTTCTTTCCTTCACACCTCCTGCTTTCTTCATGACTCCTCAAATGCCTTCTTGGTAGTGAAACAGATTTCTAGAAAGAGATCGTTTCCCCTTCCTCTTTGCTGAATGAACTCCTTGTCCTGATATCATTTTGATCTCTTACTCCTACTGGAAATGGTCTTGGAGTTCATTTGATATCTTATCACCCTCCTCAACTGTCCCTCTTTCTACTCTCCTGATTGCCTGGAGCAGCTCTTCACAGGCCAGCCAGCCTCTGCCTGGGGGTCTGACATAGTCCCAGTGCCATCAATTCCCCCATGGCCAAAACATTCACCACACTCCATGTTTAGCTAAATAAACAACAAACTGCAAAGACATCATTTTTAATGAGAATGACTCTATGACTCTTCTACCTGATTCGCTCATCTTTTTCCAAGTAGCCTTTCTACCAAAAGGATTTCAAGCTCTCGATCTTCTCCTCTGAAGCTATTTGGGATCTGTGTAGAGCCCTCCAGGAATGGGCAGCTGAAAGTATGAGCCTTACTTGACTGTGATTATTGTTTTTATTCAGACTGACAGATGCTTTTCACAGTGTCTGGCTGAGTTTCACCGGGAAAGAGCTTAAAATGCACAAGAGGAGGGAAGCACTCTGTCCCAGGATCCCCTCTGAGCTGATAATAGTCTATGGGAAGCCATCTATTTCAACAGAAAATAAACATGCCTTGGGATGCCAGGAGCCTATTTTCAGCTTTATTAAGCTATTTTCAGCTTTATTAAAAAATCTGTGTTTAATTTTTCCAATCATCTTCTCTGCTGTTCACTTAGCATTTCTGTGTGTGTGGATCAATTGGAAGACTTATTAAGAATGCAGACACTGGGTCCTGCTCCTCATAGAAATGCACTGTCTTAGGAGAAGAGCAGAGAACCTGGGAGATATCCAAGGGCCTTGTCACAAACTTGTACCTAACTGGCTTTTCACAAAGAAGCACATTCCTGGTCAGGTGTTGCCTGTGCCTGGGTCTGCAGAAATTTTTTTTTTTCTGTTGAATGTTTTTTTGTTGTTGTTTTGTTTGTTTTCCTTTTAAAAAGTTCCTTGGACCCATATGGATTGGTCACCTGTAATAAATCAGACACTACTGTAGACCAGAGTTAGCAGTTTTTGTGTGGGGAGAGAATAGGGTCAGATGGTAAATATTTTACACATCACAGGCTGTATGGTCTCTGTTGCAGCTATTCGGTTCTCCCATTTTAAAGTAATGGGAGCCATCCTATATAATAAAAGCCTAATATGCTAAGTGTCCGACCATTTATTCGACTGTTTGACCAGTCGTTATGATGCACACTGGCCAGCAGGGGGCAGAGGCTCCAACTGGTAGATTAGCTTGCTGCTGGCATCCGGCCCATCAGGACTGAGCAAGAAAGGCTGGACATGCCCTGGAGCCCTCCCGCGGTTTCTCCCCAGCTGGCTAACCTCCCACGTCTCTCCCTAGCCCCAATCATGCACCAGTGGGGTCCCTCGGCCTGGACTGCACCCTCTCGCAACCTGGGACCCCTTGGGGCATGTCAGAGAGCCAGTTTCGGCCTGATCCATGCAGATCAGGCCGAGGGGCCCCACCGGTGGACAAATTCGTGCACAGGGCCTCTAGTCAATAATAAGCATAGCTGCATTCTAATAAGACTTTGTTCAAGGATATACTATGATTTGAACTTCACATGCCATGTAATACTGTTTTTCTTTTGATTCTTTTCAACCATTAAAAAATGGAAAAGCCGTTCTTTGCTCATGTGCCATACAAAAGTAAGCCTGTGAGCGATAATTTTTGACCCACTACTCTAGCCAAAGGGGCTTAAGTAATGAACAAGACCGAAGCCTTGATCTCATGTGACTTTCATTTTCCAGGAGGGAAAACAGTGAGCATGGAAACATATAAATAATGAATGTTATGTCAAGTTGTAAGGGCTAGGAAGAAAGAAGAAAATAAAGAATAAAAATAAAATATAGGTATAGTGACTGAGGGCAACTGGCAGTAGAGGGATGGTGGGGTGTGGGTTGCTATAGGAGACCAGGGAAGGCTTCTTCAAGGTGGCATCTGAATTTATCTCCGAATGTTGCCAGCGAGACTTGAGAATGTCTGGCCCAGGTAGAAAGATCAGAGAAGGCAAACCCTGAGTTGGGATAAGCTTGGGTGTTTGAAGAAGCAATAGGATTGGTCTGGCTGGAGAGGCCACTGTAGAGAGGAAGAGGAGGGCATGTAATGAGAAAGGAAGGCAGTCCTAGGCCAGGTCAGACTCTGGGATTTATTAATATGTTAGTGCTAGACCATAGGTAGGTTTAAAGCTAGAAAGTGATGGGAAATGGTTTAGGCCTTTGGACAGGTCCCTTTGGCTGCTGTGTGGATGAGGGACTGTGATGGGGAAGGAGAGTGGAGGCCAGGAGGGCAATAGGGGACTAGTCCAAAATAGAGGCTTGACCATGGACTCTTCTAACACTTTTCTTAACATGTGCACCTGATTGGAGCTGAGGAGAAAGAGTGATATAATATTGAGCTCAGGTCAGACTACCAAATGAGATTTTTATCAATAACACTACCAAAAGATGAAGTCCAGATTATATAACCTTAGTAATGCTCACGGTGATAGCTATTTGTGGGGTACTTGCCAGGTGTGATGTTGCTTCATTTAATCCTCACAGCAATTTTGTAATTGCCTTTACCTACTTAATAGATGAAAAAACTAATATGCTAATAGGTTCTTCAATGGGCCAGAAGTCTCAAAACTGGTAAGTGGAAGAGGGAGTCTAGGACCCATGCTTCTCTGATTCTTTTCATGGGATCTTTTCATGTATATTTCAGTTACCTGTTACTTCCCATCAAAGTGTTATAGCTTAAAACAGCAGTGATTTCTTATTTCTCATGATTTGGAGCTTGGCTGGGCTCAGTGAGCAGTTCTTCTGCTCTATGTGTTGTTGACTGGGATTATAACATGGGGCTGTAAACGGATGGGAGCTCATCAGGGCGTGGACTATCCAAGATCCCCTCACTCCTCCCATGGCCGGCAGCTGGTGCCAGGTGGCTGGGGTGTCTCTGTTCTTCTGCATGTGATATCTCAGCCACCATTAGGCTAGACAGGCTTTCTTACTCTATGTTAGATGGGCTCCAAGAGGGACCATTCCAGAAAGACAAGCCCCAGTGTGCAAGGGTTTATCAAGCTCTGATTGTATTGCCCTTGATGATGCCATTACCTCAGAACAAGTCATGTAGACAAGTCCAACATTAAAAAGAAAAGACTCCACATGGGAGGCGGATTCATTAGGATCCACCATTACCTATGACATTGTTATTGTAGCCTCTGCCTTTATACAGAAATGTATGGGAAGAAGCTCCTCTTTTGTGGTAAAGTAAGACTCTTCTCAGTAACTAAGGATAAGCTAAGGTACCAGATATGTATTTACTCATGTGTTGATAAGACATTTATTGCGTCCCTACCATGAGTGAAACACTGTGAAGAACTGAGTAAGATATGGGTCCTTTCCCCAAGGTGCTTAGAGTCTAGAAGAAATATTATGCTACCAGGTAAGTACCTAAAAAAAAAATAGGCAAAAGTTGGTGGACAGAATATATACTTTATATTTATTACAAATTGCTCTTAGTGAAGGGCTCAATAAACTTCACAGACATGTTCTTTTTTATAAACTATATACTTTTCTCTTGGTTGCTATGATTTTCTACATCATAAAAGGAATTGAAGCATTTATTTTTTCAGAAAATTAGAGGGCTTTGTGAAAAGTTAATTTTTCTCAAAGATGAACTAATATCTAGTTTAATTCAGTGTTTGAAGAAGTAGAATTTCATCTGCTACTATGACCTCCAAGTTTATTTGATCTCTGACTGGTTTTGGTCACTAAGCAGTATTGATTTTTTTTCATTGAAATCTTTCAGGGTCAGCTTCCAATAAAACAACAACAACAACAACAACAACAACACACACACACACACACACACACACACACACACACACACACATAAAACACTGGAATGAAAAGTTTCAATCTACTCATCTTGTGTATGACAGATCTCTGAAGAATATAAAATGTTACATATAAATAGATGCTCATTTAATTTGAAAGTCTAAGCTAAGACCTGCAGTTCCTTATTATAATAAAGGTGTTTGGTATTCTGATGAGTTAAAAACAAAGAAAAAAAAGCAACAATACCATTTAAGATGTGCATACAGTATTTCAGACACTATCTAAATGCCTTCTATGTATCATTTCCTCTTACCTTTGTACATGTCTGTGATGTAGGTACTGTAATTATCTTTATTTTCTAGAAAAGAAAGTTTTAAGTAAAAGAGTTAAGTAAATTGCTCAAGACACAAAAGCAGGGCTTGAACTTTGATCCTTAGATCAGGGGTGGGCAACCCCTGGCACGCGTGCCAAACATGGCACACCAGTAACTTTTGCTGGCACGCGAAACCCTCTCTTATAATTTTCCATTTAAAATTTTTTTCTTAATATCGACTTTTTTATTTTTCAGATAAATTCAGTGTAGGTGCATCTTAGATAAATAAAGAATTTTACATAACAAATTATCTTAAAGACCATAGACATGGATTGACGAGAGAGGGGAAGAGCAATTTCTATGCCTCTGCCTTAACTCTCCCTGCCTTCCTAGATCCGACCAGTGTTTTGGTTTCATCCACATACGCTTGTGAATCTTTGTTCTCAGTGATGAATTTTGTTAAGCCTTGTAATAGGAGTAGCCTGACGGATGAAAGTAGTAGCTCGTGCATATCTCTGAAGGTCACGAAATATAAACCTGATGTAAAATCTCTGTCATCAGTGATGCAGCAGCAAAAGTCCCACTGATAATATCAAACGGAGTCATAAAGTTTTCTGTCGGACTATCAGTGTACATGTATACATTAAAAAATAAATGTATTTTCATCATCATATACTGTGTTTTTGTCGCTTGAATGAATTTTATTATTTCTTCAAGGTTCTTCACATATGTACACCTTAAGAGATATCAAGTAGGTGTAACATGTCCTCAAAAAATTAGGGTTGGCACGCAGAAGAATTTTGAGTCAGAGATTTTGCTGGTTTTGGCATGCACTCACAAAAAGGTTGCCCACCCCTGCTCTAGAGTCTCAAGCCCATTTTTTTTTACCTTTTTGTATCACAAAAATAGCAAGAGGAAAAATATTGGAATGCTCTTCAGGAAACTTGAGTTCTAGTCCTAAGCACTGAACTAAGGAGCTCTGTGATCTTGGACAAATCAACTTCTCCTGCTTGAAAAAGAAAACGTTAACTCCCTTCTCTGAAGCACAGACATTTGCAGCCCACATTTCTATGCTAACTTAGCGCCTACATTTTCTTCAGTTTACATGGTATCTTCTGCATGTCTGATCTCCCTTACTCTGTTGTACTTTTTCTTATTTTTTTACTTAATATTTATCACCTAATATTCTATATTATTCTTTATTTTTTCATTTTTTTGTCTCACCCTTTCTAGGACAAGCTCCAGTAAATTAGGGATTGTCCTTGGCTTTGCTTAAAGACGAATGTCAAGTGCTTCCCAAGCTTTCCAGCACAGAGAAGACTTCCATTAAATACATGGTGTTCATTTCTTTAAAGGGCTATGAAGGTGGAAAATAGGAGGAGGCATTTCAGGGTAAAGAATATGGGGAGAGAAGGGACAATAAGACATTAGGTGTCTTAGTTTTTTGATGAGTTTAGTTTATGTCAGGGAGCAAGGATGGATGAAGATGAGACTGTAGGTAGGAAGCACAGTGGAGCCAGACTTCAATGTCACACATGAGAGTCCAAGTTTTTATTTGTTAGGTGATAGAAAGTCAGTTTGATCACCAATGCTTGTTAGGACACCAAAATTCTAGGGGCCCAGTGCTTGGTTCCAAGAGACAATCTTTGACACTTAATTGTATTTGGAGGTGACATTTAACTTTTTGCTCAATTGTCTGGTCAATTGTTCCTGGGCAATGACAAGAGCAATCCAGGAAATAAGAAAAGATGTTAGACTCTGCGCTCAGTGAGAAAAACGTGCAGATGCAGATGCAGATGTGTTATTCCTTATTTATGGTAATTGAATTTTAAATTTAATTTAGCAGTAAAAATCTGCTATTTAAAGGATTGTTACACTGGAAAAGACTAGAGAAGCACATAGATTCTAGGGGTACTTAGAACATCATTTGATTCCTGATGGGTGACAAGCATAAATGCATCCAAATTAATCATAATTGCCTTTCTAGCAAGTAAAATGAAGCAATGTGTGTATCAAAAGGATGCTTCCAAAAGATATGAAAAGATTATGATAAAGAGCAGAGCAAAAGACCCAGGCTACAAAACCATGTGGTGAACAGGCTACAAAACTGTCTACTGTGCATGATCTAGACAATATAGATTTTATGTACATATTACACTTATTCTAAAAATTGCATAAGCATCATGTTAAGAAAATAGCTGCATATTATTCTATTTTGAGCATTTGCAACCATCTATTTAGCCCTTCTGCATACCTTTGGACATTTCAGTTTCCAAGTTTTCATCATCATAACCAATATTGCAATGAATATCTTCATGCACCTTTTTTTTTCTGTATTAAGGATTATTTTCCAAAGGGACCATACTCACAATGCAATTAGTTAGTTAAAGGATATGAATTATTTTTGCATCAATTCTGTCTGCTAATTTGATGAGTGGAAATTGGCACGCGTTAGTGCCTTCCTTCCTTCCTTCCTTCCTTCCTTCCTTCCTTCCTTCCTTCCTTCCTTCCTCCCTCCCTCCCTCCCTCCCTCCCTCCCTCCCTCCCTCCCTCCCTCCCTCCTCCCTCCTTTCTTTCTTTCTTTCTTTCTTTCTTTCTTTCTTTCTTTCTTTCTTTCTTTCTTTCTTTCTTTCTTTCTTTCTTTCTTTCTTTCTTTCTTCTTTCCTCTTTCTTCTAATGAGGTTGAGATGATATTTAACTGTTTCCTCTGCTCTGAAATACCTGCTCCTGCACTTGGACCTTTCATCTCTGGGAGCCTAGTGTTTTTCATTTGGATATCACACCAAGAATTCCGTCTATGCAGAGGCCAAGGCTCCCAGTCAAGACAAATGGTCAATATACTGAAACAATTAATCAATTCACTGGAACAGCTGGTCAATCTCCTGACATGATGGGTCATTTCATCTATACGAGAGGATCAATTTAGTGAAACATCTGGTGGAATAGAGATACATCCAACAACTCATGTTAGACAGGAAAGCTGAAATCAGTTGATAAGCCTCACAAACTAGTTTGTGCCTTGCTCGTGAGTTCACACGTACCTCCTTTCCGATTCTTTTCAAGGAATAATAATAGGGATCATAAAAAGTTCAGGTAACAGCTGCTTCTCCACGTACACTAGGAGCCTCTGCACTAATTGCAGTATGTCACCGTTTTTATCTTCTTTCCAGTTGGACGTTCTGAGAGTAATCTTCCCCTTGAAATTAACAGCCTTGACTCTCTCCTTTCAGTGACCCTTCGCCAGATGAAATTCTCATCGACTTCATTTAATAAATGAGAAAGCTCGTTCACTCATTTATCATGGGTTGCACTCTGCAGTTGGATTCATGCCAGATAAAGAGATAAGGAGATGATGTGAAACTATTTGAAATTATGAGTTCAAGGTTACTGCACTGGAGGTTAAAGAGGGAATTTTTTTTCACCTGACCCTATGGAAGATTTTTTATTAGTAGTGATATCCCCCATCGTTGCCACTATGACCCTGAGAGATAATAACATTTAAGGGCAGTAGGAGCCAAGGTCAGCAGGCACAAAAAGGGTCTGAGTTATTTTCATCTTATCCCATGCCTTGAATGGGAACTTATGGTTCCACTATAGGTTTGTTTGACAGAGGATTGAGTGTTAACAGTGTACCTTTTGCCCTAACCTGTGTGGCTCACTGGATAGAGAGTAGGCCTGTGGACCGACGGGTCCCAGGTTTGATTCTGGCCAAGGGCACATGTCTGAGTTGCAACCTTGATCCCCAGGGGGCATGTAGAAGGCAGTCAATCAATGATTATCTCTCATCACTGATGTTTCTATCTCTCTCTTCCTCTCCATTTCCCTTCCTGTCTGAAATCAATAAAACAAAACAAAACAGAAACCAAAAAAAAAGTGTACCTTTTCCCAGGATTTTCTATTCAGCTATGCAATTTGTGTATGTGTTTCTTTAAATATTTGCTCTAAAAATAGACACTCTAAATGCATTATTGCTGTATTCTTGTTCTGGTGGAATGAGCCTGGGTCCTGCATCAGGGGATGCTATTTTGTCCTGGCAGGTGTCATCTGCTGTCAACATCAACAGCCCTTTGGCTAATTAAAATTTAACAGATGTTAGTATCCATGTGGCATAGATTGGGTTATACTTGGTCTGTTTTAGATGAAAATATTCCAGTCATTTAACCCATTTGCTGCTAGCCTCAAATACATATATACAGAGGTGGGCAAAAGTAGGTTTATAGTTGTGGGTATGCAAAGCAGTTTATTCTTGCATAATTATTGATTACTTAATTAATGCATAATTTATTTGTAATAACAATAAACCTACTTTTGCCCGCTCCTGTATATTAGTGTGCAAATGTGTATGTGTTTTTTTCATAAAAGTAAATTAAGATAATAGGAAAAAAATGGACAATTCCTTTCTCCTTTTTAGAAAGTTTTTAACACCCATTCTCAGACACATTCACACATATTTATAGATACACACACAACAAAACACCTCTCCTCAAAAGAACAATTGCTCACAATAAAGTTGTAATTGTTTTCAATTCAGCCAGATGTAGTTCCTTTCTGGGCTCTCTGTTCTGAACATCCAGCTGCAGCAATGGGGCAGAGATCTAATCACATCCCCCCAGACCGGCCCAGGACAGACAGACACACTGGTTCTGCATCCACACTATGATTAAGTATAGGCACAGCTTCCTAGCTTCAATTCTAAGCTAGAAGCCAAAAGCCTTCTATATTATTTCAAAGGAAAGATCCAGCTAAACCTCTGCTTTCAACAAGCAGATTGAACCACAATTCAGCAGCCTGGATGACTCAAATGGTCAGGAACCCAAGATCCAATTTTATTAGTGAGTGATAGAAACAAGGAGTATGATTCTCTATTCTTATTTCACCTAAGGATTCAGGGCTATTTGTTATAGATCAGAGCCAAACTACTAGGTATACCAGCGAATAATGGCAGATTTTGTAATCAAAGAAAACACGATAATTTCAAGAGAAACATCAAAAGTGCTTTATTCAAAGTCATGTCCATTGCTAGCTACACATATCCCTCATCTTTCAGGTAATGTGTGGATACCATCCCAATAGAACTTTTTTTGATTTGATGCAAACCATTCAGAGACCCAATTTTCTACTTCTTCGTATGTTTTGAAGTGCTGCTCAGAAAGTGCATGTGCCATCTATTGGAACAAGTGGTAATCTGAAGGGGCAAGGTCTGGTGAATATGATCAAAGCGTGGTTCAAATTGACCTGGACGTTCTTTATCTTTCACATCAAAATCATCACTTTTAAAGCATTTAAACCATCCCTCACAAGTATCTTGAAATGAAGCATGTTCACCATAAGCTTCCCGAAGTATACAATAACTTTTTCTTCAAAATAAAGTAATGAATTAAAACTTCCCGCAAATGCTCTTTTTTTGGCACGAAATTCGACATTTTTAAGCATAAAAATATCTATGATGTTAACACCTTCAGCAAATTTGACGTATGAAGTTTTGAAGCTTGCTGTCAACACAACAAAATAGCATACATATCAAATCGCATATATATCAACATATGTGTAACTCCATCTATTGAAAAAATCCGCATTATTAACTGATACACCTTCTAAACAAACAGGTCTTGTGAAGTCAAATGCTAAGCAATCACATTTGATGATCTAGTTTTTAAGTGAAGACACCGAGAAAGCTGAGAATGAGCCTCCCTAAACTCTCCCTCTGAGAGGGTTGATAGTAGGTCTTCAGGGAGACTGAAGACTTGTAAGACTGGCCTGTAAGACCTTGAATTTCCTTGTTAGGGTGTGAAGAAACATGTGTGAAGAGCATCTAGGTATGGAAATGTGATGGGAGCAGCATCAACTATAAAGAATAATCAAATGTCTTATTCTCTTATCATAAAGTTTATGGTTCCATTTCTAAGATTACTATGTATTCTAGGAAGAAAACTGTTTTTAAAGGGAACATCAAGATCTTACTTTGCTTCCATTCCTCTAAAATCCTATTTCTGTTTATTTTATCTCTCTTCTCTCCAACTCACTCCTAGTTCTTCAACTTTACTCAGAAGTTTGCCTAGCAGTGGGGAACCATTTTCTTATGACAATATCTTGTGATAACATCATAAACCACTGACATTATTTCTAATTATAGACACAGTAAATGGTTTAATTTCCTCCTTGAACCACTTTATGCCCTTTATGTCAAACACATTCCTTTTTATCATCCCTTAGGGTTGATGTCATATTATAGGAATTTCACAAAGGTTGGGAGTTCGGAAGGGTAGCAGTCACTGAGAGGATGGTGTTACAGCCGATGTGCAGGTTCAAGGGCAGGATGGACTTGCATGTTGGAGCTGAAGGGGAGGAAGCTGATGAGGTAATGGGACTGGATCCTGCAGATCCTGAGTGCATGTTAAGAATTTTTTACTAGTATCTGATGAGCATCCATTGAAAGGTTTAATTTGTGTACAACCTGTCATCCAAGTTGACTGAGCTTTCCTTTCAAACTTCAGTGTGTGGGCTGCAGACACCAGGCAAGTCACCCATGTAGTAGCTCTATGAGCTGAAAATTAATCTGTGTGTTTCAGTAGCAAAATCTGTAGCTTTACTGGTTTCTCACATAGAATTTAATGACTCTGAAGAAACTTATTGATGCTATCAGGGAACCAATACATTTGCAAAAAGAAATGCATTATCTATGCTGTAAAATTAAATGTTGCATTGCAAGGCAATATACTAAATATCTAGTTAGTCAATTTTTGTAAACTAAATGTTATAAAATTATATTGGAGCAAAAGAGGCAGCATAAATCCATGGGAATATATTTCTTCAAGAAGTTATGTTGTTAGCCTGTATTGATTGGAAGGCTTTAATCACCTCTTTACAAAAGTATATATTTTCTGTGCTTGTGAAAAGATGGTCATTATTTTGCCCTTGATGTCCTTTAGTTTTGCATATGTCTAATTGGGGTTTTGAGGGCATATACATTTTAGGAACTACTTTTTTGCATATTGGCATAAAATTAAATTAAATACATATTTCTTATCATTTAAAGCAAATATTAATAACACGATCCTGTGTACCTGGGATTCTGCTTTAAAAACCTCTAAAATAGACCATGCCTTACATGCTCCATTAACTTCCAGTGTAAAAACTAGAGCTATCCCCGAGACATTTTGAAGATATCCTGTATAAGGTGTATAATCCCATGATTCTGCATTAAAAGAACTTCAATAGCCTCTTCTGATACCTAAGGAAATAACAGCTAACATTTATTGAGCAACTACTATATGCTAAGTATTTTACATATTGTCTCATTTAATCTTCATGAACTAGCAGGTAATGGCTATAATTATTTGTCTGGTTTCTTTTTTAAAATTGAGATTCTTAAAATCTTCCCTAGTAAGGAAACCTGACAATCTGGCTACCTGACCCTGAGCACTTAGTTAGCATTGGGCAGGCCCAATGTCCTCTCTCCTTCAGAATTCACAGCACTTACCATTGGACCCGCCCAATGCCACCTCTCCTTTAGGGTTCAGAGAAGTGTGTGAGGAGTGGCCCCTTCTTCGAATAAGCACCAAATTCAATGAAAGAAGTAGAAAAACTGAGAGTAGATGTGGCTTGTTGAATCTTCCATCAGGAATATGACCTTCGATCCCGTATAATAAGACTCTTATTTTCACAGCTTTAACTGCTTGACTATTTTCAGGCAACTTCAAAGGCCATTAACATGAGATAATTCTCAATTTTGCTGATGTGCTGATTTGTATCTGTTACATTTCAGGGTCAAGTCAAGTCATTAGGCACTCTGGAAACAGACAGTTACTCGATTAATTATTCCACAAAGGTTTATGGAGCATCTCTGGGGGTGGCTGAGAGCACACCTTCCAGTGCCCTCCTTCCTAGGTTCACATCCCCGCTGTCACTTCCTAACTGCAACCTTGAGCATGTTTCTTGGCTTTGTCAACCCTAGTTCCCCATCTGTGAAATGTGGGTAGTGATAGAATTGATGTCATAGAGCTGTGGTGAGATAATATAAATAAAGCACTTCAGCACAATATCTGAGTCACAGTCAGGGCTCAGTAAATGTTAGCTGTTATTATTAAGAGCATCATTTTCCAGGTACTCTACAGGGTGCTGGGACAAAATGATGAGCAAGCCCAGAGGTGGTCCCTGCTCTCATGAAGCCAGTGTTTGAGGAGCTGAAAGAACAGCATGATTGGAGCACAGGAAACAGGGAAGAGATGGTAGATCAAACCAGAGCTTGTAAATGTAACAGCCTTAATCCTCAAGGCAATGGAATGTCATTAAAGTGGCTAAGAAGGAAAGGTGAAATTTAAATATACACTAGAGGCCCAACACACGAAATTTGTGCACAGGTATGATTCCTAGGCCTTCGATCAGAGCCATTTTCCCTGGCTGCCCACAGTCAGCCCCACCCCACCCCAACCTCCATTCCCTATTCGCCATCAGGCGATTGGAGCCTGCCAGCTGGGGGGGAGAGGGGGTGAGGAACCGCCTGCTCGCTGGCCCCACCCCCCACCGTGGGTCACCCTCTGTGTGTGGGGCAACCCGCAGGGCAGAGGACTTGGCCTGGTGCTGCCAGTGTCTGCTGCCACCCACCCCCTGTTCCCCATTCACCATCAGGTGATTGGAGCCTGTTGGCCAGGGGAAGGGACCTAGAGGTTGGCCAGGTGGCCCCAATTGGGTGATTGGGGGCTGGGGGCAGCTCCTATGTTGAGCGTCTTCATCCTGGTGGTCAGTGTACATCATAGCAAGCAGTCGTTCCACTGTTCAGTAAACCTGCATATTACCCTTTTATTACATAGGATTTGGAAAGATTACTGGCTGACAATGGATGACTTATAGGATGAGTCTAGTGGGTACAGCATGAGGGCTCTTAACCAGTACATGCAGCAGCCCCAGCAGTATACACTTTTGCATGCAACACAGATATTGGCAGGTATATGGATAAGAGAAACATTTCATAGTTTATTAAAATATGAATTGCCCAAAGACACACATCTGGTAAGTGGTGAAGCTGTGAGTGGAATCTATATTCTTAGCCACGTGATGTTGCTTAGTGCAGTGATCTAGGCAAGACAGTGGTAGCTTGAATAGTGTAGAGGAATTAATGATGGAGAGCAGTACACAGACCCAGGAAGTGTTGAAGGTGAAGAATGGACAGAACTTGATGAAGGATTGGATATCCCAGACAAGCCAGGCTCTTTCTATGGGATGCAACTGAATGTAATGCTTGTAAAAGGGTCTGTGGAGGTCACTGAAATTTCTCAGATGTCACTGCATTGTGTGATCTCAATTATGTTGAAGGTATCTCTAAATCTTGGAGATTTGCAAAGGTCTTGGGACATTCTCTGTAAATGGTTGTCACATTTTGGGAGAATATTTAGAGCCTTGCAATTATCTCTCCACAGTCAGTCACTCTCAAAGTTGAATATAATAAACAGCATTCTCCTTCATATATTGGGTGATGGAATTTTCCCCCTTTAAACATGTTGCAGAGCTTTAAAACTTTTGGCCAGTCAGCCAGTTAAAGGAATTACTTTATTTAGGATATATATATATATATATATACCTGTAAAGAGGTTTAAAAGGCAAAGTTAAGTTACAAATACAATGACTTTTCAACTATTATCTTATATTCTTACCATATGGATATATTAAGTTTAGTTTTTGTTCAAAAGGGCCTAGTGTTTCTTAGTACATATTTGGGGCATTTTCTGAATATGAGTGTCAAAAAGATGTTGGTTTTTAGTAATACCCTCAGTAAGCCAGCTTCCTCTTCCCTGTGTGCCATTCACAGCTCTAATCCTCCCTGTTCCCACAGCTAAATCCCTGATTTTTAAATCTGTTGGTGCCCAGGGGACTTCTATGGAACATTTCTAACATGAAAAAAGTCCACTTAATGACTTTTATTTGACATCATGCTATCCGAACTGCTTTGAAGCACTGAGGAACATCCATTTTTTTTTTTACATGTTTGAAGAGTTTATTTTTCCCAATTATATAGAAAATATGTGGCCATTTAAACCATTATTGAAAACACTGAAGAGTAAATAAAAGGAAGGAAAAGAAATAATCACTCATAGTAAAATATTACTATTTAGAGAATACCACAGCTTTTGTGTTGATATATTTCATTCCAATCTTTAATTTGATCTTTAGTATCATAATTATGGTGGAGATACAGTTACAGGAGTGACATGACCTGCTTCTGCCCTGTCTTGATGATAAATTTCAAGCTGATCTGATGTAGTCCCATCATGGTCAGGTGTCCTCACCCTTATTGTACCCCTAAAGTATCCAGCCAGCGCTTCGTTCTCTAATCCTGAGGACTAAAGAGTGTCCTAGATCGCTGAATGGAGAGTTATTTAGATAACAGATGAGTTAGATATGGTCTGGGGAAAGTCTCAGAATACTGGTGAGTGGCATTTATGATAGGTCATTTTTAGGAAGAGTGCTGGCAGCCGGTCCTCACTGGACAGCAAGGAGAGAAATGCCTGGGTGTCCACGTGTACCATTGAGTCTCTGGTTATGGGATGGCTTCATCCTGCAGATGGAGGTGGGGGAGGGACAGGGAAAGGAGTGAGCTCTCAAGCTGTAATGAAAACATTTCATAAGCACAAAGGCTGGGGACACAAATTATTATCTTGATATAATGGTTCTTTATTTTCTGTAGTTCTCACGGTGATCATAAGATATCATTATTTGCCTAGATAGTACTTTACTCCAGTTAATATATTTTATCCAGTACAAACGTTTCATTTTCTTAGGGTAGCATATATGATGATAATCATAGTAATTTACACTTAATACAGTATTTGTGGAAACTTGCCTAATACCACACAGTAAGTGGTAAAACTGAAGCTGGAACCAGAATTCATGCTCTAAGCTACTAATGCTATTGCCAAAACTCTTTGTAAGCATAATTATAGTCACTTCATAAAATGGCATTGATTGTATGAATTAAAATTCACTTAATTATTCTTAATGGAATGAAGAACTGCTGTTACAGTTAATTGTTCCCAATTATAAATAATACAGTTGTGATCATCTTGATACATAGAGCTCTGTTATTCATTGCTTTAGATTTGTTTTTCTTTAGGATATATTCATCAAAGTGGGATTATTGACTCAAAGTTTAGCAAGGAGTCTGTGGCTTTTGATATATATGCCAAAATACCCCCCTCCCCAAAAGTGGTTTAATTCACACTGCCATCAAAAGATCTGTTTTATTTTGTCTCTCTCTGTAGCAACCATGGGGAGCCTACAAGGCAGAAGACACTCTGTTGGCTTTCAGGGAAGAGATGTCCTATTTCCTTTAGGGAATTAGACATTTTCTTGGCATATTTGATATCCTATATGTAATTTTGGCCATGGGAAGTAAGAGGCATGGGGGAGGGAATGAATTTTAAGCAAAGGAAACATTAGCAAAAACAGTTGTTGAAAAGTAAAACCATTGTTTTTTTGAATGTGGGCTTAGTTTGACTATATGTTTGTGGGTTGGGTGACTCAAACAAGGGGATTTGACCCTGGGCAAGTCACCTTAGCTCTCTGGGCATTCACTTCATAGGCTATAAAGACAAGATTAGATTATATGGTTATAAGCATCTTTAAAATTTTAGTATTAGTTGTTCTATAATCATGCAAGTTAAATAAATTAAAATTCTCTATATCTCAATACATATTCAATATGTCACTTGGTTATAGGGTAGGGGGTAGAGGATCTATATACTTTCAAGTAAAAGCTATTGGATTTCAGAAGATATTTAATAATCCTGGATGATTCATGGGGATATATGTTAGTTTTGAACAATTGAAAACCCCAAAGTTCTTGTTTTCTCTCCAGCCCATGGGGATATTGGTTTCCCTGACCTTGACTGGATTGGGTAGCACAGGGTGTTCTTTCTCTGTTCATGTAGATAGAGTTTCTTATAAAATTATAGGTAACGTAAGTCAAACCAAACCTGACATTGACACATAGAGATAGGGCAGTATGAAACCCATGTTCTTAGTCCTGTAGGCACCATCTGCTCTTTGGGGTCATGGAGGCAATGCTTTAGGATAGCAATTTTCAACTGGTATGTGGCAAGATTTTTCAAACATGCAATACCTGACTAGACAGGGGCCCTGATCTCTTTTCCCTTAAATTGTCAAATAAATAAATAATAGTAGCCAATACAACATTTGTCTGGTGTGAGTGAATTAAAATGATATCTACTTTAGTTTTGTCAGATCGGCCAAAAATATATTATTTTGGTGTGCCACAGCATTTTAGTAATTACTTTGTGTGTGCCATGAGGTGAAAAAAATTGAAAATTGCTGCTCTTGGAAGGCAGCCACAGTAGTTCGCCCTAGAAGTTTGTATTTGAAGGCCACAGAAGAGGTCCCCTTTGACTAGAAAGGAGCTAATCCAGCTTTCTGAAGTTGTTACTTTTTTAAAAAATATATTTTATTGATTTTTACAGAGAGGAAGGGAGAGAGATAGAGAGTTAGAAACATCGATGAGAGAGAAACATCGATCAGCTGCCTCCTGCACACTCCCTACTGGGTATGTGCCCGCAACCCAGGTACATGCCCTTGACCGGAATCGAACCTGGGACCCTTGAGTCCACAGGCCGACGCTCTATCCGCTGAGCCAAACCGGTTAGGGAATGAAGTTTTTACTTTTGTAAGTAATTTGAAACAAGGCCATTGTGGCCCTACCACACCATAAATGTCTTATTCATCCTTCAAAGTTACTCTGAAGTGCTCCTTCTTCTAGGAAGGAAGTTGCTGGGGTTCTTGTCCCAGCATCAAAGAAGGGTTCAGGAATCTGGAGAAGGCTGTGTGTAGATGACATAGGAATCCGGGGACTAATGAAGAGTCCGGAGATGAGATATAATTTTGAAAGGCATTGGGGGTCAGAGGACCTTCAGCTAAAGGAGCTGAAGACTACCTCCTTGCGTAGGACCCTTGCTTTTATTAACACAATTTGTCCTAAGGCAAGGTGGAGATACACACTTCAAAGGGTCAGGGTTTGGTACAGAGTCCATTGTCAGAATGGGGGGATTATGTTCAGGTGTTTGGCCAGTAGGAGGCAATAACATGTAGATTAAGATGCCCTTTAACTGTCTGGCAGCCACAATCAGTTTCCTATTCAGGTTTGAGGAAATGCCTTTAGCCCAGCCGTGGGCAAACTACGGCCCGCTCTCGGATCCAGCCCGGTTGAAATAAATAAAACTAAAAAAAAAAAAAAGACCATACCATTTTATGTAATGATATTTACTTTGAATTTATATTAGTTCACACAAACACTCCATCCATGCTTTTGTTCCGGCCCTCCGGTCCAGTTTAAGAACCCATTGTGGCCCTCGAGTCAAAAAGTTTGCCCACCCCTGCTTTAGCCATTCCCAGCTGGTGACTACATGTGTGACTCAACCCTGTTGAGTCCCTAAGTTTCATCAACCTTTTGATGAAACTCTTAAAATTATGACATGCTGGAATTGGTCTATGGCAGGAAGTTAGTCCCATGACACCTCTTTTTAATATCATCTCCCTCTTCTTTATTTATTCATCTCCCTCACTAATATGTAAATTACAGTGCAGAATGCATCCCATTCATCTTTGCATTCCCAGCATCCAAAACATAGTAGGTATTCAATAAGTGTTTGTTAAATGAATACAGCAAATGATGGAATAATTTTCCCAGGAAGAATCCATCCCTTGGTGTTCCTACTATACTCTGTTTCTGATAGAACTGAAACATAATAGTTGAGAGTACCTGCCCTAGAGTCAAACTGTGGGCATTTGAATCCTGGCTCTAGCTCTTAAGAGCTGTGTGACTGATCATGGCAAATGGCCAACTTCTGTGTACCTCAGTTTATTCATCTGTAAAGTGGGGTTACCTTGTAAGGCTGTTGTTTGGGTTAAATGGGATAATAACTTGTAATGAGCTTGTGTTACTTGCTTTTTTCATCATTATTAGTATGCATGTTAATATGATTTGTTAACCGAGAAGCTTCTTTCAAGTAGAGCCTCATTCAACTTTGACTCTTAATTCTCTACTAATAATAAGGTCTCAGCAGGATTTATCAAATGTAACTGACATAGAAATTTGGAACGTTCAGCTCTTCAAAGCACTAGCAACTGTTACACTTGTCAACCTCATAAACTGCTTTGGACTGCAAACCCCGGGAGAGCTGAGGTTATTTTCAATGTTTACCTCTCTTGTTTATTTAGCAACTAACATAATGCCTGGCATATACTGGTTGCCTGAATGGCATATGGCAAACACTGTGCTAAAGACCTACAGATACATAAACCCTGTCCTTGCCACCAATGAGCCTTGGAACAGATATTATTTGAACTAGTTTATGAGATTTAGAGTAAGCAGAGAGAATAGAACCCAGGAGAGCTCTGATGGGAGGGAGAGGCCAGAGGGGCTCAGATATACCTCCATCCCCCCAAATGATGCTGCCCAGTAAGTCACGGCACTTCATTTATCCTCAATCATTGCAGATCCCTCAGCTCCTGCTGGCGCCTCCCTGCCAAGCATCGGCAGGATGGAATTCTCTGCTTCTTCCCCCGCTGCTGGCAAGTCACGTTTCTGCTCAAAACACTGATTTCGGTTCCCATTCAAAGCAAATATATTTGAGAATGAGCCTCTGTCATTGGCATTACTTATAATAATTGTAATAATTATTTGTATTTGCCCTCTGGAAATCAAATGCAAACTCTTCAGCAGACTGCCCCAGAGAGCATGGGAAGAGGGGGAAGCCTTCATCCTTCATTAAAACACTTAAAACCTAACAGTGTGCATTTGCATCACCCTGAGACGCACTCACAGCTTCACTGTGATGTGGAGAAGTTTCCCATTAAATACTGAAAATACTTGCTGTGAATACAACACTGTATTGGCAGGGAACTCAGTGTACTCTCTTATTCATTATCTTGTCCTCAAGACATCCCTGGGAAGTAGATGGTATGGTTCCCATTTGACGGATGGAGAAGCTGTACCGAAGCAATAGGCTCAAGCTGCACAGTTTATCCCAGCAGAGTCAGACTTCCGAATGGCTCTCTCAGCCAAGTAAAAAGCTCCCATTTTGCTTCCCTGTGGTCCCCTTGGCAGCTCGAGAGCAGCATTAACCGCCTTCCCTTACCTCACATGAAATTCTGATGTTTCTGTCTACTTGCTGCTCTCTAGGACAAGCCCGCTGAAATATGCCTTCCATACGTGCACTTAAATATTTTATGTTAATAGTGATTGAAGTCAGATTTCAAGTAATACTTCCTGCGGTTTATTGGCCCAGTTAATTTAACATTAAGAAAGAAATGAGAATGAATAAAAAGCATTGCACATTTCCATATGCAAATGTGTGCCTGGGGGAAGCTGTTAGATGTGGAGCCATCAATAAATTCCAGAAATGTAGCAGAGTGGCACATGCCTCTGCCATTGGTTTCTGCAGGTTGCAGGTTTTGTTTTAGAGCAGGCCTTCCTCCTTTGAATTCTTTTACAGGATGTGGTGTTTTGTGCAACTCTGAAATTCCCTGGTTCTAAGGATGTATCCTAGGTGTGATACAGGAGCAGTGGGATGCTGTCTCCCGGGTGATTTGTAATCATGTGGCTCTGACAGGTGCTCCTTGTAGGGCTTCATTTCCAACGTGTCTCAGCAATCCCTACCAGCCTCAGCAGTAATCCTGCCAGAGAGAGGGAAAGGCCTTGGCCCAGGGAGTAATTTTCCTGCAGAATTCTGATCCACCCTGGGATTCTCAGAGGTGATTCAGGGGTCATTGCTGGGGGCAAGAAGGAGGTCTACCAGCAGCACTCCTGAAAAGGTTTGCATTTTATCTCATATTTAATATTTTATCTTTTAAGAAAGGGAGTTCTACTCAGTTAAAAATAAGAAAAAAACACTGATGTTAAACAGTATAGAGTTTCCTCGGAAAAATTAAAAAATGGGACTGCCATTTGACCCAATGATCCCATTTCTAGGAATAAAGAATCCTGAAACACCAATCAAAATTAATATATGCACCCCTGTGTTCATAGCAGCTTCCAGATCTTAGCTATTATTTACAATAGCTAAGATCTGGAAGCAGCCCAAGTGCCCATTAGTAGATGAATGGATTAAAAAAAACTCCACACCTGTGGTACATTTACACAATGGAATACTATGCAGCTATAAAAAAGAAGGGTCTCTTACCCTTTGAGTCAGCATGAAGGAACCTGGAGAGTACTATGCTAAGTGAAAATAGCCAGTCAGAAAAATATAGGTATCACACAATCTCATTCATATGTGGAATCTAATGAACAAAATTAACTGATGAACAAAATAGATCCAGAGATACAGAAGCACAGAACAGACTATTGAACCTCCTCTGGAGGCAGAGGAGGGTGGGAAGAGATTCACCGAAGAATTTGTATGCATATATGCATAACCCATGGATACAGACAATAGTTCAGTAAGGCCTGAGTGGGGGCTGGTGCAGGGTGGAGGGGGTCAATGAGGAAAGTAAGGGGACATCTGTAATACTTTCAAAAATAAAGATAAATTTAAAACAACACCACAGATAAAGAGAGCTGGTAAGAACAAACACCTGCTAATGTGGGATTTAAAGAAACAGATGCGTGACAAATGAGTCAGACTAAACTCACTTTCTGGGGGACAGTGTGGCAGCAAGATCCCAAGGAATGATGAATTTTGTGCTCCTAGAATCTAAGTTAACTCCCATCTTTTTCAGTGGCAGGAACATCCATGGACAACTCTGATTCTTAGAACAACTCCTCTTTAATGTTACACTATGACTTGAATTGTGGTGTAGGGTAAAGATTACTATACTATGAATTACAGAAAAGTTCATTCATGTCTTGAACCCTGCGTCATCTTGGGAAAGTAATTTCACTTCTTTAGCTATTTCCCTGTCTGCAAAATAACATGTGTAGGTGGTATTCTTGGCATGTCCTAGCTCTGGTGCTCTGCTTCTGAGTTTGAGTACAGTAGGTATATGTCCTGAATGGGATGTCCCCATGCTACCGTGGCTTTTAAATTTTTTTAAAAAATTATTATTACCAATAATATGATATACACTTTGCATTGTGACTGAATATGCAAGCATATACACATAGACACACATATCAGGGGGGAAACGTTTCATAAAATACCATCACTTGTGCAATATACTCTTCAATAATCTATTGTATTCCATTTATTGCAGCCTATTCATTGTTTCATTTTTGTAGACGTGTTGACCAGGATCTAACAAGTTGACCTCATATTGACTTTATAACCCACTACCTGTGCCTGGTTCTATAGAATCAGACCACCAGGGAGAGTTTCCAAGGCCAAGCTGCATCGGCCTCTTGCTTGCTTTGAAAGGTTTTAAAAAATTATATATCTTCTCCTGAAGAGCAATTTCCTCATTGCCTTTGGGATGATCATCCCTCCCTCTTTAACTAGGCAGGCAGTCTCTCCCAGTTTCCTGCTTTGCCTCCATGATGCATTAGACCCTCTGCTCTCCTTTAAGTGAATTGAAAGTGCCCCCTTAGGATAGACGCACAAGCCATTGTTGTGTGAAGAAGTGATCAGCCAATTCAGCTTGAAATAAAACTGCTTCCCTCAATCATCAAAGAGCTCTTTAAAATTCTCCCAATGCAGGGAGCTTAACTGGAGAGAAAAAATAATCACCCTTATTTTGTCAATACACAGCAATGCCATAAAGCATTCGCAGTTTGGGACGTGGCTTTATTATTAGTCAGTTGTTCTCCCTTTTGCCTGATGGAGAAATTGTTGTGCTACTCAACAGGTTTGTAAACTGAGGCTGAGAGCCCTAAAGACTAGAGGTTTCAGACAGTGACTTCCTTGCATGAGGAGCTAATGTTTGAGCTCACTGGCTGGTCTCTCCATGGAGTCCTTTCTCCCAGGACTTCTGTTTTGTTGCTTGTAAGGCTACTGACAAGGTCAGGGGAGAAGGAAGGGGTCATTTAACCAAACCTACTGGAACACTTTATTGTGGCTTTCTCCGCCATTTCTCTTCATCATGGGTTCCGTTTTATTTTTACCCCAATTCTTAGTGGTCTAGAAGACACCTTTAAATTTAGTGAGACCTTTAGCTCTATTGGGTGTTCTGCTCCAGCCAGGGTCATTTACTTCTGAATGTCCCCCTCATTTTACCACTGACATGGCTCTGAGAGGACTGTCCTCTTCATTTAAGTCTCAGCTAAACTGTCACCTCGAAAGAGCTTTGTCTGACCATTTTTCGGGACTAGTTTCCTGTCTCTCGGCTCTGTTACTCTTTCTTGCTGTACAGCATTGCTTTTATCATCTGAAATTTCTTATTTATTTGTATTCATGTTGATTATCTGAAGGGAAGAACTATATCTGTTCCCCACTGTAACCCAGAGCCAGAACATTGCCTAATGCATTTGGGCCTTGGTAAAAATATGTGGTATCATACGAGGTGTTTACTGTCCACCCCCTAACTCCAAACTAAAAATCTAAAAACAAAGTAAAATAAACAAACAAAAAATAATGTTAACTTTCCTCAGTCCTCAAAGAACTTGCTCTTGTACTACTTTCTGTCTCAGTTGTTCATTTCTAATGTAAATGTTCCAGTCTTCTGCTACCTCTTAGCTCCAAAGGGAAAGCACAACATCTTATTTAGGGAATTAACGTTTATTATCTACCTATGTGGAACCTCACCCCAACTCCATGAGGTAGTTATTATTACCACATTTTGTAGACGAGGATGCTAGGTTTAAAAGCTTAAGAGATTTGTTCAATTCATTTAGCTGGTCAGTGGCAGAGTTGGTATTCACATTAAAGAGCATTTGCTTCTACTTTCTTTTCTCATTCTTACGGTCCTTTGGGCTCCTCATAGAGAATTATTTTAAGTGTTTCAAAAATTAATGAATGAAATTTTAAAGTAAAGTCACTTCAATCTTGATTCTCAAGAGTAATGCTCTTAATTCCTGCAAGGGGTCTTACATTTTATTTTACTATTTTCCCCCCCTGCATATTCTTCAAATAACTGTGATGCTGGTGGTAGAAGCACCTGCTTACCAGAGAAATCCTAGTGGCAACTCCCATGAAACAGATTGAAGTTTTTCAGTCAACATTAATGTTTACTAAGTGCCTGTGGATTCCAGATAGTGTGGTGTGAGCCTTATGAAAAAAGATTAAGCAAATAGATTCTGCTCTGAACCAAAGTGCATTCCAGTAGTTAATTGAATGTTCTGAGAAATCTGGGTGATCTGTCAATTTGCACCCCCTTGCCAAAGTGCTAGAGAAGGATCGTTCAAAATGCAATGGTTGTTCTGTCTAAATTACAGAAGTAATTAAAGGGGCAACATTAGTAGGCAAGTAAGAAGGAAAAATTAAGCGTGAGATGAGAAGAAAGAAGAGGAAGAGATGGTGTTATGGAGTAAGGTTTTATAAACATTTAATCTCTACCAAGAATTGCATTTTATTTCTCCTTTTAGTTACAGAGAATAATGTATTACATTTCCTTTTTCTTTCCTGTCTGCTATGAATTTCCAAATCATATTTGCTTTCTCTTTATTGTAAACATATCTACATTCAATTTTTGTAAATTGACACTGACTTTCTCTTTATTAGTACTCTGTGTATCTTTTTTAAATAAGAGTTTCTTTTTCATGTTGGAGAAAGAAACATCTTTGAGAAAACTTGAAAAATACAAAATAGTACAAATACAACTATAGTTTCAGAGGAAATACTATTGTTAATTCCTTTACAGTCTGACTACTTCATGATTTTTTTTGTATAGCATATTTTGTCATGTGGAATATATGATTCTGTTTTCTGACTTGTTCCTCTTAGAATTTATTAAGCATTTAGTTTGTTTCCAATGTTACCCAGTTCTAAATCATGCTTCAGAGGATCTTTTTACATTAATCCTTGTCTACATCTCTGATCTATTTCCTCTGAATAAATTCTTGAAAGTAGAATTAGATCAAGGCTTTCCACAAAAGCTAAACAAATTTAGTTTCTTACAAGTATTGCATAAGAATGCTCATTTTGCCACACCTTGCCAGCATTGAATATTATCTCCTAATTTGTTGCCAATTTTGGAGTAAAAAGTTAATATTTCATTGTTTTAAAGTGAACCTTTTGATTACTAAGAAGGTTGGTGTTTTCCCCCCTATTTGTGTATTGGTCTCTTGCATGTTTTCATATGTTAAAATTTTCTACCTATTTTAAAGCATTTGTAAATTGAGGTATTAGTTGCATATCATTAAATACACACATCAAAACTACACTTTTCAACAAACAATGAAAAATGCCTACTCTTGTTTATTCCATCCTTATCAAGCTCTAATCATTCCCATCAACCCAGAAAGTTCCCTGTGCCCCTCCTCACCCAGAGGCAACCACTGTTCTGATTTCTCTCACAGTTTTTTCTATCCTAGAACTTCATAAAAATGGAATCACACAATGTGTAATGCTTTTGTAACAAGAACCCTTGGCTCTTGATAGCGTTTTTGAGGTTCATCTATGGTCGGGTATATCAGTAGTTTATTCCATCTTCTTGCCAAATGGCATTTAATTGCACAGACATACCAATATGTGTTTATCTAGTTTCCTGTGAATGGACATTTGTGCTGTCTACATTTTTTTTTCTATTATGAATAAACCTGGAATGAAGACTTACTAGTACGCTACTAGTAAGTTTTTTTGGGGGTTTAAATCTACTCTATTTCTATCTGTTTCACCTGTCCTTTGCTCCTCTTTTACTTATTTCCTGCCCTTTTAGATTATTAG
Source organism: Myotis myotis (assembly GCF_014108235.1). Classification (NCBI taxonomy): domain Eukaryota; kingdom Metazoa; phylum Chordata; class Mammalia; order Chiroptera; family Vespertilionidae; genus Myotis; species Myotis myotis. The sequence continues at coordinate 56,036,928 of NW_023416314.1, forward strand.
AGTATTTTTTTTTTTACTATTACATTTAATCTTTCCTATTTTCTTTTTTTCAATGGTTGCACTGCTTGCAGTATGGCAATCTTCATTTCTTTTTAAATTATTACAAACTTCAAATGCTATTATTCTAGTTCATGCTGAAATGAAAATATTTAAAAGAGTGTATTTCAATGTTTTCCCTTCCAACATCTGTTTTTATTGTTATACATTTTATATCTATGCATGTTATAAACCTTCAAATTGTTATTTTTCTTTAAATTGTTAATTACTTTTTAATTTAAAAATAAATTTAAAATATTTTCTATATCTGCCCACATATTTACCATCCATGGTAATCTTTATTTCTTTTTTAAGAGTCAGTTTTCCATCTGGTATTATTTTTCCTCTACATTAAGTACTTCCTTTAATACAGTGCAGAGTCGCTGGTTAAGTCTCTCAGCTTTTCTCTATCTGAAAAAAATCTTTTTATTTTTATGGAATTTATTGGGGTGACATCTAATCTAATAAAAGACAAACATGCAAATTGACCATACCTTCACTATGCCTTAAGCCACACCCACCAATCAGAGAGCCTATATGCAAATTAACCCAATCAAGATGGTGGCCGTCAGGCACGGAACTGAAGCGAGCAGGAGACTTGGTTGCTCCAGTGATAGAGGAAGCCAAGCTTCCCAGCCAGCTCTGAGCTCCACTGAAGGCAACAAAGTTTCAATTATAGAAGGTAAATAAATCCCAGAATAAAAAAAAAAAAGGAGAGGCTGGGAGCTTCTGTCACTGGGGGGCTTGGCCAGCCAGAAATGGCCCTCAGCCCCTCACCCAGACTTGCCAGGCACCCCAGTGGGGACCTCCCACCCTAAAGGGCGTGTGGCCATCCTGAGAACAGCCATCAGCCCCTTACACAGGCTGGCCAAACCTCCATGGGGTGAGGGTCCCCACTGGGGTTGGGAGGGGCTTGACCAGCCTGCATACAGCCATCAGCCCCTCACCCAGGCTGGCCAGGCACCCCAGTGGAGACCCCCACCCTGAAGGGGGTGTGACCAGCCTGCAAACACCCATCATCCCATCACCTAGGCTGGGCAGGCACCCCAGCGGGACCCCCACCCTGATCTGGGACACCCTTCAAGGCAAACCAGCCAGTCCCCACCCGTGCACCAGGCCTCTAGCCTATAAAATAAACGGGTAATATGCAAACTGACCCTAACAGCAGAATGACTGGGAATGACTGGTCACTATGACACACACTGACCACCAGGGGGCAGACGCTCAATGCAGGAGTGCGCCCTGATGGTCAGTGCGCTCCCACAAGGGGAGCTCTGCTCAGCCACAAGCCAGGCTGACAGCTCTCAGTACAGCGGTGGTGGTATGAGCCTCTCCCACCTCCTCAGTAGTGCTAAGGATGTCCGACTGCAGCTTAGGCCTGCTCTCCGCTGCCAAGTGGATATCCCCCAAGGGCTCCCGGGCTGCCAGAGTGATGTCTGACTGCCAGCTTAGGCCCAATTCCCCAGGGAGCGGGACTAAACCAGCAGGTGGTCATCCCCCATGGGGTCCCAGACTGCGAGAGGGCACAGGCCAGGCTGAGGGACCCCCTTGAGTGCACAAATTTTTGTGCACTGGGCCTCTAGTCTTTTACATAAAACTATGGAGGTTTTAGTTGTACAATTCTATAATGCATCATTTATATATTGTATTACATGTTCACCACCAAAGTCAAGGCTCCTTCAATCAACATTTATCTACCCTTTACATCTCCTACCTCCCACTATCCCCTTTACCCTTTGGTAAACACCATACTGTTGTCTGCATCTTTGAGTTTGTTTTTTTGCTTAATCCCTTCACCCTTTTCACCTAGTTCTCCAACCCTCCTCCCTTCTTACAGCTGTCAGTCTGTTCTCTGTGTCTATGAGTCTGCTACTTCTATTTTGTTTGTTCATTTTGTACATTAGATTCCACATATAAGTGAAATGGAAAGTGAATTCATATGGAATTTGTCATTTCTGAGTGGCTTATTTCACTTAGCATAATACTCTCCAGGCTAAGTAGTATTCCATTGCATAAGTGTACCAAAGCTTTTTTGGTTTTAATCCTTACCCAAGGGGGGGAGAGAGAGAGAGAGAGAGAGAGAGAGAGAGAGAGAGAGAGAGAGAGAGAGAGAAGTTGGTTGTTGGTTGCCGCGTACCCACCCTGACTAGAGACTCAAACCCACAGCCTTTAGGTTCATGGGACTATGTTTCAATCTCCTGAGCTATCGGCCAGGGATGTAACACTGCTTTTTTTTATCTACTCATTTACTGATGGACACTTAGGTTGCAATCTTGGCTATTGTAAATAATGCAATGGACATAGAGGCACATATATTTTTTTGAATTAGGGTTTTGGGATCCTTCATATATATTTGCAGAATAAGAAGTGGAATTGCTCTGTGATAAGGAAGTTACATTTTTTATTTTTTTGAGGAAAGTCTATGCTGTTTATCACGGTGGCTGTACCACTGCATTGCCACCAATAGTGCACAAGGGTTCCCTTTTCTCCACAACCTCACCAACACTTGTTGTTTGCTGGTTTATTGACGATAGCCTTTTTTGCAGAAGTGAGGTGATATTTCATTGTGGTTTTAATTTGCATTTCTCTGATTATTAGTGATGTTGTGCATCTTTTCATATGTCTATTTGCCATCTGTGTGTTCTCTTTGGAGAGGTGTCTATTTAGGTCCCTTGTCCATTTTTTATTGGATTATTTGGTCTTTTTTGTGTGTGTGTTGAGTTGTATAAGTTCTCTATACATTTTAGATATTAACCCTTTATCAGATGTATCATTGGAAAATATGTTCTCCCATTCTGTGGGTTGTTTTTTAATTTTGTTGATGGGTTCCTTTGCTCTGTAAAAACATTTTAGTTTTATGTAGTCTCATTTGTTTTCTTTTGTTTCCTTTGGATGAGTAGATATATCATAAAAAATATTGCTATGAAAAATGTTCAAAATGTTACTGCCAACGCTTTCTTCTGGGATTTTTATGGTTTCACAAGGTACACTTAAGTCTTTAATCCATTTTCAGTTTATTCTTGTGTATGGTGTAAGAAGGTGGTCTAATATCATTTTTTTCACATATCTTTCTAATTTTCCCAACACCATTTATTGAATATGCTCTCTTTACTAATTTTTGCATCTTTGGTTGAATATTAATTGACCATAAAGGCATGAGTTTATTTCTGGGCTCTCTATTCTGTTCTATTGATCTATGTGTCCATGTTTTACACCAGTAATAATATTTTGATGACTATGGACTTGTAGTATAGTTTGCTGTCAGGTAATGTGATTCCTCCAACTTTGTTCTTTTTCTCAAGGTTGGTGTGGTTATTCAGGGTCTCTTATAGTTCCATATAAATTTTCAAAATATTTGTTCTAGTTCTGTGAAGCATGCCATTGGTATCTTGATAGAATTAAATTGAATCTATAGATTGCTTTGGGTAATATGGATATTTTAATTATGTTAATTCTTTCTGTCCACGAACACAGAATATGTGTCAACTTATTTGGATCTTCTTCAATTTCTTTTTTTTTCAGTGTCTCATAATTTTCTAAATACAGGTCTTTTACATCTTTGGAGCTTTGAAACTTTCTGTTCTTACGGCCTTTGGAGGCTTGTTCTTAAGTTTAGTTTGTGTGATATATGGATATGTGGCCTTATATCCTAGGGATCAGTTAGCCCTGTTTCTTAATGTTTCTTAATGTGGCCTTTCTAGCATCTGTACTAAATGCCCTGGATATTTAATAAGGTCTCTCAACTGTTAGAGCTAAAATGTCTTCCAACCCTGTTAAGGTCCAGTAAGTTCTTCAGGTTGCATGCCCCATGGTTGTGTTGACCTTGCCTCTTTGAGTACTACTTCAAGGATGCACAGCTTTGCATTTAAAGACTCAAGGGGAACCCTAGGCAGATTTTCTAAACTTTCTCTGGTTTCCTCCTCTGGGACACTCTGCCCTCATATTCCAGTCACTTCTGCTTCCTGGAACTCTAAATTTTGTGTTCCAACCTCAACAAGAGTACTGTGCTCTGCCTGGGTTACCTCATAATGTATTGAAAGTTCCTCCAGGCAGAAACCTAAGGCAATCCTAGGAATTACCTCATTTGTTTTCCTTCTGTGAGGTATCATCTCTTGTGCTTCCCACTGTGTGACGTCTGAAAAGAGTTGTTTTATATATATTTTATATAGCTATAGCAATACAGGTATGTCTAGAAGTGCTAGTCTTATATTATGTAAACTGTCAGCTCAGGAAGTACAAGTCCTGCCCATTTTTTTTTTTTTAACTTAGTGTTGTTTTTTTCTTATTTATTTGAGTGGCACTTCAAAAATCTAATAATTTGACCTTTGTCTGTTATATTAGCTGCCATTTAAAAATATAGTTTGCCTTTATTTTCTATTATTTTTGTCATCTTTATATTGGTATTTTCTTTGTAATTTCTCCCAACTAGAGATTAAGCATTTATCTAAGTTTTATGGATTTTTTTTTTTTTGGGGGGGGGGAGGCTTCATTTCTTCTATTTAATTGTTATTCTACTGAGATTACTTTTGGTATCTATTATAAGATGGTTTTATAAGTCTTTTATTCTAATTTCCTTAAAATTATATGTAGACAAATGTGTATAAATAAATGTGTTAAATATATATATATATCTGCAAATTTGTTAACTATTGTCAATTGTTTCAGAATTAGTGCACATTAATCTCCTGTCATGAGTTGAAGGTCATTCTTGGTTACTATGAGATCAACACAAATCATACTGTATGCTTCTAGTTAAAAGATAAAATATGCTGAAAAGCAATAAAAATGGAAATGAGGATATAAAGACAAGCAGTAAGGGTCAAAGCAGCAGCCAAGGTGGGCAGTTCTCCTTTAAGGCAATGGTTAAAATGACCAGACTTGCAGTCAAATATCTACATTTTAATTTTCAATCTACCACTTACTACCTTTGTGAACTTTAACTCCACTTTCTAGGTTACGGTTAAGAGAAATCAGACAGTGTAGGTAAAGGAGTTCCTGACACATCAGCACCATGGCCATTATCATTGTGATTATAGTGATGAAAATCAGAATAATTGAAAAAAATGGCCATGCAGTTTGAGTGATAAAAGTGGGCAAGGATGAAGGAGTATGGTCTGGCTTTGATTTATTTAAAAAGCAAGTAGGGTAGTGTGAATTATGTGCTTCTAAGCTTGATTTCATATATATATATATATATATATATATATATATATATATATATATATATGATTATTAAGTGGTTTCCTTACATCCATCTCTTTCTGCTTATTGTTACCATGAGTTACATACAGGGGTAGGCAAAAGTAACTTTACAGTTGTGAGTATGCAAAAGAGAGTTTATTATTGTATTATTATTTATTATTTGTTGCATTATTTATTTGTGTTATGACTGTAAGCCAATTTCAGTTCCTGATTTTTGTACAAATTCATTAAGCATTGAAGCATTGGGTGGGGGAAGGGGATGCAGGGCTGGGAGAAACAGACTTTTCGTAACTCGGGGAGTAAGTGATCCTTCCAGTTTATCTGTTCTTCGTGGACACACGCACCAACCACATCAGGCAAAATTGGCTCTTTTCTCCTTTGCTCAGTGGAAGTTTGCAGTGAAAATGCACTGCAGTAGGAGTAACAATGACTGCATTGAAACTCCCTTTTCTCCACTGTTAAGTTGTGTGATTTGGGGAAGGTCCCTTCTCCTCTTTGGCTCCTATTTTGGTGTTTGGCCTAAGGGCCAGAGAAAGTCCTGCATGTGTGTTCGAGTTCATTTACTAACTTTCAAATCAAATCCTCATTGAGGGATTTCTGTGTGTTAGATGCTGCATCTTGTACTAGGGACACAGAACCTGTCCTTGTCTTTACCCTCAAAGAACTTGTTTAGAGGCAAAGTCAGAATTAAACAAGGGAGCGTAAGGATGGTGAGTGCTGCAAAGGAAAGTGCAAGGCACCATGGGTGGTACACAGTGTGGGCCAGGGGTCAGCAAATGTATCTGTTGTGGGACAGAGAGGAAATATTTAGGCTTTGTGGGCCAACGGGCAAAATGGAGCACCTGCACTTACCAATGAGCCAATAGTCTTTTTCACATTTAAAAATAAAAACCACACTTAGGTCACATGGACTTTACAAAAACAGGTGGTAACTGTGGTCTACTTACCCATAATTACACCAAGTATATAATACATGATACAGTCTGCGGGATACTATACCTCTACCCAGGTGCTGTGAATGGTTCCTATTCTTTTATTTATTTTTTTAAAATATGCTTTATTGATTTTTACAGAGAGGAAGGGAGAGGGATAGAGAGTTAAAAACATTGATGAGAGAGAAACATCAATCAGCTGCTTGCTGCACACGCCCTACTGGGGATGTTCCTGCAACCAAGGCACATGCCCTTGACCAGAATTGAACCTGGGACCCTTTAGTCCGCAGGCCAACACTCTATCCACTGAGCCAAACCAGTTAGGGTTGGTTCCCATTCTTTGAAAGTATCTGTGTGGGGGATAGCACCCTGTCTCTGTTTCCACTTATCTCTTTTATCTCTATGTGTATATTTTTATCCTATCCTATAAACTTAAAAAATGTAAATGGCATGCATGTTTACCAATTCCTTTTTTGATATTTTAATTTGGCTGCCCTTTTGTCTTTTCTGAGAGCAGATTTAACCCTTTAATTATTTAATTATAAAAAAAATCTTCACCTGAGGAGATGCTTTTATTGATATTTTTTTTACAGTGAGAGGAGTGGAGAGAGAAAAAGAAACATTGGGGTGAGAGAGCAACATCAATCAGTTGCCTCCCATAAGTACCCTGACCGGGGATGGAACCAACAACCTTTTGGTGTATGGGTTAGTGCTCCAACCAACTGAGCCACCTGACCAGGGCCTTTCATTAATTTTCATACAAAGTTCTGGCACCTTTTGTGGTAAGTTACTGCATGTGTAGATTCCATGGCAGTAGCTGGTGAGTCCATCACTATAGTGTGTTGTATCTGTTGAGGCAGCGGGAGAGGGCCATTGAGGTTGGGTACTGAGGGAGCAGACAGGGAAGAGAAAAGAACAATTACAAGGTCTAGCTGTCCCAGAGCAAAATTAATAAACATATTAGTTTTGACTCTCCATTGTTACACAGTTTAAAACAAATCTATTTGTATTTAATCAAAGGTATAATATCCTGTATGAACACACTAAGTTATTCGGATGGGCCCCAAAAGGGGATTCAAATTTAATTAGAAAAAAATAGAACATTTATTACCTTTTAAAACTTATAATATTAATGATGTTGCAGAATACAAGATTTTTAATGATATTTTAAAAATCCCTAAAACACTTAAAATATTCAGAATTTGATGTATTCTATTATAAGCCTATCCTAAGGTTTACTTCAAATATTCCTATAGATACCTCTAAATATTTTTTTTGCAGTTACACCAAGAAGTGGAAAAGAATAAAAAAATTCAAATGGATTCATTTTGACTTTATCAAATATTTTCTTTTTTCCTCTTTCTTTCTCCCTTGTATGTTCGTTCTCTCCCTCTCTCTCTCTCTCTCTCTCTCTCTCTCTCTCTCTCTCTCCTCTCTCCCCCCCCCCCCTTTTCTGATTTCCCCTAATTGTCTTGGTGTCTTGATTTTATCTGATCATATTTTATTTAAACTGAGAAAAAAAACCTATGACTGGGGAAAATGCCAAAAATCTAATCAAGGAATTGTCAATAATAACCATGTGACTCAAGCCATAAATCACTTAGGATTAAGCATTGCCCTTCATCTGGGTATGAAATTTCCAGTGCTACTTATTTGTTATCTGCCAATGGAGATTAAAATGTCTCCTTCCCAGGAGATATTTCAGAAGTGGATGGATCCCCACTGTCAGGGCAGCTGGGAAACTGCCTGCTAAGACAGTCAAGTAGAGCCAGTGACATTGCTGGGTCCTTTACATCCCTAAAATTTTGCATCCATTTCTACATAACACCCAGATAGAAAGGGAAGTTTTGATTAAGCCATTATATTTGTATATAAAGCGCAATGAATTTGAACAGATTAGAGGAATAATTGTGACTAATGATCTTTATGTAATATATATATATATATATATATATATATATATATATATATATATATAGAGAGAGAGAGAGAGAGAGAGAGAGAGAGAGAGAGACTGTATTTTTTGCCATCTGGCTGTATTTGTTTAACAGAGTGAACAAAGAGCCATTTTATGAAATTCCTGCAATTAAAATAATACTAGGTAATATTTGCTCACTTGATTTGTCACAATCACCTCATGAAGTAAGAAATTCATTCTCTTCTTTTACAGGAGAATTTCTCAGTCATAGAGAAGTTAAGTTGTCAGCCCAAAGCCACATCCTTTGTTAGTGGGAGGGCTAGGATTTGAACAAAGCTTTTGCTCTTAAGCACTGTACCATCTCCTTTCTTCATCACGTTTTCATAACTTGTAGTTCTGTACTTCTTTGTGTATATTTTTGTAATGTCCATTTCCTCCCATGACTGTGTTCATGAGCACAGGGTTGCATGTTCACTGAGGCATTCCCTAGGATGGTGACTGGCCCACAGTGGGAAAGAATAAGTAAACATCTGTTGGAAATGAATGAACAATATTCTACAGGCATGATGTTGTATAGCAATAGCACCAAAGATAATATTTGTATCTTATTTTGTAGATTACAAAGCATTTTTCAAAAATGTACATTTTTATTGATTTCAGAGAGGAAGAGAGAGGGAGAGAGAAACATCAATGATAAGAGAGAATCATTCATTGATCAGCTGCCTCCTGCACGCCCCACACTGGGGATCAAGCCCACAACCCAGGCATGTGCCCTGACTAGGAATGGAACCATGACCTTCTGGTTTCTAGGTCTATGCTCACCACTGAGCCATACCAGCCAGGCACAACACATTTTTATTGATTACACAGGATCTACTCCCTTTGTAGCACCAGAGAGTGGCCGGCAGAACTTTGGAGTATTTCATTGACTTAATAATGCCAGGTTTCACCCTAAGTACCTGTTTTGACCCATCTATAGGGTAAGTGTCAGAATGAGATATTCACAGAAGTTTTCCACAGGAGTCTCTTACCTCCCCCTCCCAATTCCTTGCTGTTTTTGCGGAACTCTTCTTTATTCCCTAATGAGAAACAGAAGCCATTTTTTGTTTCCTTTTGAGGGATATCTAAAACTTTTCTTCCCCCCCGCCCACGTAATTTTTAACCTGTCCTAATGATCATAATAGTCCACACATTGCTTGTTGATTATTCTCAAAATTTTATATGTATAACTTATTTAATTCTCACTTGAACTTGGTGAAACAGATATTATTGCTATCCCCAATTTTTAGATATAGACACAGGTCCAAAGAAAGTTTAATCAACATGTCAGGATCAAGCTCCTCATAAGTAGTTTGCAATCATAACCCCCACACTACCACAAATGGTAACTTTTATGACTCCTGTTCAATATTTATTGTGTTAAGTCTATCCTCTGCTAAATGGTTTACATTGTTTCTTTAAGATATCCACACCCCCCAAAAAAGAAATGTTAGCAAAGTCCATGCTACTATTTTCCACATTTTGCACAGGAGGAAACAGAAACTCATAGAGATTAAACCAATATGTCCAAGTTCATATAACTAGTCAGATCAGTTCACATGGCTAATCGGAAGCAAGACCAAAGGCAGAAGTGATAGACGCAAAGCCTCCACTCTGGAGCAGTGTGCTTCAGTTCTGATGGACTGGCACCTCTTACTGCAGCTCAGCCCAAGTCTGTTTCAGTCTTCGTCACATGCAAAATCAACTGGCATTGCTGTACACCAGTTAATGCACGTTATTTAATACATTAAAAAGAAAACCTTCAACATTGTTTAGATATGACCTAAGTCTATTATCAGAACTGTGATTGTGATGTCAGAGCCCCACTTTCTTATAAACTTCTGAGGTTATGACATAAACTTGCCCTTGAGTATTAACTAGAACATTTGTGTGTATGGTGAGTAATAGAAACACTCCATAATTGTGTAGCACTTACAGAAACACATTTATTGAGTGTTTCCTATATGCCACGCTCTATGCTGAGCCCTTTTACATATATTATCTTATTGAATCTCATAGTAACTATATGGTGCAAGTTCATCGCCTTTTGTACACCTGAGCCATTTGAGGTTGGTAGAGGCCCGTGACTTGCCCAAGCTGCAGTCAATAAGAAAGGCTAGGTTTCATTCCCAGGACTGTTGTACTCAGAATTTAGAATCTTCCACCTTGTTTTTTAGTTTTGCTTGATTCTCTCCAAATTTTTCCAAACAAACAAATAATAGTTTGATTTGCTCAAGATGCATAGTTAATAATAGGCAGAGGCAGCACCAGAATTCAGATCTTTTTTCTGCTAATCTGTTGCTTTTGGCACTACACTTCCTGTGCCTCGTACACATACACATAATATACACACGTAAAATTCTTTGTACTCAAGCTACTTATTTTTAGTTTTATTATCTGTTTTTCGTTGCTATACTCCAATGGCCCTTTAAAACCTCTACTTACTGAAGTTATTGCATTCGAGGATTAGAGCAAGAACAAGTTAAACTCTAAAAATCACAGCAAATAAAAGGTATTCCCTTTGAAGATCTTATTGCGATGCCGAGAGGGTAATACTTAAAATAAAGAGATAACTGGGTTTAAATTTGAGACTGATTTTGCATGTGAAAACTCAGCAAGTATTATGCTCAGTTAAACAATATGTGATCATTAGAATAGATGATGTTTGGAGAAGGAACTCTCCTGTAAGTTGTTTCAATGCCAAGAATTCTTCATGCAAGCTGAGACTAGGCAGGTGGCTAGGCTCTTCTCAGGGAAAGAGCAGTTTTCAAGGCACTTGGTTTAGGACCACTGAGTACAATATTTCCTTAAAATGGACCTGCATTGGAGGGCCAGGAAGTGCTTATCAGTCTATATCATTTATATCATAGTAAAGGCTATTCTCCTTTTGTTTTTTTCCTATGATCAAAATTACCAAAGAAAATCTGTATAATTCCATCACATTTGATGTGTCATTGTATTAACTGGGATAGAAAGACTGTGCCATTCTGATAGTAAACCCCACAATCTCAGTAGCATCTGCTATGAACGTTTTTCTTGCTTATGTACAGTCTGATGAGCATTGGGTTGCCCTCCTCCATCTGATGATTACACCATGTGTCCCACATGGCTTTTAACATCATTACTGCAGCAGAAAGGACGGATAGACAAGACACATCAAATCATGGCACGTGTTATTTCTGCTCACAGCTAATTGGCTGAAACAAATAACATGACCCCAGCCAGTTGAAAGGGAGGCTGAGGAATGTAGAAGAGCAAATAGTTATTTGGTCAATGATGCCTCTGACCCATTAACTCTGATTTATTTCCTCAGTCCTGCTACCCTGCTCTTTCCCCTCCCTCTTTTCATTCTTCTCGTTCTCTCTTTCTTCCAGTGCTGCTCCTACATGATCGTTTTTTGTTTTCCCTCCCTTCAGCCACTATCTACCAAAGTTTATATCTACTGTACAAGACTAAGAGGGAGTGACTCCTAAGTTATGTGCCCTAGATGCTTCTCTTGCTTCTCCCTTGTCCCAGCCACTCTGTGCCAGGTGGTTTCTAAGTTGAGGAACATACAAGAATCAAACATGATTTCTAAAGTCTGGTTGTTCACTGTCTTTGAGAGAGATTTGATATGTATATAATGCAGTCCGAAACAGACAGACACATGTCATACAATTTGCTAAATGCTCATCAGAGCACTTTGATCAACCAGATGTTAAGAAAGTGAAATAAATGTAATCAACCTGTGTGAAAGGACAATCACACTTGGGGAAAAACAACAACAACAACAAAACCCCCCAAATTTATATGATTGCCTTCATGCACAGTGCTAGCAAACACATACAGCTAGTTCTCTACCTCACTTCTCCATTTCTCTTTCTTGTTTTCACTAAATTGGGCCATCACCCCCCCTTTTTTTCCATAAACGTATGCTAATATAACTGTTACTCCTATTTTGATTTGAATATGTGTGTAGTTATCCCTGTATTGGGCATTTATTGATAGAAAAAAAAAGGTATATGTCATTAAAAAACAAAAACAAAAAAAAACCAAACTCATGATTTTGGGCAAGACCAGTCTAATTTGTATATCCCCAACAATTAGCTAGGACAAAATGCCGCATGTTAATATATTTATGTTGGGACAGAGGTCAGTAAAAGGAGAGTCACACCATAAGCTTCCAGAATTACAAAATAAACTATTGACTATGGGAATCCTGTTTTTCTGCTGTAGTTTCCTAGCATCTCTAAACAGCACAAATATAGGTCTAGTGTATTCTGTACAAATTTTTGAATTCTCACCAGTGGGTTTGTGGGAGGCAAAGGGGAATCTTATTTCAAGTGGGAAACTCAGGCATTTGTAAACAAGGCCCCATGTTGGCAATTCAGACAAAGTAATTAGTGTTTATGACTGTGGGAGTCTGGAGTGTATGTGAGGAATTGTATTAATTGGGCGTGAATTGATACTGGAGGGTAAGGAAGTATAATTTCTCCAGCTAAGTGCACATGGCCAGTAGCTGAAACTATTCCCCACACCAAGCCATTATCCTCCTCAGAAGGCATTTATTTAGTCCTTGTTTGCACCTCACACTATGCTAAATGCAGAGCCAACCAGCTCTTAGAACCCCCACTCTTATGTTTAAAGATAAACTGAGGTACATTAAGATTTACTAGAGTTTATTTGGACAAACATCTATTCGAATGGAACAGCACTGTTCCCAAAGCAGGAGCTAAGGGAAGACTTTTTTAGAGAAGACATGGGCATAAAGCAAGGAAATTATTTGATTGGCTATAGCTCCAGTGCTTGCTTTATTTGGGAAAGCCTAGTTGGTTGACTGTTTTTGTTTAGTTGTTCTTAAGTTTCAATTTCTTAATCTTGAGGCATTTATAGTAATTGACTCTGGCTTAGGTTTTCATTTGCCTATGCAGGCAGCAGATGCATTAGAATCACCTCAGTCTAATGGTGTCCTGGTTTAATTACTTTAACACTTGACGTGTATAATTTATGCAGGTTTGGGGGAAAAAGAGCAAGCAAACTTCACATGGAGTTAAGAATTTCAAATAAAGAAACTTGCATATTTAATAATACCTTTTTTCTTAAGAAGAAACCAATTGAGATCTCATTTTCCCTGTTTAGATTTTCCAACATAGTTAGAGGACCATGAGCATTTGTTTATATACAGGGTGCCCCCCCCCAAAAAAAATGTATACACACTTTAACTATTGATAACTCAATTTTGAAAATGAATTGTATTTTAATGAACACTGCCTTTATAATTATTCAAAGTATAGGCATACATTTTGGGGGGCACCCTATATATATAGTCAAAATGTGGAATTGACTCAAACTCTGATATTTGCTTCCAAACTCTACTCTCACTACCTTAAGAGATATGTGTACAGCAGTACCATGGACTGGAATTTCTGTGATGTCAAGGCCAACTCAAACTGTTGTTCTCATTAGAACCTGAGTACCGGCAGAAAGTTAGGTTGAGAGTTGATGTATAAAATCATCATTTGAATAAGAAAGTCCTCACTTCTGGTTGGATTCAGTAAGGATAACTTCTCAGAGCATTCCCATAAGGAAAGATACCAAAACTTTGTTGAGCTCCTGTCATGTCTCAGCCTCTTTACAAAATCGTAAGGGAGATCATCTTCTTCATTTTAAAATGTGTATACTAGCACTCATTCATTCATTCATTCATTAACTCACTCATTCCTTCTTTTGTTTATTTTAGGCAGCAGAAATATTCAAATAATAGTATGTACGTGAAGAGGTTGGCACTGTGTCTCGCATAGAGCACATTGTTAGTTATCCTTCTCTTCTTTTACTCAGCTGTTGTTGAAAGAGTTACTTTTCTCAACTTTCCCTTGTTATATTCAGAACCCACCAAAGATGTCTTGCTGTGATTTTCTGTTCCTATATAGATCAGATGCATGAAAACTTGTCAGAGATGTTGGCTGTGTTTTTGGTCAGCATTATTTTCCGGCAGTTCATCAATGAGGCCTATGTTCCTCTTCATTAGTCTCCTCCTTTTGATATTATTGGATGGAAATTTCCCCACAACCATAGCCCACACCCCTAATACCTGTCATTGGGACTATGAATGTCCTCACAAGTCTAACAGCTTTCAAGTTTGTTTCTTGCAATTCATCTTCCTCTTTGCTCCAAGAGAGATCTCTCCAAAATAGAAAGTTGACTATGTATTCTCTTGTTTAATCCCTGTAATCACCTGGAATTTCCTGCATATAAAGCCCAGACCCTCTGGTATGACATATAAGACTTCCCATAAGCAGACCCCCGGCTTCCTCTTGAGACCAGTAGAGCTCAGCTGCTCCTATGGAGGTTGCATTTCCACATGCATGAGTGACCTTGTTCTACAACTTTGTACTTTTGCTTGTGCAAGTCTTTCTGTTTTTCACCTCCTCTTTTTCCCTTATCTAACTTCACCTAGGCAACTCTGCTCATTCTTTAAAAAAAAACACAACAACGCATGCTTCACTTCCTCCTGGCAGCCTTAGGAAAGCTTAAGAAACCTTTCCTTAATGGTTTCTTATCACTCTGTGCGCAATTATTGGGAATTCAGGATTTTATATTCAAATCACCTATGAGTACCTTTGCTCTCACACTAGTCTAGCCCACATGACAGTAATCATTATCTGTGAGGAGCCAGGGAGTAAATACGGGATATATGGCCTCTGTCACTTACTCAACTCTGCCATGGTAGAACAAGAGCAGCCAAAGACAATACACAAGTTAATGAGCTTGACTATTTTCCAATAAAACTTTATTTATAAAAATAGATGGCTGGCCAGATTTGGCCTGTGGGTTATAGTTTGTCAACTCTTGATCATGATAATCATGTCTAGCTTGGTGCCTGAGGTAGAGAGGTTGCTCAATAAATGTTAATTGAACTGGACATGTGTTAGCTCCTCCAAAAAAAATCACATGTCCAGTGTTTATTCTTGTGTTTTATTTGAAGCACAATCAGGTGAGTGTTAAACATTTTTAAATTTTGTATACAGCAGGTGTCCCTTATTTTAGGACCAGAAGTGAGTCAGTACTTGCTAACTTATCAGGTCACACTCTAACAAGAAGATCCCTGCATTATGCCTGAGCATTTAAGGCTTCTTGCTGATTTTTTCAGGCATCCCGTTGCCCTCAGGTCTTTCAGCTCTCCTTGAAACTAGCCACAGCACTGTCTGCGACCTGTTTATTGAAAGCTGTGTAACTAAGTACAGTAATAGAATTTTCCAATCAATACCCAATTGTAGCAGGAGCCAGTGGAGAGATTTCAGAGCAGCCGTAGCATGCTGAGATAACTTGGTGTCACTAACAAATCAGACAGTAGAGAGAAGCATTAATTGAGTTCCATCAATCACACATGTGGGCATCGGGCCTGAAATTTCTCCTAGAAGCAGTAGTATTGCATGATGTGTATGTGGTTGTGTAAACCCAGACAGCAAACTCATCTGAAATCTGCTGAATGGAACTCAGCTGGTCTAGGTATCTCTCATAACAGCTTTCTTTTTATCCCCATTCAAAAACTCCACAGTCTCCTGTATGTGCATAACATAAAGGAAATAAAACAACAACAGTGGCACCTGGTAGTAATCCTGGGCTGGTTGATTCCCAGAGGGAATATAGCCTAACAGAGAATTGGAAGTCAAAAGACCCCGTATCCAAATTTCACGTGTTTCACATACTAACTGTGTATTTTGGATGTGAGTGAGGTTGCATCAGATCAGGAGTTTTCCATCTTTACAATGAGGGTAATGCCTGACTGCCTCATCACGGTGTTTCAGTGAATTTCTAGCGGTTTTGGCTGGGAAAATGCCATGCATTGATAGTTGTTGTGTTACGAACACCTCAATTATTCTGCTTCTCCAGGGAATGATGTGTCAACCCTAAGTGAATTTTCCTTGTAATTTAATTCGTTAAGTGCCAGAAGTTTAATTTTAACATTTTTTATGGAAGCATCTCTCTAAGACTGCACAATGCACTGACTGCTTTGTTAAGCAAATAGTCGATGCAGATTTAACCCATTTGCTGTTCAGCGTTAACATGGGGAGTTCTGTGTCAGTTATCGTGCTGTAATTGTAGGTGCACAGGCTATGGGATTTACCTGTGATTGGGCTTTGGTTTCCTAAGTAGCTTGGATTTTGCCTTCTGGAAAATTCCAATTGGCCACGTTGTTAATTTAGGTGATTTTCCTCTTTTTCACAAAGGCAAAGTGCAGACTTGGAGATTAAAATATTGCTATAGTTGAAAGGAACATTCAACACCATTGAGTTCAATCTCATCTTTTAAAATTTTATTTTATTGTTGACAGTATGACAGATGTCCCCCAATTCCCACCCCCCTTTACCCGCCTCCTCCCAAGCCCTGCCCCGCCCCAGGCCCTCACCACACTATTGTCTGTGTCCATTGGTTATGCATATATAAGTTCTTTGATTAATCTTTTCCCATCTCCCCCACTATCTCATCTTTGAAAGAACTGAGAGCCCCAAAGTTTAATGACTTGCTCATGATCACACAGAATTTGAGGGCCAAAGCTTACACCCAATCCAGGATCTCTTGATGACAATAACAATAATGGACATTTGCACACAGCTTTGCAGTTTCCAAAGCATTGGAAAGCCTTTTATGGGGATGGTTTGGTGGTTACTTAACCTCTATATGTTTCAGTTACCTCATCTGCAACATGGGGCAAAATAGAAATAATCAACTGTTAAGCTAGCTGTACAGATTCTATGACCAATTTGTGCCAAGTGCTTAGCACAGTCTTTGGTAAAATTAAGTGCTCCATGAATGTCAGCCACTCTGCTGCTGCTGACACTACGATATCTTGGAGAGACAAGTGCTGTGAAGAAGCACAAAGCAGAACAGAGGCAGCGGGGAGTGGCACAGTGCAGTGGTGCCATTTGGGAAGTTATTGCTTGTGGAAGGTATTTCTGAGGAGGTAGCATTTGAGTGGGGGGTCAAAATGAAGGGAAGATGTGAGTCATGTGAACACCTTGAAGGAGCATATGCTAGGCAAAGGGAACAACAAATGGAAAAGCCCTAAAATGGGAAAGAATTGTCTTGTTTAAGAAACAGAATCATAAGAAGGTATTAATCAGAGGTGCCATTTCCCTGAAGATAGTCACTTTTAACTTTCAACATTATTATAGACACATATAACATTAAGCACTGAGTCATTGTTGTGAACAAGAAATGTCTATTAATTGAATCTCCATTCTTGAAAGTTTAGAGTTGAGCCAAGCACAGGATTTTGCAGTCAGAGCTCTGGAAGCCAGAGACTAGAGTACTTACTAAGTGTTCTACACTGATGGGGGTACGTGGAACCCCTGGAACAAGACGTGTCTGGAAGAAGGGTCCTGGTTTGACTTGTGATAATTGGTTCAGAAGAAGGTTAAGCTCTTAGGAGCTGGAAAGAGAGTGGAGGAAAGTCTTATAACCTAACCAGGGAGAGCCAACACTGATGTGGCTGAGCAAGGAGTTTCAGAATGATCCTCTATGGCTGGGCATTCAGAACCAGGTGAAGTATTGCTGTGCAACTTGGGTTGAAATGCCTCCTAGGATATGTATTATTTTCTGTTTAATATAAGGTATTTTTTCTTATATGAAATCATTTAGATCACATTAAGAGGTAGAAACATGATTGAGCTATTTCCCAAAGCCTTGTTTTATTTATTTCAGTATGATGAAGACTTTGAGCATGAGATGAATTGAAAAAATAGGACAGAACATGTTAGATCGAATAGTGTTCTTTGTATTTGTCATCCTTTCATTCAGCTGTTAAACTCCTGCCCTCCATTTATCTAATGTGTACCAGGCCCTGGGCTGGATACTGGAAGAAATACCGAAATGAGCGTTTCCAGTTCTTGCTCTTTCATAAGCTTGTTAAGCAATACATGATATATAAACCAACAATTTCAAAAAATATGTGGCAGGCACACCACCACTCAAGACCTATGTAAATTTAAGGAGGTAGTTGTCATCTTAAAGCCTCTATTACCTTAAGTTGAAATATTAATGGCACCTATCTTATCGTATTTTAGAGAGGGATTAAAATAGATAAATAGTATTAAGAGCTTAATGCACTATCTGCATATAGTAAATGTGAATATAGTACAGTGATTTTTCTAGAGCCTCTGATTACAGCAAAGGTTTGGGATAACAAGGAAAAAGAAATATCTTATTTCTTGAGGCCTGGGAAAATCCCTATAGAAGGGATGCCATTTGAACTAGGTCTTGGAGGATGAATGGGTAAGTGGGAAATAACATTACAGTTTGGAAAATCATGCAAAATACTATGACGTGTTCTAGGGGAGATATTGATGGTAGAATACGTGCAACATGTTGAGAAATATTGAGAGAAACTTTATGAAAGTATTTATGGCTCTTTGTGGCATTCTAAGGAAGACTTCTTTAAGTGGTGATGAGATGGAGAGAAGAGGCCTAAAAGATATCTGTGTTTGAGCGTAGAATTATGGAGGTTGATTCCATATTATACCTACAACTCTTAGATGAATGTTAAGAGAAAAATGAGAGGAACAAATTATTTTTGCTTTGAAAGCAGGAGGTATACATGTGATGGTTTAGATGACTCTGTGAGATGAAATTTACCACTCATCAGTGATGTTATTTTATAGGAGCTGACAATGTTACCATGCCTGAGAATAGTCAACCTGTTCATGGTCTTTATGGTTCCAGAAAAATGTAATTCACCAGCACCTGGATAAGTCTATTTGGCATGTACTGGAAGCATCTACCTCAGTTTTATCAGCATGAAAAACTATTCAGGAAATGTACCACATTAAGAAAAGAGGTTGCTGAAAACCCTCCAAAAATGTTTTTGGTGTTTAATGGTGTTCTATTTATTTTTTTGTTGTTTTTCTTTTATATCCACAAGGCTTCGTCTTACTCTGAAATGCCTTTCTTTGGGGGGGAAAGAAAAAACAAACATAAAACTTAGTCTACTGTATTTCCTTAGTAAAATGTTACCCTTTTTATTTAGCAATGAACCAACTGTACTGATTAATTTGCATTTAAGTTTTGGAATGTATGTTAGATTGTCTTTGATGATAGCGGTACCTTTTTATGTTTTCTACTTATGTATAGTGAAACTGTAGGTTTCCATATATTATTATACTAGAGGCCCAATGCATGAAGATTTGTGCAAGAATAGGCCTTTCTTCCCCTGGATGCTGGCATCGGCTTCCCTCCGGCACCCGGGATCCGGGCCTTTGCTCTGGCCGCTGCCTTCCGCCTTCACTCTGGCTGGAGCCGCCTTCCACCTTTGCCTCTGGCCCTGCCACCTTCCTGTAGCTCCCTCCATCACCCCCCCCCCCCCCCCACATCATAGCAGGCATCCCACCCAGCCCAGGCCGCTCCATGCCTGCATGCACGTTCTGCCCAGAGTGGCCGGGGCTGGACAGAATGCCTGCGTCATTGCCATGGCGACGATGCAAGTGTCCTGGTCTAGCTGCCACCATCTTTGTCACGTCAATTTGCATATTTCCTCCTTATTGGCTGTGGGGGCCACCATCTTTGTTGTGGAGTGATGGTTAATTTGCATATTCAATCTTTATTAGGTAGGATTACAGTTTAGTTTCATACTTTATTGTAATGAATATCATCTGAGTCCCTAGTTTGGTGAATGTGTTGCCAGTATGGCTCTAGCTGATTATAGTAAAGCCCTAAGTCCAGTGTTTGATGCCAACACCTGAGTGTCTTCTCTCATGATTATAGGAAGCTTAAACTACCTGGTGAGAGTCAGCTAAATCTTTTGCTGGTTTAATAAGTTTGCTTTATGATCTGTAATTAATTTACTCAATAAGGAGTTATTGATGATGTATTGTGCTGGGAAGTGTATATGGGATGAGAGAGTGATAAAAGACATGGTCTGTCTGCTTTAGAAGCTCAAACCTATTAGGTCAAACAGATCAGTAAAAAGGCAATTAGAAGACTGGATGGTAAGTGCTATGAGGAAGTGTGTGTGCCAAAGGAGTTAGACCTAACAAATGCCCATGCCTATAGAGAATTTGTATCAGAGTTTATTTGAGCCAAAACTGATGACAGTTGCCAGGAAGCAAGATCTCAAATGCTTTGGACAAGACCAGTTTTACAGTTTCTCTTGTGAATTTGGAATGAAGGAGGGAATGTAAGGAATATTACAGGAAGGTGAGAGAAATTAAGGCAGGGATTGGATTACAGGATAATTATGATGTGTGCTTTCGAAGGTTGTTACACCTTCAAGGGGTATTACTTCTTTCACTGCAAAGGTATGTTAGCCTAGATGCACAAGAACAATGTACAGGACTGTCTTAAAAATCTTTCACTAAATATTACCCACCAGGAACTTCCAAGTCAGGAATTTATGATTTATTATAGCTCCCTTTTTTGGTCCACAAGATGAATAAAAACGGGGACCTGTAGAGAGTTGAAAAGTGGCCCCCCAAAATATCCAAGACCTAACCCCAGTACCTGCAATTGTGACCTTATTTGGCATAGGGTCTTCGAAGACCTAGTTAAGGATCTTGAAGTGATAGCAGCAATTTAGATTTACCTTGAGCCCTACACCAAGTGGCAGGTGTCATTAAAAGAGAAATGAGAGGGAGATTTGACATGGAGACATATGGGGAAGGTAATATAAGGATGAAAGTGGAGAGTGGACTTTGAAAGCTACAAGCCAAGCATCCCTAGCAGCCACCGCGAGCTAGGAGGGAGGCCTGGAACACCTTCTTTCTCAGAGCCTGTAGAGGAACCTGACTGCAGACTGTGAGAGCATGATTTTACTTGTTTTACGTCATCAAGTCTGTGGCGATTTGTTGTGGCAGCCCTCAGAAGCTGAGACAGGCTTTTAACTTAGACTGGAGGCCTGGGGTTAGGGAGGGTCATCCATTATAAAATGCCTCTCAGTTCAGGACATATTTCAGCTGAGATTTGGAGGCCAAGTAGCACTTACTCTATTTATCAATGGGAAGAATATTACAGGCAGAGAAAATACATGTAAATGTAGCTCATATTATTGTCAGAAGGAAACACACACACACACACACACACAAACAACAACAATGCCTCCTTGGTTTCTAATTCTATAGAAGGAAAGTGGCACCCTGCTTGCCTAGCATGCCTTCTCTTGACAAAGGTTTCACCTCTACTACACACGCAGTCTGTTGGGTCTGTAGATACTGGAAGCATCAGTAACTTCTCTCACCTCTCCACTTCTGTAGCACTGGCTCAGGGGACCTCATTTGAATTGTTATAACAGCTTTCTAACTGGTACTTTCATTACTGTCTGTCCACCCCATGCTGTATTTTCTGCCGCATAGCAGCCAGAAAAATCCTGTTAAAACCTCAGTGATTTTATGTCACTCTTTAGCACAAAACATTCCAGTGGTTCTTAATTTCTTTCAGAGCAAAAACACACACAAATCCCTTAAGTGTCCTTAAGACCCCAGGAGAACTGACCTCCCATGAGCTCTCTGTTGCCATCTCCTATGACTCAGTTCTTGGCTCACCTGGCCTCCTTGCAATTCCTGGATACAGTAGGTGTAGTCCCATGTTCCCTTTGCCTAGACACGTATCACTCCAATTCCTGCCTGCTCTGCACGCTATCATCATTTTTGTTTCTGTGCAAATGTCAATTTATAAGGCCTTCCAAGGACTACCCTAAGTAAATAGTAATTCCTCTCCAAACAAGTCTTATCTCCCTACGCTGGTTTCGTTTGCCCCATAGCACTTATTGTTATCTGAAATTTTTTTGTGCTTTTGCTTATTGTTTGTTTTCCTTTCCCAAAAGATAAGCTTCATAAGATCAAGGACATGGCATGCTCTGATCATTGCTGTATGTTAACTGCTTAGCAGAGTACTTGATGCATTGAAGAATTTCAGTTGATAGTTTTTTGATATGTTAACTGCACAGCAGAGCACTGGGTGCATAGTAGAATTTCAACTGATAGATCAATGGATGAACAATTCTTAGATTTTTATTAACTGAGAACTTTATAAAAGAAATGAAAATGTTTGATGAGAATAGCTGAACTCATGCTTTATTATAATACTAAATAAATTTTAAGTGTGGCAGCATAGAACACAGATTTCTAAGGCGTGCAGTGGATTCTGATATTGATCTCACATGCCTTCTCACTAAAATAACAAATGAGCAAGTAAAAAATTGAGGATGACCCTTAATCAGTGTGGCTTTAATAGTAGATTTGGTTCATTCTGGATCCTGTCCAGTGGTATTCTGACTCCTCACAGGCTAGTTTTTATTGCAAAGTACTTCCCACCCCCGCCTTGAGTTTCTCCTTCTTACTCTGTCCTGGAGGCCAAATGTTATTCAATGAGTTCTATGGGAGGCTTTGCTCTTATCTTCTGTCTACTCAGAGAATGCTGGCTGGGGCTGTGAGGTGCCCTTTCTTTCCGTCCCTCTCTCCTGGGTACTCTGTACCTGTCTTTTCTCGGCTGGAATCAGTGCACTGGTCAGATTCAGCGTTCTCTGCACACTGTGCATGTGGGGAACATCCTTTAAAGTTCTCTCCATGAACAGCTCCCGAGCCGGGCAGGAAGATGGACATCATACAAATTCCTGTATAGCATCCTCAGGGAGTAGTCAGCTGGGCCATCTTGCTTATTCCCTTCATGGCCAGTTTCATGTGAGCTGACCACATGGTTAGAAAAGCAACCTCAGAATGTTTGGAGGACTATACCTGCTGGGATAAGGCTGCTGGTGGAAAGTGGCCAGGGACAAATCTGGAGAGGGAGGCAATATATCAGGCTTTGGGCTACTTGTTCTCATGTTTCTCCTGCCGTTTAACCTTCATAGCAGCTTAGAGAAGAGCTTTGAAGGTCTTTATTTCACTAGTGGGCAAACTGAGGCTCAGAAAAGGTGCGTGAGTTTCTGAAGGTCACACAGCTAGTGATTTAATCCAGGTTCCTCTGTGCTTTTTTACCTCCACCATGCTGCCTATAAATTCAAAATACACTTTGAGGGACTTGAGCCTAGATATTTCAAAAATAACATTAGCTCAAGAATGAGGGCAGCGCATGTTATAGATGAGATATTGCTAAACATCCGGGAAGACAGATAACCGGGCAGTGGTGAAGGATCAAGGCCCAGCGGGCGTGTGCAGCGTGAAAGCGGCCATTAATCAGACCTGCTCGCTTAAGAGGACCCTGCGTTTTGACTTTGAAGGCAGCCAAAGAAAGGTCAAATGTATGTTTTTTGAATCCTCTAGCAAGCAGAGCTCTTTGGAATTCTTTGCATTCTGCAACATGATAATTAATAATTCTAACTCTGAATTCCTTGGTTCAGATCTTTAAGCAGGAAATTGAAAAATAGTACATCTTCCACAAAATACAAATGACAGCCTAGTAACCTTGTGAGTTATGGTTTCTTTTACCTTTAGTTCCCCATGTCAATGTATTTTTCCCCAAATGGGTTCCCCCACTGTGTATGTAAGCATATGACTACTTCAAATACAATAACTACTACTACTACTACTACTAATAATAATAATAATAATGTCAATAATACTCAATATCTTTTGAGTGCACCTGGATCTAAGTGCTCAACCTACAGAAACCTCTATTACTTATAACAACCATATCAAGAAGGTGGTGTTTTTTAACTTCCTGTTCTGTCATCAGAAAAATAAGGTTTCAAGATGTTACTAGATTAGCTCCAGGTTGCACAGCTAGAAGGAGGAGAACCTGAGCTTTGCACTCAGACTGCCCATGTCCCAGAGTCTGTCGCCTGGCAGCCTAGCTGTCAGTCTGTGGTAGTATTGAAATGGTGGTGGTGGTGGTGGGGGGGGCGGGCGGCGCAGGATTTGCTGCTAAGGTAATTCTTCATTTTCTCTCCTCTGTTCTTTTTCTCTTTTCAACTCTCTTCCATTATTTCTACCCTGTCTCCTTTCTTCCCCACTTTCTAAAACTCCCCAACAGTTTTCTCCCATTGGTTGAAGCTGGCCTCACCACTCAGGCACCTGACGCTATGTCAGAATCCCAGAGCCTGGAATTCTCAGTGTCCATTTCCTAATTCACTTCCTCTTGGGCAAGTCATCCAACTTCTCTCCTTGCAGTGTCCCCATTCATCAAAAGATGAAGATATCCTTACAGATCATCTTTTAAGGTTCTTGGGAAGCACTTTTTTAAAAAAAGCACAAAATGTGTTAAGAGTCTGAGAAATTGCTCAGGTTTTAAGACAGAGGTGGGAAGTGGAGAAGCCCTCTCCGGGCTCTGGCCTACCTTCATTACCCAGCTAGGATCACTGCAGCTTGCATGCATGTCTCACTAGGGTTTAGCATCTAATTCCATGTGGTTACATACAAAAAGAAGGATGCTTTTCCCTGGGAAAATTTGCTGAAATTTATTTCATAAAAGCCACCTCTCTCATTCAGGGTTAATATAGCTGTGTTGGCACCAATATGACAGTGCAGCTGGCAACCTTCTGACCGTCTCACCCTGGCTTTCTCCTCAGCTGCGTTTCACAGACAGCACTTTCCAGCTCCCATTTCTTGGTGCTCCTATAATTGCTGAGCACCAAAGTTTGAATTGCTCTCAGAGTTTTGGTTGAAAAGATATTATTTGACAGTTGCCTTAGCTTTTACATCATAGGAGTTCTCGCCTAACTTTCTGAAGTTAGCTTTTTTGAAGTTTGCTTTTTTTTGAAAGCCACTTTTTGTCCTACCTAGGAGTCTCCATGCTTCTATAACTCTCTCTCTCTCTCTCTCTCTCTCTCTCTCTCTCTCTCTCTCTCTCTCTCTCTCTCTTCTTAGGTCTTTGTCTTAATCCCTCATCTTTTTCTTTGCAATTGATTCCAGTACTCCTCCATCTCTCAAACTCTGGCATCTTCTTAGGGAAGGCAGATGGCAAAGTGTTTCAATATTTGAGAAGAAAATGCTGCACTCTGGGAATTACACTGGAGAGAAAGAGGCTGACAGATTAAAGAGGAACTAACCTTTATTGAGCACTTAGTATGTGTGAGCACTGTGCCTGGCACTTTACTTCCACTATCCCATTTAATCCTGGTAATACCTGTATGACATAGATTCTTTTATTGACCTAGTCATACAAATAGGGGAGTTGATGCTGGAGGAGATGAAGTAAATTTTCAAATTCAGTCATACTGGTAGTTATTTCGCAATATATAAATGCATCAAGTCAACACGTTGTACACCTTAAACATACACAATATTACATGTCAGTTCTATCTGAAAGCTGGAAATAAATTAATCAGCTTAATAAGGGCTGGAACTGAGACTGGCCCCTAGGTCTCTGTTACCAGATTCATGTGTTTAACTGCTCACAAAGTTCTGTGTGGAAGAATTCTCTAGGCATCAGGTTTTTTGGATAATATGTCAGTCATTTACCCCCCCCCCCCACACCCCCCAAAACACACAGCCTTGGTATACAAAGTCAAGGCTGAATATTCCTCACTCTCAAGTTCTTAGCAGTTTCCTATTGAATTGCTATTTCTTTTATATGATTCTTCCATGTATACATTGCAGAGATTTTAAACTCATAAAAATGGACTCATTCAGCATTTGTACTCTGACTTCCTAGGAAAAAGCCAACCACTCTTATTCTGAATGAAATCGAAATTGTGGAAAAATAAGAT
Organism: Myotis myotis; assembly: GCF_014108235.1. Taxonomy (NCBI): domain Eukaryota; kingdom Metazoa; phylum Chordata; class Mammalia; order Chiroptera; family Vespertilionidae; genus Myotis; species Myotis myotis. Next base: position 56,062,669 of record NW_023416314.1, read on the forward strand.
AGTATTGGCAGTCCTAAATCCTTCCTAAGACTGGTAGTCACCTGGTGAGAAAGGCCAAGCAAAGTGGCTCTTCTGTGAAATTGCCAAAAGCCTGGGTTTGTAAAACACCAGTTATAGTCACTGATCCTCCTTCCTCACAGCAGATCCTCCAGAGAGCCGAAGCCATTTTCCACCTACGCAGGATTCTCCAGGCCTCTACACCTTTACACATACTGTCCCTGTCCTGTGACTCAAACATCCTTGGCCCCAATCTTCCTGGTTATTATTGTTCTGATTCAGCTGAGGCCTTGGCTCTTCTGAGGGGCTGTTCTTGACTTTCCAGGCAGAAACAATCCTTTCCTATTGTCTACCTCCCACTGCCTTTGTGCAGGCAGTATTGCTGGGATCTGTGAGGTACTTCATGATCTGCACTCTCCTCCCTCCTCAGGCCCTTGCACTTGTAACTTCTGCCTGGAACACTCTTTTATTTGATATCTGCCCAACGCACTCATTCTCCTTTACTCAGTGAGGCCTTTCATGATCCCCCTGTTTAAAATGTAATTTTTGTTGATTTCAGAGAGGAAGGAAGAGGGAGAAAGAGGTATAAACATCAATAATGAGAGAGAATCATTGATTGGCTGCCTCCCCCCCCCCGCCCCCCCGCCCCCCGCCACTGGGGATCGAGTCCACTACCCAGGCATTTGCCCTGACTGGAATCAAACCCTGACCTCCTGGTTCATAGGTGATGTTCAACCACTGAGCCATGCTGGCCAGGTCACGATCCTCCTGTTTAATTACAATCTCCCCCACTGGCACAGACCCTGTCCTCTGCTCTGCTGTATCTTTTGTCATATAGCTTGTTATCATCTAACTTACACATTGATTTTTTCATTTCATATTTTCCCAGTAGAATATAAACCGATACCTTGAAATATTTTTAGTTGTTTTGCATGAACCTTGGTTCTCAGAATAATCCTTGATAGAGAAGCTGCTCAATAACCATTTGCTGAATGACTAAGTAAATGACTGCCTGTCTTTGCTCAGCTTGGGTACTGTTGAAGTTTGGGTCTGAATAATTCTTTTCTGGGGTGCTGTTCTATGCACATAGGATGTTTAGCAGCATCATTGGTAGCACTCCCACAGCTAAAACGACTAAAAATGACTGCAGACATTGCCAAATGTCCCCTGAGGGGGAATTGTCTTCAGGGAGAGTCACACTGTATTAGTCTCTCAGATCCTGGAGAACAGGGATCATGTCATATTAAGAGTATCAACATAGTAGATGCTTGATAAATTTTATTTAATCTTTTTTTAAATCCTCATCTGAGGATATGTTCTTATTTATTTCAGAGAAAGAGAAAGTGGAGGGAGAGAGAGAGAAACATTATCGGTTGCATCCTGTACATGCCCCAACCTGGGACTGAACCCACAACCTAGGTATGTACCTTGACCGGGAGTTGAATTCACAACTTTTGGTGTATGGGATGATGCTCCAGCCAAATGAGCCACCCTACCAGGACAATGCTTGATAAATATTTAAAGCTGATTGATCTGACTTGATAACTACATCCCATGTATTTATCTCAGACTTCATGATACAGTTTTATAAACAAAACTGTCTTATCAAACTTGTTATTTTCTCTATATAATCTGGCAAAAAATATGTGTTTAGTATCACCAGCATTCAAGATGATATAGAGGAATGGAGAGTTTGAAAAAAAAAAAAATAACCCTGATCCTCGAGAATCTCATAATTAGAGAAGCATGTATACAGGCCAAAAATAATGCAAAAGGACACATTATCTCTCTCCTCAACCTGAATCAACCCTATTGAGTTAATCTGTAACAGTGATTATCTATACAGGCCTACCTACACAGTAAGTATTTCAACTTTGCAGCTACAGCCACAGAAAATGGCCATTTTCCTATTGGTCTTTCTAGAGCTAAGACCGACATCCCCATTTGAAGATATCAAGATTAAAGTGACCTTGTGCCCCCATCCTATCACAGGATGTTATGGAGTAGAAAACTATGGCAACTACCAAGAATGTGTGAAACAAATGCACATTTCAAACTGCAGGTTTAGTGGGTTAGGAAAGCAAGTCATTGGATCATAGCTGCATTCTATAAATAATATAGAATGCAATACAATGCAATGCAATACAATTCAATACAATACAATGGAAGTCAATACAATGGAAAATATCAGAATGCATTACATGTACTAAGAATAAGTTTTATATTTCTGGATGTCTATGAGTGTGTGTGAAAGTTTCTGATTGAACATTTTTTACTATTCCTTGTAGTAAAAAAGACATTAGCTAAGCACTGTCTTCAGCTAACTAGAATAATGAACAGAAGAAAAGAGAAGTTTCTAGACAGATATCCAGGCATTACACTATTGTGCTTTAAGGTAACTAATAACTCCGGGAAGTGGATGGAGATGTGGAGATGGAGAGGGTGGTTCACAGATTCTTAAATGTCCCTGCTTCCCTGCATGGCCCACTGCATTGTCTTCTACATTCAGTCTCCAACATTGATAAACTCCTGTTCATTTTCCTCCTCTATTCAGTGCCTTTGCACAGGACAAAACCTTGACCTGAACTGTCCCATTTCCTGTGCTTCTCTGCCTAACAAAAATCCCATCCATTCTTCCAGGCCTAACTCAAATGCCAGCATTGTTGCAAAGCGTTGCCTCAGTCCACTGGGCATAATTAATCATGTTTTCCCCCATATGCTCTCAGCACTTTATTCATACTGCTACAATGGCACTTATCACATTTCATTATGCTTGGTTTTGGACATGCCACTCTCTGCTACTCGATTGTGAGCTTCTTAGGGATGGAGACAGTGTCATGCCTAGTTGTAGGCTTCTTAGTCCCCAGCACATTGTCTGCATATAGTGGGTGGCCAAGCCCTAAAGGGAGATGTTGTAACGATGTGGTTGCAACTCTGAGTTTGAAACCCAGGAAGCCACTTAGTGGCCTGGGATAACTTATTTAACTTCTCGAAGCCATCTTTCTCTTTTGACAATGAGGACGACACGAATGAATAATGCACGGAGTTACTGTAAGGGTGAAATGGAGTATTCTGTCTATACAGCACTTAAAGGGCCTTTGATAAATGGAATCACCGTTACTACTGTTGTTGTTGTTGTTACTATTGAAAAGTAGAGTGGAAATGGCTAGTAGAGCTGTAAGGTGATTTGGGGGTGGGGGGTAATGATTAAATATTAAACTATGCACTATATTTTTTGCTTAAGACCAGAATGGAGATATGAAAAGTGATCATTACAGACATCTGGATGTTTGGTTTTGTATACCAGACTAACCATCTGGATGCTTTTCACTCTGACCTTTTCTCTATATTTTAAACTGTGTTTGGGGGGAGAATTTAAGGGGTGGTGGAAAAGGGATTAAAATCACATAGTTTTGCTCCTGAAGCTACTCAGTAGACTTAATTGTGTAAAGTTCTAAGTTTCTCAGCCTCAACACTGTTGACATTTTAATCCAGGCAATTCTTTGTTATGCAGGGCTGTCCTGTGCATTGTAAGGTGTTTAGCAACATCCCGGTCCTCTGCCCACCAAATGCCAGTAACACACTGACCCCACACGCCTCTTGTGACAATCAAAATATTTGAGGCTACTATGGTAAATATCATATTCGGAACAAGGTGAGCAATAAACCAAAAAGCAAATATGGAGGAGATGCTTCTATTATTGTCAGAGCTGGAAGGGGAAACATAAGTTTAAGTCTATAAACCAAGCTAGTTTGCTAAGAATGAACACAGAATGAAGACCAATCCCATGGAAGAAGGGAAACTTGATGCCGTCTGAAGTCAAGAAGTGGGGTGGGCAGGGAGTTTTGCTAGGCATGACCAAATTGTAAATATCTTCTCCTCCCTTGGGATTTTGGGTGCACGTAATCAAATTAATTACAATCTTTGGTTCATGACACCTTGTAACTGTGCATAGTGAACAGTGTTTATTTACATCCTGATAGTTATTTTAACAATGCAATTTACACCTGATATCTCACTGTCCAAAATAAACTAGGAATGTTCATCATATGGCACTTCCCAGCCCATCCTCCTGCTTTTCCCATCTGACTCGCATCAGCCTGATATAGATTTTTCCAGAGTTATCAATAGAATAATCTCCTCTACCTCCCCAGTGGCGGAATGAGCAAAGCTGGCAGAGACGTCAGACATGATCTGAAGGAAAACGCTTCCTGAAGGAAAGCAGTGTGAAAAACAGGATTTCCTTCTTACCGATGGCTGAAACATGTATGTTTCTTATTTTATCAGGATATAGGGTGTCCCTTGGAACTAAACACATGCCAGTAAATCTTTGAGAAGGTCATGCAAAGTGTTTAGACTTGAAGGGCTATTACTTTTTGTTAGTATAAAACTATTCTTGTCCAGTTGAGCACATGATGGAAATACTGGGCATCCACACGCTTGACATGTGCAAACCCACCTTCTCATTTTGTTTCCCTTAACCTCTGAGTGTCATTTCTCATGCTGAGAAAATTTGAATATAAAAAAAGTAGTCTTTCTGTGAATTATCTCTCCCTTAATTTTGAGTTCTGTGATTTTATTTTCTTACACAATGCAAAGAGTCCTTCCAGAAATAGAAATCAAGCCATTTTGGAGTTGACCCCATCCATTATCTCCCTGGGGTGTAAGTGAATAACCAATGGCAGATTCAGGTTTGTAATCTTATTGTGTATCTACAATCTGTCCAAGCCATACTTGGGAATCTGGAAATTGGTTGACAAAGGAGCAACATACCAGGATGACTGAGTTTTCCTGAGTCTACAGAGGGGCCAAGTTCCATTGCAAGCCCCATGACACTGAAGGCCATCAAGTCCAGGAAGGAGTGGTAATGTGCCCTCGCTGAACTAGTAGACTAAGTTCCATAGCACAGGGATCTTTGCTGTCTGACTCACCACTGCATCTGCAGAATCTAGAACAGAAACTAGTGCACAGTGATATTGTTATTCGGAAAAGCAGAGTCCTATTGATAAATCACAATAATCACATGTAGCTTTTGAGCACATTCCACTGGCAGTGCCTGTGCCTGGGTCATTTCCGTTCGTAATTTAATTTAACCTGCACAGCCTGGGTGTTATACTTATTACCATTTGCTGTTTTGCTTTTGAGAAAACTTAGGTCCAGAGAGGTGAAATAATTTGCTGTAGGTCACAGACCTGTTACATACAGAGCAAGGATTTGGACCAGGTAGTTTCTACCACCCCATCTCCTCATACGCTAGAAATAAATGCAGTGGGGACTTGTTTGGGTCATGCCATCTGCCAAGTAATGCTGTGCAAATTACAGGTTCTCAGAGTATCAGAGTCCTTTTCTTTGAACTGCTAGGTTCCTAAATGACCAATAAGAACCTACCCAGATACACATGATCTATCCACAAGCTTTAGACTCAGATACAACAGTATACTTAGATGTTTTATGAGGAATCCAAAAGAAATGTGCGTTGATCTTGATTTCCCCACAGTAGTTTAAATTTGCAATGACATGCTTCTTCTTCCTTTTTTTGGTATTTTTTTTTGAAATTACTTTGTTGTTTTATGTAAGGTGCATGTAGGCAATGAATTTCTTCTTTACTTGAGATCCATTCCATTAAAAATAGTATATGCCTAGATTAGGTGAAATATCGCTAGGCTCATATCGTAATGGAGGTTAGATTACAAGTGCATGAACTTGAACAGCTCCCTACCTGCCTTTTTTAATGTCACATGTGCAATTTGACACATTGTTTTTCATATATATATGTATATATATATACATATATATATATGTATATATATATACATATATATATATATGTATATATATATACATATATATATATGAATTCAGAGAAGAAGAGAGACAGAGAGAGATAGAAACATCAATGGTGAGAATCATTGATCGGCTGCCTCCTGCACGTCCCACACTGGGGATAGAGCCTGCAACCCAAGGTATGTGCCCTTGACTGGCATCGAACCTGGGACCCTTCAGACCACAGGCCGATGGTCTATCCACTGAGTCAAATCAGCTAGGGTGACAGATTGTTGTTTTTTTTAAACTTGTATTCAGTTCCATTAGCCCTTATGAAGCTATTCAAAAAAGGAAGAAGCCTGCCTATGTGAATATTAGGTTGCAGATAAACCTGCATTGTACTACCTGTGTAGCCTTAGAGGCGACTTGATTTTTGAGCCCCTACTTCACGGTGTGTACAATGGAAACAGTAACAGCTCTCTGATAGTTCCAGGATAAGGGCTACAACTGCCTTCATTAGAAACTAAAGCAAGCATCAATCACAAGGTCATAGCAACTTATCTTGGTGAAAATGGACACCTTCAGGCTGGGTTTAATTATCTGAGTATTAGATGGAAAATTTATTCTGGATCCATGATGCACAGTCATAATAGCATTGCTATCATTATAATTAGTTTTATTTCAAAAAGCCCATAACACTATGCACCAAACACAATTTAAAGTCACTGGCAAATGTTAACTCATTTCATCCTCGTAACACCCCATTTATTAGGTATGTTCTTTTTTTAAATTTTTATTTTATTGTTTAAAGTATTACAAATAGTAGGACATATGTCTCCTTTTTTCCCCCATTGACCTTCCCCTGGTCTCCCCTACCCCACCCCCGGCACATGCCCTCAACCCCCCCCCCCCAGTGTCTTGCATCCATTGGTTATGCTTATATGCATGCATACAAGTCCTTCAGTTGATCTCTTACCTCCCCTCGACCCTCCCCAACCTTCCTGCTGTAGTTTGACAGTTTGTTCAATGCTTCTTTGCCTCTGTATCTATTTTTGTTCATCAATTTATAATGTTGTTTATATTCCACAAATGAGTGAGATCATGTGGTATTTTTCTTTCTCCGACTGGCTTATTTCACTTAGCATAATGCTCACCAGTTCCATCCATGCTGTTGAAAATAGTAAGAATTCCTTCTCTTTTACAAAAGTGTAGTATTCCATTGTGTAGATGTACCACAGTTTTCTAATCCACTCATCTGCTGATGGGCATTTAGGCTGTTTCCAAATCTTAACTAAGCTGAATTGTGCTGCTATGAACATAGGGGTGTACATTGTCACATATTTACATTCATAGGACATCACAAGCATCTCATGCTTTCTTCAAAAACCTCCTATTATCGTTTCTGTTTAAAGGTTGCGTAAATCAAGAGCACACATGTATCATGAAACAACACCAAGTCTCCTAACAAGTTCTACAATCTGTGTGTGCACACGTGTGTGAGTATGCATGTTGGAATGTATGCTCACACACAAATCTAGATCAAGTGCTGCTTTGACTACATTACTGAAGAAACCCATACTGAACTTCCTGCTTCCAAACCTCTGTCTTCTTTTGGTGCCACTTGAAACTTTCCTTTATAGCTTTCTGTCACTTTTAGCTTCAAAAACACTTTACTGTTTACTGTTCTCTTATTAACTTTGATATGGAGCTACTCTTTTGAAAGGTCCATCACCAGAGCCCATAAGGTGCAATTTTGGGGGCAAGACAGTGTGTGTGTGTGTGTGTGTGTGTGTGTGTGTGTGTGTGTGCATAGGCTCATGGTAGTTAAATGCTGGAAAGAGGAAATGGTATTCGAATACTTCGAATACTAAGGTACCCATTATCTGTCCGTTGGCAGGAACAAAGGAATTCACAATTAATTGCTAAGCTCCAAAATGTTAAATAATACAGTAGATTAAATGATGTGAAAAATGACAATATTGTGAGAATTGCTGTGTATTTGAACTAGAGTTCAACTACCTAAAAATGTCCACTGGCTTTTTTGAAGTTAAACCCATATTATTTATGTGATGATGGCAAAATTTAATCATGACATTTTTCCAGGCTGACATTTTCTAACTGCAATTAAAAATAAAATAATTTCTCACCTAGCTCTTCTGTGAATAAAAAAAAACCCTGGGTTAACAAGTTGCAATCGTCTTCCTTAATGAAACATTTTGCAGGGTAGTACACTAAATTATCGATTATCCAGCAAGGTTGCATAGTAAGTTGTTCTGGATGGAAGTGCTGCAGAGTTGTTGGAGAAAGAGTTTTTCTGTCAGAACAACCTGCAGAATATAAGTTAATTCATTAGGCAAATATGTTTTGAGTATTTACCATGCATTCAGCTACTAATGCTTTGTATGTACAATGGGGTGCAAAAAAAGAAGCATGTGACTTATCCTTATGGGCCGTATAATCCCAATGGGTGAGACAGGAAATGATAAGCATTCATACATAAATAAACAATAATACTTAATACTACCAAGGAGAGGTGTATGGAGCTGTGCATGGAGCTATGCTATGCTATTCGGGTGTGTAATGAGGGGAATTTACCCATTGTGGGAAGGCTAGCAGGGTAGCACTGGGAGGGAGTTGCATAACTTTGCAATGCTTGTCAAAAGGCTTAACAAACTCCACACTCTCTAAAATTGTATTTTCACATTGAGCACTTTTCCCTAAAGGGATAATTTGGGGTGTACTAAACATTCTAGCTATACTGGAAAGGCATCACTTTCAGTACAGCAATATTGGAAACGACTTAAATTTTTTAAAAAATAAGTGGTTGAATTTATTATGTTATCAAAATTATACCTGTCCACCTATTTTAAAGCTCATGTAAAAATGTTTTTATTGTAATAAATATGTTTAGACAAAAAAAGGGGGTTACAAAATGAGTATTTAAAATGCCTGCCTTTGCTTTTATCCCAATCCTATTCTTTCTAGTTACTAGGTCTAGCCTATTTGATTTCAAATATCTACACTAATAAAAGAGAAACATGGTAATTGGTGTACAACCGCTACCCTTCCCATTGGCTAATCCCCCTGTCACTCACAGAGTAGGGCCGAGATATGCAAATTAACTGGCAGCCAAGATGGCGGCTGGCAGCCAGGCAGCTGATGCGAACAGGGAGGCTTGCTTGCTTCAGTGATGGAGAACTCCAACGTTCCCTGCCTGACTTGCTGGCCTCTCAGCTGCAACTTTAAGCAACTATGTTGCGAATATAGAAGCTAAAAAAAACCCAGAAACCGACTTTACTCAGCAGGGCTTCAGCCAGCCAGACCGCAACATTGTATCAAATACAGACGGCAAACAAAGGCCAGAAACCTGTTTTCAGCAGCCCAGGCCTCAGAGCTAAAGCTGGCCGAGAATAAAAAAAGAAAAAGAAAAAGAAAAAAAGGAGCGGTTGGGAGCTTCAGTCCCAGCCTGAAAACAGCCCTCAGCCCCTCAGCCAGACTGGCCAGGCACCCCAGTGGGGACCCCCACCCTGAAGGGTTTGTGACCAGCTGCAAACAGCCATCATCCCCTCATCCAGGCTGGCCAGGCACCCCAGTGGGGACCCCCACCCTGATCCAGGACACCCTTCAGGGCAAACCAGCCAGCCCCACCCATGCACCAGGCCTCTATTCTATATAGTAAAAGGGTAATATGCCTCCCGGCACCGGGATCAGCGTGACAGGGGGCAGTGCCCAAACCCCCCGATCGCCCTGCAGCTCTGTGTGTGACAGGGGGCAGGGCCGCAACCCCCCGCCCCCCACAGGCCCTGCTCTGTGTGTGACGGGGTAGAGCCATAACCTCCCCATTGGCCCTGCCCTGAGTGTGACAGTGGTGGCGCCCCAACCACCTGATCGGCCCTGCTCTGTGGGTGATAGAGGGCGGTGCCCCAACCCTCCCCCCCCCCCACGGGCCCTGCTCTCTGTGTGATGGGGTAGAGCCATAACCTCCCCATCGGCCCTGCTCTGTGGATGATAGAGGGCGGCACCCCAACCCCCTGATCCGCCCTGCCCTGAGTGTGACAGGGGGCGGTGCCCCAACTCCCCTATCGGCCCTACCCTGAGCGTGACTGAGGGTGGCATCGCAACCTCCCAATCTGCCCTGCTCTGTGCATGACAGGGGGTGGTGTCGCAACCTCCCCATCGACCCTGCCTTGAGTGTGACAGGGGGCGGTGCCCCAACCCCCCAATCGGCCCTACCCTGAGCATGACTGGGGGTGGCATCGCAACCTCCCAATCTGCCCTGCTCTGTGCATGACAGGGGGCAGCACCCCAACTCCCCAATCGGCCCTGCTCTGAGCCTGACCAGGGGCTGCACCTAGGGATTTGGCCTGCCCTCTGCCACCCGGGAGCAGGCCTAAGCCAGCAGGTCGTTATCTCCCGAAGGGTCCCAGACTGTGAGAGGGCACAGGCCAGTCTGAGGGACCCCCCCTTCCCCCGAGTGCACAAATTTTTGTGCACTGGGCCTCTAGTGTCAATAATAAGTCACAATAGCAACAGTAATAGCTGTTCATACTAGTTACCATTTAGCACATTCCAACCCAGTGCTAAACACTTTACCTCCATTACCACAACTGATGTTATGTAAATCAGTGAAGTAGTATTAATACATTTATTTCTTTTCATGGCCAAAACTTTTAAATATGTCAACACAGCTATGTATTCCCTATGCAACAAAGAAGGAATGATTTCAATGCTTATGCCATTTACCATGAGTTTTCTTATTCCCATTTTATCTAATAGAAATTCCTCATTCTTTTGCAACAGCATTCTGCGAAGATGGCTGCAGATATGGTGGAACATGTGTGGCGCCTAACAAATGTGTCTGTCCTTCTGGATTCACAGGAAGCCACTGTGAGAAAGGTAACCTTAGCCCTTTTGGGTGAGTGGGGTGGGGAGAAAGAGTTTCAGAGAGAAGGGAAACTCTTTTTCTAGTAGTATAGTATTGTGGGTTGACTTGATGCACTATGTCTCGCTGGGGGATGTAGCTCCCTGAAATGGATACGTTTGATTCTTGTATAATTGGCTTCCTCCCCCTGAAAATAGAGCTTTATTTGTCCTCCCTTCAATGTTTCTAATAGAGCAATATTGAGTCTTTCTCTGTCATAGTTTGGAGTGTGCCTTTTTAGTGCTAATGAGAGATAAAGCCTGAAGAACTGACCTGCCCCAATTATCAGCTATTCGGGGTAGCATCACACAGGACTATTGGCGTTAACAGTCTGCTGTGCCCACAGAATCTAGATTAGAACCACATGCTCCTTGAATTAAAGCACATTAAATAATTCTGGCAGCAGGTTTATTGGTGTTCTTGGGATTTGGTTCTAATACTGGTTTATTAGGAGCATTATTATTCCTGGTCCTGATAATAGAAGCCAGTTTAGTGTTTGTAAGATTCTATTATGAGCATCTTTCTATTTGCAATAAATGTAGTGTTTACACTTGATGCTATTTGGTGAAATCAGCTGTCTTATTAATTGGAGACATCTTTCCACCTGGGTACAAATTAAATTGACGGTCAATGCCAGTGTGCCACTGTATACATACATATCAATGCAAGCGAGAATGCTTGTCATGCGAAATTGAATATTTCTGTGTATTTCCCCATAAGTTTTATTGGCCTAAAATTACTGTATTGTGTTTTTTCCTGAGTCTGAGATATCACACTTGACACTTCTTATAGTATAGCATAAAAATATGGAAATGTGATGATGTAGTCATTATGTCTGTTATTCAATGAGAGAGAGGATGGCTTAAATGCCAACTTTTGAAGCAAAGCTCCAGTTTCCTTTCCTTCATGTAAAAAGATTTCTGAAATTGGATAATACATTTTTAAATGATCCTAGTTATTTTACCCCAACTTGTTCTATGTGTTACTTTGCACTGCCTGTATAAGGCAGCCAATCCTTTCAAAAACAGTTCAAAATGTAACATGTAAATTATTCAACAAGGAAGATAACAAAAAATATGTGCACTGTTGTTTCCATATTTTATGATATTATCAATGAAGCAAATTTCATTTATGAAATAAAAATTAATTGGTTTGTTTTTTAAAAAGACACATAAAAGAGCCAAGTACTGCCTCTGAGCAGCATGAGAATTACCACATGGAGCTGGAGAATTCTTGCCAAAAGCAAAGAAACTTAATGGTAACTTAGAACACATGCCCTCATTCCAGTGCATTGGATTTTAATTAGGTTTTCTAAAGTGAAAAAACAAATACATGTAAAGGTTTCTCATTATGTCCTCTAGCACTGCTGTGCTTCCCTAAAATGAGCATACAGGAATTAATGGGGACAGAAATGGTGATGATGATAGTGTTGATAATAATGGATACTACCAGTAATGATACACCATTTATTATGTATTAATTATGTGTCAGGTCTTTTAAATGAATATTTTAATATATTAAGAATAAACAACAAAGATAAATACTATTACTCCTATTTTATAAATAGCAAAATAAAGATTAGCCAAGTGAAGTAACTTTTGCAGTGCTACAGTCAGTATTAGAACTGAGAATAAAATTCCAATTGTATTTCACAAAGCCTGCATTATAAACCCTTGCCTGAGTTTCTCAAAGTAATACATGGACTTCCTGTTAGAACCCAGATTCCTGGGCCACCAACCTAGACCTGGTCAATCAGAATATCTCAGGGAGGGTCCATGAAGCTAAACTTCCACCAAGCACCTCTGGTTGCTTGTTATAAATCAGTTATTGATATATTAGTGTGATATTTAACCAGATAATCTAATCTAATGTTCTTACTCTTTTTACATTATAAAGAATTGAGGTAGAACATTGACTTTAGACTTGGGGATGAATTGGTGGAAGCCTAGGAAAAATTACCATTTCTTATGACTTGTTGATTTGACTATATCTTCCTCTCTGCTCAGTAAGAGGTTGGTTGAATTAATGCTACATTCTGTTTTATTACCTGAAACAAGAAACATTAGAAATAAAGGAGAAAGTCAAGATCAGAGGGAAAGGTAAAAAAGAGATAGGCAGGAAATGAGTTCGCATGTAAAAGTTAAAGTTAAGATTGAGCATTGCATGTTCTTGAATTCTTGCAAAGTTGTTTTAAGGTAAAATTAAATTAGAATAACAAGGTCTCTTTTCATGTGATATTATCTCCCATCAGTATGAAACCCATTCCATTTCATATTGGCCAAGACTATTATTTTTTTCTTTATTGATTAAGGTATTACATATGTGTCCTTATCGCCCCATTTCCTCCCACTCATGACCTCACTCCCCTGTTGTCTGTGTCCATTGGTTAGGCTTATATGCATGCATACAAGTCCTTCGGTTGGTCTCTCCCACTCACTCCCACCCTCCCCTACTTTCCCTCTGAGGTTTGACGGTTTAATCGATGCTTCTCTGTCTCTGGATCTGTTTTTGTTCATCAGTTTATGTTGTTCATTATATTCCATAAATGAGTGAGATCATGTGATATTTATCTTTCTCTGACTGGCTTATTTTGCTTAGCATAATGCTCTCAGTTCCAACCATGCTGTTGCAAATGATAAGAATTCCTTCTTTTTTTCTACAGCGTAGTATTCCATTGTGTAGATGTACCACAGGTTTTTAATCCACTCACCTGCTGATGTGCACTTAGGCTGTTTCCAAATCTTAGCTATGGTAAATTGTGCTGCTATGAACATAGGGGTGCATATATCCCTTCTGATTGGTGTTTTTAGTTTCTTAGAAGTGGGATCACTGGGTCAATTGGGAGTTCCATTTTTTATTTTTTGAGGAAACTCCATACTCTTCTACACCGTGGTCAATATTATTTTTAATTAAATTTATTATGGTGACATTAATAAGATCATGTATGTTTCAAGTGAACATTTCTGTGATACATGACCTGTATATTGTATTGTGTTCCCACCACCTGAAGTCACATCATCTTCCATCACCATATATTTGGCCCTCTTTACCCTTTACTACCTCCACCTTCTTCTCTTTGGTAACTACCATACTGTTGTCTGTGTCTATGAGTTTCAGTTTTATATCTGACACATGAGTGAAATATTGGCCTTTTCTGACTGACTTGTTTCACTTAGTATAATATTCCCAAGGTCCATCTATGTTGTCGTAAATGGCAGTATGTCATCTTCATCACTATTCTAATTGTATGAAATTTTTTGTGGAGAGGATAAAGTACATATATTTCAGTCCATTGTGTGCAAGGGATCTAGAAAAATTATAGGACAAATACTGAAAATGTATTCCATATCTTGTTTGAATTATTTTATCATGTAGATCATTAGCAGTGAGCATTAAGTAATGCTATTTGCCATAGACTAGTCATGCTAGAATCAGGGGTGGGCAAACTTTTTGACTCGAGGGCCACAATGGGTTCCTTAAACTGGACCGGAGGGCTGGAACAAAAGCATGGATGGAGTGTTTGTGTGAACTAATATAAATTCAAAGTAAACATCATTACATAAAAGGGTACGGTCTTTTTTTATTTTTTTAGTTTTATTCATTTCAAACGGGCCGGATCTGGCCCGCGGGCTGTAGTTTGCCCATGGCTGTGCTAGATGCTTTGAAACTTAGGGCATAAAGGAAAAATGCAAATGCATTGTAACTGTCTATGGCATGATCACACTAAATCTCTGATTTGCTTTGTTTTAATTTCAAGACTAACTAAGTATTCCCTTTTGAGCCATACAGAATCTGCTTATATTTGATCTTAAAAATATTTCCCTTGGTTCCCCTTGTTACTGGTTTTATTTATTGCTTGTGATATTTAGCCTTTCAGAATTCAAGTACTGTTAGTTAAATTATTGAAATCATTTGTTAAAGAAAATGCTTATCTGGAGTTAAAAATCCCACTTGTGTTTGCCATATAACTCAAAGATGAACAACACCATTTATTTTATGGTGATGAGATTTTAGTAAACTTAAACTTTTCATAACCCCATTCAAGATAAGCAAACATATGTTTCTGAATAACATATTGAGTCTTTTTGCCCTTTGTTCTGTCTCTGTTCCCTTAGATTTGATTTCATTTCACATTTAATATCAAGATGTATAATGAGAGAGATGAATGAAAAATCAGTAAGAAAAATGGTTTTGCTACTCTTTAGAAAAGGGCTGCTGGCAAAAGCTCTCTTCTTAGCCTAAGAGAACTGAAAGGATATCGTGTCACACTGAGATACATAGCCAACCATCACACAAAATGAAACAACACAAAGTCTTCTGAGAGACTCTCCAAGTGTAAAATCAAGTAGCTACACTAAATCCATAAGTATGTTACCTGCCTTAAAACAGCAGAACATCATCCTCTGAAATGTGAATCACACTGTTTTCTACTTGGCCTTAAGCAAATTTGCAAGCAACATTAAGTAGAAATTAAATGTAAGGTATTAGACTATGTCTAGTTAGGGGTTTCTTAATGCTTAGCAGCATCAAAGGACTCTACCCACTAGATAGCATTAGTACTCCAACCCCCAGTCATGATGATCAAAAATGTCTCCTGACATTGCCAATGTCTCCTGGGAGGCAGAATCTACCTTTTGGCAATGCCGGGTCTAGATGTAGCATTTTAAACATTTTTAAAATGTGTGTGTGTGTACACAGACATATATTAGGCAAATGTATTTCAGTGTATTTGATAACATGCACATTATAAGCACTTTTGGTAGACAAGTATTTTTAAAGCATCTCTTGAACATTCTTAGAAGTGCTTATTACTATATTTAGAGAATTCTTAACCATTCAAGAGCCAGGGACTGGCTAATATCCATATATGCTGTATGGGGAACATTTTCTTATGGGACAAGATTGATGTAGAAGCTGGGCTGGTTCTATGTCCTCACCCTCTTATTGTTGGAGTAAACATGGATGTTTCAACCTCACCCAAGGACAATGTGACTCTAACCCTTGTATTCTCCTGAAAGAAGAAAATCCTTTATTATTACTTTGTTAGAATAATTTTTCTCAATGTATGTAGTAAGATGATATTCTTTTTTTTGCTGTAAATTGCTTTCTTTAATATAAGACTTCTCAATTAGTCACGTTTATTAGTAGTTTCAACTGCATATAAATCAAGATGGTTATTTGTGGTGGTATAGATCAGACAGCTAATTTTACTGCATTTTTCTATTTGTATATTACATGAGATATAAATTGTGTAGATACAATTGTATAGACATCAGGTACCTATAACCAGTGCTTTGTGAATCAGACAGTGAGAGTTGGATAGTTGGATAAAATTAGTCAAGCTATAATAGTGTTGTATTAAAAAATAGTTTAAAAACATGCTGATATTATAAAAATAACAGACCTTGACTTTTTCCCCATTGGTTTCCAAAATGGGTTCATTTTGGAATGTACATATTATTTAATAAATGCACATAACCATTGAACTTCTCACAGTCCCCAAGGCTTTGTAAAGTGTATTAAATATCTGGCCAAGAATATTCTGGGAAATTAATAATAGTAACAAGTTTAACAGCATGATGCATTCTCAATATGGCTTCCAGTAGTTATTTTTTTCTATTTTGATTACCTGAATTTTCTATTTTTTCTACAGTAAATATAGTATAAATGATTTGTAATAAGAAGTGATACTTTTTAAAGCTTAAAATTATGAGGACATAAAAGTCATGAAAAGGACTTTTCTTTTTAAAAGTTCCTGAGGATTGCCCTAATTGGTTTGGCTCGGTGGATGGAGCGTTGGTCTGCGGACTGGGGGGTCTCGGGTTCGATTCCAGTCAAGGGCATGCACCTTGGTTGCGGGCACATCTCCAGTAGGGGGTGTGCAAGAGGCAGCTGATGGATGTTTCTCTCTCATCGATGTTTCTAACTCTCTTTCCCTCTTCCTTCCTTTCTGTAAAAAATTCAATAAAATATATTTTTTAAAAAAGTTCCTGAGGATCTTTTAACTTTTCTTAAAGGGAAATGACTTTTTACAAGTTAATTTATTCTATTCTTTCTTCTGTGCCTCAGGGACTTGCAGATATGTAGACAGAGGGTAATAGTTTGCCCTATGCATATTATTCACCCATCAGGTGCAAAGAATGGTCAGAAACAAATACTTCTATCTTCTTCCAATTTTAAAATATTGTCTGATTTTCAGATAAGTCTACTGGCATGCATCTATTTGCAGTTTCTCTGATCATCCTTGTTTCAGGGGAAAAAAATAAGAGCCTTTAAGAAGGTAGATAATAGCTCCATTCTGTTAATGGAAAATATTCTTCTGCTTTCTCCCCACCCATCACAGCACTGTGGGGAAGGCATCTGGGAAGAGGATGAGTGCCCATGTGCCTCTTCAACATCTTGGCAGTCTGCATATCTATTTAACTTTTCTCAACAGGATCTTTCTGGATTTCTGGCACAAGCAAATGGCATTTCTATTATTAACATTGCTGTTGTTGCTGTTGTGCAACTGATAGATGCCCAGAAAAGAGCAAGCAGTGCTTTTGTGGCATCATTTAAAAAAGAAAATATGAGGATTTGAGGTCTGAGTTGCTCATGCAGTTGAAGCCACCAAAAAGGAAGGGACACAGATGTTCTTTTAAAATTTGATCCAAGTTATATGGATGTGAATTTGTGTGAGGAGCTATGCCCTGCACGGGACCTTTGCAGGGATATAGAAGGAAGAGGACAGGCAGTCTGCTGGATCATGAGAGGAGCTCACAAACACAAAGAACTTCTCATCTTGAGAGCAGCTCAGCAAGGAATTCAGCTGTGGAACCCAGAGGGCCTTGTTCAGGACCCCCTCCCTCTCCTCAGTTCTACCCACTCAACTTTCTCCTTTAAGCTGTGATGGAGAAACTGAGCTAAAGACCTAATACAATTTCCCATGCTCCAAAATGGAGTTGCCACTTAACTCTCAGAGCTACTTGGAACTATTTCAAAGCCCTGTTCCTTTTTATCTAATTAATTTTTTAAATGCTTCAGTTACAGTTGACATACAAGATATTAGTTTCAGATGCACAGTAATTCGATTTTTATGTAACGTATGAAGTGATCACCTTAATGGTCTAGTACCCATCTGACACCATACAGCTATTACAATCTTATTAACCAAACTCCCTATGCTGTGCTTTCTATCCCTGTGGCTATTTTTATAACTGGCAACTTGTCCTTTGTAATCCCTTCACCATTTTTTAGCTACCCCACCCCACCTCCTTTAATCTGGCAACCATCAAACTTATGAGGACTTGCCGAAACCGGTTTGGCTCAGTGGATAGAGCATCAGCCTGTGGACTGAGAGGTCCCAGGTTCGATTCCGGTCAAGGGCATGTACCTGGGTTTCAGGCATATCCCCAGTAGGAGATGTGCAGGAGGCAGCTGATCGATGATTCTCTCTCATCGATGTTTCTAACTCTCTATCTCTCTCCCTTCCTCTCTGTAAAAAATCAATAAAATATATTTTTTTAAAAAAAGAGAAGAAAAAAAAAACTTATGAGGACTTGTGTAAGTGTTTAGTAAGCCAATCACTAGTGGAAATGGGATTCCAACCCATGTATGACTGAATCCAAATTTATATACCTTCCAATACCAGTTGTCTCTTGATCACATTACCTGTGTACATGGCAAATTAAACCTAACAGATTATGGGGGAGGCCAAATAAATGATGCTCTCCTGTGAGTAATGAGCCATACTTTTCTACTTGATTATGGACATTATTTTTATCTTCCTTTCAATATCTTTATTGTGCCTAAGGCAGGAAGAGAGTGTAAAAACATAGGGTTTAAGAGCACAATCTTTGAAGCCATACTAGCTTAGTTTGAGTTGGAATTCCACTGTTTATTGGAATCTGTGATACTGAATGAAATATATGCAATGTTTCTAAGCTTCAGTTTGCCACTAAAAATGGATATCAGTATTACCTACATCATAATATTGTTGTGAAATTGAATGATATAGTCTAATTAAATTACTTGGTAGAGTGTGTAGCACACAGTAGGTATCTAGAGATGATATATATTTTGGAATCCTCAATTTACTGGCTGGTAAAATTGAGACTCAAATAATATGCTGCTTTAGTAAGTATATCATATTGAGGATGGAGGAGAGAAATTCCATTCAGAAGAATGCCATTAAGAAGAATAGTATAGAAATGTTGTGTATTTCCAGTAGCTTTGTCAGCATGCCTTTCCAGAAAGCAAGGAGAGGAAAGCCAATTTTTTAATAGATTGGCTTTCCCTGTCGAACACAGGAAATCTATTAGGGATTACCTTGTCTAGTTAGCAATGCAGAAAATAATTCCCGAATATTTAGATAACGAGAAGTTCTTCCTTCCCATCAGGCAAGCTCCTACTGTTGAACTGTGAAAGTCAGGATTTGGTTCATACCCTCATTTTTAATTTTATACCCTGGGGAATGCAGACATCACTGTAACTTGCAGCACAATGGCTAAACAGAAAGGAAACCCATGTTTCTGTGAAAATATGAATAATTAGAGCCTGGGAATTATAAACTTCCCCTAGTAACTGCTATCCAAGAAATCTTTGTATCCAAGAATATGAACTGCACTGTTAATCATGTGGGAAAAGACTAATTGAAGACAGTAGACTGAAGGAGAAGGAATGTAACTCTTCCGATTTGCATCATTCTCTCCTAATAGGATCCACTGATTAGAAAAGATAGTTGCCTGAAAATGTTCACGTGGGTCTAAAATATGATGAATCAAACATCAAGATCTATGCATTCATTTTTCAGTGGTTGATAACATAAGCAGCTTCTAGCTTGGTGGGCTAATGTGGTTTTTAAAGCATTCTCTAATTTAAAGAGAACTTGAAGTTACCTATGGGTGACAGCAATTTTAGCTTAGTAGATTGAGTCTGAGGGGAAATTCTGGGAGATTATTTCAGTAAAGAATATTTTGCTAAGGAAAAACCTTTCCGTACTTCCTCAGCACTTATAAGATAAAGTCCAAATCTCAAGGTGTGATATTAAAGACCTCCTCGATGGGTCTCTGCCTACCTCTCCATCTTTGTCTCCTCCTTTTCCTTCACATACATTTCAAATTCCAGCCTGTTCTAAAGTACTTCTGTTCACTGAAACCCACCTTCATTTTTCCAATCTCTCAGCTTTTATTTGTAATGTTCATAACAGACTTATATATTGATTACAAATATGTGACATTAATTCAAAAATAATAGAAAATATTAGTCATTGAGGATCTCCATTAATCTAGAATGCTCCTGACCTTCCCCCTCTCAAACCACTCTGTAGTCTTCCTTGTTCTGGTTGATGACAGAATCTGCCCTTTCACATTTTCTGGATGGAGATCTTGATATCCTTGACTTCTCCTTTCTTTTAGATCTCACACCCAAATCCTTGCTCTACCTTCTAAATATATCTAGAATTCACACATCTTCATCTGATTTCCACCACTACTCTTCTTGCCCAAGACATCCTTATCTGTGATCCAGATTAATGTAAAAACCTCCTAACTCATCTCCCTTTCACTCTTGTGCAACTGTAGCCTCTTTACAACATAACAGTCAAAGGGACATTGTTTAAAAATAAGTTAGACTCATTCGCTTTTCTGCTTCAAATTATCCATGCTCCTTATTGTCAATCAGTAAAAGCTAGTCATTGCAATGGCCTATAAGTCTCTCCATGCTCTGCCCCCCTTTCCTATTACTTCTCTGCCCTCACTAGTCCTTGTGCTCTCCCTCACTTGTATACCTTCCCTCACAGTCGTAATGGTCTTTGTGATTGTCCTATGACATGCTAGTTATGTTTCCTTTACAGTTGGGTTTGCTTGGAATTTTCATGGTCAGTTCCCTCATGTCATGTAGGATTCTGCTCAGATGTTATCTCCTCTGAGAGATCTTCACCCTTAACTAAATACAGTCCCATTTTTGGGACTGTCTCATTGTCTTCAGAGCAATTATTCTCTGACACAATAATGTTTTTGTGTGTCTGTGGTCTGACTGCCTTGCCAGAATATAACCTCCATGAGGGCAAGGTGTTTTTGTGTTACTGCCACTGTATCTCCAGGGCCCAGAGAAGTGGCCCAAAAGTGGAATAAATAAATAATTTAATAAAAATCTCTTTTAGTTTTTGGTTTAGTTTCCAAAGCCACACTACTGTCATCATGATATGTCTTGGGAAGAATGAGCAAATTATTGCTGTCAATCACACACCTTCATTCCTGATATTTTTAGATCCTATGTAGTCAGAGTTATCCTTGACTTTTCATTCTCGCTCACTTTCCCATTTAATCAATCACCACAGTCTATTCTCTGCATCCTCCTGCCTAGTCTAAACCACTGGCAAATGTGCGGTGCTGTTTTTTGTTTTGTTTTGTTGTGTGTGTGTGTGTGTGTGTGTGTGTGTGTGTGTGTGTGTGTGTGTGTTTTCTTGGAATGATGACAGAAGGCAAGTCTCTAGACCCCAAGTCCTGTTTCTCCCTTACAAAAAAAATGTTCTTCCTGCATTGCAGCCAATATAATACCTAAAAAGACTAATGCAATCAAATTATTTTCCTGCTAACAAATGTTAAATGGTTTCCAGTGCCCTTGGAATAAACTCCACTCTCTTTTCAGTAGTTATTGATGACTTTGAGCCTCTTCCTCATTCACTTATAATCAATGGTCCTCACACACTGAACTTTGTCAGATTTTCTCAAAGCAGCAATCTCCCTACTTCAAGCATCTGCCTGAGGTATTTTCTTTACCGGGAAGTCTTTGATTTTTCTTCTTCTACTTTCCTTCTTCCATCTCCACCCACCACCATATCCAGTCCCCATCTCCCTTTGTTCTCTCACATAGATCTTAATCTTTTCTTCAGAAATATTTTTCAGACTCCTTAATAAGGTTAAGTCCCCTCCCCTGTGTTCTGTCATATCAACCTGGTGTTCCCTTTCATAAAATGTATCACATTTAATTGTTGCATCGCTGCTTTTATCCCCTTCCTTCCTACCACCCATCCCTGTAGCATAGCCAACATATATGTTTAATTTCTATTCTCCCCAAAATACAAAATAATAACTTATATAACAGTTATTAACATACAGTATCTCCTAACCAAAATGGTATATGTTCTAACTAACTATTTTTCTCCCATCTGTTTCCTTCTTGCTGGTCCTGTTGACCCCCATCCAAGTGTTAATGATAATTTATATAAATGACATTTTTATGAGATTTGCATAACATGTTTCTGAATGTCAGATTCTTTAGCATCTATGAAGAAACTTTGATATACATGCACTAACTAGATGGGTCATTTCAGGAGGATAAGCAACTCTTCCCTTCCTGTCATAGATAAGCTCTAGCCTGTCATAGCCCATATCTGACACTGAGAAGCCTGCCCCAAAATGGCTCTATCCTGGTTCTGAATTGCAAAGCAGTCCCTTTTTCATCGGATCACTTGTTAGGAAATGTTGAACTGTGAAATGCTATTGTAAGCACTTTTGATTTACTGTCAGCAAATTATTATGGCACTGTCTCTTACTAAAATGATGGCAAGCTTTATTTTTTCCAGGTGCTTGGTCTCCAGGAAATACCACAGTCACTGTGCATTTGCCCATTGACTTTATGCATTAGCATTTGGAGATGTTTATGTTTTTTTCCTACATATTTTCACCAGTATCTCTTACAGAATCAATACTTCCCCAGTCTCTGAAAATTTTAGTAGGAATAACGAAGGAACTGTTTAAATTACTAGCAATTTTAATGCTTAGGCTAGACCTTAATTTAGGCTGGACCTTACTATTTGAACCTCTCAACTTAGAAGTCTGGGATCAATCAGCATCCTCCAACCCCATATTACTTGTCTGATTTCATCATATAATTTTATACCACTCCATTTGGCCATTTTTTCATGTATATAAGTGTAACTGAAGGTGTTTTTAGCTGGTGTTCTCTTTATGGAATTTTCTTCCTCCATATCTTCATGACTCATTTCTTTATTTCCTTTAGGGCTCCACTCAAATGTCACTTTGAAGTGAGACATTTCCTACCGCTCTATTAAAATCGCAACCCCAAATCTTGCCCCAAATGATAGTACCTCAATTCTTTGCCTTTTTTTTTCTTTCATCGCACTTATTACCTTTTAAGACACTGAATATACTACTCCTCTATCTTGTTTATTGTTCCCCTTCCCTGAAGGCTGAGGTTTTTGTGCATGTTTGCTGTTATAGCTCCAGCCCTCAGCCTAGTGCCTAGAACTTAGTCTTCACTCAAGAAATACTTATTGAGTGGTTGAATGATTTTCCTCCTTTATTGAATAAGCTGAGAATGAGAACACACAGTAATATGCCCAAGGTCACAGGCCTAAGAAGTGCCAAAGTTGTGATTTGAACAGTTCTTTGTACCTCAAAGCTCAGGCTTAAAACACGGTCCTTTGCTGTCCTTCTCAAAAAGGCCAGACGATTAAAAGGGTTTTGACAGTTGTCAGAGCTGATCTCTTGCATGTTATTTTCTCAGTTGACCTCTAAATTCTGTGTGCCATGATTATTCCTCTGTATTTCATTTATACCACACTCATGTTCTGAGAGACTAACTTTCCTTGTTATACTTTAGTTAATATACCCTTTCTTAGAAGGGGACCGTGTAACAGTAATATTTCATGTAGTAAAAATTTTGAACACTTCTTTCCAGGCACTATATCATCACTCTTTGAATCTCTTAACAACTCCACAGGGCATATATTATCATCATCCTAGTTTTACAGATGAGGAAACTGAGGCTAAGAGATTTAAGAAACTGTTCATATTTATAACACTGATAAGAGGGACAGCTGGGAATTGAATTATTCTCTGGTGGTTTAAAATTTTATGCTTTACTTTTTTTCTTCATTATTATGTCATGCCACCCCCCAACCTCCCTCCTACAGGAGTAGTCATTTCTCTTGACCCCAAGTCATTAATATAGAGGCTTAATTTTGAAAGTGCCAGAAGGATGCCATTGTAATACCCTTTTACCCATTGGGCATTCTCACAGGATGGTGGGTAACAATATAACCTCACAAGCTGGGTCAGCCACTTACCATGGGCACTTTCCAAGTTATATAACTTTTCAATCTGCAGTTACTTCTCAACATTGTTGTAAGAACTAGAGAAAGTCCAATTAGTACATAGCAAGTGATGATAAATTAGTAGGTTGTAAAGAGACACAGTATACAGACTGTCATCTACAGCTTTTGTATTTGAGGGCAATGTTATTATTTACGTTATAATCACAGACTCTTTCAAAGGCATTTTCTTTTTGAAGCATCTCAAGAAAGCATTGTGAAGTTAGATTAATTTTCATCTTACAGACAAAGAAACGTATTCATGTAGTTTAAAGTAACTTGTCCACATTTATAGAATTCGTAAGCATTGAGCTGATATTCTAATATCTGAGTTGTTCAATTACACCGTTCCAATTTTTGAACTCAAAATGGAATAAAGGCAACGTGAGCCTCTCGGTGGTGATACGACCCCAACAGAGACTAATTTATACTAATAAAAGGTTAATATGTCAATTAGACTGGGAGACCTTCCAGAAGACCTCCGGACAAAGTCATGGTGGCGGGGCCGAGGCAGAGGTGGTTAGGGGAGATCAGGCCAGGAGGGGAGGGCAATTGGGGGTGATCAGGCCAGCAGGAGGGGGCAGTTGGGGGCAAGCAGGCTGGCAGGCAGAGTGGTTTGGGGCAATCAGGCAGGCAGGCAGGTGAGCAGCAGTCCTGGATTGTGAGAGGGATGTCTGAGAGGTCCCAGATTGGATAGGGTGCATGCTGGGCTGAGGGACACCCCCCATGCATGAATTTCATATACCGGGCCACTAGTCTATGTATTTAAAAGCCTAAGTGACCATTATGACCAGTTGACTGAACAACCGGTTGACCAGTCACTATGATGCACGCTGACCACCAGGGGTAGAATCTCAATGCAGGAGCTGTCCTCTGGTGGTCACTGCACTCCCACAACCAACCTCCTGTGGTCCCTCCCCCGAGCCTGCCAGCCCTGATTGGCCCAATCACTGTCCAGGATGAGGAACCCCACCCATGCATGAATTCGTGTACCAGGCCTCTAGTAATTACATATTATCTCAAAATACACCCCCTACAAGTTAGTACATGACAGACCACATCCTCACAGAAGTGAAATTTTAGAAATCAGAAGGAAACCAGATCTCTGAACAGATGTTTACAAGTAAGTATTATACAAACAATTTGGACGTTTCTGGAAAGATCTGAAGTCTGTTTTGTATATATCTGAAGATATTTCCCTGATTTAATGCTCAAACCTATTTTAGTGGCAAGTAAATACATTTTCATGAAGTGAACCATCTTGCTTACCTGTTAGCAGTTAGTAGATCCTAAGTGCTGGGCATTTGAGAGGAACCTTTGTTCTATTCCCCTGTCTATTAACATATCTATTGCTAGTATTTTTGAGGTGGCTATGTTCCAGCCACTATTGTAAATACTTAAAGGAATTATAGGAGTGATACTGTTATTATCCGTATTTTATAGGTGAGGACACTGAGGCTTGAGACTGGAATTTGCTTCCACAGCAACATTGGCAGTTTCTGCTGTTTTAATAAGTTCTTAGCTATCTGCCCTGTTTTAGGTATTCCTGAAAAATAATTTCTTGAATTATGTATTTAAATCACCCTCCCTTTCTATCTTCAGTTGTGAAATATTTAACAGAGTTATTATCAAGTCAGATCTTTGATTTGTAAATATCACATTTTGTCTCCTCTTATCTACGGGGGTATCTAGAGCTTTGAAATAATACTAACAGTGAATGAAAAGGGGAAAGCAGGAGCTCTGGAAAGCAAAAAAAGTAAAAGAGCTTTTATTGAAAGTTTGCAAGTAGATAGAGAAGCACGAAGACATGGTTCTACCCCTCAATGAATTTTTATAAACTAAAAGCATGTTTGAATAATAGAACATTATCTGTGTCCCAGACTCCCCCTCTCCTGTCCTCTTCTAAGACCCTACCAAGACGAACCACTGTCCTGACTTCTAATACTGTGGCTCAGTTTTGCCTGTTTGAGCATCGTGCAAATGGAATCAAACCATAAAAACTCCTTTGTGTCTGTCTTCTTTTGTTCAACACTAGATTTGTGAGCTTTATCCACATTGTTGCTTGTATTTGTCATTTTAAAATTCTCCTTATGGAATAGTATTTCATTTTTGGACAAAATGTGTTGCTGGACATTTGAGTTTTTTCCAATTTGGGTTATTTTGCTACAAAAAATATTCTTGTACACATCTTTGGGTGATCCTATATAAGCATTTCTATTTGTATATGAAAGAATAGATTTTCTGGGTTTGTGTAGGTTCAGTTTTCATAGATACTGCCAAACAGTTTCCCAAAGTCATTGTATCTATTTATATAGAAGTATGGTAGCAATCATCTCAGGTAGAAACTATAGTTTAACTTTAACCCTGCTGTTTGGCTTCTGTCCTTATTTGCTTTGTTTAACAATAGAAAAGTTTTTTTGATTTTCTGAATTATAGAAATCATCCCAATCGATTGAATACCCTATTGATTGTAATGTGAATACCCATAATGTGAATACCCCATTGGTTGTGGTCATACTGGTTATGGAAGCACATTCTTCTGTACCTGGGAACCAGGACAGCACAATTTCCTAAATTGCCTCAGTGGCCACAGATAATGCCTTCCCATTGACTCAGTAGTCCCAAGACCATGACAGCACAATTACTCTAAATTGCCTTGATGGCCCTAGATAATGTGTTCCTGTTAACTCAGTGGTCTCAAGACCCGAGGGCTCTAGATAATGTGTTCCTATCAACTCAGTGGTCTCAAGACCCGATGGCTCCAGATAATGTGTTTCCATTGATTCAGTGATCCGGAGACCCAAAACTATAATGAACATGCTTAAGTCTGCTTCTGTAAACTGCTTTTTTGCAAACTAGGTTCCTCATTCCAAACCCTGGGATGTAATCAATACCTTTGTGATCTTTGCCTATATAAATCTGGTGGTGGGGTTGGGGAGGGCACTTCGAGATTTGGAGTGCATGGCCCCCTCGTAGCCCCGGATTGGAATAAATGTGACTCTTTAATTCAATTTCTTGAGGCGTCCTTCTGTGATTCACGGGGTACATTACAACAATATTCTAAGACATAATAAGAATTACAGTTGTATCATAATTGTGTCAGTACTTATTTACTGTCTGTCTTTTTCATTTTAACCATACTGCTGTTGTGATATTCTGTTGGGGTTTTATTTGCACTTTTCTGATGACTAATATAGTTGATCTTATACTATATGTGTATAGTCCATTTCATTTTAGTGCTTTGTGAAGTGCCTAGTCACCTTCAGCCCTTTTAAGTATTGAGCCTGTTTGTTCTTTCTAATGCATATAGCTTTAAAAGTCAAGTAGTTCTACATGACTAGTTATGAAAAAACAACACTTCCCTGCTCCTATAGTACTCTGTTCCTGCTCTCCAGAGTCAGTCATTTACTTCCCCACATCTATAATAATAATAATAATAATAATAATATTTCTTGATTTCTCCACTTTAGGTATTATCTATTAATCTCCAGGGAAGATAAATACTTAGTTGTTATTTTTACCTCTCACCCATGGCTCATGTGCACAGGCATAAGCACACATTTACACACATGAACACTTCCCATTTCTTTTTTTTTAAATATATTTAATTGAATTTTTTACAGAGAGGATGGGAGAGGGATAGAGAGTTAGAAACATTGATGAGAGAGAAACATTGATCAGCTGCCTCCTGCACACCCCCCACTGGGGATGTACTTGCAACCAAGGTACATGTCCTTGACTGGAATAGAACCTGGGACCCTTCAGTCCGCAGGCTGACGCTCTATCAACTGAGCCAAATTGGTTAGGGCCATTTATTTCTTCTATTTTTCTTAGACCAATATTTTTGTTTGCCTTATTATGTCTATGTAAGTGATATTTATAAATGAGCTATGGAGTTAGCTATCATTATTTCTCCGCTATTACACAAAAGCTTGCTTTCCCTGGATTTAACAATTTTCACAGTTTGTTATTATTGCTCAGTTTTTTATTTTAACCCCAGATGTTCCTCAAATAATATCCCCCAATATTTTGAAGTGCTTTTTATTTTTTATAACTTTAACTTCATAAGGCAAGTTTTTCAAGACCCTTCTGACCTCCTCAATTTTATGCTGGAAACTCGTTAGATCTACAACACAGCTGTTTTCTTTGGATCTTCTTTCAAACATAATATCTTTTTATTCAATTTCCCATTTCCTGAATACTGCCTATTTCTCCTTTATTTTGGATTATATCCTACTTTTTACCGAGCAGATACTCCATTAGCTTCTTGAGAAAGTGTGTGTAGAAGAAACATTGTTCAAATGTTGCATTCTGAAGATGTTTTTACACCCCTTTTATATTTAACTAGAGGCCTGGTGCACAAAAATTTGTGCACTCGGCAGGAGGGGGAGTCCCTCAGCCCGGCCTCTGCCCTCTCTCAGTCTGGGACCCCTCGGGGGATGACCACCTGCTGGCTTAGGCCCGCTCCCTGGGGTATTGGGCCTAAGCTGGCAATCAGACATCCCTCTGGCAGCCTGGCAGCCCTCGGGGGATGCCCACTTACCAGCAGGGAGCAGACCTAAGCTGCAGTCAGACATCCTTAGCACCGCTGAGGAGGCAGGAGAGGCTCCCACCACCACTGCTCTTCTGGCAGCCATCAGTCTGGCTTGTGGTTGAGCAGAGTTCCTCCCATGTGAGAGTGCCCTGACCACCAGGGGGCAGCTCCTGCATTGAGCGTCTGCCCCCTGGTGTTCAGTGTGTGTCATAGTGACCAGTCATTCCCAGTCTTTCTGCTGTTAGGGTCAGTTTGCATATTACCCTTTTACTATATAGGATAGAGGCCTGGTGCATGGGTGGGGGCTGGCTGGTTTTCCCTGAAGGGTGTCCCGGATCAGGGTGGGGTGCCTGGCCAGCCTGGATGAGGGGATGATGGCTGTTTGCAGCTGACCACACCCCCTTCAGGGTGAGGGTCCACACTGGGGTGCCTGGCCAGTCTAGGTGAGGGGCTGAGGGCCATTTTCAGGCTGGCGGTGACTGAAGCTCCCAACCTCTCCTTTTTTTCTTTCTTTTTTTTATTCTGGGATTTATTTACCTTCTATGGCTGTCACTGGAGCTGAGAGCTGGCTTTAGCTCTGAGGCTCGGCTCCAGCTCTGAGACCTTGGCTGCTGAAAGCAGGTATCTGGGTTTGTTTGGCTTCTATAATTGAAACACTGTTGCAGCTCCAGCTCTGATGGCTGAAAGCAGGTTTCTGGCATTTGTTTAGCTTCTGTAATTGCTACATTGTTTCTTAGAGTCAAAGCTCAGAGCCTAGCAGCGGCAGGCAGGGAACCTTGGCTTCCTCCTTCACTGGAGCAAGCAAGCCTTCTGTTCGCTTCAGCTTCCTGGCTGCCAGCCGCCATCTTGGTTGGCAGTTAATTTGCATATCTTGCTAATTAGCCAATGGGAAGGGTAGCGAAGTTACAGTTAATTACCATGTTTCTCTATTATTAGATAGGATTGATAGTTTGGTTGGGTACAGAATCGTAGGCTAACTAAAATTATTCTTCAGGATGTTGTAGGAATAACATGATTGTAATATTTTGTAATGTAAATTTTGAGAAATGCAGTGCCATTTTCTTCTTGATTATTTGTATGACACCTACTCTACTTTTTCCGGAGTATTAAACCTCCTTTTTTAAACCATAGTGTTATAATATTTGATGATGTGGTACCTTTGTGAGGGTCTGTTATTAGAACACTGTTCTTCCCTAACCAGTTTGGCTCAGTGGATAGAACATTGGCCTGAGGACTGAAAGGTCCCAGGTTTGATTCCGGTCAAGGGCATGTACCTTAGTTGCAGGCACATCCCCAGTGGGGGGTGTGCATAAGGCAACTGATCCATGTTTCTCTCTCATCGATGTTTCTAATTCTCTATCCCTCTCCCTTCCTCTCTGTAAAAAATCAATAAAATATATTTTTTAAAAAAAACAAAAACACTGTTCTGGCCACATTGAAGAACCTTTCAATTTGGAATTTCCTGCTTTCATTTTGGGAATTAGAAAAAATCCTTGGATAATCTATTACCCTGCATGTTTTTATATCTTTTGATTTTTATTTCTTATTTGGTTGTCAGATCTTTAGACTGGCCTTTTAGTTGTCTGATTACTTCTCCCTCATTTTTCATCTTTCCTTTTTTTTTTTTTTTGGTTCCTTTTCAGAATATTTAGAGATATTTTATCAATGTTTTCATCCTAAATTTTGTTATTCATTTCTGATATCCGATTTTATTATTGTTTTCTGAATATTCTTTTTTTATTATTTCCAGTTCTTATAGATAGTATATCTCTTTTTGACGTTTCTGTGTATAAAATAAGAATTTTTTTAGAGTTTTCTTATTGCTTAATAGAGTTCATTTTATCTAAGTTGATTTTTTTCTGCTACTTTGTTTTTGTCTTTGTTTTTTTGTCAAACATCTAAGTAGCCTTGGCTATCTATTCACTGTTATGACTGAGACCTCAAAAGATTGGTTGAAAACCTAGTTTACCTAAGTGGGATGTTGATGTAAATGATTTTAGGTTCATTCTTTTAAGATATTCAGAGTTCTTGCAGAGAAGATTCTTCTAATCTAATGGAAGGAATTATTTAAATTTCTGGAAGAATTAAACTTGTTTACTAGCATTCTGAGAGAGCCAGGTTTGGGGAGGAGGGAGTACAAAGCAAGGGTTTTCAAAATTCAGTATGTAAATGTTCACTTACCTTTCTTGTTTTTAGTATGGTAACTAGGCAGTCAACTGTCTTTCAGTTTTTAATGGTACCTTCTGCTGAGAATAAACCTCCAGTCTTTGCAGGAGCAGGGTAAAGGCAGGAGTTTGGCTGGGTTGAGAGAGCAGTTCTGAGGAATCTTAACTGCTTCTTTATCTAATTTCCAATTAGTTTTTATTTTAGCTTCACTATTCCCCACAGTTCCAGAGATAGCTGATGCTGCCAGTTCCTGAGTTCTGTGGTGTAAATCAAGTTGCTCCTTGTCTTTCTTCACTGTGGGCTATGAATCATTTTCTTTCATGTCTTCTGAGTGAGTTAACACTCACATATCTCTTTTCAAACTTCCAAAATTATGTTGCTCTTGTCTCCTCTCCAATGTGCTTTTTCTTTGAGGGTTTATGACTTTATAATTGTCTTGAATATTATTCTATTAGCATTTGGTGAAGAAAGTAGAGGCAAATGTGAGTATTTAGTCTAGTGTTTTTAACTGGAAGCATCCCCTCAGTTTAAAAATATCTTCTAACCCATAGATGAAAAGTCATAAGGAACCCTGGGTAACATGAAAATGTACATACAAAAATAGTTGTATAATGGACTGTGAAATCAAATTACATAAAATGTATTTTTTTAAAGAAAGATGATTGGAAGAAAGGATACAATTTTATTTTGTAATTATCCCATGACAATTATCCTTTATAAAAAATATTAGAATTTATTTTCTGGGGGGAAAATAGACATTTCCCACTTGGAAATAGAGTATCTCTCTAATTTCAAAGCCCAATAGAGCATTATTTAAGATGTAACTATCTGGATTATTCCTTTACATTTGTAGGACATAATGGGAAATTGGGACTATAAATTGACATTCTCCCAAGAATAGTTAAGTCAGTTTAAAGACAAATCAAGAGCTATTTCACATAACTTTCATTTAAAATATAATTTCAAATGATTTGGAAGTGAGCCTTTCAATGACTTTGGAAATGATCAAGGGAATATAAATAACAAGAAAAGATAAAGGGAAATGTAGTACATAATTGGGGTTGTAGGACCATCTAGATACCACAGAGATGAGCACTGGCCTCAGACTTATTTAACAACTTCATTAATGATCTGGAAGAAGGAGGATTCAACAAGTTAATTAAGTCAACAGATGGTCCTTAGTGGAAGTTACAAATACCAGGGAGAACTGAGAAATAATATAGAAAGACCTGGGGGTCAAGAGCTTTGATAGCTCTGAGCACAGAAGAATAAAATTAAACTTGAGGAGGGTAATTACAATAGATACACTTTGTTCAATGAAAAAAATAGAAGTTAAACTGCAAACAATTAATGCTGATTAGAAAATAGTAAAGCTAAAAGAAATTTTGTATCGGATGAGTAAGTTATTTAAACAAGAACAGAGCTTGGTGGCTCTAGAAAAACATTCATTTTAAAACGCACTTTTAAGTATAATTGTATGCCTAATATTCACAAAACATTTAGTTACAGGCTGGCTTTACAAATACAAGTAAGAGTTACTCTAACTCTCAAATATACTTACATTCTAGTAAGGTAGAATGCATATATAATGGATCAATGAGGTCAAGATAAAGAAGTGATGGGGAGGATGATATGACATGGGAGGGACCACTGAGAATGGACACACTATGAAGTAGTTGAGTTTAACTTTCAAAAGTGGACTGTTTGTGTTAATGTGATGGAAAGTTGAGAAGATTGGTGGGTAATTTTATATGCTGTCCCTGTAATACTCATGGTAGGAAGACTCTCAGATCTGGGTGTTGAAATAGCTTGTCTGATTTCAGTGGCAATGTCAACAGAATAGTATCTCACCAAGATCTGGGGGCTGGAGAGTAGCCTGGGTTAAATTATATCATGAATGAAAATCATCTCTATGCAAAGACACACGTAGAAAAGATGTTAAGCATTTATCAAGTACCTCACCTGTGTCAAGATTGTTCCAAGCACTTTACATAAATTAACTCCTTTAATTCTCACACTCACCCTACAGAGTTAGACATTATTCTCATCCCCAATTTGCACTCAAGAAAACTGAAGCCTGAAAAATGTAAGAATTTCACCTAAGGTTAAATGTGCTAATAAGTATAGGGAAATTGGAATTCAAACCAAGGGATGCCTGCTTCTAAGATTTATATATGGTTCTCTTTTCAACTGTGTTATACCATCTCTCATAGAATATTAGCATAAATAATATATGCAGAACTCATGTGTGTATACATTTTGTCTGGTCTTCAGAGTTTTAGGTACTTGTTCTAAGCAGAGAAACATTTTTATTCTGCAACTCTCATTGGCAGAGCTGATCTTGTGTATAAAGTGTGTGAGCAGAACTCCCTCTGTAATTTCTGACCCAAAATCATTTTAAAGGAAGAACGATTTGTACCTGAGTTAATTGATTATGTGTCTAGGGAGGGAAGATGCATTAACTAATTAACATGTAGCAGAAATTACATAATCGATGCCATTCCCTACTGTTGTCATCTAGATAGACTCCTAAGAGTCACCATGTTTTAAAATGTATTAATTAATATTTTAAGAGGTAATACTTGTTAGAATATTCACATATTCTACAAGCTTAATTAAGGAGATCCATTAAAAGTCTATCTGTCCTTCAGGTACAAGTTTCCCTACTCAGAAGGAAAAATAATGACCAATTTCTTGTGTATAGGCTACTAGACCACCAATTTTATTTTATTTCCCCCATTATATTATTATTGGTATTATTATTATTATTATTATCATTATTATTTTATTGAGTGAATTTTTATCCTGCCCCCTCTTTGGCAGGCATCGGTTTGTCTTCTCTATATTTATGGGTCTGTTTGTGCTTTTTTTTTTGCTTATTCATTTATTTTTTGTTTTTAAATTCCACAAATAAGAGATCATACATATAGTGTTTGTCTCTGACTTATTAGCATTATTAGCATTACTAGGTTCATTTATGTTGTTGCAAATGACAATATTTCATTCTTTTTTATTATTAAATAATATCCCATTGTATACATGTACCACATCTTTATCCATTCATCTATTGAGGGACATCTATGTTTCTTCTATATCTTGGCTATTAATAGTAATGTTGCAATGCATATACGAGTGTATGTATTTTTTTGAATTATTTTTTTAGTGTTTTCATTATCTTCAGATAAATACCCAGAAGTGAAATGCCTGAAATGTATGGCAGCTCTACGTATTTTAATTTGTGAAGGAGTCTCTTTTTCATAATGTCTATACCCGGATGATGCGGGTTTGTTTAGAGCTGATGAGGATACCTGCAGAATATAAGAGAAATTCAGTAGATTGCAGAGAATTAAGATACACTTTATGATTTAATTTGGAAGCAGTTAAAATGAGAAAGTTTCCCCATGAAAAGTGTACCAAAAAACACTAAAAAAATGGGCAAATGGAAGGATAAACTGTAGGCAGCTTTACTGGAAAGTGAGCAAGATGTGAGGGGAAATCCAGAAGATTATCAGTGGGAAGAGATGTCTAGGGTGACTGATAGCTTTAGACTCTATGTCTGCCCTCTTTGAAACTAATCAGAATTCCTGAGGCTTCTGTATTTGTAATAAAGGTGAGGTGGTCTGAATTCAAAGTTAATCACATTTAGGAAAGTCAGGTGTCCCCGCTGGGAGAGATCAAGCAGGTTATGAAATGACTTTAGTGCACTGGTAACAAGACTATTCTTCCTAACTTTTGACTCTATATTTGGCTAGATAAAGCACATGGAAAGAAAACCCGGTTTTGTTCCCTGGGGCAAGAGACCTAAGATATATTTCTTTCTAACTATTACTTAAATGACTCATTCAGTTTCTGGGGCTCACTTCACCCACTAAAATGGCATCAGTGATTGTGGAGAAATTTCTTCAGGCAGAGTATAGAATCCCTTCTATTATTATAGTAATAGTAATTTCGCCTTTACTTAACACTGTATGGGAGATACCACAGGTCATGTTACCACATAGAGCCAGCCTTGGAAAGCATGAAATATTAAGAGCACAATTCTACTTTTTGACATCAGTAGAAATTACATTGGCCTCTCTGAACATAACACCTGAATCGAAGTCTCAAAAAAATGAAACAGCCTGAAAACATATTAAAAAAGAAACATCAATCCTCAAAATCAACCAAGTAGGAGAATTTATTGATTTAGGGGAAAAGAAAAACCAAACACTAGCTGACCTAGAGAGACCAGGTCATCTGACCTAGAGAGACCAGGTCAATTGGTGCAGACTTAAAATGCCTTTTTGCCATGGTCTTCAGTTCCAGGACCGTGCAGTTGCAAGTTATGGCAGAAGCAGTGTTCACCTGCACATATCTGATGATGAGACTTCCTTCACCACATAAATTGATTTTTTTTCCCCAATGCTTGTCATAGAAGCATTAGTAATTAAATGGATCATAACCTGTGAATTTGCTCATCACCTGTAGTGTTACCTTTTTCCTAAAGAGAGAAATCTATAGGAAACTGCAGCTTGCGAGAAGCAAGTGTTGGGTGCAAATGTTTCCTAAAGCGATTTTCCAATGTCAGCTAAGGAAATGACCCCATTTATAGAATTGCTTAACTCATTCACACATACAAAATTATAAAATGATCTGTAATTCACCCAGAAAATAAGAATTGGTTTCAGAATGTTAGAAACAAGAGCCTAAACAGACTTCATCCAGTGAAACAACGGCTTTCTAAAGAAAGGACTAACAAAAGACAATGACCCGGCCTCTAGGGCCTCTAGGGCCTCATGTGAATTGCAGAATTCACATGTACTCATTTGGCCAATGGTTCCCAAATACTTGCTATGTACAGAAATGATTTAAAATAAATCCAGATCATGAGCTACCAGGGGATTTGAGAGCCACATAATAATTATTAATTCAGGTTTTTAAAATGATACATTCTGTAAGAGAGCCATAAAAAGCTTTGGTAGAATTTTAGATCAGAGATATTACTTCTGTTTGGGGGGAATAGAGGAGAGATCAAGAAAATGGCCATGAGTGACAGCATTTGGATGGCGCTTTAAAGAATGATTCAGACACATCCAACTCAAAGTGGAGAAGCAGCCTTCCAGACATAGAGAATGGCATGTACAAAATTTTGCGATGTGAAATTACAGAAACCGCTTGGGAAAGCTGAGCGATCTAGTTTGCAAGGGAGTTGGGATTATACTTTTGCATTTAGCTTAGCTGCAGAAGGATGAGTCAGCCATGTCTCTCTGTAGTTGCACACTGTCATGCTATCATTGTATGCTCTCTCTTGTTTATTTAATCCTTTCTCTCTCTCACTGCTCACTACTCTCCTGCCTCATTCCACCTCACAGATAATGATTTAATGTGTTTCTTTACGTATATGTGTTCCTTTTCATGTGAATTTATTTGTTGGGTTTCTTTTTTGTTTTGCATTTTTTACATTTTTAATTTATTTAAATGTTATAATGCTGTACATTTTACTATGATTCTTCCCTTTTAAAAACTTAGCATCTTTATTTATATTTTGAGTAAAACCAGAATTTAATCTATGGCTGTACCATTTAGAATGGATTAGTAAATATCCCTTTTATTAATTATCAAGAACAGGTTATTTTAAATGCTGTATGGATAACAAGAGCAAATACAATTATGCTTCAGCTCTGATTTGAATTAGTTGCAAATCAGAGAGGAAGTTGAAGGGAGAGAGCAGGGATAGGGCTCTCCTGTTGGGCTCAAATAATTAGCATCTTTATATAAATTTAAAATTAAGATTGATTGCCCTAAAGTCCACTTACTCAGATTGGCAATGCTGCATGGTGCAGTATTCTAAGTGTGTATTCTAAGTGTGCTTCCATCAGGTTTTTCTTGTACATTTTCCCTCCAAAATAAACCCAGGCAGCTGCAATTCCCCTTGACCACAGCCCTTATTATTAACAGCCGCTGCGCTGTCCCCTTGTGGACCCGTGTTAGAATCAACCTGGTTCACAGACACTGCACTCTTCTGTCTGTTACTGTGCGGTAATGTGTCCTCTGTGAAAGCTCTGATGCTGCTGATGGGAAATGATGGTGATGCTGCTGATGGAAGGTAATGGTGATACTGATAATGGAGGTTGACAGAGAGCGGTGCTAACTCAAGGAAAGAGCATTACTAGCGCCCTTAGTCTGGGCAAGTTTCTTTCTCCTGGTCTACTGGTGTGGAATCTCACAGATGGAATATTATTTCTGTACACATTCCTGGTAGCCTACTCTGAGGTTCCATAGGACTTTAACACAACATCTAGCTGTGTGTCTCTTTCCTCCTCATTTTCACACTTCTTCAACTTTAATAAAACCCTCATTGGGGTCACATAATTTTTCCTAGCATCTCAAAATGGGGGATGAGCATCATTTTCTCTTGTTCAATCCCTACCCCATTCCCCATGCTGCACCCAGAGCTTGTTTTCTTATGAACTCATTCTAGTCTGTCTGTTGTGGTGGTGGTTGTTTGTCTGTTTTCTGGAAAAGGAACTCACTCCCACTAAAGCAGCACGTTTCATCAAATATTTATAGTCATTTCTACATTCAGGTAAAAAAATCTGTCTTCATATAACTCAGCTTTTGTATAATTTAGCTGTTCGTCCTACTTTTCCATCTTGGAACCAATTAGGAAATTAACTCCTTCCATGTAACAGCTTCCCAGTAGCTAAGTGGCATATCTTAAATTTATTCTCACTTAACTTCCCTTTTGGATTAGACCTACGGCTCCAGGCTGTCACGTGCATATTGGGTCATAATTCTGCCACCCTGTGTCTTCACAGTCTGCCTCCCAGTTTCATTTTCTCTATAAAGTTTATAAACGTGTCATACCCTCTGTCTCTCTCTCCATTTTTTGAGTTGAGGGAAACTTTCATTTCTGCTCTGCCAAAATCAACCAGATTATAAAGCAAAATCATCATGTATTATTTCTTGTCTGTACCACAAACACAGGAAAAAAATTAAACTATCAGTTTCATTACTTTGTCACCTTTTAGCACCTACCTTCCTATATGATTGCACTGATTTCAGCTCTTCTCTATCTGGCTGTCCACTTGTTTCATAGTTAATGACTCCTGTCCACATCCCTGCCAGGGAGAAGCACTAAATGTAGAAGTCATAGAAAGAGAGAGAATGTAAGAGGAGAGGGGTGTGTGTGTGTGTGTGAGAGAGAGAGAGAGAGAGAGAGAGAGAGAGAGAGAGAGACTTTGAAAGGTCCTGTGTCAGTCATACAGAAAATAACACATTTCAGACCCCAGTAATGGCCACAGTGACAAATTTCACAGTGTGTCTTTGAATGTTGCAGAGTTATAGACAGGATATGGCAAAGAAAAGCACCTAATTCCATCTCTATGCCTTCCTTTCTACGTTAAATTATACCACCCTTTCTGTAACATTGACAGTGAACGCTGAAAGACTCCTTGCTGTGAAGCAGTCTTAATAGAACATACAAGTGTCTTTTCAGTGCAAATGTAAAAATAAAAGTTATTGGAATGATGATATAAATCTTCAGCCAGATGTCCTTGGGAGGAGGGGAGGGAAATATTTTAAACAGTGTAAGTCACCTGTGAACCGGAAAGTTGTCCAGGATACAAGATAAGAAACAGATCATTAAAAGGAGCAATTGGAAGACTTTGTTACTTTGACAGATTTAAAAATGGCATCTTTTTTTTCCAAATTCTTAAATGCAAAATGCTTACCTGGCAAACCAAGGCCTAAATGAAGACTATGAAGGACTGTCACACTCGGGCATCCGGCATCCTACTGAAGTCAGCAATTTAGGCAGGTTATACTCTGTCCCCTGTGGTGACATGACCCATACGGTGCAGACTGACCTGAAAATTTATTCTGAGTTCCTGCTGGAGGCAGGCTTCGTTCATAACCTCAGCATTGTCCCAAGGATGTTAGGCTGCAGGGCAATATGCCTCACTGCACTTAAGGAAAGGGCTTGTAGCAAGTTTGAACTGTCAGAGAGAGCAAGGCAGGCTCCTTAGCGCCTCTGATTTAAGGACTGAGGCAAGTTTGACCTTACAGCAGGCAATATACTAGAACAGAAATGTGAGATTCAATTCCTACATCCTGGATGTACATCTGATCTCCACCTGCCAATAACCTTGTGATATATGCAAACTCATATGAGCTTTTTAAACTTAAAGTACAAAAAGGGGATAATAACTTCTACTTCACAAATTTGCAGTGATTAGTAAGTGCAACAATGCCTTGAACCATAGCATAGTTTTAGATATAATTTCTATCCTTTTTTGATTTAAATGTTTTGAACAGGAAAAGAGTTATATTACCACTTAAATGTTAGAAAAGATGTTCAATTCTGATACCATCTTTAAATATTTATACCTAGAATCTCAAAGAACATATGCAGGCTCATATAATTCAATCTGTCTTCTCATCAGTCCTTCCAGTTGTCAAGAATTGGCCACTGTAATGCTTGGCTTCTCATCTGAGTTTCTTGGTGTCAATCATACTAAAATTTTTATACAGATGAGTTTGACAACTAAACTCTAGAACAGTGTTTTGTTTTGTCTCTTCCCATACTTCTTGCAGTCTCCTTTCCTCATCCTCTTCCTACTTGGGGAAGACAGTAACCTTATAATATCATCTACTGGAAAATATTTAAGACTTTAGGCAAGATATCCATCTACAATATTTGAATTTGACAAGTGATTACAATTTTGGCATGAAATAGCAGTGTTCTGATGGTGTAATCTCAGACAGTGTCACAAATGTACGTGGTGTCAGCCATGACCCAGGCATCTGGATATTCCTAAAATGTAGCCTCTTTGCTCTGTTATCAGGTTGCCAACTGTGCTCATCTGGGGAAAAATGGCAGAATTAAGAAGAATAATTGCAGCTACAGAGTACCCTAATCTAATGCATGATGGAAATCTACATTCTTTTTTAATGATTGTATTTTCAGTAATTCACCTTTTAATCTAGATGTATGTTCTTAGTACCTTGGTCTCTACCACTTACTAAAGAGTAAAAATATAGGCTTTATCTCCCATCATGTGAGGGGTAGTTCAACTACAATTCTATAACATAAGAGAGCATCTGAAAGAAAGGTCTTCCTTAGTCTTCCATCAGCAGCACATGTATCTGAACTCCTCCCATTCGCTTCTAAAGTCACCCTGAAATAGAGCTGAGCATTACAACTCTTGGTTTGAATTGGATAATGATGCAGAGGTGAGAGAAGCTAAGAGTTATCTGGACCTATTGATACTGGCTAATGTCTGAAGACTTGAGCAGTGACTCAGTTATCAATATCTACAGGGGAGTACTGACAGGATCAAATAAGAGGTAGCTGACCTCCTGTGGGGGCCACTCTTTGCTGCTGAAATTATTCTACAAAGATTCAGGTGTACACAAAAAGTCGCATACTCTATTTTTATTATATTAATTTATAGTTCTTTTCTGAGCCCCCATTTCCTAGACGTGTGGGAATTCATTATTTACCATATTGAAGAGGGTTTCTTTTGAGAGTCTTAGGAAGTCTCAGGAGGCCCAAAACGTGAGCATATCGTATAGTGTACACTGGTCAGTGCTGGGATGCTCACTGACCACATTTTAACATTGGAGGCTTTACAAGTGACACAAATCCAACCTAACTATCCTTACTCATAAATGGGAAATGTTTTCCATACTATTGAAAACTCCAAAGAAGATTCTGGTCTCAGGGCAGAGCAAGATAAAGGTGCTCAAACAATGAATGTGAATTATCTTTCTCGCATATATGTCTTCATCTGGACTAGTTTCATTATCAGCAGGCTCTTCATGGTGAAATGTTGGCTGCCTGCCACACAAGGCACCCATTCTCACATGCTGGTTATCCTAATAGCTCTTCCAACCATTGTGGTAAGCTTCATTGGCTCTCATTGCACTGTTCGGACTAAGGGGTATTGATAGGTTATTCTGCACAAATCACAGGGACTGAGGGAGAGAGAAGTCCCTAAACAAGTCAAGAATCTTATAGAAAGAACTAGAGGCCCAATGCACGAAGATTCTTGCAACAATAGGCCTTCCTTCCCCTGGCTGCTGGCACCACCTTCACTCCGGCAAGAGCCGCCTTTCTGCCTGGAGCTGCCTTTCCGCCTTTGTGCGCTGCCCAGAGGCCGGGTGGAGCAGAATGCCTGCATCATCGCCATGGGGACAATGCAAGCATCCCTGGCCCGGCCGCTGCCATCTTCGTTGCATCAATTTGCATATTCCCTCCTTATTGGCTGTGGGTGCTGCCATCTTTATTGCAAAGTGATGGTAAATTTGCATATTCTGTCTTTATTAGATAGGCTAGGGAATAGATGGTGGTCATTCAAAAACAACCAGTATCTACCTGGGCACTGAAAATGGAAGTCTTTCCAAAGCTGGGAGCCCAGTTTTTAGAGTTGTCTTTTACTGTTCAACTATCTTGCTAATTCCAGCTTTGGTTTTGTGTGTGTGTTTTTTTTTTTTGGGGGGGGGGGTTGTTGAGAAGGAGGGACATAGGCTTCCACTACCTGTGGAAGGCATCTTCCTCCCTCCTTTTATGGGTGTTGTAGAAAAGAGCCCTCTTCCTCTTGCTCCCACCTCTGCGATCAAAAGCATGGGGCTCCTCCCCCTGGAGACATGTTAGTTCCATCTCATTGTGGTACTTAGTTTTCACAAAAGGAATGTGACCTGCAAGACACTTTATTGTCAGGTCTGAAATATAGCAGGAGCCTGGCTACTCCTGGAAGGAATGAATGAAAAAATATAAGAAAGAGACCACAAATATTTCCATACTTTTGCTTTATACTCACGTTATCCTTTTCTTGATCCACAGTAGGTCACACATTCAGAATGGACTGGCTTATTGACTTAATTCTTGTCATTTTTCAAGTAGTTTTTCTCATATAGCATTTAGGGGGAAGATACTACAGTGCAAAGGCTTTATCGGGAACTTTGGAGTATGTGGCCCATACTAGAGCAATTAAAGTAAGACCAGATTTTCTTATTTAAAATTTCTTGTCCAGTTCTGCTTCACAGGCCCCTAGAAACTCTTGTCCTAACTATCATTTTATAGGCAAATTTAAGACCAAACATACTGTGACTTGTTCAAAATGGTAGAATGCTTATAACTCCCCTCTCTTGGGGGCTTGCAGTGATGCCAGGCACTGGCATGATAGGGTGATACTTTTTACTACTAAGTCATCACAATAGCCTCATGTAAAATGGAAACAATAATGATGCAGATTAGAAATCTTAGGCACTCAAAATGTAGCTGGTATGTCCCAGAGCTGGGATTGATCTCTACCTGGGTCTTCTGAATCTCAGTCAGGGGACTTTCCTAGGTGGCCCAGATGATCTAGTCTCTGTCAATGTTTTTCAAATTCTGCTTCTTAGAGCATCAGGGTTTCAAAAGAGTCAGCTTACTACTCACTGGGGATGAGATGAG
The DNA here is from genome assembly GCF_014108235.1 of Myotis myotis. Lineage (NCBI taxonomy): Eukaryota > Metazoa > Chordata > Mammalia > Chiroptera > Vespertilionidae > Myotis > Myotis myotis. Next base: position 56,104,584 of record NW_023416314.1, read on the forward strand.
AGCCAATCAGCCAATACTGAGTCCTCCGCTCCCACTCCAGCCAGAGCTGCTCTGCCTTTTCCTGTTTTAGACAGAGCATGTTAAGCAAGCTTACATATGGAGTAAGGTTTTGCAGAAAGATCCAGGAAGAGGCCGAGTCTCTTGATCTCTAAGAGCTTCTGATGGCTGTGTGGTTCTACCCCGAGACCCTCGGGGCCTGCCAAGCTCCTCTTCGATCACACTACCACATTGCTGCACCAGCCTTGCTTCTTCATGCCTTCCTCGTGACTAACACCATCACTCACTTTAACAGTGACTTGTTTAGTATCCCAACAATGACTATAATCGACGGCCCCAACCTAATTGTGTAAAGGATATAAGATTATCTTGTCTTTGGTTAGGTTTTTTTATACTTTTGTTTTTTAAAAGAAAGAAGATTATAATTCTTGTGTGTGCGCTGTACTTATTATTTCAGACCTGTCATCATGTTCTGTACTAACGGAACATGAAGGTCTATGGCCTGAAGTAATTGAGGTCAGTGGAAATGTTTCCAGTGAAGATAATACGAGAAATTAGATTCTGGGCCATGAGAAAATTGGCCGAAACAAACTGTTCTCCCCATGTACTATTTGCTTCTGTAGAATTTTCATTACTACCTCTGCAGCATCAATTATCACCCTCTAAGCAGATGACTCACCAATCTGTGTTCCTGGGCCTAATCCTTTCCAAACTGCAGATCCACATGCTGCTTTGAAATTGGTTTCTCAATTTGTTGAACCCTTGAACTGGTCAAAAATGGACATAGTAACTTTTCTTGTCCTCAAGTAATTCCTTCTGCTAAAAATTTCTATTAATTTTCTTTCCACCATGCCCTTCTCTCCTCCCCGCCCACCAACACACCTTTTTTTGCAAGTCTGCCAGGAATGAGGGACCTATAACCAAATTAAGTTCTGACACCTAAGAAGATGCTTAGTGGGCCAGGATGGACCCTGAACACATGTTGAGCCAACTGGATTCTGTCTTCCAGGGATTCCAAAACAGAATGCAGTGACTGAGTGAGGAAGGTTGTACTGGCCACAGGAATTATATGGTCCTAATAGAGGCCCAGTGCATGAAATTCATGCACGGGTAGGGTCCATAGGCCTGACTAGCAATCAGGGCCAATCAGGGCCTTCTGGCTGCCAACTGGAACCTTCCTTTGTTCCATGCCGCCCCATGGTGGTCAGCGCATGTTATAGCAAGTGATCAAACTCCCGATCTCCTGGTCAAACTCCCAAGGGACACTTTGCATAATATATATATTATGCAAAGTGAATATATGTATATGCTCTATGTAGATGCCTAGCAGCTAGGAAGTCCTTTTAACCTCTCTGTTAAAATGTATCTGGTTTCAAAAATGTTAAAATTTGGAGAAAGGAGTATGCATATAAATGGAGGAAATACAGTGCTTCGAGTACAATTGAGGATTACTGCAGAAGTGTTTGTAACAGGCAATTTTGGAAAAAAACAGAACAAAACTCAAATACATCCTCGGTCTCATCCTGTCCCTGTCATTTGAGCAGGTAGATTCCTCCACAGCGACCAGGTCCAGTGTATCTGGGGCCCCCAAATTTTTGAAGTTTGTGGGGAAAGGTTATGTGGTTACTGGGAATCTTTTTTCAGCTGTGACTGGTGCAGAGCAAGGGGCTGCATACTACTGATTGGAGCATGTGGGAAGTATCCTACTTCTGGATATATAAAAAGTAAATGTCTTGTTACCAAAGTGGAGAAGTTTATAAACGGTTAATGACAGAGAAGCTTCTTTTAGACGATGCCCCTTCTTGCTACTCCCAGACATGCCTCCCTCGGACTGAAGACAGGCAGGGTGGCCTCCTACTCACCAGATCCACCTCGGACGCTGGTAGGACCAGAGATGGGGGCATGAGAGCGCTCGCTCTTGAGGCTTTCAGCCCCAGAGGGTGTTTGTTTGGAGGAGGACTGGTAACAGATTTTGTTCTTTCCCAGCCTTCTACAGACAAACCATATTCCCAAGCAAAACAATCATTCTTCAAAACGCACCTAACGTTCACGTCAGCCTCCGGACTGGAAGTGGGTCTTCTCCAAATTCCCAAGGAGAAGCGGCCTAGGGCGGGTCTGCTGGTCCTGATCAATAAACATGGCCTTTCCCTGCCACATCTCTCTGAGCCAGGCTCTAGGTACCGCAAAGGAAGAGGTTCCCTGAACCTTCTTCCCACATACCTAGGCTAGGATACATCTCGTAGGAGGCAGCTTCAAAGCCGGGGTGGTGGTGGCCAGGTCCTCTGGCGCCTCGCCTCCTGGGCTGCAGTCCAGTGTCTCCCAGCACCCCAGCCTCGGTACGCCCTGCAGTTGCCCCCACCACCAGTCGCCTCAGCACAGGCCCCAGCATCCCGGGGTACAGCCCACCCAAGCCAGCTGCCGGGCAGCCCGGCCACCACGCCCACCACCACTGGTATCTTTCTGTTGCTGCTGCTCAGGACGCAGGACACTATAGGCACCGCCATCTTTGTCATGGAGTGATGGCTAATTTGCATATTACCCTATTATTAGATTAGATTAGAGGCCCGGTGCACAAAAATTTGTACACTCGGGGGTCCCTCACCCCAGCCTATGCCCACTCGCAGTCTGGGACCCCTTGGGGGATGACCAACTGTTGGCTTAGGCCCGCTCCCTGGGGGATTGGGCCTAAGCTGGCAGTCAGACATCCCTCTGGCGGCCCGGGAGCCCTCAGGGGATGTCCACTTGCCAGTGGGGAGCAGGCCTAAGCTGCAGTCAGACATCCTTAGTGCTGCTGAGTAGGCGGGAGAGGCTCCCACCACCACCACTGTACTGGCAGTCATCAGCCTGGCTTGTGGCTGAGCAGAGCTCCCCCTGTGGGAGCGCACTGACCACCAGGGGGAAGCTCCTGCATTGAACATCTGCCCCCTGGTGGTCAGTGTGTGTCATAGTGAACAGTCATTCCCAATCGTTCTGCTGTTAGGGTCAATTTGCATATTACCCTTTTATTATATAGGATAGAGGCCTGGTGCATGGGGGGTCCAGCTGGTTTGCCCTGAAGGGTGTCCCAGATCAGGGTGGGGGTCCCGCTGGGGTGCCTGGCCAGCATGAGTGAGGGGCTGAGGACTATTTTCAGGCTGGCCACACCCCCTTCAGGGAGGGGGGTCCTGCTGGGATGCCTGGCCAGCCTGGATGAGGGACTGATGGCTGTTTGCAGGCTGGCCACAGCCCCTTCAGGGTGGGGGTTCCTGCTGGGGTTCCTGGCCAACCTGGAAGTGGGACTGATGGCTGTTTTCAGGCTGGCCATGGCTCACAGCCACCCAAGCTTCCAGTGGAGGCTGGCTGGAAGCAGGTATCTGGGATTTATTTATCTTCTATAATTGAAACTTTGTTGCCTTGAGCTGAGGCCACAGCCAACCAGGGAAGGTGGGAAGCTTGGCTTCCTCCATCGCCAGGGCAACCAAGCCTCAGGCTTGCTCCTGCTCCGTGGCTGCCAGCCACCATCTTGGTTGGGTTAATTTGCATATAGTTGCTCTGATTGGCTGGTGGGTGTGGCTTTGGGTATAGCAGAGGTGCGGTCAATTTGCATGTTTCTCTTTTATTAGATTAGATCTGTGGTCGGTAAACTGCGGCTCACGAGCCACATGTGGGTCTTTGGCCCCTTGAGTGTGGCTCTTCCTAAGTCTTAGGAGTATCCTAATTAAGTTAATAACAATGTACCTACCTATATAGTTTAAGTTTAAAACATTTGGCTCTCAAAAGAAATTTCAATCATTGTACTATTGATATTTGGCTCTGTTGACTAATGAGTTTGCTGACCACTGGATTAGATAGATGCTCTGAGAAGCAGAGTTGGTACTAAGAAAACTAAACTTATAGGCAAGCATTAATAAGAGTACTGTAAGCCAGTCTTCAGCAGGAGCAGAAAGAAGTTGCTTAAATAGATTGGGAAAAGTAAATTTTTTAAAATATATCTTTATTGACTTCAGAAAGGAAGGGAGAGAGAGAGGGAGATAGAAACATCAATGATGAGGGAGAATCATCGATTGGCTGCCTTCTGCCCACCCCCTACTGGGGATTGAGCCCACAACCCAGGCATGTGCCCTGACCGGGAATTGAATGGTGACCTCCTGGTTCATAGTTTTATGCTAAACCACGGGGCCACAATGGCCAGGGTGGAACAGTCCATTTTTGAAATTATCTAGCTCCTGGCAAGATCAGCACCACTTTCTGTCACTGGGTTCATTGAAGGTCCTCTGTATGTTTTTAAATAATCATTCTTTCCCTTAAATTTAAGTGATGTTTTATATCTGGCAACCAAATTATTCCCATATAAGGCATTTCTTTTCCTGAAGCTTTAAATAATAATAATTCCCACAAGAAGAAGATTATTGACTGATTACTTTTTTCCAGTTATGGTACTACTCAGTACTTTATCTTCATTAACTTCTCAATTTCAAAACACCCTGATGTGAGCAGGATTATACTTTGTACAGATGAGGAAATGAGACTTAGGGAAACAAGCTTCTTGTCCAAGGTCATTTTAAACTATCTGATTTCATAATTAGGCAATTAGCCATCTCACTAAATTGTCTCCTTATTTCTGTTAATGCTACTTTTATCACTCGGGCTCAAAAGATGAATCTTTTTTTAATTACTTATTTTGATCATTGACATCAAATAAATTCTCTGAATTCTCTGTTGAATTGAGAGAATTCTGTCTTTAGCTCAGGCTCCCAACACTTCTAGTCCACAGTGTTGCAGTGGCTGGTCTCTCTGTTTTCTGTGAAGGTCTCAGTCATTTTATTTCCCCTCTGAATTATTTTCCAGATCATTGTTACAAAGCCCGACTTTAATTACAGGACTCTCCTCCTTAGCATTCTTCAGTGGATCTCAACACCTGCCAAGACTGATAATATACTTTCATACCAGCAGTCGATGCCTTATCCAGGATCTCCCCAAATTCCCCTTCCTACCTCATGTCTCATCCCTCTCATGCATTCATCTCCCTCCTATAAAGGAAGCTACTCATTATTTCTCCAAAGAGTCCTTATGCATTGCTGTTGGGTACTTTGTTTCTATTTTCCTATACCCCAAAGACCTCTCCTTTTCTTTACCAGTCAGTTTCTATTTACTATCTATGGTCCATTTCAAATGCCCTCTCCTTCATAAAGTATTTTCTGATTCTTCACACTGGATACTCTCTCTCTCTCTCTCTCTCTCTCTATCTCTCTCTCTCTCTCTCTCTCTCTCTCTCTCTCTCTCTCTCTCTCTTTCTGTCTCTCTTCCTTCTGGGACCCTTAGAATATGTTTCTTACATGCTTCTAATGTAGCTTCCTCCATCCCCCTTCCTTTGCTTGTGTCACAGAGTTATTAATTGCACATAATAGGGTGGCAAGTACTTGGCAGGTATACTATTATTGTGCCTATGATGGGTACCATGAGTTCACCACAGCTCTCTTTTCTGAAATCCCAGGTAATAACTACCTCAGAATCCTTTCTAACATAACACTCCAGGAAGCCACTATCAGCATACACTCATGACAATGAGACACAAAGAAGGAAAGAATTTAAGAAAAATGAATCAAAGTCAGGAAAAGACAGCACCATTCAAATGGGCATTGAACTTTTACTTTTAGGACATGCAATCATTTCACTAAGAACTCATTTATGTTGAAAGTAATTTAAATAAGTACATATTTCAGATGAATATTTTGTATTTTGTTTTGTTTAGAAAAGAGCTTGCTTGATGACTCTTCTTTCTACATTGCATGGCATCCCCCTTCTTCTCTGTGTGGGGCTGGTTTTGCTCTTCTGGTACGCTGGACATGCCGATTGCTCTTTCTCTTCCATTGTTCTATCCCGTAGATACAAGAAAACAAACCTGTGTGAGAGAACAAGATGATTAATGTCTGAGGTGCAGCGTGTATGCACTGCTTATGTCATTCATTTCATTTCCATTCCACAGTAAACTGGGAAACCTTTAGTTATTTTGGAAAGTGCATTGCCAACTGGGGAAATACATTCTGAGTAAATTTCAGATTCCATCGGGTTTTGCTTTAAAACAGAGAGGAAGTGGGGTAGGGAGAGGAACAGAGAGGAGAGAAAAGAGAAATTTTTTTCTCCACCTTATTTTTTTTTTTTAATTCCTTTTCACATTTCCTGTTCTGGGATCCATTCCAGCAGTATATTCACATGATTCAATAATTTACCACCTAACATAAATCAGATACCAGTCGCAGTTAAGTGTGATTTGTTATATGTGTGGATTTCTGTTTATGGTATCTTTATTGAGATTTTTAGCAATAAGATATAATATGTAATCTCTACCCATTTAAAAGCCTCATGCTGTTTGATCACAAAAATGATTTGCTTCTTCCTTATCTCAGTGGAGAGAATATTTGATACAAGTGTGCCTACCATGAAGTCCCCGTGGTGTCGTGTGCCTGGTGAGCTCACCACCCTGCACCAGAGCATATGGCATGTACAGATCTGTGGGATTACAGAAGCTATAGCTGGAAGCTGATCAAAGCAATGTAGTTATGGAGGGATTAGTTTAATACAAACCAAAAATTTCTGCTCCCCTTCAACCTCCCCCCACTCCAACAGATGGCATATACTTTGATAGCTTTTGAAGAGAATATAACCTGGCCATTTTTTCCCCTCTTGCTATACCTAATGTGCTAGAGATAGCACCAATTTGAAAGTCAGATTACCCAAGTTCAAATACTGGTTTTCTCATGAATTAGTATCATAACCTCAGGGGTAATAGAGTACTTTTTGCTTTTCAATTTGCTCATCTGGAAGTGAAGAAAATAATATCTAATTTACAAGGTTGAGAGAATTAAATGCAATACTTGGAAAATGCCCAGGCGTACTATCTGTCATATAGTAGGCATTTAGGAAAAAGTGTTGCTATCCTGCTATAAAGGGGAAGGATGGGGGAAGAGGAAATGAGCACTCAGAGACTCTTTATAGTTTTATTGAGTTTTGTAAACCAGTTTGTGGGGTTTGCTGTGTTGTACAGATCTCAGGAATTCCTTTTTTTGCAACCATAACCTTGAGGAATGTTTATTTCCATGCAATGGCTTTAATGTTCACACATGTACATGAATATGCACCTATCAATAACAATAAATAGTGATGAACCTTAGTTGAGGTAGCAGAGAGTACAAATAGTGGAGTCTGGTGTTAAAATTTTATTTGGGTTCTATAACATCACTGAAACTAGGGCAAGGTGGGGAAGCACTCAATTGCGATGCAAAATTCAAGAGGTTGCCAAAAACCTCAGTAATGAAGGAAATAATATTCTAATGCAGTTTTAAAATTGAAATTAATATAAAAAATCTATGAACAAGATACCAGGTTTCTAATAAAGAGAGCATGTAACAGAAGTGGGATTCAGGTACAGTAAGTGAGATGGGTTAGAAAATGCTGGTATGAAGGTCAATGAAAGTATGAAGTTTATAAACTAGTTCCTTTTGGAGATTTTAAATGTTGGTTGGGAGATTTTGGAGAAGAAGCAGTTTGACAAACTTGACTCAATGACTTTGACTATCAATATAATGTGAGGCTTATCTTATATTGATGTTCTTTTTTATCCCATTGGTTTTCAATAACAGGAATATGTGGCCATCTAGATTTTCTTGTGTGAGGAACCTTAACCAGATGCCATAGTGGGAGAGGGAAACTTAATAGTAACTAATTTTCTAGTACAATGTTAGCAAGTTTGCATTTTTCACATTCAAGGAAAGTATTAATTTATATGTCAAAACAGTTTGGTTGATGGAAAATAATAGCAGCTTTTTTGTCTAGTTACTTATTTTCTGTGAGTTTAGAGTTACCAAAAATTATGTTCAGTCTGCCCGGCATGGCTCAGTGGTTGAGCCTTGACCTATGAACCAGTCGGGGGCACATGCCCAGGTTGCTGGCTTGATCTGCAGTGGAGGGTATGCAGGAGGCAGTTGATCAATGATTCTCTCTCATCATTAAAGTTTCTATTTCTCTCTCTCTCTCCCTTCCTCTCTGAAATTAATAAAAACATTTTTTTAAAATTGTGTTCGAGAGAAAGAAGTTTTCCTCTTCTAAATCTAGGTATTAGAAACTTGTTAATTTTGTTTGGGTTGTATTCTGTAAATTTATAGATAAATAGAAATTAATGTTATTGTTAATAAATAATAACAGTTATCATTTCTAAGTGCCTATGCCAGCCGTGGGCAAACTACGGCCCGTGGGCCGGATCCGGCCCATTTGAAATGAATAAAACTATTGAAAAAAAAGACCGTACCCTTTTATGTAATGATGCTTACTTTGAATTTATATTAGTTCACACAAACACTCCATCCATGCTTTTGTTCCAGCCCTCCGGTCCAGTTTAAGAACCCATTGTGGCCCTCGAGTCAAAAAGTTTGCCCACCCCTGGCTATGCTATACCAATCAAGGAACCAAATGCATTTCATCTTTATGTGCTTTAATGCTCAGATGAGCTCCACAACATGGGTCATATACAAGTAAAGAAATTGAGGTCCTGAGAAGTTGAGTTCAAGATCACCCAGTCAGTTAGTGACAGGATTTGAGCCCAGGTTGCACCTAATTCTGATGTTCATGTGTATTAAGTAAGGGAAGGATTGAGTCTTGAGAATCTCTACTTTTTATTTAGAGGCAAATGAGTTCACAGAAAATGAAGTATCAGGAAGAAAAATGGTATCAACCTCAGAAATGTTTACCTCCTTTGAAAAGTTTCCAGACATAGAAAAAAACAAAAGTAACCTTCTAGAAACACAGTGGATGGGATATGACCCTTTTCAGTGTGACTCCTGATGAGAGGGTGTGTGACATGGGGGAGGAGGGGCATGTAGGGCCAGACCAGAGGCCTGAGTGAACAGTGTTTGGGTCTGGTTCTATGTCTTCCCCCGAGTCTCACCTGCCCTACCTGCATGAGCCTGGCTATTGCTTCTGTGTCACTTTGCAACCTTTAGCCAACTAGGAGGTTTCACAGGTGTGGGAAGTAAATCTCTAGTTCTGCAGACCTACTGGGCAGTGGTCCTGGCCGCTGATCATGGTACACTCTCCCTGCTCTCCCATGTGTATAGAATGTAGTATTCTGGATAATCTAGTACATTGGCTAATAAAATGTGGGCAGTAACAACTCACATGAGAAACATTATTAAATCCAATAAGACTCTGATTGACAATTCAGAGGGCACCTCCAACCCTTTCAGTGGCTTCTTGTCACTGTTTTAAGGATGAGTATTACCATTTGACAGCTATTCAGGATTGCTGAGCCGACTGTCATTCCCAGAGATGAGATAGGAGAGACACCCTGACCCACGATGATACACGATGGCTGGGGGTGGAATGGATGTGGTAATGGGCTTTCAGCAGCTATCCCAAGGTCAATCAGAGAAGCTTCACTTTTATGGTTCCATGCATTAGGCTCCTATATAAGGTTAGATTTGAAGGAAAAAAAAAAAAAACACTGCTTATGAAGAGAAGCTTAAATAAATCTTTAATCAAATCCCATTACCTAGGGACTCACCCTGGGTTACTAACTCCACTAAATGGGAACCTGAATCTTCTGACTTCTGGCTTCAGGTTTTCTCCCTACTGCGGCCTGGATGTGTCTGCATACCTGTCCAAGGCACCTGAACGGCCTTCTCACCCATCCTCCTCAAACCTTCGTTGTTTGTTATCTGTGAGGAATCACAGGGCAATTGCTCTGATGTAGGAAAAACAAACAAAAACAAAAACATTTTTGAGGCTATGGCAAGATAGCAACACTTATTTCCTCTCATGACGTGTCACAATTTGAATCAGTCCCTCTGGAGGCAAAATGCAGGACATATTTCATCAGCTGTCAGGAGGTAGGGGGCCTCAGTGGGAACATGGAAAAGGCATTTTGGTTTATGTTCCTTTATGGAGGCAGTAACAGTATGATCAAGGCTTGTGTTGCTCATGATGGTAGTAAAATCTTTACAGCCCTTCATTTAATGACAGGCTGGTCTTTCGGAAGCCTTGCTACACAAACCTACACAGAATTAGAGATTAGGGAAAAAGAAATTCATGAACTTGAGCAACCGTGGTGCTCATCCACAGAGACTAATTAATGTGTTTAATGAGCTTGAAGCAGGTGGAAGATGCGTGAGAGTTCTGTGCCACTGGCTCTGGCGAAGGGTCTCTGGAAATCAAGCTAATTTGAATATTTTTATGGAGGAGGGGTGGGTGAAAGGGTGGTGGGTCAAGGAAGCAAGAACTGGTGGGAATAGTGTATGCAGGGCGTTTTTTGTTTGTTTGTTTAACCTTTTTGATGCACACCTATACTCACCACTTTGGGAAGTTGATGGGAGCTTATAAATAATATCCCCAGAAATATTTGCATACATGTTTGAGAATGAGAAAAAGATTTTGGTGACTGATTAACGTCAGTCCACTGACATTAGGCATCCATGGACCACAGCCTAAGAATCATGGATGCAGCAAAAGACAAACCCAGGTGTGACTGGCCTGAGAAACCTTTCTCTTCTCCCAAGCTCTTTTTCTTTAATGAGAAAAATCTCCATACCTTTTATAAATACACTGTTCCTTTCTTCCCATATGTTGCTGTTTTTCACTGCATCTTTTAGATGTTAAGGGGCATTTTATGGAGTGGGATTGGGGCTATTTGGAAATGGGACGTTGGTTATCAGCCCTCTTGATATGACAAGACTCCACCGATCATTCTGGAATAGTTTCTATCTTTGTCAATGCACAGTTTTCCCCTCCCCTCCTGAGTTTCTAATGGACAACTACATTTACTGGGAGCAGTTTCCATCTTCTCCTTTCCCTTGTTCAGCCTCAGAAGAGGCATTAAAGAATGAAGAAATGCCCCAAAGAAAGGCATCAGCAGGAAATGAAGAAAATCAGAGGGCTGAGGTAATCTCTAAAGTACCTCCCGAATCACACCGTTAACCATGCCAAGTCAGTGCCATTCTCTCCTCGGGGCTGGGAGAACTCTCTGAAACTAGACTAAGCGGGAGCTCTGACAGAGGAAGCTGGATTTGCCAGATAAACTGTTATCCCTGAAAGCACAATTACAGTATCATTTCCTCCACCTTCCTTTGCCCTTGCTCTCAGCAATTTTATGGAAGGGAAGGCCAGAGCCATTAGAAAAAGACAGGTAAATGTGCCTTTGCTTGTCGGCCGTGTTCAGAGGCGCTCAGTCTGTGGATGCCTTAAAGCCAGTTGCTCTGGAGGGGAACAAATTATTTAGACGGGATGGGATTTATAAAGGATTTATAAAGGATTGGAGGTTGATAACACCAGGCCAACTTGGGTTTTTTGTTTGTTTGTTTGTTTTTAGCAGATTGACAAGACTCTCTTCATGTTGAATCTGGGCATGTAGAGATAAAAAAATATAACGATGATACTGGATTTATTGATCTCTGTTTCTTGTGTTTGTTTGGCTCCGTATTCCTTTTCTTTCATTTTATTCCCAATTTTTCTATATTTTACAACAATGGTCCAGGGCAGTCACTGTGTCACTATGATGTCCCTCCTTTTGATGACAACTGAGCACCCAGGCTGAGGCTTGTAAGCCCTTACTCTCTAAAAGAGGGTTGCCTAAACCTTTGCTTCCAGTTGCTTTACTGAAAAAAAGGTTAAGTGAAAGGAGACTGGTTGGAGGGGAGGGGTTTTTCTATTCTTTGTCACAAACACTTGGAAAAAAAGTAGAAGCCATGGTGACATTTTAGTTGTCACTAATTAGGTTCCATCCACCAGGAACTGGTATTTCCACACTCCTTAAAATTCAGCATGCTCTCCAGATGCAGGAGAGATGGGGAAGTTGGGAAGGCTGCCTTTTGGTAAACCAACTTCTGATGCTGTGTGCCTGCAAAGAAATTATGCCTCTTGCAACAATTGAGCTATGCAATGTTTTGGTCTCCTGGAGGCCCTGTTGCTACAACACTCCGGGGAGCCAATATATTCCTTCAGAGAGAAAATAAAACTCCATGCGAGATGTTTCCAAGTGCATGCTGATTCTCTGCTGAAGACCAAGATTATTATCTGCTCTCTACCCCTACCCCTTGACTGTAGTTTTTCTGTGTATTTCAGGCTTGGGAGTCAGTTCAGAAAAGCAAGAGCTTAAAATGGGTACTCATGGCTGGGTAATATGCTAAAATGAGTATTGCCTTGGATAGGACAGTTTAGTTAGTGTTTCTGGCTCTGTGGTGAGGCCACTTGCCTACTAATTAGTGGCTGGTTTCACAAATGGTGGCCACTATGGGCATTCACTTCCCCTTCAAATGTCACTCTGCCTCTGTGCCTATACTCCCCGCATTAATCGGTCATTTGCAAAGAAAAATGAAGAGAAGAGGGGGGATGAAATTGACTCTTGATTGTAAATATCTCCTTTAAATTTCACATAATCAGGCCAGAATTCTTTGAAGAAAGTTGAGATGAGAGCAAGATAAATGGATTTCCTATCTTCCCAGCTTTAAACTGGAAGATGTTAATTTAATGCGGTGATTTTTACAATGGGGAATTGGCTCTTCAATCATATATCTAAACTGGGGGGGCTACTTGTTGTGCCCAGATTTCATGATTCCCAAGAACCCACAGGGAGCCAGTGAGTCTGATGCAAAAGCAAAGAGTCATTCATTTCAAACCTAGGTTTGGCTCCTCTGCCACACTCACCGATGCAATGGTAAGCTCCAGTGGCCGAGAGAGAGAAAACTCTGTGTGGAGAGAGCTTTTATAGGGGGTTGGGGTAAGGGGAGGAGAAAAGACTGTGGGCCCTGCCGATTGGCCAGGCGCGAGTCGGTGTCTCATTACACAGGATGTGGTCATAGTGATGGCGTGCACTTCCCTTGACTATCTTCCGGGAAGAAGCTTGCTGAGCACATGGCCAAGTTAAGATGGAGGGCATAGCCCTTACCCTGGGGCAAGGTGGAGGGCGTAGCCCTTATCCTGGGGCAAGGTGGAGGGCGTAGTCCTCGCCCTTTCATTCCCCCCTTGTCTTGGAACTTCCGGCTCAATCATGAGACGGACTGCATTTCTATTCCACCGTTGCTAGAGGCCCATACTGGGCACACAGAACTATCAACTGAACTATCCCTATAAGCTTAACAAATGGCCCGGTGGAAGGGAAAGAACAACTTCTATTGAAACAGGATTTTTCTTCTTAAAATTCCTCCATGACTATCAAAAAGCCAAATCAAGATTCCTGATGCTTGCATAAACACAACAAGAATGGTAACTGACTACCTTTGCTGGAATTTCATGGTTGAACCTTAATGTGCCCCGTAGGGCCAGGAAGCCAAGCCATCCAGCTGCCATCAGGCCTGCCTGCAGTATCTGCTGAGTTAGGTGAATCCCTCACCTGTAGCAACTCCACCTGAGCCCTCGCTCCAGGCTTTAAGGCCCATCTCAGTAGCCCTCCTACTTGTTGCGGCCCAGAGTGTGTGGGGGTTCCGCAGGGATGCAGAGGCATCTTTACTGCTCCCCTTCTACTCTTACCAACCGCCAGTGATGGTAGGGCATGGGCCTGACGCTCCAGCGCCAGCCATCTTCAGGGCTCCCAAGCAGGATACCAGGCTTTCTTCGTGGCATTCTTAGTGGCTTCAAGTCTTTAGAGTTCAGACAGGGCTCTTTAAAACATGATACTCCAGTCAAAGTTTTCCGTTAATAAAACCACTATTAGGAATCAGTCTTATTGTATCTATGCAAAGCCTGATGTTTGCCATGACTTATTTAGCATTGCCAGATTTCGGAGGAATTACATAAGGAGAAAAACATACTGATCTGCTCTAAGATTTTCTGACTTTCCTTGCTAATTCCTTTTCATGGATTTAAAACAAAACAGTAACTGTTGGTATAAAACCTTCTTTCTATGTATAACTATGCCTCAGACCTTCTATTCTAAACAGGCTTTTTCCAGCTTTACTAACCCTGACATGGGCATGGTGACTCAGGTCTGCAAGACAGTATTACAGGCTGCCAACTGTTAGCTGTCTCTCAACAGAGACCAAAACCTGATGGGCACCCTTCCCTGCCCAGCTGGGCACCTGCCCTCTTGGCAGCTAGGCACCCTTTACTTTTGGGGGTCACCCCACACAGCTCCCTTCCAGGACAGCCAACATACATTCAAACCTGCAAAAGAATCAAAGGTTAATATAACATATCAATACAATGAAACATAATATTGGCATCATGGCCGCTTCAGGCAGCCAAATCTTCTGCTACTAAACATGTGATCCTATAAATTGTCCTTGTCTCTTTGGATCCATGTCCATGAAGATGCAGGCATTATTACACAGTATTGTGGGGGCTCCTGGTGACAGGAGTGATCCCAAGTCATGTTACCGGCATCAGGCAGGTCGAGCACGCCGTAGCTTGAGCTTGAGCGGGTTGCGTTGATCTCGATCGATGCTCCATTTGGTGATGAAGTCTTTCCGGATGGACCCAGGTCGCGATGCCGTCTACCTTGAGAGCGGTGGGGGTCGTCAGCACCACAGTGTAGGGACCCTTCCAACGTGGCTCTAGGATCTCCTGGTGGTGCCTTCTGACGTGGACCCAATCTCCTGGTCTGTGCTGATGAGGAGTTGGGGTTGGGCTGGTCGCGGAGGCGCGGCCAAATGTCCTCGTGCACCCTCTGGAGCCCTCTCAAGGACAGAGATTGTTAAAGAAAAGCCACCCAGTCCTCGCCAGTCTCCGAGTCAAAGTCCTGATGGCTTCTAGGTAACCCTGTTTATCAGCTACAGCGCTCTGCTTTTTTTTTTTTGGCCTTTCTATCAGTTCCCTTTGTGGCAGAGGAGCAACCAGGCCTCTTTCAAGGGAGTGCGTTAGAAGTGGGTATCAGCCCCTCCTTTGCTAGCAGCAACAGGTACCAAACCCTTGCAGTACATTTGACCAGCTTCATTCCTGCCCACCTTTACAGATTCTAAGGCCCATTGTTTTCCTTTAACCAGCAAGCTAAATGACACTGGCCTGTATTATTTAATTCAGCACAGGCAGGGGGAAGGGCCCATGGAATCTCTGCCCTGAGGAACTGTGAGCCCCACCCTTAAATGTCCCAATCAGACTAGAAAAGCCACAAATACCTTTTAAATCTACCCCAGAATTCCAAAATCCCAACCCAGCACTGAATATCACATAGCAAATCAAAGTTCCCAGCAAACAAACAGACAGAGATGTTTACTAGTTAGGCGGGCCTAATCCACCTCTGACAGAGAGCAAGCGCTCTTGGGGCAAGCGTGTGCCTTTTTTTCCCACAGACTTCCACACTTACATGAACAAATAATTATACCCAAGTAGACATACAAACATACACCCTTTCAGTGAACAAGTACCTTTACAGTCTTGGGATCTTGAGCAGATAACAGGAACACCACCCAAGTCCCCTGATGGGGGCCTGACAGGAACAGATGTGGAGGCCTCCCTTTCCCACATCCCAGGACAGGATTCTTGACCTATGTCTCATCCAGATAGAAACGGTACTCATATTGAACAAGGAAATCAAGACTAAATAGGCACGATAACTAGATACATTCCCCATTAAGAACTTCGAGGTACATGCCACATTTATACCACAAAATACCAACAAATCAGTTTCAGTTGTGTCGAGATACAGAACAAGTCCCTAAACAGAGGCAGTAGAAAACTGCTTAGGAATGCTTCTTTTCTACCTTTTTAAAAGATAGGCCAGATTCGAACCCTTAGCCAGTCCGAGCTTTGACTTCCCTCCGGAAGTCCCAGAGACGGTGAATACCATCTAGAAGCCATTCCTCCAGATACAGGACAAGTACCTTAGAGATTCTTGATAATCTACATCAGTAATCCATTCACACAATCCCCCAAAAGTTAAAGAGGAAGGAAAGAACCATTCAATGTCCTTCAAGAGGATTTCGGCGAAAAAACAAAATCGACAGATTTAACACATTGGAAAACCAAGGCCAGAAGTACCCTCAGATGTTTCAGGGGTACCAAGGAAGGAGAAGTTAGGCCACGTCCAGCCCTTTTCATAATCCACCATCAGTGACCAGTCCCAGCTCACTGGTCTACCATCCATTTAACATTTCTTTTTCCTCCCATCATACCAAGGCCATGCTTTCCAGGTAGCTAGAACTTTTAAACCACAGTTTCTACCTGAAATAATTGTACTTTACTTTAGAAATTGGGTTACTGCTATCCTGGCATAGCTGCTAAATTTCAAAATGGTCACAATTTTCCTGCTGGGGAATTCAAGAAGCAAACCCATAACTATTAAGGCCAAAACAGTCTTGGGTTTTTATTCTGTACACAGCAAAAGGTCAAGTTCAGCTCAAAACTATGCGCACTCGTTTTTAAACTGGCCTTTTCCTTTACATGTGCACAGAAATCCTGGATGCATTTATGAATTTGTAAAAACTTTTCAATTCTCTATCTACAAGCCCTTTAAGAAATACAAGCTCTATTGTCGGCCCTTATAAAGCCAACTGCTCAAAACATTGGTCTATCATACCACTAAAATTATATTAAGACCGTGATTGCTAATTTAGTATTAAATAAATCTGGGAGGCAGGCACACTTTCTGCCCCATCTGCATTTCCTTAGTAAAACTCCGCCTTAAAACTCCACCCCTGAAATCCCATCCTGCCTCAGTGAGCAGACATTCCTTTTGTGATTGACTAAGTCAGAGGGAGGGGCCTGCTGTTCCAAGATGGCGGCCCCCAGGGGCACGGCATGCCATGCGGCCAACATGGCGGCTGCCAAGTCAGGCAGCTCAACATTGTGGCGGTCTAAACTGTTCTCTGACAGAAAGGATGATTTCCTCATTCTCACAATAAACAAGGGAAGAGCAAACCAAAACCCCTAAAAGATAGATGGCCAACATTATATTGCAGAACTTTTTAAAATCTTAGGTAGCAAATTAAATACACTAGCCCAAAACCCTATCCAAAAACGGACGGTGCGCACATTAGTTTTAAGCCAGCTTTTCTCCTAACACGTGCACAGAAGTCCCAGACGCATTTACTTGGGGAGGGGGTGACCTGTTTCCACATACCCTCACTCAGGCGGCCGCCCGACCGCCACACAAAGGAGGGGGGAGGGCAATCCCCCTCCCTCCACACTCCCACACTTTCACCAGACATTCATTCAGACTTTAAACAATCCATTCAATTCCTAACAACTTCCCAACTCCTGAGGGAGCTCTAAAGCTTCCCCCAATCTCCTTGAAATGATCAATCACAATACCCAAAGGAGCAGTCTGAGTCCATCCCATAACATCCGTCCAGTACAAACACAGAACACTAAACAGGGCCCGAAAATACAGGCTTCCAACTCCATGGAAGCAACTAGACGTTGGCCTTACGCCAAACCGGCAGGAGCGACCTGCCTCGTCTCAAATCCGCGAGGGGCATATCCATCCCTCGTGAGGGGCATATCCATCCCTCCTGGGGTGAGGGGCATATCCATCCCTCCTGGGGAGCGGAACGTCTTCCAACTCTCCCCTGCCTGTGGTCGTTCACGGCACGTCCGCCTAGACCCCTCAGGCAATTACAGATTCCAGAAACGAGCTCACACTGAACAGAACATACAACGATACACACATACCACGGTCAGTCAGACTCTTCAGATCGGGGGTCCCTCGATGGTCTTGGGAATCCCGGACGAGCCCCCAAATGTTGTGCCCAGATTTCATGATTCCCAAGAACCCACAGGGAGCCAGTGAGTCCGATGCAAAAGCAAAGAGTCATTCATTTCAAACCTAGGTTTGGCTCCTCTGCCACACTCACCGATGCAATGGTAAGCTCCAGTGGCTGAGAGAGAGAAAACTCTGTGTGGAGAGAGCTTTTATAGGGGGTTGGGGTAAGGGGAGGAGAAAAGACTGTGGGCCCTGCCGATTGGCCAGGCGCGAGTCGGTGTCTCATTACACAGGATGTGGTCATAGTGATGGCGTGCACTTCCCTTGACTATCTTCCGGGAAGAAGCTTGCTGAGCACATGGCCAAGTTAAGATGGAGGGCATAGCCCTTACCCTGGGGCAAGGTGGAGGGCGTAGCCCTTATCCTGGGGCAAGGTGGAGGGCGTAGTCCTCGCCCTTTCACTACTGACAGGAAATGGCACTGGAAGCAACTTGGGGGTGACTTGACTCATTGATCTTCACCTGCTGGGACACATTTGGAGTAAATTCTAAGTCCTTTGTTTTCTTTCAATATTTAGTTGCATCCCAACAACAGTTGGGTAAATTGCATTTTAGTTCATTTATATTCTGTCTCATATTTCATATTGGTGATATATTTAATGTATATAATCCTCACAAAATAATTATGAGCTTATCTCTTTTTATGGATCAGGAAAATAAGGCAGTAAAAAATTATATAATTTCCAAAGAGTCATAGCTGGGAAGTGGCAGGGTGAAGACACAAATCCAGGCAGCATGCCTCCAAGTCCATGCACCTCAACAGGATGACATACTGCCTCTTACTCTTGAAAGAGTTAATATGTGTAAAGGACTTAGAACAGAGCCTATAATGTAGGATATGTTATATGAGTATTTTCTATTTCTGCAGGTTCTTCTTATTTTTCTCCCTCCCTTCCCCTCCCCAACCCTTCCCCACCTCCTTATTTTCTCTTCCTTCTTCTACTTCTTCCTCCTTTTCTTTCTCCTCCTCCTCCTCCTAATGCTCCATCACTATATAGTAATTATTACTATATTTATTTTAACAATGTGGCATATCAGATACAATTGTCCATGAAATAAGTTGCTGTATTCAGTACCTTCTTTGTGACATTTACTCAGAAGTTACTGAGAGGTTCCCATTCATTATTGAAAGTTTCACATTTTTTCATGTATTTGGTGATTTTTACATTAGCATTGTTCATGGTTTTTACAAAACTCAGAATCCTTGTTTAAGGAGCTTCCATAACCAAAAGAGGATAATATGCTCACCTCTCAAACATGACTGTTCAGATAATAAATTATCTCTGATGTTCCTATTAGAGTTGTTCTAAATCAGACTTTTACCACATTGCATTCCTATGTTAAGCCTTTTAAAGTTGAATAAAAGAGTTGATGGGTTAGGAATGCTTGATTAGTTATCTCAGGATTCCATCATTACCAAGGGTAACTGCATCTGACCCTTTGATTTCTAACCAGATTCAGACCCAATTCCTAAATGCCCCCTCCACTCCTTCTTTGTTGCACCTCACATAGAATACCTTATTTTCTCTGAAACAACAAAACAAAGCATGTCTGTCCTCTCCAGACCCCAGCTGTTCAACTATACCTTCTCCTAAGAGTTTTCTTCTTTCTAATCACTGTTCATTTAGTGGCCTGCTATCTCTCCAACACTATGCTGATTTTTTGCATACATTTCCTCAGTTAATCCTCCCAATTTTGGATGAGCTAGGCATTGTTATTTTCTTACTGATGAGATATACTGATATCTTTCCTCACTCTAACCAGTTGGTTGGTCTTTAATGTATTCAACAGACATTTATTAAGCATCTACTTATGTTGGGAGGTATGCTAGATATACAAGAGGGAACAAAATAGTCAGGGTTTCTGCTCCTGGGGAAGAATATGAAGGACATGAAACGATTATGCAAATGAATATGTTATTAACACTTAGGAAAATGAAGTAGATGGGCACTATAGGGAGCTATGGAAGGAATAGCCTTTGAAACCAAGTAGCCAGTTTCAGATCCCAGTGACTAACTGTGTGACTTTGGCCCTGTTATTTACTAATTGCAGCTAGTGTCACATTATGGTCTCTACAACAATTGAGGAACCAATAGAAATGAATAAATCAGAATACAAAGTGTAGGTGTGAATGGAATTGGGGAGGCAGGGTACCATTCATCCCACTGCACACATGAATTAAACACGTATTAAAACAGTGCAAATCGCTGGTGACACATTGATGAAGAAAATCAGGTCCCTACCCTTACCTCTTAGTCTAATAGAAGAATATCCTATATAATAAAGAGATAATATGCAAATTAACCCTCATGCCCTCACAAGATGGCTGCCTACGACCAGGCCAGCAGGGGGGTTAGTGAGGGATGAACAAACGACTGAACAGCAGGCTGTGTAGGGTGACCAGGCCAGTGGGTAGGCCATGAGGGGCAACCAGGCCAGCATGGGGGGCAGTTAGGGGCGATCAGGCTGGCGGGGGTGCAGTTAGGGGCGATCAGGCTGGCAGGGGAGGGGGCAGTTAGGGGAGACCAGGCAGTCAGGCAAGCAATTAGGAGCCAGTGGTCCAGGATTGTGAGAGGGATGTCCCGGATTGAAGAGTGTGCAGGCTCCACTGAGGGAATTCCCCCCTCCACACTCCCCATGTACAAATTTCATGCACTGGGCCTCTAGTAAATATATAAACAACTAGCTTTCCTTTATTACTTTACAAAAGAGAGGCACTTTGATATGTGTTTTTGTACTTAATTCAGACTTAATAATTGAAGTTTACCTGCAGGCTCTCATCCTGAGGCCACCTTTCCATGGTAAATGTGAGCAGTATATCTGCTCACAAAAATCATAAAACGTTTGACACACTTTAGAGGAAATAAAATAAGTTTGATTCTCCTAGCCTATATGGTCCATAAAGGCAGATGCTGTGTCTTTATTTATGCATAGTAGGTATTCAGTGGCCTTTAAATAAATGATGTTTACATAAATAAATTCATGAATAAAGATGTAGTAGAATTTATGTCTTCTCTGGTCAGTATCATGCAATTCAGTTCAATTCAGTTCAGTTCAATAAATATTGAATTGCAGCATGTACTGAGTGTAATACCATAGATTACAAGGATGAATAAGAAACCATCAGCTTCTCTCAAGGGATTTAGTCTGGGACAGGGACACCAATTGTAAGTAGCCAACTTTCAGACTATATTTGCTAAATCCTGTAGTTGGGATCAGAGACCCAAGTCTCATTGTCTTATTAATGGAAAGGGAGAATCTTTTCATCAGGATAAGGGCTCTTCTGAGCCAGAAAATCAGTGAGGACCCAGGGCTGCAAAGTGAAAAACAGTACCTTCTTCCCTGAAGTAGATTATATTATTGTTTAAAATGTTTGTTTAGTCTTTTTTTTTCCTTCCAGGTTGCTAAACTATTCCTTATTGGGTTCCTCTCCATGGCAGAAGTATATGCCCACCCCGATGGCATCCAACTGAGCCATATGACTTTATTTAGCCAATGGAATATAAATGGGAGGAACTTGTGTTACCTCTGATCAGAAGCTTGAAAACCCATTGCATGGTTCAGCTATCTCTCTTTATTTTCCTCTCTGCCATGAGGATGGCATGTCCAAAATATAGGTTGTTCGTTCTGTCTGGATTCCAGAGTGAAAAGGGTTAGAGCAGAGCTGTGGCCACTTGAACACACATGTACAGTGAGTGAGAATTAAACCACTGCTGTAGAGACAGAGGTGTTATTAGAGTTGTTTATTACTGTAGCATGTCTAGCCTGAGATAACCAATATAATTCCCAAAAGCAGACAGAGAATATCCCCACCCGTTCTTCCTCTTAATGGCCCCTGCTCACATTGGCCTCTTTCAGGAAGTCTGGATGAGTGAAGAGGATTGAGGTACAGGTGGATAGTATGTTCCCCTGGTTACATCATACTGTAATATACCTCTGACCAAGGTCCTCATACTTGGAGAGCTTATCTTACTACCAAAAGTATAAAATAGAGGCAGCAAATCCTGGTAAAGGTAAAAGCAATTGAGAGAAAGGGTCTTTATGAAGAAAAAGCTCCAAATGATTTCTTATAATCTTGCAAAACCAATTTTGAGAGTTCTGAAATTGCCACATAAAATTAGGGGGAAAATCTTACCAGCTAAGTTTTTCTATCAGTTGTCATGGAATCCATTGCCTTTTTTTTTTCTTTATAATGCTGAGATAAATATTAACCTGGGTTTTAGTAGAGAGAAACTGCTGCTATGTTGCAGAGGAAAAGCCTTTGATGGGTCACAGAACTAGAGTCCCAATTAGTCATGAATTCAGTTTTTCTCATACATCTTTGCAGCTACCATTGTCATCAAAGGCATGTGCTGCAATTCTCTCAGAAACCTGACACTTCTCTGAATTTTCTCTGTTGCTAGTCCCAAGGAAGAAGTTTTCCCTGAAGCAGTTAGTCTGATGCACGTATTTATCATGTGACTCCAGAATATAACTTTACCTAAGTACTGGGGGAGGGGGAAGGGATCTACACTGAGGTTGTAACTTTGATGAAGACAAAAACTGAAAGATGTAAGTAAGAGTACACATAAGTGATAGCAAATATACAATTTTAGAAGATGATAAAGACCAGTCAGCCTAGGAGAAATTCTTTCATCACATACAGATCACATCACAATTAAAAATGTCTCTCATTCCCGATGCTTATGTGCTTATATGAACTTCTTTCTCATTGCTTTGACTTTGTACACGCAATTCCTATTGATACCACAAGCTACCTCTGAAGATGAAGATCAAGCATGGGCTGAACAGAGGATTGGATGAAAACTTGTCTGAGGAGCAATTAGATGCCCAGGTCCCCTCCCCTCCCTTTTGCAGACAAAGGCTATATCTTTTTTCTCCCATCAGAATATGAAGTTTTTCTCTTAGGAAAAAACATCTCACACAGGATGACCAGGCACAGCAATGGGTAACGTGAAGTTGTAGAAGGAGAATCAAAGGAAACCTCCAAAATTACAGCATTCCCACTCCGTTTCCTCTCCTATTTACTACTCAAAATGATGATTAGGGAATCCCTCTCTAAAAACACTGACCACCCCAAAAGAAAAGCCCCTTTGGTATACTGGAATTTTAATGTCTTGCAACAGAGTAGCCAGGAAAGTCTAAAAGATGAAAGGTAGAGACAAAACAATCAAAATGGATAAAGGAAACCCACAGAGAATGAGAAAATAGAAGAAAACACCAAGGGAAAGTCTGTGATATTTGCAGAAAGGGAAAAAGACATTGCCTTTCTGAAACAATACCAGGGTGCTATAAAACAGAACATCCAAAATAAAAAGTTTTGGAAATTAGAAAAGTGTGATAGAAATACAGAAGTTTATTACACTAGTTAAAAGGTCAAGTTGAGGATATCTGAAGGACAGAGAATAAAAGCCAAAAAGAAAAAGATAAGGAGGAAATAAAGGAGAACAATAAACAAATCTGAGAACATGTTCAGAAGGTTAATTCTGCACAATAGAAATTTCAGAAAGAAAGCATAATAAATTAGAAAACCATTTTCAAAGATTTAATGAATAAAATTTTCCAGAGCTCACAGACATGAGTTGCCATACATGAATAACTCACTAGATATCTACGTAAAATTTTTTAAAAATCACATTATTGTAAAATTTTAAATAGCAGAGGAAAGGGGAGGGGTCTAAATGATTCCAGAAGAGAAGGGAAAACAGGTCACATATCAAGGATATAGAATCTGAATGGCATGTACTTCCCACCACTGGAATTGGAAACTGGAAGACCATAGAAGAAGGTGTCCAAAATCTTAAGAGAATTAGAGCCTACAATTCTATAGCCAGCTAAACATCAGTAAGTTATGAAGATTGTTGTAGACAGACTAATGTTCCCCAAGGATATCCATGTCCTAATTCTCTGAACCTATAAATAGGCTACTTTCCATAGCAAAAGGGAATTTGCACATGTTATTAAATTAAGGATTTTAAGATGAGGAGACATTATCCTGGATTATCAGGTTGGGCCTAATGTAATCACAGCATTCTTATAAGAGGGAGGCAGGAGGCTCAGAGTCAGATAAGGAGATTTGAACACTGCAGGAAGGAAAGGCTTGAGTGATGACATTGCCAGAAGGGGGCAGTGAACCCAGGAATGTAGGCAGCCTTTAGCTGGAAAAGGGAAGGCAATGGATCCTCCCCTAGAGCTTCCAGAGGGGGCACAGTCCCCTCAGATATTATAGATTTCTGATCTCTTAGCACCATAAGATGATAAATTTGTGTTGTTTTACATTTGTGGTCATTTGCTACAGAAGCAACTGGGAACTAATACCAAGATAAAGACATTTTTGAGGGAAGTTATTTATAGTCTACATTTCTGCAGCTACTTAAATATGACTCTGTTATGAAGATAAAGACAAGTATAGGTGTTGATGCCAGTTCCCCAAAATGCTTCCATGCTTGCTTTCTCAGGAAGCTACTGGAGATGTGCCCCTCCAAACTGAGGCTGGTAATCATGGAATATGTGGGAATTTGGCAAAGTGAGCATCTATACGCAGGAGAAAAATTTTAAAAGATGGGATACATAATTATCAGAGCAACTTGGGCCAACCATAGACAGTGTTTCCATATTCATAATGTAAGCACTGAATATTGGCAGACAAAATTTGTAATAACTATGTTGGGACGTGCAAGTAGCAGAGAGCACAAGGTGACCTCATCTTCCAAACAAGGAAGTAAATTTAAAAAGTTAAACATTAGAAAAATCAAGAACGGGAATTAAAAGCAAGCTATCTCTAAATATGGGCAAATATGGGCATAAATAACAGTATACATAGCTAAAGGGGAAGAATATGCTTGCCTTTGGAAACTGGAAGTCAGAAGTAAGAAAGACTTGATACTTTTAAACCCTGTTTATAGATTATATAGGCCGATAAATACACAAAAAGAAATAGAATGAGATGAGATAGGATAGGAGAAAACCCTTTTTTCAATAATAGAGTCCATTTCTATTTTTTTTATTCTTTATTGTTTAAAGTATTACATAGGTCTCATTTTTCCCCCATTGACCTCTCTCCAGCCACCCCCAAACCCCAGCACATGCCCTCACACCTCTAGTGTCTGTGTCCATTGGATATGCTTATAGGCATGCATACAAGTCCTTTGGTTGCTCTCTTATAAAACCCCCTCCACTGCATTCCTTCTGAAGTTTGATGGTCTCTTCGATGTTTCTCTGTCTCTGGATCTATTGTTCATAAGTTTATGCTGTTGATTATATTCCAAAAATGAGTAAGATCATGTGATATTTATCTTTCTCTGACTGGCTTATAGTATTTTGCTTAGCATAATGCCTTTCATGTCCATCCATGCTGTTGTGAATGGTAAGAGTTCTTTCTTTTTTTACAGTAGCATAGTATTCCATTGAGTAGATGTGCCACACATTTCTATTTTTTTTTAAATAATTCTACTTTTCCTTGAAATTGAGTTTTCCATTGGATGCCACACATCATAATGTTATGTCCATGGGACTGTTCCCTGCACTGGTCCCTGAGCTCTGCTTCTGTAGTACCAGCACAGTGACAGCAGTGGCACATATCTACTTGGGCTGAGTTCTGGG
The DNA here is from genome assembly GCF_014108235.1 of Myotis myotis. Taxonomy (NCBI): domain Eukaryota; kingdom Metazoa; phylum Chordata; class Mammalia; order Chiroptera; family Vespertilionidae; genus Myotis; species Myotis myotis. Next base: position 56,129,841 of record NW_023416314.1, read on the forward strand.
TCCCATTCATCAACTTATCCCAGAATCTAGTAAAAGTTCAAGGCAGGCAATATGTATTGGTTGAATAAATGAAATTCTGGCTAAAAAATGAGTGAATGCATAACCATTATTGTTATTTTATGAGCATCATAAATCACAGGTTAATATGAGAAAGAAGATACTTTGAAAGATTTTGCATGAAAATTGAGTATTTGAAACATATTTGAGGAAATGTGTTTATATCTATACAGGCACATACATTGTTTCACCTTCAAAACTTTTAAGTGTATTATATAATTATGTACACTTTTAACAATGTCCCTTCGTACTGCATTGAGTAGGTTGAGTCCACAGCTGAATCACTATGTTCATCTCAGTCAGTCTCTAACCACGATACGCATCACACTACCAGCTATCTGGAGTTGACTTCCCTGTCTTCAGTTGTGATACATTCCTCACAACAATTGCCAAGTGGCAGTGATATGAAACTGTTTATGATGATTACAGCTATTTTAGTCTATTAGAGCAATTATAAAATACTTTAAAAATAATTTATATTTACCCCCTCTCTCAGTGATTAGTATTACCAAGCCATTGGATACCAAGACAGAGCAAAGGCGTCCTGGACTTGGTTCTGAAAACCTAGAATCAAATCCCATCTTTATAAATCTCTTATTAACTTCTGTGAGTGTATTTGTCAATTATTGTTGCAATAGTCTATTTAATAAGTCCAAAAAAAATCCAAAACACAACCACAAAAAACAGTGGCTTACAATAGCAAACATTTCTTTTCTTCTGGCTAGCAGGATGGCTAGGGCTCTGTTTTGTTCATAAAAAAAAAAAAAATGGCTGGAACTAACTTCAGGTACTGATTGGGCTTAGATATATTTCAGATATCTATTCATTCCCTTTGAATTTTCAGCTATTGGACATGTTCTTACCCATGGTGGTGGCAGAATCACAGAGCTAAGCCGACTCTGCAAGAACATTTAAATTCTTTGCTTGTGTTTTAGTCTAATCTTTTATTGGGCAAAGCATGTAGCCAAGTCCAACATCAATGGGGTATATATCAGTCAGGATTGAATTAGATAACTGAGCTATTATAAGTATGATGGCAATAAGGGTTTTAGTATAATAAATTGATCTTATACCCATGTGGAAAGAGCTGGTCAATTAAGGTCTAATAAAGTGGTAGATGAGAGTCAGAAGAAGTGGGGCGGGGAGAGAAAAAAGTGGGGGGGGATGGTAGTTACCCTGATGAATTTAACCTGGTTTATGCTTTCAAGAAGCTGGGTGCTGAAGATAGGTAGAAAAGCCTGAGGTATCTACAATCAAAAGTAGAACTGTTGTCTTGAAGATAAAATGATATAGATTTTCAGTGAACAGATAGGGTATTTCAAGCAATTGGCTTTGGAAAAACTTTCTAGTTTAAATTTACTTGAGAAAGAAGGAAGGGAGCATTAATGAGGGCTAGTATTATATTCTGAGCTCCAGGGAAAACCTGCAGGGGAATATCTTTTGTCCTCTGTTTTCCTAGGGTCCTTAGTAGAGCCAGAGCTAAGGTCTTTTATGGAGAGTATCATTAATGCAAATAGTTTCCTGGCAAAGGAGAGAAACAGAAGTGTGTTTTTCATGGCATTCTTAACCAATTTAAGTACTCTCAACTCATTAATTCATTTTAGGAATTTCTGATCAAGTTATTATTTTTATTCTAGGCAAAGGCTTTGGATTCAGTTACTGCTTTTTAAACATTTTAAAAATAGTAATTTTTTACTCCCCTCCAACTTTCTTATTTATTTTTGTCTGATAGAATATTTCAGATAGAAAAGCAAGAATTGTCCTGATTTACTTCAAAGGAAAACCTCCGCGAGGCATTTATTTTCACAAGATTTAAGGCTTAGGAACCTTCTACTTTCTTAAAGGAACTCTAATGACCTCCCGTCCTAGCTGACCTGCCACTGTTGAGGAGAGACTTGGTGATCTCTGGGGGAAAGTGCTGAGGAAGGAAAGGAGAGAAGAAAAATGTGTCTACTTCACAAATGATAAAATATGGCCCAAAGGTTATTAAAGTACATGCACTTGATCTAGGAGTTCTGAGAGGTGTGAAAGGCAGCAGCACCAGTGACTTGTTTGGCTGTGATCATCTGTGAAAAATCTATGGATGATCACATGGGGCCTCTAGACCTGCTAAGCATTGCTACTGGCATTTTGTATGTGGGTAATAAGAGCCTCATGGCCACTTCCATTATAAGCCTCCCTGTTGCAGTGTCTGATTCACAGCCAACACTAGGTCCCAGACCAATTCATTTTGTTGCTCTGGTCCTATTATTCCTAATGACATTGAATTTTTAAAGCACTGATGTGGATTCCACTTTTGCATTCACAAGTACTGTTTTTCATTTGCTCGTGCAGAAAAGAAATTGGTTTAACAATTTGATTGCTTTGTTCACTGAAATAGTGATTTAAAAACACTTAATATTAAACTGAAAAGTCAAAAATGTTTTAAAACATCTTTAAGACAATTAGATAAAACTCTTGGGCTTAAGTAGTAAAGTAACACTGACAAGTTAGACGGAATGAAAGATGATTCATATGTCTTAACTGATTTCCAATCCAGTGCTTGAATCTGAGTCTATTATTTTAGCTATTAAAGTGATAAAGGGGAAATTTTTGATTTTATTAGAACTGGCATATGAATGTGGAAGCTAGTGTGTTGTAGGCATGGAAACCATTGCAGGCAAAAGGGCTTTGATCCTGTATTGACAGTATATAACCCAATTTCAGTGCAATGCCCAGCAAAAGTATGACTTGCTATTCCAAGCAAGTTTGATATTCCAAACCCACACATTCTGAAATGCTGCATCTTTGAAATTCAAATACCAGATAATTTATAAATCCTTTTGTTCTTTTTCTTCTCTGTTTATTTATATTTCATTGTTGGCACTATGTCCCCCTTTCTCCTCCTTTGCCCACCTGCACCCAGCCCTGCAGCCCCCTTCCCTGGCCTTCACCACTCTGTTGTCTGTGTCCATGGGCTATGCATATATGCGCTTTGGCTACTCTCTTCACCTTCTTTGAGGAGGAACATATACTATGATGTACTCTCCCTTGTCAGACTGGGTTGATGACAAAGCCTTTGCATATTTAATAGTAAGAAGAGGCAGTATCTGTCTGTAAGGTAAATTGACCAGCCTGGGATATGGGTTCACAATATTTCAGAGAGTCTCTTTGCCAGGAACCCTAAAACCTCAGAGGGGTACCTCCTCTTTAGAGGCAGGAAGGATCCTAGGACTTACCTACCTTGATCCTTTGATTTGTTGATCTTAAAAATGATAAGAGCCCTAACCGGTTTGGCTCAGCAGATAGAGCATCGGCCTGCGGACTCAAGGGTCCCTGGTTGATTCCGGTCAAGGGCATGTACCTGGGTTGCGGGCACATCCCCAGTAGGGGGCGTGCAGGAGGCAGCTGATCGATGTTTCTCTCTCATTGATGTTTCTAACTCTCTATCCCTCTTCCCTCCTCTCTGTAAAAAATCAATAAAATATATTTAAAAAAATGATAAGAATAACATCTGTCTACCTTAAAGAGTGGTAGAGCAGATGAAATAAAATAGCAACCTTCTATGCAGTGCTTGGAACATATCAGACACTTATCACATGCTCTCCTTCCATCCATGTCAACAGGTATTAGGCCTGCTTTGTGGTATCTGGCAGATAATATAAGTCCATGAAGCAAGTGCATGTAAGACAAAGATGTTACGCTTTTAGTATCACAACTAAACATAACACCTGCCTTGTTATTGCTTCCTGTTAAAATAATCTCTGACCAACCTATCCAACTAAGAGCTTACTTGAAATCCAACACTTTTGACCATTCTTTCATCTCTTTGGTTATTCTCCTATATTTTGACATGTTGGGGGTAGTTTAAAGTTGTATTTGTTTTGACTAAAGATGCTTCTTCAATTATTTTAATCAAATATATACATTTTATAGCACTTTATGAACAATGAGAATGTCCTGAATTCTTGTGAACATCGTTTTCTACTTTATGTAAATCAGAAAACTGAGGACTCTTAACCACTTTGTCTAAAAACTCTACAACCAGCAGACCGTAGTGTGCTATACATTTCTTGAGTGTAAGGACCATCCAGGCTTCAGACCTTTCTGCTATGCCTATTTACTAAATGATTCTCTCACCTTGAAGTACCCTGGTTGGTTGGTTTTAACTACTGTGAAAGCAGATGCTCTCATGTGGTCCCTAAAGATACCTGTGAAAATAGAAAGCACTACGCTCATTTCTAGCAATAGACACTACCCATGTTGTCAATCTCTTCTTATTTCGCACTGTTCAGCTGCCTTACACACTGATGAATAAAGCAATATTTAGAGCACAAAGCTGGGCATTCTTGGGAAAGAAAAAATGTGATATAATGTTTTCCTTCAAGGAGCTTTCATTTTTCCAAAGAGAGGCATGACAAAAATAAAGGAGAATAGAGAGCAGGGAAAGAGCATTGTTAGTGTCTGGAACATAGTAGGTGGGAAAATGTTTATTGATTCACTGGTAACGTGTCTTGGAAGCTGAGGAATTTGTGTGTCAAGAAAGAGTCACTCAGACAGCGTGGCTCAGTGGTTGATTGTCAACCTATAAACAAGGAGGTCATGGGTTTGATTCCCGGTCAGGGCACATGCCCAGGTTATGGTCTGGATCCCTATTTTGAGGCATGCGGGAGGCAGCCAATCAATGATTCTATCTTATCATTGATGTTTCTGTCTTTCTCTCCCTCTCTCTTCCCCTCTGAAATCCATGAAAAATATATTTTAAAAAAGTAAAAAAAAAATAAGGAGGAGCGATAGGCAGCATCCAGAACTGCACAATCAAAGAGGTTGAGAAGGAGAAAAAGGTCCTGGGATCTGGGAAGAACAATGATGTTGGTGCCTTAAGAGTTTTGGGGTCCCATGACTATTCGCCTTCCTAAGAAGGCTGCAGCTCTTTCATTTCTTATAGACCAGAGTTATGTTAAAGGCTTTCCCTCTGACAGTCACATTTACCTGAATGAATGTTGAAGTCTGTAAAGTTTATGAAAGGCAGCATTATAGGTGTTATTTATACTTAGTTCACAACTCCACAGAGCCTGCTGTGTTTTTGCAAATATTCCAAACTCCTTTATTGTTAAATCTTTTTCTTCTTACACCCACATCTTGCCTACTAGTATTAGTTCCAAACCAACATTGAACAGGCTCTATTCTCCAAAATACAGTTTTCCCAAACCAAACTTTGACTCATGTTATTTCTTCTTTCTCAAATGTTCTCCCTGGTTTGCCTTTCAGAAAGTTGCCTATCTTTGAAATCTCTATATTTATAATGTTTTTCAAGACAACCCTGAACCACCATGCCATCACTCAATTTTTGGGGGGAGGTGTACACTCACTTGTCACTTGGCATACTTTGTTATGTTCTGAATTGTCTTTCAATCTGTTTTATCCTCCCAGCTGTATTGCATAGTACTCTGGAGTCAGGATGCTGCCTTGTACTTTGTATTTTCACAGTATTCTGCACTGATATCATATGCACAATCATTGAAGTCCGTGTGATGTTGTAACTTTTGCTTTAGACAAATCTGGATTTAAATCATAACTCTCAAGCCACAGTTTTCCAGCTACAAAATTGGGATAAAAATACCTGTATTACAGAGCAGCTATGAAAATGCAAATAATGTATAATAAGAGTTGGGTAATTTAGTTTATTTATAAATTTAGTTATCTTGCCTTGTCAGTTGTTTGATTGATCAGATCTGGCATTAGTAGGCAATACATCTTCAAGATGTTTCATTAATGTCTTGGCTAAACAGATAGCCCTGTATTCAATTTATTTTGACATTGTTTTTTTTATTGGATACACAATGAAAACTTGATTAAAAAGAGCCTGAGTTAATGTAATGCATATTTAACCAGTAACTTTACTTTGCTACTTTTATCACCCCTTAGATATTTTAATGATGCACATAAATGATTTAATTTAAATAACTAGCAAAACAAAGAATATGTACAGATTCCTATTACATAACTTCATCTTCAGGTTCTTTACTCTGACCTAAGTCATCAGAAAAGACTTATTTTGTTTCACTTACTAAACTGGAGGAGAAAATACATTGGTTTTTAAAATGATTTACAGTTTCACCTTGTCACTTTGTTTACTTGGTTAATGTCTATTTATTCTTCAGGTGTCAATTAAAATAAATATATGATAAGAAGCTTGTTCTGATTGCCGAGGGTTGTGATTCAGAGCCTGGTATTAACCCTGGCCAAATACTTCCTGATTCCTCTGTATCCAACAATGGAGACTAAGATTTATGATTGCATGGTTCCTGTTCATCTCCATCTGGGATGACCCCTCAGAGGAGCCACTCCATAAGCACTTATTTGAAGGCAGTAAGTGATGGGTCAACAGGAATGAAGCTGAACAAAGTTAGTTTTAATAAACATGGAAGTAAATTATTCAGGGTCATCCATTTGTGTCAAGTACTTCAACTAAATTTGGGGAGGGGCGTTTAAATACGGTCCCTCAAATGTGAAGCCTATTGACTTATTTTACCTATATTAATTAGGCCCCTATTATGTGCATAGACCGCTGATAGGTTCAGTAGAATCATCTCATGTCTTCAGAGATCCATAATACTAATGTGCACTCAACACAGGATTGCAAGAAGCTGGTCTATAACAGAGCACTGGAGCTGAGGTACAACTTGACATTGAAACCTCAGCATCAGGTATGTTGAGAGCTTGCCTAAGTGAGAGTAAAGGCCAACAGTGTAAACAAAGTGGAAGTGGATGAGAACACTATAATTGAAGACCCTTGTTGATTTAAAAAACATCCAAACTTGTAGAGAATTTTTATGAGTTTATTTGAGCCAAACTGACAACAATTGCTGGGAAGCAAAATCTCAGTGGATTGAAAAATGCTCTGGAGATTTGCAGTTTTGCATTCATTTGATACACTAGAGGCCCAGTGCATGAAAATTCGTGCACTCAGAGTGGGGGGTCTCTCAGCCCAGCTTGCAGGCTCTCACAATCCAGGACCCCTCAGGTAGGGCCCAGTCCCATCACAGCATGGCTCTGGTTCCCTGGGCCTGCGGGCTGGGGGAGAGGGACCAAGATTCCCAGATCACAGCATGGCTCTGGTTCCCCAGAGCCTGCGGGTGGGGGAGGGACCAAGAGGCCAGTCTGATGGCAGTATGGTTCTGTTCCCACAGCTCCCTCCTGCTGCTACACCACGGGCGGCCGGGACCCAGACTGACTCCCGCCATGCTGGTCGTCCATCTGGTCATTTAGGTTGTGACAGACCCTGGCTCTTTATATATTAGGATTACCATTAAAGGAGGAGACATAAAGGGAATTACATGAAATTCATTGGTGATAAATTAGGGAGGCAGGAAAAAATAAAGAGGGGAAATCCCTGAGCTTGGATAAAGAGTAAAATGGAGAGACAAATACTTCTTTTACGTTAGCGAGTATAGGATAGTTAATTAATATTTGCAGCATATAAAGATGGGTTTTGGGGGACAAGATAACAGTGAGGGGGCCCCATGGTTTCCTGCTCTGATGGAAGCTTATGTCCTGAGGGGTCTGGAAAAGGAAATTACTCTAACATTCCAAGGATATGTTATCTTCCATGCAAAAAGACAATAGAGAGGTTCAGTTAATGTAAAGACTGACCTTTGTCAGGGAAGCTACAGGCCTAGAATGTGACTCACTATTAGTTAGGAATGTCTATGTTGAGACCATCCTATGCAGTTTCTTTTGGTCTCTGAGTTTGTAAGGCCTGCCATGCAGGCATCTCCTGCATTTGTCAGCGTTAGGATGTGGCCCCTTTTTTATTCACACTCTGAAGGGGAAATTGGCCACTATTAGTTTTACTCCTCCCTGTAAGCAGAAGTGCTTAACTTCTTTTTATTTATTTTCATTCTACACTTTTAGAGGGATGGCTAATGAATGATTTTCAGTGTTCATATTATTGAGTGACTTCAGTTGTTTAGACATCATGGTGAGAAGCAAAACATGATAGTCATGAAACTGAAGGATCGTTTGTCCTTTTTTTCCATTCAAAATGGAAATGGAAGGGTTTTCTGGTTCTTATTTCATTTAAAATGGGAGTGTTTTTTCCCCCCCTGATTTTAAAATATGCTGCAGTTTTATTGTAGATTATGCAGATAATATGAAATCATAAAAGGAAAAAGTAATAATCACTGTTTGCTTCTCCAACTGGCAATAACCCACATTAATATTTTATGTATAATTACAGACATGTTCTATCAATATATGAACCTACACATTCCTCCCAAGAGCACCCTTCCAATGCATATAAACTGATACACAGATCATGCTATGTAGAATTTCAAACCTTTCCCCTTCACAGAATATCATGAGCATATTTTTAGAGAACAGACCTACAGTGTTGTCACCCTAAGCTGCTCCTTACTGATGACCAGCAAAGAGAAACTTGGTGGTTCTCTAGCATAAGAACTGCCATGATCACTTATGTATTTTCTCTTTACACATTTTTTGCACATCAGTCCTCAGATAAAATTTCTGGAAGTGGAATTGTTCCCTGGCATGCACAAGTTTAAGGGTCCTATTACACAAATTGTTCTCCATAAGTGATATATTCATTAATACTCCCATCAGCTGGGTAAGAGAATGGCATTTTATTACTTTAGCAACATTGTCTATTGTCATTATTTTGAGTCTTTGTTAATGTGACCTTTGAAATTAGATAAAAATAATGTTTCTAATTATAAAATAACCCATCCTGTTGATCTTAGAAAATTTGATGCTATCTGTTGATTATAGTTTCTTATATCTTCTTTTCATTTTGCTCACATTTTATTCTACCCAGTACGTATGTACAATATTTTCATTTTTTTAAAAACCTGGTAATCTGTCTTAAAATCTTATCTTAAGAATTCCCTGTGTCATTATAATTTATTAATAATTATTATATTAAGTGTTGCATAAAATTGATCAAATAATGTAGTAAGTTCATGTAGATACAGGGTGGGGCAAAAATAAGTTTACAGCTGTTTGTGTGGGAAGTAATACAATAACAAATAAATAATACAAGAATCAACTGTGTTTTGCATACTTAGAACCGTAAACCTGCTTTTGTCCTACCCTGTGTGTATATATTCTTTTTAACATGTGCATATGTTCTTTTTAACACTTTATTGAGGTCTAATTGACATAGAAAAAAATAGCACCTGTTTCAAGTTTACAATTTGATAAGTTTTATGTAGTTATGTACCCACAAAACCATTACTGCAATCCCTGTGGGGAAAATATTGACCAATCCTAAAGTTTCCTCATTTGTCTTTGTAATTTATTTTTCACTCTTCTCTGCCTTCCCTGCAACCAAACTACTTATCTGCTTTCACTCACTCTATATTAGTTTTTTAGACTTTGCAATCAATGGATAATTATTTGAGGTGACTAGCGGTATAGCGTGTGTGTGTGTGTGTGTGTGTGTGTGTGTGTGTGTGTGTGTGTGTGTTTGTATTTCCCTAACTATTAATAATGTTTTGCATACTTCCATACTTCCAAGTGGTTCTTTTCCATTCAAATGTATCTTATTTTGAATTTTCTGTTCAACTGTTCTACCCATTTTTAAAAAATGGGTTTCTTTCTTCTTTCTTTCTTTCTTTCTTTCTTTCTTTCTTTCTTTCTTTCTTTCTTTCTTCCTTTCTTTCTTTCTTTTAGAGGTTCTTATATACTTGGATAAAATCCCTTTTCTGATATATGCTTTGCAAATATTTTCTCCTAGTGTGTGGATGGCGTTTTCATTCTTTTAACAGTTTCTTTGAAGAGAAGTTTTTAATTTTAATAAAATACAATTTGTTCTTCTATGGATTGTGTTGCATCTAACAAAAGTTTGGCTAAGCCATGTCACAAAGATTTTCTCCAATGTGTTCCCCCTGGAAATTTTAATGTTTTAGTAGGTTTTATATTTATGTCCATGGTACATTTTGAGTTAATTTTTTAAAAGAGGAAACGTATGGATCAAAGTTTGTTAGTTTTTCATATGGACACCCATTATTCCATCATCATTTGTTGAAAAAATTACCCTTTCTCTGTGGAATTGCCTTAAGTCTATTTCTGGATTCTAGTCTTTCCCATTGATCTATTGGTCTTTCTTTAAACCATCACCATGTGAACTTATCATTGTAGCTTGATAATAAATCCTAGAATAAGATAGAGTTAAACCTTCATCTTTTTCAAAATTATTTCATCCTTTTTAAAGCTATCAAAACATTTCAATTTGCTTTTTTGGTGACCTGTTAACACTAATGAAAATGAATAGTTATGATACATCTGTAGCTTACTTCTGGAAGGTCAGAAAAAAAGTAGAAATTTATTTCCATACTATTATTGTTTACTTGATTTTTTAAAAATAAAGTATTCATCCAAGAGTGAAAAGATTATTTTGACTTGATAGTATAATTAAAAATATATATGCCATATGTGTCCTCTTTTTCCTTATAACTTTATTGTTATAACCCTGCGGGAAAAATCTGGGGGATGTCCAATGAGTTTTCTGCAAAGCCTTAACGAAGAAGAAAACAAACAATAAAAAACACTGTTAATTTAAATGGAGAAGACTTCTGGATTCAGTCTGCAATATTTTAAAATGCTTCACAGTTGTGAACATTTATATTTATAGCTGTAGATAGAAATATTATTTATGCTATAAATCATATGTCTATAATGATAGTAATTGCAATCTGGATGAAATGAGAAATGATGGAGTTGTGTCTCAGAAATCCCAACAACTTCAAAAGCACAATGGAAAATAGAAAATGTTACTTTTGCACAAAGTCACTAAAAGACCCAAATTCCCTCCTGAAACTCCATCATGTTCATTTCAAGTCTACCTGATGAGTTTGGAAAAAGGCTGTATGTTGACTCACTTATCTGGAAGAAAGCAAAATGTCTCTACACAGGAAAAGAAAGGGTGGAACTGTACGCACTGTGGGTCACTTCTGCATCTCTCATTGCTTATAAAATATTTTGAATAGTTCCTTTCTTTGTAATTCATGTTACAGCAATATTCCATGTTATTTTATTTAGAATAGATTTATTACTGAAATGCATATGTTTTATTATATAACCATATATATATATATACCTATCTATATATCTATATATCTATGTGTAGCTATATATATATATATAATATGCAAATGAGGTTGGGACTCCATAACAGTCATGACCAGCTAGGGAGGAGGGGCTGGGGTGGCCCTGAGCCTGAGAGAACAACACGCAGGCACGGCCCTGAGCCTGAGAGATCAACACAGAGGGGCGCCTGCTCTGAGCCTCCACGGTGTAGCTGGGGGCAGGCTCCTAGCGGACACACACTCAGACATACACACATGGGGTGCCTACTCTGAGCCTCTGCGGCACGGCATGGGGAAGGCCTCCAGCGGACACACACACACACACACACACACACACATACACACATGGCTCCTGCTCTGAGCCTTGGTAGCCAGAGTGCGGCTTAGGCCCACTCACCAGTAGGGGATGTCCTACTGAAGGGATGCCCTCAGTAGAACATCCCCTGAGCTCTCCTGGACTGTGAGAGGGGACAGATTGGGCTGAGGGACCCCTACCTCCCTAGTGCACAAATTTCATGCACCGGGCCTCTAGTGTGTGTGTGTGTGTGTGTGTGTGTGTGTGTGTGTGTGTGTGTGTATGTGTGTATCCTATCTAATAAAAGAGAAACATGGTAATTAGCCATACATCCGCTACCCTTCCCATTGGCTAATCAGGGAAATATGCAAATTAACTGCCAGCCAAGATGGCGGCCGGCAGCCAGGCAGCTTGAAGCAAACATGAGGCTTGCTTGCTTCAGTGACGGAGGAATCCAATGTTCCCCGCCTGCTTTTCCGGCCTCTGAGCTTGCAGTTTGAAACATTGTTACAAATATAGAATCTAAACAAACTCCAGAAACCTGCTTTCATCCAGCCGGGATCTCAGAGCTGGAGTTGAAAAGTGTTTCAATTACAGAACCCAAACAAACCAGATACCTGCTTTCAGCAGCGGAGGCTTTATAGCTAGAGCCAAGCCTCAGAGCTAAAGCTGGCCCAGAATAAAAAAAAAAAGAAAAAAAAGGAGCAGTTGGGAGCTTCACTCACCCACCAGCCTGAAAACAGCCCTCAGCCCCTCACCCAGACTGGCCAGGCACCCCAGTGGGGACCCCCACCCTGAAGGGTGCGTGACCAGCTGCAAACAGCCATCATCCCCTCATCCAGGCTGGCCAGGCACCCAAGCGGGACCCCCACCCTGATCCAGGACACCCTTCAGGGCAAACCAGCCGGCCCCCACCCATGCACCAGGCCTCTATCCTATATAGTAAAAGGGCAATATGCCTCCCAGCACTGGGATCAGTGTGACAGGGGGCAGCGCCCAAACCCCCTGATCGCCCTGCGGCTCTGTGTGTGACAGGGGGCGGGGCCACAACCTCCCTATCTGCCCTGCCCTGTTCGTGACAAAGGAAGGCGCCCCAACCCCCTGATCAGCCCTGCTCTGTGCCTGATAGGGGGAGCTCCCCAACCCCCTGATCACCCTGCGGCTTTGTGTGTGACAGGGTGCGGCGCCCCAACCCCCTGATCAGCCCTGCTCTGTGCCTGATAGGGGGAGCTCCCCAACCCCCTGATCACCCTGCGGCTTTGTGTGTGACAGGGTGCAGCGCCCCAACCCTCCCCCCCCCCCCGATGGGCCCTGCTCTGTGTGTGACAGGGTAGAGCCATAACCTCCCCATCGGCCCTGCCCTGAGTGTGACAGGGTGCGGTACCCCAGCCCCCTGATCCGCCCTGCTCTGTGTGTGACAGGGGGCGGTGCCCCAACTCCCCTATCGGGGCCCTACTCTGTGAGTGACGGGGGAGCTCCCCAACCCCCTGATCGACCCTGCTCTGTGCCTGACAGGGAACGGAGCCACAACCCCCCTGATGGGCCCTGCTCTGTGTGTGACGGGGGCAGCGCTCCAACCCCCTGATTGGCACTGCTCTGTGCGTGACAGGGGGCAGTGCCCCAACCTCCCCATCGACCCTGCCTTGAGTGTGACAGGGTGCGGTGCCCCAACCCCCCAATCGGCCCTACCCTGAGCGTGACTGAAGGTGGCATCACAACCTCCCGATCCACCCTGCTCTGTGCATGACAGGGAGTGGCGCCCCAACTCCCCAATCAGCCCTGCTCTGAGCCCGACCAGGGGCTGCACCTAGGGATTGGGCCTGCCCTCTGCCACCCGGGAGCAGGTCTAAGCCAGCAGGTTGTTATCTCCCGATGGGTCCCAGACTGCGAGAGGGCACAGGCCGGGCTGAGGGATCCCCCCCTCCCCCCGAGTGCACAAATTTTTGTGCACCGGGCCTCTAATATGTATATGTATACATATATATATATATATATATATATATATATATATATATATATATGGAATGAACAGAAGTTTTGTGCCATACACTGTGCCAGACTTTTCATTTGTATCTTCTGATTTAGTTCTTTTACCCCAGAACGCTGATATTCCTTTTAGTGAATATGAAATTAAGGCTAAGATGGGTTTAGAACTCAGAAAACTAGTTAAGTGTGAGAAGCTGGAATTTAGTCTCAGGATTTTATGATTCCAAAGCCCATGCTCTTCCTAGACAATTATTCAAATATATTGACTATGATAAAATCTCTGCAAGCCAGTTAATAAAGAGGCTGTTTTTAAGAGGCTACATTTAGACTCCTGATTTGGTAATTTCTTTTATGTTGAGTCCACTAAAAGAGATATAAAAGATTCTGGGAAAGTAGGATCAGGAATTCACAGTAAGTGACATTTGGTAACTAAAAGAGTATGATATGTGTTTAATTCAGCCTGACAGATGCTAAAATGTTTAGAGCTAACAAAAGTGTTAAGGAGAGTGATTCTTCTCTTCTAAGGAACACAATTCTTTAGGAAGTTCCTTAATTCTTTATTGTGCATATGTAGGCACACATGTGCACATACTTGTCTCTGTGTATTTGTATGAGATAGGATAACATCATCTAAAAGTGGTATTTAATTTTACCTAGAATTTGCTTTGGACCTGAAGTGTTCTGGGGAGAGCTTCCACAGTAACACACATAATTGCCTTTAAATTATTTTGGCATGCAGAAGTTTAGTAATGCCTGGAAACAAAAGGGGAAGTGGGGAAAGAAAGAAGCATTTACTGACCTTTGTGTTGTTTTGCTAGAGAGTTTCACATATACCACCTCATTTGCTCCTCACACTATGTCTCAGGTAAGAAGTTCCTTTTATCTGAGAGATGAAAAATACAAAGCACAGAATATTTGTTGTCATTCATTGTCTGATGCCTAATGTCATGAAAACAAGTTATGTTATGTATTTTCCTAGAGAATTTTATGGTATCATGTGGATAACCCTAGTCCCTAATTTATATTTTGCCAGAGTGGAAGTCTCCTATTTTTTTCTTCAATGACCTTGATAGTTGGTGCTTTCAAGTAATTTTTCATTTATTTATCTTTACTGTTGAATGTATTGCAGATGCCCCCCTTATTTATGGTTCATAATTTTCTCTGGGCATCAATTTTACATCTTTTAATAATTCTGTCTAAAGGCTTAATAGCTTTATTGAGCTATTCAAAGAACCAGATTTTGAATTTATTGCTTTTCCTCTATTGGTTATCCTTTTCCTATATTATCTATTGCTGCTCTTATCTTTATTATTTTCTCCCTTTTGTTTACTCTGAGTATAGTTTGTTTTTTTTTTTAAATTTTAGCATGCAATTTTAGGTCATTGATTTGAAATCTTTCTTCTTTTCATGTATTTATGTATTCAGTGCTATCTTCCTTTAATCACTGCTTTATCAGCATATCACAAATTTTTGTATTTTCTGTTTTTCTTTTAATATAATTCAAACAGTGTTACAATTTTACTTGTAACTTTCTCTTTGACCCATGGATATATAGGGCGGGGCAGAAGGAGGCTTACAGTTGTGAGTACATGAACACAGAATTTATTTTTGTATTGTTGTTGATTAATTCTTGTATTATTTTTATATGAACAATAGCAAACCTACGTTTGCCGGCCCCTATATGTGTCTGTGCATTTTAAATTTCTTAAATATTTGAGAATATTTCAAATATATTTTATTATTTAGTTCTATTTTAATTTTGGCTTTGTAATAAAAATTACTTAAGTCACTATGATTTGTGTTTTTAAATCTATTAAAATTGTTAAATAGTCCAGCATATAATCTAACTTTTTGTTTCATATGCTCTTAAAATGAATTTTAGGTGGAGGATTTTATAAATGTGAGTTAGGTAAAGTGGGTTGATAGTGTTGTTCAAATCTTCTGTCATTATTAATATATTGTCTAACTAGAGGCCCAGTGCAGGACATTCGTGGGGAGTCAGCCTAAGCTGCAGTCAGACATCCTTAGCACTGCCATGAAGGCGGGAGAGGCTCCCGCCACTGCAGCTGAGCTCACCAAACATCAGCCGGGCTTGTGGCTGAACAGCTCCCCCTGTGGGAGCACACTGACCACCAGGGGACAGCTCCTGCATTGAGCGTCTGCCTCCTGGTAATCAGTGTGCATCATAGCAACCAGTAGTTCCCTGTTCAGTCAATTTGCATATTACCCTCTCATTATATATGATTTTTCTGTTAATTTTGAGAGACTAGTCTTTTTTTAAAAAATTAAATCTTTATTGTTCAGATTATTACAGTTGTTCCTCTTTTCCCCCCCATAGCTCCCCTCCACCAGGTTCCCACCCCACCCTCTGCCCTCACCCCCCACCCACTGTCCTCATCCATAGGTGCACGATTTTTGTTCAGTCTCTTCCCACATCCCCACACCCCTTTCCCCCGAAAGAATAGTCAGTCCATTCCCTTTCTATGCCCCTGATTCTATTATAATCACCAGTTTATTCTGTTCATCAGATTATTTATTCACTTGATTTTTAGATTCACTTATTGATAGATGCGTATTTGTTGTTCATAATTTTTATCTTTACCTTTTTCTTCTTCTTCCTCTTCTTAAAGGATACCTTTCAGCATTTCATATAATACTGGTTTAGTAGTGATGAACTACTTTAGCTTTTTCTTATCTGTGAAGCTCTTTATCTGACCTTCAGTTCTGAATGATAGCTTTGCTGGATAAAGTAATCTTGGTTGTAGGTTCTTGGTATTCATCACTTTGAATATTTCTTGCCACTCCCTTCTGGCCTGCAAAGTTTCTGTTGAGAAATCAGCTGACAGTCGTATGGGTACTCCCTTGTAGGTAACTGACTGTCTTTCTCTTGCTGCTTTTAAGATTCCCTCTTTGTCTTTTGCTCTTGGCATTTTAATTATGATGTGTCTTGGTGTGGTCCTCTTTGGATTCCTTTTGTTTGGGGTTCTCTGTGCTTCCTGGACTTGTAAGTCTATTTCTTTCACCAGGTAGGGGAAGTTTTCTGTCATTATTTCTTCAAGTAGGTTTTCAATATCTTGCTCTCTCTCTTCTTCTGGCACCCCTATAATTCTGATGTTGGTACGCTTGAAGCTGTCCCAGAGGCTCCTTACACTATCTTCGTATTTTTGGATTCTTTTTTCATTTTGCTTTTCCGGTTGGGTGTTTTTTGCTTCTTCATATTTCAAATCTTTGACTTGATTCTTGCGATCCTCTAGTCTGCTGTTGGGAGTCTGTATAATATTCTTTATTTCAATCAATGTATGCTTAATTTCTAGTTGGTCCTTTATCATAACCTCGAGGGTCTCACTAGATTTCTTGAGGGTCTCATTAAGTTTATCGGCGGTTTCTAGAAAATTCTTGAAAAACCTTAAAAGTGTGGTTTTGAACTCTATATCCAGTAGTAGTTTGCTTTCCTCCATTTCTGTCATTTGTGTACTGTTTTTTTTGTCTTCGCATTTTTTTATGCTTCGCTGTGTTGATAGAGTGACTTTCTGTGCTAGGTGTCCTATAGGGCCCAGTGGCTCAGCCTCCCCAATTACCTGAGGTAGACACTCTTGGTGCAACCCCTTGTGGGCTTTGTGCACAGTCTTGTTGTAGTTAAGCCTTGATTGTTGTAGGTAACACTGGTGGGGATTGACCTCCAGGCCAATTGGCTGTGAGAATCAGCTGTGTCTGCAGTGGGAAAACTTCTGTGCTGGAGACACCCCTCTGGGGCAAGACTTGCTTCAGTGGGGCTTTGGTGCTCACTGAGTCTGCCCCCTGACTGTGTCCTTTATGGATCCGAGGAGCTGCAATCTGGATGGCCCCACTCTAACCACCAGGCACACTGGCTCCTGGATCTCTAAGGAGGTGCTAATCTATCCTCTGCCTGAGGCTATCCAGCAGGAGCCAACTGTGACGCAGTGCAAGTTGCCCTGGGGCCTTGGGCCAGCTTTAGTTTGTTAGGTAATTATCAGATTGCAAAGGGCTTGGCCTTTCATATGCAAAAGCCTCTGTGCAGGGCTTGGGCAGGGCGGGGTCCCAGGGGATCAACAGGGCAGAGCGAGCAATTATGGCTGCTCTCAGTCCTGCCTTCAGAGGCCCTGCTTCTCAGTGTCCCAGCAATCGCTGCAAGCACCTCCGAGAGAAAGCTGCCCTCGAGTTCCAACCGATGCCAGACAGTCCAGTTTCTCCTGTATGAGTCTGGGTCCCCAGAGACTCGCCGGGAACTGGAGCTCAGAGCTTGAGTCTCCCTCCCGGTTGAAAAAGACAACCATGTCCTCAGCTGCCAGCCCTTTCCGCATGCTCCTCTGTACCTCTGTATTTTACTTCCGCACCACACCTCCTCTGAGTCTCGCTATGCTTTTCTCTTTCCTTCTAGTTGTAGAATTTCCACTCAGCCAGCCTTCCTGTGGTTTTGGATGATGTCTGTTCCGTCTTTTAGTTGTATTTTTGAAGTGGTTGTGCGCAACAGCAATCTCCGGTGTTTACCTATGCCGCCATCTTGGTTTCTCTTTGAGAGAGACTAGTCTTGATATATCAAACGATAATTATAGATTATTCTGTTTTAACTTTAAGTCTATCAGTATTTCTTCATGTACTTTGAATCTCAATTAGTATGTGCATACACATTTAGGATCATTATATCTTATTGATTAATTGACACTTTTGAGCATTATATAATACTAGAGGCCTGGTGCAGGAATTCATGCATGGGTGGGGTCCCTCAGCCTGGCAGGTGATCGAAGCCTATCGGGGGCCATTATGCCCAGTGCCAATCAGGCCGATAGAGGCCAGCTGGCTGGCTGGAGATGGATCGTGGGAGGGCTCCAAGGTGAGTATCCAAGATGTCTCACCCAGTCCTGATCCACTGGACCCCAGCAGCAAGCTAATCTACCAGTTGGAGTGTCTGTCCCCTGGTGTTCAGTACAAGTCAAATGATCAATTGGACACTTAGCATATTAGGCTTTTATATATATACTAGAGGCCTGGTGCACAAAAATTTGTGCACTTGGGGGGTCCTCAGCCCGGCCTGTGCCCTCTCACAATCTGGGACCCCTCGGGGGATGACCAGCTGCTGGCTCAGGCCCGCTCCCCAGGGGATTGGGCCTAAGCTGGCAGTCAGACATCCCTCTGGCAGTCCGGGAGCCCTTGGGGGATGTCCACTTGCCAGTGGGTAGCAGGACTAAGCCATTAGTCAGACATCCTTAGTGCTGCTGTGGAGGCGAGAGAGGCTCCCACCACCGCTACTGCACTAGCCAGCCATGAGCCCAGCTTCTGGCTGAGCGGCGCTCCCCCTGTGGGAGCATACTGTCCACCAGGGGACAGCTCCTGGATTGAGCATCTGCCCCATGGTGGTCAGTGCGTGTCGTAGCAACCGGTTGTTCTGCTGTTCTGTCGATCTGCATATTAGCCTTTTGTTGTATAGGATAATGTCTTATTATGGGCAAAGCCTCTAATTCAATTTTTTTTAGGTAGTTAAAGGGAGGGCAGAATTTTCACTTGAGCCTGAAGCTAAAATTGCCCTTAGCTCAAAAATCTGCATACCACTGAGACACATCTTGGTGAGGCTCATTCTGAACCCATACACTGTTCTATTATGTGTATAAGTATTGGGAGCCATCTTATCTCTTTAGTGAAAGGAACCTTTTGTTACGTTACAATGACTAACTTTATCTCATGAGTTGTGTTTTGGCTTCAAGCCTGCAAGTATTCATGCAGCAACTTCAGTGCTTCTGTTCAATATTTACCTGGCATATCTTTTATTTTATTTTCTCTAAATCTTTCTAGAATTTTATGTATTAGATAGGAATAGCCCATGGACAGAGACAGTAGTCTGGCTAAGGCCTGGAAGGGGTGGGTGCAGGGTGGAGGAGATAAATGGGGAAAAAAAACCTAAAACAAAGGGATATCTGTAATACTTTCAACAATAAAGATACATTTTAAATAAAGAAAAATATCTTAGTTGAAAAGAGTTTTATGTGAAATAATATAAGTAATTGCTCTACACTGTACTTTATATTCTCAACTCCTCTCAAAGAGGTATTAATTGACCCTATGTCACTTAATATTAATTGACCCCATGTTCAATGACTGCAGGATTGACTTCCACCACAGCGACCCAGCACTGACTGCCATGGGGCTGCGATCAGACCCTGCTTTTTTTCTCCCATTCTGTTCCAGACCGAGGGTTCCATCTCGGTGAAACCCAGGTCAGTCTTTGCATCGGGCACGTGGAATCACTGAGGCCTATTTGAGAGTTGCCAAGGCTGGGAGCATGATCTCAGAATAGTTAAAAACACGTTTGTGAAGTGATGCTAGGGGTTCTCACTAAAAAGCCCACACGTGTCTGCTGCACCAACAGGGTTGCTTTAACACAGAAGCCTCCATCCGCAAGCCCACCGGCTCCAGGAGCAGGCGGGAGGTTGAAAGTGGCCGTGGGTAGATGAGGCCGGTGCCAGTCGACCTGGCAAGTGTCAGCGGCTTGGCTGTCTGAGCCCCAAGCGCGGGGAGACAGGCTCTGACGTCACCACCGCGGGGAGGATTTGACAGCAGCGGCTTCAGAGCTTGTTTCTATTTTGTTTTATTTATATCTCCTTTTCCCTTTAAACCTCTAGGTCGCCTTTGTTGGAGAGGAGCAGCCTTTGCAGCCTCCTCGGTGGAGAGCAGGCCTTCGATCTGGGTTCACACCCAGCGAGACAGACTCCTGTTTAGAAACACGTGTGGGTCTTGCATTATTTGCTCTGTTACCGATAAAGATGGTTTTAGATTCTGGCACGTAAATATGTTTCCTGCTTATCCACGACAGCAGGCACAGCCACAGGCATAGCCACAGTTCTTCACTCCTTCGCAGGCCTCTGTCCAAGGGCTGCGGTGCAGGCTCTTCACACAGGGAGGGGGACGGAGAGCAGGTGGGGCAGCCCTGCTTTTCCCAGACCTTCTGTCTCAGTCCCCAACTTCCTGCTCTGGGTTTGTAGGGTCTTCCTTTTGAGGCGGATTCAGGCGTCTGGGGGGACATGTTTATCACACGCTGTTTTTCTTGTGGGTGGTCAACAGGGAGGGTGTTCCTGAATCAGGCTTCCTTCGGCATTGCAGTGGGGGTGGGGGGTGGGGGAGACAGCATGAAAGTGCAAACACAACCTGTGAAGACTTCTCGCTGAGCGCCTTCTGTATACCTTCTGTATACCTGGTGGGCCTCTCCCCCCAGAAAGGGCGCTCCCTGCGTCTGCGGTCAGTAGGTGTGTGTGTGTGTTGTGGGGTGGCGGGGAGGAGGATGAGGCTGGTTGGCTGCTGCAGTGCCCTCATAGCCAGTGTCAGCGGGTGGGGCAGAGTACCTGGGACCCTGGATTCTCTCTGGGGTTTGCAGAATCTCCCCCTCCCTTTGTTCTCCCATTCTCCGTGGAGGAGGCAGCTGTTGGCAGACAGCAGGGCGGATGGATCCTCCATCAGACCTACCCCCGGACCTCCAGGGAGGTTTCCTGACCCTTCTGTGTCCCCCGCTCACCTGAAGCCCCTAAAATAGTAGGGGTGCCCACTGCTCAGAGGCTCCCGTGAGCTCATGGAGGTGGGCCCTTGGCCATAAGTTTTTATTTTTTTACTACATTGCTTCCGTGTGCAGTGATCACACTTCATCTGGAGCAGGGCGGGCTCAAGTGACCTTGTGGAGTGTCTAGGGAGGGGAAGCAGCCGCAGTGCCATGGTTGTCAGTGCCTGCAGCTCTGGACCACTCCACTTGGTTTTAAACGCAAACCCGCCCTGGAGAGGCCTTCAAGGTCTTTTTTCCTTCTGTCTGCTCACATTCAAGTGCTGGCAGCGCTGGTCCCTTGGTGCCTGGCCTGTCCTCTTCAGATTCAACCTGCAGGACTATTAAGGGAGCCAGTCCAAGGGAGGGGAAGCAGCCTCAGTGCTGATCGCAATCACGGGTCCCAGGCAAGGCGGCACACAGGCCTGGGGTGCCACCTTGCCTGCACTGAGGCTCTCCGATGGCAATGCAGCTCTCTCTTCCTCCTATTGCCATGCGATCACCGGTCGCAGGCAAGCCGGCACCCCTGGCCCCCCGGGGTTCTGGGGGTTCCACCTGGCCTGCCCCTGGCTCTCTCTCCCTCCAATCACCATGGGGATCACTGGCCACAGGCCAGCCGGCACCCCCAGCCTGGGGGTGTCACCTTGCCTGCTGCCCGGCTTTCTAATGGCGATCACCGGCTGGGGGACGAGCAAAGGCAGCCCTGTGGGCAGGGCCGCCTTTGCCCGCCCCCCAGCTCTTGCCTGCCACCGATCTTCTGCCTAGATTTATTTTTATTGTTGTGTATGCATGGTATATCTTTTTATACTAGTACTAGAGGCCCAGTGGACAAAAATTTGTACACTCGGGGGGTTCCCTCAGCCTGACCTGTGCCCTCTCGCAGTCTGGGACCCCTTGAGGGATGACCACCTGCTGGCTTAGGCCCACTCCCTGGGGGGTGGGCCTAAGCTGGCAGTCAGACATCCCTCTGGAAGCCCTGGAGCCCTTGGTGGATGTCCACTTGCCAGCGTGGAGCAGGCCTAAGCTGTAGTCAGACATCCTTAGTGCTGCTGAGGAGACGGGAGAGGCTCCCACCACCACCGCTATACTGGCAGCCATCAGCCTGGCTTGTGGTTGAGCAGAGCTCCCCTGTGGGAGCACACTGGCCACCAGAGGGCAGCTCCTGCATGGAGCGTCTGCCCCCTGGTGGTCAGTGTGTGTCATAGTGACCAGTCATTCCCAGTCTTTCTGCTGTTAGGGTCAATTCGCATATTACCCTTTTGTTATATAGGATAGAGGCCTGGTGCATGGGTGGGGGCTGACTGGTTTGCCCTGAAGGGTGTCCCAGATCAGGGTGGGGATCCCACTGGGGTGCCTACTTAGCCTGGGTGAGGGGCTGAGGGCCATTTTCAGGCTGGCCACACCCCCTTCAGGGAGGGGGGTCCTGCTGGGGTGGCTGGCCAGCCTGGGTGAGGGGCTGATGGCTGTTTGCAGGCTGGCCAAGGCCCCAAGTGGGGACCCTCACCCCATGAGGGTGTGGCCATCCTGGGTGAGGGACTGATGGCTGTTTTCAGGCTGGCCATGGCCCCCAGCCACCCAAGCTCCCAGTGGAGGCTGGCTGGAAGCAGGTATCTTGTATTTTTTATCTTCTATAATTGAAACTTTGTTGCCTTGAGTGAAGGGAAGCTTGGCTTCCTCCATCACCAGAGCAACCAATCCTCCTTCTTGTTCCAGCTCCGTGGCCGCTGGCCTCCGTCTTGTTTGGGTTAATTTGCATATAGTCGCTCTGATTGGCTGGTGGGCGTGGCTTGGGAGTGTAGCGGAGGTGCGGTCAATTTGCATGTTTCTCTTTTATTAGATTAGATCAATGTCTTTATATTTCAATTACTTACTTTGGTAGCGTATAATTGGGTCTTGTTTTTTAAATCCAATCTCACAATCTCTACCTTTATATTAGAATAGTTGGGATATTTTCATTTAAAACATTTATTTTTATGGTTGGCTTTTCATCTATCATGTTGCTATTTGTATTTTATTTATACCATCTTTTCTTTATTTCTTTCCCCCTCTCTTTTCCCAGCTTCTTTAGGATTGTTTTTTATGATTCCATTTTATCTTCACTTTTGGCTTGTTAGTTATAACTCTCTGTTTTATTTCTTTTAGATATTGCTCCAGGGTTTACAATACACATCTTTAACTTATCACAATCTACCTTCAGATAATATTAAATTATTTCACATATAGAACAAGCACCTTTTCACAGTTTTTTTATATCTTATGTAACATTAAATTTTTATTCCTTCCTTTTGATCCCTTGTGCGATTTTAGTCATAAATTGTATATCTACATGTGCTGTAAACTCTAAAATAGATAAATATTAGGTCTTTAAGGCCAACTCAAAGAAATGAAAAAAGTGTCCTTTATATTTACTCATATGTTTACCATTTCTAGAGCTCTTTCATCTTTATGTGGGTTTTCTTAAATATTCAGTGCACTGCAGTTGGTTGGTGATTGATTCTCTCAGCTTTTGTTTGTCTAAGAATGCCTTATACTTTCATTATTTAAAGATGTTTTCACTGAATGTAGAATTATAGGTTGACAGTTTTTCCTTTCAATCCTTTAAAAAGTTACTGTGTTTTTCTGGTTTGAATGTTGTTTGTTTTTTTAAGAGACATATGTGATCATTTTATCATTACTCTCTTTTACATAATGTATTATTTTTTTAATCTGGTGGCTTTCTAAGATGTTTTTTATCCCTGGTTTTCATCCATTTGATTAATAAAACCTCCGTGAGATTTTATTTATATCCTTCTACTTAGGGTTTGTTGAATTTTTGGGGTATGTAATGTTATGGTTCTCATCAACTTTGGAAAAATTATGGCCATGAGTTTAGCCATTGTTTCTTAAAATAAGTTACTTTCTGATACTCTTCCATCCTTTTTTTCTTTTCGGAACTCAGTAATTTGTGTCTTAGACTGCTTGATATTCTCCCGTAGGTCAATCAGACTTTGTTCATTGTTTTTCTCTCTTTGTGCATATATTCTATTGTTATGTCTTCAGTTTTATTGACTTATCATCTGCAAAGTTTAACCTGCTGTTTGGCGTTATCTGTCTCTGCACTGTGGCCTGGATACTGGGCATTATGCTAGGGGAAATTATATGGCTTTCCTGTTTTTTCTTAGGGATCACTGCCCTGTACTTCCTATTCTCAATAGTCTAAGAGACTTATTTTGTAAATATGTATATATATTTTTAGTTTTCTATTTTTTAAATGCAGGATTGCATTTCTTTTTAGGGTAGAGTAAAAGTATTCCCTCAGTAGCTTTTGATATTTTCTTCATATTGATCTTATCACTTTTGACATTCACCTGTATAAACAGATATTTACTGGGAATCTATTACTATAGGCTTTATAGAAACAAAAAAAATGAATAAGAATCTGGGTCTATCCTTAAAAAGCAAGATAACTATGTAAATCAAAAATGCTCTAAAATAAGGTGGGGTTTGTGGAAGAAGCATAGTGGAAATTTCATCAGAAATATGTAGGAGGTACAGAGGAAGAAATACACCTGTTTTCCATGAGATGCAGAGACCAAAAAATGTTTTGAAGAAGGCGATTTTTAAGATAGTTTCTTCAACCTGATATATTGACTTCACAGTGCCAAGATCATTTCTGTAGACTCTCGATAAATTCCATAAACTAAGGTTACAAAGATAAACAGAAATGGTGCATACCTTAAGGGGTAGGCAATTGAACAGAGGAAAAATGTATAAATAAGCAAATTTAAGGAAGTGTTCTGGTCTGAAGAGGCAAAGATATGCAAGTGTTCAATTTAAAGCACAGGGGAAGAAAAGGCCAAGCCTAGCTGCGCAAGCAGGAAGTCTTGATTAAGGAATTTTTCTTGGTGCTAATTTAAAATTGACTATATCTTTGTTGCATAGATTGGTATAATGTGTTATGTGGGTGGAACATTATAGGAGAAAATGGAAAAGTCTTAGAGACATGTGTCATATTGTTGTGCTCTGTAATCTAGAAGTTTGAAATGCAGAAAATCCAGAATGCAATGGAGATGAATAGTGTTAGAGATACAGTTGCAAGGGTCATTTGTGTGGGGTTGAACATTATTTTGTAAGATTTTATTGACTATTGGTTAAGAACCATGAGGTAAATCCATTACTTCTAAATGTTCTTCTTAAAGATAGGCATAGATAGTGGTGCACTTCACCAATATAGTCAATAAAAGAGTTGGGAGCTTGAGGGGAGGATTAATTTAATTTCAGACTAAGTTCCTATGGATATCTACTTAAATAAATTCAATGCACATTTAAATGTAATGTCCTTATTATGGTTTATTGAAGAAGTTGGACTAAAGGTGAAGATTTGGGATTTATCAGCAATAGGTTGTTGCCAAAGCCATGAGTATATATTAAGTAAGCTGGAGGAAATGTAAAGAGAAATGGAAGACATCCTACAAAGTAGTTAGCCCTGGAAAAGAAAGTTTAAGGACAAATGAGAGAAAACAGAAGAAAATTGTGTCTCAGAAGCCAAGGAATCAAGACTTTCTAGAAAAAGGTTAGCAGTGTCATGTGCTTACATTTAATGTGTAGTAAATGGCAAGAACAATTTGCTAGACTGAGTAATTAGGTCTCTGGAAATATTTGCTAGTGGAGGGGTGAGGGTCTCATTAAGATGACAATAGGACGATTATGTGACAGAGACCAAGGCTGAAGACTGATCACTTGCCAGGAAACCTGGCTGTGAATAGAATAAGATGGCCTGCAAAGTGAGGCACTGGGGAGAAAATTATTATTTTTAGGAGGCACAACACTTGAATATATTTTTAGCCATTGTTGTAAGAACTAGTAGAGAGAGAGGTGGGAAATTTAACAGGAAATATTCTTAATGACAGTGAGGGTATGGTGAGACCATATCTTTCATACACAGCTGGAGGGTGTATAAATTCATATAATCTTCTTGAAAAGCAATTTGATAATGTGTGTAAAGAGCCTTAAAAATATAGCTTTGGACCATGTAAGTTCACTTATGAAATTCTACCCTGTGGGTAGAATCATAGATGTAGATGAAGGTTTATCTACAAAGGTAATAATCACAGCATAATTTTAGTAATGAAAAATGGAAACAATTTTTATGTCCAACAAATAAGGCATAGTTATCTAAATTATAGTGTATTCTTAGAGTATTGCACAACCATTGACATCCTGTTTTCAAAAGCTTTGAAATTATTAGGGGAGAAATGCTCTTGCAATACACTGTTGAGTGAAAAATGAAAAACAAAAATAAAAAAGCTGGATATAGAGAGTAATCCCAAATATTGAAAATTGAAATATAAAACTTAAAAGGTAAAGTATATAAATGAGTAGGAAAAACTAGGAAACTGAGCAATGTTTCGCATAGACCTTAAAGAGGCTGGATCACAACAGTTACCTAAGGGTTAGTTTTAGGTAGAGACACCCTGCTACTTAAATGGGAAAATAGAAGAATATTTGTAGATGTGGGGAAGGAAATTAATTTTTTTCCATTAAATGAGAGGAAAATCCTTCCTTTTTCATCACAATCCCACAATAATCAGTAACATATAGATGACTAATTGTGACACATTTTGTATTTTATATATTTTAATATTCACAGTAGCTACTATTAAAGATAAGTAAACCAAGGCATAAGAAAGTAAGAAGTTACACACATTCAGAAATGGTGAAGTTGAGATTCATACCTAGGTCTATGTGTCTCCACAGTCTAGTTCAGAGCTTTCTGCTGAAAGAGGAGTTGGGGCCGAAACCAGTTTGGCTCAGTGGATAGAGCGTCGGCCTGCGGACTGAAAGGTCCCAGGTTCGATTCCGGTCAAGGGCATGTACCTGGGTTGCGGGCACATCCCCGGTGGGGGATGTGCAGGAGGCGGCTGGTCGATGTTTCTCTCTCATCGATGTTTCTGACTCTCTATCTCTCTCCCTTCCTCTCTGTAAAAAATCAATAAAATATATATATATAAAAAAAAAGAAAAAAAAAGAAAGAGGAGTTGGGCAACCTTGATAAGGAGAGACTTAAAACTTACAGCCAGGCCTGCATGCCTCAGTGGCTGAGCATCAACCTATGAACCAGGAGGTCACAGTTCAATTCCAGGTCAGGCCTGGCACATGCCTGGGTTGTAGGGTTGATCTCCAATAGGGGGTGTGTAGGAGATAGCCTATAAATTATTCTCTCTCATCATTGATGTTTCTATCTCTCCCTCTAACTTTCTCTCTGAAATTAATAAAAATCTATTAAAAATTTACATAATCATAACTGTGGGAAATCGAAGGGCTCTAACTAGAGACAACAAGAAAAGAAAGGGCTGAATGGTACTCAGGGTCTTCTTAAGATCAGCTGTTTGAAATGCCACCAGGTCACAAAATTATATTTCTTTTCTCCACATGCAGTTACATGCTTTGATGTAGGAGAGGGGAAGAAAGAAGATTGGATTGCCCTAGCTGGTTTTTCTCAGTGGAGAGCATTGGCCTGCGAACTGAAGGGTTCCAGTTTCCATTCCAGTCAAGGGCACATGCCCGGGTTGCAGGCTCGATCCCCAATAGGGGGCATTCAGAAAGGAGCCAATCAATGATTCTCTGTCATCATTGATGTTTCTGTCTCTTTTTTGCTCTCCCTCTCTGAAATCAATAAAAATATATTTTAAAAAAGAAAATTGGATTAATTGAAAATTATGATTTAGTAGGACATTTCAAGGGAAAGGGAGGGTGTTAGCAATAAATGAAGCTGAATGGGATCTACAGGAATTTTATAGGGGATGAGAGCAAAGGGAAATGGAAGGAAGGACTGTAGTACTTGAGGTGGGTCAGGGATAAAGTGTAAAGGGCTGAGGTGGAAAGCTGATACAGTTTTTTTTTTTTTGGTATAAAGAACATTAAAGACTTTGAAGTTATGTGGTTATATAGTTAGATGAACTGCCCAAACTCCTGTGGGAAAAAATGAGTACTTACATCATTGCTATGATGTAGAAATCAAAGAATGAAGATACAGATGCTGAGGCATGTTTTAAAATGCGTAGTAGATGAAATGGAGTGACAGAAACTCTCTAGATGATAAAAATGGGAGGTTGAGCAAAGGTGGGAAAGTGGGATGTCATAAGCTTGAAAGAATTAAAGGGTTGTGCATGGAAATCAATGAAATAAAGACCTAACGTCAGCAAAGAGGAGTAAGAGAATGATCCTGGACTTTGTAGCCTTGTGGTATAAGGAGAAGGATTTCCACTTTGAAGAAGGTTATAGTCTCATGCTTGGAACATGGCCTGATGCACGATTAATGCTGAATGCAAACTCATTCTCCTTATATAGACAAATGACTTAACAAAAATTAGTGGCCCACACCAGGAGATAGAGGGATTCTGAGAAGAATTGAGGATGTAATGATAGAGGCTGTTTTCCTTGAAAGAGGGGGTTCCAGAGGTCATAATGGAAAGCACCTGTAAAGAAAACCTGAAATGGATGAAAGGACACAGTGGGAAAATGCACAGAATGATGGATGTGAGTCATATAGAGGCTGTTCATTGGAAGGACTGGTGTTCTGGCTTGTGACTGGGGATAGCTGGCATAAAGGATGTGCCTTCCACTGACTGTTCTGAGGTCCATAAAACTGGGATGGCTGAAACCTAAGTAATCTGAGAAGCTAACAGTGGTAAAAGACAGCAGCCAGCTCAGTATTTAAATAGCAATATATGGACAAACTTTTATGATTTTTTTTAAAAGATAAGCCATAGCCTGGAAGCCAAAGGGTCCCAGGTTCTATTCCAGTCAAGGGCATGTACCTCAGTTGCAGGCTCCTCCCCGGCCCAGGTCCTGGTCAGGATTTGTGCAGGAGGCAACCAATCGATGTGTTTCTCTCACACTGATGTTTCTTTTTGTCTTTCCCTTTCTCTTCCACTCTCCCTAAAATCAATGGAAAAATATTCTCGGGTGAGGATTAACAAAAAATAATCCTATATAATAAAAGGCTAATATGCAAATCGACCCAACAATGGAACAACTGGTCACTCTGACACACACTGACCACCAGGGAGCAGATGCTCAACGCAGGAGCTACCCCCAGCCCGCAAGCCCCAGGCCAGCCAAGAAGTGTACCATTGGGCCCTCTCTGTCCCCGCCCCCCGATTGCCCTGTCAGTCACCCCACAGATTGGCCCTGATTGCCAGCCAGGCCTAGGGACCCTACTCATGCACAAAATTCATGCATTGCGCCTCTAGTAATAATAATAATTCTGCCTTGGTTATTGGAAATGATTAGCAGGCCTGTAAACTTCTCCATTCCCAGAGGAATCATTGGCTTGAAGTAGCTATCAGACAGGTTTTTTGTTTTTGTTTTTTGGGGTTTTTTGTTTGTTTGTTTTTTTGCAAGAATTAGGTATCATAGAGCAGCTTGGATGAAACTACCCTTAAGTAGAGCTCAGCTTTTTTTTTTTTTTTTTTTTTTTTTTTTGAGAGAGAGAGAGAGTGGGAGGGAGGGGGATGGAGAGGGAGGGGAGAGAAAGATTGGTTGCCTCCTGAACCCACCCTAACCAAGGCCAGGGATCAAACCTGCAACCCAGGTATGTGCTCTTGACTGGTAATCGAACCTACAACCCCTTAGTCTGCTGCAGGCTGACAATCTAACCACTGAGAAAACTAGCCAGCACAGTAGAGTTCTTTTTTATGTGGCTGAGGATGAATTTGCTATTTTCTCCATTGCCTTAGTCCTCAGTGATGTAGAGGTAGACATCTGGTTGCTAAAAGCCTGAAGCCTCAAGTTCTGTTACTCGCCTGGTTCTATTGTCCTGCTTTAACAATTTGGGGAGAGCCTCTGAGGTGATATGTCACTATGGTGCATATAAAAACATGATAATATATAGTAGTTCTGAGGCAGATGGGTGAACTAGATGAATCATGGAGGAGAGGAACACCCACAGCTCCCTCACATTGTCCTGGAGGTAATATAATTTTCTAAAGGAAGAATTATCGACATCTAGTGAATTGTGAAATCAATATCTGTATTATTTACTGAACACATGCTGGGTGTTTTTACCAGAATCATTGGTAAACATCTTCAGTCATAAATTCCCCAACTTCTTGGATGGATTTGTGTTTTAATTAACATTCTTAGCTGGAAACTGGAGGCAGATGGGAAGCGTTGTTAATAATTCCATAATTGATATCAGTCACTTCTGAAACACAGAAACAACTCAGAGCTCACTGACTAGTTCAGAGAACAGAACTCTCCAAATACTTTGATGTGCTCGGTGACAGGAAGTTTAGTAGTCTGGGGCATGAAGGCTGAGTCAGAGGTAGAAGCCTTGGGTTTGGATTGGGATGCACCACTTACTAGCATGGAGATGGCATCTATCTACTTTAACCTTAGTTTCCTTATCTATAGGACAAAAGTAATGTTTAGCTTCACAGGGTAGATATGAAAAATAAATGAGAAAATTTGGATGAACAATGCACAATGCCTGGCACCAAGCAAGTTCTCATTAATTCACTTAAGTTATATGTGTAATACAACTCAGCCCTATTATCAGTATCCAATATCCACTGATTGTTCAGCCTCAAGATAATTCAGCTTTTCTTTAAACCCTTACATTTCTGCTTTGAGGATCAAGGACAACCTACTTTTCAATAAAGTTTCTCTGGATAGCCCTGAATTTCAGAAATCAATTTAACTTTATTTAACCTAACATTTCCCAATAGATTCAATGCCAGACCTTTCTGCCCCTTAAAAACCTATTAAATTCTTAAGGAATCAAAGTTCTTCAGAACACTTTATGAAACACTGATGTAAGGTTTCAATCCCCCTCCTGTCGTTCATGAGTTGGAGTTAACAGCAGTAGCCGATTAATGTTTATTAAGGGATCACTATGAACTAGGTTCTGTCTTATGGATTTTTAACTATAAAGTCTCCCTTAATTCTTTCAGTCTTCTTTGGGGGTTAGTACTGTTACCATCGCCATCCCGTAATAGATGTGACAAGGGCACAGAGAATTCCAGCAGCTTGCCTAAGGTAACACAACAAAGAAGCAGAGGAAGATGATTTGAAGACACACAGTTTCTGTGACCGCAGTGCGAATCTGGGGATTCAATCAGCTCGTGTGGTTCAGTGGATGCCACGAGGAAATTGAAGACCAAGAAACCAAAGAGAGAGCCCCCTGCAGTGGCATATTCCTAAGGGCCAGAGACAATGTGGGAGCCAGGGCAAAGAGTTAGGGAACCACGAAAGCAGAGCCGGAAGCAGGAGCAGTGAGCTGAGAATAAACTGAGAGAAGTGTGGGGCGTTTTTCTGGGCTGCTGCATGCTGTCTGTGGTTTGCTTTTATCTGTCAGTCATGGTCTTGTGTGTGGGCAAGCCTGCTGAGTTTAAAAGTCCAATGAAAGGGTGGACATTTTGGTTCAATGGGAGAATTTCATTAAATCAGGCCATGGGACTCTATTCAATGTGAAGATTCATACAATCAGAATTAAATAAAGGGGAAGCATACTGGGTCAAATAAATATATCTAGGAAGGCAGCAGTCATTGCTATGTTCCATTTGGAGTTTAAAAATTCTTTCATGTGAAGGAATCTTCTTACTGCATCGTGATGGGTAAGCATGTCTGCTCCTCAGCTTAACCCTATCAGCTAACTTCCATGTCCTATTTTAGCAGTGTTTATGGCTTTGTGAATTTACAGAAGAATGTTAAAATGGATACATTTTTAAGACCAGGCATTCTCTCTCGGGTTAAGAAGGCTTCCCTTTTGGGATATGGGAACCATATGAGTGGTAAAACAATGGGGTTTATAATTTATTCATCTTACAGAGGGTTTCATATGGTTTGGAGAAGGACATTTGGACAGGAAGCAATCCATCATCCCATCTCACCCCAAGGCCAATGTACCTGCCCTGTACTCATTTCTTTTTGACCCCTTGTTCATCATGTACAAACTGTTAGAAGCTGAGTTCTCAAAGTTGATGACTTCTCAGACTTAAGCGCGGCCTCCCCTCCAAACTCCTGTGCTCATATGCATCCATGAAGCTGTCCTCATCTGCTACCTTAGGCAAGTTGTACATATTCCCTGTGACCCAAACTCAACACATTTTTGAGAATTGGATGCTTCTGCTCCCTTCCTGCCCCTGTAGAAAAACTCAGCAAAGTTGCCAAAGAATAAAAACTCTCCAAAATTGCAACCAAGCACCTAGTGCAGGCACTATCTGGATACCATTTAAGATGGACTGGATGAGATAGAGGGACTAATGCAGAAAAAGTGTGGCTAGGAATGCATCATAGATTCAATATAGGTTTCTTGATCTAATTCAATGGGGATACACTCGCTGAGTAATCCTGTACAACCTATCCAAAATGATCTTAACTACAGAGTCCTGGTCTAGGAACCTCTCTTCTGCCTGCCTTTCCAAGGCATGGTGGTGGATCTCCATCCAGCAGAGAAAATAAAGTATGAATGTGCCAAAAGAGGAACACCCTTTTCTGTCATTTGGGCAATAGTTAGCTATTACTTCCTACTCTGTAGTGAAATGAGAGTGGCAAGCAATCCAAGACCTGGTATAGGTCTTGGATAGTGTTTGGAGAATTGCTCACTTGGTGGTTTGATTTTTAATGAATTGATTTGTAGTAAATTCATGTATGGCTACATTGAAGTAGAGCTTCACACCAACCTGCCTCATTAGTGAGGATCACAGAACAGTGCGGATGAATGTGGGTCCTCCTCCTCTGTGTTTTACAGCTCTGGACTTCTTGTTTCAACCTAAAGTTATCCTTTCCAGTCTTCGGGGGCTGAGTACCTCAGTCATGGACAGTTTTGGGAAGGTTTTTAATTTCCAGATCAGATCTGTCATCTCTAGTTTGGCAGAGAGTCTGCCCCAGGAAGATCTCTCTTCTTCATTCCCAAGGGCTGAGAACTCTATCTGTCCCTGAGAGAATACCTAACTTAGACCTCCTCTGCTCTGTTTATCTATTGCTGCTAACAAACCACCCCACCACTTAGTGGCATAAAACAATGACACTTTAATGATGCCCATGGATTATTGGGTCATTTCTTCAGATAACGCCAAGCAGAAGTGGCTTATCTCTATTCCATGATGTGTAGGGCCTCAACTGGAAAGATTCTAAAGATGGGTGTGACTTGAATGGCTGGGTCTGGAATAATTTGAAGGCTCCATTATGTACATAATGGAGTCTAGGCTGGGCTGACTTTAAGGCTGGGCTCAGTTGAGACATGTCTACCAGGACAACTACATATGGCATCTTCATGGGACTTGGGCTTTCACACAGCATGGTGGCTTAAGGGTAGTAGGATCTCTTCCATGATACGCAGAGATCCAAATTCATGTGTTTCAGTAAACAAGAGGGAAGCTGCATGGTCTTTGTGATCTCGATTTCAATATCACATATTCATGTCTGTTCATACTCCAAAAGTTGAAGTCGTCATAGCCTGCCCAGAATTAAGAGTAGATAACAATACACTTCCACCTCTTGTAGGAAAGTATGTTTTAAAACTGCCACATTTGGTGACCAGCAACACAAAGTAATGAGACTTCCTTTTCAACAGATCCCAGTAATC
Organism: Myotis myotis; assembly: GCF_014108235.1. NCBI lineage: Eukaryota > Metazoa > Chordata > Mammalia > Chiroptera > Vespertilionidae > Myotis > Myotis myotis. The sequence goes on from NW_023416314.1 coordinate 56,163,377, forward strand.
TCCAAATAGATATGGCTTATTTAGTACAATCTACTTTGGACCTAGACACATATTCATGGCTCAAAAATATCTCAGGGTCACGGCTCAGGGCCAGTTTGGGAGGCTCCAGAGAACACCAGCATCATCAATTTGTAGTCATTCTTCTCTTTGGATGCCAAAGGACATTCCCTAGCTTCATCAGCTGTTTTGATCACTGGACTTCATGGGATGCATTTTAGTTGTCTCCAAATTCGACAGAGGCTTTGCTGCCTCTGAAAATATTTACCACAAAATGTTGGGACCAGTGGACCACATCCTAAAAGGGAAATATTAAACATGGGTATGGAGTATGGCTGCTACAAGATCTTGCAGATGGGCTTTTAACTTTCATCTGAGCTCTGTCTTCTCCACAGTCTTGAAAATCTGAAATTCAGTATTGGTTACTACATGCTTTTGGTGATGAGATCACATGAAGCTAGTTTCAGGAGACTATGTGTATATAAGATACAAGTTTACTAATTTTTATGGAGAGCTACACTAGCTAGGGATACTTCCATTCACTGGCTTTCTCAGTCTATCCCTGGAGGCATTCTGCATGACAAAGCAACTAATAATTAGAAAACTATTTGTAAGTATTTGACAAAACCCTGGAAGGCAGGTATGATGTCATGATAATCTTACATACTCAGTGCCTAGCAGTATCTCTTATAGCTGAGGCTCACAATAAATGCTAGTTGAATACATGACAGAATACTTTAGAATAGAAGAGATCTTAGGGAGCATGCCGTCTGATGGGTTTCAAACATTCTGAGGTTCTTGAAGAGGTGATTTAGAAGTCACCTTTGGGATAGGTGGAGAGGAAGTAGCTGGGACCCTAGGGCAGCTCCTCTTTTGTTTATTTCAGATACTAGTGGCCCAGTGCACAAAATTCGTGCACAGGGGCTGGGGGTTGTCCCTCAGCCTGGCCTACACCCTCTCCAATCAGGGACTCCTCGCGGGATATCCGACTGTCGGTAGTTGGACATCCCTCTCGCAATCCTGACCGCTGGCTCCTAACTGCTCACCTGTCTGCCTGCCTGATCACCCCTAACCACTCTGCCTGCCAGCCTGATAGCCCCCAACTCCCCCCCCCACCCCCCCGCCACCGGCCTGATCACTCCTAACCACCTCTGCCTTGGCCACAGAAGGTCTCCCGGTCTAATTAGCTTATTACCCTTTTATTAGTATAGATTAGGATTCTTATTAAGATTTAAATTTTGAAAGGAGTTCTACTGATACAGAATATCAGCAACTAGTAATAGAAAATATTGGCAATAATTATGTTAATCTATGAGGAAACTGAAGCCCCAAGTCATTATGTAATTTGCCCAAAGTCACCCAATTAGTTAAAAACTAAGCTGCCACTCCAACTGGAAGCTTCCCACTCCAAGGCCTGACCTGTTTTGAATATGCAACATGCTAATGATTCCCTGGCAAATTGGCTTCTGTTTGCTGTGAAGTTCCCCTGTCTATCTCCTGACAATCTCATTTAGCAACTGTCCAGAACTTACCACAGCACTTTCCGATTGTTTCTGACCAGCCACTCTTGACATTTCAATCATCACCTCATAGAATTCCCTCCGGCCCCAGTTTTTTCTCCTCTTCCCTGAACCTCATTCATTCACATTTTAGTTCCTTGGACAGCCTCACAGACAAGTTATGTTCTGGTATAAAGAGGAAAGGGGCAAGGAGGATGCAGTGACTAAGTAGACAATAAAATCTAGGCAAAAGCTCATTCTAAAACATTTTCCTTAAAGCATTGTTATCATTGCTATTGTTCATCCCATTCCAGCCATTTCCGTGAGCTGCCATCTCTTGCTGATTTTGTAAAGTGGCAGAATAACCCTGGTAGCTTGTTAGCATGTCAAAAATGCAAGCCATAGCCCCAGAAAAGTTTTTTCTTGCTCATCGTTAGCTGGTTGTTCAGCCGACCTTGCCCTGGAGCTGTGCACACTCTCTTTCTACCTACAGTCTACTGCGTGCATCAGAGAAGCAGAGTGGGGCAGAGATGAAAGGACTCTGGAAGCTTGAAATCCAGTCTTATTTTACCCAGGAAGAGATCAAAACCCTGAGACAGGGAGTCATATGCTTAAGTCCACAGAGCTAATTAGTGGCAAAGAACCTTGTTTCCTCATCCCTGGTCCAGGGCTCCATCAGCAATAGCAAGTGTATTTTTGTTTCCAGCCTAACGCAGTTCCCTCCAGATGAAACCCTGGTGGAGGCGTTGGCTCTCAATACCACGGGAGACCATGGATGTCCTATGATTGGACCAGTCAAGGCACCCAACTAGCTGAAGTCAAAGGCACACCGGCCTGGAGGGTCACAAATATCTAGTGGACGTCTGTACAGAAGCACTGCTAGCAGCATCAGGGACTGCATTCTCTAGCTGTGCCAGCAGTCTGTCACTGTAACTCTTTGTTATGACAACTGATTGGGGCATTAGCAGTGTGCTCATCTGGAAAAAAAAAAAATGGAGATAAGACGGGTGCAGATGGTAGGGACTGCAGACAGGTGTTTCTATTATGGCCAGTGAAAATGGATGAGAAATGAGTCCTAGTCTGAGGCAGTAGTTTGAAGACTTTTTTTAAGTAGCAAAAAGCTTTTGTTTTATTTTTTAGACAAAATCTTACCTGGAACTCCAATGAATAAAACGGATAAAAGCAGAGCTGCTTTGGGTGACTTTGGGAAGAGAATAGATGACCATTTCTGAGGCTCCCGTCAGCCAAGTTCGGATACTAATGATCAGGGAAAACTGTTGGCACTAGGAGGAGTTTTGGAAGTCTCTGGTGGTACTGTGGGTTTCCATAGTGATCAGAGGGGATGTTGTTGTTATTTAGTGGGTGGTAGCCAGGGATGTCAGATGCCTTGCAAAGTGGAGGATAGTTACTGATGTTGAAGACTTGCCCCATGTCTTCCATGATTTATATGAATATCCCCCAGACAGTTATGTATGTGAAAAAGTAATTTGTAAGTAACTGGGCCTAGAACCCAACACTGTTTAACATATGACAAGTAGCATTTTATTATACAATTTTAACATGCACTGCATTTCGCAAAAATGCTACAACTGGGGTACTTGGAGGAAGAGTGTACTTTTTTGTTTTCTTAAGTGCTTCACTGGGAATTGCTCACTAAGGGGCATGAAAGAAGGGTTAAAGTCAAGGATTCTGGAGCCAGCCTGCCTGGCTTTTAATCCCAGACTTACACTTCTGAGCTGTGTGTGTGAGTTTGGCCAAGGTGCTTAACCATTCTATGTCTGTTTTATTAGCTATAAATGGAGAGAATAACAGTGCATACTAAAATGTTGTGAGAATTAAATGAGCCAATAAGGCATGTACTTAGAGCACTTCCTGGTATAACATTAGTGCTGTAACTTGATCTTGGAAATCGTGTCACTGTAGCAATGCAATTTATGTGGTCTGTGGTTCTGATATAGTCATACCTGCATTGTTCTGCAGACCCAGCTGTATTCCTGATGGTTATGATATGAGTATGAATATATATATTTAAGTCTACTTTAAAAGTATCAACTATGAGAAAAAAGCATTAAAATCAATCATTGACTGTTGTCCTATTTCACTTAAATCATAACTTATCAGGAGTAAGCATCCAACTGCCTTAGTATGTTTCCTAGGGTAGCCATGCCCAGCCTCTTATATACTGAGTATGTATTATTTTATTATGCATACTTTTTTGTATCTTAAATTTAGAATTTATGTTGATTTTTTTCAAGATTATGCATATACCTAGTTGTTTGTTTTTTTACTTTATTTTTATTGTTGACACTATTATAGATGTACCCCATTCCCATCCCCCCTTTGCCTACCTCCACCCAGCTGCCCACCCCTCTGGCCATCACCACGCTGTAGTCTGTGTCCAAGGGTTATTATGCATGTATGTTCTTTGGCTAATCTCTTCACCTTGGATGCAAAGGTTGAAAACCTGGTTTCAGGTTGGTCAGAATCCAGGGTCTTCCTGGTACAGGCAAGTGAGTCCCATGATGATGCAATGAGGTGGCACTGTGTTTGAGATAGTAAGGTGCACTATGGAAATAAAGGGTGTCAGTTCTCAGCACTTTGAATTCACAGACATTGTCAAAGCATAAGTACCTCTACAAGTGTTTAGAGAAAGATTAGATCTATCTCTATGCATCCAGAGAGCCAGATTTCTCCCCTTTTTAAATTGAATTGGGACACACAATAGGCCTTTCTGAATGCAAATGTTCCCAATGATGCCACTTAGCATCCTTCTTTGGATTCTTTACCTGAAGAGTATAATGAAAAACAGAACTTAGTTAAGGCTTTCTAACCTCCATTCATAAAAATAAATAACACCTAACCATTACTGAGGCTTTACTCTAACCCAGACAAACCCAAGATTCATCTACTAGTAAAGTCATCATGCATCTAAAATTCAAATATAATCACATCACTCTCCTGACTAAAAGCCTCAATGGCTCCCTTTGCCTACAATCAAGAGGGAAACATCCAGTGCCTCTTGTGCTATCTTAGATTCTCTATGATCTGGTCACATCACCACTCTCATTTCTTGCTTTCTCTTGCCTTTAACTATATATTTCAGCCATATGTATATATATTATATGTATATAATCTCCAAATATACCTCTTTTTATATTTTTGTCCTCATCATTTTAAATTGCCTGATACCAACTTCTTATTTACCTATTCTTTGAAGACTTAGCTTCAATGTCACCCCTTCTAGGATATTTTCTGCTAGATTCAGGCCACCGGTGGTACCTATCCTACGTATATGTATCTGGCAGTGTATGCATCTTTATAGCCAGAGGTTACCACACTGCATCGACATTCACTTAAGTGTTTCTCTTATTTACTAGTCTGTGAATGCCTCAGGGACATTCTGATAGTGCCAGCATCTGGCACAGTAGAGCAGAGTGGATGTTCGGGACACATTGGTTAAAAGGTCCTGGTCTAGAGGTTGTGCTGGGCAGCAGTTAGGAGTTCTAACTCTAGATTTCAGATCCTGCATTCCCAGTCACTGCTATGTCACCTGGACAAATGATTTCAACTCTTTGAGTCTCAATGTTCTCATTTGTGAAATGATCAAAAATAGGACTATCTTTACCATGGTGGTTGTGGAAATTAAACACAATGATGAAAGTTAAGTACATAGCAAGTTTTTTTGTACATGATTGTCCCTTAGAAACATTCATGGTCATTGGTTCTCATCGTTATATTTAGAAAAGATCATACCCAAACCAAGATAAAAGCATATCTGATTAAGACTACAAAACCTTCAGAGAAATTTTTCCCACATTTCCTTCCCTGCCATTTGCTAGTGTTTGCCAATCCTTACAGTCAAGAAACTACGGGGAAATGCCTCTGTACATGGATCACATTGTGTATCACTCGTTTTTTACTCTTTGATCATCTCTTTCTCTATGTCTGAGAAAAGACTATAGACTTGGAAATGAATTCAGAAAGTTGAGGGAAAGTAACCTGGGGAATATGAATAAAATTGAACCCAAGATAAATTTATCAGTTTTGCACACTAGGACACTCGGTAATAAAACTATTTCAGTCTGTGTTTTTTTTTTTCTGATTTATTCTCGGTCTTTCCAATTCACAGAGCCATGTTTCCTAGTTGGTGAGCTAGAAATGTTGGCAAATAAATGGCGGAAGCATGATATTGCCCTTAATATAGATTTTAAGGAACTGAAAATAATTGCAAACATTAGATGAATGTGATATAACAGTATAATAACTACCATCTATTGTTTGCCTGTTGTGATAAGGACTTTCTTTTCCATCTCTTATTATATTCAGTCATCACAACAATTCAACAAGGAATTATACATCATTATTCTCCTTATTGGAATAAAGAAACTGAGGCTTGTACATCTTAGGATTTGTCCAAAATTAAAAAGTATAATGAGACACCTCACTAATTTTATATGACTGCCAAGTTCATGCTCTTCATCACTTCTCTGAACAAACACATACACATACAGACATGTTCATCTTCATGTATGAGTGAAAGCAGTGGATATAGACTCCTGAGTATATGAAGCTGCAAGTAGAGTATTAAAAAATTACATAACATTCACTCTCTGTATTTTTTTTGAAACTTTGCTCAGCGGTGGCTGGCTGTTCAGTTAACACCTCCAGTCACTGGAAAAATTCAATTCACTCCTTTCCCTGATTAGCAAACCCCCTTCCTGCCTCCAGCTCGGTTCATCATTAGTGTGATTGTACATTCAGATATAGGAGATATTGCTTATCAAGTACAACTTGCTTTCCCTTAATGAAAATTGTTGAACTTTAAAGCTTTGAAGCTTTATGTTATTTTAACTCCTGCCACTGAGTACATAACTCCTTTGATTATTATTGAGTCATAAATTACTCCCTGGCCTTTACCCACTGCCAGGTTTGCTGTTAGCTACTAATAACACATTCTGAAATGCCTCTCGGAAAATAAAAATTTCCTCTACTTGCTACGTCTTGTTTTCTCATTATACTGAGAGGAGGAGAAGGATCAGTGTAGTATTTGAATCAAAGCAGGTGGGTTGGAATGAAAAATTAGGGAGCGATATCTAGAAAGAAATGACACGGTTCTGCTTTACTTGGATAATCTGTGGAATCTGTGTTGTTGATGTCTGATGAGTGACAGGAATGTCCAAGAGGAAACAATCAAATAGGAAATGTTAGTAGAAGTTCCCTCTCCCTCCTTTCTTCCTTCTCTTCCTTTCCTTTCCTCCCTCCGTCCTTCCCTCCATCTCTCCCTTCCTTCCTTTCTTCCTTCCTTCCTTCCTTCCTTCCTTCCTTCCTTCCTTCCTTCCTTCCTTCCTTCTTCCCTTCCTCCCTTCCTTCCTTCCTCCCTTCCTTCCACTTAAACCATCTGTGTTATTACTAGTTATGGGATGCCTACTTTGGATAAAGCACTGTGCAAAGCTCCCAGACTTGGAGAGGGGGAACACAAGGATTAATCCAATTTAGACTTAGCCTTGAGTTCTTTTTATAATCATAGGGGAGGCAAAAAAAAATGCAGGGCAAAAATGTAACTAACATCCAAGTTAGGAAGTGCTCAGTGCCATAGAGAGACACAGGTAGGCCTGTGGAAGTTCAGATGAGAGATTCTTCCTGCTGGGGAATCAGGGAATCTCCGTGACTGTGGCAGCCTTCGAACCGGACTCAGAAAAAAAAAATATGAGTGTTGGGGATGGGGGCAGCATTCCAGGTGGAGGAATATAGAACAGTAGAGAGATGAGAAATATCATGTTTGCATTAGTTTCCTCATTTCTGCTCCATGACTCTGGGCCTCTGGGCCAGCAATCCTGGAGCCCTAACCTTTTCAGACTCTTTTTTATTTATTTTACAAGGTCAAATTCATTTGCTGTGTGTTAGAAGGATATTTAGGGCCTTTTAGGTGTCCAACTGGCTAATCTATTGACTTTTCTACATGAAAATATCATTGGTCTACTATATTATTCATTTGAGGTTACTTGTTCATATTTTAAGAAGGAGTTTCTGAGACATGACCTCAAATTCTACTCATATAGGATTAGATTATCAGAGTATATTTTTTAGGAAGGTGGGAATACTTTTAATTTTCCCCCACGTTAGAGAGATGACTGTCTTCATAGCTAACTTTGCATTTCATTTGTTGAATGTCACCTGGCACAGAAAAACCTGGAGCAGGTCTGGATTTTGTGGACAAGATAGTTTGCATGTAACCAGTACTATTTGGAGAAGGAGCAGACAAATGAGTTAGGGGAAAATTATGAGATTTTCATGGACAACCTGTAATATATTAGTCCAACCAGGCTTAGAAGTCAACTCTTCTACTAACTCTGCATCAATGATAACAAAATATCCCTTAAAATTGCACAAATCTCTGTTCCAAATCTTGTGGTTCAAAGTTGTGGGATGCTCTACTTTACTGTGTGAGGGATAAGGGACAGAAAATAGAGTTTTTCCTAAACAACATTATGTAGCATGTACTATTTCAAAGCTGTTACTTCTTTACAAAGCTGTCTCCTGACATATCATCCCATCCATATCAACATGTAGTCTCAAACTGGGCCTATGAAACTGTATAATCTGGCCTCCACTGACCTCTTTCTTCTCATCTCCTCCATTAAATTGCTTTGGTCATGTTGACTTCAAGTTATTATTTCATATAATAACTTCATGTCTTCTTTGAGGTTTTTGCACTTTGTGTATCTTCTGTCTGGAGTGGTCATTTCCCACCCTGCCCCCCACCCCCCAAAAGAGCCTGTGGTTCTCACTCTTTCTTTATTCTGGTTTCTGCACCAACAGACCTTCCCTAACTGCCTGCTGCAACATAGAACTTCTACCACTGATCTTGGCTGCTTTCCATCCAATTTAGTTTTCTCCATCCTAAGTAATACCACCTAACATTATGGTATATACTAATACATTTATTTATAATCTGGGTTTCTCTCTACATTGTAAACATCAATAGAACAGAGATTTCTGCTTTGCTTACAACTGAATACCCAAAGCCTAGAACAATGCCCAGCACATAATGGGCAGTTCATCAAAATATACTAAATTTTTGGTAAATATTGCTGTCCCTGTTTTAGAGGAACACATTGTGGTCAATAGAGACTGGAAATTTACTCAAGATTCCCAGGTAGTAACTGAAGCATCTGGGAATGAAACCAGAATGCTTCTAACCCTGTACTCCAAAAGACCTTGAAAGTGCTCACTGTAGTGAACCCTCCCCCGCCCTTGTGAGAGGTTGAGGTAAGCACCACATTCCTTCTACAATACCTCTGTTATAATTGGGTATTTGTTTTTCCCACTTCCCATTTCAATAAAGCCTAATCTGGGTTGTCATCTTCTGTAGAATAACACATGGTAGTCATTGATTAATGCACAAAGTATATTAACTTTAGCTAACACAACTAACATTAATGATGATTCATCCCTCTTTCCCTCCCTCCCATTATTTGACAAAGCTTTTTTCACATCTCGTATCTCAGTTCAAAGAATATCAGAGCTGGAAGACATCTTAGGGAGAGAACCAGAGTGGAAAGGGATTCTTTCTGTGGTCTTGTGTGTCCCTGCAGTGAGTATCCATGTTCCTTTTGACATGGCCAGCAGCCTTACAACCTGCCTATGCGAAACACAAAAGGAGGGATAAAAACTAAAAACTAAATCTATCTTAATGCCTTAAATGTTTCCTTTACCTCGTGCTAACATTTGTTATAACCCAACTTCCTCGAAAGCTCTTCTATTCATTTTATCTATGCTTTTGTAATTATGTGAAGACATGGCAGGTCTAGATCTCATTGTCATTTTAATTGGAAGTATTGATGTCTGACGTTGTGCCCTACTGGGAAAATTTTAATTATGATCCACGTGTCCCCTGCCTGAATGGTTCTGTGGTAAATTGCAGTGTCATTCATAGCTATCTGTTACTCCCACCCTTAAATGAGGATATACATCTGCATCCTTTGTCACATCACTTCCAGTGTTCCCTGTAGGCCATGGGACTTGCGTTGGCCGTTAGCATGCGAGTGAATAGGATGTAGATTGCGTCCAGGCAGGTGCTTTACAAAGGGGCTGCTCTCTCTCCCTGTTGTCCACAAAGGAAGATATGTGGAGCAAATTCATAGTAGACCTGGAACAGAGCTGGAGCTGACTGGCAGCCTTATTAGCATGAGCAAAAAACAAATGTTTTGTTTTTGTTTTTGTTGTGATTCACTGGGAAATGTGTTTGTTTGTTAGTGTAGCACAAGCTGAATAATAGAGTTTCAAAGAAAGGAAAGGAAAGAATTATAAAATCTCAAGGTTGAAGATTCATCAGAGACCATTGAGTTCTGTATGGGACTCTAAAATATCATAACAAAGCAGCCATCACGTCACTGCCTGAAAATTTCTACTCACAAGAAGCTATCTAGCCAACTACTTAAGCATTCATGGAACTTATCTTATTGGAGTGATATTGTAAAGATACTGAATTGCACTTGTGTAATTAATTACCTATAATTCCTCTTTAATTCAAGTCTTAAATAAATTAATTAACAAGGCTACTTGTTATCACTGCCAAAAAGGTTTCAGTTGCTTGCTTTAAAGCAAAGGTCATCTGATAAATATACAAACTATAGAAATGAAACATTATTAATTCCAATTCCAGCTGTGCTCTATTCCAATAGTTGTGGGCCTTTTTCTCTCTTTTTTTTTTTAACAAAAATTATTAAGAGGTCTTAGATAATTGAGTCCTACTCCTTGTTACCAGGAAGAGGGAAAGATAAATCAATAAAGAGTGGTTTAGGGCTGTGGTTAGTCTCCTTCTGTCAAGTTCCCTCCCTCTGGTGCAGAAGTGAGGAGAACAAATAAAATTTTTCTCATGTGTGAACAATTGTATTTGTCTGAAAACTACTAGTATAAAATTCACGTTTTTCCCCCTGTCTCTCAAATTTAATTGGTACACAATGGGAGACTTCAGAAAACAACAAATGACTAATGATCAACTCTCTTTGGTCTAACTACAAAAACCCTTCCCTTTCTGAAGTATCATGAGAAGAAGTATTCCTGATGCTTTTACTATGAGTTTGGGAATCAGCGAAACTTGAAGCTACTCTAAGCCCAGGGGCTACTTTTGTTTTAACCGTTCAGTTACCAAGAAGAGACCAGGGCTGCTGTTCCTACACATTGGCTCTAGTTCACATTCAAGAAGAAATGCAAATCAGTCAAGTGTAAGGTTGTACTAGCAGCGGGACCTGGTCAAACAGGGTGAGGAAGAAGGGCAATTTTAAGTCTGGATGTCACACAACCTGGCAGGCTCCTTTGTAAGTGAAGCTATTAGACTGTCCGTTTGGCTTGACAATGTCAGCACAGACCTGCTAAATTGCCACACGTCTCTTACAGAAAATTCTACACAGAAAATTCCTTCTTTGAGTTAAAAGAGCTTTTAGACCTCTGTCTACAGGGAAACGATTATCTGAACTGTTCTTTAGAACACCTGATTAAAGTTCCTGTGTGTGTTAATGAGAAGGAGACTGATCTTCTCACCTCCAGAAATTGCTTATTAGCATATGCATGTGCCTAAGTAATAGCACTGCAGAGGGGAATTAGGCAGTTCAGCCAATTATAATGTTACTAGAGGTCCAGTGCATGAAATTCATGCGGGGGGTGGGGGGTGTCCCTCAGCCCAACCTGCACCCTCTCCAATCAGTAGGGGATGTTCTACTGATGCCTTAGGCCCACTCCCCATGGTTCTCTGCTCTCTGTGGGGCCTGGCTGCTTTGCCCTGCTGCCCTCTGTCTGCGAGGCCTGAGGGCTTCACTGCCACCACCACCGCTGCATGAACGGAGACACCACACCCTGCTGTCCACTCTCTGTCTTTGTCTGCCAGATGTGGGGGCTTCGCTGCTGCCTTGGTGATGAAGCCACCACACCCTGCTGTCCGCTCTCTATTTGCCAGGCATGGGGGCTTCGTCACCACCTCCATGCAAAGGAAGCCACCATGGGGGCATGCCCCCAGTTCAGTAGCCCCGTGTTGTGTCCGCAGCCCGCCCTTCCCCTGCAGCCTGGGTGCAGGACACTGGTGTCGTCGCTCTGGCGCCAGCATCCTGCCCCTGGCCGCTTGGTGCCTGTGTATGCAAATTAACCTTCCATCTTTGTTGGGTTAATTTGCATACTCACTCCTGACTGGCTGGTGGGCGTCATTAAGGTACAGTTAATTTTCATATTTCTCTTTTATTAGTGTAGATGGCATTCTGTTCCTCTCAAAAGAGTTTGTTTTAATTTTTTTCTTTAGCATTTCCCTCCTAGATTAAGTGGGATGCATGGGTGAGAGTATATCCCTTGAATTGAATTTTACTGTTGTGGCTTGCTGCCTTTTACTTCTTCCCAGCCTCTTTTCTGGCTCCTGGCTTTATGGTCTTAGACGGATCACTAGTCACTTAACCTCTTTGAGCCTTAGTTTTATTCCTCAATAAAATGGGATTTCACAATGCCTTCCCCCAAAGGCCATTGTAAGTATCAGTAAGATGACATGGGAAAGTCCCATAGGATACTGCCTAGCACATAAGTAACTGCTCAATATATGGTGTTCAAATCAGAATTAGAATTATGAAATATTAAGTCATGTTTCTTTAATAGGAATGCCTCGCAAGTAATGTCTATTCTGATTCAAAGAGCCTATAGGGCAAGCCCACAAAGGCACCTTCCTAAAGGGTTTATACGTATTATTCATGATTTCTATTCAGACAAGACTTAATGACTGTTGAAGAGAGCTCAGAAAAGAGCAGTGAATACAATAAAAGGTTCATGGAGTCATTCCTCCAGGAAAAGGTTAGAGGAGACTGGTTCTTTAATCTGGGCAGGTGAAGATTACAGCATAATTTAATAATGGTCTTCAAGCATGATTGATGTAAGTAACTGAAAGAGTAATGGAAGGGTTGCATTAAAGTAGAAACACATACTTATCATTTGCCCAAGACCTGCTAGATATCTCCTAAGAGCACAGGCAGCTGGAAAAAGGCTCCTATTGCTAAAGACAACAGGTACTGATGTTGGAATCGAGAAGAAACCCCCGCCTGGGTACTTGTCAGAGGCAGGATCTGGGCTGCTGGAAGCTGCACATTTTGGAGAATGCTCTGCCTCTTGGACTTCAGGCAGTTTCCTGAGTTCTGCCTACGGACTGTGGTCTTGCCTCTTGATCTGAGGTAGAACCCTAGTACCCAAACAGAGCCCGACTCACAGTGAATGTGTGACAAGGCCTGCTAAAGACTTACCTTTTGCAAAATGGAGGTAAAATTCCACCATTATGGTTGATGCACATGACATATACTAACATGACGAATGCTAGTTTCCTTAATAAAAACTATGGCAGTGGTGCAATATTAGGAGAAATTGTGCAGGAGGGTCTGGGTCTGGATAACTTCTATCTTCCTCTAATTTTGATCTCCTTTAGGGGGGATTTCTAACTCTCCAATGATGTCAGTGACTCTAAATGATGGCTTCACATTAGAATTTGCAAGGAAGCGTTAAAAACAATACGGAGTCCAGGCACTCAGACCAAATGATTTGAATTCAAACCTCTGGGTATGGCACGTGGGCACTGCCATTTTTACAAGGTGCAACCAGGTTTGTGAGTCAGTATTCCAGCTGAATGCAGGACTAGAACTAAGATAATAGAGGACACGTGGCTAGTATGCACCTGTCCTGAAAGTTCCAGAATCTTCTTGAAAAGAATAAAAGTAGAATTTCTTTAGATGACATTGGAATTTTTTTTATCATCCTAACATTGAACCTCATGGAAAAGGGGCACAAGAAGATTCAAACTGGTGTCTAAATGTTTTACAATCTCTAATATTTTTACTTATCTCTCAGGTAGATAATAGAACCTGCTTCTTTCAAACGTGTAAGGAAGGAAGGCTTCTGACACCCATCTATTGCAAAGTTATACATTCTTCTTGACTTTTAGGACAAACATCCCCAACAGAAACAAACTGTTAATATCTCTTATTTTCTAGAGTCAGAGCCAGCGTCTCATGTAGAAGGTTTTGCATTCTCTAAATTTACATGCCAAAGAGGAATCTGAATTTCTACTAGGGCCAGAAAAGTTTATAGACCATAATGTTATGTTTGGGTGATCAATACTGGAGAATCTTAAAGTGTGAGCATTTGACAAATACACAGTCTCATACTGGATATTCCAAATAATTAGCTAGAATAATATGAAAAGGGGAAAAGAAGCCTGCATGTAGCTCTGGCATTCAGATCATCCTGTCTTAAAGGAATTATTAAATCCTGGCGGTGAAGGGGAAATGAGAAGGTATTCTTTCATTCCTGTTGTTTTCATATTTCCTTGGGCCATGGCCAAGCTCCACACTTAAGAATCAAACTCTGCTTCTAGGAAAAATATTGCTCAGTTACAGTTTACCACTGAGAGACAGTATAGTGTCTTTTTACCTATGGAACATGGCGTTTTAAAAATGAAGACAGCCCTAGCCAGTCTGGCTCAGTGCATAGAGCCTCAGCTTGTGGACTGAAGGGTCCCAGGTTTGATTCCAGTCAAGGGCACATGCCCAGGTTGCAGGCTCGATCCCCAGTAGGGGGCATGCAGGAGGCAGCCAATCAAAGATTCTCTCTCATCATTGGTGTTTCTATCTCTCTCTCCCTATCCCTTTCTCTCTGATATCAATCTATCTACACTAATAAAAGACAAAAATGCTAATTGATCGTACCTTCACTATGCCCATCAGCCAATTAGAAGAGTATACAAATTAACCCAACAAAGATGGCTGTTAAATTTGCATACTGCATACATGGCAGGATAGTGTGAGCCGCCGCCTGCCCCTCCGCCATCCGGGCCTGCCATCTGCGACCCAGGGCAGCGGGGTGGGGTGGCAGGGCAGGACAGCGCAAGCCGTCGCCCACCCCGCCTCCATCCGGGCCTCCCGTGTGTGACCCGAGGTGGTGGGGTGGGACAGCGTGAGCCGCCGCCTGCCCTGCTGCTATCGGGGACCTCCTGTGGATAAGCCAGCAGGTGGTTATCCCCTGAGGGGTCCCAGACTGCGAGAGGGCACAGAGTGGGCTGAGGGGACCCCCCCCAAATGTACAAATTTTTGTGCACCGGGCCTCTAGTATATATAAAAAGCCTAAGTGATGACTGACTGAACGACTAGTTGACCAGTTGCTATGACACTCACTGACCACAAGGGGGCAGGCACTCAACACAGGAACTGCTCCCTGGTGGTCAGTGTGCTCCCACAGTGGGAGTCCCACTCAGCTGAACTACGGGTGCCAGGTGCAGGGCTCATGGCTGGCAGCCACAGCCCAGAGACCTCAGCTGAGGAGCAGTGAGCCTACCGAGTGGTGGTGACAGGTACAGCAGGGATGGGAAAAGCAGGAGTGACAGACATGAGTGGCAGGCAGGAGCAGCAGGCCAGAGTGGCAGGCAGCATTGGACTGTCAGTTTCAGCCCAATCCCTGCAGGCCACGCCAAGGGAGGGACCCCACCAGTGCACAAATCTGTGCACCAGGCGTCCAGTAAAAATATATTAAAAAAATTAAAACAAAATTATTATAGAATTTTTAAACATTGGAAAATTCATTTCAGGATTCCTCTGGATTTCTAGACCACATTTGATAGTTATTGACTCCATAATGTTTATTGGTAGGTGTCTATAATCTTTATAGAAAAATAACATTCAGAACTGCACTTTTTGACATTAATTAAGTGTTCTAGGTAATTCTAACAGGTACCTGTTGGTATAGCTGTTCCCTATCAATGGCCCAACTAAAAGCCAGATTCAAGTGCCTGAAAATAGATCAAATCATTTTTTTAATGATTAAGAGCTTCACTTGTTTAATTACTCAGAGGCCGGATCACTGTAGCATAAGTGTGGTTGGAAGGGCAGCATCTAGCAAAGCCAATGTTGTCTGCACCAACCCCATTACCCCAAAGAAAGGAAACAAAAATTTCTCATTTGAAGTACATGCCACAGTTTGCGTCCTACAAAGTCCATCTTTAACAAGCTGAGTGAATCCTTAGGCAGGGTTACTTATGGCTACCCACCTAGGCATCTTTGGATTTCATGAGTACAATGATTTTAATATCATGTCTGAGGCAGAGGTACTGCTTTTGGAAGTCATTAGCCTAGTGCTTTAGCTGCTGTGTAAAACTCCCGGTAAAGCAATCTGCAGCAAGTATTGAAATGTTCAAATATCTTCACACCTCTGGAGTCAGTATTCTGTTTGGAGTCAGGATTTCCTAGGGAAACATGTAAACTAGTATTTATAAATACCAAGTGTTTAGTATGGGATATGATTCAGTAAATTAGGATATCTAAATAATGGAATATTGTGCCATTATTATATTTTGACATAATGTTAAATAACAAAAGGAAAATATCAAATGGTGTACATAGTATATACTTTCATTGTACAAAAAAAAAAATGCATACAGATGCCCATAGTGGTTGTCTTGGGTAGTGAAATTTAAGAGTAATTTTCCCCCGTTTTATTTTTATATAAATTTAGAAGTTTTCCATAGTATTTCTTTTTCTTCTATGACGAAAATAGCCTTACTGCTTTTTTTCCTGAAACAACAAAAACACTTGCCAATACAACAAATTCAAACATAGCATGCAATAAAATCCATCTCTGCACACCCTGAGAGACCATTATTTTGGTGATCATTTTCATTAGCATTAATTTTTTTTTGCATATAGACATGTTCTTTTTTTAAAAAAATATATTTTATTGATTTTTTACAGAGAGGAAGGAGAAGGCTAGAGAGTTAGAAACATTGATGAGAGAGAAACATTGATCAGCTGCCTCCTGCACACTCCCCACTGGGGATGTGCCCGCAACCAAGGTACATGCCCTTGACTGTAATCGAACCTGGGACCCTTGAGTCTGCTGGCCGATGCTCTATCCACTGAGCCAAACCGGTTAGGGCTAGACATGTTCTTATACAGTGATTTAAAAGGCATTTATAATACTTTATGGCAGGCAAATTTTTTAATTAGATTTTGTTCATTATCTTTCTTTTGTCTTTTCTTCCACTTCTACCTGTAATTTGACCTATTCTTCATGTAATCATCTAATATACAAATTTAAAAATACACACTTCAAGACTATGTATGTGTAGGCTTGTGCTTACATATATGTTTATATTATGTATATACATAGGTATACATGTTTGTAGCAGTTATGTGTCCATGTACACATATGTAAGTATATATTATCTGTACATATATATATACTGCATATTATACAGATCTGTATGAATATATGCAAAGTCATAATAACAAAATGAAATGGCTAATATTCAGCTGCTTTTGGTATAAAAAATATCAATTTAAAGTCAACAGACTCATTGATTTTAAAATTGGAAAATGATATTCGATGGTTTGGAGAAACCTCAATTTACTCAACCTTTTCTTTATTGATAAGCATTTTTTTGTTGTTCTCAGAACCAATAATACCTCAATAATCATCATTTTATATTCTGGATAACAAATGCTCTTATATATGAAGAATATATTTTTGTTAGGATATAGATTTTAACAGAAGCATTTGCATATACTATTAACAAAGACATATTTTAATAATATTTTTGATATTTGAAAAACTTTTCAATTTGTCTTGTCTTAGGCTAAAATTTTTCCTTACATCCCTGAATAATAATAATAAAGATGATAGTGATTATGTTTGCCTTTTTCTTGATTTTTTTAACAACTAACTTTAGGGTTTATCCATTGATATTGGTCCTGCTGTTTTTTGTTAGACTTTAGATATTTCACTAATTTTCTCATCTTTCTAGTTTATGTAAATCTGTTATTTGGAATAGTTACTACAAATTGTCAGATATCTTTTAAGCATCTATTGTGTTAGAATATTATTCTTATAAAATAGCATTTGTAATTCATAAACATGTTAGGAGGCATATAGTGTGAAAACTCATGAATAAAATCACTTAAAAATAAGAAACATTACCCATAATTTGAATTTATATTACCATTGTTCACTATCCTTTTTGTCCCTTATTCTTACGTGCAAAATCTTTCTAGAATTGCATATTCATTATTCCCTTACATTTTAATTTATTTAATTTCAACACACGCAATGCATCTACTTAAACAAATGTTATATATTTTTACTGGTTTTTGAGCTTTATAAAAATGGCATTATTCTATATATTTTGGGAAATAAATATGTCCACCCCTTACAACATTGAAATTCTACTCTTAGATATACACCAAAGAGATGCTCATAAATATGTGTACAGGAGTCATGTCTAATCATCAGCACTGTGTATAATGGCATTTATCTGAAAAGGATCTGAATGTTCAATAACAGACGAGGTGAGTATATTATGGTATATTCACACAATGTAATATTATAGATTGTTACAAAATAAATGAACACTAGGTATTTCTGGTAATATGGATGAGTCTTTTAAATATAATTTTATTGGGTAAAAAGCGTCATAAAAAGGCTGAATCCATTGTCTCTGCTCCTATAATAATATATTGAGATCGATCAAGAATCATTTTGATTGTTTTATTAGTGTAGTTGAAACATCTTTTTTATGTTTTAAATAAATCCCACTTGGTCATAGTGTAGTATTCAATTGCTATTCTTTTTTAAATTAATAATATCTTATTGATATATAATTCAGATGCCATAAAATTCCTCATATAAAGTATGTAAGTCAGTGTTTTTTAATATAATCACAGAGTTATGCATCCATTACCAATAACTAATTTTTGAATATTTTTATCACCTAAAAAAAGACAACACATGTATCCTTTAAGCAGTCACTCCCAATAATTCTTTCTCCTCAACCTCTGGCAAATAGTAAGCTACTTTCCGTCTCTATGGGTTTGCCTATTCTGATACTTCATATTAATCAAATCATATAATATGTGGATTTTTGTATCTAATGCTGGGTTTTCAGGTGTATCACGTTTTTTTGTGTGTTTTTTTGAAAATTTTTAAATATATTTCTTTATCGATTTCAGAGAGGAAGGGAGAAGGAGAGAGAGATAGAAACATCAATGATGAGAGAGAATCATTGATCGGCCGCCTCCTGCACACCCCCTACTGGGGGCTCGAGCCCACAACCCAGGCATGTGCCCTTGGCCGGAATCAAACCTGGGACCCTTCAGTCCACAGGCTGACGCTCTATCCACTGAGCCTAGCTGTCTAGGGCCATCACGTTTTGGTTTGAGTTTGCATTTTTCAGATGGCTGATGATGTTGAGCATCTTTCTGTGTGCTTGTTTGCCATTTGTGTATCTTCTCTGCAGAAATGTTTATTCAGGTCCTCTGCCCATTTTTAAATTGGGTTTTATTTTTCCTTGATGTATTTTGCGTATTATAATACTTATTTAGAATTTTCATATGTTCTCACATGAGTTGAATGATGCTTTTGTTATTTGTCTATTATCTACATCTAGTAATGCTACTTTATAAAATATATTTGGGAGCTGTCTTTTTTTTTACTCCAATGTGAAAACATATAAGATTATAGGCTTTATAAAAATTAGATAAACTTGACTATAAAGTCAATGATCTTGAAGCCTTTGAAAATATAGATTTTTTTTGACTTTTCCAAATTCTGCTAAGTATAGATTTTTAAAAATATTTTTACTTCTTTTATGCACAATTATAGTAATTAATGTTTTGAAGACTTATACATTTCCTGAAGATTTATACATATTACTTATAGTGTCCCATGTAATTATTTTAATATTTTAGTATCTATGATTATGCCTTTTCCCATTCCTACTTGTATTGGTCTTTTTTTCCTCCTTTGCATTTCTTAGGCTTTTAATAGATCCAGTATTTTTGTTCTTATCTTTTTATTTATAATTCACAAGTTTTGGCCTTTAAATTGATTCTATCTTCCTGATTTCTGGTTTAATTTAATAATTATTTTTCATTTCTTAAGAAGAAGACAAAAGCTTTCATTTAAATGTTTACATCTGTTACAATATATCCTTATTGTTAACAGTGACATAATCCTATGTTTCTCAGTATTGTTGAATGTTTAGTTGTGTTTGCAAACTTGTGCAAGTTTGCTGACTATGTGTTTTTTGATGTGCGATCTCATATGAACTTGCTTTCTACTCTGCAAAGAAGGCAGTATTTTCGCCATTATAAGAGGAAACTGAGGTCCAACATCATACTTAAAGTTATTAAATGTAAGAGAAGAATAAAACTTATATTTTCTGACTTTCGTTGAGTACTTCCCCTACCCTGTGTTAGATTTTAAAATCCGGAGCATTTAAATATTTTAACCACTATAAAGGATTAATTTTTGCCAATGATGGCCCTGATGTTTGTAGATGTGTTTTATACTGTTTGCTGTCTATGAATGTTGTCATGGAAGAATCTACACCCACCAGCCCACCAGCCAATCAGGAGTGAGTATGCAAATTAACCTAACAAAGATGACAGGTCAATTTGCATAAGCAGGTGCTGAGCTGCCAGGGGCATTCTGCACCGCCCCAGCCTCTCCGGGCCTCTGGGCAGCGTGGGAAGGCGGAAAGGTGGCTCCGGGCCAGAACGAAGGCAGAAACGCGGCTCTGGGCTGGAGTGAAGGTGGTGACGGCAGCCAGGGGAAGGAAGGCCCATTTTTGCATGAATCTTCGTGCATCAGGCCTCTAGTTTTTTAATATAAATAGACCCTGAAAGTAAGGATGACTTTGACATGCATAAACTGTGCATTTTTAAGTGTGGTGTGTGTGTGTGTGTGTGTGTGTGTGTGTGTGTGTGTGTGTGAGAGAGAGAGAGAGAGAGAGAGAGAGAGAGAGAGAACTCAGTAATTTTTTTTACTACTAAAGTTATCTCACACACTTTTATAAGGAAGAGAAACATTTTTGTCTCTGAGTTTGACAATTCAATAAAGACTTGTTTAGTTTCCCTATCTTTTTTTTTTCTTATTCAATCTGTAAAGTGACTGCAGATGTCTGATTTTTAAAAAATATATTTTATTGATTTTTTACAGAGAGGAAGGGAGAGGGATAGAGAGTTAGAAACATCAGTGAGAGAGAAACATTGATCAGCTGCCTCCTGCACACCTCCTACTGGGGATGTGCCCGCAACCAAGGTACATGCCCTTGACTGGAATTGAACCTGGGAACTTTCAGTCCATAGGCCGACGCTCTATCCCCTGAGCCAAACCGGTTAGGGCAGATGTGTGATTTTGTACTGGGAAATTGCTGGGGCAGTTGTCTCACCTTACCAGATGTTGTCTAGAGTTTGGCTCACACTTCTTGGATACTGTGTTTAAAATCTCACATGAGCAATTACCTTGTAGGGCTTGCCTTTTCTTTTTGGTATTTGTTAACATGGAGAACATTGTAAGAACTACTATTTCTCCTCATCTGCATATGCTGTAAGGCAAAGAAGCAGGAAACCCCTCTATTCGAGTCACTCCCAATGAACTAGACAAAAGAATGTGTAATCAATTATGGGCACTAATGTGTGCATTATTGGGATTTAAACAGGTTTATTCCATCTGCTCTAATTATTACAAATCTGTCCTAAATGACAAAACAATATTGACAGCTATTTTTCAGCCAATGGTGTTATGGAGTAGGTCAGCTTCTCCTCTGTGTGCCCTTAGTTCACCATTTACATGACTGATGATCTGCTTGTGATGGAGTCAAATTGGACTAACTAGTGTAAGTCTTCTGTACAAAGAGTGTCTGGGAGCCAACATGTTTATGTTTTATAGCTCTTACTGCGCTTCCTCCTTCTCCAATATTTTGTACTTTTCTTCCGAGACCCAATAGTTCAATCTGTTCTAACACCTGCCCTGGACAAGGCTCAGCACCACTCTTGGCTTTGGTCTTTGGCAAACAGTGACCATAGCTTTGAAATTCTGTCCTTACTGATGCATGTTGCCAACTCTCTCCCAGGAAAGAACTCGCTGATGGCTTAGAAGGCAGATGGGGAGGCCTCTGATGACTTAGAGTTGACAAATGTCCTCCATGTGCCACAGCATTGATTTCTTATTGATAATATTATTAATTATGGAGTAGGGGATGGTAACATGAAAACTCAAAAAGAATGGAGAGGCGAATAAAAATGATCGGTTTAGCATAGGAGGGTGCGATACTGGATAAGTAACTAGTCTTTGTTGAGGGACTGCTATTGATTTCCTGACAAGGGTTAAATGGGAAAACTGAGGAATAGAGAGGCCACAGGACAAGGGAGTGTTAGGATTCAAGTAGAGCTTCTGGCTCCAAAATCCACAATCTTTTATTGCAAAATACTGCCGTAAAAGTGCAGGTTTTCTTTAAACAAAACTGGTTATCGCGTTTATTCCAACTCTGATCGTTGTTTTCCACTGTCTCTGCCTAACTCTGGCATCTATATTATCAACCACATTTACCACATGGCCTGGGGGACGTAAGCACTCCTGGGGTTTCTGCAGCCTGAGTCATCAGAATCCTTTTCAATTGGATTTTGAAGGAAGTGATGTCAATAATATATCTGTTCCCTGTTTCTATCATGTTTTTCACAGTCTTCATTATGGTTTCTTGCCTTTCAGAGAGTTTTGAGCTTTAGGATTCTCTCAGTGAGCAGATAAATCGCGCTGGCCCTTTCTGGTTATATATCCACATGGTGGCTATGAAAGGAAGGACTAAAACAAATATAATAACTGTTCATGGTTTTCCTCCTCGAGCAGGTTATTGGAAAGCTGGCTGCTATTTCTAATGTTTATAGAATAATTCATTTTCTGTGCTTTGTTCTCAAAGAAAGATCACACACAGCATATCTTGAGTGATAAATAGGAAATTGATTGAAACAGGAATGAGTATGAATAGAGGCTCAGGTTTATGCTATTTTTTTTTCCAAAGAGTAAGTTGAAACTCCCCATATAAACCACATATCATTTGAGATGTAGGATCAAGACACATGGATATACTAATGTTAAAACAAAAATCAAATAAGGAACAATCAGGAATTCTGGATGTGACTCGTGTATATCACACTGTTGCCATGTGTCTTAGGTAAACCCTCCTATTGGTGTAAGCTTGAATTTTCTCATCTGGGAAATGGGTATAAAAATTCTCCTAGTATTAAAGTACAATCTGATGATCCTTAAGTTCCCTTGAAGTCCTAATACTCGTTCTAAACCCTAGATCTGTGCTGTCCAGAGAACTGGCCACTAGGTAAGCATTTGAAATATGACTAGTGCAGAGGAGCAACTTTTTATTTCTATAAATTTTAAGTTTTTAATTAAAATGTCAAAAATATTTGATATTTTCCTTTGGCCCAACTTTGTTTTGGTAGGACTGCCCTTCACTTCCACCATCACATTATGTTAAGTAAGACATTATCAGTGTTGTAGGGTGACGGTTGACTTCTTATCATCCTTCTCAGTATCTCATTAATAATTGTTCCATATTGAGTGCATGTTGAAATGATAGTATTTTAGATACTTGAGTTAAAATATAGCATGGAAATTAACTCAATTAAAAATATTATTGATTTTGGAGAGGAATGGAGAGGGAGATAGAAACATCATGATGAGAGAGGATCATTGATTGCCTCCTCTTGCATACCCCACACAGGTGATTGAGCCTGCAACCGGAGCATGTGCCCTGACCAGGAATCTAACCATAACCTCCTGGTTCATGGGTCGACACTCAACCACTGAGCCATGCCAGCCCAGTGAAATTAACTCCTCTTTTATAAAACTTTTTTCATGTGTCTTCTAGGAAATTGGAAACTTTGCACATGGCTCATGTTATATTTTGGACAGCGCTACTCTAGACAGAACAGGAGCTACTTCCACACCAAGGCTGACATCTGCAGCCCGGATGACAGCTGCACAGCTGTCTGGAGAGTTGTAGGAAGGTCAGGCCAGGCAAGCTGTGCTGTGTTTATGACAAGGCTGGAGTTTGTCCCTTACTGTGCCCCGGTCCTTCCTGAGGGGCTCTCGGGTAGCAGACAGCATTTACAACTTGAGTATAAATCCAGTCGTGTAAAATCTACTATTCTCAGCAGGTAGACCCTGCAAATAATGTCTACTTCAGATGGTGTCTCTGCTTCTCTGAGTCTCTATATATTAGTTCTTCACTTACCCAATCTAGTTCTAAATTTTGGATTTTCTTTCATGGCTATGGCACTTGGCTCTTTTTTTTCCGTTTTTTTTTTAATCTTCACCCAGGTGTTTTGTTTCACTGATTCTATGTGAGAAACATCTATTGGTTGTCCTCCTTTTGTCCCAAGCTGGGGATCAAACCACAACCTAGGTATGTGCCTTGATCGAGAACTGAACCCGCAACCTTTGGGTGTATGGGATGATGCTCCAACCAACTGGCCAGGGCTCCTATTTTTGACATCCAGTAATTGCTCTTTGAACCCTCCTTACCTCCAAATTTTCCTTTGATTTCAACTTGAATACTAGTATAATGAACACTGTCTCATCACTGGGAGACATGTCTGTATCCCTTTCCTGATGCTGGATCCAGGAAGCATTTAGCTAAATTTTTCTCTTGCCAAAGCCATATTGAATTCACGAATACCCTAACTTCTGACTTTGTTTTGTTTTTTAAATTGTGAGCATGCTTGTTCCATGAGAGCTTTGTGAGAACAGGGACCTGTGCATCCTCCAGGGTTTAGAGCAGCAGGCTGGCACATAAATGTCCAATAAATATTTTGACAGAGTAACTGGAAGTTAGGGTGCTTTTACCCAAGTGCATTTAACTTTTCTTGTGATAATACCATCGGAATAATACCTCCTATTTGTCAAGGGCTTTGCAGATTATAAATACATTCAGATCCATTGATCCTCCCCTGAGCTCCATGCAGGGACTATTATTTCATGTTCTCGGATGTAGGGGCAGAAGCTCAGAGAGGTGAGTAAACAGCAGGAGCTCATGTCTTTTGATCACAAGGCCTGTTTACTTTCTTCAACTTCTACAGCTTCTCCCCCTGTCTGACTCCAATTTTTGCACCTAAGTGAATGAACTTGCAGGGTGCCTTTGTAATCCTTGCCTTAATGAACTTGATTCTCATCATGATGTACCAGTAATAGGTATTGGGAAGCTTGATTTTCAATGTTCTGATTCTCTCTTTTTTTATCTTTTCCCTAGTCAGGTAGGTTTGATCATTTTTCTGCTTTTCCTCTGACTGTCAGAGAGCATATATACTACTCTAATTTTTATTGGAATGAGTATTTATTTATTTTAAACTTATCCTTCCACTAACTCATAGCAGAAATTCCAAAGTCATGATTATCTTTGTTTCTTTTTCTGTTTCATCCCCAGGCTGCCACCAGATACTACTGATTCCCCTCTTAAATCTCTCCTCTCTGCAGACTCTATGGCTGTCACCTTCAGGTCAGGGCACATGCCTGGGTTGCTGGCTCTATCCCCAGTGTGGGGCATGCAGGAGGCAGCTGATCATTGATTTTCTCTCATCATTGATGTTTCTGTCCCTCTCTCCCTCTCCCTTTCTCTCTGAAATCAATAAAAATATATATTTTTTAAAAAGAAATGAGATAAGACCTCCTTGTCATACTGACATTAGGACATGACCTTTTAGGACTATCTGTCTTCTCAGGCCTCCTGAATGATTTTCCTGTTTGTGACCAATCCTCCTCCGGTCTTTGCTAACCTGTGCCTCCAATGTGAGCTTTCCAAAATAGAAATGTGACTATGACAGGCTCTTGCTGAAAAGCCTTTGGATGATTTCCCACTATCTATGTGATGGTGACTAACGTTACATAGGATTTAAATCAAGGTCTTTCACTGAGGAATTCCATGGACCTTATAAACTCATCTATTCCTCTCCTCACTCCTCCATAAGCCCTGCACTCCATCTGCCTTGACCACCTGGTGTTTCCTAAATACTGTGCACTTTATCCTGCATCCAGGTGTTTTACACATGACATTTCCTGGGCCTTGTCGTGCTCTTTTATCTCCATTAGGTAAAACTCTATTTGCCTTTCAAGGCCCTGCTTAGATGTCTCATCTATGCCATTTCTCTAATTTTCATCTCTATCCCACAGGTAGCTCCCCTTCATCTCTTTGAAAACATCTTGCATCACCTCCTCAACTTTAAGATTTCAAATATGTTGTAATTATTTGTCTATTTCTCCTCCACTGGACTATGAAATTTCTATTTGGGGACCATGTCTTTTCTCTGTATGTCTTTTGTGCTATCTTCTCACTCACAGTAGCCTTTCAGTAAATGATTGATGACTGAATGAAAGTTGGAATTCTGAGTTTTCCCCTAAGTGGATACATCAAAATCTCAACACCATCTGGTTAGTTCAGGGCCATCAGTATGTCAGAATCTCATAATACAAATATCCTAATATGATGAGACGGGTTGAAAACTAATTTAAAAAATCACGCTAGTGCATGTGTTAAAATACATGTTGTTAGTGCAGCGTGCTGTCTTAAAATAATATTTTTTAGAAAGGTCAATACCCAAAGAGGGTTGGATTATTATCCTTTAAAGAATTGTCAGTTTGGTTGTCATTTGCTAATTGACAAGTTTATTCTCCAACATTCTCAGAATACTGAAGGCAGCCTGATCATTGTGATCCAGACACTCAGAATCTCAGTGTGGCTGTTGTTCAGCAATGTAATGCCCCTGGATCCCCCAACAATTCATAGGTCCACACTTACCCCATGCCATGGCACTCAGTATGGTTGGGATGATGTGTCTTTGATTTTCTGGCCTAATTGGTCCTAAGACACTTAAGAAAACAATGTGACATTAAAACTTATGCTTTTAGTAGGAGCCACTGTTTAAGACAGTTGATGTAGAATCTGGAGTAAAATTGCCTGGACTTTACTCCGGCTTTGATGTGTTCTCACTGTGTGATTTGGGGCTTCTGTTTCTCATCAGGAATGGGAAAAACACTTTATGAGGTTGGTGGGGGGATTTGTGAAGATAATATATGCAAAGCACACACACAGTGATTTCCTCAAAACATCTGGCAACTTAAATCCATTAAAATCTGAAGCTCTAGAGAGAGATGTTAGATCCACTCTAATATTTCCTACCATGAACCCTATCCTTTACAGCCTAGCATGGATGAAGTCAATAAGGAGTTGTCAGCAGTTGCCAACTTTTCGGACCTCATGGACCACCAGTGGTCCGTGGACCATGGGTTGGTGACTGCTGGAATAGATGCCATGGTTTTAGGATTATGGCTAGGCAGACAATAGACTAGGGTCCTTTCATTTACTCGGCTGTCAGTCTATCTTGCCCAAGAAAGAAAAGCAAGAAGAAAGGACAGGGCTTATCACATCATGTATTAAACACATTATTTTCTAGGTACTCTGTTAGGTGGGATTATACTATGTGTATGTAATCTTCATTCTATTGATGTAATATATTCCCCATACTTTAAACATAAAGAATCAGGATCATACTCTTACACATCTAAAAGACTTGTTCAGCGGGATATAAGGGGTCAATGGAGAAAAAATAAAGGGACATAAGTAATACTTTCAATAGTAAAGATTTTTTAAAAACTTGTTCAAGGTCATAATTTGGAGGAAGCAAAGTCAGGATTCAAACTCAGGACTGCTAAATTCTTTCCATCAATTCACAATGCCTGGGACATCCTGATCAAAATGTATCTTCAGTTTTTTAAGCAGTTTTTTTTTCTTCTTCATTGAATATCTTCCCTTCATATAAAAGAAAAGCATATTACAATAAAAGTTTGGATTTATATTACTTTTGTGAATGGGGAGAACCTGAATCTGAAAAATCGATGTTTTTAAGAAATTTTTATCCTCTTGGGACATATGGCAGAAACAAAGGCTCATTCTTTCTGGAGGAACTCAGGTCTTACCGGGTTCTCATAGGTGTCGCTCCATTGAACACAATCGTCCAACTCAAAAATCTCTAAATAATATGAATGGGAGTCAGAAAAATAATAAACTCAATAACTTGCTCAAGGGTTTCAAAAAAGAGAACTCTTGGAACCCAACAGATATTTCAGGCATTAAAACATGGTATTAAATTTGTTGGATTCAGCTTAGATGTTTTTTAAGGTACCTCCCATCTTTTCTGAGAACAGAAGAAAGGCTAAAATTAATGATAAAAGTATACAACTTCTGAAGTTAGCAAAAAGAACCACAGAATGAAAAACAATGAGGAAGTCAAAGCGGAAAATAATAAAGATAGCCGTAAAACTAGAAATGAAAATAGAGGATCATCCAAAGCTAAAGTTATTTCTTAGAAAAGATCCCTTAGGCAAACAAAACCCTCATGGCACTAATCAAGGAGAAGGAGACCGGCACCGACAGTCATTATTAGGAATAAAAGGGGGGACTTGAGTGTAAGCACTGACACAACAACTTATTTCTAAAAATAAAAATATAATATTTTAGGTACATTTCCTTTTTCTTTTTAAAACGGAATTTATTAAGTGACATTGGTTAATAAAACCATACATGTTTCAAATGTACAGCTCCATAAAACATCATCTGCACACTGCATCATGCACTCACCACTCAAAGTAAAGTATCTTTCCAACCCCTTTGATTCCCCCTTTGTCCTCTTTCATCACTGCCCACCCCCTTTCCCTCTGGCTATTACCGTAGTTGTCCATTTACATATATATGTGTGTATATATATATATATATATATATATATATATACACACACACACACACACATATATATATATACTAGAGGTCCGATGAACAAAATTTGTGCAAGGGGCTTGGCCCTCACAGCCCCAGCTTCATCCAGGTTGTCCAGCTGTCTGGTCTAATTAGCATATTATGCTTTTATTATATATATATATATATATATATATATATATATATATATATGTTTTTTTCTTAATCTCTTGACCTATTTTTCACCCAGCCCATCAAACTCCCTCCCCTCTGACAGCTGTCAGCCTGTTCTATGTATTTATAGTTCTGATTCTATTTTGTATGTTACATCATTTTGCTAATTATATTCCACATTTAAGTGGGATGATATGATATTTGTCTTTTCAAGACTGGCTTATTTCACTTAGCTAATAATTTCCAGATCCACCCATGCTATAGCAAAAGGTAGGGTTTTGTTATTTTTTATGGCCAAGTAGTAGTCCATTGTGTAAATGGCAAATAAAAAAATGTTTCTGTTAAAATTTGTAAACTTTAATGAAATGTACATATTTTAGAATAATATAATTTACCAAAATTAGTCAAGCAGAAATGTAAAAATTGAGTAGATATATAACAATTAAATTGTTCAATTAGTTAAAACTATCCACATAGATATTGCAACCTAAGAGTAAACATTATACAACAAAGTCAATTGAACATCCAGGAAATATATAATACTGATATTTACAAAATATTGCAGGTAATACAAAAGGGGTAAACTTTGCACTTTCACTTAATACATATAGTATATATGTGTTCACAAACTAGTAAGAATCAATTTAGTAAAGGAAAATCATAGTCAGTTCAATATCACTTTGATGAAAAATTCTTTTGAGAACAAATATAAGGAAAACAACCTCAAAATAGATTGTGTTTTAAAAACATCATGGACAGGTTGCTTTTATCTTACAAATTCAAGATTGGTTTAGCAATACCTAACATATCAATACAATTCATTATATTAAATGAGACAGGGAGAGAAATATATTGAATCATGTCAAATAGAAAAAGCTTTCAATAAAATTTATTTACTGTGTTATAGAAAGAAAATCTTAGCAACTGAAATATGGGACCTATACTAAAACCTATATCAAGCCTCAAATTTAATGGTGAATCAATAGAAACTACCCCTTAAAAAACACAATAAAGCAAAAGATTGAAAATCATTTCATATGAGCCAAAATTAACTTCTGTTCATCAAAGAAACCATCTCCTGGAAAAAGTGAAATTATAAAGCTGCATGCCTGGAGACCAGACATGTGTAATAGAAATAAACCAACAAAGGTTTTATGTAGAACATATAAATAACTTTTAAAATCTATATGAAAAAGGCAAACAATGTAGGAAAATTATAAACAGATAATTTACAGAAACAAGAAAAATCAATAAGCCATGTGGAAAGATGTTATTTCACTAGTAATCAGGGGAATGTAGACACAGGGAGCTGCTATTTCACAGCTATTGTGGTAATAAAACTTATAATAATCCCAAGTGTTGAGAAAGAAATGAAGCAACAGGAAAAATTCCACACTTTAAGCTGCAGCACATATTTATGTAAATTTATAAGCACGTTGGCAAATTGTTTTGTACTTTAATAAAGGTGACTGTGCCCAGGCTCTGGAACCTAACAATTCTACCTGTAGAAATATACGGGAGACACTCTTGCACATGTACACCAGAATGCATCTACAGGAATGTTCATAGCTTCATTGGTTATTATTGCAAAACTAGAGGCCCAGTGCACACGAAATCGTGCGCAGTTATGGTCCCCAGGCCTAACCTGGCCTCCATCGCATGGCCTTTGCCTCCCTGCGACGCTATGTGAAGCTCCCTGCCCTGGGAAGCTCTGTGAGGCTCCCCCTGCCCCTCAACTGCTCCGTGAAGCTTGCTGCCACCCTGAGAAGCTTGCTGCTGGACGCTACGTGAAACTCCCCCTGCCCTGCCACTGCTCTGCAAAACTCACTGCCGCC
This sequence comes from Myotis myotis, assembly GCF_014108235.1. NCBI lineage: Eukaryota > Metazoa > Chordata > Mammalia > Chiroptera > Vespertilionidae > Myotis > Myotis myotis. The sequence goes on from NW_023416314.1 coordinate 56,193,484, forward strand.
CAGGTGACTCTTCCACTAAGCTCACGGCCACCCTGCAAAGCAGCCCACCGCCGCTCAACAGTCCCCAGTCCCACCCCACCGCCAGCACCCGCCTCATGGTGAGCGGCTCGGGGGCTGGGAGAGGGGAGGACCGAGAGGTGCTCCATGCACTTCAAGGTGACTGGTCGGCCGTTCGGTCATGACAGCACCTAGCTCTTTATATATATTAGGATTCTGAGAACTAAATTCTTATTAAGGAAAAATAATAGCACAGAAAATGAACACATTAGGCTTACTCCTCTCAATGTGAGTAAATGTCAAAGCAATTTTGAGTGAAAAAAAGCAAGTTACCAAAATACGTGTGCAGCCTGATGCCATTTATATCATTTTCAAAATGCAATACATTGTGTTGGGATTTATACATAAAGAATATATGGGCCCTTGCCCTAACCAGTTTGTCTCAGTGGAGCCTGCAGACTGAAGGGTCCCAGGTTAGATTCTGGTCGAGGGCATATATCTTGGTTTCAGGCACATCCCCAGCAGGTGGCGTGCAGGAGGCAGCTGATCAATGTTTCTGTCTCATGGATGTTTCTAACTCTCTATCCCTCTCTCTTACTCTCTGTAAAAAAAAAAAATCAGTTATATATAAAAGAATATATGGGCCCTGGCTGGTGTGGCTCAGTTGGTTGGGCATCGTGCTGTGCACCAAAAGATTGCCAACCTGGTAAGGGCACATGTCTGGTCAAGGGCATACAGAAGGCATCTGATCAATGTTTTCTTCTCACATTAATGTTTCTCTTTCTCTTCCTCTCCCTTCCTCACTCTCTAAAAATCAATAAAATATCTTTAAAAAGAAAAAAAAAGAATAGATGGGAATGGAAAAACTGCAATGAAAATGTTTGTTAATTCTAGGTAAATGTCATCAGGGAGGCAGGCATACAGAGGTGTTGTCAACATTATTAGTAATGATCTATCTTCTTAACTTGGTGGTGGATATTGATCCTTTTATTGTATTATCTTTTATCATTTTAATTACTTTAGTATTTTATAAAAACGACAGGTGAGCAATAAAGAGTACTAGTATTCTCAATGCCTTCATGGTGATTAAAATTAATTCCAAAGCTGCTGAGGATTACTGCTGTTGATTATATCGTTGATCCTTGTGTTTGATCTATTAGGAGAGGCAGGGAATGCATGTACACAGTGATAACCCATAAACTGGAAGTCTTTTTGAAAAGTCCAGGGGCTGAGACCTCATTAACATCAGGGGCACTTGTGTTGAATGACAAGACCTCTCCAGCCCTCTCTGAGTAGGCCAGGCTGACTTTACATGATTCTGTAATGTTGGTGAATGCATGACTGGTCACATCTTGTTTGCAATTATAGATCATAAAGCTTAATGGATGCCTTTTAGACGTTGTATTTATAAATGTGCAGAGAGGCAGAGAATAGTGGCTGTATTCAATAAACACCATAAATAACCATGCTGGAGTGGAACACGGAATCCAAATGCAATTTAGATATGCTCGATGGAATTTGAACAGCATTTTCTTAAAGCAGAACTGGGAAAATTCCCATTTTTGCCCTGTAATTGAATTGTGTAGAAACACTAAGGAAAGTTGAATCTAGTTTTTTTTTTTTCTTGGTGTCTTTCCCTTCTCACATTGTCTGATTGGTAGATATAGATGATATAAAACATGAGCATATGTTAAAGGCTAAACTTACATATAACTCGAGAGGACATATTGTAAGGCATTCGCTCTTGTCCAAATCTGCCAAAATGTCACGATGCAGCCTGGCAAAAGCATGTTTAAATGATGGTGTGAATTCCTGGAGCATGAAAAGATCAACCTGTGGTGTGAACACATTTTTTCCAACCTGAGCTTTTGAGGCTTCTCAGCAGTTTGGTAATCATCCCCAACCCCTATTGCCTCATATTTATTGTTCTTTTGCCCACCGTACATGTGATCTTCCTCTTTAGTATGTGACCTACTTTCATGTTGACTAGACACTTGGACCCATCTCTCCTAGCTCCTTGGCTATTCTTTCCCTTTCTTTTAATAATAACTTTTATGAGTGTTAGGCATTTTTATGATTTGGCTTGAAATGGTAGTTTCAGTTAAGAGAATGCAAACAGATGACTGTGGTATAGGTCTCATCTCCATTTTCTAGCTGTGTGATCTTGGACAAGTGACATAATTTCTCTGAACCTCTGTATCCTCATCTGTAAACTAGGAATAACAAGAATATCTATACCATCAGGTTTTTGAGAGGATTGAATGAGTTGAGACCTGGAAAGGACTTAGAAGAGTGCTTGGCAAAGTAAGCCCTCAATGTATACTAGTTGTTATTATCACTATTATTATTAAAATGTTAGCTCCTATACATTCCAGCAGCTGTACTCACTGGAATACTCTCTTACATCCTCCAACCCAGCTTAGTTTCCTGAAACTTCCCTATTTGTACTTTTCCTCTAGGGTTGCTAATTGGCTTAATCTATTTGCTTAGAGCCCAGGCAGTAACCCAGAGAAGCCTTTCACTGAGCTTGCCTCCCCACCAACAACTATTTAGAGTGATCCGGGGGGACATGGCGGTAAGCAAGACAGAAAAGTCCCTGCCCTGGTGGGCCTATAGTCAGGGGAGGAAAAGAGGTAATACACCAATGTATATACCAGATGTCAAAGTCTCACTAGTGTCGTTGAAGAAGAGACACAGTGTGATGGAGCAGGGAGCAACTAGAGAGGTGAAGCTATTTCAAAAGATGGTCTAGGAAGGATTATTTGTGATGGTGGCATTTGAGCTGCGACCTAAATAATAGAAGAAGCAGGTTGTGTGTATTAAGAACATAGGAAGAGGAAACAGCTAGTGCAAAGTCTTCAGTATGGATTTGAGAAAGGCAGAGTGTCTGGAGTGTGGGGAGCTCAGGGAAAAGTGGTGTGATAAGTAAGGAGGTAAGGAGCATCCAGATCTTATAGGGAATGGTAATAGAGTCCAAATCGTATTAAAATCCAAATACAGTAACAAACATGCATAAGAGAAAATGGGCCTAAAATGTTAAATTGTGTGAAATGCAAGGATACTTCATAACAAAATTGAGGAAACGGGGTGGAATGAGCCTGGCCAGATGAGCCAGCTCCAGGATCCACATTCACCCAAGCCGAGCTGCTATTTGGTGCCACCTGGTGGTGATCGTCCTCAGACCTCACTATCATGCTGCTGTTTTTCCGAAATGTCCTACTAAGTTGGTAACCTCTTGGTTGAAAGGATCCCACAAGAATATTGGGCAAATGGGCACATTCTCATTCTTGAAACAAGGTCGTCTCCTGTTTACTGGTGGCCTCGCCGTCTCTTCTCTTTCTATCTCCCCAAAAGATAAGCACTTTGTCTCACCTATGTTTGATAATGAGGGCTAGGCAGAGAATGAGAAGTAATGTCCTCTCAGAAACTACACTATCTTTGAATTCATGTTACCAGGGAATATGCCATCCCAGGATTTTACTGCTAGAGAGAATAATGTGGTAGCTCTGATTTTGTAGTTAACTGTATTTGATTTATAACTATAATATATTGTTGTCATATATTTTAGTTGTATATGTATGTGTCTCCTAAAAGGCAGGAATAGATCAAATTCTACTTTGTAACCTTGGTAACAAAGGTGTGGGGGAAAAGGAAACCAGCGTGTTTATTCACCTGCTACAAACAGTAGTTCTCTCAGTTAATAGTTACAACAATCTCAAGGCAAGAATTATTATCTCTATTTTAAAGGTAAGGAAGATGAGGAGAAAGAATCCAAAACCACACAATAAGGAAAGGACAGGTCTATGAATTCAACCCCAAACCATCTGAAAACATAAGCTACATGATCATGAAAAAAACATTTGCAACAGATGTAGACCAACAAAGCCCATCTACATTCCATCTCACCAGATCCACTGACTTGAAATCCTGAGCACATTAATTTATATTAATTTAAATATTTCCTTATGATTTTAGTTTAACTCTTGTGTTTATTTGGTATATCAAAATGCCTCCATAGAGACTGTATACTAAGAGTATTTGTAATATCAGATGTGCACCATACAGAAAGTGTAGGCATCCTGTTGCCTTTGTCAGCATGAGGGCAGCCTCTTCTGGCAGGTGCCGTAAATTCCGATGTTGACACCTGTCAAGCATGAGTAAAGTGAACCACGTATGGACTGCTCTGCATGGAGAGACTAAGCCCTCTTTAAAGGTAGCAGCCGCTGCTCATCTCCAACCAGTGGTTGCCATGTGGCAATGTGGATCCAATGTTGCTAGATCAGATTTTTTTAGAGATGCCAGGCATCCAAAATTTGTATGTGAAATCTCTAGATTCTTTCCATTGGCACCTGGGTCAGTTGTTAAATATAACTCTCCGCATGCCAAGCGAAAGCACGGGATGTGCATGGGCTGTTTCTGTTCCCAGGGCTGACTGTTTGGGTCGTCTGTCTTGAGACTACAGAATAGATCTGGCTCAGAGGTCTGTGCTTTGTGACAAGAAAGCCCTGGCCTAGGAAATGGGAAACTATTCTTTGTACAGTTTCATTCCTGCTCATTTTGTTGAAGACCGATTTTCAATGCATTTGTTCCTTTGGCAATGTCATTCATTCTTGAGAAGCCAGGAATTAGGAGATGAAGGTGAACCCGATGGTCAGGGTGATGGTAATGGATGATGGAACCCTTCTTAGAAGAAAGTTCTCCTGTAGCTTAAAGATGGAATAAGACTGAGGATAAATCAATAATAATAATAAAAAATGGTGAGCCCTGGCAGGGTGGATCAGATGGTTGGAGCATAGTCCTGTACTCCAAAAGGTTGCAGGTTCAATTCCTGGTCAGGGCACAAGCCTGGGTTGCAGGTTTGATCCCAGTTGGGGCAGATACAGGAGGTACTGATCAATGTTTCTCTCTCACATGTGTTTTTGTTGTTGTTGTTGTTGTTTCTCTCCTCTCTCTCTCTCTCTCTCTCTCTCTCTCTCTCTCTCTCTCTCTCTCTCTCTCTCTTCCTCACTCTGAAGCAATCAATTAAAAAGCACACACAAAAACATATCCTTGGGTGAGGATAAAAAACAACAATAGTGAAACGCTCTGCTGAAGGATGACTTTACGTTTCCTGAGCAGTCATGAGTGGATGCTTAAATTGTTTACTCATTCTTCTTTCCTGTTTGTTTTTAGACATTTGCATTGTTTTTACAGTATTGACCTTCAGTGTCCTCAACCTAAACAGTCAGGGGATTTGATGGCTATTGTGTTTGTCCTTCTTTCTGAAATTCTCTGTGTTTGGTGCAAACCAAGGAAAAGAAATGCGAGTAGCTGATGGAAAATTACTGAAACCAAAAAGATGCAATAAAAGTGGAAGCTCAGGAGATGAAGGAGGTTATAGAAATACCACCGACAGCAATCAAATTCCACTGCAACATGTTAGCGAATTCTCTCTGGGGGAACTTCCTTCTGTTTCCTGCCTCTAATATCCTTTCTCCTCTATCACCAAGTGCCTAAATAGTTAGCATGTAAGGCTACAGAGAACGCTGATCCAGGAGGCGGAACTTGTCTGCGGGGCTCTCCACCTTGAGCAGTTTCTTTCGCAGCCTCTTTTCATCATGTTTGAAGGGAGTGTCTGAATCCCAAAGCGCCCAGCTCACTGTGGGAGTGTGAGGATCAAACAAAATACGGCACCTGACAGCACATTGGACATGGTGCCACACTGCACCTGCCAAAGGGGTCATTCTTGCTGCCAAGCCTACAGCATTTCACAGCAAAAACACACCTTAGGAACTCATGGTCTGAGTTTGATTGGGAAGCCGGAACATTCTCTAGAAATTACAGGGAGTAGGTTGGCATCTCCACTTTGTTTCATTGCAGGTTGGTGAGGGAGGAGCAAGTGAAGCTTGACTGAGCTGAGTGAGTAGCTTCCTGCAGACCTGGTGCTGGGTGTGTCCCCCCAAAAAATTATGTAGTTTCTCCGTGTAGTTAGCATAGGGCTTCTGCCAGAGAGATGTTTGTTTCTAAGTCTGTTTCCCTCAATAGGCTGTGAGGTTCTCAAAGAAAGAGTCCATGTACTCATGTACGCTTACCTAAGATTCCACAGAAGGCACCATGAAGAGGTAGTATTGCATAGCAGGAAAAGGAGTATTTCATATTAGTAACCCTGCACTTGAATCTCAGCTCCTTCATGGACTGTCCTGTGGCCTTGGGAGAGTGACATAGGTTCTCGGTTTTCTTAACTGTAAAATGGGGAGAATAAGTGGTACTTCTTAGGGCTGCCATGGAGACTGAATCATAGTGCCTGGGCACTTAATAGACATCGAAGTAATGTTCATTCTCTTATTTATGTTTCATCATCTAGAAAAGTTTATGGGCACATGTGAGGTGATAAATTTCTCTCTCTTTGAGAGAGAGAGAGAGAGAGAGAGAGAGAGAGAGAGAGAGAGAGAGAATGTGCCTTCCAAGTATGTCTAGCAGTTTGGAATCACTACTTTAAACACAATTGTTGAACTGATTCATGCTGTATATTATTAGGTATTTTTTTTACCAAATAGAGGACCTTAGGTAAATCACTTCTTACATTGAGCTTCACATTTTCTATGTATAAAAGGATGGTAATAGGATTCAACATTTGCCAACAGAGGCTCAAGTTCAAAGAAAATAACTTTTCATGTGTCCTGCCCTTTGTTGGCCTAACTGGTATTTAAAATAATAATAGTAATAAAACCAACCATATAGTCAGAATTAGCCAGTGAACCGTCAACTGCATGAAGGAATGGTCTTTGCTGGGATTCCAACATGGCCTGGGGTGGGGACATTTCCTGCAGCTAAATACTAGCTGCTCCCCATGGCAGGGCATGTTCTCCGCCCAGTTTACTGAAGCCTGAGCTATATCATCCACTAGACTGCCTGCTTGGAGCCTCTAATCCTTGGAGTGTATGACCTTGACTATGGTAGCATATAAAAATTCCATTCCTCTGTTCCTCTATGATTCAATGCTTTCTAATCACATAGAATTTAGACTTTCTTAGTTATCACAGGCATTACAATGGCTAAATCACACAATTCAAAGGAGCTATTGTTTCTTTATAAGCACTAAGAAAGGACATAAGGCACATGACCACAGGCAATGATAACATCCTCTAATTCATTTCTGAGTGATCCTCACCCCATGTCATCTATGCTCTTAGTAGCCTGTCTTCTCTAGATGCCTAAGAGCTTTCTCGATTTGAGTGGTTGTTTGTTCAAAGGGAAATTGTTTATACACCTTGTTTCCTCTTGTAGTTACTTGGTCCTGGCTCTGAGCTCCTCAAGTTACCAAGATTCCGAGGTTGACTCATGGGGCCACTCCTGTCTCTGGATCGCATGTGAGTGGCATCAGTCCTGCAAAGACATTTTCAAACCAAAGGCATCTAGGATGCTGAGGAGCTACGGCCAGACAAACCAGACTACATGCCTTTGGGAATCTTAAGCCCAGGGCCCTCTGTCTAAGAGTGCACTTCACTTTTCTGTTTTGATTTTTTCCCCCCCAACTCACAGAAGAGAGGAAAAAAGATAATTTTCTTTCTTTCAAAAAAAAAAAAATCACAGAACTTTGTGAATGTGACAAATAAAAGCTTTTATTTTTTTCCAAAAGAACTTTTTCTTTATAATTGTTGCTTGTCTGCCATTACGCAACATGAAATAATTTTTCTCTCAGTATAATCAGATGGTGACAGAAATATGGTAACGGTTTCTAAAGGACTTATTTAAATTCTCCATTTCTCACTGGGGGTTGAAGCTCTCCGTTTTATTTGCAGGTAAATTATCGTATTTATTGTGTCTGCATAAATACCTCCATTACAAATAATGCAGGCTTTTGAAATACTCAAAGTAAAAAAAAAAAAAAGTGGACCTGTCTTAAAGGGATAGGTTTAACATTCTGCAAGAATAAATTTAAAACAAACTTGCATTCCTTTTAAGCAGGAAAACAAAGCATTGTTCAAGATGGCTTCACCACTGTCTTAATCAAGGATTAATGTTCTCAGGGTTCAATAGGATGGCATGAGAGGGAAAAGTAAAGCTTAGCCAGTTCAGTACCCTGAACACATCAGGCCACAGGGATCAACTTTGTTAAGAGTGACAGTGTGACCTATTGAAAGGTAGACTAACCTACTGATGATTTGGAATCAGAGAAAAACAAGTTTCAATCTACCATACTGTGTACCAGATGGAAATGATTTGCTCTCTTAGGGACAGGGTGCCTTATCTGAAATATAGGGATAAGAATATCCTGCTAATTAGAATTGCTTTTGGTCGCAAGGACCAGGAAACTCAAGTGATTGTGAGTTACTTATAAAATCCTAAATTACCTCATGATAAAAAATCTGGCGGCAGGGTTGGTTCAGTAGCGCACTGTTATCAGAAGGCCAGTTTGTGTGTCTGTGATTTGATTGGATTTCCCCCATGGTACCAAGTTGGCTGCACCTCCAGTCATCAAGCCTTCCATCCAGCTTGCTAAACAGCAGGAGTATGTCAGGAATTCTGTCATTTCTGACTTTGTGTGGTGGAAGACTTTTATAATAAGGATCATTTGTAAGTACTAGAGAAGCACAGTGTAATAACATTGCAGAATGTTATTACCGGATTTTCAGGCTGGGGTTGAATATGATCTATATCAGTGCTTTTAAAATCATCAAGGTCCCTAGAGTTGAAACTGTACTTGATCTATGCCACAGAAACATTCAGTTGCTCCATGGTCACTGCAAGTAGGTGCGTCTTGAGATTCACTTGTTCTACCAAAGAGTGCTCTGTAGAGTACAGGATGAAAAATACAGATCTAATTTAACCTTTTCTTAATATAGAAATTATATAATTAAAATATAAAGTTGGAAAGTGACATCCCCAAGCTGAATTCGCTACTGAGTGCCAGAATATCTGGTGTTACTTTAATTAAATTTTTTGAGTAATTGGTTTTGGGAACAGTAGCCAAATATTTCTATGGGTTGGAGGGGACAGTAGCTGAAAGGCCAGCCTGGAGATACTGTGTTCATTCAGGTTTCAGAAAAAGTGAAACTGGAGCAGGGTGTGGGCAACAGATCTAGAGAATGGATGTCAAAGATAGAATTTCCAGTGTATTTTCCTCCCCTTCCTCTGTCTTTCCTTCATCCCGCAAATTACTCTGTGCCCTCCAAGTCCCAGGTCCTGTTTTGTTCTCATATCACCTCATCGGGCTTAAATTCTAGAGAGGGGAAGAAGACACAAGATATGATATGCATGTAAGATGTAAAGTATGTTAGGTGGCAGTGCATGCAAAGAGGATAAATACAGAAAAAGGATGAGGAATTTTTGTGCTGAAGTGGGTAGGTATGTGGCAATTTTAGACATGGTAGCCAGGGCAAGGACTTGCAGAGAAGATGGATAGGCAAGTAAAGACTTGGAAGTTGAGAGATAAAGCCATGGGAACATCTGAGAGAACATTCTTAGAGGGAACAGCATATGCAAACACATGCCAAGACCTCAGCATGCCTGATATGCCTGGGGAATAGCTAGAAAGTCAGTGTAGTGTCCTGGGTAAGGCGAAGAAACAATGTTTGATGAATTCAAAGAGATAAGAGAAGGCAGATCAGGTAAGACGTAAGCCATTATAGAAACTTTAACCTTTAATACATTGATTATGAGGAAGGAGAGCTAGGGAACAGTGCTGGGGAGGAAAATTAGTTTGATATATAGAAAGATACACAGAGTGGGGCAAAATTAGGTGTGCAGTTGTTTGCATGGAAAATAATACAATAATTAATAAATAATACAAGAGGAGACTCTATGTTTTGCATACTCACAACTGTAAGCCTACTTTTGCCCCACCCTGTATGTTTGGGCAGAAGGAGTTTAAAATGAAGAGGCCTCTGAGATTAGCGAATTCTTAGGTGATACAAGTTTGTATACAAACTTATGTTAGAGGTCAGTTTAGAGATGTTTATCATTGAGCCTGCAGACTAGAGAAAAGAGTTGAAGTGCAAATAAATTGGTCCTCTTTGGAAGGATTTGGCAATGCTGTGTTTAGAAAATAGACAGACAAAAAAGAAAGACTTTAGAGATAACACAAAAAGGGCAACACCAAGAAGAGACTGAGTCTCTCGTGCCAAGTGAGTAAAGAAAGAGATGTACAAAAGGCAGACAGTCCTATAACCAATGCCATTGCCACTGTTATTCATAACAAGCACCTTTCAGCTTAATGGGCCAAGACTGGTGGCTAATCAGGACTTATAAAGAAGACACAGTAATAATGATATCACCATATACTTTGTGTAGCAGTCAATTGACTTCCAGAGCTTCTTCATACCTTATCAAGAGTTTCCTTTGTGAAACAGACAAAGCATGCTGGTGTGTTTTTTTTTTAACTTACAACTTGGCTAATGAAGAAATCAACGTTCAAAGAGGCCACTTAAACCTTATAGCAGCCATTGAGCTGGTCAGTAGCAGATGGAGGCATAAGCCCACAGCCTATGTCTCCCGTCCTAGGATATTAGAGCTTAGAGAGGACTGAAGTATGCTGTAGCACGATCCTTCCATTTTATATGTAGGGAATTGAAGCCCCAACACTTGGACTGTCTTGACATGGACACAGAAACTAGAGAATGTTCATTTTCACATACCTAATGATTTCCTGCCTTGCTTTGTAGAGTGGCTCTACACTGATCTCATTCAATCCCTAAAACAACACTATGAGCTAGGGAATAGCATCCTCATTTAAGAGCGGAGGAAAGTGAAGCTGAAAAAAGATAAATCACTTGCTCAGAGTCACCCCCCGCCAGGAAGGAACAGAGCCAGGACTCAAACTCAACTGTAGCTGACTACAAAGTGTGGTCTTGTTTGCATGTTGTTATCTGGCCTTTGACTTAAGTATAATAGTCAGTGATTAGTGCGGAGCCTCTTTTCTTGTTTTCTTGTTTTCTTTTCAGAGATTGCTTGTTTGTGTCTGTGTGAGTTCTGACCAGAGCACAGTCTTTCCCCTGACTATGGAAAGGAGTCTATCCAAACAGAAAATGCTGGCTGTAGCAATAAGGCACCCCAAACTGTGTCCTGGCCCAGTAAAACAGAAATGTATTCTTGCTCGTATAAATAGCATAAATAGTCCATGACAGGGCCCGGTCTGCGCTGCAGTCTTGCAGGAAGCCAGGCAGACAGAGACACTGCCATTTTTTAACAAGTGGCTTCAAGGTTCCCTGCACCTTAGCCCCTGTGGGCAGGTGGAAACAGCGAAGAGGCTCATAGGAGAGGTTTTTGTTGTTGTTGTTGTTTTTGTGAGCTATGCTGGAATTACATTATTTCTGGCTTACTCACATAGCCTCATCCATTGGCAAAGGAGGTGTGCTCAAGACACAGCCTTGGGAACTCAAGAAGAGGAGGAGATGGGAAAGCTAGCCTCTTTCTACAGAGTTTCTCTCTCTCTCTCTCTCTCTCTCTCTCTCTCTCTCTCTCTCTCTCTCATTTATTTGTCTTTTTAGTTTCCCACAAACATTCTGATGCATGTTTTGTTGAGTACAATCCTGGCATTCTGCAAATATTCGATAATAATTAGGTTTGTGTTCAGTGTACTTGTGCCCCTTTTGGGAGGAGATAATTCACATTTTAATGGGGGCATATATAATAGATTCATTGATTCTATTCCTGAATGTTTTACAATATTATAATTATCTCAAAATACAAGTGAATGTTTTTTTAAAATATATTTTATTGATTTTTTTACAGAGAGAAAGGGAGAGGGATAGAGAGTTAGAAACATCAATGAGAGAGAAACATCGATCAGCTGCCTCCTACATACCCCCAACTGGGGATGTGCCCACAACCAAGGTACATGCCCCTGACCAGAATCAAACCTGGGACCTTTCAGTTCGCAGGCCGATGCTCTATCCACTGAGTCAAACCCGTTAGGGCCATGGTCGGCAAACTGTGGCTCGCGAACCACATGCGGCTCTTTGTCCCCTTCAGTGTGGCTCTTCCTAAGCCTTAGGAGTACCCTAATTAAGTTAATAACAATGTACCTACCTATATAGTTTAAGTTTAAAAAAATTTGGCTCTCCAAAGAAATTTCAATCATTGTACTGTTTATATTTGGCTCTGTTGACTAATGAGTTTGCCGACCACTGGGTTAGGGTGAAGTGAATGTTTTTAAAGATCCAGAAGTCATCTTGCAGTCCCTACCAGGTTCCTGGTTACAAATTAATATGAGTTATTTTTGCCCATCTGCTCATTGTTAGCAGCAATAAAGAATCCAAAGTGAATATTCTATACAAAAGAAGAAACATAATAGATTTTGCTTAAGAGCCTTCTCTGTTCATAAGTCTGTGAAGTTTATTTTTATTCTCTTCAATCTACAGATGAGAAAACAAAGATTTGAAAAATTCTAAACAATGCATTCCTGTGGTGGTGAGTGGGAAATTGAAGCCATGTTTGTCTCCAAAGCCCATGTTCTTAGCCACAGTTATTTTTTTACAGTTCGGGTTGCCCTAATAGACTCTGAGTGTAAGGAGCACAGGAAACTTACCTTTTCATCTCGGTATCACAGGGTGTAATCCAACCCTTTATACATGTGTGCTCAATAAGCTTTTGTTGAATGAATGAACGTATCAAAAGTTTTTCTCATGATGCCACCTCCTCATAAATCCTGATAAAATATATATTTCAAATGCAACTTAAGCCTATACTTCACTGTGAACCAATTAATATGAAATACAAAAAATATCTCCTTGGAAATAAGCTTTAAGAAAAACTTGGCTGCTTTTATAAATCTTCAAGTAGCAAATCTGAGAGGGCAGGATATCAGGAAAGGAAGATGTTCATCCAATTCAAGACACTAGCATTTTGCAAGAATAGAAGGATTTGTTTGCAAATGGCTTTTGGGAGCAAATTCACTGTACATTCCAAATAGGATTAAGTGTGTTGCTTAGGGCACATCCTATGTAAAAACCTTGGGTAGTCATCTGTTTTTCTATATTGATAAAAAAAACTCCAGGTATAGGCAGGATCCTTCCTTGAAGGCAATTATAACTATGTCTTTTTGTTGCCTATTGTGCCTCCTTAAAAATCTCTAAAGATTAGACATAGAAGCAAGTATTAAATAAAACCACATGGCATCTTTTAACGGTAAATAACATATAAAGATTAAACTAACCCAATTACATTTAGTTTTGTGAATTGACATTACATCTTTGTGATTTGCAAACACCAGGAAATCTTGTGGCCCTTTGAGTCTCTGGGATAGCTCTTTTTCATTGTTCCTTTCATTTAGTTCATTGTCATTTATTTTGTCATTCATTCATTCCCACAAACATTTTGGGGGCACCTTCATATTCTTGATACTCAATATCACAAGAAATGTCAACCTAAGATGTCTCTTAGGTTTTTGAGAAATTTACATTTGCAAAATGGACACAAACGGAAAATAGGTGTGATATAGAGTAAGATGTATGCTGACATGGATGTGTGTGTATATAGAGTCCCTGGGGATGGCGGACTGTGTACTTGGAGGAGTTGGGAAAGGTGATATTGGCTGGGATTTGAAGGATGAGTGTGTATACCCCCCCCCCCTTGATTGGGTGTTCTTGGGTTTCAGGAATCATGTGTCTATCACCTTTCCAGCCACCACGGCACAAAAACCATCCTTGGCACATTCAATTAATATGACTTGAATAAGAGTTATCTTTTGTAAAACTTCCTTTTTTGATGGATCAACTTTCTTTCTTGATAGACTAGTGACAAATGTAGGTCCTGTGTCACTCTGAACCCGGTGTCACCGTTTGTTAGCCCTTTGACCTGGGCTGTAATGTGAGTTTTTATGTTGCCGACACTTGGCACTGAGGGCCCAGAAATGAATACCACAGGTTCCACTCTCAACGCCCCAGGATCTCTTGTTTCCTCTGCCACATTTTCAGGTCTGTGCTGGATTAAACTGAAATTTAAACACAATCCTAGGACTTGGTATAGGAAGGAAACATGGTTATTTTTGTTTGTTCCTTTCCCTTGGGATGACTGACAACCTGTGTGATGAGTCAGGCTCACTGTAATTTATCAGAAATCCTTGAGAGACAGAGTTGGATTCCACAGTGAACTCACCGAGACCTCGTTCCCAGAGCATCTGTCTTGTTTGTTTGCCTGTGGCAAGTGCCAGCTAGGAGAAACGGATCTCTGAGGACAAAGGCAGCCACAGCCCATTTATAATGTCTAAAGCCCCCATAATGTTGCCAAAAAGCCTTTGAGTGTGTTCTGGATTGGAGTCTGTGGTGGTTGCTTTTAACCCTGCTGTGACTATGCAGAAGAAACAGGCGGTTTTAGGAGCACGATGAAAATGTGAGCGCCTCTCAAGGAGTCTGGTTGCATGGGGAATGAAATGTTTGGCTTCAGGTATAAATTTTGCACCCACATCAGCAACACGCAGCCTTGTTACCAGGTGCCAGTGTGCAATGAGCTCTGGCTACTACTCCCAGCGAGTCCCTGGCCATGTAGCTCACAGATAAGGGACAGCTCCACGCTTATCTCATGTTCAATGCCACGCAGGGATCGCTTGTCTGGGGGGAAATCATAGGTGTGTTCCTGTAATGTTCTTCACTTCCTGAGAGAGCCCTGCCCAGAAAGCTTCGGTCTCGCTGGGCCACGGAAGCTTCTCCTGCTCTCTCTTATCATTCCATTTTGGGAATAAAACTATCTGCACATTTTTTTTTTCAACATTTGCACATCATTCACCACCATTCCTCCTCCTAGGAATTGCCTTTGAAATCGAAGCCTGGAGGAATTATTGGTAACATTTTCCAATGATTTTTCCTCCACACGGGGATGGTTTTGAGTGTGAAAGGGCAGCAGATGTGAACGAGGCCTGTCTCTGGCCAGCTAGGACATAGCCTTGTTTTGTTTATTTAAGAAGCTTTGCTTTGGTATCTCCTGGTTCCCCACCACACTCACCATGGCTAGATGGTTGCTACTTAAAACACTCTTGTTGATCTAGAAGTGACAGGGTCTGTGGGCATCCAGACTGCCTTCCTAGGAGCTTTGGAAATAAATGCCTGAGGTAGAATTTGTTGCTGCAGAGAGTATTTTGAGCTGAATGTAGAGATGTTACCTTTGAAAATAAGTCTTCTGGTTATGTGTGTCCCTGGGTAACCCATATTTAAAAATACAGAACTGCCTCCATAGTCTAGGGTCAGCCCTGCCTCTTGGTGAAACATCGCCTCCAGTCACTTCTCTGTTTCAATTTTTGAAGTTTTTAGTGACCCAAGGTGTGTCCTATAAAGCTGTACACCTGTACAATTTTAGAAATGACAAAGTAGACATTGCAAATTCATTCTGTGGAGATTTATAATACATGTACACACACCCTGGCTGCAGTTGCCGAAGGTGCCATAGAAGCCCTGGGTCCTGAGGGCAGACTGATCTTAGAAACCTAAGAGATACTGTATGTCAAAAGACTGCACGGACCCTTCATACCAGGTAAAAGCCATAAAGGAAGAAGAGGGCAGTTGGTGGGGAAAAGCTAAAGCTAAACTTAAAGCCAGAGTTGCCTGGAATAAAGACTACCCTTTTCTCTCTTTTCTTGGCTGAAATGACATGATGAGAGTGACAGGTTTCAAGCTGCATTTACAGCTCCTCACACAGTACAGAACTTGTCTAGATAATAGGACCACTGGTGGCTGATTGCCCCGAGCTGACACTGGCAGCAGGGAACTGTTAAAAAAGACCGCAAAAAGGGTTTTAATCATGATGTGCTATATCCAAATATTAATTAGGTTTCTATTCCTATAACACTGCCAAGGTTCAGATATTTCCAGGAGAGCGAGGGGATGATTCCCAGCCAATAGTGGCTGTATTCCAAGAAATAATTACATGGCGGGAATGAACTGACACTTGGCTTCATTATTGACAGCTCCTCTTTCTGCAAAGGTCAGGCCCTCCAGCCCGGAGACAGCCTTTGGGCTGGAGAGCCTATGCATGCTCCAGGTGTTTGCTGGGCTAAAAACTGTGGTCCTTAGCGCTGAGAAGACACAGCCCAAGGGACTTTCCTTTGTCAGGAATGACTGAGAATGAGCATCTCTGATTGACGGTCATAAATCAAGTCCTCTAGTGAATCAGAAGGTTTAAAATAATGAGAACAGTAGTTTCCAAACCCTGCTCCCCAGAACACCAGTTTCCAAAATATTATGGAATCCCCCTCAAAAGAAAAGCTTCCCCTAGCCAAATGTGGTTGGGAAAAAGGGAATTTATATTATTCTCCTCTCGAAGCTGTGCCGGGCATGTAAATGTGTTAAGCCTCTAAGACCGTACTATAAGAAACATTGGTTTAACACTAGTGAATCCAGAGTTTACTCAACTTATTTGTCCATGAATATGATAAGAAAATCCCAAATAATATCTGGAATGACTACTTTGGAGTTACTGAATCAGAGAAAAGACCTATGCAGTAACAGAGCTGGGCCAGGCATCCTCAGTTTAGTTTTTGGTGTCTCTGAAGCATACACAGCACTTGCAGTTGGGACTGTCTCCATGGCCATCAGCTCCCCTTCCTTGGTCCATAAATGAGAAAGCATCTGCAGATGAAGCTTTCAATTTGGATTCTGGAGAAAATGGGATTTGGTTCTTCCTGTAACTTGCATTTTAGGTCATTGAGCAGTTGTAATTGCTTTGTTGACATGAGCATATTTAGGTGTTTGCTGAAGGGTCAGTGCCAAAAGAATTAATGTCCTGGTGGGCTTGTGTTTTTCTCTGAGGCAGATATTGATGAATGTACAGAGGGAATCATTGAGTGCCACCACCATTCCCGCTGCGTTAACCTGCCAGGGTGGTACCACTGTGAGTGCAGAAGCGGTTTCCATGACGATGGGACCTATTCACTGTCCGGGGAGTCCTGTGTTGGTAAGCAGCTTTCAGCCTTGCCCTCCATCCTTCAGGGCCTTTGCAGGAGGGGCAGCCAGCTCTGGTACTCTCTTCAGCTCCTGGTGTTAAAATATGACCGCTCGCTGGTTAAACCCATCTGTTTTCAAACTCCCTTCCTCGGCAATTCAGGGATTAGGCCGGGAATTAGGCAGTGAGGGGTTTTCGAAATTTTAAACAGAAACAGGAAGAGTCAGAGGGCAGAGTCTGGGTCTGTATGCTAAGGCATTTAGTTCCTTCCAAAGGACATCAGGGCGGCTTGCTGGAAGGTTTAACTGTTGGAGACACAGTTGTGAGAGAGAAGGAACTGTAGCTGAACTTTGAAAGTTTCCTTTGAATTGGAACTTTTGTACTGGAAAAGTCACGGTGCCTCTCTGAACCTTCATCTGTAAATATGCAAAAATGTGAATAGTAATACTCATGCATGGTTAGGATTAAATTGGATACTGTATATTTAAAGATGATATGCTTGAATCAATGCACGAACATATAGTGGCATTAACCTTATTATTGTTAATGCCACCACCATCCTTGCAAGGTCCCCTTTAATCACTGTCCTGCTTGCGCTTCTATTAAATGCTGAATGGAGGAAGTTAGCAATGGAGTTCATCACCTTCAGGACCTCACTACTTTCCTGAAATCCAAACAGCTGATAAAAAATGTAATTGTTGATATGAGAGCCGTGGATGGTTTAGTTCTTTTATGTCATGTGGACTCAGCTGATTCTTAAGGCTGATTTGGACAGACCCAGCAGGCAGGCATTCTGACCATGGGTTCCCAAAGCCAAGGTGGCTGAGTTAGAATTCATTGTCTCTGCTCATTGCATATCTCTTTTTGTAAAGGTCGCTACAGGGATCTACTTGTGTGTTTTTTTTAACTTCTCCCCTGAGATTGCCTTAAAGCAAAGATGAATTAGGGGCCAAGAGGCAACAGCATGAATTATCTAGCACAGTTTAGAGGTGCTGTTGAGAAGCCTGCAGTGTCCTTGTTAAAAGCGTGGACCCTTGAGCCAGATTCCCCGCAGTCATATTCCAGCTCTGCCTCTTCTAAGTAGGTTACTCTGGGCAAGGTCTTAGCAAGTCTGTACCTCATAGGAGTGTTGTGAGAATTAATTGTATTCATATCTGTTAAATGTTCAATAAACGTTAGTTATTATGATCTTAAATGTTCCTGCATATTCTGCCCCATGCTCTATCCATGATTCTTTATTGTTAATGCAACCTCAGGGAGCGGTTTGCATTTATACTGGGTCTTCATATTCCTGCTTTACATACAGCTCGGAAAGTGCAGCTCAGAATACTAGTAAACAGGTGTTCTGTGAAGAGGGCTAGATCAAGCTCAAGCAGCTCGTGTACCACCGCACCCCGAGGAAGCATTCTTAGATGTCTTCAGAGGAGTCATCACTCCTCCCCTCTGCTAACTAGAGCTGTTTTTGGTGTGTGTTTCTACATCTTGACTTATTACACCACCACACAATGTTTGTGCTCTCAGACTATGCTGTGAGCATGAAATAGGCTTTTATGCTTCTGTCTCTCCCATGACACCCTTTGGTAGTCGGTGTTCAATAAACGCAAAAAATGCAACCACATCAAGTGCTGGTAAAGAAACACAGTCACAGAAAGGATGACACCTTGCCCCCTGGCCCATCGCTGTTGTCACACAAGTGGAGACTCAAGCCTGGGTCAAGAGTGACTCAGCAGCCCAGGTCCCAAGGGCAGTCCCTGCTTATACCTGTTGTTCTTATGTAACTGTCCATTGCATCAGTGTGTTCCCTGTCACGCTCATAAATGTCCCTGATAGGATGACATGAGGCCTCACCTGCTGGTTTCTCTCTGCTCTGCTGAGGGGCATGCCTGGGGCATGGAGGGTGGGGTCAGAAGCTCCTGCATCCCTGGGGGGCACTTTGTTCATCCATGAACTGATCCCTGATCTTCCAGGAAAACCTCACAAACAGGATTCCTTCCCAAAGGAACAGAGTTGTTTTTATTATGGCATTTCTAACTTGGGTAATTGTTCATCTGAATCCCCCTTCATTTCCACACTTTTAGAAATATCTTTCTAAATGAGTCTTAATAAGAACAGAAATATGAGCATCATTTAGTGTTTCTTTGGTAGTCCAGGGAACTCTGTTGGTTCAGAATTATTTCTTGGTGAAAGAGGTTTATAAATCAGATCATGTCTCTGTTTTGTTTCTGCCTTCTATTACCTTCCCACTGAATATAAGATAAATTTTCAACTTCTTCATATGGCCTCCAGGGCTAACTCTTGGACTCATGCCCTATGTATGTTAGCCTTTTTATCTTTTCACACCTTGGACATGACACTGAACTCACCCATTTTCAGGACCTTTGCTGTTCTCTGTGTCTGGAACACTCGACTCCTGTCTTATCACATGACTTTGTTCTTCTTTAAATTTAATTCTTGGCTACAGTTCCACCTTTTCAAGGAGATGGTCCCTTGAAAAAACATTTTGTCTAAAGTAGTCCTTCCCCAGTCACTTCCATTGTATCGCTCACTCTCCTCCACATTTTCTATACCATTTTCTGTGATCAAGTTTATTGTGCATATGCCTGTGTGTGATTGTCTTCTGCCACAAACATGCAAATTCCCTGAGGCCAGAGACCTTGCCTGTCCTTCACCACTGCACCTCCAACCACTAAACCACTGGGGGCATGCAGTAGTAGGCATTTGAGGCACAAATGATTGAGGAATAGATAATCTAAACCACATTAAGGTCAGGTTTATTTTCTATTTTGTTTAACATAACTCACTTTATAGAGTGTGATACATACACAGGATGTCAAATATCACAAAATCATGTGAGTATTGTCATTCAGAAAAAATATTTATTGAGAATAACCATTGCATCAGCACAGTCTTTGGGAATATGGGTGTGAAAGAGGTAAGATCTCATTCTTAAGGAATTTATGACCAGAAATATTATGAATTTCAAGAGCATATCTTAATGGTACTGAATGTTATCACATCAGAATAAGCCCTTAATAACATCAGCTACTAGTGCTTACATTAAAAAAATAGCAACTAAAACAATCCTTAAAACTAGTTTTAAATGTTTTAGCAATATGTACTCAGCTATGCTTTTCCCCCAGATAATAGAAGGAATGGCATACGGTAGAAACTAAAATGTGGCAGTTGTAGGCTTTTAGGAGAACAGTGGAATGTACTCCGTGCCATTTTTTGTTAGATGAGGATAATAACACCTGCTCTGTTGACTTCATCAGTTACTGTAAGCATCAAATGTTATTGATGCCATAAAGAACAGCACCACGCAAGGTTTACTCTTTCGTGACTAAAAGTGTTTAAGATTTGCCTATTTCGCCTAAAGTAGATCACATTATTGAACAAATGACTAGTCTTAGACAGACAGAATCGGAGTTCTTGAAGATTAAGCAAAGTGTCTCTTTCTCTCTCTCTCTCTCTCTCTCTCTCTCTCTCTCTCTCTCTCTCTCTCTCTCCCTCCTTCCCCCTCTCTCTCTCTGTCATTTTTTAGTGTATCTTAATAATTCCAGAAATGAGGGGCACACAAAAATTAGCCAAGTGGTATTTGCAAAAGAGGATGACAGTGACTCATTGTTCCTTAGGGTACAGTGCACTCTGTGTTTGGACACAATGGTGGGGATCAATGATTCTGATTTTAACAGAAGTGGTGAGAAATTGCTTTTTTATATTGGCACTAGAAGCCTGATGCATGAAATTCATGCAAGGGTAGGCCCTCACAGCCTCCCTGGCTGCTGCCTGGGCCCTTGTAGCAGCCCAGGCTTCGTCCAGAAGATCATCCGGAAGGTCGTTCCGCTGTTCAATTTGCATATCATGCCTTTATTATTATAGATAATTATCTGGGTCATTTGGCAATGAAAACTGATATATAGTTAACAGTGGCATGTATAAAGAGCAGGATTTTTACACATTTTAAAAATAAATTCCAACTCCCTCGGATGTCAATCTGTCTCCACGATCTTTCTTGTGTGCATGAATCTTTTGTTCTCCTCTGCGCCCCCTCATTCTCTGCGTGGATCATCAAGCCTACTCAAATACATCGTGCACTCTTTCCAAACCCTGTACTCTCTGTTCTATACTTCTTTTCTTGCCTGCTTTTCCCTGACCACCCCTCTATCCCCATTTCCACTTGTCAAATTCCTGATGAGGGCCTTCCCCTAAACTAGTGATGTTCACACCTGCTTTACAATGGATTCCCCTGAGTAGCTTTTCAAAAATACCTGCAGTGGGACATCACATCTGGGATTCTAGTTCAATTGATCTATTGTAGGATTTAGATGAAGGTCATTGTTTTTGTTTAATCTCCAAATGATTAGAAAGAGTATTCAGCTAATGTAGAGAATCACTGTTGTAGATTTTCTCTAATAATGAAAAAATGCCTCCCTCTTATATATCCCCACAGTTATATGTTTGTACCTCTTTTATGAAACTTACATATCAGGCTTGTCTTTTCCATCAGTTCTCAATAGCCCAGAGTGCAGTTTAGGCCTTTTGCTATCCTTTATAACCTTGTGTTGAATTAAATTATATTGGTCATACAATTTGGGCATCAAAGAAAATTTTCAAATCCAAGTAAACCCCATTTTATTGGTCAGTAGCTATTCTTATGGGACACAGCCCCTCTTGGCCTCCTAGTACTGCCTCCTCCACAGAACTGGATTGTGGGAAGCCAGTTCCCAGACGCTGGAGCCTGCTCTCTGATCCCTGTAACCAACTCAGTGAGGATTGTGTGGTCAGAGTAGCTGAGCAACTGGCATCACCATGCATAGCCACATAGACCAGCCAGGAGAGGTTGCAAGGGAATGTCTTCGGAAGATGTCAGTTTTAACGTGTTGATGTGTCAGGGTTGATTGAAATGGCCTGAGAAGAATTTGGTCCTGCTGTTCCTGTCCAGAGTGTGGTTCTCATAGGAGCGGAGATGAAAACGGCTGGAACCTGGAAATGCTCCCTGGGCTAACCTCACTGAGGAGGTGGGTTGGGGGGCAATGAAGCCTTAGAGATAACAGTGAAGTATAGTGGAGAGGCAGGTGGTAAGTCCACATAGGTTCAAATCCCAACTCTGCCACATTCTAACTGAGCAGCATTTGGCAAGATATTTAACTTCCTAAGCCTTCATATCCTTACCATACAATGATTAAAGTAATAGGTGCTGGTGAAATGTTTCCTGCTATAAGTATTCTTTATGCAAATGTCCTGGCAAGTAGTAGGTACTAATAGTCAACATTGAACCCCCCTTCACTTCAACTCCCTCATCTGTCAAATGAAGACAGGAACAGTAATAGTTATGAGAGCTAACACTGAGAGCTAACTTTGTGCCAGGCACTGCTCTAAGCAATTCACAAAAGTGCCATCCTCATAATTGCTCCAGCAGAATTGAGAGGATTAAATAAGCTAGCATGGGAAGAGCAGGTTCAGCACTTGCATTCTAAGTGCCCCATAATGTTAGCCATCCTCACCCACTGAGCCCCCTGTGGTAGGAGCCTGACACTCTGCCAGGGAATTGCATGCATTGTCTACTTGAATTCTCACAACTACCGTAGGAAGGAAGCCCCCTTACTATTTCCATTTTAAAGACAAGAAAAGGGCCCAAGGATTAAGATGACTTGTTCCAAATTCTAAAGCCCATAAATGGCACATAAGCCATAATCTGGGTGTGTTTGATCCCAAAGCTTCTGCTTTTAATATGCTAATGGAAGTAAGATCAGTGATGAACCCACCACTAGAGTTATGTATTCTACTCCACATAGAGCAGCTGGAAGTCAATGAGATAAGGCAAGGATAGAATGAGAGAAAATGAGTGTGACCCAGATGGAGAGATACTCGATCCAGTCTGGTCTAAGAGCATTGGGGAGTTACTTTATCCACTGAACTCAGGGGCAGGGCTTTGGGGCTGGGGCAGGATGTCAAGCGGCAGGTTCTTAACAGTTAATCTGATCTCACCTTAGCCTTGACAATAACATCACCTGGCTATCCACTGATGTCAGTACCTTCCCTGCACATCGGGTGTTATGAATCCAGAGTAGAAAAGGGACAGTGGTCATGAGCACACGTTGCAGATGTTGTCCCAGGAGACTCTCTGGGAGCTTTCTGCTCCCCTTCAAGTGCAGGCATACATACATGCACCTGGAGATATTCAGCATGTAGGATAAACTGGATATATTCTGGGACTTCTAAGGGAGGGTCAATGGACACCCTCAAGTTCGGTGGTAAACACTTCACAAAATGATAACGGAAAGAGTTCATTGCACTAAACTCAGTCACAATCCCACGGTTCTTGTTCACCCTCAGCCTGTCCAGCTGACACAGCCTGGCCTGTGTGCTATTCTCCACTTGAACTTTGAATCTAAAACTAGACATTTTGGGGACTTATTCTAACAGAACATTAAACAACTATAGAGTCTATTCTGGAGGCCACGCCCCGCCCTGTTTAGTAAATTTCCAAGGACAATTTCCCTGTTGTTCAAACACCTTTTAAACAGCAGTCATGCTCAGCCCTGGAGCAGAGGGAACAGGTTTGGCCTCGGAAGCAGTGCTCCGTGTGTGGGGAGCCAGGAGACCTCTGGTCTAGTCTAGGTGACACTAACGTGTGTGATAACGAAGAGGAGGAGAATTAGAACACTATTAAAACAAAACTCTTCATAATCATCATGATGTTGTTATATGTATGTTATCCATAAAAATAAATCTTCTGTGGTCTTACCACTAATCTAGATGGTATGGAGGATGCAGGGAATTCATCCCTCAGGGAGTGTAAAACACCAAGTTGGAGACAAAAATCAACATGCCCATACTGACCAGTAGCACTCTGATATGATTGTAATTAACTGTGAAACTGTCAACCTTGAAAAATATGTAGGTAATTAGGGAAGAGAGAGCACTAAAGAGCAATCTTTCCAGACTGCATGGGGATGATTAGACCTGAAGGATGGGAGGATTTAGGTATACAATAGTTACAAAAATAAATATGAATGATAGTAAATGTGAACGATAGCTAAGAAAAAACAATTACTTCATGTTCTAGGCACTCTTCTAAGAGTTGTGCACTTTCTAACTCCTTTTATCCTCAGAACAAGGCCACCGGGTGGGAGCTGTTATAATATCTGTTTATGGGGCAAAGACAATGAGGCAGGAAAATGTCCAGTATATCAGGCGTAATCATGTAGATTTCTTCTTCCAGGAAATGGTATTCAACATCCTTCCTAAGGACTGTAGACATGTTTACGATTTTTGAAATATTAAGCAACAGGAATATTTCTTTCTTTATTATCTGCTCAGGTCTTGCTGTACCAGTGATAATACAAGAGCCAAACCCTCCGTGCGAGATAGGTAGCCAATGAGGAGAAACATCCGGAGGCACAGCCATGTGTGAGAGAGCCGTGTATCTTTCCGTTCCCACAATTGCCTCAGCTGGTTGTTTATTAACTGGAGATAACTTATGAAAGGATTAAATTAAGGTGTAAACAGTGATGATTATTCAGTTAATTGCCTCATTTTCTACTTCATTGTGTTCTTGTACATACACCCTAGTACAAAGTGCTTGATCTCTTTATTTAGTTTATTGTGTGTGTGTGTGTGTGTGTGTGTGTGTGTGTGTGTGCGCGCGCGCACGCGCGCAGAGGAATTCAAGTTTTGCTTCATGCCCATGCCTTCTGGGGCCATCCCATAACTGAACAAATGACCTAGATTGATGGCCATCTAAGAGGTCACTTGAGTACATCAGCATGTTCCCTGGGAAAAGCAGCCTCAAGATGATGGGAATGCCTAATATTGCTACGGGATGATGTCCAGTCACCATCATGGGGATCAAAAGCTTATGAGTCAAAAAGACAGGCATACCTGGCAGGCAGGTGAGGAAGCTAGCTCACCTGTGCTCTGCAGCTGAGGTCTGAGTGGTCACTGCCTCCTGTCCCCAGCTGCAGGGAACTAAGAAGCACAGCCCTGCACTGCAGGCCACATATTTTTGAGTGGAGTCTGGCTTCTGCTTGGCAGAGAGAGAGAGCAACAACAGAGTGATTTTGACTAATTGAAGCCTGTTCTTTGCCTTATAGTCGGCATCAGTGATAAAAGCCCAGCTGGGGCAGTGACTCCAACAGAGCATTTATTAAACTCTGGATCTTAGGACACTAATGCTGGGGTATTTTTCAACAATGGGTTCTATGAGGAAATATATGTGGGATATTCTAAATTAATGGAATTTAGCTAGTTTATTAACTGCCGTTTCAGAGCCTTTATGATGCATTGTTAGTATCCCAACTTATTGGGCTTAAAAACCCTTTTTTTCTGGCGGGCGCCTTTTGGACTTGGCACTCTACAATATACACTAACTGAAAACTTATGAATGAATAGAGCCTACTCTAGGGATTTCTAGGAAACCTTCTTTGTTCAGTATTATGGAATTATGAGCTGCTCAAAGGACGTTTTGCATGTGCTTTTCTGCAACAAAAAGTTATTAAGCACACTACTTGTCCTTTCATTGCCAGCAATTTTTACAATACCATTTCATTTTGGTGTAAGGAACTTATTAACATGGGAATTTTTATCTATTACTTTCATTTTTGCTGTAATTATTAAAAAAAATGTAATCCACTCAACTCTACCATACTGTACTGAGTGATTTTTCTAAAGGCTTTTTCGGTATGAATAGCTGCTTTGTTTCTAAGCTAAATGGTGTCAGTCCCTATGTTTTTGACTAACGTGATTCTCTTTTGAATAGATATTTTGTCTCCTTTTCATTTGCCAGCCTACCCTCTAATTATTTAATAATATTTTGACGACTGCTCTCCTTTTCACTGTGGTAAATGAAGACTTGGTAATGTTATATTTCAGGCCACGGCAACTCAGACACAGTCATTGGAAGCCAGTTGCTTATTCAGACTCTAGGGGTGTAAGGGGGACTCATGACAGTTTTGTATTGTGGGAACAGGCCCAGTGGGAGTTCTGGGAAAAGGAAGCAAGAAGAGATGGGCGCGCTGTAGGAAGGCTTTATTGGAGGGGTGGACTGCACACTAGAGGAATAATGTGGCTGATACACAGGAAATGACTGACATTTTTCCCTAAAAGGTTCTTTGCATTGTGGTTATGGTTTGCTTTAAGGCCTCCTTTTCACTATGAACTTGACATTTTTGGAAAGATCAAGCAACAATAGTAGCACATTGATTTTTTTTTTTTTCTGCACAGTGTCTTGAAGCGTTTACCCTGCAAAATCTTATTTATAGGTTTTAAATGACTTTATTCTTTAATATTTTTCCTGAGTAGTTGGCAGTTACAACTGAGTGACAACAGAATGAGTAGGGTATTCCTAAGGAAAAAAAAAAATTGTTGTCTGAACATTAGTGCCTATGAACTCAGTGTTCTGTGGAGGTTAGGGCAATAATTCTCAAAGTATGATTCTCAGACCCTCAGCATCAGCATCCCTTGGGAATTTGTTAGAAATGGACATTCTCTACCCCACCCCAGACCTACTGAATCAGCAAATCTGAGGGTCAGGCTTGGAGATGTTTGTTTGTTTGTTTGTTGGTTGGTTGGTTTTTTTTCCCACAAGCCCCCTTCAGCTGATTCTATTGTGGACTCAAATTTGAAAACCACTTACTTGGGTTATTTAAAAGCCTTCAGAGGTGTCCATGAATGCCCTGTATATGTGTATATGCATCTTTGGGAGGAAGCAGAACCAATTGTCACTGGGATCTCAGAATGACACTGACCCCAATGATGCAGAAACTACTATTGAAATATCAGGATCCAGATTCTGTGTTTCCAGTCACAACTCTGACCTAATTTCTCTGTGTTTTCCACCTAGGGATCTACAATTTGGTCTCAAGGGAGAGTTACCTGCTTTCTTGTTTCTGAGCGCTTCTTGGTAATGAATTCCATGTAGTTGTTAGCCTCCTGCCTCCTTGAAGCACAGTGTGAGCAAGTATTTCATTAGAGAGATGTCTGGCTTGAGTGTCTTAGAACCAAAACCCTTGTCTCTGCAGCAACTCAAAGATCAGCATCTACAACATCTTTGAAATGAATATTGATTTGTTTGTTTTAGTTGAGGTTACTCATGTTGCTCTGAAATATTTACCTGTGGTTTATGAGTAGGGGATTTTAACCTGCTGTACTCAGACCAAACAAAGCACTCTGAGCATAAAGTCATCGTTCACTTGTTCAGCGAGCATTTCTTGAGAGGTTCTTGTCTGTGCTTATCGATGTGGGAGTCTAAGGCACACAGAGAAGAATATCCTTCCAGTCTAGAATGGGGCGAGAGGAGGTAGGGCAGGTGGAGCTGTAGAGTAGCTAGGTACATAAAATAAATAAAACTAAAAGACTTTAAGAAAAAAGTGACTAACTCCTCTTGGGGTGGGGGCCTGTGGGGATGGCAATGTGTCTGAGACTCTTTCACAGAAAATGTATTTTCACTGAGTCTATTGGAGGAGAAGGAAAAGCAGGCATTAAAGTAAGCATTTCAGGCAGGAATAGCACTGGGATTGAACAGAGTCAGGAAGGAAATCAGAATGTGCCCCAGGGATGGCGAGACTTCAGTGGAGATGAAGTTCCTGATATACTAGTACATGGTGTGTTGTGGGTGGGGAGTGACAAAAAAAGAACTCTGAATATGGAAATAGAGACCAGGTTATAAAGATACCTATATTCTAGGATGAGTTGAAAGTTGTGAATCCTATTTCATAATATTAGTGTTTCTCAACATTGTTGAAACATTTATTTGTTGTGAAAACATGTTGGCACTTTTATATATATGTGTGTGTGAAGCTATTTTTAGTATAAAATATAGCTCTATAGATATAGTAGTGTTTCTGACAAAA
This sequence comes from Myotis myotis, assembly GCF_014108235.1. Taxonomy (NCBI): domain Eukaryota; kingdom Metazoa; phylum Chordata; class Mammalia; order Chiroptera; family Vespertilionidae; genus Myotis; species Myotis myotis. Next base: position 56,221,185 of record NW_023416314.1, read on the forward strand.
TTTCCTACCCTTTGCTTGTATTGATGTGATTTTCTGTATACCTGTGCAAATTTGTTCTCTGATTCCTTTTGCTTGAAATGCCTTTCTTAAAAAAATAAAAGGGAAGCCATTAAAATTAGCCAGCTATTGACTGTGATCATCATTAAGAAACTAGTATGTGCCGAAACCGGTTTGGCTCAGTGGATAGAGCGTCGGCCTGCGGACTGAAAGGTCCCAGGTTCGATTCCGGTCGGGGGCATGTGCCTGGGTTGCGGGCACGTCCCCAGTGGGAGATGTGCAGGAGGCAGCTGATCGATGTTTCTCTCTCATCGATGTTTCTAACTCTCTATCTCTCTCCCTTCCTCTCTGTAAAAAATCAATAAAATATATTTTAAAAAAAAAGAAACTAGTATGTGCTAACAATTTGTTCTATAGTTCTCATAACAGCTATTTGTTATGATCCCCCATTTTATAGATGCATAAACTTGAAGAACAGTACAGTCTGAATTTTCTTTTGCCACACAGCTGAGAAATTGTGATATGGCTTACTAAAGCCATTAGTGGGGACACATATAAGTAAAATATGGGTTCCAATATAAGTTTCCACCAATCCCTAGATACATGACCTTGTAGCAACTCAAACTGGGTCATTTTCCTGCTAAAAAATCTTTGAGATAATGAGATTCCCATTAAGATTTATTTGTAGCTCCTCGGTCTTCTCTGTAGGGGCTGCCCTTCTTGGCTGTGGGAGTCCCAATTATTGTTCTTGATCAATGCCATAACTCTCCTTACCCGGGGATAGTTTCTGGAAGAGGTTTGTCACTTCCTGGAAGTCAGGGGCCAAAATGAAGTGGTGAAAAGAAACAATAAATAATAGCCATGGAAGGTCTTTGAATTCTTGGGGGTTGTAATGTGACCCTCTTGTTATTTTCATTGAGACATGATTTTAGAATTGCACCTCTGACAGTGTTTTTCCACCTTTGCTTTCTGTGTAGGTGGCAGGGTGTTTCTGGTAGTAAATGAAATTCCTTGGTGACCTCTGTGTGCCTAAAACCTTTCCTCGGTGTGGGAGAGAGAAGAAATTATTTCTCATCTGACAACTTGCTTGAGAGAATGATTTGTCAAAACAGAGTTAGTTCTGCCCTAGCTGGTTTGGCTCAGTGGATAGAGCATTGGCCTGTGGACTGAAGGGTTTGATTCTGGTCCAGGGCACATGCCCAGGTTGTGAGCTCGATCCCCAGTAGGGGACATGCAGGAGGCATCCGATCAGTGATTCTCATCATTGATGTTTCTATCTCTCTGCATCTCTCCCTGCTTCTCTGAAATAAATAAAAATGTATTAAAAAAACACACCAGAGTTAGTTCTGGTTTCCCCCTGGCTGGACTCCCCCATGCATATTTGTCACTTAGGATTCCGCTGCCCACACTGCAGTGCAGACCAGGAAACCACGCTGCTCCATGCCGGGCTTTCTCTCTTTGGCACCTGCTGGTAAATACTCGCTTAGAGAGACTGTGGATGTTTCCATTAATATGGAATGTCCGAGAAGGCTATTTAATTCTCAGAAAGCTCTTTGTTATCCTGAAGCTGGATTCTGCCATTCACCTCTACCCTGCTCTTCATCTGTCACCACTCCTGTTCTAGCTCAGTACTGCAAAGGTGAGAAGTACTTATATAAAGAAAACACTGAGGATCCAAAGGACAGGGTTCCTTCTTAAATCACAGCTCAACCAGATTCGAATTCAATACATGTTTCCGCATTTCTTAGTAGGTGAAATACACTGTAAAAGGAATGGTGAGCCCTAGGTGGTTTGACTCAGTGGACAGAGCATCACCCTGTAGGCAGAAAGGTCCTGGATTTGATTCCAGTCAAGGGCATGTGCCTTGGCTGTAGGCTTGATCACCAGTCCTGGTTGGTGACATGTGTAGGAGGCAACCTATTGATGTCTCTCTCACATTGATGTTTCTCTCTGTCTCTACCCCTCCCTTCCACTCTCTCTCTCTTAAAAAAATGTGGTGGGGGACACAAAGATAAATAAACCAGAATATTACTTTTGAATGAATAAGAAAAATAGAAAAGTATGTTCACAGCTAAGTACACAAGGCAACATAAAGATATATAATAACAAAATAAAAGTAGGAGAGATAATTCTTTTCAGTTGAGGGTGACATTTTGTTAAAGAGATTAACAACACAATGAATATAACAACAGAATGCATATGGCCCAGGGTTAGGCATTGATTAGTTTATAAAAACATATCTGTTCTACTTCTCTGTGATACAGATGCAGTAATAATATTACCCCCCTCTCACCTATCAGAAGCTATAAAAATGAATAAATCTAAAATCATTGGCATCAATACTGTAGCCTCTATGCAGTAAAATTCTCTTTGGATACCAAGTATTTCTATATTTATAGATTTTTAAAAAATTTACTCTCTCCTTGGTCAGAATTGAATTGATTTTAAACAAATTGTTATCACTTAAACATGATTTGTCCGTGGCAGAAAGTAGACTAATGGTTAGTTCGGAAGGCTGCTCTGCTTTTATTTTACTCTCATTTTCCTGCCTAGAAGAAACTTTTCTCCATCTGCAGTAAAACACCTAAATGTGTACAGCCTACAAATAAAATGTAGTCAGTGACCAAGGCAAGTTCTTGGAGGGTCAGCAAACTATATTCTTTCAATATGAGTCATGTAATATGAGCCCAGGTCTACTGACTGAGGCTCATGAGAGAGGTGGAGTGTCAGCATTCTTGGGTTGGGCTATCCAAAGTACTGATCAAATCCTTGGAAATTTGTGTGGGAATTCAGAATTCAAGTGGCAATCCCCAATTAGCAGGCAGCAGTGGGGTTGGCTGCATACACAGAGCTCAGGGCTAATGGTGCAGGTTTGAAGATATCCTGAAGAGATGCGACCTTGGCATTCGTGAGATGAGTGATTTCTATGAGAGGGAAAGTATACAGACCATACAAACAAGAACAAGAACAGCAGCTAATCATTTTGAGCCATTATTGTAAGATACACATGTACTTACTGAAATTACCAGATTATCCCAGGGGGGATTTTTATCAACATTTTTCAGATGATAGGACCAATGCTTAGAGATATTAGGCAAGTTTTCCATAGTCATACACACAATAAGTTGCAGGGATAGGACTGATGCAGTTGACTCATTTGTCCCCTTTGTCTGATTTTAGCTGTGAAAGTCATCTCTCTCAGGAACACCCGCCACCCCCCACAGTCCCAGGAAAACTGGAACAACAGGTCACATTAACTGGCACCCATAGCTACTGGGTTCCAAACCCTAAGTTTTGAATTGGTATGTAATACTGCCTCCACTGAGGAGAAATGAACCCAAAACCAGAGATGGAACCTTAGGAAATGTTACTGACCTAAAAAATGGCAGAAGACTATCTGGTCCATAATTAAAGGATCATGTCTGTATCCTTTGCCCATTTTATCCCCAGTCCATAGCACAATGTCTAAGACAGAGTAGATGTTCAATAAATATATGTGTAATTAGTTAATTGACTGGTGATTGGTTACTAGTGACTGGATGAATGAAGAAATAAGAGGATAAATAAGGCAGTATTATATCCTGGAAGGGTCAAGAAGCCAGCTCTTAGACTGAAATAATTAATAACAATATCTGTTAAGTGATGGGTGCTGACTGTGCAAACTAATGGTCATGAGAACCTTCAGTATTTGGGCTTTGAAGAGAGGGTCACAAACACTTAGGAGAGGATAGATGCATCCATGTGGGTAGCTGCTCGTTGTAGACACTGGAAAGAAGACCTGAATCTAGGGAGTGGATCAGGTAAGAGTGAGCCCAAGCCTGGCCAGTGTTGCTCAGTAGTTAAACATTGACCTCTGAACCAGGTTGTCATGGTTCAATTCCCGGTCAGGGCACATGCCTGGGTTTCGGGCTCCATCCTCAATCGGGGGGGCGGGGGGGCATGCAGGAGGCAGTTGGTCAATGATTCTCATTGTTGATGTTTCTATCTCTCTCTCCCTTTCCCTTCCTCTCTGAAATCAACAAAAATATATATTTAAAAAAGAGTGAGCCTAAGCAAGGTGTTTTCTTTTTTCTTTGCCCAAGAAAGTCTACTTAGTTAAAGGAAAAGGGGATGACTCACTGGAGAATAACAAAATTACACACTGGGCAGTAAGAGGAAGGCCACAGGACAGGGTTCCTTCCTACTCCAGAGAGACTAGAGGCAGTAACTGTAGAGTCAACACCGGAGGGGCATTGGACCTTCCTCCTGAGAGATACATGATAGCATCTCAAGTAGATGAAGCTGTAGTTCACTAATCTTTCAGGCTTTGCCTTTTCAGGCAGAACTCCTCAGTGTCATTAAAGCAAGATGAGTTTGAGCCCCTCACTTTGCTGGTAAGTCTCTTCTGATGTATCCAAAGTGTGTCAGCCCACTCCTAATAGTCTTTTCTCTAAAAGGCTTATAAGACATTCAAGTGGGGTAAGACTAGCACACATAGAGCTCAGCTATAACCTCTCTTGTTCTGACCTGAAACATACTCTGGAGCTTGAAATTTCATTAGCCTTGCATTTTGCAAGCCCCGTCAGACCTCAGATTTCTCTACTGTTTCTTTCACTTAACTTTGCTCATGTGCAGCCTGTATATATTTTTTTTCTGTAATTTTCTCTCTGCCAGTAAAGGAAACAGTACTGATTCTGCTTTAACTGTGGGAGAGGCCTCTGTGTGCTCTGTCTTATTTATCATTTCTAAGCCCCCCAGCTCTGTGCTCATTTCTAAGCTATTAATGTCTGATAATGCTTTCCAAGTCAGAACACACAGCTGTATAGTCAAACCCCACGTTCAATTTTGTTTTCTGACACATCACCTGTTTTGAGTTTGAAAGTAAAACTAGATTTGTTCTGAGAAGTTCTCAAGAGAAAGGAAAGGGGGTAATAAAGAAGTTCTCTCCTTTGACCTAACTGCTACCAAACCACTTGGAGGACAAATATTTCCCTGGATCTCTGAAATGAACTCGTAGAAGTTTCAGCTCCTGAGGCAGGTACCATTACAGTTGTTATGTTATTCAAACTTCTGCAAAGCCACTTTTTTTTTTTCTAGAAGGGTGGGAAGATTGTTTGGGGCTAGGCTGGGCTTGGTTTACTTGCTGCTGGTATAAATAGCTCTGAATTGTATTTTCTTACATGCTCAAGTAATCTAACAACCTCAAATTAAAGAACAAAGCAGATCTACTAGTCTTAGGCACAAGCAGACTTTTTTAAAAGCAAAACTGAGTACAATGATAGCTTTCAGAAATTGTGAAAATGTCAATGCAAGAAAATTAACTCTAATATAAGCTTAGCAGTGGAATTTTATTGAAAAAAAAACTTTATCTGAGCATGGACCATTTAAATAGTGAATGTACAAAGTGAAAAACAAGAAAATTACAGAAAGCCATGGCTTACAATAAGAAAAAAAAACAAGTATACTTTAATGATTATAGATTTGAGTTTGGAATATCTTGCCTGATTTTTGTTTCATCACCCCTTTGTCATTGGTCTGATGATGTGGGTAAATATCATGGGTGAATGTCTTTGTGTTTGCTCAGCAGAGAACAGTTGCTATATGTAAATAGGGTGCCTCCTCCATTTGTATGCCTTGGGACATGTATAATAGATTAAGTTAGTTTTGTGCAGAGCAAACAGGTCTGTATTACCAAGAATATGAATAATGTCAGTTTCCATAATTGCTAACATCTGGCTTTCCATAAATCTGTTAAATTGCATGGAAGCAGAATGAGATTTCTGTGTCATAAGTACAGCAATTACATGGAGCTCTGTAGGCAATGTGGTCTTATATTCAAGTCTGAAATCCTTTGATTCTGGAACGACAAAGGCAAATCCAGGTTTTGCACTTTGTTTTTAGTGCTCACACTAGGTGTGTTCATCTTTATGCTCAGGTGTCTTAATTTATGAGAGGAAAACACTGCAAATATGTGTGCAACTTTGTGATGCAAAATGTTGAGAAAGCATACTATAGTTGGGCATTAAATGCCACTTTAGAGATTTTAGAGGAGACCGTAAATTAAATATCCTTCTGTAGCCACTGTTTGTGGATCTGTTGAAATTACTCTCCCAGACAATTTATTTAGTGATTTGTTAATGGGCATTCCTCTGTATTTATATTCAAACATTTGACAAGAAACTGGGATGGGAGGGAGGAGGGTAAGTTGCCTTGCTATTTGAGTGTGTTCCTATTTTGCTGTGTTTATCATAATTTGAACCAAACCCAAGGACTTTTCCACACAAAAACTTCACAATTAAATGTATTCCCTAAAGAAGAGGGTTGTGGTTATGTCTTAGGCTTAGTGAACAACCAGAGAATGAATTTTGGCTCTATAATAGTGTCAGCCTGTAAATTTCCTGAATTTAAGTAATTTAAATAAATACATCAAACATCCTCAGTGTATTACATTGTAGTTGGCACTAAGGAGAGAAAAACGAAAATATTTAGTCTCTGCACTCAATGAGCTTACTAGTTATCTAGGGAGGTGGGTATATTAAACATGTCACTCCTGAGAGATGAATGCAGGAACATCATGGTATATGAAGTACAGAGAAAGCAAAATGTGAATAGTGACTGTCTTGCAGAATGAGGGGTGGTGATATCGGATCACAATTTTGATGAATACATGGCAGTTAAGATAGCACAGGAAGGGAAGTGCTTACCTTTTCAATGAATTACTTATACTCCACCCCATTACAAATGGGCTGAGAAAAAGTAGAGTTAGGAAAAGGGGGAGTACTCAAATAAAAAAAGTCACAGACTGAGGAAACAACATGGTCTGTGTATCACCTATGGCTTTTGAGTGAAAGGGTGAAAGGCAGAAGGTAACTATTAAAGTGTAAGATTGGGGCTTATAGGATTTTCTAGGAGTTTGAACCTTTTATTCTAAGCACCAGAGAACCACTGAGAGGTGTTCAGCAAAGGAGTGACATGGACACATTTGCTTTTAGAGCAAACACCACTCCCATGTGGAAAGTGTTTAGAGCAATGATCCTCATCTGGCTGAACAGAGCCAAGATGTCTGCATGCTACTTTATACCATTTAAATCATTCTGTAGTAGTGGAAACTGTCCACCAGTACTTTTTCAAGGTTCCCTAAATTCTTTTGATTGGGCCCACAATTGAAACTCCAAGAATAAGAGTGAGAAGTGACTAAAGTCAGGGAGACCAGAAAGGAGGCTAATGAAATAGTCCCAGTGATAAGAATGTTGATCTGAGCAAACACAGAGTTTGAGAAAAATCTAAATTTTATTTGTTATGATTATGTATGTAATGAGCCATTGGTCTAGCTATCAATTTACTCTCTATCTATATCTCCTAAACATATAAACTCAACTATAAATGTGATGAGAGAACTATACGATTAAATAATTTAATTGTTTCTTTCAGTAAAAACTGGGGAGTCAGAATATGCAAATGGATCACTTTAGTATTATTCCGCTTAATGCCATTACAGTGGGAATTCGGATGTGAATGGTTAATATGAATTTGCTTCATATTGTGAGATACTTAGCTGAGGAGGTGGGGCTTGAATTTTGTCTAAAATATTTATATTTAATAAATCAAATCCAAAGATTTAGTCAGACTTTATTATGTTATCTACATTTTTATTTTCAAACAACCTTAGATTAAGTGGATATGGTTTTATACAAGAGATAAATGGGGGTCAAAGAGGCTCGATAATATGATCAAGAGCACATAGTGTGATATGTCAAATGTCTTGTATGAAAATATTTATAGTATGCACTCAATTAAATGAAAGATCTTGCTTTCAAATATGACTCCCACACTTTTAATTAGGAGGATTTGGAGTAGTGGAAGATGAGAGAGGTTTTAGGCAGGAACATCATCTAGTAAAATGCTTTGGCAATGACATGGGCATGACCAGGAACAATGAGGAGTAATTGCGGTCTGATTATAGTTAACCTGGAATCTAGGCATCTTAATTTGGGATCATCTCCACAGTTTTCAAAGAAGAAATCATTATTCATCAACTAAATGTCTTGACTGAGGCTGCAGTTGGTGGAACAAAATAAAAAACTAAACCTCAGAATGAATTAGCTTCTAGAAATATTATTGGAATTTCTTAACATCTTCTACTTTGTACCTGGGCTGTGAAGCCAAGTATTATACCAATGCAGTGCCTGCCTTCAGGCAGAAAAGATAGGTCATGTCTCTCTCGTTATTTTTAAGTTACAGTAGTTTCAAAATCTAGCAAACTTTTAGTAATTGTATCATTCTCAAAATTTTAACTAAAAATACTGAAGAAGATTCACATAAGCTCTTATCCTTGAAAATGAGTTGCAATGTCCAGAGGGTAAATCATTGAGAGTAGACAAACCAGAAAATATTATAGTATACTGAAAGGGGGCACAGACTTTTGGATCTTGAGTTGACATGGTATAGTGGGAAGAACTCTAGAGCACCTATCAGAAGCTCCAGGACACAATCCTTGCTCTGACGTGTGCTAGCTGTGTGACCAGTTAGCCATCTCTGCACTTTAGTTTCTTCTTTTGTATCATGTGAATAACTCTTTCATCTTGCAATTAATTATATGGCATAATTCATGAGAAAAAAGGTCTTGAAATACTTTGAAGCAATATATAAAAAATGGCAGCAGTTAAATTTATTTGATGCTTTTGAGCATTTTATTGCTTTGAGCACTTTAGGGGAAAATGCCAGCTGTTAGGTCCGATCAAATAATTGATACCCTCTCCCTTGGGAACTAACCTTTAGGCCACTTCACAAGGGATATTCCACTTGCTTAGACCACATTCCACTTGCTAAGACCATAATCTCTTGCCTCTGGAGTTTCCAGAATCTGGACTTGCAAAGAGAATTCTCTGCCCAGAAAAAACCTGCCTAGAGAACTTTTAAAACCTCTGACTTCCTATCTTTTGGGGCTGGTGCCATTTTGGTGCTCAGCCCATCTGCTATCCAGATGACCTAATACTTTTATAATCCCTCACCACTTTGGCTTTGAGTGTCCCTCCTTTGGTGACCCTAACACCAATGACAATTTTTTTTTAATTTAGCCCATAATCAAGTGCTTGCAACCTTATACATATTTAATATGAAATTTGGGGTGTAGAATAAGTTAATTTACATTGTCCTTATTCTAACTTGTGCTTCTCCTTATCGTCTCATGAGGACAATGTCTTATATGCAAAGAATCTTATGCATAGCAAACGTTTGGCAACAATTTGTTGGAATCAATGTTGTCATTTGAAGGATAATTGAAGGTCATGACAGTAGACTGATCAGTGGAGTAGAATACTCTGATAGACAAATGACCAATGTCTTCAACTAGCATAAATAATGTCATAAATAAGAAAAAGGCTTTCCTTGGATGGTCTCAGAACTAGTACCAAGAAGTAGAATCTACTGCTTAATATATTTCATTTCAACTTAAGGAAGACATTTGTAAGAGTAATTCAGTGATGGAATTGGTTACCTTGTGAGGTAATAGATTGCCTGCTGGGGCTGAACAACTCCCTGGATTATTGTTAAGGTCACCTGAGCTTTTAATGTGGGAGGGCTGACTGGATTTATGTTTTCCTTCCATACCTGGATATCAATGAAAAAAAAAAAAAAGCAAAATAAATGTGTGTCTTTCATCACCATCCACACCATTCCCTACGGTAGCTCTGAGATGTTTTCTCATTTGGTAACATGCTGCTGGCCATTAGGATGGTGAGGCTTGATTAGGAAAGCTCCTCCCAAGAACTGTTCCCTCTTCTTTCATCCTTGGCCCCAGGATCTGCTTGAAGTCTACTGGTTCAGGGTTTCCCTAATTACCCACTTGTTCCTACTCAGGAGTAATCAATCTATTCACATCTTTTCTAAAAGACCCAATTCTCCATAGGGTGCATCTCCACTGTTAAGGATGGTATAGTTCTTGAAACTATTCTAAAGTTAGTACAGAGCTACTACCAGATAATTTAGTAATTGGAGTGCAATAGTTGCAAGTTTAAATCTCAGACCTGCCACTTATTAGCTAAATGACAGTGGGCATGATAATTAACTTCGGTAATGAACCTCAGCTCCATTATTTGCAAAATAGAGATAAGAACAGATCCTCCACCACAAAGCTGCCTGGCAGCATAAATGAGATTATGCATGTGAGCAGCTTGGCACAGTACCTGGCACAAGGTAAATGCTCAGTAATGTTAATTGATGTTATTGTAAGTGATTAGTATTTTCTAATAATTGGCTAGATTCAAAAGCTCTATGATTTCTTTATTGCAGACATTGATGAATGTGCCTTACGAACCCATACCTGCTGGAATGATTCTGCCTGTATCAACCTGGCAGGAGGCTTTGACTGCCTCTGTCCCTCTGGGCCCTCCTGCTCTGGTGACTGCACCCACGGAGGAGGAGTGAAGCACAATGGGCAGGTGTGGACCCTGAAAGAAGATAGGTGTTCTGTCTGTTCCTGCAAGGTAAGATTGATGTATGCTGCAGAACTTGTGATGGTACTTTTTTCTCTTCCTCCCCACTGCTTCCTCCAGCCTCTTGACCCATGGGTGTCCTGTGGTTCCTGAAAAGACTTCTCCTGTTCTAATCCACCCAACAGCTAATGATGATGCTGGGTGGCAGGCATACCTGCTCTTAAGGAAAAGTGAGGTGTGAGCTTGAGAAGGGGCTGCAGGGCCGAGAAGGCAGTTAATCCTCCCAGTGAGGGCCTGCAGTGCCTTTCAGGTTGGTCGGCTGAGAGCTTTAATGGGCCCTCATCCCACACTTATACAGACTTGCTAATTAGAACTAGTCTTTGCCTGAAATGATCACCCGTATGAACTTGCTCCCTTCCGTGGTGACATTATCCAGAAAAGCGAGGCTCAGAGACATGCCTCCAGTGGTCAGAGACAGGCCCCACCTCCATGCTGAACAAATGATAATGATAATATGGAGGCCTCCTCTTAAATGATACATTCCTTGTTGTTCTCAGCGCCATGCTGTTCCTTACATTAAGTTGTTCGGAAGTGACTTTAATGCTTATAGAAATAAAATTCTGTCATCAACTGGTTTTGCTTTATGCTTTTGTAAAATGAGCCTATCAAGTGTTTGATTTCCTTATGCGTTATTTCAGTTTTTGTTGATCTTGCCGATTCAGTTTCCTTTGCTGTAGCTCTTGCATTGTATAGTTATGTCTTTTGGGATGAGGCTGTTTAATCTTGGGCTTTATGGGCATGGGAACCACAAGAAATTACTTGCTGAGTAGCCTCAGAGAGCTGGTCTCCTGAGAAATTCCAACTGCTCCCTAGAAACAGTTTAAAAAGATCTTGAAAAGCTGTAATTCTTTTACCTGCCTTCTAATCGGTCATACCTCCAAGAGACCTGGGACACCTACTTAGGAGAGCTATACCTATTATCAAGTCTTTAGGTCGTTACCCACAACACCCATTTTTCCCCTTATTAATAAACCTAGTTTAGTACATTCAAACTTAGGTCTACTGCCCCCACTTATGGAGCACCACCCATGTTCCAAGCAATCTGTAATTTAAAAACAGTATCACGTTTAATATAGCTCAACTTTGAAAGGTGAGGAAACTGCGTTTCTAAGTCACCAGGCAAATAATGTGTCCTAAATATCACAAGATGTAAATGTTTAAGCTGGGACTTGAATTCCACTTGCTTGCCCCCAATTTCATAGTTTTCTCATCTTGCCTTATGTCCTATAACACTCTACAGATGATATGGTGATGTAATTGGCATATAGAAAACCAATTAAGCAATCAGTCAATCCAACTTGCCTCAGCTCAAACTCCCAATTCAGTACTAAATTAATGAATGTATGGGACATTTTCCATTAAGAAGTTTTCAAGTTATTAAGTACAAATATTAAACCATGTGGCACTGATTCAAAAGCAAAACATTTTTAAGAGAAGAGAAGCTTGTGCATTGGACGAGCTGAGTATGGCTTATGGAAGGGATTGGCACTTAGGTCTCCCTGCAAGCAAAATGTAGAAAATTTCCTATACTAGATCTATTCTAGAAAATATTGTTTTTCTAAACTGTAGAGGATGATCACAACCTGACCCCATCTTTATTTGATGCCCTCTAGATCCCCAGGCCCTGGAATCGGCAAAACATTTTAGTTGAATCTTGATTAGGGTAAAACCAACATTTCTTTTTCAGTTTTTGTTTTATTTAAGTCCATGATAAAGCATGGGACTTATCAATCATTTAAAGTTTTCCAAAGCTTCATTAACTGTGCTAACAACCCAACCAGCCTACGTTGATTTATTCTAATTTTCACTTGTAGAGTTCCTTTTAAGTCTTAAGAGAATTAGACTGAAGTTGCCACAGTATTTTTAATCTTAATTTGTTAATATAATGCCAGCCCCATCGCCACTGTCTCCTTTATAAAGTACTAGGCAGATTTCTTTTCATACATATTTTTTCTTTCTAGTTGGATTTATTATTCATTAATAGTATATCTTTCAGGAGGTTGTGGAGGATAAACAAAGTCTTATTTAATGAGCTGAATAAAGACCCTTAAATCAAATTCTATAAATAATCATCAAAAAAGAATTTATTTGTGACTCTTCTTGTTTGTTTTCATTATTTATAGTTGAAGGTGTTCCATTATGATTTTTTAAATTGTTTTTCAATTACAGTTTATATGCAATACTATATTAGATTCAGGTATATAACAGTGAATAAACATTTATATAACTTATGAAGTGATTGCCCTGGTAAGTCTAGAACTCATCTGACACCATACATAGTGATTACACTATTATTGAGTACTAGAGGCCTGATGCACGAATTCATGCATGGGTGGGGTCCCTCTGAGTGGCCTGCAGGGATCGGGCTGAAACCCACAGTCCAATACTGCCTGCAGCTCCTACCTGCCTCACCTGCTCATCCAGGCCCCACTGTACCTGCTGTGGGCTCAAACCTGCTCAAGCCCAATCAGTCCCATCAATTAGGAGCGGCTCATGCTCCTGCATCAGTGCTTGCCAGCCCTAGGTCTGGCACCCTCCCAAGGGGAGTGGCCTACAAGATGTGCTGAAACTGGCTCTCCAACATCTCCTGAGGGGTCTCAGATTGTGAGAGGGCACAGGCCAGGCTGAGGGACCCCACCGGTGCACGATTGGGCTGGGAAGGGACTGCAGGAGGGCTCCAGAACGTGTCCAGTCCATCTCGCTCAGTTCTAATCGGCCAGACACCAGCAGCAAGCGAACCTACTGGTCTGGTCGGAGCATCTGCCCCTTAGTAGTCAGTGCACATCATAGCGAGTGGTTGAGCAGCCTTAGCATATCATTAGCATATCAAGCTTTGATTGATTGGTTGTTCTGCCATTTGGTCTATTTGCATATTACCCTTTTATTATATAGGATACTCCCTGTGCTGTACTTTAAATTCCTGTGATTATCTTTATAACTGGCAATTTCTATTTCTTAATCCCTTCTCCTTTTTCATCTATCCTCCAAATTCCCTCCTATCAGACAACCATCTGTTTTTAGTTTATTTATATTGGTTTTTTTATTCCACAATAAGTAAAATAATATGTTATTTGTCTTTATCTGTCTGATTTAATAGTACAATACCCTCTAGGTCCATCCATGTTGCAAATGGCAAATATTGGCAAATATTTTTGTCCATTAAGTAGGTTGTTTGATGGAATCCTTGGCTGTGTAAAACTTTTTAGTTTCATATAGTCCTATTTGTTTATTTTCCTTTTGTTTCCCTTGCCCAAGGAAACATATCCAAAAAAAATATTGCTAAGAGCAATGTCAAAGAGTGTACTGCCAATGTTCTCTTTTAGGAATTTTATGGTTTTGAGCCTTACATTTAAGTCTTTGGTCCACTTTGAGTTTATTCTTGTATACAGTATAAGAAAGTGATCTATTTTTATTATTTTGCATGTATCTGTGCATTTTCTCAGTATCATTTATTGAAGAGACTGGCTTTACCCCATTGTATATTCTTGTTTCCTTTTTCATAGATTTATTGATCATATAGGCATGGGTTTATTTTCTGCCTTCTCTATTCTGCATTGACCCATGGGTCATTTTTTTTATGCCTTTCCTGTTCTGTTTTGACTACTACAGACTTGTAGTAGTTTAATATCAAGTGGTGTGATACCTCCAACTTTGTCCTTTTTTCTGAAGATTGTTTTGAGTATTTGGGTTTTTTTATGGCTCCATATAATTTTTAGGATTATTTGTTCCACTTTTGTGAAAAATGGCATTCGTATTTTGACAGGGATTTTATTGAATCAGTATTGCTTTGGGAAGTATAGACATTTTAATTCTTCCTATCCATAAGCATAGTATACCCTTCCACTTATTTTATTCTTTTACAATTTCTTTCTTCAGTGTCTTATAATTTTCTAAGTATAGGTCTTTTACCACCTTGGTTAAATTTATTCTTAGGTATTTTATTTCTCTTGATACAATTGTAAATTGGATTGTTTTCTTAAAGTCTTTTTCTGATAGTTGATTATTGGTGCATATAAATGCAACTGATTTCCAAATATTAATTTTGTGTCCTGCTATTTTACTGAATTCATTTATTCTAATATTTCTTTGTGTGGATTCTTTGGGATTCTCTATAGATAATATCATGTCATCTGCAAATAATGACAGTTTTACTTTTTCCTTTTCAATTCGAATGTCTATTACTTATTTATTTTATTTTATTTTTTTTTAAATATATTTTATTGATTTTTTTACAGAGAGGAAGGGAGAGATATAGTTAGAAACATCGATGAGAGAGAAACATCGATCAGCTGCCTCCTGCACATCTCCTACTGGGGATATGCCCGCAACCCAGGTACATGCCCTTGACCGGAATCGAACCTGGGACCTTTCAGTCCGCAGGCCGACGCTCTATCCACTGAGCCAAACCGGTTTCGGCTACTTATTTATTTTTATTGTTGTTTGATTGCTATGGCTAGAACTTCCAATATCTTGTTAAATAAAAGATATCCCTTTTCTTGTTCCTAGCTTTAAAGAAAAAGCTTTTGGCTTTCCACTGTTGAATATGATGTTAGCTGTGTGTTTGGCATTTATGGCCTTTATTACATTGAGTTATATTCTGTTTATTCCCACTTTCCTAAGAGTTTTCATCATAAATCGGTATTGGATTCTGTCAAATGTTAAATTCTGCATCTATGGATGGGATTATATGATATTTATCCTTCATTTTATTTATGTGTTGTATCATGTTAATCAATTTGTAGATATTGATCCTGGCTGACATCCCAGGAATAAGTCCTACTTGATCACGGTATATGATCTTTTTCATGTATTGTTGAATTTGATTTGCTAATATTTTGTTGAGGATTTTTGCATCTATGTTCATCATGGACATTGTTCTGAAAATTTTTGTAGTGTTTTTTTTGTTTGTTTGTTTTTGTTTGTTTGTGTGTGTGTGTGTGTGTGTGTGTGTGTGTGTGTGTGTTTTAATCTGTATAATGCTAGCTTTGTAAAATGAGCTTAGTAGTTTTCCTTCCATCTCAATTTTTTGGAATAGTTTTAGAAGAATAGGTATTAATTCTTCTTTAAATGTTTGGTAAAATTCACCTGTGAAGCCATGTGGTCTGGATCTTTTATTTGTTGGGAGTTTTTTTTATTACGGATTTAATTTTATTAAAGTTATCATTCTCTTCAGATTTTTGTTCTTCCTGATTCATCTTTGAAAGATTGGTATGTTTCTAGAAATTTATAAATTTTTCCAGGTTTTCCAATTTGTTGACATATACTAGTAATTGTTTGTATTTCCTCATAATTCATTGCATTTCTGTTGTGATAGTTGTCACTTATCTTTTATTTCTTATTTTACTTACTCTGGCCCTCTCTCTTTTTTTCTTGATGAATCTGACTAAAGTTTTATCAGTTTTATCTTTTCAAAGAACCAATTCATGGTTTCATTAATATTTCTATTGTGGTTTGTTTGTTGTTGTTTATTTTGCCAATCTTTATTACTTCCTTCTTTCTACTCATTTTGGGCTTTGTTTGTTCTTTTTTATTTTTGATAGTTCTTTAGATGTACATTAGAGATTTCTCTTGTTTCTTGAGATAGGCCTGTATTATTATAAATGTCCCTTTCTTCTGCTGTGTCCTATATATTTGGGGTGGTTTTGTTTTCATTTTCATTTGTATCAAGATATCTTTTGATTTCTCCCTTAATCTCATTGTTTACCCATTCAACATTTAGTAGCATTTTATTTAGCCTTCACATATTTGTGTGTGTTTCAGCTTTCTTCCTAGAACTGATTTCTAATTTCATACCATTGTGATGAAAGAAGATGCTTGATAGGACTTCATTCTTCTTAAATTTATTGAGACTTGTTTTGTGGCCTAACATGTGGTTTTACCTGAAAAATGTTCTATGTGCGCTTGAAAAAAATGTATTCTTTTGGGTGAAGTGATGTAAAAATATCAATTATGTGCATAGGTTCTATTTGTGTCAATAAGGCTACTGCTTTCTTCTTGATTTTCTGTTTGGATGATCTATCCATTGATAACTATGGTATGTTAAAGTTCCCTAGTGTATATTTCTATTACTGCCTATCTCTCCCTTTATGTCTGTCAATATTTGCTTTATATATTCAGCTGCTCCTACATTGGGTGTGCAAATGTTTATGGGAGTTATATCCTTTTGTTGGCTTGATCCCTTTATCATTATGAAATGCCATTCTTTGTCTGTTATAGCCCCTTTTAAAAGTCTATTTTGTCCCATAAGTATTGCTACCCCTACACCAGCTTATTTTGTTTTCATTTCTAGTTGCATAAAAGATTTTTTCCATCCTTTTACTTTCAGTCTGTGTTCCTTTTTATCTGAAGTGGGTCTCTCATAGGCAGTATATGTATTCTGCTGGAAGTAGTAGGTGTTGTTCTGTTCTATTCTAATTTGATAAGAAAAAAAAATCTCCATTGCCCTAACCGGTTTGGCTCAGTGGATAGAGCATTGGCCTGCAGACTGAAGGGTCCCAGGTTTGATTCCGGTCAAGGGCATGTACCTTGGTTGCAGGCACATCCCCAATAGGGGGTGTGCAGAAGGCAGCTGATCAATGTTTCTCTTTCATTGATGTTTCTAACTCTCTATCCCTCTCCCTTCCTCTCTGTAAAAAAAATCAATTAAATACATTTTAAAAAATCTCCAGTACTTAATCAGCCAAATTGACTATTTTGGAGGCTAAGAAATAAAATCAAGGTTGGGATATAAAATACTGGCGTTTTAATCGTATCAAATTCAAGTAAAACCAAATCACACAAGCCAACACAGGGTCAATGCTTACTAAAAAACAAACAAACAAAAAAAACAAATAAAACAGGGTCAGCATTCTTTTCAAAGGCCACTTTCCCCTTGAGAGTCAACATTACCAGATTAGTGTTTCATACTGATTGAAAAAAAGTTCTTGAAATATGTCCAATGCTGAATGGAGTTCAAAGATAAAGGTATGCTGACACAGTGGATTTGGGCTTTTATTTAGATGCTTTGTGCTTCCTTGGCAGGGACAATGATTTTGTGCACCTTTTGGCCATGTAATTGATTAGGCACAGAATGATTGCTGTATTGTTTAGAACCCATGTTTCTCCAGCATTATCCATACCACAGAAACCCAGATTGAAAAATAGTCCTTCTCTGAGCTTGATTCTTAAATCTTAGTTACAGTTCAACTTCTTTTCATAGATACCCATGTGTGGCTCTTTTATTCAAAAATTTATCCATGGCCTTAGGAAGACATCTTTATTTTCCACATGGGAAGATGGAGAGATCTCAGGTTTATTAGATTCCGGTAAATGCAGTGTTTTTATATTGGAGATCACAGAGATGATTAGTCAAATGGAAACACAATTAACCAACTGTCGTGCCATGGTAAAGTCATGAACAGTTTGCTGTGGGAACATAGGGTGGGGAAGTAGGTTCTATTCTGGGAGGATGAAGAATGGAATAGGGAATGACTTCACAGAGAAGGTGACCTTTGAGTAAGACCTTAACACATAAGAAATTTAACCAATTAGAGATGTAGGAAAGTGAATCTCAAACAGAGAAAGCAGCAAGAAGAAAGATACAAAAGCATAACAATATCTGTTGTGCTAAGGGAAATCTGAAGTGAATGATGAGATTAGAATATCAGGAGTAAGTAAAGTCTGAGAAAGATATAATTGGTGATGAGCCTGGAGATAAATGCTGGCAGGACAGTGTTGGGCCATGGAATTTAGGCTTTATCCTATGGGAGGCAGAGGATCATGAGAGTGTTTTCATATAGGATTGGCATGGCCCAATCAAAGCCTGATTGACAGAATGAGGGAAACACCAAAGAGATCAAATCTAAATGGAGAGATATCACATAGGCTGAAGTAAAGGCTCAGGAGAGGAAAGAAAAGAACCTGAAAGATGGATAGAGACGTAAGGTCACATGAAATATAATGCAGAAATGAAATGACGGGTCCTGATGGATGATGATGTCATACACTCAGCCTCTGTCATGATGTGTGCCTTCATTCTGTGAGCACAGAGAAAGCTTCAGAGTGGCACTGCTGAGACTTAGCTGCCCTTTTCCTGGGGGAAAAGAGTTCAGGTGCCACAGACAAGAGAAAGAACCAGGGTTTGCCCTTTAGGCTTGCATGCACTTGATAAATGTTAGGTATTCTAGTACCTACATTTACTCTCACACCTACACCTTTCCCCACTGCTATCATTAGTAACTGGAAAATCCAGTGGGAGAAAGAGAACAATATACTAAGAACAGATTTCATTTCTGTGCTTTGTACAGTGTTTTTTTTAATTAAAAAGAGAAGTGAATAGCACCCATCCCAAAACAAAATATAATACTGAAGACCTGAGCAATACCAGGTCTTGAATTTTTCTGGGAATTCCAGAGATGGGTAGGTAGGTAAATGCATACCATAAATAACCATTCACCCATCACATCATAATAAAGTCAGGGCCAAATTGCTGTGGCAACACAGAAGGGGGGAAGCAAAGTGAGGAAGACCTTTGACACAAGATTGTCTAGAATGCTGGCCTTTCACCTGCCCTCATATAAGTCTTTGCCCTGCAACTGAAGAAGATGGCCATGGTAGGGCTCCTTCACTTCCTTCAGGCAAGGAGAGAATAACCCTGTCTGCACGGAGTAATATAGTCCTTCCATTCTCCACACTCATAGCGTAAAGAACAGGGATGAGTCAGATTGTGCCTGGGGCCATGGTAGAGGTTAGTTTTCTGGAATCCTGCAACCTACTCATTAAAAGAAAAATGCTTTTCTTTGTTCTCTAAGCCTAACATGCAGCATTGTCAATACCTTCCTGGCTAGGGTGTTCTTGATGGTAGAAGTTGGCTGTATGAGCTCTAAGATTATTTTCTTTTCTTTGAAAGATGAACATATTGCCTATTTTAGTTCTGCCCTTAAAACTCTAGTTTCGTCAGGAAACAGGGTCTCCATGTCTATTCCCCCAACTCCATCTTCCTACTGTGCTGTCTCAAATCCTTTCTTTTCATCGCAGGAGCTTGAGGGTTACACCATGCTAATTCCCTAATTGACTGGACACTTTGGTTCTCCATCAGTGATTCTCAAACTTTCCCTTACCAGAATGACCTGGAGGGCTGGTGAAACATTGATCACTGACTTACTCTCAGACACTTTGATTCAGTAGGTCTGGGTTGGGGCACAGTTTGCTTTTCTGACTAGTTCCTGGGAGATTCTAATGGTGCTGGTCAGAGGACTGCACTTTGAGAACCAAGCCCCAAGAACCCTTCTTATCTCAGTTTGTCTGAAATCATTTTTTCCTACCCTCTCGCCTCCTTATGATATAAAATCATTATTATAAAATTCCAGATTGGGATCTAGTTCCTGTTTTGTTATTACATGGGACAGTCATTTCCTCTCTCTGGGCCTGGTTCCCTCTTCATTAGAGTGAGACAGTTGTATTAAATGATGGCTAAAGGTTTTCAACCCTATGAGCTAATTAAAGAGGACTAACAGATTAGTTTGTGGGAGTAACCTGAAGGAATAATTAATATTTTATAAATCATTTGGATATCACAGTTTAATAAATTTATATCTGAGGAGGTAGAACAGATGTGTCAATAGTACCATGCCTAATTGTATACTTTATATTAGGGGTCAAATCACTTTTTCTGTGAAGGGCCAGATAAGCTTTGCTTACTGTAAGGTTTCTGTCTCAAATATTCAATTCTGACATTGTTATGTGAAAGCAGCTACAGTCAGTATGTAAATGAATAAGGGAAGCTATGTTCCAATAAAACTTTATTATCGAATCAGGTGACTGTCTAAATTTGGACTCTGGGTGGCAACTTTGCCAAACCCTGCTTTATATTATTATTCAATTTACATAAATAATTTTACCTAAGTCCACCTTCTGGATTTAAAAGTTCTGAAATTCTGGCAGAAAGAAAACTAGTAATAATTATGCAATCTGAAGTAAGTGTATCAATGTGTGGACTATTCAGTAATAAAATGTGTAATTTACATAATAAAATCTGTAATTTTCTGATACAGAGTAAGAATAAATTAGTTTTTTATTTGCTAGGGAAGTGTGTGTTCCTGCTTTTTAAAATTCAGAAGTAATTTAAATATTACAATACTTATTAGTTGTTTATAGCAGAACTTTCAGTATAAAACTGCATACATGCATTTAGATCCTATGGTAGAAGGGTTGGAAAATACATCTTTGGCATTTAAGTGGGGATTGTTCTGGCCTCTCCAGCTGGGGTAAAGGTCAAGCTCTGAGAATGACCCCAGGGATCATGGCAAGAAGAATTACTCACCCTCAGTTGGAACCATTCTCTTGCCAAATTTGGATTCTAGTGCAATTGTGCTCTGTGAGCTGAGGTTTTATAATGGCTTTCTCATTGAATTAATGAAGTCACCTGTGACATTTTCATTATTAAAAATGATTTTCTTGACAGTTACCCTGTAATTTAAAGCCAAAGTGAACATAGCCATTGTTCTGAGCATGTTAGAGACCAAGAGGGGCCCATTTGGCATTTTCACATAATTGATGAGATGTGAAATTGCTTTATTTTACACTAAGCTGGAGGCTATTCGCTTATTCTTATTCATCCTTTTAGTCTGCACATTGGGAGAATCCTGACACTCTGATTGGGTCTCATTGCCTATTGTATAGCAGCCACTTCTAAAAGAATCTATTTCTGTGTTCCTGGTACTCATGGATATAGCCATGCAGGGTCCTGAAGCCTGGTCCTTCTGTATTTGAGGGAGAGTAATATTGTGCCCGCTGAGCTGACCACATCGTATCATGTCATAGCTATTATTGCTTTTCTTAGCTTCTGTTGATTAAAGTAAACCCTTAGGGAGTAATTTAGACAATGGGTACATGAACAAAATATATTAGTGAGCTAAATATAATGGTATATGAGCTATAAGCTATTATTCTATTGGGAGATCCCTAGGATAGACACTTCTTTGTTCAGACTAGCTGAATTCTGATTGCTTAACTAGAGTCTCTTGCTCTCTTTCCACAAACACATATACATGAATATGTGTATATAGGCATGTGCATATATATATGTTATTATGTGAAGTTTCCCAGGGGCCAAGAGACCAGAAAGGGGCTGTCAACTCCAGCATTACATTATAAGTTTCTTAAGAGAATATACATAAGTTCATCTTGCTTGGTGACAAGATGACATAGATATCAGCTGCACCACTGCAGAATGTTCTAAGAGGACAGGGCAGAATGGGTGGGGTACTGGGGTGTCACTCACCTCAGATAAGAGGAAAAACACCTTCCATGCTTTCCCAGGGTAAGGCAAAAGACTGTTGCAGGAACCAGCACCCTGTGGGGCACAGGGAGGGGTCAATCAGGCTGTCTTTGTGGGGATTTAAGGGAAACAATCTGTATTCTGCCCGGATCCAGGTGGCTGGTCCGGCTGTGCTCAGACAGTGGTCACATCATGGAATGATCTTTCTACCACTTACGTATAAATCTTGCATCCTGTAATATTTTGGAACATTATGATTTCTTGACATTTTTATTTTAATTTATTGGAGTAACATTGATTAATAACATTACATAAATTTCAGGCTTACAACTTTATAACATATCATCTGTATATTCTATTGTGTGCTCACCAACTGAAGTCTGGTCTCCTGTCACCATGTATTTAACTCCCTTTACCCGCTTTGTCCTTCCCCTACCCCCTTCTCAGGTAATCAACATATTGCTGTCTGTATCTATGAAGTTTTTTTGTTTGTTCCTTTGTGGCTTTTTGTTTTATATACCATATATGACTGAAATAATATGGCTCTTGCTCTTTTCCATATGACTTATTTCACTTACCATGATACTCTAAGATCCATCTATTTTGTCGCACATGGCAATATTTCTTCTTTCTTCTGTCTAAGTAGTATTTTATTGAATATATGTACCATTTTTTTCTTCATTCATCCCTCCATCAAAGGACACTGAAATTGTTTCCATATCATGGCTATTGTTAATAAACCTGCAATGAACATAGGAGTATATATATACAACAGATGTTTTCCAATTGTTCAGATAGATGCCAAGAAGAGAGCTTGCTGGTTAATATGGTAGCAATATACTTAATTTTTTGAGGAACCAGCATACTGTTTTCCATAGTGGCTACACCAATTTACATTTCCACCAGCAGTGTGCAGTGCAAGGATTCCCTTTTCTCTACATCCTCACCAACACTCATTTCTTATCTTATTGATAACTAGGGGTCCCTTGGCCTGGCCTTCAAGCCCTGCCTTACCCACCACTTCATCAGGCTCCAACCCGTTGTCTGTGTCGAATTTGCAGGCAGCTGGGAGGAACTTGAGCCCAGGCTGGGTGCTGCACTGCTCCTGTTCATCGGGTGTGCAGCGGCGCTCGCCAGCCATCAGCCTGGCGTCTGGCGCCCGTCTGTCAGCTGAGTGGCACTCCTGCTGTCGGAGCACACTGACCACCAGGGGGCAGTTCCTGCATTGAGCATCTGACCCCTGGTGGTCAGTGTGTGTCCTAGCTACTGGCTGGTCATCCAGTCACTTAGGCTTTTATATATATAGACTAGAGGCCTGGTGCATGAAATTCGTGCACTGGAGGTGGGGTCCCTCAGCCCAGTTTGTGCCCTCTCTCAGTCCGGGACCCCTCGGGGGATGTCCGTCTGCCAGCTTAAGCCAGATACCCCCAGGGATCGGGCCTAAGCCAGCAGTCAGACATCCCTCTCACAGTCCGGGGCTCTTGTAGTCCTGGACACCCCACTCCTTACCGCCTGCCTTCAGCAGACGCTGGAGAGGCTCCCACCACTGCCACTGCGCTCGCCAGCCATAAGCCAGGCTTCTGGCTGAGCAGTGCTCCCCCTGTGGAAGCGCACTGAACACCAGGGGGCAGCTCCTGCATTGAGCATCTGGCCCCTGATGGTTTGTGTGTGTAATAGCGACAGTCATTCTGCCGTTCAGCTGATTTGCATATTAGGGTTTTATTATTTAGGATAGCCATTCTGACAGGTGATATCTCATTATGGTTTTGATTTGCATTTCCCTTATAATTAGTTAGGTTGAGCATCTTTTCATATATTTGTTGGCCATCTGTATGTCCTCCTTAGAAAATTGTCTCTTCGGGTCCTTTGCTCATTTTTTATTTTTTTTCATTTTTTTAAAATTTAAATTTAACAGAGTGACATTGGTTAATGAAAATATATAATAAAGAACTCATACATCTCAACAACAAAATAAAACAATTATTTTTTAATCGGATTGTTTTATTTTATTGTTGAAATGTATGTGTTCTTTATATATTTTGCATATTAGCTACTTATTAGATTCTAATAGTTTTTAATATTCTATATTTATAGTTGCATCTTCTGCAAAAAGTGACAGTTTTACTTATTCATTTCCAATTTGGGTGCCTTTTCTTTCTTTCTGTGGCCTGATTGTTCTAGCTAGGACTTCCAGCACTATGATAAATAACAGTGGAAAGAGTGGGCATCTTGTCTTGTTCCTTATCTAAATGGAGGCCACCAGTCTATGTCTCTATCTTTCCCTTCCCTTCCACCATTTCCAAAGAAAAATCAGTGGAAAAAGTATTCTCAGGTGAGTATTAACATCAACAGCAAAAGTATCGATTAAGTCAATTTGGTCTAATATGTCATGTAAGATCAATATTTCCTTAATGACTGTCTTTTAGGTGATCTATCCATTGCTGTCATTGGGATATTCAGGTCCTCTACTATAATTGTGTGTTTTTTTTCACTTTCTCTCTTTAGTAATTTTTTTAATATATTGTGATACTCCCAAGTTGGGTGCAAATATATTGATGTTATGTCATCTAGATGAATTGTCATCTTTATCATTATAAACTGCCTATTTTTGTCTCTTGTTACTTTTTGTTTGTATCTTGAAATCTACTTTGTCTAAGTACCCCCACACCCACTTTTCTCTGGAGGCTATTTGCTTAAAGTATCTTCCATGACTTCACTTTGTTGAACCTATGTTTGTCTTTGGAGCTGAGATGAGTGTCCTGTTGGTGACATAATTAGATCTTGTTTTTTTAATCTATCTTGCTACTCTGTGCCTCTGGATAGATGAACTTAGTTCTGTGCCTTTTGATTGATGAACTTAGTTCATTTACATTTAGGATAATTGTTGATATATGAGGACTTACTATAGCTATTTTATCTTTTGTTTTGTTTTCTGGTTGCTCTGTATCTCTATTTTTTTTTCTCTAGTGATTCTGTCTTCTATTGTAATTTGATGGTTTTTCTCTCATTTTTTCTGTGTGTTTTGTGTCTTAGCTCTGGAATTTTGTTTTGTTGCCATTATGTTTGTGTAAAATGTCTCATACATACAATAATCCTTTTTCTTCTAATTGCTGTGTATCTTCATCACCTGTACCTGCTCAGTCCTTTTCCTCCACCCCTTTGATGATTTTGTCACAAATTATCCCTTTTTATGTTGTGTATTCATTATCAAATTACTGTAGTTACATTTTTAATGCTCTTTCCCACTTTAACCTTTATGTTGTAATTGTTTAGTAATTTATTTTGAAGTAGATTTGCAGTTTCCAATAATTTTGTCTTTGGTTTCTAGTAAGAGAGCTCCTCTCAACATATCTTGTAATGGAGTTCTTGTAGTGGCTAATTCTTTTACCTGGAAAGCCTTCATTTCTCATATATCGTTGAGTTTCTTTGTGACTGCAATCTTGAGTTCTCTGTTATTTAAACCACAGTAGCTCATGCCTCTGAGCTTGGTTTCTAGACACTTTTTATTTTCTTACATTACTCCAGTATAACCTTGGTTGTTCTCGGTATTTGATGGATTGCTTCACTGTCAGTGCATTTGGAGGTAGTGCTCTCTTTTCTTGTGTAAATGCTGGTTTGCTCAATAATTCAGCAGGTTGGTAAGGAGAGTGCTTTATTGGTTTTTAGTGGGTGTTATTATAGCACACGTTTTTGTGTTTCTTGGATCTTGGTGTAGCTGCTTTGCTTTGGTTAAGAAGAGTGCCTCATATTCACCTTGATGGTTTGTGTGCTGTCTGTGACCAGCTCAACTCAGTTATGGGGCACCACCATTGTGGTGGGGGAATATGGAAGGTGGTGAAGAACCGATTTGCTAAGTCCCAGAGCTACCTTCTTTTGCAGCTGTTTTTGGCTTTGCCAAGGCCTTTGGGGAAGAAGAGGCAGGTTCACGATCTAGTGGCTCTACCCTCTTTGGGTTATGGCTTTTGTCTCCACCTTTTTGTTTAAAGCTTCCCAACCATGTTTACCCAGTTCTATATGATGAGGAGGACAGGAAGGGAGATGGAAACTGCTTCTGCCCTTTTTACACTCCAGACCATAGTGTAAGGGCTGTAGCCAACTCCTCTCCCACTACTGCACTCACTGAAGCCATGGTAGCCATCATCACTGCCCTCCATCTGTTCTAATACACCCATCTTTAGATTCCCTGAGGCATAGAGCTCTCGGGTGTGTTTGTGTTAAAGTTATCCAAATTGTAAATTTAAGGGAAGGAACAATGGAGTCTCATTCTGCTGTGATGCTGATGTCACTCCCTATTTCTTACGATTTCTTATATAATAGATCCGGTGCATAGAATTTGAGAGAGCATTTTTCAACCTGTTAAGTTATTATATATGTAGCTAGCATATTTCCTTTTCATTCTCCATAAAGAGTGTAAAGATTTCCACTCTAGTTGACTGTAAGCTTATATCAGTAAGTCCTGTCTTATTCAACACTGTTATTGATGAAGTAAATGAAGACCCTGAGGGAAGGTCCATCAAGTTTACAGATGTCACTAAGCTGTGAAGAAGGACAAAATATGGTGGATGACAGAAACAACATTTAGAAATCATTGTGACAGGCAGCAGAGATGAAATGGATCTAACAAGGTGAAATACAATATGGATAAACATCAAGTCTTACACATTCTGCCCCCAAACAACCAACTGCGCAAGATGGGATAGGGCTTACTGGGGTTTCAGTCTTCATTAAGCTCAATATAAGTCAACACTGTGACAAACCAGAGTAAGTAAGAAAGTACAGCACTTAAAATAAGAGGACCATGAATCCCACTTCACTCTGTGTTGGTCAGACCATTACTGAAGAATTTTTTTTAGTTCTCTAATTGAGCTACTTTTTTTGAGAAATAGAGATATAAATTTCTACTCTACATAATTATTAGGATTATTACATTTAATTATTAGGATTAAATGGGATAATGCATAGAAAAGATAGCACGATGTGTGGTACAAAATAAGTGTTGATACATTACTTACAAAATAAGTAATGGTACATTAGTAATATTATTGGAAATACTCAAAATTGTTGAAGAAGGCAACTATAATTGATTTCAAAATTATGGGAACTGGTCAAAACATTGGAGATCTTTAATCCAGAAATGAGATCATTCAGTGGATACATAAATGCTTTCTTTTAAAAACAGAAGAGCTGAAATGTAACAGATGGGTTGGTAGTTCTATGATTACCAAGGCTATGAACAAGGATCAATGATTACAGGCAACAAAAAGTCCAATTTTTATCATTCGGACATGTACAGAGACATATACTTTAAATGACTTTCATAACAGTGAGTTCCTGGAGACTGGAGAGGTTCAATCACAGGCTTGATGACTTTTGAATATTTTTGCCTTAGGAAGGATTAAAGGATAGGTCAGAGGTTTCATTATGTGTCCTTTAAGGTACCCTTGGCCCTGAGATTCTATGGTTTTGAAAACACCCAGCAAAGCCGTTATAATCATAAATGGTTGACCACAGATCTCACCTTACATTTTTAGCTTCCTTGTATGAGGTGAAAAGTTACTATGAACAACAGACATAAAAGAGATATGCTGAAAATTGTTCAGTCTTAATATTTGAGCGCTGTTGACTCTCAGTTCTTTAAAAGTATCATTATAAAGTACCTTTATAATTTCAGAGCTATTACTGCAGAAATTTAACTGTGTTTATAATTTGGGGACCTAACTGCATTAAGGTGGCACCCGATTATGGCCTCCGGCAATAACCTAAAGACTGTCTTGTAGAAGAGAGGTTGTTATGAAATCAGAAGACCTGGTGCTGCGTAGAGAATCACTACCTCTGTGATACTGAATGACATTTAACCCCTCTGGGCCTCAGTTGCTTCTCCTGCAAAAAGGGATGGTCAGACTTCCTCCCAGAGTTGAGGCAGAGATAAAATTAGATGAATGCATTTGAAAGTGTTAGTCAGTATCATTATGAACTGGGAAAAGTACAATATCATGATTTTGAACTCAAATGAGTTCTTGCTCATATTTGCGTTCTTATCTGTTTATTTTTTTGAAACTCTTTTTTTTTTCCTAACTGTTCTTAGAAATGATACTTCTAGAAATATGATTACTAAAAAACACTTAGAAAAAGGTTTCAAAAAATATACTGACCTTTTTTTTAGAAAAAAGTTGCAAATGTCTCCATTTTCACTCGCGCCACTTTGCAGGCAAAGTCAGGGAAAGAAAAGGGCATGTGTATGAAAGACGCACCTGTGCATCTGTTTTGAAAATCAGGAGGCAGCCAGGGGCACACCGTGACTGTAAGAAATGCTTCCTATGAGCTCTCTAAAGCCTGAGGTTTGATTTTCATCCTGCAGCCCTCATGATGACACCTCCTTAACCTCATTTCTAAACAGGACGGGAAGATATTCTGCCGACGGACAGCTTGTGATTGCCAGAATCCAAGCGTGGACCTTTTCTGTTGCCCGGAGTGTGACACCAGGGTCACGAGTCAGTGTTTAGATCAAAATGGACACAAGCTCTATCGAAGTGGAGACAACTGGACGCACAGCTGCCAGCAGTGCCGGTGCCTGGTATGTCGGCTTCCTTCCGAGGGGGTTAGCCTGTTCCTCTTGAGGGTGGCCCGTGGGCTTTAGTTTCCTGCTGTTAGCAATCCTGCGCAGGGAGTTGTGGGTTCTGTCGCTAACTAAGGAGTACGTGCTCTGCCTGAAGACACTCAGATTCCACTATTTAAACACTGTGCAAGACAAAAAAAAAACCATAATTATGGGACACATTTGACCCAAGTTACTATGTTAGCTCCACAACTGCTACTTTTTAGCAAATCCATATCATGAAAAATCCCTTTTTGATAAAACGTTCCAAAACCTTGACTTATCATTCTTATAGAGCCAAATCTTTCATTTCTTGGGACATACCCATTAAAGTTCCAATATGGGAGAGCACATAAATGTCAGGGATTGAGTCATGAAGCTGAGAATCCAACCCTGGTTCTCCCTTGTGCTAGCTCTGTGTGATTAACTTGGGCAAGTGTTAGCATTTCACTAATCAATTCTTACAAATGTCAATGTACGAAAATGGAGGAACATTACCTATTTTGTAGGGCTGTTATGAATATTAGAGAATAGGTGAAGGGGGATATAATATTTGTCACATAGAAGGTACCTACTGCACAATAATTCCTATTGTTCATATTTCCTAGTTTGAAAACATGTGTTTCAGATGCTAAACCTTCATGTAGAAAAAAAAATGCTAATTTGGATTTTAATATTGGGATAATAATGGTATAATCAGATTTGAGATAGTCCAGAGAAAATGCTTAATTTCTGTTTTAAATTATACTATAAACAAAGATTTCCAAGAATGTAAAGACTGTTGGGATACTTTATTATCTAAGTAATGATGTTTCCTCTGTGTGGAGTCATACATAACCATTGGAGCTAAGTCGTAACTAAGTCAAATTTAATGGAAACTATTAGCTGTGTTCCAGAGTTAATTATTTGATTCACTCTATGGATACTATATGGAAACAAGTATTTGAAGAAATTATGCTTCAAATTTCTATTGGGTTGTCTAAAATCTCCTGGTGAATGTACAGATAATTTTAATAGAACACATCCTTCTTAATCATTCCTACTACTGAAGAGTATAATTCAGCTAAATTCAAACCATAGCCATTTTTTCACACTTGCATCCAGGAACAAACCCAACACAACTAGAGAACGAGCTTGCAAATCAGTCTGGAAAATTCCATTTTCTTTTCAAGATGCCAATCATCAGGCATTCAGAAGAATTGGTACTAGTTTTCGACATGAAATTTTTGCAAAATTTCAGAAATGTCTCCTCTTCCATCCCTAGCCCTAAGTTTACTATTTTAGGGGGAAAATTGAAGCTATTGAACAAATAATTACTGAAGAATAATGTGGGTTCAGATTTAAGAAATATTCATTGAAGTGTTTGCCTGTGCCAGACTCTGGATGGTGAGCACGGTCCATCATGAGGCTAATCAAAGGCCATAGCCTTGTGAAGCTGACCAAGTCATTAGACATGAGTGCCATGATAACAGAAGCAGCAGCTACCTAGAGAAACGGTTCTACTATGGGCCAGTGGAGCCCCAGTGACCAGATTCTGAGACGTGTGAACACTCCATTTGAAGTGTAATACAGGAAGCACTCTAGTTACATGGCACATTTAAAACCATTGTGAAAGGGTTCACCTGAATTTGCCCAACCTTAACTTTAAATTTGATACTAACAACTCAGTTTATAACATGGTTGAAATATTGCAAGGCTTTGGGTTTCCCTTTGACCGTCAAAGAAAGGAATGTCTCTTTACACACTAGCCAGTACCTTACCATCAATTCATTTATTTGATTAGCATTTATTTGACCAAAACTGAGCTAAGCCCACAACCTGAAAGCTCAACACTTACTGTGGAATTGTATTGCTAATGATGATAATTATCATGATACAAAATAATTACAGGCTGCCATTGACCCAGACATGGGACCTAACTCTTCTGGGGCTGCAATATAGATGGTCATCAAAAGTCCCCTGGAAGAGGCACATTGTACCCATAATGGTGCTAAAGTGGGAACATTCAGTGAGAACAATGATGAGAATTATTGTGCCTCTTTCCCTCTCTGGGACGTTAGCAACAGAATTGTGCCTAAGAACAATGATGAGGCATATTTGGCTTTCTCTCTGCAGGAAGGGGAGGTAGATTGCTGGCCACTCGCATGCCCCACTTTGAGCTGTGAGTACTCAGCCACCTTGGAAGGGGAGTGTTGTCCTCGCTGCGTCAGTGACCCCTGCCTGGCTGATAGCATCACCTATGACATCAGGAAAACTTGCCTGGATAGCTCTGGCGTTTCAAGGCTTAGCGGCTCAGTATGGACAATGGCTGGATCTCCCTGCACAACCTGCAAGTGCAAGGTAACTGGATGTCCTGGGGATAACCATGCCTCCCACAATTGCCAGAGAACACTCGCAGGAGGTCAAAGCCTGAGGTTTCTGAATGCACAGGTGCCAAGGGCCATGGTGGAAACAGAGGTAGCATAGACCTCTCACAAGAGGTCTATGTCTGAATGGGTCATAGCTGCACTGTGTATTCAGGCAAATTCCAAATGAACATGGAATAGAATAGTCCTCTCCCTTGCCTTTAAATTACAGAATTTTAACAATTGACACTAGTCCCAATGATGGCTGACTTAAGCTATTTTGACCTATATATTAAAAAGGAAGAATGGAACAAAAAAGACGTTTCATCCTGGAAAATATTACCAGCTCTTTCATGAAACTGTCACAGTTAGGAAAAAAGCACTCTCTGAAGTTGTTTGCTTTGTTTAATTATCACGGTGCTTAATGCTGGGACGTGACCCTCTGCTGCAGGATTTAATTGTTTTTCTCTCTTTGGAGGAGTTCCCAAGAGGTATCCTCCTATGTCTTTAAAATTAAACACTCATTCCTTCCTCCCTCCAAAGCTCTTGAAGAGCTGTGACCCGAAGGGGGGGTAAGGCAGTGTCCAATTGCTGCCAAAACATCTGTTTAAAATTCCCATGATTAAGCCTATTAACAATACTAGTCAATTTGCTTTTATCAAGTTCTGCCTCAGCACCAGTGGAAGGTTCCCAGCTTGTTTTTTTTATGGCCTTATAAATGTGGATTTATTTTTCCCTTTTTTCCAGAAAATATCATCTTAAGGTACAGCCCCATCAACCTTTATATAGCCAAAGGGCCATGGTTCCATGTGTACCTGTGGCCCAGCAAACAAAATGACAGGAGATTTATTATGTAGAGGCCCAGTGCACGAAATCTATGCATGGGGCGGGGGTGGAGTCCCTCAGCCCGGCCTGCACCCTCTCCAATCCAGGGCTGCTCAGGGAATGTCTCTCATAATCCAGGACTGCTGGCTCCTAACTGCCTGCCTGATCACCCTAACCACCTCTGCCTGCCTGATTGCCCCTAACTGCTCCCTTGCTGGCCTGATCACCCCTAACTGCCTCTGACTCAGCCTCACACCTGGGACCCAGGATTCTTTCCTCTGGCCAGCTGCAGGCACCCGGGACCAGGGCTTCCCTCCCTCTGTCCAGCCGCAGGCACCTGGGACCTGGGCCAGCTTTGCCCAGGCCAGCCGCAGCTGCAGGGGACCATGGGCAGGTGACTTTTGTCCCTCTCCTGGGCTGCAGCCACCTCAGGCACTGGCGCCCAGGATCCCAGGTGGGCAGCTTCACCCAGGCCTAGCTTTGTTAGGCTGGACATCCGGAAGGTCATCCAGAAGATGTCCGCTCTAATTAGCATATTACCCTTTTATTTTATAGATTATTATTTCTATGAGATTAGGTCTGAGATTTACTTACAGCGGTTGTAAAGGTATATTTACATTAATACATGTAACTGATTTTAATGATTTTTTTTTATCAGTTTTATACCTAAATATGTACTCTGCCTTTCATTGTCACCATGAGAGACTGTTTATTTTTCCTAATATGCCAACCTTTCTGGAACCCTTCAGGTACTTTTGGATAGCATTGTTAATGGTAAATTATTACCTTTCAGAAAATTGTTTTTGCAAACAATCTCATTTGGAATAAGTCCAGTGAATAATTTGGAAACAAGGGGGAAAGTCCCAAATATGCTTTGAGCTCAGACATTCTTCCTTCCTGCTCTTTCCATAGTAATTTTTTCCAAAGCATTCATGGAGTTTGTCTCAAAATGTAGATGCTTATTTTGAATACAAAAGTATATCCTGCTAATTTATTTATACCCTGTGTCTCAACTGGCTAATGCTTGTGTCTTGCTGCACAGAATGGAAGTGTCTGCTGTTCGGTGGATTTGGAGTGTCTCCATAATAACTGAGGTATTTAAAATGGACTCATCATCGTGGGAGAAAAATGGACAAATGCCCATCCAACATGATGAAGAATGGGAGTTGGTGTGATTTTTACCACAGACAGTTACCAAAGTCTCCATCTAAGGAAGGTGTTTGGGGTTGCCTCTTGGACCTGACACTTTGCTCATTCTTGCTAACTAGTCTAGGTGACCTACAGTACAGTGCATTTCAGTCCATGGTTGTTAAAGAAGTTGCCCGTGTTGTAAATCACGTTTCCCTAATCAGATCATTTGCAAATACATTTAAATGATCCCATGGTAAACGTTGATGTATTTTTTGTTGTTGTTGGTTTATTTTGTGTACTAACATAATAGAGACTCTGCTCCATTTATTTATTTATTTTTAATTTTTGGAACAAATTCTACAAATAAAGTTGCCTGTTGTGAAATTGTCCCATCCACTCCATACTTCATATTGAGATCCCTGTGAAATGTATTGATAAATATGCATGTAGAGTCTAATTGCATCCTACTAATATTTCAAACTATTGAACACACTTAGATGCACTGTCATTCAGCTAAAACAAGCTGAAAGCAATTATAATAAAGAAAGACCACACATAATTAAATAATTAATATAAAAAGAACTTCCTACTTCCTCTACCAGATAAAGTGAAACAAAATCTTAAGTCAGTTTAGAAACAGCAATGCATTTTTTTGGCATTGAAAGAGAAAGTATGTGTGCATCAGTTTTATATAATGTTTGATAACTTACAAGGGACTTTTATGACATAAACTTTAAGGTGGAGAGAAGGAATTAAAATAATTATAACTATTGCATAAAAAATCATAAAAACAGATGTGGAGAGGATGGAATGGGTACATATGAATGGAGATAAGAGGGATAAGAGGCAATCAGAAGAAAAAGGACAGTTGTATGTGTGAGACATTTTATGCAAACCTCATGGTAACCACAAAACAAAAATTAAGAGCTGTGAAGCAAAACATGAAAAAAGAGGAAAAGAAGAAAAAGTCACAGAAAACTGCCAAACTAAAATAGCACACAAGTATGGGGGAAACCCAGTGGAGATACATAGCACAGCAACCAGAAAATGAAAGATAAAATGACTGTAGTTAAGTCCTCATATTTCAATTATCATGCTACATGGACAGAACTCACCAATCAAAAACACAGAATAGTGGGGCTGGATTAAAAAGTAAGACACAACTATATAAACCTGTAGGAGACTCGTCTGAACTCCAAAGACAAACATTTGCTGAAAAATGATACTTCAAGCAAGTGCCTCCAAAGAAAAGTGGGTGTAACAGTACTCAAATCTGACAAAATACATTTCAAGCTAAGAAAGATAATAAGATACAAAGATTAACATTTTATAATGATAATGGAACAAATCATCAACTTCATATATATGCACCCAATTGGGAACATCACAATGTATAAAGCAATTACTAACAAACTTAAAGGGAGAAACTGACAAAAATACAACTATAGTAGGGGTCTGAATACCTCATTGACAGCAAGGGGTAGATCATCCAAACAGAAAAACCAATGAGGAAAGATTAGCTTTAAATGATGCATTAGACAAAAATCGACTTAATTTATAATGTAAGAACTTTCTACCCAAAGCAATAGAATACACATTATTTTCACTGCATATGGAACATTCTCAAGAAGAGACCATATGTTGGGCACAAACTAGTATCAATAAATAAAAGAAGATTGAAATCACACCAAGCGTATTTTCTGATCATAATGGTATAACACTAGAAATTAACTATAAGAATAATGCTGGAAAACCACAAATATATGGAGATGAAACAACATGCTACTGAACAACTATTGGGTCAAAGAAAAAAAAAGAGATCTGAAAATACATAAATACACAGGAAAATGAGTGTCTGACATGCCAATATTTTGGGGATGCTGCAAAGACAATATTAAGAGAGAAGTTTATGGCATTAAAGGCCTACCTCCATATATATAATGGGATACTATTTAACCATAAGAAAGAATGAAGTGCATCCATTTGTACAAGAAGAGTGAACCTAGAAAATATTGTGCTAAGTAAAATAAGTCAGACACAAAGAATAAGAACCATATGGTTTCACTCATATGTGGAATATAAAACAGAAAGTAACAGACTCATAGACACAGACAACATAAGGGTTATTACCAGAGGCGAAGAGGGTTGGGAGGAGGTTGAAGAAAGCAAAAGGGGTCAAATGTATGCTGACAGAAGGAGACTAGACTCTGGGTGGTGAGCACACATACAATATTCAGATGATGTATTATAGAATTGTACATTTAAAATGTACATAATTGTTATTAATGTCATCCCAATTAATTTTTAAAAGTCTTAAAGATCAGAGGTTGGCAGAAGAAATAAACAGGTGGAGCATAGAGGGTTTTTAGGGCAGTGAATATACTCTGTGATACTATAATGGTGGGTATATGTCATTAAACATTTGTCCAAACCTATAGCAAACACAACACATAGAGTGAGTTGTAATTGAAACTATGGACTTTGAATATTCACGATGTATCAATGTGGGTTCATCAATTAAAATAAATGTACAAGGCTGGTGGGGTATGTTGATAATGAAGGAGGCTCTGCATGTGTGAGGAATGGTGGTATATGAGATCTCTATATCTTCCTCTCAATTTTGCAGTGTTCCTAAAACTTGCTCTAAAAAAAAAAAATTCTTAAAATAAAGTTATCCAGCGTCCAGTGAGAACTCCTATCACCAAAGCATATGTGAGTAATTAAATTCACCCCATTAAAAAAATTAAAAACAAAACAAAACAGGAAGACCTAGCTTAAGAAATAAAACAAATCTCAAATAAATAACCTAACTTTGTACCTTAAAGAACAAGAAAAAGAGGAAGAAACAAAGCCCAATCAGTAGAAAGGTGTAAATAAAAATCAGAGTAGGAAAAAAGAAATGAAATAGAGTATAAAAAAATAATAGAAAAATGAATGAAACATTTGAAAAGATAAATAAAATTGACAAAACTCTGGCCAGACTTACTAAAGGAAAAAAGAAAAGATGCAAATAAGTAAAATCAGAAACAGAAGAGAAGATACAATGACACTGTAGAGATACAAAGGATTATGCAAGAATAATCTGAAGCCTATATGCCACCAAATTTGATAATGGAAAAAGTCATAGAAATATATAACCTTCCTATATTGAATAATGAAAAATTGAATAACCTAAATAGATCACTAGTAAGGAAATTAAAAAAAGTCCAGGGCTAGATGGCTTCACTGGTCAATTTTACCAAACATTCAAAGAACATTGTCTATTCTTCTCAAAATCTTTCAAAACACTGAACAATAGGGAATATTTCCT
The DNA here is from genome assembly GCF_014108235.1 of Myotis myotis. Lineage (NCBI taxonomy): Eukaryota > Metazoa > Chordata > Mammalia > Chiroptera > Vespertilionidae > Myotis > Myotis myotis. The sequence goes on from NW_023416314.1 coordinate 56,257,117, forward strand.
AACTCATTTCAGGAGGTTGGTATCAACAATACCTTGATACCAAAACCAGGCAAGGACAACACAAAAAAAGAAAATTATAGGCCAATATTTGATGAACAGAGATACAAAAATCATAAACAAAACATTCACACATCAAATAAACAATGCATTAAAAGGATCATACATCATGATCAAGTAAGTTCATTCTAGGGATGCAAAGATGGCAAAACACACAAACAGATGTGAAATACCACATTAACAAAATAAAAGTAAAAATTGTATGATCATATCAATAGATTCAGAGAAAAGCATTTGACAAAATCCAACATCCCTATATGATTAACACTCAGTGAAGTGGTCATAGAAAGAAAGTACCTCAACCTATAAGACCACATAAGACAAACCCTTACCTAATATCATACTCAGTGGTGAAAAACTGAAAACTTTTTTCCTCAGATCAGTAACAAGACAATCATGCCTGCTCTTGCCACTGTTATTTATCATAGTACTGGAAACCTTAGCTAGAACAATCAAGCCCAACCCAATATAATAAAAGGCTAATATGCAAATAGACCAAACAGCAGAACGACCAGAACAACTGAACAACCAAACAACTGGTCACTTTGACATGCACTGACCACCAGGGAGTGTGTGCGCAGAATATGGTGGGCATCAGCCACGGCGGAATGGTGGAGCAGGTGAGCAGGGGGCTCAAGATTAAGGCAAGGTGCAGGTTGCTGTTATTGGGCGAGCCTCTGGTAGTTACTGAAAATTCTTTGCTCCTGTGTGCTGCAGTCCCACCCGGTGCTTGCACCCACTGTCAGCGCTGGCCCCGCTTGCACCTGCAGCCAGCGCTGGATCCGCTGCTCACACCCACTGCCGGTGCTCAGTGCCAGACCCAATCACTGGGCACTGTCAGCAGGTGCGAATGGAGCTGCTAGCCCTGATCGCCCTTCAGGACTTCTCTGCCTCCCTTTGCTCCTGAGGGGTGATCAGGGCAGCAGTCACCACTTACACCCACTGACGGTGCCAGCCCTGCTTGCATCCACTGCTGGTGCCAGCCCCAATCATTCTGAGCCATCAGTGGGTGTGAACAGGGCTGGTGCCTTCAGCGTGTGGGAGTGGTGGCAGCAGGAGCGGGGCTGCCAGCAGAGAGGGGACCAGGGACTGCGGCAGGAGGGGCCAGGCGGGGGTGCGAAGGATGGGCCGAGACCCACCCCTGTGCCCACTGTAGCCTTGCGGCCCACAGTTCCTTTCAAGGTGCATGAATTTGTGCACTGGACCCCTAGTAAAGAAATAAAAGGCATCCAAATTAGAAATGAAGAAGTAAAACTGTTATTTTTATAGACGATATGATTCTATATATATAAAAAACCCTAAAGACTCCACCAAAAGACTATTAGAATCCATAAACAAATACAATAAAGTTGCAGGATACCAAATCAATCTACAAAAAAACTGTGATGTTTTTATATAAGAACAATGAATATCAGAAAAGAAAACAAAACAATATCATTTGCAATTACAATAAAAAGGATAAAATACCTGGGAATTAACAAAGGAGGAAATGGACCTGTACACGGAAAACTGTAAGACATCATTGAAAGAAACTGAATACATAAAGAAATGGAAAGATAATCTGTGTCCATGGACTGGAAGAATTAACATTAGATGGCCATATTACCTAATATAATATACAAATTTTATGTAACCCCCAACAAAATCCTAATGGCATTTTTAATAGAAGTAGAACAACAACAAAAACCTCAAAATGTATGCAACCACAAGACCTGGAAGAGCCTACACAAGCTTAAGAAAAAAGAACAAATCCAGAGTTATCACACTCTCCGGCTTCAAACTATGCTACAAAGCTGCAATAATCAAAACATTCGAGTTTGAGCAGAAAACCAGACACAGACCTATGGAATAGAACTAAAAGTTCAGAAATAAAGCCACACATATGTGGGTAACTAATTTTTGACAAAGGAGCTAAAGACATACAATGGAGAAAGTAAAGTCTTTAATAAATGCTATTTAGAAAACTGAAATGCAACATATAAAAGAATGAAAGTTGGCTGCTATTTGACACCATACACAAAAGCTAACATAAAATGTATGAAATATTTTCATGTAAGATATAAAAAAATAAAATACATAGAAGAAAACAGGCACTACTCTTACAGGCCTTGTTCTCAAGGAGTTTTTGTGAACTAGCCTCAAAGGCAAGAAAAGTAACATAAAAAAAAAAAAAATTAACGAATGGGACTCCATTAAACTTAAAAGCTTCTGCGCTGAAAAAGAACCATCAACAACCAACCAGATAGGAGAAGATATTTGCACACAATACTTCCAATAAGGGGCTAATATCCAATATATGTATATGTTTATACTACACTGCAGAGCCATGCTGGTATTTTACAAGGACAATCATAAGACTCATTATTTTCTTCTTTTCATTAGAGCCTGTGGGGTAAATTTAATCTTTGCTAACTCGATGACAAAATGGAATTGATATTTAGCACACTTTAAACTACTGCCAGCTCCTATCAATAAGGGGTTTACTTCCTATAAAATAATTGGTGACATTTTCTCATTAAAAACTATTGAGTGCTCTATACATGAGGTACTCTGCCAGGGAAAGAGGATGAACAAAATAGTCTTTACTGTAAAAAGATCACTTTTAGAAAGTACTGACAATCTCTGAATCCATTAGAAGATCCTATTGAAATAAATTACTGCTTGAAATACCTTCTTGATTCAGACACTGAAAAAAGAGTTACTTTTAAAATAATGTGATAAATCTCCTGATGCAATCTGTTTAACTCTTATGCTGCAATTTGCAGTGTAAAAATAATGTCAATTTTTTTTAGGATGTATTTATGGCCAATTTATGATCATATTTCAAAGAATGTCAATTTAATGAACCAAAGCAGTATTTGACAAATCTATCTCCTTACAGATCATAACCACTGTCTACACCATCACAAGTATAAAGATGCTAATGTATGCATTGAGAAGAAACAATGATGAATAGATAAGCAAATACATAACTACCCTCCAATTATCAATAGTCTGATAGCATTATGTTTCAGAAGAGTAGAATATGAGAGATGAAAGCCATACTTGTTAACTAGATACACCTAGTAAATAGAAATTTTGCGCCCTAGCTGGTTTGACTCAATGGATAGAGCATTGACCCTTGGACTGAAGGATTGTGGGTTCGATTCCAGTGAAGGGCATCTATCTCATACAGGCTCAATCAGGGGGGCTGCGGGAAGCAATCAATCAATGTGACTGTTTCAGATGTTTCTTTCTCTCTGTCTCTCCTCCCTTCACTCTCTCTAGAAAAAAATCAATGGAAAATAACCGTGAGTGAGGATTAACAAAAAAATATATACACATTTTGCCTCATTCTTTCCTTCTCTATTAATATAAAATATATAAATGCAAATATATATATATACACACACTTTACAGATATATCAATATATAATATATGCAGGGATGGGAAAAGTAGGCTTAGAGTTATTTGTATGTAAGATATGCAGGTTATTATTATTACAATGGCTTTAGTAACTCAAAAGAATCACAATGGCACAGTAAATCTACTTTTGCATACCCCTGTATAATTTATAATGCATATGTGTTAATTATGTATAATTAATATATGTTAATACTAGAGGTCTGCTGCACAGAATTCATGCACGGGTAGGGTCCCTAGGCCTGGGCGGTGATCAGGGCCTTCCTTCCCCTCCCCTGCCCCCCCCAGTCCCCCCTACCGCTAGATGCCAGCTGGGGCCTTCCTTTGTTCTGCACTTCCCCCTGGTGGTCAGCACATGTCATAGCAAGTGGTAGAACTCCTGGTTGGTTGAAATCCTAAGGGAAAAATTTGCATATTAGCCTTTGATTATATAGGATATCCAGAGCTTCCCCTCCTCTGAGCTTTATAGTTCAGTGTTTACGTCAGTTTTATGGACTTTTAATAAACATTGTCCTTGTATTATGGTTATAATAGGCTAAGTGATATGGCTATGTACAATCTAATTCTACTAGCATCCAGCATAAAGCATTGCATAGTGTGGGTTTTCAATTAATTATTTTTAAAATTGAATTCATTTTCTATGATAGTGTCAAAGTTATCATGGAATAGTGGAAACAACTCTGGTGGCTTTCAAATGTTCTTAAGTAGTAATACCTGTTTTAAAATAAAAATGCATTCAGTGCTCTAATATAAAAATCAGATTACAGCAGAGTTTCTCTGCTTGGACAGGGGTTGTAGAACCAGAGTTCCTTTATACATCCCACCACAACTCACAGACTTTAACCAAACACAACCTGAAAGTCATTGACCCAATGCCTCCCCTTCACTTCTGCAAATAAAACCAGCACTCAGAGAGGTTAAGTTACTTGCCCAAAGTTCATACTAATTAGTCATAGACCTAGAACTACCACCCAAGCCACAGTTTTCCCCTGTGCCATCCTTCTAAAGATTCCAAATGTTTTTCCACATTTCAATTTCAAATGAGCTTTTCTTACTACTTCTTAATGAATGACAGTAAAAGACAATCATGGATGAGCTGTAATATCTGTTTATTGTCTCTTTGTTACATATCCCTCCTGATTGTGATATTGTTTTATAAAAATTATGATAATAGGAACTAAGAAATGTTCAGATTAAAAGCCCAGACAGCATATCTAAACCCATAATAGCAATAAGTCCTTTAGCCAATCACCCAGTCTCATGCTTTATAGAAAAATAACTGCAGGAAAATTAAAAATACAGTAATTCCCTTTCTTAAGATTAAACACCCCCCCCCAAACACACACACACCTCAGAATATAATGAAATCTGATATTGAAAGGTAATCCTGTATGTAGTCTATTTTCTGATAACGTTATTCATTCACCCATTTATCTCCCATTAAATTAACATTACTGTGGCAGGCTCTGCAAATATAGAAATGACTAGACAAAATTGGTCTCTATTTTCATGGCATTTGTAGCTTCATATAAAAAATATGACTGAAAAACAAGAAAATAATTAAGTGAGCAATATAACTACAGGCTACATTAGTGCCAGGAAGAAGAAGAAAAAAAGGCAAAGTGTTAAACTGGAGGGGAACTGATTAATCTCCCTTTGGGTAGTATCATTCAGAATGGAAGTATAGTTTCTCAGACAAGGAAAAACTAAAGGAGTTCACCACCACTAAACAGGCTTTACAAGAAATATTAAAAGGAAAAGAAAATGCCATAATCAGAAATAAGAAAGTAAAGGGGAAAATACCACTGATAAAAGCAAATATATAATCAACACAGTAAAACTACTTAAAAAGCTAATATAATGGTTAAAATACAAAATTAGCTACAACTACAATAAATAATAGAAATACACAAACAAGAAGATATAAAATATGACATTAAAAGCAAAGTGCAGTGGAGAGAGTAAATTTGTTTTATCTTATAATACATTTGAACTTAAATACCTATCAGCTCAAAACACACTGCTATTGAAATAGATGAATATCTATGAGCCTCAAACCAAAAACCTACAAAAAAAAAAAACACAAAACAAAGAAACAAAAAACCCTACAAAAAATAAAGACAAAGCAACCTGAACAAAAACTAAAGAAAACCAGCAAATCAAAAGGAAAAAAAAAAGAGTAAGAGAAGAAAAGAAACAGAGAAGAGCTATAAAAATAACAAAAATAACATTAACAAAATAATAAGCTCAGACCTATCAATAATTTATTTAAATGTAAATGGATTAAATGCTCCAAACAAAAGACAGGCTGGCTTAACGGAAAAAAGTACAAGACCCATCTATATGTTGCCCACAGAGATTTACTTTAGATTGAAAGACATACACACACATAGTCTGAAAGGAAAGGGGTGGGAAAAGATATTTCATGCATTTAGAAACCAAAAGAAAGTTGGGGTAGCAATACTCATATCAGACAAATTAGACTTTCAAACAAAGAATTATACTCAGCAATAAAAAAGAATGAAATCGTGCCATTTGCAACAGCATGGATGGACCTACAGTGTACTCCAGTAAATGAAATAATTCAGAGACAAATACTGCATGATTTCATTTTATATGTGGAATTAAAGAAATCAGAACAACAAAACAAAAAACAAACTTGGAAACAAAGAACCAACTGATGGTTGCCACAGAGTGGTGGGGGTAGAGAAGTAGATGGAAAAGATACAGGAGAATATAACCAGTCAGTTGGATAGCTTTGCACAGTGACAGATGGTTACTAGACTTAGTGTGGTGATCACATAAGATATATAAATGTTGAATCGGTATGTTGTATATCTGAAACTAATACAATATTGCATGCAACTATAATTTTTAAACGGCGAAAAAAACATAAAGAACCAAATGAAGGTGAAGGTGGGAAGTGGGAAGTCTTTTTTAAAATGCAAAATAAAAACATATACTTTTGATCAAAAACATAAAACACTAACTTAACTTGGGGAACTTGAAGACACTGTAAAGAAAATAAAACAAAAATCTGGGGGTACTACATGCTGTGATGTTTAAAAATGGTGCAGTAGCCCTGGCCGCTGTTTCTCAGTGGGTTGAACATTGTCCCATGCACTAAGAGATCACAGGTTTGATTCCTGGTCAGGGCACATACCCAGGTTGCAGGCTCAATCCCCAGTAGGGGGTGTGCAGGAGGCTGCCGATGGATGTATCTCTCTCATTGATGTTCCTCTCTCTCCCTCTCCCTTTCTCTCTCTCTAAGATCAATAAAGTACTTGAAAAAATAATACAAATGGTGAAGTATTGCCTTCAATCATGCATGTGGAACAGAGCTGAGATGATCCTGTTGTGGACTCCCAGGAAAGAAATTTTCTTAATTTCACATATAAAATTTGAAAATGACTTATTAAAGGAATGAGTCACTAAACTAGAAATCTGGGTCACAGAGGCTTGAAACAGATTTTAAAATATCAAATGTTATAAGAGACAAAGTCATTTATAGAAGTACACAGAGTCAGAGGGAGGGAATCATGAGAATTGCAGTGGTGTAAGTTGCGTGTATCTCATACGTCTCAGTAGACTATCAGCCAATTGTTGTCAGTTTTCAGTTGTGGGCCAGGTATTCCCAGACATTTCCATTTTATAAGAGGAGCCACAAACTTGGATTTTAATGTGTGATACTATGAGTCTTAAGTTCTGCATTCAAGTTTAAAATAATACATTCAGGCCACACTAAATGCGTCTGTGAAATGATCTGGCCTATAGAATCAATTCGCCACAGACCTCTGGTTTAGAACCACAGGGAATGCTAGAAGTTACCTAATACTCCTTCCAAGTTTATAGGTCAGTGAATCACTTTTCTTCACACCTTAATATCATCCTCCTATTTATCATTCACTTTAATCACATTTAATTTATTGGTGCCTAAACCCCAGAATTTCCTCAGTTATGCTCTGTACATGTTTTTGCGAAGTATATGCATTGATTTTCCTATTGATTAGTTCAATTCTATTGGAACTGGAAACCTTTCTTAGGTGAGGGGAACATCAGCATCCTACCTAACTTTTAGAAGGCTATCATCAGTTACCATAAATATTTGTTTCTCTCATAGGAAGTCCTCATTCAGAAGTCTTTAAATCATAATTTCTTATTCTTTATCAAAAGTGCTCATTGCCAAGACAACAGATAAGGATTAACTCACACAGTGTCGTAATGATGACTAAATGTGATGTGTTAGATTGGGGGAACAACAAGACAGTGGGACCCAGGATCCAACCTTACTCTGATTCACAAGCAGATAGAATGCAGCAGACCAGGGAAGCCCAGGTAGGATAAGACAACAGGAAGCTTGTGACCTGCTGGCAGGAGCTTGGAGTGGCATCTGCAGAGATGCAGAAAGGGAAACACAACACCTTCTCATTAGCAATGGCAGAGCATCTTGGCAGCTGCAGTACATCTGAGAAAACAATGTTTGGCATTCCTTTCTGTTATTCAGCAGAGAAGAAAAATGCAGAGAATAAATAAAAATAAAGCAGGCTAGAACTTTTTTATAATTGAAGAGAGTAAAAACGGGACCCCATATTATATTGAAGAGTATTAGAAGTAAAACTAGCCTTGTGGCCCAGTTCGTGTGGCTCAGTGATTGTTGACCCAGGAACGAAGAGGTTATGGTTTGATTCCCAGTCAAGGCACATGCCCAGGTTGAGGGCCCCATCTATAGCAGGAGGTGTGGAGGAGGCAGCTTATAGATGATTCTCTCATCATTGATTTTTCTGTCTCTGTTTCCCTCTTCCTTCCTCTCTCAGAAAATAATAATAAAAAATAAACTAGCCTTGTGTACTAGATGCCTGTGGCTGCTGTAACAAATGATCACATACCTATTATCTTAAAATAACAGAAATTTGTTTTCTCATAGTCTTTCAGACCAAAAGTCTGAAATCAAAATGTAAGCAGGGCCATACTCCTTCCAGAGATTCTACAGGAAAATCCTTCCTTGCCTTCTCCAGCTTCAGATGACTCTACTTGGTCTTTGGTTTGTGGCCACAACACTCCAGTCTCCACCACCGTGGTTACATTGCCTCCTCTTTTCTCTGTGTCTCTAGTTTATGTGTCTCTTATAGGGACACTTGTCATTGGATTTAGAGTTCACCCAGCAATTCAGGATAATCTCATTTTAAGATCATTAACTTAATTGCATTCTCCAAGATTAGTCTTTTCAAATAAGAAACCAATAACAGGCTCTGGGGCTATTCTAAGGTGTGAATATAACAAATGGTGATTTGTTTTATTATACATTGTTTAAAGGCTTTAAAAAAAATCTTGATTTAATCCCTTTATGTGTTGAGTTGTGATATTCCTCATTTTTTATGCATTGTAGTAGATACATGACTGTGTACTTCTCACTATGTATAGAGAAGATGCCCTTCCATCCAAATTTTTACAAAGACCCATAGACTAGAACTTCTATTGTCCACAATTGTTTTCTAGAGAATCTTAAATTTAAGGTCTTGAAGGGTTAAAACCCTGGATGGAGTTAAGGGGGCAATTATAAAAGCTAAAAAGGAGGTAAGGAAATCATTGCTACTTCATTTTCACATAAGACACTATAGTCAACAGTACTTGGTGTCCATTCACAGTTCATGATAGGCATCACAAAAATTCAAAAATGAAAAATTGAGCTAACTGCTCCTTTTTCTTTTTAAAAAAGACCCATGACCACACAACAACCAATAGTCTATCAGATATTTATCTGGAATTTCAAGCTGACCCTAATAGCTTCATTAATTCTCTTGTGAAGTCAATTTCAAGTTTTTCCCTTATACTTGACTAGAGGCCTGGTGCATGAATTCATGCACAGGTGGGTTCCCTCCACTTGGCCAGCAATCAGGCCAATTTGGGGCTGGCTTGCCAGGGTGAGGGACCGAGGGAGGTTGGCTGGTGGGGGGTGGAGGGAGCCACAGGAAGTTGGCTGGTCAGGGGGGGGAGGGTTTGGGACCACAGAAGATTGGCCGGCCACAGGATGTTGGCTGTGGGAGCACACTGACATGGTCAGTGTGCATCATAGCAACCAGTCATTCCATCGTTCGGCTGCTTAGGCTTTTATATATAGACTAGTAGCCCGGTGCACGAAATCCATGCACTGGGGTAAGCGGGGAAAGGGGCCCCTCAGTCTGCCCTTCACCCTCTCCAATCTGAGACTCCTCAGGGAATGTCCAACTACCTGTTTGTGCCAACACTTTTAACAGATAACAGCTCCATTGTTGTTTCTTATGCTTAGAACCATTGGAATTAGTAGGTATTCAAAGTGTGTATACATTTTGGGGGGACACCCTGTATATCTCTAGTCAGCGGTGAAAGAAACCAACAGCAAATTTGGAACCCCCAGACAGGGAACCTCGCTCACTCCCCACATGTCTCCCCACTTCACTTTCCACCTTTGTGGGCAGCAGGAGAATCAACGTTTTCTCTCATTAATTCAGAAAGGCACGTCCTGTCACCGGCTGCCCGGCAGGAGTGCGCTAGGCCCCAAGCAAGCGAGACTCAGTCAGGGCAGCCTTCGCTCATGGGTGCTGGCACCCAAAGTGCACATTCCTCCTCTACAGTTGCCCCGACTATCCCACTGTTTCACTAAGAAAACGGAATTCCTCTCCGCCTCTAGGTTCTTGATCTTGAACGCTGACCGAAGGCACCTCAGTGAGGGCCGTCCGTGACCACCAGGTGTGTCTGTCTGTACCTGCTCCTGCCTCAGCGCCTGCATTAACCCCCCAGAGGTGATCTCGTAGCTGCACTGGCCTCCGTGGGAACGGGCATCACCACTCCGCCCTCTCACTGTCATCTCACAGGCACCCACCCTCAGCACCCAGAACACCCAGATACTCTCCAAAGGATGTGAGCACATCAGAGGAGACGTGTGCACATCCTGTGGGGGTGTCAGGCATGCCAGGTTGATGAAAGTGCAGTGGAGAGGCAGGGGGAACTTGTGCACGCCTTGGTTTGCAACTGGTGCAGGCGTGGGAGGGTGACAATGTGCTGGGGGATGTTTGCATGCCAGGGGGGATGTGCACACTAGAGGCCTCTGGCTTTGCAGATCCACAACCCCCATGGTGCGTCCAGGAGGACGTCAGTCTGGCCCACCATGGTGGCTGTCCCTGCGATCCTGCACCTTCTGGGCCAGGAGGCAGATCTTGAGCAGCCACTCCTGGGTGCTGATGGCCTGCAGGTGCTACTTCAGCTCAGCCTGCAGGCTCCACTTGGTGTGCTCACAGCTGTCACCACCGCCATGTGGGGAGTACAGGCCGCCCTCCGCTGGCCTGCCCTGTCCAGAGGCTCTCTGCGCTGCTCACCTGCCCAGAATGACTGGGGCTGGGTGGAAGACAGGCGTCCTGCCCTGCCCAACCCCGGCCAATCTGCCCCTGTGCAAGCTGCTGCCCCGCCAGGAAGGGTCCTGGATCCCGGTCCCAGGACCACGGACAGCCTCAAGCGCTGCCCCCACCTGGCAGGGTCACAGATCCATGTCTTGGTCCCGTTGACAGCCTCAAGCACTGCCCCCTGCCTGACAGAGTCACAGATCCAGGTCCTAGGACCGCGGAGAGCCTCAAGCACTGCCCCCCGCCCGGCAGGGTCACAGATCCGGGTCCCGGACCGGGGACAGCCTTGCCCGCTGCCACCTGCCTTCAGTATGCAAATTAGCCACCATCTTGTAGCTTCAGGGTGGGGGTCCCCACTGGGGTGCCTGGCCAGTCTGGGTGAGGGGATGATGGCTGTGTGCAGCTGGTCACACCTCCTTCAGGGTGGGGTCCCCACTGGGGTGCCTGGCCAGTCTGGGTGAGGGGATGATGGCTGTTTTCAGGCTGGCAGGCAACTGAAGTTCCCAACCTCTCCTTTTTTTCTTTTTTTTTTCTTTTTTATTCTGGGATTTATTTACCTTCTATGGCTGTCACTGGAGCTGAGAGCCAGCTTTAGCTTTGAGGCTCAGCTCCAGCTCTGAGACCTGGGCTGCTGAAAGCAGGGATCTGGGTTTGTTTGGGTTCTATAATTGTAACACTGTTGCGATCCTGCTGGCTGAAGCCCGGCTGGCTGAAAGCAGGTTTCCGGGGTTTGTTTAGGTTCTATAATTGCAACATAGTTGCTTAGAGTTGCAGCTCAGAGGCCGACAGCGGCAGGCGGGGAAGCTTGGCTTCCTCCATCACTGGAGCAAGCAAGCCTCCTGTTTGCTTCAGCTGCCTGGCTGCCGGCCGCCATCTTGGTTGGCAGTTAATTTGCATATCACTCTGATTAGCCAATGGGAAGCATGTCGGAGGTACAGTTAATTACCATGTTTGTCTATTATTAGATAGGATAATATTTCAGATAAAGATTGAGACCAATGCTCTTTAAGCTTTGTATATGAGTATGTATTGCAAATATCTCCCTTTGCCCATCAAGATAAAAATAAATCTCTCTAGAATACTTAATGGCACTATATTGTATCTTTGGATTGTACAATGGAGTATATTAAATTACAATCAAAATAGCTTATAAATTTTTCTTTTCATTAAGTTCAAAGGTAATTTGAAAGAATCCATCGCTGGGAATTTGAAGAAATGTGGACATTTTGTACTCAGAAAGTAGACTATGAGCTAGCAAATCCACTTCAGTTAATATCAGATCAGTGTTTAATGGACAACTTACCCAAGCTCTATAACTCTGGAGCTGACAGAAGAAGTCGAATCTAGAATTAATTTACTACCTGACAAAGACTATACTAAGCAATACACAAATGTTATCTCATTTCATACCTAAACTAATCCTGAAAGCTGGGGATAATAATCCACATTTTACTAATGAAGAAATGAAGATATGACCTTGACATATAATACTGCTGTGAGTAGAGGTTCTGTGGTTTTAAAGCTAACAAGCCATATGGAGTAACCAAGAAACACTTAAAGAGGAAATCTTAAGTTGTCTTGAAGAATTAGAACAAGGAGGGTTTTCCAGAATAATGACAGGGAAATGAAATAATTATTCAGAGAAGAGTGGGCACTGAGAGTAATGTGACATGAGTAAAGATTAGAGCAGATCTTTTATGGAAGGCTGAGTGGTTTGGACGGGTTGCACAGGACCTGAGATTCACTCTGATTCTTGTAGAACTTCCATTTTTACTATAATTCTCAGTAGGACTTTGCTACACTACATCTGATTTTTTTTAAGTATGTACCCAGCACGTGTATGCTTAGAAGAGCCCTCTTACCCCATGATTCAATGGATGTTAATTTTCACTTTCTCATTCTGGGTGAGGTTAGCAATTACATTCAGCTGTCTGTAGCCATCCCACTACTGCTTTTTGCAGACCATCACTCTTCCTTTGTTCTGTGAGGAGGATTGCAATGTGAGCTGTGAAACGCATGCTTCTGTCCAGTCCTGACAGAAGCTTGTTTATCATCTACCTCTTTGCTCTGGATCTTGATGGTTCAATCACACGGCTTTCCAGTGGGGAGATTTATCTTTCTAGTCACTTTACATAGCAATCTTAGAAAATACCAGAAATCATTCTCACTCCACAATGGGCAAAACTACTAAAAATGCCCATTCTTTGAAACACACAAAAAAATGACATATTGTGAGAAAGACAAAATTTAACCGTAAAGCTCAGGAACTCAGAACAAGAGAAAAAGATTTGACTGGCCTTTGTGAACAGCCCACAAAATGCACAATTGCAACAGTCTGAAACAGGCAGTATGTGGTAGCTTAAAAGGTAATATCACAAGTCATTGTATTTAGCTCAAGCTTTGGAGCCCACAATGAAGACAGTGGGAATTGCAGTAGATGTCCTGAGAATGTCCCCCAATCACATACACACATCTTGGTTCAAAGAGCTCTCTCTATTATAAAGAAACCAACTGCCTATGGTTCATACTTATTCTTTCAATCACTTATGAACTTATATTTAGGTTAGGTATTGAATACTTATTTTACTGAACACTTATTTTGGACAGTGTTATTTAGGAAAACAGGGATAAATACAAACAAGGTACAGAAAAAAAAATGTTACTGGCATTCAGAAGAAAGAGATGATGCGCCCAGATAAAGGCATAAAATTACACAGCCTCCCACTGAGAAAGAAAACATTTCTGTGTAAAAAAGCTCCTAAGGCTGTCATTCAAGTGCTAATGTTTAGAACAAAAGCCATGTGGGCTATTTTGAAGGCACTGTAAGAAGGAGGGTCTCAGCAGTGGCTGGCTGTGGTGTCAGAGTACAGGGAACTGGGACTAGGCCAGCAATCCTGAGATCTGGAGTATAATCAGAGGACAGCCAGCAGGTTTGTAGGGGGTTGGTGTCAGCATCTGAGATCTGCCTATTTTCTGACACCTGGCCAGATTTACACAGTTTTCATGTAGGAAGTGTCTAGTTGTGAGCATGGAGAGGACGTCACAGAATAAGACTCGGATGCCATAGTGAGACATCTGAATGAAGCTACTTGCACCATAGACAATAGAAAACAAAGTGGCAAGTGAAAGAAGAATGAGAATAAACTAGATAAAGTAGAAAGTGCACACATCTTTGAACCAGATAGACCTGGGTTTGAATCCCAGTTTCATTACTGAGTTGAGATGACTGAACAAGTTACTATTTTGCCTAAATAGCAGCATCCTTGTGTGTGTTTTTAAAGACATTAATACCACATACCTTGAGGAGGTTTCATTAGATTAAGAAATACTTTATGAAGTCCATAAACTTTACAGATCCTCAGTGAATAAAATTATTAGAATTGTCTTTGATGCTTTCTCATATTGACCCCTTCCTATGCCCTGCCCCCTCTTGCCTCCTCCTCTTAGGCAATTACAAAATAACTGGTCAGGGTTTAGGCCATGGTCTTCTTCAGAGTTCAAAACATCTGAGCTGTACTAATGAGCCACCAAGAAAATACACAGCTTATCCTATTTGTTTTCTTCCCCTCCAAGGAAATGAATGAGTAACTTCAACATCCAAAGTTGCTTTCAGGGGAAAATATTCTAAAAGCATGACAAACTGCTAACAAGCCAGGTAAATCCTGCAACTGCTCAGCAGTTGAATTCTGCTGTCAAGCTGTGTGGGGAAGTGGCATGATGATAAAGGGGTGTATTACAGATAAGTGGTTGCAAGCAAGTAGGTAATGATTGGAAATGATTACCTACTGGCCAGAGGACCAAACATCCAACTGTAAAGAGCAGTTGGGTAATTTGAAGTCATTTGATCTGATAAACATTATGGTGCTGAAAAAGCTGGGTATTGTTTCCCTTGGAAAACGAGTTAGGGAAGAAACATTTTACCTTTAAAGCTACATGCAGAGCACCCTATTCCTCCGCAAAATTAAGAAATGGAGGGAATTTCAGAAGAAACAATACACTGGGTGACACTTTTCAAATAATAAAGGACAAAAAGAGCTTTATAAATTACACAGAAGTCTTTGAGTAGATTGACTCAAATTTCTGCTATTTTGACGGCTTCAACAAATCCACTCCCAGGTTCCACCATGTGTTCAAGACCATAAGGGCTGCCAAGTGCTCTCTATAGATTTATCCATCAACCAGATCAACCACTGTTTAATGAACTGTATTACATGGGGATATTTAAAACAAGAGCCAGGTATTGAGAATAAAGCCTTGGTTTTTCAAAGATGGCAGATGAGTGACTGAAATGGGTGAGTCATTTCCTATCCCACACAGATTCTAATACTCATTGTCATAAGGCAAAGAAAGAATCAACAAATGACTTTTTCCCAGGGATAGAATTAGATAAAATGTGAACATTATCATATTGTTTTCATGAAAAGGAAGTGACTCATGTAGTATTCAAAAAGCAGGCATGAGATATTATAATTATCCCTTTCACATCCAATTATCTAGACAATTTAAGGAAAAGACAACCAAAGCAATTGCTTAAATAGTTAGATTTTAGGAGAATATTGAAACCCTGGGACTAAAATTTTTGGGACACATGTTTTGACCTGTTTTTCAGCAAAAGTGTTTGTTATACATTATGTGTCAATCAAGAAAGGAAAAGAATGAAATAATACTGACCCTGGTCTTTGAGGAGCTTAAAACTTATAAGTAGTTATAGAGTTCTAGAGGCCCGGTGCACAGATTCATGCACTGATGGGGTCCCTTGGACTGGCCTGTGCCCTCTCGCAATCCGGGGCCCATCGGGGGATGTCGGATAGCCCGTTTGGGCCTGATCCCCACAGGCCCAATACAGACAGGAGGGAGCCCGATCCTGTGCGTTGAGCATCTGCCCCTGGTGGTCAGTGCACATCATAGCGACCAGTTGACTGGTTGTTCAGTCATCTGGTCGCTTAGGCTTCTATATATATATAGGTAAATTTAAAAGCAATGTGGTAAGGTTCTGATGGAGATAAACATAAGATGTTAAGAAATGAAAAGGAGGAGCATCTAACTCATCCTTTTGGGGGAAAGTTGTCAGGGAAGGTCCCAAGAGGACTGAATTGAGTTGGAAATATTCAAGAGATGAGAATAACCATAGGAAATTCACAGAGAAGTCATTGTTGGAAAAATGTCCTGAGATGTATTGGAACTGACCTCCAAAGGAGGATAGGGCCAGGATACTCAGGAAAGAAGCTGACAACTCCAACTTAAACACTGAGTTTGTTAATAGATCTAAGAGGAGTCAGGCTGCAGCAGGACAAGCCAAGTGGCATGTGCTTGTTAAAAGCTGTATTTTCCAAAGCAGTAAATAATTTAATGGGCTTAGTTATCTGGGTATGAACTGGCATTCACTGAGAGCAATTTGCTTCTTAAGATGGCATCAATCCAGTCAAACACCAGAAACCATTTTGCCTTACAAGTGATATGGTAGCATCTATAAGTACTTCCATACTGCAGGGATAGAAGTGTGAAATGGAACGTAGAGGAAAGTGATAAGGACATTTGAAGAGGAAGCAGGAGTCAAGTTTTGGAGAGATTTATATGTCAATATATGGAGCAATTAGACATGGAGCAGGAAAAATCATTTGATCATCTAATACGAAAGTTAAAAATGGGGAAAAGATGTTTCAGTGTTGACTTTTCCAGTAAGGTCCTGGTGGCCATGAACCATGGCCAACCAGCAGAAGCTAGAAACAAGGTGAAAGCCACTCTGTTGGGTAGGGACCACAAAGAGCAAGCTTGCCTGGAGAGAGTGGGAGTCACAGAAAAAACAGGCACTATTGAGGACATTGCCTAAGGCAGAGAGACAAGAGAAACACCTTGGTCTCTTCCCTCCTTCTACCTTCTAGTATTCTACTGGCTCCTTCCTTTTCTCCTAGCTAAGAGAAAGGGGATAGGAAGTTTGAAAAATATAATAGAACAGGGAACGGACTGGAGGAAATATGAGAATAAATCCGCAAATGGCTGGTGGGTAATTGCCCGAGGAGCCCATTTTAACAATCAAACCAAAGATATTGTTTGCTCATAAATGGTGAAAGTCAAGCATCTATTTACAAAGATAGGGTTGGTGACACAGAATACAGATATGTGCACTATTGAGGGAAACGATCATCTTTCCCTTGGATGGTAGCCAGTGACACATGGCATTAAGAGAAGTTAGAAAAGAAAATGGTACCTTCGTTGGAATTTAATGACCTAAGGAAGTTAGGTCTCACTTTCAATGCCACAGTTAGATATAGGAGGTCATTAACTTCTTAATGTATTTCACCCCCTAATAACTTTTAAAGGAGCTCCCAAAAGACAACACTATTTATTGCAGAACTGATTTATATATTTTTTATTTTGGGGGGAAAAAAAGACAAAATTTTCTTTCATGCAACATTTCATATGGGCAAATATTTGATAAGGAAAATAAAGTGAATGTATGAGAGTTAAAGGAACTATTGGATAAAAGACAGTATATTAAAGCCTTTTGACAGACAGTCAGTTACTTTCTTGTAGTAGTCACCTTCTGCAGTAATTCAGAGACCTCAGAATGTCTGAGATAAGAGTCAATAAAAGGGCCCCTTTCTCACCCTCCTGAAAAATTTAGTGCTTGGCTACTTTTACACTTTTGATTGTGGCTGGTGGTATTGCTGTCACTAGAAGTCCTGATTTTTTTAAAAAAATGCACAAAGTAGCCCTCCTACCAAGCTTCCTTATTAGCGTTGCATTATCCTGGATCATGACCTGATGCTGTTCATTCAATTTTACTTTCAGGAACTTTCATTTCTGGTTATGTGCATCCAAACTGTTATAGAATAGCACATCTTGAAAGACTGAGTTCACTTGTCTCCAATCCAGTTGGTCAGAAGCCTCTATGAAGGATACCACACTTAAGAATGTAGGTTGTTTTTCCAGTGATTGGCAAACTCATTCGTCAACAGAGCCAAAGATCAACAGTACGATTGAAATTTCTTTTGAGAGCCAAATTTTTTAAACTTAAACTCTATAGGTAGGTACATTGTTATTAACTTAATTAGGATACTCCTAAGGCTTAAGAAGAGCCACACTCAAGGGGCCAAAGAGCCGCATGTGGCTCGCAAGCCACAGTTTGCCAACCATGGCAGCCAGATTGGCTCCATGGATAGGGTGTTGGCCCTCAGACTGAAGGGTCCTGGGTTTGATTCCGGTCAAGGGCACATACCTTGGTTGCCGGTTTGATCACAGGTCCTGGTCAGGGTGTGTGGAGGGCAACCAATTAATGTGTCTGTCTCTCTGTCTCTCCCCCTCCTTTTCATTCTCTCTAAAAATCAATGGAAAAATATCCTCTGGTGAGGATTAACACCAACAGCAATAACAAAAGAATGTAAACTGTTTCTAAGGATAATCTAGAACTCAAACCAGAACAGTAATTTGTTCCAGGACATCTTAATGTGGCATCATTTTCTCTAAAAGTCTGAATTTGCTGAGCTGTTACTGCATCTCCATATTTCATTTTGCCTGTGTAGACAGCCTGAGAACATTTGACATAACAATGAAGTGAGAAAAAGCTTACATAGTAAGTAAATTGTCTGAATTTCTGAAACAGAAACCTATTTTCCTTTCCTCCCTGGGCTCTCAATGTCTGATTTTGTTTTTATAGAAACTCATAGTTCCTGTCATTGTGAAAATCCTGATTGAAAGAGATATCTTAGGACTGATAATGCCTATCTGTAAAAATAGCCCTCATAAATGAGCACTCCTGTTTCCTGCCTGAGTTTAGAAGCAATTGAGCAAAAGTGAAGAAAAAGAATGGAGAGATTTTAAAAAATGTTAAATAGAACTATTTGGAGGATATGATGTGGGTGCTAGTTACTATGGGTTTCATAAAATTGATTTCCAGGATTATGTTTGCTCCGGATCCACCTGTAGTTTCAAGGTGACACAAAACCGCAGCTGATTCTTCCCCTGCCTGTGGAAGGGGCACAGAAGTTAGCCCAAAGAGGGAGCCTGCAGACCGGAAGGCTCAGAACATGGAACTTGACAAGAAATCACAAAAGGTTCACCCATCTCTGTGCCTCTGTATCTCTATTTTGATGCATTAGTTGTGTGACAAAGGGGACACACTTGAGATAAGATGGGGCATGTAGTAGCTCAAAATTTGCTAGTTTAAACAAATAGATAAGATTGGAAGTGAGGCCCTCCTCCCACATTGGTGTTAGCTTCTTCAGAACTTAGTTTTGAACCCTGGCAAGAGGATGGGGAAGAGTGGGCTTGGAAAGAGGCAGTGACAGAATTTAAAATGTGAATTGACTAAGAAAACAGAATTTTAGTGAATCTGCTTGAAGTTACTGGTTGACATTTTCTGAATCGGGCTGAATGGAGACTTGGCATCACTAATTAAACTATTATATAAAACAAAGAAATTATTTTATACACTTGGGCTTGGGGCAGTTAGCTTTTTAAAATATATATTTTTATTGATTTCAGAAAGGAAGGGAGAGAGAGAGAAAGAGAGAGATGATGATGATGATGATGATGATGATGATGATGATAAAGAAGTATTGATCAGCCGCCTCCTGCAAGCCCCACACTGGAGATGGAGCCTGCAATGGGTACATGCCCTGACTGGGACTCAATTCATGACCTCCTGGTTCATAGGTTGATGTTCAATCACTGAGAAACGCTGGCTAAGCAGGGGCTGTTAACTTTTTTACCTGCAATGTATTCATCAATTTCCATCTCAGTTTTCAGAACTGTGTGTACTTGATTTCAATGGCTGCTCTGGAAGCTATGTCCTACAGGCTGGGATAAAATGTCTAACTGAGGTTCCCCATGCAGAAACAATATTTACTTGAGCAATCTTAATTCAGAAAAAGCTGTGCAAGATGGACTATGTAATATGACAATGCAGACAATGTGTTTCTCTTAGCAGATATATTTAGGATGTCTTATAATTTGGGTTTCTCCTATTGCAAAGAAATTCTCTTGCCCTTAACTGTTTAAATTTTGAAGAAAGGTAATTAAGGAATAATTTTCCTGTGGTGATGTTTGTGGTCTTCGCAAATGAATCAGCTTCTGGCACAGCAGTGAAGGTTGGATCCAAACTCAGCATGGTTGACAATAATGGAAGCAGATGGTTTACGGAGTGAGGGAATGAGAACTGATTATTGATTTGCTATCCTTGTAACGGCATCAGTGGAGAGTGATAATGGGCTGTACCACTTGTAACAGAGTAAATAGCCATTTTTATATTGCTTGCTTTCTTGCAAATTGGCTACTAGCAGTGAGAGTAAAATATATGGCTGTCTCATATCTCGAAGCACTAAACAAATCGCGCTGGAGGAATGCAATGAAGCACTGTGAAACATTTGCTGATATTTATATCTGAGCTCAGGCTGAAAACTCCCTATTAAAAAGTTCACAATTCTCCTCGTTTCTTTTCCAACATTATTGAGGTATTGCTTCCTCAACTCTTAGCTGCTAGAGTTATTTTGGAATAATGTAGAATTGTTTTTCACCTCACAATACTCAAGAAGTACTCTGGGGTTCTTATCAATTTGTCATTTCTGTGACAAAATATGTTATTTTCTGGGCTTACATTTCTTGGGGGAAAAAGGATGCCTAGCAAAATAATAGGAAGGAGTATCAAGATACAGGAATGCAGTTTTAAAATAATTCTTGAATAAAGAGTTTGTGCTGATTTAGAGCAAAACTTGGGTTTCACTCTGTCTCTCTTCTTTAATGGTGGCTTTCCTCCTACTCCTCCCTCTTATACTCTTGGCATTCTGTCAGGGGAAGCTAGCGAGATACACTCCTCTCTGAGCCACTTCTTCAACATTTTCTCTCTGCCTGTTGGAGGTGCCATGAGACTGCATACTTTTTTTTTCTAATATATTTTATTTTATTTTTTTACAGAGAGGAAAGGAGAGGGATAGAGAGTTAGAAACATCGATGACAGAAACATCCATCGATCAGCTGACTCCTACACACAGCCTACTGGGGATGTGCCCACAACCAAGGTACATGCCCTTGACCAGAATCAAACCTGGGACCCTTCAGTCTGCTTGCCGATGCTCTATCCACTGAGTCAAACCTGTCAGGGTGAGTCTGCACACTATTTGTAAGCAGGATGATTTTGAGTGTTGCAGGACTATACAATCTGTTTGTGCCAAGACAAGTGTTTCCACAATTGATATTCACAACTCACATTATTGGAATGTTATTTTTGAAGGTGGTAAAATATTTCCATCTCTAACCAGAAGAGTGGATTTGTATTGAAAAATCAGTTTATTCCCCAGTGTTGTCGCTGTTTCACTGTTCGGAATAGGGTTCCCAAACCCTTTGTGTCAACCTGGTGGTCCACATAGCCTCAAAAAGAGAGTTTGTGCTGTTTTAGAGAGCAAATGGTGGCCCTTTACCCTCTATTCCTCGTGAAGATCACTGAATGAATGGGTGAAAGTGGAATATGAAGAGAAGAATCTAAAGGCTATATGCAAGGATGACAAAGAGTTCCTCACTCTGATCTATTGGTGGTAACATCAGGGTTCTTTTGTTGAAAAGGATTCTGGGGACACACCTGGCCTCAGTGGGAAAGCAGTGTCATGTTGAATCGTGGCATCTGCTAGAGCATGGAGAATGGAATAGAGTGCATCTCATGGTTCCCAACCATGACATGTAAGAATACTTTGCATCTGTTTGAAATTTCACAGTTGTTGGAGCATTGTTATATGTTGCATATCATCTAATCAACATTTTGTATTGAAATCACATACTCCCTTTTCTAGTGCAAGACTTCCAGAAGGAGGACTTATGACATGGTACCAAGATGATACAGATATTGCTTAATAATTAAGAACTTGTTATAGTCTTTGTAACGACATGTATTAGCTAGTACAATCAAACTTTTCATAAACTCATCATGAATGTTTACAGACTCCTAAATGTTTCAGGCAAACCTGAAGTGGAGAAATGCACTGCATGTTTAGATATAGTCTCTCTTTCTCTGGGGGCTGTTTTAAAGCATTTATTTTTCATTTGGATATTGATGGTCATTCCTCTTTAATTTGTACATTACCTTGAATCCTAGAGCTTCATGTTACAGAAATTGGTTTTAATTAAAATATATTACAATTTGTTTATTACTTTGTTTGCTAAGCAAGTACTATTGTACATGTCTTCCATCACAAAGAGTAACTATTGTTGAACATACAGCCATGCTTTTACAATAAAAGCCCGATTGTTTATTGTAACATATGTATGTTTTATAAAAGCATGTTTCTTTGTCAGTGGTCCTTAACTAGAGGTGATTTAACCACCAGAGGACATTAAGCAATTGTTGGAAGCCAAGCAGACTGCCAAATGCACAGGACAGCCACCCATCACAAAGAAATGTCTGAGAATAAGAGACCTGCTCTAGCTCATAATATAAACACTCATCTTGTAAGTCATGGTTGTAAACATTTTTACTGGTCTTCCAGTTAATAACCTAATTGAAGAGCACAGTATTTTGATATCAGCCATAAATCACTGTTGAAATTTATCATTATACACTTAAGGTGTTAATAATCTTTATCACTAATAATGGTAAACATAAACTATACTATGACATAAATGATGGCTCAAGAAATTTTGAGGATTAAATCACAGACTATATGCTCTGACTACAGTGGAACTGAACTAGAAATCAGTAATAGAAAGGTCAAAAAAAATATTTAAAGTTTAAAATTAAAGTAAAAAACTTCTAAGTTACCAAAGATGGAAAAGTATATCAAAGAGAAAATTATACAACATTTTGAAGCAATTTAAAAATAATTATAATGTGATGTTATCCTATCTAATAATAGACAAACATAGTAATTAACCATACCTCCGCCATGCTTCCCATTGGCTAATCAGGGCAATATGCAAATTAACTGCCAACCAAGATGGCGGCCAGCAGCCAGGCAGCTGAAGCGAACAGGAGGCTTGCTTGCTCCAGTGAAGGAGGAAGCCAAGGTTCCCCGCCTGCCTTGCCAGCCTCTGAGCTTTCACTCGAAGAAACAATGTTGCAATTATAGAAGCTAAACAATCCCCAGAAACCTGCTTTCAGCCGTCAGAGCTGGAGCGAGCAGGACCAAAACAATGTTGCAATTATAGAACCCAAACAAACCCTAGATTCCTGCTTTCAGCAGCCGAGGCCTCAAGCTGGAGCCGAGCCTCAGAGCTAAAGCTGGCTCTCAGCTCTGGTGACAGCCATAGAAGGTAAATAAATCCCAGAATAAAAGATAAAAAGGAGAGGTTGGGAGTTTCAGTCGCCCACCAGCCTGAAAACGGCCCTGAGTCCCTCACCCAGACTGGCCAGGCACCCCAGTGGGGACCCCCACCCTGAAGGGTGTGTGATCAGCTGCAAACAGCCATCATCCCCTCACCCAGGCTGGCCAGGCACCCAAGCAGGACCCCCACCCTGATCCAGGACACCCTTCAGGGCAAACCAGCCGGCCCCCACCCATGCACCAGGCCTCTATCCTATACAGTAAAAGGGTAATATGCCTCCCAGCACTGGGATCAGCAGAGCCGCGAAGCCTCCCGAACCTGGGATCAGCAGAGCTGCAAGGCCTCATGCCCCGGGAATCAGCGGAGCAGCGAGGCCTCCTAGCACCAGGATCAGGTGAGCAGAGAGGCCTCATTGCCCCGATGTCAAGCCGAGACGTGAGGCCTCCCAGCATTGGGATCAGCAGAACAGCGAGGCCTCCTGGCCCCTGGAGCAGCGTGACAGGGGGCAGCGCCCAAATCCCCTGATCGCCCTTCCGCTCTATGTGTGACAGGGTGCTCTGTTTGTGACAGGGGAAGGCGCCCCAACCCCCTGATTGGCCCTGCTCTGTGCCTGATAGGGGGAACTCCCCAACCCCCTGATCGACCCTGCTCTGTGTGTGACAGGGTGTGGTACCCTAACCCCCCCATGGGCCCTGCTCTGTGTGTGACAGGGTGGAGCTGCAACCTCCCTATTGGCCCCGCCCTGAGTGTGACAGTGGGGAGCTCCCCAACCTCCTGATCAGCCCTGCTCTGTGTGTGACAGGGTATGGAGCCCTAACCCCCCTGATGGGCCCTGCTCTGTGCATGATAGGAGGGAGCTCCCCAACCTCCTGATCGGCCAGCTCTGTATGTGACAGGGGTGGCAACACAATCCACAATCCCCTGATCTTCCCTGCTCTGTGCATGCATGACAGGGGGTGGCGCCACAACCTCCCCATCGACCCTGCCTTGAGTGTGACAGGGGGCGGCACCCCAACCCCCCAATTGGCCCTTCCCTGAGCATGACTGGGGGTGGCATCGCAACCTCCTGATCCACCCTGCTCTGTGCATGACAGGGGGAGGCGCCCCAATTCCCCAATTGGCCCTGCTCTGAGCCTTACCAGGGGCTGCGGGGCAGGCACCTAGGGATTGGGCCTTCCCTCTGCCACCTGGGAGTAGGCCTAAGCCAGCAGGTCATTATCTCCCGAGAGGTCCCAGACTGTGAGAGGGCACAAGTGGGGATGAGGGACACCACCCCCACTGCCAGTGCACAAATTTTTGTGCACCGGGCCTCTAGTGTTAGTATAAAGCAGAACCTACTGTGAAATTTAAGCTTTAAGTACATATATTAGAAAAGAATAACAAATAAAAATCAATAAGCATTCATCTCAAGAAGTTAAAACATAGACACAAAAATTCTTAAACAAATTATGTAGGAAATGCCAGGGTATATAAAAAGCAAATGCATCATGAATAAGTAGGGCTTATTCCAAGAATGCAAGATTAGTTTCACATTTGAAAATCACTCAGTGAAAAAAAAAAAAGGGGGGAGGGGGCAAACATATGGTCTTCTAACTATACACAGAGCAATCTTTGAAAATAAAATTCAGAGGATTCCCAGTCAAGATGGCAGAGTAGGTAAATGCTGTGCTTGCCTCTCCCCTGACCACATCAAAATTACAACTAAATTTTAGAACAAACATCACTGAGATACATGAACAGAAGTCCTATAACTAAGGATGTAAAGAAATCAAGTTGAGACTGGTAGGAGGGGATGGAGATGTGGAACAGGCAGGGCCTTACCCATAGTGTGGTGATTAAGAATCAAGAGGGATATCATGTCTTCAGAGGTTTCCCCTGAGGAGCAAGGCCTTAACCCCATACTGAGCTCCCCAGCCTGGGGCACTAGTGCCAGGAAGAGGAGTCCCCATAACATATGGCTGTGAAAACTAGCTAGGATTGTATCTGAAAGAAAAATGAGCTCACTGACAAAGGTAAAACACTTCATAAAAACAGTGGATCAAACAACTAGAAATGTAGTACATTAGTAAAATAGCAAAAGTAGGAAAACTGTGTGTAATTAGAACAAATTAATGGACACACACACAAAAGAAGTTTAAAATAATGAGCAAAACATAAATTTAGAGGGTGAGAGTAAAATCTTTAGTGATTTTGTAATATGCTCAAACTTACGTGACCATTAACCTAAAATAGACTGCTATAAACCTAGCTTGGTATATAGGAAGTACATGGTAACCACAAACCAAAAATATACAAGAGATATACAAGAGAAGAAAATTAACAAAGTGGCAGTGATTACATACCTACCAATAATTATTTTAAATGTCAATAGACTAAATGCTCAAATCAAATACATAGGATGGCTGAGAGGATTAAAAAACAAGATCCTTACATATACTGTCTTCCAGAGACTCACTACGGGTCAAAACACACACAGAGACTGAAAGTAAAGGGTGGAAAAGATATTTTATGCAAAGAGAAACAAACAGCAATAAAGCTGGCATAGCAATACTTATATCAGACAAAACTGACTTTAAAACAACGCCTGTAACCAGAGACAAAAAAGGACATTTAAAAAAAAAATCAAGCCGAAACCGGTTTGGCTCAGTGGATAGAGCGTCGGCCTGCGGACTGAAAGGTCCCAGGTTCGATTCCGGTCAAGGGCATGTACCTGGGTTGCGGGCACATCCCCAGTGGGAGATGTGCAGGAGGCAGCTGATCGATGTTTCTCTCTCATCGATGTTTCTAACTCTCTATCTCTCTCCCTTCCTCTCTGTAAAAATCAATAAAATATATTTAAAAAAAAAAAATCAATCCAACAAGAGAATATAACTCTCATAAACATCTATGCACCCAACATAGGAGCATTTAAATATATAAAGCAAATGTTGATGGACATAAAGGGAGAGATTGACAGTAATTGAAAGTCATAATAGGGGTCTTCAACACCACATTGACATCAATGGGGAGATAATTTAGACAGAAAAATATTAAAAAATAATAGTGAAAACCAACCAACCAAACAAACAAACAAAAACCAGTAGCCTTCAACGACACATTAGAATAGGTGAACATAATATTTTTAGGACTTTTAACCCAAATTAACCCCCCAAAACCCCCAAATAATTACATTTAAAAATGGTCAGAGGCCTCAAATAGACATTTCCCCAAAAAGGACATACAGTTGACTAAAGACATACGAAAAGACTTTCAACAGCACACTAATCATCAAAGAAACACAAATTAAAACCACAATGAGATATGACCTCACACCTGTCAGAATGGCTATCATCAATAAAACAACAAAGATGTGTTGGCTAGGATGTGGAGAAAAGGAACCTTCATACACTGTTGATGGGAATGCAGATTGGTGCAACCACTATGGAAAACAGTGTGGAGTTTTCTCAAAAACTAAAAATAGAATATCATATGACTCAGTAATTCCAATTCTGGATATTTATCTAAATAAATAAAAAACCCTAATTGAAAAGATCTATGCATCCCTATGTTCACTGCACCATTATTTACAATGCTTAAGATATGGAATCAACCTCGGTGTCCATTCATAGAGGAGTACACAAGAAGAAGTGGTATGAATATACAATGGAATACTCATCCATAAAAAGATTGAATCTTGTCATTTGTGACAACGTGGATGAACTTAAAAGGTATTATGCTTAGTGAAATAAGTCATACAGAGAAAGACACTGTGTTCTGCAAATTATGTAGCAGGTCCTGGCAGGAGACAAGGTCAACATGTGCAATCTATTGTATTTTTGTATAACAGCAAGAACAAAAATTTAAAAAATGACATTTAAAAAATTGCAGTGGATTCAAAATACATACATGACTTAGAAATAAGCTTTACAAAATATGTGTGAGATGCTGAGCAATATAAAACATTAAATAGGACTTAAGTAAAGCAATATACAATTTTTATGAATTGTGAGTTTCAGTATTTTAAGATATCAAATTACCCCAAATTCATCTCCATCTCTAGATTCAGCATAATCCCAATAAAAGTCCTTGCAAGTTTTTCTTATTGTGAACGTTGGCAAGCTTATTCTAAAACTAGAGGCCTGGTGCATAAAAATTCATGCACTGGAGGGGGGTCCCTCAGCCTGGCCTGCCCCCTCTCACAGTCCGGGAGCCCTCAGGAGCAGGAGGCAACCCGGTGATCAGGGGAAGGTGATACCCCATCACACCTCCGCTGCTGCCACTGCCGGCAGTGCAAGCCTCGGCCAGCCCTGGTTACCTGAGTCTCGGGCAGCCCTAGGTGGCTCAGGGGGCTGAGGTGACTGGGGGGATTCTGGAGGCAGGCACATGGGGCTGAGGGGACTGGGTGCCGCCATCTTGTGGCTGTGGGCGCCGCCATCTTTGAGGGCATGGCATCCAATTAGCATATTCCCTCCTTATTGGCTGTGGGCGCCTCCATCTTTGAGGGTGTGACAGTCAATTAGCATATTCCCTCTTTATTAGATAGGATGTGAAAAAGCCAAAATAATTGTAAACCAAATCATCAAAAATTGAAGCACTTATCTTACTTCTAGGCTTTATATAAAAATATGGTAATTAAGATAGCATGGTACTTGCATACAGATTGAAAAATAGAGCAATGGAAAAGAATAGAGAGCCCAGAAATAGACCACTTTTGACCATAAAAATTCATTTGTTATTTCATTAAGACCATAAAGCGTATCAGAAGGGAAAGTAAAGCATTTTTGCACAAAATGGTGCTGAAAAAATTGGCTATGTTATCAAAGAAGGAAAACTTGACTCATATCCCAAACCATATGCAAAAATTTATTTAAAAAGAATGTAGAGCCGAAACCGGTTTGGCTCAGTGGATAGAGCGTCGGCCTGCGGACTGAAAGGTCCTAGGTTTTTTTCCGGTCAAGGGCATGTACCTGGGTTGCGGGCACTTCCCCAGTAGGAGATGTGCAAGAGGCGGCTGATCGATGTTTCTCTCTCATCGATGTTTCTAACTCTCTATCTCTCTCCCTTCCTCTCTGTAAAAAATCAATAAAATATATTAAAAAAAAAAAAAAAGAATGTAGAGCCCCAGCCAGTTTGGCTCAGTGGATAGAGCGTTGGCCTGCAGACTGAAAGGTCCTGGGTTAGATTCCAGTCAAGGGCACATGCCTGGGTTGTGGGCTCCATCCCCAGTACAGGATGTGGAGGAGGCAGCCTAGCAATGATTCTCTCTCATCATTGATATTTCTATCTCTCTCTCCCTCTCCTTTCCTCTCTGAAATCATATATATATATATATATATATATATATATATATATATACACATATATATATACACACACACACACACATCCTATATAATAAAAGGATATGCTAATTAGACCAGATATGCTAATTATCTGGGCTAATTAGCATAATAGTCACAACCAGTCAGGAGCAGCCCCCGGCGGAAGTGGCCACCAGTGCGAGCAGGCACGCTGCGCCTGGCCTGGAGGCCACCTGGCTGAAAGAGTCACTGGAGACTTTGGTAAAATTCAATAGTTAAAATCACTGTGCTCTGTGAGAGGTGAAATCCTCAAACACTCAGGACCCTAAATCATACAAATTAATAGGAAACAATTGCATAATGCTTAGACCTAATTTACACACTTTAGTATCTTTTACAAATTATTCTACGTCCTTCAAGTAAATGCAGCAGCTGACAAGTGACCTGCCCTGGCTCTGCTATATTGAGTTTGTGGTTTCCAAGGAAACAGCCAGAAGGGATGATAAACCCTCTGCAAATGGCTCAGTCAGTGCCTGTCTAAGTGGCGGCAAGTAGAGGCTTGGTTTAAATCGAGCCTTTCCAGCAGTGAATGACGCCAAGCCTCCCTGGATCAGGTAGGTTCCTGTGGAGTGCAATCTCTACACAATACAACGGGAGCCCCAGTTTCGTCCCTGGCCATCTCATGCACGGTAGCTCGCTCGGGGCAGCAGGGAAGGAAGGGAAAAGGCATCACGCGGTGCAGCTCTGGCGAGCAAGCAGAAGGAAACCATGTCTGGCAGACGCTCCCCTGCCACCCACCTCAACGTGTAAGAAGAATCAAATAAACCCCTCCCCTGCCCCGGAGAGATCTGGGACTGAGGGGCGTCTGTCCCAGGCATTGCATACCTGCTTCCCACCCACTTTATCCAAATGGACAGGTTAGGGCAGTGCTTCTCAACCTTGGCTGCACATTAGAATCACCTGGGAATCTTTTTAAAATCCTGATTTCCGGGCCTCTTCCTCCAGAAATTCTATTTTTTTGTTATGGGGTGAGGCCACAACATTAGTAACAAAGAAACAGAATTTCTGGAGGATGAGGCCCAGAAATCAGGATTTTCAAAAAAGATTCCCAGGTGATTCTAATGTGCAGCCAAGGTTGAGAACCACTGGGTTAGGGGGTTACGGAGTGGAGGAGGAGTTTTGCAGGAAGGAACCGCACCCCTGCCTTCCCTCCAGACGGGTCCTCTCGGAGCACAGGGCCTGACCCCGCCCCCAGCAGATTTGCATATCCCAGACCCTCTGGTACTTCCAGGCACTGGGCATTTCTGCATCTTCCCTGACTCCCAGCCACTGACCCTCACTGACTCCTACCCCAGAAACACTCTGTCCTCTGCAACTTTCAGTCTTTATAGCCTAAATGCATGGTGGGTTTAGTTGCTTCTCCGGGGATTTTATTTGATAAGAACCCAGCCAATTCATTTAGCAACTGAGCTGCTCAGACTTCATCAGGGACAACGAATGACACACCTTACTTGGCTTTGATAGCAAAGCAATCTTATTCTTTTATTTTTTAAATAGATTTTTATTGAGTTCAGAGAGAAAGGGAGAGGGAGAGAGAAACATCCATGATGAGAGAGAATCATTGATCAGCTGCTTCCTGCATGCACCCTACTGGGGATCTAGCTTGCAACCCAGGCAAGTGCCCTTGACCAGAATCAAACCTGGAACCCTTCAGTTCTCAGGCTGAAATTCTAGCCACTGAGCCAAACCAGGTAGGGCAAGCAATCCTATTCTTAAAGACTGGATTTTTGTCATAAACAAGTGGATTTGAATCATATCAAAACAATATACATTTTTTAATGAAATGTCTCTTTATTTCTACTAATGCAGTTTTACCTTAAAACTTATGTTGTATAATCTATACTAATAAAAGGTAATATGCTAATTAGACCAGACATCTTCTAGACACCCATCTGGATGTCTTTCCGCACAAAGCCACGATGGTGGGGGCCAAGGCAGTGGTGGTTAGGGGCGACCAGGTCAGCATGGGAGGGCAGCTAGGGGCTATCAGGCCAGCAGGCAGGTGAGCAGTTAAGAGCCAGCAGTCCCAGATTGCGAGAGGGATGTCCGACTACCGGCAGTCAAACATCCCGCAAGGGGTCCCGGATTGGAGAGGGTGCAGGCTGGGCTGAGGAACGCCCCCCCGCCCCCCCCCCCCACACACATAAATTTTGTGCACTGGGCCTCTAGTCCTATCTAATAAAAGACAAATAGGGTAATTAACTGTACCTCTGATACACTTCCCATTGGCTAATCAGGATGGTATGCAAATTAATTGCCAACCAAGATGGCGGTTAACCACCAACAAAGATGGCGGCTAATTTGCATACTGCAGGCAGGGTGGGACAGCACCATCCCGCCTGCCCCACTGCCGTCTGGGCCTGCTATCTGCGACCCGAGCGGCCCATATGGGACCCGACCCAGGGCTGGCGGGCGGGACCACAGTGATCTGCTACCGGCCATGCCCACAAATGGCCCTCCTGCACAGATCCGCCACTGGCCACACCCACAAATGGCCCTCACGCGGGGATCCCAGGCTGGCGGGTGCTAAGCACAGATCCGCCACTGGCCATGCCCACAAACGGCCCTCCCTCGGGGATCCGAGGCTGGCAGGTGCTAATTCACTGATCTGCCACCGACCACCCTCACAAATGGCTCTCCCGTGGGGATCCCAGGCTGGCCGGTGCTAAGCACAGATCTGCCACTGACCACACCCACAAACGGCCCTCCCCTGGGGATCTGAGGCTGGCAGGTGCTAATGCACCGATCTGCCAACATGCACACCGGGGCTGCCTTTGCCCTGTGCAAACTATGCAGCTGGGAGAGGGGAGTGGGGCTGCAGGGAGCAGGGTGGGAACTGCCCGGGGTTTGCATCAGGCAGCCCAGAGTGGAGTGAGAACTATCCTGACCGGTAGCTGCTTGCTCATTCACTTACTTGCTCATTTATTCACTCATTCACTTGCTCATTCATTCACTCATTCACTCACTCAGCAAACCCTCTCAGGTCCCTGGCACCAGGCCAGGCACTGAAGTTGAAGCAGGATAAGACAGAGGTATGTCCTCAAGATGTTAGTAATTCAGTCTGTAGCCAGGAGGGGGGCACCAGGCCACTGGGAGCAGGGCTGGAACTTTCCTGGGGTGGGCTTAAGGCAGCCAGGAGTGGGGCTGGAACTTCTGCCGTGTTTCCATGGCAACGCGGCAGAAGTTCCCGCCCCTTAGTTGCTTGCTCATTCACTTACTCGCTTATTCATTCACTCATTCACTCACTCATTATTCACTCACTCAGCAAACCCTCTCAGGTCCCTGGCACCAGGCCAGGCACTGAAGGTGAAGCAGGATAAGACAGAGCCATGTCCTCAAGATGTTAGTAATTCAGTAGGGCGAAGCAGGAACATGAACAAGGCAGTTGTATGCACAGATGCAGTGTACTGGGTTCGGTGAGGGCTGTAACTAATGCCGACTTTATTCTCTTGATAAAATGGGGCCTCGGGAGCTAGGCTGCCCCAGCCTGTAGGCCTGTGCCTAGGGCAGGAGTGGCCGGGGTCCCGGAACATGACAGAGGGTGCAGGTAGGGCTGAGGGGTCTGTCCCCACCCCTCACCCTCACCCCCGAGTGCACAAATTTTTGTGCACCGGGCTACTAGTCCTATCTAATAAAAGAGAAACATGGTAATTAGCCATACGTCCGCTACCCTTCCCATTGGCTAATCAGGGCAATATGCAAATTAACTGTCAGCCAAGATGGCGGCCAACAGCCAGGCAGTTTGAAGCGAACATGAGGCTTGCTTGCTTCAGTGAAGGAGGACTCCAACGTTCCCCGCCTGCCGCTGCCGGCCTCTGAGCTTGCAGTTTGAAACATTGTTACAAATATAGAAGCTAAACAAAACCCCAGAAACCTGCTTTCAGCCAGTCGGGATCTCAGAGCTGGAGTTGAAACAGTGTTTCGATTATAGAACCCAAACAAACCAGATACCTGCTTTCATCAGCAGAGGCCTCAGAGCTGGAGCCAAGCCTCAGAGCTAAAGCTGGCCCAGAATAAAAAAAGAAAAAAGAAAAAAAGGAGCGGTTGGGAGCTTCAGTCACCCACCAGCCTGAAAACAGCCCTCAGACCCTCACCCAGACTGGCCAAGCACCCCAGTGGGGACCCCCACCCTGAAGGGTATGTGACTAGATGCAAACAGCCATCATCCCCTCATCCAGGCTGGCCAGGCACCGAAGTGGGAACCCCCACCCTGATCCAGGACACCCTTCATGGCAAACCAGCCAGCCCCCACCCATGCACCAGGCCTCTATCCTATATAGTAAAAGGGTAAATTGCCTCCCAGCACCAGGATCAGCGGAGCCGAGAGGCCTCCCGGCACTGGGATCAGCGTGACAGGGGGCAGCGCCCAAACCCCTTGATTGCCCTGCGGCTCTGTGTGTGACAGGGGGTGGGGCCACAACCTCCCTATCCGCCCTGCTCTGTTCGTGACAGGGGAAGGCGCCCCAACCCCCTGATCATCCCTGCTCTGTGCCTGATAGGGGGGAGCTCCCTAACCCCCTGATCACCCTGTGGCTCTGTGTGTGACAGGGTGCGGCACCCCAAACCCCCTGCCCCACAGGCCCTGCTCTGTGTGTGATGGGGTAGAGCCATAACCTCCCCATCAGCCCTGCCCTGAGTGTGACAGGGTGCGGTGCCCCAACCTCCTGATCCGCCCTGCTCTGTGAGTGACAGGGGGCGATGCCCCAACTCCCCTATCGGCCCTACTCTGTGAATGACAGGGGGGAGCTCCCCAACCCCCTGATGGGCCCTGCTCTGTGTGTGACGGGGGAACTCCCCAACCCCCTCATCGACCCTGCTTTGTGCATGACAGGGTACGGAGCCCCAACCTCCTGATTGGCCCTGCTCTGTGCATGACAGGGGATGGCGCCCCAACTCCCCAATCGGCCCTGCTCTGAGCCCGACCAGGGGCTGCACCTAGAGATTGGGCCTGCCCTCTGCCACCTGGGATCAGGCCTAAGCCAGCAGTTTGCTATCTCCCGAGGGGTCCCAGACTGCGAGAGGGCACAGGCCGGGCTGAGGGACCACCCCCCTCACCCCGAGTGCACAAATTTTTGTGCACCGGGCCTCTAGTATATATATAAAAGCCCAGCGACAATTATGGCAGAATGACCAGCACGATTGGTCACTATGATGTGCACTGACCACCAGGGGCAGACACTCAACTCAGGAGCTTTCCCCTGGTGGTCAGTGCACTCCCACAGTGGGAGCACTGCTCAGCCAAAAGCAGGGCTCACGACTGGTGAGCACAGCGGTGGTGGTGGGAGACTCTCCCACCTATGCGGCAGTGCTAAGGAGCACCGAGCCAAGCAGTGAGGAGTTTGCAGGAAGGTGGTTAGGAGTGAGCAGGTGGGTGGTTAGGAGCAAGGGGTCATGGATTGCGAGAGGGAGCAAGCTAGGCTGAACGACACCCCCCACCCCCCTCCAATGCATGAATTTCATGCATCGGGCCCCTAGTATCCTAATATATAAAAAGCCAGGGGCCATCACAACTGAAACAATCAGACAGGTGACTGAACAGCCGGCTGCGTGGGGCTACCAAGCTGGCAGAGCGGTTAGTGAGGGACAAACAAACGACCAAACAGCAGGCTGTATGGGCAACCAAGTCAGCAGGGGGGTTAGTGAGGGACGACCAAACAACTGAACAGCAGGCTGTGTAGGGTGACCAGGCCAGCAGGGGGGCAGTTGGGGGCGACCTGGCCAGCAAGGGGGGCAATGAGGGGTGATCAGGCTGGCAGGCAGAGGTGGATAGGGGTGATCAGGCTGGCAGTGGGGAGAGCAGTTAGCGGTGATAAGGTAGGCAGTTGAGCAGTTAGAAGCCAGCAGTCCCGGATTGTGAGAGGGATGTCTGACTGCTGGTTTAGGCCCGATCCCCAGCATTGGACCTAAACCGGCAGTTAGACATCCCCCAAGGGGTCCCAGATTGGAGAAGGTGCAGCCTGGGATGAGGGGACCCCACCCCATGCATGAATTTCATGCATCAGGCCTCTAGTATGTATAAAAGAATGTAGATGTAAACACGAACATTTAAAATATTAAGCATCCAGAAGAAGACATAGGAGAAAAATTTTGTGACTTTGGGGATAAGAAAATATTTTATAAGCAGGATATAAATATATAAATAAGACTTATCATAAAAGTAAAAAGTTTATAAAATTCATTTTATCAAAAAAAAATGTATGCTCATTAAAATACATTAATACAATGAATAAGTGAGCCACGGCTGGGAAAAAATATTCACAATACATATGTCTGACAAATTACACGTATTCAGCATATATAACTAAACTCTTATAATTTTATAATAAAGACAAACAACCCAATAAAAATGGGCAGAATACTTAGTTACTTATCAAAGGAAGATATGTAAATGGCCATTGAGAAAATAAAAAAGTGCTCAGTATCATTAGTCACCAGGGAAGCAAAAATTAAAAACACAGTGAAATACCATTACACATCAAGCAGAATGGTTAAAATAAAGACAAACAATGACAGATACTGGCAAGGATGGGAGCAACTCGAACATCCATATGTTACTGGCATGAGTGTAAAATTATCCAACCTCATGACTGGCTGGGTGGCTTAGTTGCTTGGAGCATTGTCCCATATACCAAAAGGTTGTGGGTTTGATTCTCCCTGGTCGGGGTGCATATGGGAGACAACTGATGTTTCTCTCTCCCTTCTCTTTCTCTAAAATCAATAAATACGTCCTCATGTGAGGATAAAGAAAAAATCATCCAACATCTTTGGCAATAAGTCTAACAATTTTTCATAAAGATAAGCATGTTCCTGTCCTATGAGACAGTAGTTCGAGTTCTAGATAGATTCCAAGAGAAATAAAAGCATATGTTCACAAAACAAATTGTATAAGAATGTTAATAGCAGTTTTACTCATAATAGGCAAAGACTGGAAGAAACCCAAGTGTCTAGCAACAAGATATGAGTTAAAAATTGTTGATGTATTTATAAAAGTGAAATGCTACATAGCAACAAAAAGATATGCACCACTGTTACTTGGAACAGCATAGACAAATCTTAAAAACCTTGAGCAAACACAATCTCAAATATTGAGCAAAACCAGCCATACCTGCATTATTACATTTATGTAAATGTCTAGAAAAGGTTAAAATAATGTAAGGGAAGAAAATCAGTCCAGTAGTTGAATCTGGGGTGTTGGAATAGAAAGGGAAGGAGCAAGAGGATCTTTCTAGTATGAAGGTATGTTTGCTACCTTGATAAGATCTAGAATTTACAGGGGTATGCTGACAAACTGACTTTCAGCAACAAATAGTCCTCATTTGTGGCATTTTAGATTTTTCTTTTGATATAAATACCCCAATTATGGCTGCTTTTAAACCACAAATGGTTTAATAGATGACTTGCAAAGCTTTTAGAAATTTAATAATTAGTATTTAAATGCTGGTTCCAGCATGCCACTGAATACCTGTGTGTGCAATTGTCAAAGCTCATCAAACTATTCTCTAATTTCACTGGGTGCAAATTATACCTTAATAAAAAATATGAGAAAATAAGAATTTATCAGCTCTATGAGATAGCCTACCTAGGCATCATTTTCTCTACTGGTCACACTTTTAATTTAGTTTCTCTTTCACATTGTTTTGCATAAAATCTGGAGGATGCTTGCTTTATATTGCTTGTCTGCTTTGTAAGAAAATGGAATGCTATCATATACAGTAAGTCCTCATCTAACATCCTTGATAGGTTCTGCAACATTACATGAAATGACATATAATGAAACCAATTTTTCCACTTGCCAATTGATATAAACAAGACTTAAGTTCCTATGGAATCTCATTAATGTTATAATGAAATGACACTGAATGAAAGAATGTTTTTCAAGGACCTCCTGTACTAGAGTTTGTATTCAAGTTGATTATGTCCAGCAACCAGGATCTGCCTATTTTCACGCTAGTTCAGAGGACCAGGTAATTTGTGATTCTTGTTGATAGAGTCCAGTTGCATAAAGACAGATGGCTCTCTTAGGAACTTGGAATTGGCTACACTCAGAGACCAAAGCACCATTTGTTTGCAAAGCTCAATTTTTCCTAAAGTAGATTTTGCTTAATGCATCCACTGAAGACCATTTACAAGCTGAAGTTATAAAAATGACAGTTGGCAGAAGCCCAAAAAGAAACACCATAAGTGTAAGATATATAACAACATTTAGATAATAATAATCACAGGTACCATCTATTGTGCCATTACTTTATGCCAAGTTTTGTTATTTACAACCTCATCCAAACAGATATCCTAATTAGTTAAGGCTAAAATGAGAAAACAGAGTTATTATAAGTATTAAACTATTAAGGCATTTGCTATGCGAATGAAACCTTACACAAATATGAAAAACATAAAAGTCTGGAAGATGAGGTTTAGAGGGGATCAGAGAAATCATTACTACCCAGTCAGCCTGAAAGACTGATATGGATGGAAAAATCAAGCTTGCACATAAGTGTAAGGGGCCAAGCACAAGTGGCCATTGAAGTAAGGCTGTAATGTGGTGGCTCTATGGGAAACTGCTGCCTCTGTGTAGCTATTGCTATTGTGAGTCCACAGCCAAGTGCCTGATTGTAGGGTGTGTCATTGTTGGTCGTCAGGGCCAGCTGGTAAAATGAGTTAGCTGTGGCATGAAGGACAGAGAGGGCGAGCTGAAAGTGCCAGGGATTTCCACACTCACCCATCACCAGGTCTGCTCATGGCAGTCTTCAGAAAGTACTGGCTCCTGCTTCCCTTCACCTTCCTAATCCCAGGCAGTTTCCTCTTTGGCTGGCTCTAACCTGGAACCATATAGTGAAGAAGGTCTTGGGAAACAGATCTTAGCTTTTGCCAAAATCTACAAGTCCTTCATCTGCTGCTTGAGTTTTCCTGTATCACAGTCCTGGGCAGCTAATGAAAGTTTCTATCTTTCATCACAGACTTCGGTGTGCAAACCACATTTTTGCAGGAGTGAGAACAATAGACTTGCTCCTTTCTTTCTGTTTTCTGTCCTGGTGATCAGTCCATCAATCGTTCTCCACCCTCACAGCCTCGGAACCAGATTGAATCTGGTTTGCAATCTTTCACAGCCTCCTCGAGCCCTCTCCCACACATCCACAGCAGCTACCTGGACTCCCTCCCACCTCAGAAGTTTGGAACCCAGCACATGCCAAGGAAAAGTCCTCAAAGTACTGATTTTCAGCTCCAACTAGTCCCTCCTTCAGTCATTTTAGTCTAACATCTTGCCTTTGTTCCCCAATCCTAGAAGATTATCTGCTTCTTGCAATCATTATCTTAGAATTATTTTTTACCCTTTCACTCACCCAGTTAGCTGTATATCTAGTTAACCATTCCTTATAGTAAAATTTTCCCCATTAAAATTGCCGGTGTGATTTCTAACTCTTCTCACATCTAAAGAAATTGATACCATAAAATAGACCATCCAAGACAAGATTGTAGATTAGTTTGGAAATGTCCTTGAATTTGAATGCAGAGTTGAGCACCTTGCCAGAGAGAAGTGGGGTGCTAGCAATGCATGACAGGCAGTGGCATCACAATTAATCAAATTGTCACCTGCACTACCTGGTGGTGTCATGCCTATTGAATATTTCTGCCTTCTGATGGGACCCTAAATAATAGACTTTATCTCTTGGGTTTCTTAAATAGAATATTTTATCTGCCTAGGACTTACCTTGGCTCTTAGAATAAAATCCAAACACTGTTCCCTGGCTTTTCTCTAGTCCTTTTCCAATGCTGTCTCCTCTACATCACCCCCTTGCTTATAAGCCTCCAGTCTCACTTCTGACTCTCATGGGAGGAATCTCTACCCCACTAAAGGGCCTAGTATTCCTTCCAGCTGAAATGAAATTTACCCTGGCCTTTGAGTGTCTGGCTTCATTATTCAGTATCTAGCTCTAATGCCACTTTTTTCAAAGTCCTTCCCTGACCAGACAACTACTATGCCTATGTGGGAAAGGTGGCCAGCATCTTGATACTTGAATATCACTCAAATGAACTGAGAAAATATTAAAATAATAATCATATTTCAAATAGATTACAGTCAAGGGAACATAATATTCTATATCAATGTTTAAATAACTGAACAGCTACTTAGTTTCAGGCAAGTGTTCTGTCACTTTATGTATTTCTTTTTTACAATTAGAACATGATTTAGGGGAGCAGATGATCAATAAATAGCATACTTAAATCAATAATACTCATTATATCTTTTTATTTTAGTTTACTTTCTATTTAATTTATCAGGATGGTATTGGTTAATAAAAGCATATAGGTATCAGGTGTACAATTCTATATTACATCATCTGTATATAGTATTGTGTGTTCACCACCCCCAGTCAATTTTCCTTCCATCACCATTTACCCCCCTTATGCTCTCCTTTACCTCTCCCTATCCCCTGCTCATCAGATATTTATAAACTTAATATGTGTAGAAAATCTGCCAGAATAGAATTATTCTCAATAGGATTGCTTTTTGCACATATAAATGTGTAGAATTAGCATTTGTTAGATTTCTATAAGATCTGTGCAATTTCAAAAGTAAAATGAAGAGTTAAAAGCAATAAATAACACATAGGAACGTATGGAAAAATTAGGTATTTTTACAGGCAAAGGAGCCTTTAAAATGGTAAATTGTTACCAAAAAGCACTTAGAATTAGCTACCCTATATTATAACAGTACAGATATGAAAAGCAAACAAACAGATGAATTTGTGGCTGCTCCTTTAATATTTATATTAGAAAAAAATGGACATTAGTGGATTAGTATTAACCAGAAAGATGATGGAATTATAAGGTAGAATATCTCCTTGTGCCTTGGTCCTGGCAGCTCCTGACACTGTCAGGAAGCCCCCAGCACTCCTCAGGGGTCCCCAGAAGCCCTTCTAGATGCTCATCAGGCACCTAGGTGATACCACAGTGGTTGAGAGCACTGGAAATCCTGCCATTGACACAGCTGGGGGAGGCTGGGAGTATTAAAAGGCAGAGAGGAACAAGAAAAGGTTGGTAATTAGAAAAGGAAAGCACAGCTTTCTTGGCAGATACCAGTTAGATGATCCATGAAAAGAGATTCCCTGTTCAGTCCCTAGGGCTAGGCCCAACTGCTCAGCCAGGCAGCCATCTCTCCTGCCAGAAAGCCAGAAAAAAATGCAGAGTGAGAAATTTTCACCCTCAATTCTGGAAGATTTGTAGGGCATAAGGCTATGATATGCCTTTCCTACAAACTCCTAAGATTCAACTCAGCATGCCACAGAGACATGTTCCATAAACACAGATGCTAAACTTCCCTGCCTGCAGTGTCATTTTGTTCAC
This sequence comes from Myotis myotis, assembly GCF_014108235.1. Classification (NCBI taxonomy): domain Eukaryota; kingdom Metazoa; phylum Chordata; class Mammalia; order Chiroptera; family Vespertilionidae; genus Myotis; species Myotis myotis. Next base: position 56,296,884 of record NW_023416314.1, read on the forward strand.
TTTGGAGCGTAGGTCATTCCAGTGACATGTAGTAAAATGATGATACTATACTGAAAGTGCTAGCCTAGCCCTTTGCCAACCACTCTCCACCACCACACATTTGCTATGCTTTATAATTAAACTAGAGGTCCAGTGCATGAATTTGTGTATGGGTGGCATCCAGCCGGACTGGCCCCAATCAGGGTAGATTGAGGCTGAGTCTATAGGAGGAGGAGACAGCAGAAGGTTAGCTGGCCTGCCCGCCCCAATTGGGGCCAAATCAGGGCCCGGCCAGCTGGAGGGAAGGGGCTGTGGGCAATTGGCCAGTGGGCTCCACCCCAGATTGGGGAGGGGAGCTGAAAGGGGACCAGCGGCCTCAGGGAGGGGATGCAAGAGGTTGGCCGACCCTACCCCCTCTTGGGGTGGTGGGGGCAATAAGGGGCGGGGCCATCAAGGGGGAGGGGCTGCAGGTTGATGGGGTGGTGGGGGCCCATGGGAGTGGGGCTGGCCAGGGGGAAGGGCTGCAGGGGGTTGACCAACTGCCCCACCCTCAATTGGGGTGGGAGAGGCCAATCAGGGGTGGGGTGGCTGGGGGGTAGGGGCCATGCGAGGTTGGTGAGCTGGCCCCACCCCCCATTGGGTTGGTTCACTAGCTGCAGTGGGAGTCATAGCAACCGGTTGTTCCAGTTGTTACAGTGTTCTGGCCCCTGGCTTTATATATATATAGATGGTCTAAAATCAACCCACTGTTCTCCATGTGATCAACTTTGCTTGGAAACCTGGTGATAAGCCAGTTATTTCTCCATGTTAACATGGAACAGACTTAGCCCAAGGCTTCCAGAAGGCCTGACTGAAGTAGATAAGGATTAGATTTAAATATTCACTTCTGAGAGTAAACTTCTGACAGAAGATGTACTAAGTGTTTGTGAAATAAGAGATTTATATCTCCATTAGGCTTATTTCTTGCTTACAATATTCAGTCCTATTCAATATGTAAAACACATTTTCAAAAGAGGAAACTTCCATGGGAAAGGGATGCAATTTCTTTGTGAAATTGGAGGGCGGATCATCATATTTATACAAAGAGTGTCAGACCAGATATTTTAATTCATAACCCAAACAATAGAGCCTCTTGTTTATACTATTTCTTGGTGTGTTTTATCAGTTGGTTTGAAAACAGCCTACCTTGTTGTCGAAAGGATTTAGGATAGTTAAAGCAATGCCTACAATTTAGTAGATTTAGAAACTTGAAATAGAGAAGAAAATTGAAGCAGATGGAAATGGATGGTAAAGAATTAAGGTGGGATCAAAACTCAGCTGGAAACAGTAATTGTTCACTTCTCAACTTGCATTAGGTAGAGAGCAAAATTGTCTTCAAGCTTTCTAGCAACCAAAAGTCATAGAGAAACATTACTGTCTGCATGATTCAGAGTGACCAAAAGATGGAAAATGAACCAGTGACTTTAGAAAAACAACTTTTACCTGTTATCAAAAGAACATATTTCCTCCCATGTGGTTTTAAAAATGTGTTTTTATTGATTTCAAAGAGGAAGGGAGAGGGAGAGAGAGATCGAAACACCAATGATGAGAGAGAATCATCAATTTGCCACCTCCTGGGGATCATGCCCGTAACCCAGGTATGTGCCCTGACTGGGAATCAAACTGTGACCTCCTCGCTCATAGGTCGATGCTCAACCACTGAACTACACTGGCTAGGCTCCTCCCAGGTATTTTTTAATGAAAGGATACCTTGTAACATAATGAGCAAAGTCTTTATTCTAAATACAGAATAAGTTTCAAATAACTGCTCTCAATATAGGCTAGCAGCCATAATTCCAATTATAAACACATTAAACCACTTATAATTTACTAGAGAGAATAGGAGCTTGAGTGATATAATGCAGCACAAGAATGAAATTCTGAAGATCCAGCTGAGAGCAGAAGTAGATAAAATATAATTTAGATCAATGGTTCTTGCCCCAACTGCGCACTAGAATGTACTAATGAGCACATGCCATTCCCAATAAATTAAATCATAACCTCTGTAGGTGACTACCACAGAAAGGTATTTTTTTTCAAAAGTTTCTCAGATGAGTCTAATGTGTTTCCAGCAATGATTGAGAAGAGTTAATGAACAGCAGAGCCTTTGGTCAGTGCCCCATCAATAGTGCCTTTTAACCACATTTTGCAAAATGAGCCATGATGGCTCTGAAATTTTACTCTATAAAAAGTACCAGAAGTACATCTAATTATATTGCAAGATGAATAAAGAGCCATGTGCAAGAACTGTTTTTATCTAAAACTGGATGATCAAGATAGTTCTGTGCAGAGAGAGCACCTATGGATAAAACCTGATTTCTCTTGGGGAAATGACTATTGGTAAAAGCTCATGGATGAATAGCTGCTATTTTACCTCACATTAGGAGAGCTCTTTCCTATTCATCAAGCACTTTCACATACATTACAGCAATTAAACCTTATAAGGTCATTTGATGTAGGTACATTCGCACTTATATTTTAGCAGATTTTTAACTAACTTTCAAGAAGTGAAGTAATTTGCCTACAGTTACTGAGCTAGCGATGGGCCCAGAACTAGAGCCCACCTCTGTTAACAATTAATCAAATCATTCTCAGAAACATGTGATTCATTCCCCTAACCTCTAACCTCCCATACTTGCTCTACTGGATAAGTCCCACTGAGGATGCTTAAGAAAGAGGAAGACAAAATTTCTTTCAATTCCATATCTTCCTTCAGCTACTGTCCCACTATTCTGCACGCTCGTTTATAGAACTTCATAAGAGATCTATCCATGTCATTAGTCTCTACTTCCTCACCTCTCATTCTTTATTCATCGTAACCTAGATGGACTGTAGCCCCTGACACTATACTAAACAGGTCTGGAAAAGTCACCATGGTAGCCAGCCTCTGAAATGACATCCGTGATCCCCACACCCTGCTATTTAGTCTCTGTGCCCCCTTCTGCATTGTACCAAGTTTGGTTTGTGTGACTGATAACATATAGTGACATAGCACTTCAGAGATTGGGTTATAAAGCAGGTTTCATGTTGGATGTGTGTGTTCTCTATCTCTGGGATTGCTCGGCTGTCAGCCTACAGGAAAGCCACCAACATGGTGAGGAACTGGATGATTCAGGCCAACAGGTAGCAAGGAACAAAGGCCTGCCAGTGACCACACAAGTGAGCATGACATCAGGTCTTTCTGCGAGAACCTTCAGAAGACTACAGCCCTCGCCAATATCTAAACTACAACATCAAGAAACACCTTGAGCAAGAACAACCCAGTTGAACAGCCCTCAGTTTGCTGACCCTGGGAAACTATGTTCAAATAATAAATTCTTGTTGTTTTAAGCTATTCATTTTAGGGTACTTTGTTATCTGGATATAGATAACTAATACAATTACCAACATCTTCAATCTTGCCAAATTCAATGATCATTTGTCCTCAGCAGTATTTGAGACAATTGATCTCTCCTTACTTGAAATGCTTTCATATCTTGGATTTCAGGACATCTCAGTATCCTGGTTTTCCTTCTACCTCCTTTATTGGCTCTTATTCTTCATTAGAGGACCGGTGCACAAAATCGTGCAAGGTTGCAGTCCCTAGGCTTGGCTGGGCGATCAAAGCATGAGCATCTGTCATGGAAGGGCAGGTCCCAGCTGACCTCTGGGCCCTGGGCAGCACTTGGGCCCCAGGACCCCGACATGCCCCCCTCCACCCGAGTCATGGTGCCCAATTCCCCACGCGAAGATGCACTGAGCACGGCTGGACACTGTGGGCCGAGGCGCAGTGTGAGCCTCTGGGCCACCCAGCAGCACTGCACAGAAGCAGGGCAGGCAGTGTGCTCTCTCCCAGCCAGCCTCGTAGACCTGCTTGTGTGTGAACCCACGGGGAGCCCAACTGGCCCCTGTGGTCCCAGCAGCTGCAGCCCAGCTCACCCGGAAGACACCGCGTGGGTGCGGGGCAGGCTCCTCGGGGTGCCCAGCACCTGAGCATGGGGGCTTCTCCAGCATGTGAGCTCTGGAAACCCAGGGGGTACCAGGGGGAGTGGAGCGAACTCGGTGGACACCCCACATTCTCACCGCACCTGTGTCCCCATCATCCCTACCCTCATGTAGCCGGCAAGAGGTCGCAGCGCATTACCGACGCCCGCCATGTTCCGCGCAGCTGCCCAGTAGTCAGCACACTTCATGGCAAGTGGTTGAATTCCTGGTGGAGGTGACAATTTGCTATTAGGCTTTTGTTATATAGGATAGCTGCTACCTCACACTGTAGAAGTCAGACCCCTTAGTTTTCAAAGCTCTTGTTGATTTACATTTTATTCATGGATGATACCATTCAGTCGCATGGTTTAATATCATCTCAATGCCATTGACTCTTGAATTCATACACCCAAACCTGGTCTCACTGAGTTATATGTCTAATCAACATCAAAAAGTCTCACTTGAGTACCTTATGGCCAACTCAATATGTTCAAAGTAAAAAAAAAATCTATTTCCCTCTTTACACCAATTCCTCTATCTGGATTTTCCATCTCAATGAATGACACCATCATTGACCCAATTGTTCAAGTCAAAACCTGATGGAGATCCTTGATTGTACTTTTCCACTCCCCTTAGACTATTTAGAGGAGAAATTGACTTCCTGAGCATCACAGCATTAGCACCATTGGGGAGCTTGTTAGTCATGCAGAATCTTAGGCCAGACCTACTTAACCAGAATCTGCATTTTAACAAAAACTTTATCTTTTTTAATTTCTTTATTGATTAAGGTATTACATATGTGTCCTTATCCCCCATTACCCCCTTCCAACTCCCCACTCATGCCCTCACCCCCCTGTTGTCTGTGTCCATTATTTGGCTTATATGCATGCATGCATTCATATACACGATTATACATGGAAGACACTAATCTAGAGGACCGAGCTTTAAGAATTAAGCAATTTGTGCTCTGTATATCAGTATCCTCTTAATCTACTCTTTAAAATGAGGCTAGTGGTTTGTTGTTGTTTTAATAAGATTGGAAAACACTATATAATGTATAATTTAGATTTTCAAAAAATTTTACAATAAAAATATGTTGAATTTTATTTAAGCCAGCGTTATCCCCCAATACCAGTTAATTCAGTCTCCTCTCTCTCTCTCTCTCTCTCTCTCTCTCTCTCTCTCTCTCTCTCAGCATGTATTAACTTTCACTGAAACTACTATTCCATTCCAATGAGAAACATCCTTCCTGATAGTCTCTCAGTTATTATTTTTGGTCTCAGGCTTTTAATTATTTTGCTTACTCTTTTCTTCTTTAACAAACATTTGCAACTCTGCATAGAACCTACTCTGTGTGAGACCCTCTTCTGGTGTTTCAGTGAAAGCTGTGTTAGTCAAAGCTGCATAGTGTTCTGCACGAGCATGACTTGGTGGAGTCTTCCTCACTTAGTCATATGGCATGGGGATTATAAGTGCTGGTGGTTGTGCAAACCTTAGGCAACAGCAAACAAGAATAACTGGGGCGGCTTCGGCAACTAGCATGCTTGTCTCACATCTGTCTGGGTGGGTAATTCTGGCTCTGAGTTGACAACATCCCATCCCCCTTCCCACTTAGCCCATTCTATACCTTGTGACTGTCCCTAACCTCTTTTCCTTATGAGCTTCTATGGCTACTCACATTCAGGTAACTGCTTAGAATTATTGGGCACATCTCAGCTAAAGGCCTCCAATGATATCTGGTCTCCTTGTCAGAGAATCATGGGCAATGGTGAGGAAAGTGCTGCCTACTTTTCTTAGAGCCCCTTTGCTGGATTTGTGATTAGATCTACTGGGTGAGCTCAGCCAGGTTGTTGTGGATTAGAGAGAAGGGCCAGCGGTGCCTCTGTACCCTGACAGGTGCTTGTACACAATCTGCTAGCACTCCCTGGGCTCCACCGGCAAAGTGCTCTGAGAAACCCTCAAGCTTATTGCACTTCCAAAATGGCATGGTGCTCAATGACCACCTGCTTACCGTGCTCATTTGTCAATTAGGACAAGGAGTCAACTGAAAAGAATAATCAAGCCTTTCCCCCCTGAGTGTGGCAAGGCAGACAAAAGACAGAGAGAAGGCACTGCTCCTCAGGGGTCCATTTTTCTCCACAATAAAACACTGAACAAGGGCCAGATGACATACAGAGCAGCTGGAGATTCTCTCACTGCCCATCACTAAGGAACATCACACAGAAGGCCTCAGCCTTTTAGGAATCCAGGTGACAGGAGTTGGACAGAGTAACAAGCTAGGAATGGAAAAGTACTGATCAGAGAGGAGAAAAGTGCCTTGGTCAAGGTCCCTGATGAGGAGGTGCAAAAGCAATCCCATTTACCATTGCAACAACAAAAAAGGTAAGATACCTAGGAATGAACTTCACCAAGGAGGTAAAAGGCCTGTACTTGGAAAACTATAGGACATTTAAAAATAAAGCCTGAGCCATGGCCCCTAATAGAGAGTTTCCTAAATGGGGGTGCCTGAGTTAGGAAGGCAGATATTCCATTCCTATGAGCACGGCTGGCCTGGGAGGGAGTGCCCAGGAGGCTGAGTCAACCATTGCAACTCCCTCCAAAAAAAGCTATGCACCAAGTTTGGTGTGGGGAGGGCAGCGTCCCCGTGAGGTGGGCCAGACTAAGCCTTGTAACAGGCTGTGGCCAGGCCTGAAGGATCACAGAAAGGATGTTGGCCTGGAGCTGAACTCCTCACACATAACGTGAGTAGGTCCAGATGAATAAAGAGACAAGGGTGGAAGAGAGAGGGATAACTAATTGTTGCAAACATATCTGAAGCCAGAGACAAAGGAGGCCTCTCCCCCACTCTATAACTCATTTTCCCTGTTCAGCACCAATTTCAATGTATAATTTCCATAAACCTAATTTTTCCTTTTTACTCCTGCTTTACTGTAATCGGGACAAGGAGAGGCAGATAGCCAAGTAGAACTAACATCCAAGTGTGAGAACCAGGAAGCCCCAGGAACCCAAGACCTGCTCCAGCGGCATGTGGGAGGAAGAGCTGCCCTGGTCAGCCCAGAGGGGGATGTGTAAGTTGTCCTTTACGTACCTCTCAGGTCATTCAATCATTGCACCTAAGGAGTACAGATCCTGACTTCTTAGCCATTTCAATCTGTAACAGAAAATGACAGTGTGCTTTTGAAGGATGCTGTGCCCAGCAGCAGAGAGGCTGGTAATTTCTCTTTCCTTATAGCAATGCTTGGGGCGCACACAAGATTTTTCAGGCAAAGAACCCATGCCAGTGACTACCAATTCAACAGGGAGGGGAGAATGGCCCTCGAAGAGAGGAAGAGTGAAAGAAACAACCTACAATCTACTGAGCTATGAGCCTTGGCACCTCGGTTTTTAATTTTAAAAGCACTGTGTAATGGGCTATAGAGATGTAAGTTGTTTTTCCTCTCTCGGATTTCTCCTAACTCATTTGCCACTGGTCTCAACACCCCAGGAGGATAGAAATAACTTGATTTCTGCTGCCTCGGGTTTTCTTCCTATAAATCGTAGGAGTAAAATGGGGGGAAATAGTGTTTTATTTTCTTTATGAAGTGATCATAGGATTTGTAGGCATATAACCAAAGAACTAAGTGACAGGAAGTCAGGGAATACAAAACATCTGCAACCAAATGAAGGTGCTCAAAGGGGATTTGAAGATGCGTGCAACTGAGAAGATAGGAGTTGACGGAAAGAATATCAGCTTCTGCTTTGGTAGTGCTGTGATCATATTTCTCATCAATTATTTACAGAAGAAAGATCTACATTAAAATTAATCATGAAATTCTGAATTGCTCCTGTACATTAATAATGAAACAACTGCACCAAATGCAAACAGACACCGATAATAGAAGATGAAATAATGCTTAAGACGCAATGGGAAAGGGCCTATTTAAATGAAACGCCAAGAGGCTAATTATTGTACTGTCATGAAAGCTATGGCCCATGACCCAGATTGGCACCCTTTACCTGACAAAAAGTGTTAGTATTGGCTTCATCCGCAGTAGGAATATTTAAAGCTATGTTCAGAGCTGCCCCTACCAGCTTTTTTTTTCTAATTTTAAATTTTAATTAAATGTATTGGGTTAATATTTGTTAATAACAATATTCTATAAGTTTCAGGTGTACAATTTTATAATGTGTAATCTGTGTACAGAATGGTGGTTACTGGAAGAGAATGTGGGTGGGGGAAGATGAGGAAGGTAGAGGGGGCCAACCAACTATTAAGTACTGGGGAGTTTGAGCATAAATTAAACCATAGTGACTGGTTCCATAGCATTCTGGGAGAATATGTGGACAAGCTATCTCAGCCTGGACACATAAAATGGCAAACATGAGCTCTCAGATGGAATGCTACTCCTTTCCACTCCTCATCATTCAGTATGAACTTTACATATCAGTTGATGTTTCTCATGTGAATTCATTCTTGGTCACCTTTGCTCACAAAGACCTTCTCTTTTTAAAAATTCTGTAGCATATTATTTTCTCTGCCATATTATGGCATTTAGTTTACTAGTATCTTGGGGTCCTCGCTGCTTCTAGCACTAGATTTTCCTATTTCATCCAATGATATATTTGATACGGTATCTGCCCTCAGTATTTTTCTCCAGGCTGAGGCAGGTCATCTATCTTGGCTGTACATTAAAGAATTCCTGCCCTAGCTGGTTTGGTTCAGTGGATAGAGCATCAGCCTGCAGATTGAAGGGTCCCGAATTTGATTCCAGTCAAGGACACATGCCTAGATTGTGGCTCAATCTCCAGTAGGAGGTGTGCAGAAGGCAGCCGATCAGTGATTCTCTCTCATCATTGATGTTTCTATCTCTCTCTCTCTCCTTCTCCGTTCCTCTCTGAAATCAATAAAAACATATTTTTAAAATAATAATTCCTGTGGCCCTGGAATAGGGTTAAGGGTAGTGGGGTCCATGATAACCCTGATCCTCTATTTGACATGAATTTAAGAACTAGAAAGATTAGAGAAGAAAAAGAGGCAGAATGGCATGCCAGGAAGTGAATGGGGTTTCACATAAGAAGACCAGAGTTTGTTTGACTTTAACCTCTTACTACTTATGCAAGCTGGAGCTGGTCATTTAATTACACTTGAATCTTCCTATGTAAAATGGAGAAAATAGTACCCATGCCCAACCTCATAAAACTGTCAGAGCTGCTGAATATTAAGTGTATTGTATGTTGTAAAAAGCTACTCACAGCTACTTAGAAGGCTGTTTGGCATCATGGGTAAGGAGGCTCTTGGATTTGAATTCTCACTCTACAACTTCTTAGTATGACACTGACTTCTTAGTGGCTTAGTTTCCTAATTTGCACATTAAGGATAATTATGGCATCTCATGAGACTACTGTGGGAATTATATGAGTTTCCCTGTGTCTAGTAGTCCAGGCAGTGCCACGAAGCAAAGACAAAATAAACATTGATTATTATTGCTTGAGAGAACAAATAAGAACACACTTGTATAGTTTTTAAGTCAGTGCCCCGCACATATTACCACTGATGTGTTACTATTCCAATACTGTTAAGAAATAGCTAAGCATATAGGATGACTTCTACAGATTCCTTCTCTTGTGAGACAGACATTAAAAATTTTTCTGTTTTCTCAATTAATGTTTTATTTATGTAATTATTTGAAAACATTCTGTGGTAGAACCTGCTATAATATTCTCTCTGTACTATGCTACAAGCCGTGCACCCTCCATCATGCTGTGATCAGAAGATTTAAAATGTCCTTAAAACCCATTCATGGTTTAACATAGATGCCTGAGAACTAAAGAAGAAAATTTAATGTTTTCAAATCCAGAGGTTCATAAAAAGTATGTCTCTACTTCCAATGAGGGGCCAAATGTTTAGTGGAGCAGTCCCACAAAGGTGAGTAAAAGTGGTTGTGATAGAATAATTAAGAAATGCTTTCTCATCGATGAATGGTTCTTCTACAAGTCATGGTCCTCATGGGAAACACTGGTGGTTACTAGAGGAATCCATGATCTAATAGAAAGGGGTTTCCTCTGTTCTTTGTGGCAGAAGCTCACCTGTATTCATGTATTGCAGGTGGGAGCTGCAGACTGTCAACCAGGGTAAGCAGCAATGTGAAAAGTGATCCACACTGGATGTTACACAGAAAAAGGTCAAAGGTGCCATAATTCTTTTTTGGATCCCCCACGAACACCACATCCTTCCACATCCATCTGTTCAGAACGGTTGGAGTGAAAGTCCAGAATTGTTCCAATAAACTAGCAGAATCTTCATTTATACCCAGAAATTTAAAAAACTACTCCGTGAATAATGCCTCTAAACACAGCAACTATCTGTCAGAAGCATGTAAATCAGGTCTAACAATCCACCCTTTTCTCCCAGGCAATGTTGCCTGCAAGCACTTTGCTTCAGTGCAGACTTTGCAAGACTCATGACCCATCTTTCTGCTTCCCACCTCTCACTCTCCTGCAGAGCTGCTGCTGGGCAGACTGCAACAAAGGGAGGTAAAGCTAAGAACTCAGGAGGGTGATGGAGACTCCAGGCTGCTCCTCTCAGCTGGCTAGACTGACTCAGAAGTTAAAGCACAATTTCCACAACTGTGCTCCAGGATGATATTAAATGTCATGAGACAAATAATGCTTTCCACAGTCCAGTGGTCCTATACATTTGGGAGTTTCTAAGATATATAAGATTAAATGGGTTTTGTAATGCCAAGTTCCTCAGAACCTGTAAAGTATTGACACATATCATAGTTTAGCATTCTAAGAAAATCAACTGACCTCTTGGCCACTACATCCATCAGGCTACTTGGAATGATTTCTGGAATGTTGTGCTGAGAAACCACAAAACAGTTCATTAGAGGGGGAAGAGAAAGAGAATTTATCTCCCTGGGTCTTCCCATCTCCTATCTCTCATTGGTTAAAATTTCACTTCAGGGAGTCATTTGCCCTGCATTTTAGGCTTGCATCATCCAGCTACATGGTAAGTGGCAGTCAGATCCCACACACTGTGGGGTTGACATGCAGGAGAAACTGAAGACTCTAATCAGCAACTGGTTGCCCTTGTGTAAATGAGCAAAATGTCCAGTATGTAGTGCCTCTATTGAAGCTCAGAGGCAGCCAAAAAACAGCCAAGGCAGGGGAAAGATAAATATGAAGCTGCCCAAGAAAATCTGAGAAAGATGTGTCCTTTTTCATTCTCTTTACATTTGTGACACATGCTAGATGCCTTATGTTAAGCAAAACCAGTGACAAGAAGACAACAAAGGGGCCCCAGGAAAGGAGAAAACATGCTGGATACATGCTCTTGCTCTGAAGGAGTCAGGTCGGAAGTTTAATGTAGGGTACAAGAAAACACCAGAGAAAAGTCTAATAAAACACATACCAGCAAGGAAGGTTCAAATTGAGTTCTGGATTGTGTGTTCTAAGAGTTGCAAAGTAAAGGGTGGTTTTCTGGGGATTCAGAAGAAGATATACTGGAGGATGGTTTTCTACAAAAGTCCCTGAATAAAATGTGGAAGTCAGATTGGCTAGGATGTGGCACAGTAAAAAGAAGGTTCGATGGAATCTGAAAACTAAGAGTGAGTTTTGCTTATGATGATATACTAATATTAAGATGATTACCAGCTTAAGTTTGCTTTTTATGACCAAGAAATAAGTATTTTCCCTTTAGACCCTCATACATCCTGTACAACTATAATTTTGTTAACATTAATTAATTAACATGTCCAAAAGTAAACTTCTGAGAGTACTCCCTTTGCTTATATCTATTTTCCTTCACTCTTACCCATGTTTAAAGTGAGTTAGACCATGCGCTGGCCTGGTAGCTCAGTTGGTAAGAACATCATCCAGATACACTACGGTTGCAGGTTTGATCCGCAGACAGGGTACATACAACAATCAATCAATCAATCGATCGATCAATGAATAAGTGGAACATCAAGTTGATGTGTCTCTTCTCTCTTCCTCCCTATTTAATTTTGCCTTAATGTTTGAAATGATCATTTCTTCTCCTTGGAGATTCTTTTATCTCTGGTGAAAGAATTCAATTATATATTTGAATTTTAAATTTCACTAAAGTTTTGATTCTCTGAAAACATTCACTTATTACTCAATCTTTCCTACTTCTCAGAGATTTTACCTCCATCACCATCAAGGATCTGCCCTCAATAATTTGAATATTTAGTTATTTATGATTAAATTAAACCATCATATGTATTTAATTTGTGTAGGAATGTGGGATCCAGATGTGTGCAGTTAAGTTGGCTACCACAAGGAACACCCCAATCAGCAGCTTGTATGTTTCAGGCTTGCTCAATAATCTTTCTCCTTGCTTTCCACAAGTTTATGCCTGGGAGTTACTTTTTTGGAAATCTGACCTGGCAAAATGAAGGTCTTTATTTATTTAATTTCCGAAATCCCAACTGATCTTTGAAGTTTTCTGGGTTTAACCTAGTTAGGAATGGAACAGCCATTGGTTCTGAATTAGAGACTGTTTTACTTGAGTTTATTTTTAAATGGCATATAAAAATTAAACTCATTCTCCAGCATACCCTCTCCAGCTCCAAGAATCATAGCTAATAAGGAAACCTTGAGCAAGCAAGTCCTCCTGCCTGAAAATTACATCCCATGCAATGCAGGTAGACATGCATTTAGGAAGAGTGACTCTTGGTTATGACCAAGCCAGTTATTTAGAAGAGAAGCATGAGAAAAGGAGAAAGTGCCTTTAATTACACTGGAAACAGCTGAAATCTAACCAAACATCTCCCTGGGAAAAAAAGTAATTGGAATTAAACAGACCATCTGCACTACCACTGATTGGAGAAAAGGAGTGAAATTCAATTTAATTTTATGAGATGAACATGGGAAACAAAAGCATTGTGAAGAAGTACTTCATGAATAACATGAATGGAGACCACCCAATGTGACAATGATCTCTGTTTTCATAAACTTGATGAAGGAAAAAAAAAAGTGTTTGATTGTGTGATTGGTGACTTGCTTTCTCCATGATGTCATTTTTGTACAAGTGGCTGGGAGTGCGTGAATGGATCATGTTGGAGAATGGATTATCTCAGGGAGGCTGGAAGATGAGCCAGAGGGAAGACAGGAGAAGAACTAAAACTGCCCCCAAGTTTTTAAAGGAAGTTGAGCCCAGCCAGTGTGGCTCAGTAGTTGAGCTTTGATCTATGAACCAGGATGTCACAGTTTGATTTCTAGTTAGAGCATACCAAACCTGGTATTCCCAGGTTGTGGGCTTAATCCCGAGCGTGGGGAGTGTATGTGGCAGCTGATCAATGATTCTCTGTCATCATTGATATTTTGATCTCTCTCTCCCTCTCCTTTCCTCTTTGAAACCAATAAAAATATATGTAAACAAGGTTGAGAGTGAATATCAATTGCAAGCACTGAGTCTAAAGTCAGATTGAGATTGTAACAGGGCTATGAAACAAACAACAAAAAACAGACACATTCAGAAATAGGTTTAAAAAATCAAAAAGCAATTTTTCATGCTGTTGTTATGTTAAATACTTACATATATTAGCATATGTTAATTCTATGAGAAAATGAATGAGCCACATATATAATAGGGTTGAACAATTCATGGTTGAGGAAATCAGAAATTAGAGAAACTAAATAAGTTGACTAAAGATCATGCAGCTCTTACATAGAAAATCTAGGATTCTTGCCTACATTTATTTTATTCAAAAGCACATGTAAACCTTCAGTATTTTAAATAATTTGTCAAGCCAGGGGAGTCCTGAGTAATTTCTGTGAACACAAGTTAAGTGACTGTGATATGTCTTAATTTGTGAATGAGTATACTAAAATTGGGTAGGTTTGTTTCACTTAAAGAAAAACGGTTAGAGTCCACAAATGTAAAAATGTTAGTAAATGGGCATTACCAAAGTCAAAACTTGTGAATTTTTATCCCAGCTCTATGACAAATTTGGGGAGTTTGGGGAATGTCAAACTCTAGGTTTCAGATTCCTCATGTTTATTATGATGGGATTAAATTTGTTGTTTATAAGGATAATGTTTTTTTCTCTGGTGTATGTCTACCAAATTATTGGGGCTCAAAATGATAGTGAATGATCCAAGTACTTTGGCTTATGTCATCATATGCACTAATATTTATTAAGTTCTTAGTATATATGACACTATTTTAAATACTTTTTAAAAACCTTTCAAGAAAACTATGAGTTGAGTTATATTATCTATATATATAAAGAGCCAGAGGCTGTCACATCCGAAACAACTGAATGGACAATCGAACAGGCTGAGTGGGACGACAAGGCTGGCAGGGGGGGTTAGTGAAGGATGACCAAATGATTGACCAGCAGGCTTCTAGGGGTGACCAGGCTGGCAGGGGGCACAGTGAGGGGCAACCAGACCAGCAGAGGGGGGCAGTAAGGGGCGATCAGGTTGGAGGCAGAGGTGGTTAGGGGCAATCAGGCAGGTAGGTGAACAGTCAGGAGCCAGTGGTCCTGGATTGTGAGAGGGATGCCTGACTGCCGGGCCTAAACCCGCAGTCAGACATCCCTCAAGGAGTCCCAGATTGGAGAGGGTGCAGGCTGGGCTGAGGGGATCACCCCCTGTGCACGAATTTCATGCACTGGGCCTCTAGTTACATACTAAAGAGCTAATATGCTAATTAGACCAAATAGCAGAATAACCATCTAGATGACCCTCCGGATGAAGCCAGGACTGCAAGAGGCTGTGAGGGCCAAGATCCTTGCACAAATTTTGTGCATTGGGCCTCTAGTTACTCCTGTATTACAGGTGAGGAAACTGAACACTAAAGATTGAATAAATTCCCAATGCCATATAGCTAACAATTGTAACTCCAGGATTCAAATCTAAGTGTTTTAGTTTGGTAGTTTGTGCTCTCTTATTCCTTCTCTGCCTCTGTCATCACTATGTAACTGTTGCCCATATCTCTTTGCAGGGTAATGATATATCCTAATGAAACCTAAAATACAGGCAATGGAGCTGGGTGCTCTTTGAGAAAAGCCACACTCTTTTTGAGGATTTTTGAGAAACATTTTTGAGGATTTAATTTAATTTGAATTCCATTTGTATAATCTGAATCATCTTAAAACATATGCCAAAGATATTAACATGGTGATTTCCTTCCTAGAATTCCCTTCAGTGGCAAAATGTTTAAATGTAAGTCTATTTATGAATATAAATGCAACATCCTCAATGAAATACTAGGAAATTGAACTCAGAAATAATTTAAAAATATTATATACCATGACTGTGTGGGATCTATGATAGTAATACAAGGTTGGTTTAATGTTTAAAAATAAATTAATGTAACACACCACATTAAAATAACACAGGACCAAAACCACATAAAAATCTCAACAGACACAGGAAACTATGTGAAAAAATTCAGCACTCACTCATGATAAAAATATGGAACAAACTAGGAACAGAAGGAAACTTTCTTAACCTGGTGAAAAGCATCTAAAATATAACCAGAGCTAGCATCAGGAGCAAGACAAGGATGTCTGTCATTGCCATTTCTATTCAACAATGTACCGGAGATTGTAGCCAGGGCTATTAGGGAAGAAAATGAAATAAAAGGCATTTATATGGAAAAGAAAGTAGCAAAACTATCTGCTATGGTCTAAATGTTTGTGGTCCCCCTCAGAATTCATATGTTGAAATTCTAATGTCCAATGTGAGGAAGGAGGACCTGTAGGAATAATTAGGTCATGAAGACTCTATCCTCAAGAATGAGCTCATTCAAAGGCCTGATAGAGTTCTCTTGTCTTTTGTGCCTTTTGAGGAGGATACAATAGGAATCTGCCACACAGAGGAGGGATCTCACCCATCTGATATCAGCTGAGACCCTAACTTTAGGCTTCCAGACTCCAGACTGTAAGAAATAAGTATCTCTTGTTTATAAGCTATTCAATCAGTGGTATTTTGTTATAACAATCATTCAGGATTAGGCAGTGATATCTTCTGGATTATACAGTGGTTTCTTCATATTACAACAAAATAATTCAATAAACTTCACATCATTAAAATTATAGACTGTTATTCTTCAGAGGACATCATCAATTAAGGGGAAAGTAACAATCCACAGAATGGGCAAAATGTATTTCAAATCATATCATTCATAAAGGACTTATATCTAGAATATATAAAAACTATTATACTCAAGAATAAAAAGACAAACCAAATTTAAAATGGGCAAAGGGTTTGAAAACACATTTCTACAAAGAAAATATACAAATGGCTAGCATGAACATAAAATATCCTTAACATCATTAGTTTTCAGGGAAATCCACACTACAATCAAATGCTCCTTCACACACACTAGGATGTCTATAAGCACAAAGATAGATTTTTAAAAGGATAGGTAATAAATACGTGCTTGTGAGGCTATGGAGAAATTGGAACCCTCAGACATGGCTGGTAGCATGTCAAATGAGGCAGCTGTTTCGGAAAACATTCTGACAGTTCCTCAACCGGCTAAACCTAGAATTACTATATGATTCAGCAATTTCCCTCAAGATCAATGAAAGTACATGTTCACTCAAAACCTGGGCATGGATATTTTTCATGATATAGCATTATTCAAAATAGCTAAAAAGTGGAAATAACCCACATGCCTGTCAACTGATGAATAAATAAATAAAATGTGATATTCCAAGCAATGAAACGTTAATCTGCAATAATAAAGAAATGAAGTCCTGAAACATGCTACAACATGAATAAACCTTGAAAACATTATAGTAAGTGAAAGAAGGGAGCACAAAGGACAATATATTTTATGATTCTATTTCTATGACATGTTCAAAACTGGCAAATTTTTAGAGTTCACTAGTTCTTGTCTAGGACTTGCAAGGATAAAGGGATTAATGGATGATGACTGAGGGCTGCTGGTTTTCTTTTGAGGTAATGAAAATATTGCAACATTGATTGTGATGAAGGATATACAATTCTGTGAACACACTAAAAGACAATTATACCCTTTAGACAGGTGAATTGTATGGTGTGTGAATTATATCTTAATAGAGCTGTTTAAAAAAATAGTATGTCTAACCAATTTGACACAAATAATATTCTACGAATTTCATCATCGTTGGTTGGTTTTACCCATTAAGACCAATTATCCCTCAGAAATAATACCGCTCTTTCATTCCTCAGCTCTTTTTACAGACCCAGAGCCTGGCACTAGATCTCAATCCCCATTTATGAAATGTGATTTATGTTCTTGCTCAAAGAACTCAGAAAGAAGAGGCGATATTACATGTGGGATGAATTAGCACATTTCATGGAGAAAGTGGTCCTTTTTTAAGATAAAGTCTCCAGATTAGGTAATATTTTAAAAATTATATCATTTGTCCCATTTATTCTCTCCTGAGTCATTGTCAGAAGATGTAAATGTATATCCCCCTTACATACAGTCCTATTAGTGCTTTATGCTCACCTCCCAAAGTGTCTCACTCTATTTTTGACTACTCTACAGAACAGTTCCTTCTTACATGTCGTAGAACTCTCTTTCCCAGTAAGTTGAGACTTACATGCTTCTGTTTTTACCCCTTAAGGCCAATAGGTCAGTCAAATTTCTCCTTTCCTGGTGACTAGCCTTCATTAATTTGCAAGTATTTATTATGCCCAGAAGCAAAAAAGTAAGATGGACTAAGCACCAGAATTTGATTGAGATAGACCATGAGCCCTGGGCAAATTCCTTTAACATCTCTGAGTTTCACTTTCACATCTGTAAAATGAGAACAATAAAGCCTACCTTGCAGAATTCTTAATGAAATTTGTTGGAGAGCTCTTATTTTTAAATGCCTAGCAGAAGGTAGGTGCTCTAGAACAACGGTTTCCTTTTCTTTACTATCACCTGCTTCAACTTTTTCCCAGTAAACTTATCCAGCTAGTTCAATAATCTGTAATATAAAATTATTATAGGTAAAATGTGTAAACTACAGTGACTTGTAACCATAGGTTAAAATGGAGAGTAAGCAGAGGGGATTCCTCTGGCCTCAGAGGGATTTAGGCAGCCTATATGGTATGGATCTACAGTATATTGTCTTCCATATAGGCTGGACATGTACCATCTTTCTTGCCTCTGGCAATCCATAAGAAATTCTTTTTTTCCCCTCAAGAATGTTCAGTGAATGTGACCACTGCGCTTAGCACTTTTTCTTGCAACTGACTTAAGAATGTACTATATTACCTTCATTTTACTTATGAGAAAACTGAGACTCAGAGAAGTGGAGAGATTTGCTGAAGATTTCATAAACAATGCCATTCTATCTCCCAATCTTCCTTCTGTGTTACACAGTGGAGTAGCAGCCTTGGGTACCAGTTATCCTGAATTTACACAGGAAGTGAGGTTGGCCCCAGCAAAACTCCTCAATGTGTGTGGTTTGATTCCCTTCACAGGAAGGGGCAAGTGAATCAGGAGACCCAAATTCTCATTTGGGCTGTGACACTAAAAGACGATGGGATCCTGGGAAAGTCACTACTTTTAAAGAATAGCATAGTAATTATATGGAAGTCATTACCTATGCAGATATTTTAACGAATCATTTTTTAAAACCCACAAATTTTCCATATCTCCCCCACCCCCATTTCTACCAATATTTTCCAGGGATATTTCACATTGCAAAGTCATACATCTGCATAATGGTTTTCCTTTTGTTTGTTTGTTTTGTTTTGTCCTGTTTGGTTTCGTTTCAAGATTACCTTATCCCAGACTGATTCCAGGTAGACTTCCTGCCAGAACAGAAATTAGCATCCTGCCAAGCTTCTTGGAAACCTGCTACAGTCCCAAATTGTGGTCTTCTCTCTCTGGGTGCCTCAAAACTCTCAGGGTTTTGGTATGATCAACATTATTTTTATAATTATACCCAGATATTTACCTCTCTGTCTCTCATTCTCTCCCAAGTGCACCGCGGAGTTTTCCAGGGACTGCCTGGCATGTGGCATCACAGCCAACTGAGTGCAGAGGCAGATATGAGAGTCCATGTGTCTTCCAGAAAGTCAGGCATTAAGGCATTTATAACCATGTAAAACAATGCCACTAATTTTTCCTTTGGATAATTTATGTTGTTTGGAAAAATACAATGTTTAATTTAAAATGATATTGTTTATGTTAACATGGGAAACGTTTATTTTTAAACAAATTAATAAATATTTTAATCAATTTATTGATTTTAATTTCTAATATAGAAAATATCAACAAATAAAACCCACATAAACATATATTTTTAGAGTTTTCAATACATTTTAAGAGTTGAAAAAGGTCCGGAGACCAAAAAGTTGAGACCCACTGGCCTAAGGCAATCAATGCTTGCCTTAGTGCTGGGATGGGCTAGGGCTGCAGGCTTGCTCACACCTGGGAAGGGGCTGATACTTTATCAAGACCTGCTACATCTATATGTGTTCCCCAAATGTAACTGGCAGCAAACACTCTTTATCTGCTACTGCTCTTATCTCAGTAAGTTTCCACCAGTAAACCTATTCCAAGTAGAGTGTGTTTACTTCTTGATTATTCACACATATTCATTTGGTATCACTGATTTAAAATTTCTGTTAAAGAAATGAGTCCAAATATAAAACTCAGAGTTTCTCAGAAGTGAGTCAAAAAATATGAAGAACATTTTCTCCCTTTTTTAGATTCTGAAATTTTAGATTTTTCTGCCTTTCTGTATTGAGCCAGGGAGAATGACTGGCTATAAGAGAGTATAAGATTGCAAGCCCCTTTGATAATGTTCTCATTAATCTAAGTCCTGGGGATGGTTATGTTGGAAGGAGGAAAAAAGGCAAGATGCTTGGAATAAATGACACTTTGTTGCTATAGCAACCTCTAATTTGTTTATGCCTGCTAGTACCGGTGCTTTGAATCCACAAATATGCTAACTTTGGTTTGGCCCCAGGACTTGCATAGGCCATGGGAACAATCCTATATAATAAAGAAGTAATATGCCCTCATAAGATGGCTGCCTATGACCAGGCTGGCAAGGGGGTTAGTGAGGGACGACCAAACGACTGAACAGCAGGCTGCGTGGGGTGACCAGGCTGGCAGGGGGGCCATGAGGGGCAACCAGGCCAGCAGGGGAGGCTGTTAGGGGCGATCAGGCAGGCAGGTGAGCGATTAGGAGCCAGCGGTCCAGGATTGTGAGAGAGATGTCTGACTGCCAGTGTGTGTGTGTGTGTGTGTGTGTGTGTGTGTGTGTGACTATAGTCTGTTTAAACAAAGAAAGTGTAACTTTTTTTCAGGGCCACATTATGACTTTTGTAGGCCTCTAGGCAATTTTGCCTCTGTGGGCCCCTTCTTCCATAAAAACATATTGAAATCATATTTTATGACTGCATTGGTATAAAAACAAATGTCATCTTTGACTTTAAAGGTTAATTTTTTCTCCTGATTTTAAAATAAATTAAATTTTGGGAGGTGGGGAGCCTAAGAGATTTTAGCATTCTCACAATAAAAAAATGAAAAAGAGTTAATTAAGTGAGATGATATGATGAATGTTAATTATCTCTATCTTTTCACAATGTATATGTATACTGAACCATCATCTTGTACACTTCAAATGTATACAATTATACATGTCAATTATTCCTCAATAAAGCTAGAAACATTTAAAAAACAATGTAATTTCTAAGAACTTCTGTCAAGATGGAGGAAAGGAGAAAAGATGGGGGAGAGTCCATTTGAGAAGGTGTGTATGTTTTTTTCATTAATGAGGTAGTTACAAAGAAGGAACTAACTGATAAGATAAAAACACAACTGGTAAGTTTAAAGTTGAAATATTTTCACTGCTGCTCAGCAGTGTGCACCTGCTTGTGTGTGGGGAGGGAAGATGATCATTAGGAAGATTAGAGCAGTTGTAGAAAACGAAAGTCAGTGCCTGGCATCATGAGGCACAGTAGACACAGCACCCAGGAGCCAGAATCCTTTCACAAAAACAGGCTCAACATAAGTCTCCTGGGGCCCTTTATCTGCATTGTTTTGGTCTAGATTGCTAACATCCCATGAGGAAGGAAATAAAGACAAAAGAGGAAAAAAATAAATTAGAAAGCAGATCACAAAAATAGCTCAACTGTTAAATATATTCAAGATCTACATCTTTGGAAGAAATTATTAAAATGTACATGCTTCTGGAAAAGCTAAAGAAGTAAGAAAGCACAAATAAAAAGAGAAATTGCTGGGGGAATAATTCATGCAAAAATGATGTAAGTTACATATTGTGTGTACATACAAAAGTGAAAATCCTAACTTTTTTTCTGTTAATCTAACCGTATAAATTAAATAGAATAAAGTTGAAAAACAATATATGAACACTCATGCAAATATTTTAAATGTTATCTAAGAATTGTTTCTAAAAAGTTTTTGAGGTCATTTTTATTGTGGAGTCTTTCAAACTTGTGTTAGCCGATTCCTATGCTATGTAAATCAAATTTTCCAGAAATATAAAAGATGCAAAGCCACTCAATTTACTTCATGAAGCAAGTATAGCTGATTTCAAAACATTACAAAAATGGCATATAAAAGGAAACTGGATCAAAGAGACTTATTTATTCAAAGTAAACCCAACAGTGCATCAAAAGAATAATGTACAAAAAGAAGTCAGACTCACCACTGAATTGCAAATATGATTTATTATTTTGGAATCTAACTCATATAAATAGGTCAAAAAATAAACATCCCTAGCAATTATTAAAAATCACGTGGTAAGTTTCAATTCTTACTCTGATTAAAATAAACTAGAAATATAAAAATTACTCTAAAATATTCTAATTATAACATCTATCTGAAAATATTTATACTAAAAGGTGATAAACTCAAGGCCTAACCAGTAAAAAATAAAAATAAAAAATAAAAAGATAAATTATGCACTATTACTTTATAATAAAATATTTTACACATATAAAGCTATTCATAATGTACACATAAGGTCCCTCATACACACAGTATAGCAAAAGAAAAAATAACCATTTATATTGAGAGAGTTCCGCTATGATTTAATTCCCCTTTTTGATTACCATCCGATTTCATCAAGGATAAAAGGTATCCTGAATTTTGTATTTTTTTATTTCCTTCATATATGACTAAACAATGTGTTGGATAGTTTTGTATGTGCTCTGGCTCTATATAAATTATGTATTATTTGCCATGTACTTTAAACTTAACATCATCATGAGAGTCTCTCACGCTGATAGTTGTAGCTAATTTCCTTCTATTTTCATTATTGTTTACCACTATAGAGTTACCTACCTTTCTTCTGTAGATGGATAGTCAGGTTATTTGTGTTTCTGTTTGATTATTTTGCTAGGATCATTCTTGGGTCAATATCTTGGTACACAATGTCATGTGTGTTTGACTAGAAACATTTCTGCTCAATAGAATTTTTTGACATGAAATATTCTGCAAATCTGCACTGTATAAAAATTTAGGGCAATTATCCTATATAAGAATAGCCTAAAATGCTAAGTGTCCAGTTGACCGTTAAACCAATCAAAGTGTAATATGCCAATGATATGCTAAAGCTGCTCAACCACTTGCTATGACATGCACTGACCACCAGGGGGCAGACGCTCCAACCATTAGGTTAGCTTGCTTCTGGGGTCCTGCCGATCAGGACTGAGTGAGAAGACATGCCCTGGAGCCCTCTTGTGGTCACTCCCTGGCTGGCTAACTTCCCACATCTCTCCCTGCCCCAATCCTGCACCGATGGGATCCCTCAACCTGGCCTGCACCCTCTTGCAATCTGGGACCCTTCAGGGATGTTGGAGAGCCAGTTTTGGCCTGATCCACAGGCCAGGCCGAGGGACCCCAGTGGTGCACGAATTTGTGCACCAGACCTCTACTATTTATTAATATTACACAATAACTAGGTTTTTTGTTTTCTTTTTTTTTTAAATTAAATCTTTATTGTTCAGATTATTACATTTGTTCCTCTTTTTTCCCCCCCATAACTCCCCTCCTCCCAGTTCCCGCCCCACCCTCCGCCCTCACTCCCCACCCACTGTCCTCATCCATAGGTGCACGATTTTTGTCCAGTCTCTTCCCGCATCTCCCACACCCCTTTCTCCCCCAGGAATAGTCAGTCCATTCCCTTTCTATGTCCCTGATTCTATTATAATCACCAGTTCATTCTGTTCATCAGATTATTTATTTACTTGATTCTTAGATTCACTTGTTGATAGATGCATATTTGTTGTTCATAATTTGTATCTTTACCTTTTTCTTCCTCTTCCTCTTCTTAAAGGATACCTTTCAGCATTTCATATAATCCTGGTTTGGTGGTGATGAACTCCTTTAGCTTTTCCTTATCTGTGAAGCTCTTTATCTGACCTTCAATTCTGAATGATAGCTTTGCTGGATAAAGTAATCTTGGTTGTAGGTTCTTGGTATTCATCACTTTGAATATTTCTTGCCACTCCCTTCTGGCCTGCAAAGTTTCTGTTGAGAAATCAGCTGACAGTCGTATGGGTATTCCCTTGTAGGTAACTGAGTTTCTTTCTCTTGCTGTTTTTAAGATTCTCTCTTTATCTTTTGCTCTTGGCATTTTAATTATGATGTGTCTTGGTGTGGTCCTCTTTGGATTCCTTTTGTTTGGGGTTCTCCGCGCTTCTTGGACCTGTAAGTCCATTTCTTTCACCAGGTGGGGGAAGTTTTCTGTCATTATTTCTTCAAATAGGTTTTCAATATCTTGCTCTCTCTCATCTTCTGGCACCCCTATAATTCTGATGTTGGTACGCTTGAAGCTGTCCCAGAGGCTCCTTACACTATCCTCGCATTTTTGGATTCTTTTTTCATTTTGCTTTTCCGGTTGGGTGTTTTTTGCTTCCTCGCATTTCAAATCATTGACTTGATTCTTGCGCTCCTCTGGTCTGCTGTTGGGAGTCTGTATAATATTCGTTATTTCAGTCCGTGTATGCTTAATTTCTAGTTGGTTCCCCAATATAAGATCGAGGGTCTCATTAGTTTTCTTGTAGATCTCATTAAGTTTATCGGCGGCTTCTAAACAGTTCTTGAGAGACCTTAAAAGTGTGGTTCTGAACTCTATATCTTCCATTGACAATTTTGTCCTGTTTCTTTGTCTCCGCATTTTGTTATGCTTCCTTGGTGCACCCCCTAGTGGTCTTTGTTCGCAGTCTTATAGTTAAATCTTGATTGTTGTAGCTAATTCCAGGGAGGGTTTGACCTCCAGGCCAAGTGGCTATGAGAATCAGCTGTGTCAGCAGTGAGAGAACTTCTGTCCTCTAGGGAGGTGCTAATCTGGCGTTTGCCTGAGGCTATCCGGCAAATGCCTCAGTGCAGGGCTTGGGCGGGGCGGGTCGCACAGGATCAACAGGGTGGGCTGGAGAGAGCAGTTATGGCGGCTCTCAGTCCTGTCCCCAGGGGCTCTGCCTCTCTGAGTCCCAGCACCCGCTGCAAAGCTCAGAGAGAAAGCTGCACTCGCTCTGACCGAAGCCAGACAGTCCCGCTTCTCCCGTTTGAGTCTGGGTCCCTAAAGACTCGCCCGGATCTGGAGCTCAGAGTCTGCGACTCCCTCCCGATTGAAAACGCCAACCGCGCCCTCCGCCGCCAGCCCGCTCCACGCACTCCGCACCTCAGAATTTGACTTCAGCACTGCGCCTCCTCTGAGTGTCCGTATGCGTTTCTCTTTCCTCCTAGTTGTAGGACTTCCACTCAGCCAGCGTTCCTGTGGTTCTGGGTGATGTCCGTTCTGTTTTTTTAGTTTCACTTTTGAAGTAGTTGTTCAAAGCAGCAAACTCCGACGTTAACCTATGCCGCCATCTTGGTTCTCCTCGGTTTTTTGTTTTCTTTTTTTTTCTTCTAGAACTATAAATGGATTTGCATTAAGCCTTCTCATTTTAGCCTCCACAAGTCTTACTTTCTAATTCATTTCATTTTGACCCATTTGCTTTGCCTTTTTTACGGTTATTTTTTCTCTTCTTTATTGCCTTCTATTAGATTAATGATACTTTTCATCATTTATTTATTTTTTCTTTCTCTTCCAACTCTCTATCTCTGGTTTTTAAACAGTATCCTTGAACATTTATCGTCTTTACTTAACTTTTACAAAAGTCTAAAATTTATCAAAGTGTTTCCTATACTTGTAGACAATAAAACATTTAACAGTGCTTAACTCTTATGATCCTATCCCATCTGTACACTATTTTTCATTGGCATTTTAGCACTCAATTTAGTATTTTAATATAATCTCTCAAATTGGCACTAATTTTGTAGAATTAAATTAACCTAATAAAAATCTAATTGTATTATTATTTTAACATATGGTTGGCATTTTTATAAGGCTATATTTTTATGGGCATTAGGAAAAACCCATTCTCATTCATTTTTGGCATATTTTAAGCCTCAATATAGCTGGGTAAACTTGTGCAAACTAAAATTAAACTCCTTAAAAGTTATTTCAATTTTAGGGAAAATACCCTATTAGTAGTTTTCATGTAAATTGCTAGCTAATGAATCATTAAGAGAACTTTAGGATGATGGTTCTGTGAAAATAAAAGCACATTTTGATTGGCCTTGTCTACAAAACTATCCAGGACATTATTAAATTTTTTACTTCCTATGAAAATGTAGCTATTTGTAAAAATTCAATAAAAATATGTCCATTTCTACCAAGATCTAATTGGATAAACTGAATTTATAACCATATCCATACCAGAAATGTCACAGTTGAGAGCAAGTTGTATTTAATTAGATAGGACAAGCCTGCTATTCAGAAATAAGGACTTCACTTCTTATGTGGGAAAGATACATACAAAGACCATCCAGGAAACTGGTCCAGTCCCTCTTCCATGCTTTGGAATTATGCTTAATAAAAAATTCTATTTTTTAGTAGACCAAAAATTTTTTATAAACCTGGAGAATTTCATAAAAATATATATTCATTCAGTTATAGATTCTATTGTTGAAAATTGATAGATGCAAACTGGATGGTTTTTGCTTTATAGTCTCAAAATGGATAAACAAACAAAGGCAGTAGAAATTATTGGTAGCCAAATAAAGTGATCAAACATGACTCAGTGTCCTGCCAAGCTTTCAGACAGAAGTTAATCTCTTCTTTAGTTCTGTTAACTACACATTAAGTTCTTTATGTATTAACTAGAGACCCAGTGCATGAAATTCATGCACTCGGGGGGGGGGCGGGGGGAGGAGAGAGCCTCAGCCCAGCTTGTGCCCTATTGCAGTCCTGGAGCACTTGAGGGACATCCAGCTAATGGCTTAGGCCCACTCCCAGCTATCAGTCGGACATCCTTAGTGCTGCCGCAGAGGTGGGGAGGCTCCCACCACCACTGCTGCACTTGCCAGCTGTGAGCTTGGCTGAGCAGCGCTCCCCCTGTGGGAGCACAGTGATCACCAGGGGGCAGCTCCTGCATTGGGCATCCCCCTGGTGGTCAGTGTTCATCACAGTACCGGTTGCTCTGTCGTTCAGTTGACTTGCATATTAGCCTTTAATTATATAGGATTATCACCTCTTATTGCCTCTGTGCACATAAAATACACCAAATAGAAGAGAACATTAAATTAATGGTCCTCAGAACATTTGTGCAGCAAGGTTTATTTGATAAAACCTATTCCTTAGGTGTGGAGGTTAATCATGGTGGGGTAGGGAGAATAGGGGATGAGGTAGGGAGTGAGCTGGGAAATGAGGGGAGAAAGCAGATGAGACTAAAAGGTGAACTAACATTTCCCTGAGGTTAGCCTAGACAAGTCCCATTGAGGCACAATACACTTCCTGGCCCTCCCACCAAACACCAAAACCACAAGGGGGAAAGTGAGCAATGATACTTGCATGGGGGTGGGCTTCTTAGATCTTATATTTGTGAGCTTTTTATTTTTATTTTTGAGTATTTAAACATAATCTAATCATCATATTATTTGCATAGATATGGGCAGAATATCAGGGAACACCACAAGAGAGGGTAATACCTTGAAACTGGTATCAGTAGAGCACCATTACCACTGCTAGGTATGAAGAGATGGGACCTAGAGAAAGAGAGAGCTAAGTATGGCCAGGCCTACAGTAGGGCAAGTGAGATTCTTAGGGTGCAAAGTTTAAGGAGACACTCTCAGGATCCCTCCTCTAGCTCCTGCTCCCCTACTCCCACCCCATTGGTTGCCCCTGGAGTTAATTTCCCTAAACTTCTGTTTCTCTTACATCATTGGACATGGCCTAGAGGCAGAATTTGGGAAGATTGACAGAGGAAATTTGTCATTTATCACAGGATGCACCACTGAAAGGTGATTCTGTGCTTACTCACCAGACCTGCTCCTAAAAGCAGAGGTAGGTTGAAGGGAAATAACTCCTGTCACCAAGGCTACATTCATCTCAGGCCACGCCCTAGATTCAGCAGTGTTCAGGCACATTTGGTAGCATCTTACTGGCAGACTTTCTTTCTTTCTTTCTTTCTTTCTTTCTTTCTTTCTTTCTTTCTTTCTTTCTTTTCTCTCTCTCTTTCTCTCTCTCTTTCTCTCTCTCTCTCTCTCTCTCTCTCTCTCTCTCTCTCTCTCTCTCTCTTTCTTCCTTCCTTTCTTTTTTTCCTCTTTAGCATCCACCCATAACCTGTACTGTCTAGGCATTTTTTAGCAATCCATGATGATCTGAAATGTATAACATAGGCAGGGGGGAAAAGACCTATTTCCTCTTTTCTACTTAAAATAATTTTTGTATAGGAGGTCTAGAGATATCTTTATGGAAATGAGATAGAAATCATAGCAAACACATATAGTAATCATGGCACCAGGGACTGTTGAAAACACTTAAAATATATTTGACACCCCCAACCCTGAAAGATTTCAAAGGCAAATTTAGAGTTTGTGAAGTTTAAATTTCAGAATCAGGTATATAATTTTATATTTGTAATTTGTATTTATTTTCACAAAGAATACTTTCAAAGTTGTATAAGCCTTAGGCTCTCAACACCTAGATGCACCCTTGAGTATAAGAAGATCCACATAGAGAGTTTAAAAACTTTACCCAAATTTGTGTAGCTGGTAAAGTTGTCAGAGCCAGATGCAATCCCAGGCTGTTTGCATTTGAGTACAAACTTTCACTTCTAATCTGCATGGTCCAAGAAAACCAGAGTAATCCTGTATCTCTATGCCAGGGCCTTCCAAATCATTCTGCTTTAAGTCTTTTATCTCAGTTACAAATGAGATAAGGCTTAAATCTTTTCAATTTTGACTTCACTTGAGTTTATTACCAATTCCATTATAATACTAAATATCTATATGATTATTATGATAAATCAACAAGCATTGTAGATAACCTTGTTGTCCAGAGTCTTTCTGATGTTAATAATTTACTTAAAATTATATAAATTACCTACCTAGTAAGTGGAGAATCTGTGATTTAAATCCAGGTGAATCTGATCTAAAGCTCATGTACCTACCTGCTATTCAATATTGCCTAAACCGAAGATCTTAGATTTACTACTTATGTTTCTATTGTATTTTTATTTGCTATTTGTTGAATATTATTATGTGTGAGAAACCATGTATACCTTAAATTGTCATAATAACTTTCAATATAGCCGAGATTATCTTCACTTCAGGGGAGGTAGTTGAGATTCACAGTGGTCAGTATATCATTGTTTGTTCCAGAGCTAGTAAGTGTCAGAGGCAGGATTCCTGCTGAGCCCTGAATCTGAAGTGGAGACTTTCTGCTCCACCTTCCCTCATCTAGGGGAGCTGGCCTCAGGGATACTTTGTGAACCATCCACAGAAACAAGACTCAACCACCAAAATAAGACTCATTTCCTCAATAAGCTGCCAAATCAGAATCCCCTGCCCTTGAATACTCCCTTTATTCTCTGAACTTTGGTTCCAAAAGATGTTTGGCATTTTCTAAACAGCAATGAAATCCACCCTTAAACTGTAAAAATTTATTCAAGCTTTGGAGGGCCTATTTCCCAGTAGGGGTTCCAGAAACATTTTGAACATTCTCAGCATTATCATTGGAGTAAACGTGGAAGTTCACAGGGTGCCAGTACTGTATGGTCATGATGCATGTGCTAACAATCACATCACTACTAAAATTTACTTTGTACAAGTATTAGCATCTCCATGGGACCATTCTATTGAGTTAAATATGTCACCAGAAACAACAAAAGGATTTTTCTTTGTCCTTAAGTGTGGCTTGAATTGATTTTTCTAAAGGGCTCCAAAGTGTGTGCTTTCATTCTATAATCCATCCTAAGTGTTTTAAAATAAAAGAACTATCAAATCACTTAGCAGAACGTGGCCTGTTGATGCCCAGAAAGGCCAATTTATATTCAGTTGGTTCCATGGCCAGCAGCATGATTGATATCATTCAGATTTGAGACCTGGAGTGATAAATACACATGGCCAAGCACCACACTTCAGGGCTCATGGGCCCCCGGTGAGTTATGTTTTTGTTTTGCCCCTGGTTCTTGTAGGTTGAAAACTTCTTTTTCATAAATTAATCAGTGATGGCATTTTGCATTTCTGATTTGTTGCCTTTCTCAAAGGCCTTCACTTGCAGTTTATAATGCTGAATGGCACATTTTCGAGCTGCCCAAAGAGATATGAAACAACTGGATAATCAAACACTTTCTTTTTGTTAATCATGGCAAACAAATATAGGATTCCCTAAAAGCTTCCTTTCAAATGCAAGGACATCAAAGTGCAAAGACATTTTTACATGTTTTTATTATATGTTGAATATGTATAAAATATTTATTAAAATTTATGTCAATTAAAAGAAATAACAACAAAGAAAATAATATGATCTAACCACCCATTTTAAGAAAAATTAAATTTCTTTTGAAATTTTCTGTCTGCTCCTCCCAGGTTCAATTCTGTATTCAATTTTAGGTTTAAACAAAGTATTGCTTTCTTTAAATGTTTTTGAATCATGTATAAATGAAATCACACTTTGTGAAAAATTTTGTGATTTATCTTCCTCTAGAGTATATTTGCAATATTTATTCATGTTGATACTTCTAGCTATAATTTATCTTCATTGCTGTACACAATTCCATTATGTGAACATGCCACAATGTATCATTTCCAAGTTAATGGAAACTTAGATTATTTCTGTTCTTTTGCAGTCCTGTTATAAATATTCTTATATATGATCATTCCAGTGTATATCACTTGGTATATATGAGTAAGAGTAGTATAAGTTTAAAGTGTACGTCATGTTGAGTTGACACACTTATACATTGCATTATGATTACTTATTTGCTCATATAACTCCATGAGAAATATACATTTATAACCCCATCTTATGGGTGGGAAAACTGAGGTGCAAAGAAGCAAGGTCAATTCCCTGAAGTTGCTTATTTAGTAAGCAGCAGAGGCTGGGTTTGAACCTATATAGCTTGTTTCTGCAGCTCGATACCATCCAGTAGAGCCTGAAAAACACTCAGAGGAAGCTTAAAGCAGAAAACTATTCCCTCCCAGTCAACTCTATCCTCCTAATGACAAGAAGAGATCATTGAGGTCCTCATGGTTTAACTCAGCAATATGAACTGCCAAAAGGTCACTCCTATAGAACAATCCAATTTCCTTTTTTTAACATTGGAAGCTCTAATTCATCATCTATGCTTAAAATTTTTAAAAGTTTTGAATAAATATAGAGCCACTGGAAATTGTATAAAATGTCCACGACATTCCTGTGTACTCTTCATCCAGTTTCGCCCTGTGGTACCTCATTGTATAATATAGTATAATATAATCCACAGACCTTATTCCAATGTCACCAATTTTACATGCACTCATGAGGGTGTGTGTGTGTGCACGTGCGCTATTCGGTATAATTTCATCACAGCTATGCAACCACAGAACTGTTCCATCACCACCACTCCCTCATCAGCCCTTTATATTCACAACTACTCTTCTTCTCATCTATATTTGACAGTCAACATTTAGACAAAGCCTGTGTGCCTTTGTGGAGTACCCCAAGTCTTTGCTTGGAAGATCTTTGTTCTAAGCCCAGAACAGAGCAAAGTCAAGAGAAAGAAATTGGGTTGGAGTGGGATGGGCAATTCATTTGGATCGGCTACCAGAAAACATGTGTGCATGCTCTGATTCTCCCATTTCTGATCTTATGACTGCATGGTAACTCTGAGGCCTCAGTTTCCTCCTTTAGTGAATGGGGATAATGGGTGTAAGGTCACGTTATTAAAACACAATGCTAGCCTAATAGAAGATTGGTCCAGGGTCATCTCTTCCTCTTCTACATACTCCACTGAGCAGCAACTACACATCTATCCTCCTTTTAGGAAACATGTACACTGCTGCTGTGTTGTAAACGAAGTGCCCTGCTGGGACATTGTGGAGGGATGACAACGATTTGGATTTCTGAGGCACCTGCTGTGAAATATCTGACAGAGAAGGATAGTTAATGTCAGAAATTTTTGACTTTGTCAGAGAAAACTGAAGGACAATTTCCCTGGCTCAGATATTCACCAGTAAATGGAGGTCATGTAGAGAGCCTGTGATTTACATTTCTTCTACCTGGTCACACATGAACTGTACTCTATAACTTTGGCATTTTCTTGGGTTTTGAGTTTTCAATTCTGAGGAAAAACAAAAGGACGATAGGGAGTACAGTGGACCACAGCATGGGATGTCTCATTTATAATCTGACAGTGTTATATATACAGAAATACTTCTGGTGAAATAGAAAGAACCCTAAACCAAGGAAGCAGAAGAGATCCATTCTTGACAGAGCCCTGTCATGTTAGTGTTAAGGATATGAGGTATGAGGTCTTGGGCAAATTACTTAGCCTTTTTGAGTCTCAGTTTATTTATCTGCAAGATGGTGTATACTAGTTACTCACCTATCTTATAGGTTCTTATGATGAATAAAATTTAAAAACGTAAAATGCTACATGAATTGCTGTATGTGTGTATAGCAATTCATATACACACATAAATATTAGATATCATTACAATTACTATTATTATTTTTCAGGAAAAAGAATACATGTACGTGAAATTGTTCTGCTCTTGACAGCCTAGAAACCAAAAAGCAATTATCAGCTGAAAACTGGTACATTGTGCCTCTCAAGATACATGATATGACAAAGGCTGTTTTCCTAGGAGAGTGTGCAGAATACAAGAATTTTCAGCAATTTAGAGCCAGAAGAGAGTTGAAAATATTGCAAGTTTAAGTTCCAAATCCCTCATTTTACCAGATGATTATATCAGTGCCCAAACAAGGTGACTTAAGAAAATAGTAATGGATTCTAGACTGTAATAAATAAGGGACAAGATAAATATTAATGGGATACCACCTATGGTAAGATCGATTCTGACAGGGAAAGAAGATATAAAGTAGAATGTACCATTTGTACAAGGCTTTAAAAGATGGGGATCAATAGGTAGAGATTGTAAGAAGGACACTCTGTTCAGAGGGGCCAGTGGGAATTGAGGCCCAAAGGTGGGAGTCTACAGAGTGTGCCTGCAGGTCTCATTTTAGTGAAATACAAGCTATATGCTATGCGTATGCTGTGCTTTCCAGGGAGAAGACGAAGACTGACTCCTATTTGAGAACCAAGAGTATGTTGAAGTATTGACCTTTCTAGTAGAAAACAGACATACAAAGCATTAATTTCTCTCTGCTGTTGGAAACTTCCACTCATTTAGACAGAGGAAGTCATCCCAAACTTTGC
The DNA here is from genome assembly GCF_014108235.1 of Myotis myotis. Lineage (NCBI taxonomy): Eukaryota > Metazoa > Chordata > Mammalia > Chiroptera > Vespertilionidae > Myotis > Myotis myotis. The sequence goes on from NW_023416314.1 coordinate 56,329,533, forward strand.
TGTTCATTAGAACTGCCTCCCCTCTTCAACCTCCTCTTCATCTCTCTCTCTCTCTCTCTCTCTCTCTCTCTCTCTCTCTCTCTCTCTCCTCTCTCTCTCTCTCTCTTTCCCCTTTTCCTTTCCCCCCCTCTTAAGTTCCAGTAAATTAGGAATAACTGTACATGGAGAGAAAAAAATTCAGGAACATGGATGAATAAGTATTTTTACAAGCACAATTGCTTGGGTCCAATTTCATAGTAAGAGGAGTTTTATCCTGCCTATTTATAGGATGAGGAAAACTACACTCGGAGATTCCAAGGCACATAGTAAAATACATATAAACTCAATTAAGTCTTCTGATTTAAGTCCAGTTATTTATTTTTCTTTCTAAACACCCTTCACAGCAAAAAACAAAACAAAACAAAACAAAACAAAACAAAACAAAACAAAAAAACAAAAAAAAAAAAAAAAAAAAAAAAAAAAAAAAAGAAAAAGAAAAAGGAAAAGAAAAAGAAAAAGAAAAAGATTTTTCCCAGATTAAAGGGCCTGCTCTATTCTCCTTGATGGCTAAGATCTTTTCTATGTTCTACTAAGGAAAGAGATTGTTGCTGTTTTTTTGTTTTTGTTTTTAATATGAATTTCTTTAATATGTGAAGCTTACACAACAAGCCATGTGAGCAGTTTCTGAATTAAAATTTTGGGCAGATTTTTTTTTGTCTTATTAATCTAGAAAATAGAAATATTCTTCAGGTAATTGTGTTAAAGGAAAATAGAGTTCTGAGTAACTGGATCCTTGCTCTGAATCTGGACAAAGACTAAGTACTAGAAAAAAATTACCAATGTTTACTTTTACAACATTGGAGTTTAAAGTGTGGAAAAATTCAGAGATATTAGTCACATAGCAAGGGCATTTTTTATTACAATATACCATTGTTATGAACTATGTCAGTCCAATTATGTGTCTTAAAAAAAGAAACATTATTTTGCTACAGAATGAAAATCTTTTCAACCCTTAAGAGTGAAGATAAATTAAATGGCCCCAATTGAGCACCAATTTGAACAGAAAAATCTGTATTTTTCTAGGGTCTGTTGAGTTGTTAGGGCTCTTACTTTTGGAATGTAAAAATGGCCCCAACATTCTTCATCCAGTTTCTTCCTGTAATTAAGAAATCAGTTTTAAAAAATAACTAGTGCATGAAAACCTTAAAGAAATGCCATTGCTTACTAAGACTAGAACAAGATGTTTAGGCTCTTCTCACAGGATCGTGTACTGGTGCAGTGTTTCCTTTATCCATGGACTGGAAGACAACCCCAAAAGGACTTAAAGTCTTTGATTAAAATAATGAGTTAAGCCCTGGTCGGTGTAGTTCAGTTGGCTGAACATCCTCCCAGGCATTGAGAGGTCACTGGTTTGATTCCAGGTCAGGGCACATGCCAGGGTTTTGGGCTCGATCCCTTGTAGGTGGCATGCAGAAGAGAGCTGATTGATGTTTCTTTCTCTTTTTCTCTCTCCTCTCCCTTCCCCCCCTCTAATCAATGAAAACATATTTTAAAAAATGAATTAAATATTAATCAGTTTGTTTCTAGCTGTATGCTCTTGGGCATATTATTTAATGTCTCAGAGTTACTGTCTCTTTATATTTAAGAAAATGGAGATACAGATAGGGTCTTGCCAGCATGCATTAAGATAATGTATTTGTAGTCGATATTTGTCTTCCCCAAAACTTCTGAACACCCTTTCTAGATTTTAGTATTTTACCACATCATGTATTCTCACACTCCAAGATTAAGTGAACGAAAAACAAAGCTCTATTTTCCAGCTTACCTCACAGCTAAGTTGCAAAGTTCTGACCTAGTTTCTACCAATAAGGTCCCCCAGTCCCAGAATTTTACCCAGAGGTGACCTACAGGAGGAAACAGGCTGTGTTCAAGCCAACGTGAGAAGCAGCAGAGCAAGTGCTGTTCCGGTTGGTTCCAAGGAGGCAGCAGCTTGTCCATCCTACAAGGTAGTTCCTGAAAGGTCAGTCTTGAGTTTGTTTCCCCAACCCTCCCAATATGAACTATTAATATCCCTTAATAATGTATTTGTCCTTAATCTGGACAAGCCAGGCTTCTGTGCCAGTGCATTTATGATAAAATTTAAGCAAAAAAAAAAAAAAAAAAGACAAGAGGCAACCAAGTGGATCACCCGAGTTCCTCATATACATACTTAACCCTTTCCTCCATTGTGCAACAGCATCCCCAATATTTTCTGCTTATTAGAGCCAATCATCTCTGCCAAAATAGTAATTTTTCTTTTTACATGCTGCTCCCTGACACAGGAGCCTAAAGAACCCAGGCAGAAGCTATAGTTTACAATTCGATGGGACTCATGTCCTGTGACCCCTTAGGATGTCATTACTTTTAACCTTGCAGAGCAGGAGTATCAGGGATGAAATCATCATCATTATCATCATCATCATCATCACCATCAAAGCAAAAAAAACCAAAACACCAAAAAGATGAAATAAAAACAACCTCATGGTCACAGTTTTAGAAGTTACTATAATATGTACTATTATCACTATAAAGTTTTTCCTGAACCTAGGCCTCCTGTTTCTATTTATTTTGGTAAATTAGTTATGTACTGCTGAGTACATCAAAAGGAACTTTAAATATACACAGAAATTATAAAATTAAAAGGTATTTTACTGACGTGGGAAAGGAATAAATCAAAAGCCAAATATGAAGATCTGGAAATTCTGGTATTTTTTTCTGCTGCCCCCTTCCCAATCCTACTTTCAATGAATTAAACAGCAATGCATACACTTGGAAGAATGATTGCACTAAAACTGCTGGGCATCAGAGATAAGTTATTTCCATACACCACAAATTGCTAAATGTTGCATCAACAGAAATACTGAAGAAACCCACTGGAGAGTTGTTCATAACTTCTCCTTCCATGTAGAGATATGCCTAAGAATAGGTAGTAGAAGGGTATTAACAGCTCCCCAACAACATACCCTAAACAGAGAGGCTTGGGCTCATATTGAAAGCAGGCTTTGGTGCAGCTACAGGTTCATCCATCCTTTGGAGTTCATCTTGCTTGGGTTGACCAGTAGCACTGAGTTGCTGCCAGTCACATGGGAGAATGCCTTAGTTTTGCCTCTGGTACAATCAACCACACTAAGCAGGGAGTGGAGCTCACTGCTAGGGCCTTCTATGAGAATTGCTGATACGATGTTATCTGAAGCTACTGGTTTTCTATATTAATAATTGACTAAATATCTCCTTTTGATCTGAATGTAGCAGGTGAAAGAATTCAGCAGACTCTTAAGTCAGAAATGAATTCACCTTCTGTTTCACTATCAGTCACTACACGGCAAATAGAGATCAGTACAGATATATAAACAGGGAAAATTTACAGAAACATGAAAAGAGTCTGCACTTCAAACAATTTCTGAAGGTTCAAAAAAGTTGAATTAAACTGAAATAGATTTATTTCATGAAATTAAAAAGTTAAGAAAAAATTTAAAAGATATTTAGAGAATAGCTGAGAGGCATTTTAGAAGGCATCCCTAACTGCCTAACAGTCATTTAGCAAAGTACAGAATTGTGGGTCACACACATTTTCCTTTACAGCTTTGTAAATGGTGCTCCTTTATCTTCAGATTGTTTTTGTATGGGAAAATTTTGGAGTCTACCTAACATTAGCTTAAATAATGTTTTTCTGGGATGTTTGAGGGATTCTTTATCTTCAAAGTGTAAAGACTCAATCAGTATGTATCTGGAAACATACTCTATTTTTTGTTATTTTAAAAATATATATATATATATATGTATAAGGTACATCTCTATTTTTGAAAATACTGCCATAGCTAAGGTTTTCCCCTCCCAAACTATAAATCTCTTGGTTGATGATAAAACACTAGAGATATTCTCAATAAAATGAGAAAGAATAACATTTTACTTAAAATTATTAAAGGTTTTAAAAAGTGAAATAAGATATAAGACAAGAAGGAAACAATAAAATTATTTTTTTCTCTTTTATAGAATGACAATTATCATTACTTGTAGCAAATTAAACTGTCTTATAGAACTCAATAAAACCAACAGGAGGAAAATTATAAGATTGTTTAATATGACTAAAAACCTACACTTAAAAACAAAATCAAAAGACTTTATACTAGCAATAGTTAAAAAATTAGTAAAAATAATAATCTTAATTACAGCATAGAAAAATACAATTACAGAATTATGAAACATGTAAGAATTATACATTGAAAAACTGTATATAGATTCAAATAAAGGGAAAGCAATCATCCCAGAAAAGAACAAAATATTAGAAAATTTTAAATTATATTTGAATTAATTTTTAAACTGGTTTAAATTTAATAAAACTATCCCTCTGATAAAGCATGTGGGTTAACTATTTCCTTATACAAAGATCAATTTCACTCATCTATAATTAGAATTATTGTGTTTTGTTTTGTGGACCTATAAAATTTTTATTTCTCTTGGGTGATTAAGCATGCAAAATAACTTTTGACATTTTAAAAAAGAAGAGTTATAATTGGATTCTTGGTCACACTGGATTTTAAAACATATTAAATGTTAAAGTAATTAAAACTGTAATACTGGTGGAAGAATTAGTGAACAAATCAATTGATAGCACAGAGAATGACTGTGTGTGTGTGTGTGTGTGTGTGTGTGTGTAGTGAATTACTTGTAATTTATACAAATCTCCTGGGGAATCAAGGAAATTGGTTAAGTATTCAGAAAAAAAAAATGTGGTCTTCCTGCCAAACAATACTGTAAATATTCTAAGCAGTTTAAAGCAGCAGTTCTTAAATTGTGATCCCTTGAAGCCTGGAGGTCTCTTTCAGGGATCTACAAGATTTTCAAAATTATAATAACAAAGATTGTTTATTAACATTTTTATTTTCACTGTGTTCACATTTGCACTGATGCTGCAAAAGCAATAGCTGGCAAAACTGCTGGTGCTTTAGCACAAATCAGGGCAATGGAAACAATTGTACTAGTAGTTGTATTCTTCACTGCCATCACCAGCAAGGAAACACATGTCAGTTTCACCTAAGAATGCCCTTGAAGAAACCTTAAAAATTATTAAGTCTATTTCACCTGGACCTTCTAAAGAGCTTGTTTAATATGCTGTGTGACAAACGGAAGATATGCATATGACATTCTGCTCCATATGGAAGTGCAATGATGGTTTTGAAGAGAACAATCTGGGGTTGTTTGAGTTGAGAACTCAACTAATGGCTTTTTTCATGAAACACCATTTTTACTTTGAAAGAACACCTGACAGGTAAATTAGAGTTAATGAACAAAGTGAACCTGTCATATCAAGGAACACAATTGGCCACATAATTTACCAATAATAACATTTGAGCTTTCAAGCAAAAATTAGAATTTTGGAAAACGTGTATCCATCAACAAGAGCAGCTTTCTACGGTGGTAAATAGCAAGAGAACGTCACTTAACCCAAGATGGGCAGGAACATTGTCCTGAAGGTAAGGGCACTAATTTGTCACCCACAGCAAGAATTAGGCTTATTGACACTATTTTCATCACTAAGTGAAGCTGCATCTGCACTCAAGGCCTCTCTGCACCCTGGGGATGGATTTGCTTGATCAATTTCTAAACGATAATCTCTACTTGCCCTAGAGCAGCGGTTCTCAACCTGTGGGTCGCAACCCCTTTGGGGGTCGAACGACCCTTTCACAGGGGTCGCCTAAGACCATCAGAAAACACATATATAATTACATATTGTTTTTGTGATTAATCACTATGCTTTAATTATGTTCAATCTGTAAGCATGAAATTGGGGGTCACCACAACATGAGGAACTGTATTAAAGGGTCGCGGCATTAGGAAGGTTGAGAACCACTGCCCTAGAGCTTTCTGAAGCATGAACTACCTACAGGTTCTCCCATTTGACAAGAAGGACTTTTGGGGCCAGCATTTCTTATTAGCACTTGACTTCATACAATACATTGTTCCCGGAAAAGGGGCCCTAAATTAATTCCACCATTTTATGGTCCTACTACACTTTTAATTCAGCATAAAAAATAGCCAGAGGTGAAAGAACACATTTAATTAAATACTGTATGCAGCTGATGAATGTATACAAAAGCATCACCCAAGGGGTATAGATTTTTATAATGAGCTTTTTCTGTGACTTTCTTTGACTTCCAACCCTATTTGAACTTCTCTAAAAGGCCAGACTGCTTTTCTCTTTTACTTTCTGTTTTACAATGGGCTTTCTTGGAATAGCTGTGTTGGTTCTGCATGCTGTCAGCACAGCAGGGCCCATCCTCATGATGCTTCAACTCTCAGAGATACCCTGAACTGTCAGAACAATTCTTGACTCTCTTAATGAGACTCAGCACCCTAGTCCTGATGTCAAAGGAAAGCTTTCTCTAAGGAGTTCAAGCAGTGTCTAGTGAAGATCTTACTGTGTGCCATATTGTCGGCAAAAAGATAAATATTTCCCACAGCTTAAACAATGACCTTGAATTTACTAAGGAAATTAACTAAAATGCAATAAACTTGGCCATGTTTTCCTAGACTACCAGGGACAAATTAGAGATTGTATGAGAGATGTTTCCATTGATGCCATTTGTTTTTTTGAGGGGACAAATATTTGCTCTCCAGCCCTGTCTCCATGCATGCATTTCAATGAATTCACACTGTGGCTGTAAATACTAAAACTTCACACTATTGTATAAATCAGCCACTCATTTAACAAAATGTATTTACTGAGTGTTGCCCCTGTGCTAGAACCAGTGCTTGATGTTGGAAATAAAAATGAACAAATATAGTCGCAGTACTTTAGGATCCCTGAAGTCTGGGGATGGATAAAACAACAGGTAATTTTCATACAGAATTGTTAAGAGGAGATTCTCTTATGTTTCATCAAAACAACCCTTCTGGCCTATCTGAGCACCACCATGTGTACCAGACATTCCACTCAGAGAACACAAGTGACTTATCTGATAGACAGCTCTGTGGGAAGATGGAGTCTTTGGGACTCTCCTGTTTAACTTCCTATCTTCAGAGAGCAGGAGTTTTCTGAAGCTCTGCACTATTCTGGTAGATGCAACTTGGCAGGACAGACTCTACCCCAGGGGGCGGGAGTGGGCAGCTGCTGCAGTTACCCAGCCCTGCCCGCAGGGGGGTGGGAAAAGTTTAAGGCTGGGCTGGATGCAGAGGTAAAGCCAGAACTGTCACTTAGCTTTAGCCAGTATCAAGTTGACATGTTGACCTCTGTGTGCCATTCCCTTCCTTCTCTCTCACCCCCACAGGTACGTAGTTGCTAAACTCCAAGGGACCCCTTGAGACTTGCAACCAGGGGTACACTGGTTAGTGGCAGCTCATCCCCCTGAATCTGTCTCCGAGGCCCCTTTTGCTCTGACTTCCCAGTGGAGCAAAGCCTAGGCTCTTCTGTTGCCTTTCCTACGCCCTTCCTTTTTTCACTCTCCTAAGCATGTTTTTGCTGCAGTCAAAAAATTCTTGCTTGCTTTTCTATACTTTATCTCTGATTACTATCTTTCCTTCAAAAAGACAAGGACGGAGGTCTCCTCCTCTCACCAATAACACTAGAATTGTAAGAGATTGTATGTCTATTCTTTCAAGCCACTACATTTTTGGCAATTTGTGAAGCAGCCTTAGAAACTGAGGCACGTACTAAAACATGTGTTAGCCCCATTTTGCAACTAAGGCACCAAGGGACGCAGAAGTTAGTAACTTGTTCAAGGTCATGTAGCTACAGTGGCAAAACCAGGATTAGAACCTGGCTCAGAACCCATCTCCATAAACGCAGCATCATATTACTCTCTTGGTAGGGAGTTCCTTCCCTCTGAGACGATTCAAATGCAAATTGAAAAGTTTCTGGGTGGGGCTGTAGCTTTAAATAAACAGGAATACTAGATTAGGATTTTCATACACCAGTCCACTGTGTCAGAGTTTAAAAACAAAATTCAGACTCTGAAGTCCCTCCTTAACAGTTTTAGCATTCAGTAAATTCAGAGTGCTTCTCAGGAATCTATATTTTTAAAAATAGTCCACTTTCCAGTAATTCTCATAGTCTGTTCATATTTGGGAATGATAGGACTAGAGGCTTTTTGCAGTTTTTTGCTGTATCGAGTACCTGTCTTCTCTCCCAAAAGCAGGAGGCTGAGGAAAGTCAGGACTGAAAGCAAAGAATGTAATTCCTTCCATTTTTCTATGCCATCCCTGTGGCCTAAGATTACAGAATTGTTCTTTGTGTTTCTTTATTAGTTCATCTAAAGTTCTAAATTACTAGCTGAATAAGTTCACATTTTAATATTTTGGTGTTTTGCAATAAAATAAGGAAAACATAAAATCAGACATGTCCCCCTGAAACCGGTTTTGCTCAGTGGATAGAGCATCGGCCTGCGGACTGAAGGGTCCCAGGTTCGATTTCAGTCAAGGGCATGTACCTGGGTTGCGGGCACATTCCCAGTGGGAGATGTGCAGGAGGCAGCTGATCGGTGTTTCTCTCTCATCGATGTTTCTAACTCTCTAACCCTCTCCCTTCCTCTCTGTAAAAAATCAATAAAATATATTTAAAAAATCAGACATGTCCCAAAAGTAAGAATAGGGAAAGCAAAAAGTACGTTGTGAGTCTACAGATAGGAAGCTTAATAATCACAGATGGAAACTCATAATAAACGAGAGTCTAGAATGAGACAAGCCAAGGCACTAGGATTTAATTGCTCTGGAGTCTTGAGAGCTTTCTAGGAGACATCAGACAGGAGGGTGCTTGATTTTTGTTTTCTTTTTAAGAGAAGTTTCGCGTTGTGTGTGTGTGTGTGTTTGTGTGTGTGTGTGTGTGTGTGTGTGTGTGTGTGTGTGTGTGTGTGTTTCATACAGGTGCAGTCACATCTGTATTGGACTCGAAGAGTGCAGAAGTTGAACATTTTAATTGCCATAATTATTATCCTAAAGGTAAGGAAGGCCAGGCAGAAGGACTGTGACCTTTCTATTGAAAACAGAAAGGAGGGGCCGCATTCAAAGGAGCAATTCGTATTTGGCCTTCCTAACCACAGCTTCAGAGACCACATGCAACTTGACCAAGGATGTACAGCTACTGTGCTGTGGAGCGGGGATCTGAATTTCTTTCAAAGACCTTGCTCTTCCCACCATACTGGGGCCTCAGTGGTGGAGCAAGCATCAGAATCCTCCGGAGGGCTCCTTATAACAGATCCCTGGGATCCACACTGAGGTTCTGGTTCAGTAAGTCTGGAGAGGGACCCAGGAATTTGCATATCTAACAAGCTGTCAGACAAAGCTGATGCTGTCTGTCCAAGGTTCCCCCTTTGAGAACCACTGTGTAACTACACCCTTTGGGGAGGTTTTAAGAACTGCAGCCATGCTGGCGTGGCTCAGTGGTTAAGAGCTAAGCTATGAACCAGGAGGTCTCAAGTTTCGATTCCCAGTCAGGGCACATGCCCAGGCGTTGTGGGCTCAATCCCCAGTTGGGGGTGTGCAGAGGCAGCCGATCAATGATTCTCTCTCATCATTGGTATTTCCATCTCTCTCTCCCTCTCCCTTCCTCTTTGAAATCAATAAAAATATATTAAATAAAAAAAGAGAAATGTAGCAAAAGGTTCCTTCAGCTAAAAGGGTTTCAACACATTTTAGACCAGAAGTTGCAAACTCTTGACCCCAGACATCTTTGTTTACAGTGATTAATTTTAAATCATTTATTCTGTGGTCAATATTAGAAATCCGAAGATTTCAGATGAAAATCTTTTTCTGGAAAAGATCAGATCACCTGGCATAGCAAAAATCAAGTGCAGCTTAGTACTAGCTTTCCCTTCCTGCCATTGCAAATATCTGCTTTGCCCTCCATGTAATAATGATGTGATAGGTAGCATTTATTGTGTTTTTAAGCTCAATTATTTGTCAGTGCTCTGAGAGATGTACCTGCATTAACCGTTTAACCCTCACACTCCTCCATGAGGAGTGTCTAACTCAGAGTAAGTTAAGGCTGAAGGAACAAACAGAACACATGAACTACCTTGACTCAGATCCAGTGAAAGTTTATTTCCACAGCTCACACTTATAAACTATACTACCTTGCAAATGATAACAGCAACACTAGTTGGGCCTTGTTGATGTGTACTTAACACATATTAACTCACTTAACCTTCACAATGACACTATGAGGCAATATAACTATTAACATTTCATAGAAATGGAAACAGGCAGAAAGGAATTAAACAACATGGCCAAGTTCACATAGTATTAGTATAACAGGTACTTGAATCCAGGCCGCCTGACTCCAGAGGCCATACTTGCAATGTTTATGCTCTGCTGCAGGCATTCATGTTTGTGACTCTGATCTAGACCCATGGCTCTTTTTACAGATGAGGAAACTGAATATTTCAGAGGTAAAATGACTTCTTCAAAAATTGCAGAATGAGTGAGCAATAGAGGTCATGCTCTTACTTGTGAATACCAACAAGGACTCTGGCAATGACCCCAGTGGGAATTTTGATTCATTATCATCATTAATACAAATGGCAAAGAGGTTAAATAAATGTTAACGAGATTCTACTCATTGTTTTTACCTAAAGATCATCTCAAATGGATATCGGAATTATTCTCACCTTGGCTGCATATTGGAAAATCTCACTGAGATCTTATAAAGAACATTATGTGAGGCCCCACTCCAAGCCCATTAAATCAGAATCCTTGAAGGATGGTGTCCATATACAGATGATAAATAGATATAGATACAGATTTATTTTATTTTAGTTTCCCTGGTGACTCTAACGTGCAGCCAGAATTAAGAAATGCTGGATTACACTGTCAAAATATGGAGACTAGAGACAATGGTTGCTACTTAGTCATTGATATTATCTTTTTCTGGACATTGTATAGGTTCCTATAAAGCTATGTGGGCCCATGTTCAATGCCAACTGCACCCCTATAAGCAAATGCAATCATTGCTTGTTACTGATGTGTGTCCATGAATAATTGATGGATTTTACTTTGCTCCAGCTCCTGATTAAATTCTGTGATGGAATGGAGCTGGGCACCCCCTTTAAAAAGTAAACAGACTTAATCTGTTGAATGGTGCTGACTATTTTTTTTTCGGTTAATTTCCATGTTTATTACTCTTGACCCTTTCCCCCATCTATTCTGACATTCTTTCTGGTGTTTATATGTGATGGACTTACACAGTGACACTGCAGAAAATGTCATTGAAAAGTTATCATGTCCCAAAACCACCTTTGCTCCTCGGGACAGCAATTAGGTGATTGGTCATTGTCAGTTTAAGAGGGGGAAAAATTAGGAAATTCTGCACACACCAATTCAACTGGACAAGTAAATTCAAGTCCTATTTCACGTCATGTTCAGCTTCACAGAGGTAAAATAATGAGAATTATTCAAGCGATGCTTCAGCAGAAAAACAACATGAATTTGCATAAGCATTTTCAGAGCAGTTAGTCTTCTGCAATATTTACCACACTTTGTCATGGTTATTCTTTTAAGGACTGACTACCTTTACTGTGAGGATTTAGCCTCTGTGCCTATAGGAACTGTGTCTTCTTCATTATCATGTCTCCAATTGTGTATTATAGGCCCTAAATAAACATTTTTTTGAACCTATAAATAATTAAGTGAGTAAATAACTGAGTTAGGTATTGAAGACAGGGAGAAAAAGAAGACATGATATCTGTTATTGAAGAGTTTACAAGATTAGGAAATAAATAGGAATGTTCAAGAATTAAAATTCAATGTGGTAAGGGTCATAGATATAAATGTAGGTATGAAGAAGAATATTCATTCTTATATTCAATGAATAAATCAAATCTACCCCAGGGTAGGAACAGCCATAAAAGTTAAAAATTCCTTGAATGTACCTTGTTTTATAGATTTGAATCTGGAGCAATATGAATCATTTACATAATTTTGAAACAATATTAAAAGTATATCCCTAAAATTAAAGAAAAATGAAGCAAATGAACTTAACTGTGGGTCAAGTTAATGGCATAGCAACACAGAGAAACAACTGAAAATGATTTTATTTAAGACCCAACAACTTGAAGGCACATACTTGGTTAAATATACCAGGAAGTCTCTCTTATTGATTTACCTTTTTACTGTCTGTGCTATATTATTACAGGATTAGCCCCCCATTTGCTCAGGCTTCCCTTTATCTATTCCCTAAGAATCTCTCCCATAATGATTCTGGGCTTATTAGGTGACTCTGGGCTTGTTAAGTGCTGCCATGATAGAGTGCCCCAAACTGGGGGCTTAAACAAGAGACAATTGTTGTGTCTGTTATTAATTAGGAGCCTGTCACTTCTCCTAGATTTTGAGAACTTTGAAAGAAAATGCACTAAATCTTAGTACAAAGCCTAGTATCTGAGACTCAAATATTTATTAAAAATGAATGGACTCTTGAGGATGACAGCAGCTAACCCTTTTGGAGTATTTTCTATATATGAGGCATTCATTTAAGCTCTCTATATAAATTTATTTATTTATTGGACACAACAACTCTATGAGATAGGTACTATTATATATATATATATATATATATATATATATATATATATATATTTACCATTTTATAGTTGAGAAAACAGAGGCACAGAGTGTTTATTAAATAACTTGCTAGGCAGTAAGATTCAGAATCAGGGATTAAAATAGGACATTCTGATTCCAGTGAATGGTAAACTGAACAGTGTTCAATGCTGTTTCTTCTGAATGAGCAAACAAAAATTTGATAAAAGAATAAAATGGACAAAATACCCACCTAATACGCACAAATGTAATTACAGTATTACCATACTAGAGGCTCGGTGCATGAAATTCTTGCATGGGTGGGGTCCCTGGCCTGGCCAGCAATCAGGGCTGATTAGGGCCTTCCAGCTGCCAGCCAGGGCCTTCCTTCCCTGGCTGCTGGCTGCCTGCAGGGGCCTTTCTTCATTTCGCGCCACCCCCTAGTGGTCAGCACACATCATAGCAAACGATCGAACTCCCAGTCTCCAGGTCGAACTCCCGAGGGAACACTTTGCATATTAGCCTTTTCTATATAGAGATTACTCCTATTTTGGACCTAAAATCACCAGTCTATGGGCTCATTGTTTACTCAGTTCAATTTTAATGTGAGAAGCAGGATAATGACCTCTAAATATGCCCACATCCTAATCTGGGAACCTGTAAATATGTTACTTTTCATGGCAAGAAGGAAATTTGTAGATGTGATTGAGGATTCTGGAATGGAAATGTCATCCTGGATTATCAAGGTAGGACCAATGTAATGAGAATGACCCTTTTTTGGTTTGTTTAGGAGAGAGAAAGAGAGAGAGAGAGAGAGAGAGAGAGAGAGAGAGAGAGAGAGAGAGAGAGATTTGAAGATACCAGGCAGCTGGCTTTTGAAATGGAGTATGGGACTTTGAGCCAAGGAATGCAGGTGACTCTGGTACCTGGGAAAGGAAAGAAAATGGATTCCTCTCTAGAAGGAAAACAGTCTTTCTTGGCACTTTGATCCTAACCCATTGAAACCCAGCTCAGATTTTTAATTTCCAGAGCTGTGAGAGAGTACATTTTTGTTTTATGTCACTAAATCTGTGGTTTGTGGAAATATATTACAGCAGCAAATATGCCAGGTGTAGCGGTGGTTTCTGATAAAATATTTAGTGTCAGCCTTGAAGGAGTTGGGTATGATAGATTGATGCTACCTGAGCAACTAGAGAGGGTGGTCTTGTCCTGTGAGAATGGAAAATAGATACAAATTTCAATGGGATGAGAGTGAAATAATTAGTCTTGAGTTTCTTCTTGGCCTGAGTTGGGAGGCAGGCTATACTGTGAGTTTCTAAGACACTGAGCCCTTGTGTTGGTTTGGTGGGAGGTAGGGAGGGTGGGAGATCATTTGGAAAGTATGTTGCCACTTTAGAGGCAAACATTATTGATAATTGAGAGGGGGTAGCATGGCTGGTATTAGGGAGCTAATCCAAGGGGGTTGGGTGGTCAACAGTTCCAATGCACAGGACCCCTGGGGAAGTGATGAACTGTGAGGTAATTCACCAGGTGGCCCTGAGCAGGATTGACTCAGCACAGAGTGCTCTGACAGGCATCTCAGCCCTGGTAATGTCTGCATTTAAGGCAATAATCCTTTATGCTGGAGCAAACCTTACTGTGTTAAAAGAACAGTAATACATTACCTTCATGTAGTGTGTGTGTGTGTGTGTGTGGGTGTGGGTGTGGGTGTGTGTGTTTTATGGAGCATTACTAGTCAGTAACAAAGAGAAAGATTATTAAGTAACTGGTATTGGGACTGTTGATTAAGATTTGGGGAAAGAATAAATTCATTGGCTTCCACATTTTATCAAGAATATAAATTTTGGATGGATTAAGCATTAAATTCATGAAAAGATTCCATATAGTCTTTGTCTTCAATTATGGAGCTTTTGACTATTGATGTCAGTGGGGAGTTTTAAAGCTTAAATGGCACAGAATGGATGAAAAAGAAGAAACTAACATTTATCTACATGTAATTTAAAACTTTTCCCTGAAGAAACAACCAAAATTAAGAGGAAGGTAACAAATTAGGAAACAAAAATATATCAAGTGTGACAGCACATTACTACTAGAGAGAACACCCGTGGAGGGAGAGAATAGAAAGCCTCTCATAGATAAATATGCAAGAGACATGGGCAATTCATAAAAGAAGAAATAAAATTAGATTAAAAACAAGTGGAAAAATACTTAACCCACTAGTAATCAAAGAAATGCAAATTAAAATGCAATACCATTTTTGTTTATCAGACTAGTAAACATTTAAAAACCCTTTTAACATTCATAATAGCTCTCATAAACTGCTAATGGGGTATAAAATGACAAAATCTTTAAAAAAGATATAGAGTCTAAATTTTTTTCTACATAAAAAATTAAAATATAAAAGGTCTTATACACAAAATTATCTTTGATAATATTATTTGTAGTATCAAAACACTTAGAAAAGTCAATATTCAAAAATATAATGTTGAGCAACAGGTAGGTGTTGAAATAACCCAGCTTTCCACATTTCCACATTTCCTGTTTTAAAAATAATTGATAATATCTAACCTATAGAATATTATTCAACAGTTACATTAAAATTTATCAATTAATTACAAAGCAAAATATGCAGAATTGTATTTCTGCAATGGTTTAAAATATTTTTATTTAAAACATTTAAAAATATTTTAAAAACCTATGTATAAAAAATACATCAAAATGTTAACATGGATGGATTTATGTAAATTCTTGTTTTTCTGTGTTTTCTTTGTCTTGGTGGACTCATTCTATTTAATAAATGTGTAATTATTTAATTACATCTTTTGTTATCAAAAATAAAACAATATCAAATAAATATCTGCTTGAATCTGTTTAAGAAGGGACTTCAGATAAGCTTGGGTATACAATGGACATTAATAAATGTGATTCCATTTAGAAAACACTGGCAGAAAATGCTGCTGAGAATCACAGCTTACATTTAATGGGAACATGGAAGCAATACCAATAAGTTTTGAGCAGATATTTAATGGGGAGCAGAAAAGGGTTTGGTGTTGTTTTAAAGAGTAGAATATTGTTTCCTTTGGTAGGAGAGAGTTTCTTTTACACACAGCAGCAGAACCTGGAGCCACCTCTCTTCTCTTTCTGCTTATTCTAATTATGTGCAAAACACCCAAAAGGAAATAGCAAGCCTCTTGATTGCGTGTCTTGCAAATTCAAACCTATAAATTGATAGCAAATGTCACATTACCAAGAATGCTTAATTAAGTCTCTATAAGACTTCCAGCGAACTGGAAAATGTACAGAGACATCGTATTTACAAGTACCTTGATTTCCATTCACCTGTGGCATTTTATGAATTATACCAATTTCATTTGAATTTGGAGAGGATTTTTTTTTTCAATGGGACAGGAAATGTGGAAAGCTGGGTTATTTCAACACCTACCTGTTGCTCAATCCTGACAATGATCCAGTGAGTCAGAACAAAGCCACTTCCATTTATATTTTGTACAGATGCTGCCTGAGGTTAAATTTGCTTCTTATGGCCTTTCCAAAGGTGAGGCATACACATACTTTGGAGTTGCTTTTTTCATCTTCAAGGAGGGCCAGAAATAGGGGGCTGTTTGGGGAGATATGAGCCTCACTGGGGAACAGACTGGAAGCTTTTCTGATGGAGTTATGGTGTTAATAATTAGTTGAATCCAGCAGCCCACTTATGTCTCCATTGTCCTCCCCTGTGGATAGTAAGAGGTGTCAATAGTTTCACAAAGCAGCTGCATCTAAGGGCCATAAACCGCCCACTCTGCCCCCTGCATAACTGTCCATCCTGCAGAGATCATCTTCGGTTTATGAAAGCTACAGCCCCTTCTAATGCTCCCTTTGCTTGTAAAGAATTGCTTGGCAGAATGGGCCATTTTGATAGGTATGCCATATTTTGTGAGCTGGCCACCATCTGTTCCACCTTCCAATTAGCAAAGCAAATGGGAATCAAAGGCAACAGCATCAGAAATCCCAGGTAATATTTTCTGTTCATTATGTCTTTTGCCTGATGTGGGTTTTAATATTTTCATTTGGAACATGTTGAAGGATGAAGCACACTTTCTATTACTGAGACACAATTAGAATATTGGGATCCAGCAGGGAGAGAAAATTACTCTGTGCACGATGCATGTGGGCACATTCAGCATCCTGATCTCTACTATGAAATGGAGATTGCCGCTCAGGCTTGCAAAGCTCACATGATGTTAAGCATGATGTAATTAAGCAGTAACTCCCTGAGCTACTGTTGCCTGGAGAACAGTAAATAGAGTTGCACAAGCAGATATGTGGCATTGAGGTTTCCACTTGTCTGCCCAATAGGCAATGGATTTTCAGCAAGACTTAGGGCAAGAAGTAAATATTCCCACTGAGGTGGTGTGTGTGTATGTGTGTGTGTGTGTGTGTGTGTGTGTGTGAGAGAGAGAGAGAGAGAGAGAGAGAGAGAGAGAGAGAGAGAGAGAGAGAGAGAGAGAGAGAGAATTGAAGGAGATTGAGGTGACAGGTCAAGGGATGTGAAATTAATGATGGTCATAAAAGAGAATTAGATGCAATTAGATGCCACAGGTAGCATGAGCTTAAAATACTCAGACTGCCCTACCGGTTTGGCTCAGCGGATAGAGCGTCAGCCTGTGGACTCAATGGTCCCAGGTTCGATTCTGGTCAAGGGCATGTACCTTGGTTGCGGGCACATTCCCAGTGGGGAGTGTGCAGGAGGCAGCTGATCGATGTTTCTCTCTCATCGATGTTTCTAACTCTCTATCCCTCTCCCTTCCTCTCTGTAAAAAATCAATAAAATATATTTTTAAAAAATACTCAGACTAAAGAAACAGTATACTAGCAGCACACAACCATTCTGGGATTGACAGGAAAGGACCAATAGCCGTACTAGAGCTCCTAATGGAATAAGTGGACATCATAAAAGGAACTAGGTTGCAGGGTATGCACACAAGTAGATATGAAACATTTTTAAAGTGATTTATATTCTTAGCTATGTGTGTTGAGAATCTCTCACTTTTTTGGTGAAGAGAATCTGGAGATTAGGGTAGAAACAATTGAATATGGCCTACAGCTGGTTTTCTAGGACTCTACCACCAACAACATAATTCTAGATACAGAATACAGTGTCTTCACCCTCCATAAATGATTTTGTGTATTTCACAAAGTTCTATGCTAAGGAAACCCTCTAGTTACCAATATAATCTGCATATTGACTGCTATATTTAAGACTCTATTAGAATGGACAAACCAGAACATTTTAGCCAGTTTTCAGTGTTAATTTGTTTTATTGCACATGCTTCTTTCTTTATGCTCATGAATGGATTATGCATTTCCAACCCACTCAGACTGTCCACCAAGAATTAGCATTAACTAAATTGTCAATGTTCACCTCTGAATTGTGGTATACTTAGCTGATCAAGAGTAACATAATAATTGGACTATTTCCAACTAGGGTATCCTTGCTAGCTTTGCTCTGCTTATATTAAGATAGACATATTTGTCTTGTTAGTTTTTCAACATCCTCATGGAGGAATGAAGTGCATCATAATTTTGTTAAAGTTATGGTTAAAAATTGAGGGCCTAAACATAGGCTCCTACTTATGACCAGATAACTCTATTAGCAAAATGAGTATACCTGAAATTGTTTCCCTCAGCATAGCCAATAGTAGGGGCCCTTGGTGCCTAATGTAAAACATATGAAATACTAGCCGTCTGACCCTCTTTGCTTGCTACTGGTAATGTGTTTTATGTTTTCTATGGATGAAAGGTCATTTTCCTCCCACCCCATGAATTTGGGACCTGCATTTATGTATGTATATATGTATTTATTTTTAGTTACTCACATTTTTAAACAGCTTTATTGAGGTGTAATTTGAGATATGATCAAGTGAACATATTTAAATTATACAATTTTATACATTTTGACATATAGATACTCCTGTGAAACTACACCACAGTCAAGAAAATAAACAATCATCATTCCCAAAAGCTTTCTTGTTCCCCTTTGTTACCCCCATCTCCTACCTCTCCCCACCCCCTGCCCCATATCAAACAATTGCTGATCTGCCTTTTGTTACTATAGATTAGTTTGCCTTTTCTAAATCTTTATCTACATGAAATCTTGCAATATGCACTTTTTATCAGACTTCTTTCTTTCAACAAATTATCTTGGGATCCATCATGCTATTGCATATTTTAATAGCTTGACCCTCCTTAGTGCTGAGTAGTATATTATAGGATTTACCACAACTTGTTTAACCATCACCTGTTGGTGTACATGTGAGTTGTTTCCAGTTTTGGGCTATTACACCTAATGCTGCTTGGAACATTCATGTACAATGAGATGCACATTTTAATTTTCCATATTTTGTATCTCACAGCAGGAACGCAAACTAAATCAACACATTTCTGGCATCTGGAATGAACATTTAAGGCTATCCTAGAATTTGTAAAACCCTATAACAGGTGACAAATAAGCAGAAATATGGCTCATTGATTTTCTAGTTCTACTTCACTAATTTTGTTTTGAATGCAAACAAAGACACCGATGTTTCACCAATAAAATGAAAACTTATTAGAACAGCCACTAAATACAATCCAGCCTCCAATCCAATCCTCTAAAATAACACACAGAGGAACACAGCTCAAATAGACATTTTTCATTAAATGATCTCACTTCAATTTTAAGGGGCACATTTTGCCATATTTAAATCTTTTGAAGATGTGGATGAATCTTTCAGTGGATATATACATTAAATGTAGTATAGTTTCTGCTTTGCCCCTTTTAAATGTCCATCAACTGATGAGTGGGTAAACATAAATGGTATATGCATACAATGGAATATTACTCAGCCACAATAAGTAATGAAATACTGATTTATGTTACAGCATGGGTGAACTTTAAAAACATTATACTGAATAAAAGAAGCCAGCCACAAAAGGTCACATGTTGTATGTTGTATAATTGCATTTCTATGAAATACCCAGAATAGGCAAATCCATAGAGACAGAAAGTAGAGTAGTTGTTTCCAAGGGCTGAGTGAAATGACTGTTTAACAAATATGAGGTTTCCTTTTGAGACAATGACAAAGTTCTGGGACTAGATAGTGGTGATGGTTGCCTAATATTGTGCATGTATTTAATGCCACTGAATTGTACACTCTATGAGGTTAAAATAATAAAATTTATGATGTATATTTTATCACAATAAAATGGCAGTAAAATTATTTAAAAAAGTATATTATCGTGGTAGTGTGCCATATAATTTAGGAGCATTTAAAACCAAGGAAATGATATGACTTAACATTGCATGTGAGTTAGGACCTGGGCTGGTCAGAGATATGGATCCAACAGCCTGATTCCAGAAATAAAAGACAACCAAATCTCAAACAGAATGGGTTCCACTACAAATGCAGTTACCCTATGCTTGCCCTCTTGGCATCTTCCATTTAGGCAACTAAGATATCTCACTTGAAAGTAGAAAAGCTGGCATCCTGGGTTGTTGGTTTTATTATTATTATTATTATTCATGTTCTTAAAGTTCACTCATTTTTTTAACTTATTTAGAAAGGAGAATATTCAAGCATAACTTGAATAAACTCTCCTGGATCTTGAGCTTGAATAGTGCATGATTTATACCATTGTCTCCACCTGCTCTTTTTTGGTATTGGAACTGTAAGTCTGATATTTTTTTCCTAAAACTTAATAGTTGCACTATTTTATCGTGATGACCATCTTGTGCACTCTAATTTTAAAAGAAGAAGAATCTTTATCTCAAGGATTGGGTCTGCAGACATTCCTGCATAAAGACAGTTATGGCCCATATAGATTAGTGGTATATATAAGAGAAGCACCGATAATGCATATGTCCCACCCCCTGCATATCTGATGTTTGCTTGTTGGAATGGGAGCATATACAACAGGGCATAATTGTTCCTTTGAGGGGTACTGGCAATTCTGGAGTGGTGGGAGTCACAGAATTCCAGAAAGAAGCAGTCTCTGACATACAAATTTCAAAAGTTTTTCCTCCTGCTGTTCACTTCAGGATGTGGTTGGTCAATTCTATGCCTGCATAATGTAGATGTGCAATAATATTTATGGAATTAAATTGTTTAAGTCATCAATTAAGACAGAGCCAAGGTTAATCCAAATCTCCTGAATTCTAATACAGGGCTCATTCCATTAACTATGTTAAAAAGTGACTAAGCTTAGTTCAGAGCTTGCCTTATTAAACAACATCATTCTTAATAATAACAGAATTATAACATTTTGCAGGTGATATTACCACAACTATCATTATCATTGATAGAGATCTGCAGATCCCTTTTGAACTTTATTGCCAGTAAACTCTTTTCATCATTGACTTCCTGCCAGATGCAGCCCAGTACCAATGTTCCAGGTTTCATCTCTCAGTTCCAAGGCAGAAAAGAGGAGACATCAGTATAAATTATAAAAGTTTGGAGATGATGAAGTTTCCTTGTTGGCTTCAGGTTGCTGCCATTCATAGAATACCAAAAGTTAAATGCCATGACAGCAGGAAAAATAAGTGGATTAGTGGGTGGTGATGGTGGTAAATGCAGTTAGTTACAAAGAGATTGAAATGTTTGCACAGAGGGACACCAAACATGCAAATAACATAGCTGTTGAAAAGTAAGGGATTGAGCTTGTTCAAACATGGAAAGGGAAGAGTGGTGAGCCACCTAATTAACAATCTTCAAGGAATGGCTTCGCTTTATGACAACAGAAAGCAATGTCCAATGTTTTTTAATTTGTCAGTGAGGGAATATGAAAGCTAAAGTGCAATAGGAAAGGCTGAAGAATGATAGAAGGAATTATTACTATTGAAAAGGTTTCCTCCCTGAACTTGAATATGAATAGCTGGATAACCTTAAAGAAAGATGCCCTCATATGTCTGGGATGAACAAAGCACTGTCCAATTCAAAAAAAAGGTCTCAACTCACTTGACTTCAATAACCTGACACCATCCTTCCTAGGTCTAAGATTATACAGCTCTAGGGCTTTTATTTGCTTACTTCCTTGATGACATGTGCAGTATATCAGTTTACTATTAAACAAAACAATAATCCACCTATTTAAAGGCTATTTTACTCAAGAAATCGAAGAAAGATCATCAGAACTATTAGGTTGGTTGAATATAAATCCAGATTTGGTTTTTTGTTAAAAGAAAAATTATATGACTTGGCTATTACATGTCAATATCATTAGGCTATCTGGATTCAGGGCCTTCACTGTTTATCGATAGCTAAGTGGTGCTTGAAATTTTACTGAGAATCCCACCAGCCTAGAATACTTACCCACTGCTCTGCTACTGTCCCTGAAATTCTACCATTCATCATCCACTTATTTCAAGTAAGGAATTACTATTCTTATGCATGTATTACGGTTATAAGTGCTTTTGGGGTAGTTAACCTATTAGTTTTCAAACATAGCTATCACTCCAGGGAATGAAAGAGCAAGACACTGCACAGGTCAGTTTTGATGGGAGATAAAGCAGACACACAGGCCAATAGAATGTAGCACTGCTCATGAGAGCACATTTCAATTTTTGGGAGTTTTATAAACCAGATTTTCAGTGCAGCCATTATTAAAAATTAAATTATATATTGTAAATAAATCACATTAAAAAGGGTTAATAAGTACTCAAAACTTAACACCTCCTGATAATTTTACTGCATTTTACTCTTGTCTATGCTCTTTTGAATATTTACAAAGAAATATATATATGCCTAATATGCAAAGTGTCCCTCGGAAGTTTGACCAGGATTTTGATCACTTGCTATGATGTGCACTGACCACCAGGGGGCTTCAGGAAATGAAGAGAGGCCCCGGCCAGCAGCTGGCAGCCGCTAGGGACCCTACCTGTGCATGAATTTCATGCATTGGGCCTCTAGTACTATATACTGATGATCTAAGGAGCATCTCTTCCCAAGTCCATATTTAGTGATATCATGGTGATAGCTTGAAATTAGCCATGACAGGATTGTTTATAGGGTGGAAATAGGAAAATGCTATATATTGAGGCACTCTTTTATTCTTTGCCCCATAGAGTCCATAGTTAATATTTTACCAGCAAACCATGACTATAAAGATTCATGAAATTTATTAGCTCCCCACAGGAGTAAAAATGCTTAGTTGGTGGACACAAACCTGAAGCAGTTAATGCCAAGACATTCTAATTCCCCTACCATCAAATTATCTGCAGGTGATAAATAACAAAAGATTAATACTTTTTGCTTTCCACCAAATCCTTGCTACACTCTTAACAACGTGTCTTCCACAAAAATATTGTCTTACCAACTAAGTAGAAACACCTGAAGAATTATTTTTTTGCATATTGTCCTCAAAATTTAGTAATTTTTTCAAATGGATCTCACAGATACACCTATTTGAGATTACATATTTTCCAGGTAGAATATTTCATCCACCATTCCATAAAGAATAAAGAGAGGCAGAATGTTTATAGACACAGCTGTTTTTTGTTGTTGTTTTTTTAAAAATACTGTATTTTTACTGATTTCAGAGAAGAAGGGAGAGGGAGAAAGAGATAGAAACATCAATGATGAGTTTCATTGATCAGCTGCCTCCTGCATGCCCCCTACTGAGGATCGAGCCCCCAATCCAGGCATGTGCCCTGACTGGGAATCGAACCCTGACCTCCTGGTTCATAGGTTGATGCTCAACCACTGAGCCACATAGGCCCAGCTCACAGCTGGTGTTGAACTTTGGTTCTGTCATTAACAAGCTCTGTGACCTCAGATGAGTCACTTTGGCTCTCTAACACTCAATTTCCTCCATTTTTAACTAGAGCTAGTACATTGGCAGTGTGAACATAAAGTTTCAGGAAATGATGTATGTAAGAGTAAAACGGTAAGGAGAACTTAGTCTATAAAGGTGTTAGTGAAATGTTGATCCTTTTCCCTATTCTTTTCTTTACTTATCTTCTTCACTAAAATATAGAAACTTTTAAGGGCTATGACTATCCCAAGGGGAGAAAAAGCATGAATTCCCTGAAACCAACTCACTGAAAAAGAGAATATGAATTTCAAAGTCCTGTTTCCCCATGTACAAACTAAAAGTTATCTTTGACTTCACAAAGCCTCAGAGATAGACTGAAGAAACATTTTGAGAAGAACAGAAACTCGGGGATATACTTTTTATAGTTGAAAGAGACTTTTGAATGTGGTATGGTCTTTCTACAATAGCTTGAGGCCTTGGATAGGGAGAAAGGAAGCAAAATTAACTTCAAGTTTCTATGATCTACTCATCCAGAATTACAAGCTCTTAAACATTTTGAACATTTACGTTAAAAAAGTTACTTCATGCCAACCAGGCATGGTGATTCCTTTGACTGCTATCATGATCTAGCCTCAGAGTTTAAATGAGCAGGGTAGGGCCTATCCCAAGAGATACTGATAAAAGAGAAG
This sequence comes from Myotis myotis, assembly GCF_014108235.1. Classification (NCBI taxonomy): domain Eukaryota; kingdom Metazoa; phylum Chordata; class Mammalia; order Chiroptera; family Vespertilionidae; genus Myotis; species Myotis myotis. The sequence goes on from NW_023416314.1 coordinate 56,353,535, forward strand.
CCTTACTGTCATACAGCCCAGAATGTTGATGCCTCTCTCCTATGGATGGGGGTGGGGGGGTGGGGGGGGAAGGTTGTATAGAAAGTAAGCTCACAGGGTGATCTGATAACAAATCCCTAACTGGGCAGGTCTTGGTGGGTAGTCACTTCCTTAGCAAGCCACTTATCTTTGCATTAAGTAAGCCCTGTCCATTGTTTCTGTGTCTCTTTTAGCCCACTTTTGCAATAAGCCATAATCACACTCAAGAAAGCACTTCCATGTAATCTTCCTTAAGCTCCCGCCTTAATTTCAAATGCATAAAACTAGCTGCAAAACTGTTATTCTTGGGAGCATTTGAGATCTTGCTCCCTGGCCTGTGTCATCAATTTGACTCAAGTAAACTTATATAAAATTTCTCTACAGGTTTGGACATTTTTTTTATGTTGACACTCCTTCTTCTTTCCTGAGCCCTACACTGAAGCATATGTTGGCTTTTGACACATCCAAGAGTTTTACACGAGGTCCCCATAAGCCTTTGGGTTTTACAAACTCATGTTATTCTTTCTCCCAAATTCTTAATTTCAGCTTTTGTTTTAAATAGGGGTATCTTGAAGTGTCCTATAGTGAATGGTATCTAGAGAAGGGAAATGTTAAAAAGAAAGGAAGTGTACGTGGCCTTCTGCTCACCACTCTAGCTTCCTTCACTTTTCCACAAGCTATATTGTTGAGTGAATAAAGCAATGAATATTTCTGATACATTAAACTATTACTAGTTTCTGAACTCTTCTATGTTCTCTGATGCCTCTAAGAGGTTTAAAATGATATTTTCTCTGCTTACTTTTTGATAAAAAAAGTAGATAGCTGGCAGACAATGAAAATCAAAGATGTATATAAAGTGAACAAATGAACAAAATATAAACATAATATTATCATTGATATTTCAATTTATTTTCTATAGCCTCCTTCATTGTTACTCAGTCTATCTGCATTTAATGGTTTTATTTATATTCAAAATAAAAATACATTAAATACCAATAGAACTTTCTGTCCTATGAATATTTTTGATATTGTATGGCCACGAGTAATTTCAGTTACTTTCCTGGAATAGGAAAACAACCAGAGCCACCATAAATGCAACACAAGGCAGGGAGGGAGGAAAAAGAAACAGAAGGACACGGTGCATTAACTGTCTCTTAAAATATTAACAGCTAAAGTCTTCAGATGTAACCATCATTCTCTAGAACAGCGGTTCTCAACCTGTGGGTCGCGACCCCTTTGGCGGTCGAATGACCCTTTCACAGGGGTCGCCTAAGACCATCCAGCATATCAGATATTTACATTATGATTCATAACAGTAGCAACATTACAGTTATGAAGTAACAACGAAAATAATGTTATGGTTGGGTCACAACATGAAGAACTGTATTTAAAGGGCCAGAAGGTTGAGAACGACTGCTCTAGAAAGACCCACCTGAGGCAGAACAGCAATTATAAAGATCTGAAGCGGGAAAGCCCTGGAAATTAACTGAACTAAAAACCTAGTTTGACAAGGAACTTAAAAGGCTAGTTTGGCTGGAATTTGCTGAGCTTCTCATTAACATTTAAATATATATATTGGATGATGGAACTCAGGAGAAACCGTAGCTGCCTGATGTTGAAAGGCTTGTTAAAGAAAGCCAGACTTCAGCTTCTCCCTAAATAACATATTGTTTTTCTTTTTCTCTCTAACTCTAAAATATTTCAAAACATTCTTAGTTTGAATACATAAAATCTTATTAATTCCTGGTGATTCTAATTTTCCTAATCTGTCTGCTGTCTGCAGCCTGCTGTTTGGCCATCTTTCGTGACAGGTCATAAGCAGTTTCTCATTCTGGATCTTCTGAACCCTGAAAGCGGTGTGGGAGGGTGCCCCTGGTGAATAAAAACTGATCCCTTCATGGCAGGAATATTGCTTGTCAGAGCCAAAACCTCACTCAAACTAGCTTAGCAGAAAAGGGAACGCATTGGATGCAGGGGCATTTTGTGGACTGCAATAACAGAAAGGGGCATAGTCTGGATTCAGAATGAAGAGCATCAGAGAAACAGCAAGTTTCAAACTGGGGTACTTCTTCCCATCCCTCTGTGGTCTCTCACCTGGGTAGTTCAGAAGCATGGGTCACTCTTCCTTTGGTCTCTGTATACCAGCTTTCTTTCTTTCTAACTGTACAAAGGTGGGTCTACATGGTCTAACAGTCCCATTCCCCACCATGGTGACTGACTAGACCAGTGATGGCGAACCTATGACACGCATGTCAGAGGTGACACATGAACTCATTTTTTTGGTTGATTTTTCTTTGTTAAATGGCATTTAAATATATAAATAAAAATCAAAAATATAAGTCTTTGTTTTACCATGGTTGCAAATATCAAAAAATTTCTATATGTGACACGGCACTAGAGTTAAGTTAGGGTTTTTCAAAATGCTGACATGCCGAGCTCAAAAGGTTCACCATCACTGGACTAGACTCTTCCGCAATTCTTAGGGAAGAAAATCTGGCCCATTTGGTGTTATGTTAGGCTTGCCAGATTTAGAAAATAGGTGTGTGTCATGCAACATTTGGGACATACACTAAGGAATTACACACTGTTTATCTGAAATTCAAATTTCACTGAATGTCTTAAAGTCTATCCTATGTCAAGTATTCTCTGTTGGGCCAATCAGCTGTGGAAGGCCTGGGGACAGTACAAAGGGAGCCAAGGATGGGTTTGCCTTTCAGCTAGTTAATTGGGTGATAGAAAATTCTCATGAAGGGAGATGTGAGCTTAATATGTATGTGGATAATCTATTACATGTAGGCTAGAGTAAGTGAGAGAGAGAGAGCACTTTGGATCTAATGGAGGGGGCAGGAGCCAAAAATTATCACTAAAAAATAGGTAAAATATCATCATTTAGTTGACTAAGAGTGGACAAAATAGTTGCAACCAACCAAGCTCATTTTTTAAAATGACATGTATTTTAAATAATTTAGCAAATAGATATAAAGGAAATGCCACCAATATGGTTGGTTTAGATTTGATTCCTAAACATTACTGAATGCCTAAGTACTACTGCTTTTTTTTTTCTTTTACTTTGGCTAAACACTTGAAGAGGTGGCATTATCATTACAGTTTTGTAAGTGGGGATATTGAAGCTCAAAGAGGACAATTCTCTGCTTAAGGAAACCCAGCTAGAAAGCAACAGAAGCAGCATTTGAAGTCGGGGCTGCCTAAAGCTAGAGCTTTTGCACTGAACTGTGTTTTCTGAATACTGTTGTTTTATGCCACTAACGTCAGCATCATTCCAAGCTGCCACTAAAGATTGCCATCGCTCCTCTCTTGAGACTTTAAATCAGCAGCCGAGTTTCATATGATGAAAGGCTTAGGGACAACGTCCACATGGAACACAAGCAATAGTGCTTGGCTTCTGCCCAATATTTTCTCCAGATTTGCTTTCCAATGTCCCAGTCTGCTCTCTAATCCTAAATGAGTGTAACACTGGTTGAGGTAGCTTCTATGCTGTTGAGAATAACAACTAATGCATAGCCTATGCATATTCATGAGTGGAATTGTAACAACACATGAATGCTCTACATTAGTGCCATATAATCAACATCTACTTCCTCTCTTTTTGTTTTGTTGTTGTTGTATAAAATAAAGGAAGGGGGGTTCGTAAGCTCAGTCACAAATCAAAGATAATTATACCATTGCCATTCCAAACATTTATCTGGGTCTCTGTGAGACAAGCGGGAGCGAATTATTAATGTAATGTTTTAAGACAGGCCCATTGAAAAGTGTAACAAGGATGATGGTGGAATCTCTTTGTAAAAGCAAAGAATCAGAGATACTCTGTCTGGAAAGCACAGGCAAGTTTACTTCCAGGGGCTGGCAAAGTGTTTCATAGTTATTAAGTGCTAAATAAATAATATCCATACAAATGAACAAATGAACGTGTAAGTGAGTGAATGAATGAATTGTTCTGAATGAAAGCAAGATAGCAACACAATTAAACTATTTGAATGGGTTGAAGGCAAGGTTTTGATCCTTCCCATGAAGGTTTCCCTTGAAACCAATATTATATACCTGTGGACCAGTTCTTTTCAGTACACACTGGGCATTCAAACAATATTGTCAATAGACAAGAGATAAACCAAACACATCATGGGTCTTAACTGTGGCATAAAATGAAGTTAATGTTGATCTTACAATTAGCCATAACTTTTCAACAGAAACAAATTTAAACACACTTCCATTTGTTGGGCACTATTCAAGGCATTGATGATACAATGGTGAGCAAATACAGCCAGAGTTCCTATCCACATAAAGCCTAGGTTTATTTGGGGAGATAGTCTTTGATGGAAAAATCAAACAAACACATGCATAATATGCAACTGGTATATGAACGGAAGGGAAATGACATGGTATGATGAGAGCACAAATTAGGAGAAGTGTGATGAATTTCAGCTCATCAGGAGTTTGGGGACAGACTCCCTGGGAATTAATAGTTAAAGCAGATACCACTTGAAATGAGTTGAGTATATGTATTTAATGAAAATTTTGGAGATATCAAGCATAGATAACTTTTCAGACATTTGTTTCTTAAGAGGAAGAGAGAGAGATAAAGTGGGAGAAAAGGGGTTTTTGTTTGTTTGTTTTACTTTTTATAGAATCTTCTTGAGCATTTTAAAATACCAACAGGAAGTAACACATTAAGAAGGAAAGCTAACATTAGAGAAAATTGCTACAGCAAATATCCAGAAAATGTGGGAGGAGATAGCCTCCCAAGAAGGGTGAAAAGGAGGAGGAAGAGATGAACTTTTTAAATGAAGAAAACCTAAGGAAATACTGGGTTTGGAGGTTGTTAACTTTAAGGTTGTGACAGCAAGAAATTGAGGGAGCTCATATCTGATGATTTTGATTTTCCCTTGGGGTAGGTAAGGACATCTGATAAGAATGAGTGAGAAATTAAATAGACTAAAAAAAATTGAGAAGAGAGAATTGGAAAGTCATTGTCATAAGAGAAAAACTAGACTGATCAGCAAAATTTAGTGGTAATACTAGGGTTGTTTGCTATTGATGGTCATGAAAGTGTAATTGTTAGCAGGTTCAAAGTTAAGTAAATTTTTTACAGCATCACTTAGGTACTCAATTTAGACACGGTTGGGTTTGTGGAGGGATGTTGAAAATTGCACAGACACAAGACAGTTGTATTTTTGTGTGTGTGTGTTTCTTTAGTTTTGTTTTATTTTGCTTTTGTTAATCCTCACCTGAGGATATTTTTCCATTGATGTTTAGAGAGAATGGAAGGGAAGGGGAGAGACACAGAGAGAGAAACATCGGTATGAGAGAGACACATCAATTGGTTTCCTCTACATGCTTCCCGACCAGGAGCAGGGATCAAGCCTGCAACCAGGGTACATGCCCTTGACTGAAATCGAACCCAGTTCCCTTCAGTCAGCGGGGCAATACTCTAGCCACTGAGCTAAATCAGCTAGGGCAAGAGAGTTTTTAAGTTACTAGCAAGAACTTACTAAAAAGCCGAGCTTTGGACTCTAACATGATTTAAACAACTACTATTTTATCCCCGCATGAAACTGTAAGAAGATCAATAACAAATTCCTTTTATGCTCTCCAAAATTGTGATAGAAAATCTTTGTTGTTTTTGTTAGGCATAAGTTTTATTTTTAAAGTTTTATTGGAGCGAAATTGGTTAATCAAATTATATAGGTTTCAATGTACAATTCTATAATACATTATCTGTATACTGTATTGTATGTTCCCCACCCCAAAGTCAAGTCTCATTCCATCATCATTTATTCCCCCTTTACCTTGTTCTACCTCACCCATCCCCTTTCTCTCTTGTAATCACCACACTATTGACTGTGTCTATGAGATTTCTTTTTCTTTGCTTAATCCCTTCACCTTTTTTGATCAATTGATAGATGATTAGATAGATGATTCAATGACTAAAGCAAAATTTCTACTTTGACCTTTACAAGGATATTGCCATGATCTTATAAATTCCAGTTATTTTAGTTTCAACCTTGTTGTTATTGGTCCCCCAGAATTGATATTTCTCTGCTCCCTGGCTCCTGCTTCTAGTGAATAGTCTCTGATTTTGCCCTGTGCCAATCCGAAACCAGAGCTTACCCCCCCCCACTTCTGTGTTGCAGAAGATTTATCCTCTCATAAATTGATGTCAATATAGACTTTACTGAGATTCCTTTAGAGATATGAGGTAGGAGGTTCACTACACAGACCTCGCAGGAAACAACTTTGAAATCTTGTTGGTCATTTCATGGAGTCAACTCTATCTGATAACATAGTCACTCACCCAGGAATAAACTCCTCAACTACTCCATTCCTCTGCTAGAAAGATGACTTCCACCCTCACACTTGATGGATATTTAGGCTGGGTTTTTGGATTATGGGTTGAAAAACAATTATTCTGTCCAAATTTTTAATATATGGCTTTATTGTCTTTATGTTTCCTTTACTGCTTTGGATATGAGTCTATAAAATATTCTTCTGATAGCACAAATTTGTACCTTCTCAACCATATCAGGTGGGTGGATCTAATGAAGGACCTGTAGAAAAGATTGGGCTAGTCACGCAGAGTAAATTCCAAAAGATTTTAGAATTGACTAAAATATAAAGTCTAAGGTGAACAACCAATGCAGCAAATATATATCACCTTTATTACTGACAATGCTGAAATAGATTGTGGTGTAGGTGTGTGTGTAGCAAAAATTAGCTTCCTACTGCTAGACCTAGTGATTAAACATATTTATATGCCCATTCATAGGCTGGGCTGGAAAAATAATGTGCCCACACACATCTCTGCTTTATAGACCATGGAAGAAGAGACCAAAAGATAGGGTTTCTGGTGGCAGCTGGCTCCCAAAGAAAAAGGGAAGGGAAAGAGGGGATGCTATACATGGCCAGACACTACTCCAAAATATACGTTCACACTTCACTCTCTCCCCACAGAGATGAGAAAATGAGGAGGCAGTTGAGAAAAGCCAAAATATTATATTAAATGTTCTTCCACACATGAATTAGTTTCTCAGGGCTGCTGCAACAAATGATCACAAACTTTCTGGTTTAAAACAACAGAAATGTATTCTCTCACAGTTCTGGAAACCAGAAGTCTTTTTTTTTTTTTTTTTTTTCTTTTTTTTTTTTTTTTTTTTTTGAGAGAGAGAGAGAGAGAGAGAGAGAGAGAGAGAGAGAGAGAGAGAGAGAGAAAGATAGAAACATCAATTTGTTGTTCTACTCATTTATGTATTCCTTGGTTAATTCTTATATGTGCCTGACCAGGGATTGAACTGATAACCTTGGTGTATCAGGACAACACACTAACCAACTGAGCTATCTGGCCAGGGTGGAGACCAGAAGCTTTAAATCAAGGTATTGGTAGGACTGTACTTCTTAAAGCTCTATTGGGATAAAATTCTATTTCCTTGGTAACAGGTATGAGGACTCCTTGCAGAGAGAGACCCATCTTTGTTAAAATGTTTTGATAAATCTGCTTTCATGTATGTAGAAGCTGAGACTCATAGATTTGCATGTGGACCTGTTGCACTGGAGGATTTTAACAGAATTATTGCAAGGTGTGAAGATATTTGGCAATAGTTATAAGAAAATTAAAAATGATCAGTTCCAGGAAATAATTGAGAAAATTGGTTTATCAATAAAAACATAGTTATAATTAAACCACTGAATATTGGCTTAATTATGATGCAATTCTATTGAGTGGATAAAGAAGAGAAGTGAAAGGTATAAAAATGGTAAAATATTTTTTAACTTTTTATACCATTGTACTGTGCTAATCAATATATATAATAACTCAAGAGATGAGTGTGTGTGTGTCTGTTTGTATGCATGTAGTCACAATTGGAAAAGTAAATAAGAGGCGGTTCAAATAAATAATTGGAAGGAGCATTTCTAAGGCAGGAGAAGGGGAGCAATGGGGAAAGCTATATCGATAATGCTTGTGTATTATTTAACTTTTTAAACCATCTGCATCTATTACTTTAAGAATAATAAAAGTTGATTTAAAATAGATAAAAATAAATGTCCATAAAATTCACCTTATGAACTTGATTTATTAAATATTCATGAAATAAATCCACTGATTATATAGTGAAAACAAAATAAATCTCACTCTGAAATTATACATTGGCATTCATTTGTGTACAATTTGGTGATGAGAAACAAATAGGCATGAAATAAAAATTGGAGCCTTGGGCTACCTGTAATGAAAATATAAGAAAAAAACAATATTAAACTAAAATACCAGGCAACTATTAAGTGAAAGATGGAAGATTGGAAATAAAGTCATGGATGCTTATATGGTATTTTCTGAGCAGGAGGGAAAAGACAGTGATGAACTTTATATTCTAAAAAAAAAAACATGGTGAGCATTTATTAAGACACTAGAGGCCTGGTGCAAGAAATTTGTGCCCTGGGGGTGGAGGGGAGCTGTCTCTCAGCTCAGTATGCACCCTCTCCAATCTGGGACCCCTTGGGGGGTGTCTGACTGCCAGTTTAGGCCTGATCCTACAGGGATTGAGCCTAAATTGGCAGTTGGACATCCCTCTCACAATCTGGGACTGCTGGGTCCTAACCACTCACCTCCCAGGCTGCCTGATTGCTTCTAACTGCTCCCCTGCCAGCCCAATCACCCCCAACTGCCCTCCCTTGCAGGCCTTGTCCCCCCCCCAACTTCCCTCCCCTGCAGGCCTGGTTGCCCCCAACTGCCCTCCCCTGCCAGCCATCTTGTGATGGGGGTTGCCATCTTGTGACAACATGGGGTGGCCATCTTGAAGTAGTCATCTTGTGATGATGTGGGGGCAGCCATCTTGTGATGTGAGGGAATGAGGGTCAATTTTCATATTACCTCTTTATTATATAGGATGTACATTTTAAGGGCCCTCTGTACATGGGGCAATGTTATTGTTGCTGGGGAGAAACCAAACAAAATTCCCTACTCTCATAGACATTATCACCTACACAAATATTTTTCCAAGTACACATGAAACATTTGTGCAATTTATCACACATTAGAGCCTAACGGTTAGTCTATAAAGAAGTCTGAAGAAATACCAAAAAATCAATATCATATTAGTCAGGTACCATAACAAACAGGATATTTAAGTAAAATTAACTTTAAAAGAGAGACAAAAAAAGTCATCATGTTAAAAAAATAGAAAAAGTTCACCCAAAATTCAGCTGCTAACAACTCATAGCTGCATCTAAGACAAATAGGGAACTGCCTGACATAGAAATCCCCCCTTATGCCCCCAGAGAGTAAGCTGCCCCATAGGAGTGGCATTGAGTCCATGAATGTTTGAAATGATGGTTACAAAGCTCAATCCCTTACCTCAACATGGGACACCTCTACAGTATTGTTCATGCTCCCAGTCTTCCTGATGGGGGTTGACTGAACTAAATTTCAATTTGACTACCATTTCGCTCATTTACTTCTCTCACTTTGACTTCCTTAAAGTTTTCACCTAAAAGCACTCTCTCACACAAGAAGCCCTTCCTTTCCTCCAGCCTGAAGCTGGTATATGTTTCCTATGCCCTCAAATCTCTTATAGGTAATGTCCTTTGGGGCCTATATGATTCGAGCATATAATTTCCTCCTCTTAATTGAGAGCTCCTTATGACAGGAAACATATCTTAGCCATCTTTATATTCTCTACATTCAGCAGAATTGGTCCTTGGCAGATGTTGAATGTATAAATGAAAGGACATATGAATGAATAAAAGAATCAACTTGACCTTTTTTTCAGGAAGTTGAAAACATAACTGATTGTTTGCCTCTTCTAAATCATAACTTATTAATAATGAGAACTTCCAAATGAGTTGTTGTTACTTTTTTCCTAGCATGAAAATCTCAGCTCTTTATGTAAAATAGAAACCCCCATAGATTGGCAACTTACTCTCGTTAAATGCACACACTGGTGCAGGATTGTTAGCCTTCTCATTGTGTTCATGCTGGCAAGTGAGGTTAGGAGGGGCAAGCACTTTGTTAAAGTATGGGAGGCAGCACTAAATTGTAAAGTAATAACCATTCATTACTGAGACTCTGGGATTTGGAAATTAATGGTGGTAGTGGTGGGGGTGTTAAACATGGATTGCATCCATTAGTGCAGTGTAGGCTTTTAATGTCCATTTTCTACCCTTCTTCCAACAATGCCTATCATTCAGGGCATCATAATTAGATTCCACTGAACATGAGGAGAATAGAAGGGTGTTGCAGAAATCAGAGCAGCATCCTTTGCATGTGACTGTTTATATTATTTTTCTATGGGTAGTCTTTTTTCAGTATCATTTACAATTTTTTTCCATAACAACAGATTCTGTTGCATTTAGGGCTTTTGAATTAAGTCGATGGACTGGTGAGACAGTCTATTACTCTTGATATGTCAGACCAATAATCAAATTACTGCATAAAATCCCAACATTGGAACAAAAATGCGATGTGTTGTTCACAATTTGAAATGTGCATGCGGTTTGTGCTGAAATCAGGGGAAGCCCAGAAGATAAGCCTCTCATAGTTGCAATGTCTCTAGAGCAGATTTTAAAGTCTCTCTTCTATACTGTGGAGCCAGTGACTCACCTGGGAGCTGGGAAAATGGAACCCTCCATGCTTAGCACACACTCAGCACCATTTTTTTTGTCCCACCTTTATTATTTACTTCCTGTGTCTTAAAATTTATTAACATGTCTATCCCACCCAGTAATTTGTTAGCTCCTTGGAGGGCAAAAGCCAAGCCTATTCCACATGTACGCACATTTTTTGAAAACTTGATTTACTAGCTGCATAAGAGAGTCATCATATTCTAATTAAAAGTGTACAAGGTGCACACAAGTGCTAGGTTATGGTACATTTGCACCTATTTGGATCTTGAAACATGAAGTTCAAGATAGCAAGTATGCACTTCTTTGTTTTGAGCTTCCTATTAATTCCCTATTATTACATAACAAATTGCCATCAACTGAGTGGCTAAAATAAACCCCACAAAATTATTATTTCACAGTTTCCATGACTCAGCAATCTGGCATGGTGTCACTTTCCCTGCATATTTATTCCATGATAGCATCCTCTTAGCAATTAACCCAGTTTTCTGTACCCACCTATCACTGACCTGAGTTCCTGAAAACATTTGACCCAGGAATTTCTTTAGACTGATGTTTCATGGTTAGAAATGTAAGACAAATTTCAATTCAATTAAAAAAATTAAAAATAGCTAAAATAACAATAATTACCATTTTCAGCAATGACTCTCTACCGGGTTCTATGTTAAGCATTTTGTATAAATTATATCTTTTTTTTAAGTTGAGTAAACCAAGCAAGAAGGAGCTTTGATTATCTGTGTAATGCACATAGCTAGAAATTAGAATCTGAATTCAAGTCCAAGGCTTTCTTAAATCAAACATTTACTATAGTGCCATTCTTATTTTTAAATGATTTTCCATCTTTGTGAATATCCAGATACCTATTCCATCCTTTTACAAGGCATTCCTCAGACTCTTGGTAATATAATCTTGGTTAATAATATATTAACTAGATAAATAGCTAGTTAATAAAGTTGGATGCTTTGATTTATATCCACCAAATTTTTCACTCATAAACTGTGTTTTAGTTATTTGTCAAGTTAAAAATCTTAAAGCTTCTAATTAATCTATTTATACATAATTATATTTAAGTACTCAGAACTTGAAATTAGCTTTTAATATGATATGGCCACTGGAAATGTATAGTATCCACTTTTCCTTTTTGTGTGTATAACTTAATGAAGATGATTATGACATACATATGTCATACATACACTCACCATCTCACTAGCATGTATATAAGTTCTACTCTGTGTCTGATATAGTGCTGTATTTAGATAAATTGTCTCATTTAAACATCATACAAGTTTTTAAAATACATATTAATGACGCTCATTTTACTGATGAAGAAACTGAGAGTCAGAAAGGATAAAGAGCTTGCTGAAAGCCCTATCACTATATATTAGGGCTGTAGTTTAAACTTTTTCTACTTCTTTCATGTTATGTAATCTTCCTAAGTAGCATACGTTAGTGATTTGGAAGGCAGGAACCATGGCTTACTTCTTCAGTATTTTTCCAGTGTTTAACATGGGGATCTGTAAATCTTAAATGACCACAAAATACTTGTCAAAAAGCTTAGAGGCTAACATTTCATAGAAATGAATATTGAAAAGAAAGAAAACTAGAAAATACAACAGGAAATTTATATCATGTATTTCCATAATGTGTGTCTTGAAAAAAGTTATAGAACTCAACTCAGTAGTGATAATAAATATTATATTGGCAATAACAACTATTGGTGTTGTCTCCGAGGAATGATAAAAAAAAAAAGCATTTTGAAAACTTTTTAATTTTTTGAAATTGTCAGAATTTCTTTAAATCAATGAAAGTTTTCATTAATAAACTTATACTAGTAAATAGACCCCCCTCTACAATATTATGCTAATGAGCAGGAGGGAATGATCACCTTAAACTGAAAAACTTTAACATAAATATGCCAGTTTAGAAAAACTCAGCCAGCAGCAGAATATAGTTCACCTAGCTGCTGTAATGTTTTGTATTGAATGGATCTGGAAGTCCTCCTGCTTAGCTACGTGGCATATGTGGGTGCGGTGAGCTGTTTCAAGCAAGCCATTTCAATTATGCAAGTGTATACACTACTTCAGAATTACATTGCAAACAGCATTTTCGATCTTGTATTGCAATTATACATTGAGTGAAGAATCAAATCAGAATATAGAAATCCCAAAGCCTGCTGGCAGGAATAAAAAAGAGACCTGATTCTCTAAACAAGGGCACAATTTCTCAGCAGCTGGCTAGGCTGCTCTGGCAGTTAAGGTCTTTCTGCGCAGACAAGTTCCACAGACTTAACTGGGAGCAACCCGTTCATGGGAAAACCCTGGCCCAATATGTTCATTTGCTTTGTCCTTTTTTCTTACTTTCAGAATTAATTAATTGCAGAGTATGATTATACTTAATTCATTAATAATTAATGTTAATTAATTAACACTTAATCAGAGAAGGGCGTGGGAGGCAGCAGTGATGATGTAGCCAAAACCTTGGACATAGGAACCAATCAATCTGGGTTCAAATCTGAGGTCTGTCACTTAAAAGAACTCAGGCAAATGATTTAACATCTGTGGGCCTAGCCTCATCCTCTATAAAATGAGGAAATATTATCATGTATGTCTTAGGATTATTGTAAGTAAAAAGATATAATACATGGATAAAAACTTATCTCAGTGGTTGGAAGCATAATTCTCAACAAATAGTACTTGCTCTTAGAGTTGACTTCCAAAATGGTGGTATGAGGAGCTTCTAGGAGAAATGACAGTAGCTGATGAAAAATGTTTTTTGAAAATAAAACAAAATCTCTAGAAATAGTCCTAAAGGCATACAGAACATGAAAAAGAAAACACACAACATTTATTCAAGTACATCTATCAAACCAGGGTAAAAATAGTAAGAGGCCATGCCATTTGAACCACTAGCCTGGTTTAATAGGAGGGAAACTCCCCTCTGAGCTGGTTGAGCCAAGAACACTAGGCTCTCTCTCACCCCAGATCACAGTCAATGGATGTGGTTTCTCCTTGGGAAAGGGAGGCCAAAGTATACTAGTATTTCAGCTCCCTAGTTAGGAGGTTCAATAAATTCCAGGCACCAAGAGCCAAGAGGTCAAAGACTCCTTTCCTTCCCCAGCCTCTGGTGCAAGGGAGACTCCACCCCAGGCACAGCAGCACAGGAACAGGCCTGTGCTGGCCTCTCTCTTATGATGTTCAAAGTACATCAGGCAGCCATGCTTAAGAAAGAAAAGAAAGGTACAAGGACAAGAGCTCAAAAAGTAGATAATATCAATAAAGAGATAGATTTATGAAAAAGAACCAAATGAAAATGTTGGAGTTGATATTACAATAATATTTTTTTTAATTATGAGAGGAGATCGATAGTAGATTTGACGTGGCACAGGGAAGAATCACATATCCATCCAACAACAGCAAGATGCACATTCTTCACAAGTGAACAAGGAATGCTTTCAGGGGTAAGCCATATGTTAAGCCTTCAAACAAGTCCAAAATATACATCTATACTTGACAGTTTGATAGAGATCATGAAATCTGAAGAACAGAAAAATAATAAAGAAAAATGATCACAATATTCAGAAATATAGGATACCATTAACCATTGAACAACATATACATAATGGAAGCAGCATCAAGAGAGGAAAGGAGGGAGCCATAGCTGATTTGGCTCAGCGGATAGAGCGTTGGCCTGTGGACTGAAGGGTCCAAGGTTGGATTCTGGTCAAGGGCACATGCCCGGGTTGTGGGCTCAATCCCCAATGTGGGGCATGTAGGAGGCAGCTGATCAATGATTCTCTCTCATTATTGATATTTCTATATATCTCTACCTAACCCTTCCTCTCTGAAATCAATAAATAAATGTAAAAAGAAAGATAAAAGGAGGGAAAAGGAGCAGAAAGAATATTTTATGAAATAATGGCTGAATACTTCCTAAGTTTAATGAAAAAATAAAAAATATATTAACCAACTCCAGTAGCTCAATGAACTTCATGTAATATAAATCCAAAGAGATTACCACCCAGAGACATTACAGTAAAATATGTTAAAAATCAAAGCCAAAAACAAAAATCTTGAAAGCAGCAATAAAAAATGATTTATCACATTTAAAGAAACCCCAATCAGAAAAATTTCTGACTTTTTATGAGAAGTAATGTAGGCCAGAATACAGTGGGATGACATATTTAAAGTTCTGAGAGGGCAAAACCACTCTGTGACTAATAATCTTAATCCTACTAAAACTACCCTTCAAAAATAATGACACTATGAAGTCATTCCCAGATGAACAAAAACTGAGAATTCTTTTTTGCCAGGCCATCCTTAGAGAAACAAGAAGGAAGGTCTTCAGAAAGCAAGTGACCTCAAACATTCATTTGCATCCAAATAGCATTGGTAAAGGAAATTCTGTAGTAATTCTACAAGACAATATAATTGCAATTTCTCCTCCTTCTCTTAAATTATTTAAAAAGCAATTGCCAAAAACTATGTACATGTGATTGTACTGTTGGGCCTATAACATTTATTTGCAATATATTTGACAATAAAGCAGAAAGGGAGAAATGAGAACAAGCTGTACTGGAGTGCGGAAATGGCACCAGATGGTAACACGAATCCACAGCGACAATGAAGAGAGTAAGATGGTAAATGAGAAGATCAATATGACAATCTGTAAATAAATACATGTTCTCCTTTCCTTTTTCAGCTTCTTTAAAGACATACATTTAATGACGCTTATAATTATAATTATAATACTTATATTTGGCTTTGTATCACAAATACTAGTAGATATGATGTGTATATAATGGTCATACAAGGGAGAAGAGAGATTAGAACTATATAGTAGTAATATTCCTATAGCTCACTTGAAGTACATTCTTTTGATTTAATGTGCATATGATAGGCATTTAAGCAATCACTAAGAAAAAAGTCTTTAAAAATATTTTCTCTGGTTTCTTTTTCTCATAATAATATTTTGAATATTCACAAATACTGCTTTGTATTTTAGGAGTCTATGTATTTTTAATACTTAGTGGTATCCCATTGTATGAATGTTCCATAAGGTGTTTACTTAGTCTCTTGTTTACTTTGAATAACATTCCTTATTCACTTCATTTTTATTAACTAACATTCTACTGATTGATTGAGAAATAGGTCAACTTGTCTCTCTGTGAACTGGATCAAAAGTGGTGGTTAATGTGCTCCAGGCAATAAACTCCTTACAACAAAATTTACGATATATTTTCTATAGAAAACAAGTTCCTATGAACTGACTTTTCACAAAGAAGTTTCCATTATTAAATAAAGTTTGTAAATGCTACAGCTATACACCTTCCACAAGAGCTCCAGCTTACTTCCAGCTTTGGGTTGCCCTATAGTTAAAGATTCCCAAAGCTTATTAACCAGTTAACTGCCACATGTCGAAAACAAAGACCATCCCCACATGACACGATATTTTGAATTTAATTAAAAAATCAATTTGCAATAAATATTATAAAAGTAAATATGTTACTCACAATTTGGATGTTCTTGAATATTTTCAGTTGAAAATTCTCACAAAAAAAGTGATTTAAAGCATCTATAGATGCTTATGGCATACAAAGGGTTAACCTTAACATTCCCTCCTACAGTAATATCTACATATATAGATAGACCAACAGACAACTCTATCTAGCACTAACACACATGCACACATACAATTCACAAGTACACACCTGAGTAGATTATTGGGCCAATAATAAGATTAACTTAATGGAATAATATTCTGCTTCAAGTGGAATGCTTCATGGGAAAGAATTTCCATAGACTTACAAAAAGGAAACTCATGAAATATGTATTTTGAAGTCACCTATTAATCTCACCTTTTAGTGTGAGGCACAGAAAAGGGCAGAGATTTTTCTCGAAGCTACATAAAAATTAATGGCAGAAAGTTAGAATTTTTTCCCTACGATCCACTCTGTCTTGCCTCTTTATATATAATTCTAAATGCTTTTGATAATAAATATACATGTGGATATGGGAGGGTTGGCATTCATGAGACAGGTGCACATCCCTTAGAGATGTTGATAGTACATGTACAGCATTTTAGTAAAAAGGACCCTGGTATGAGCATTTGTAATAATTTCAGTGTAATATTCTCCTGATGCTCCCAGAAGCAGAAAGCACAGATGTAGTGATGATTTAATGTTGCCATTTACTAAAGAGATGCAGCATAAACATAAAAGAGTGTGGAAATTGATGGCTTTGGTGAGGAAGTGATTCAGATATTCAACCATGAAGTCCAGGGTAGGTAGGGAGGAAAGTCTGACCGGGTGGGAGCAAACTGAGCCAAAAGGGAATAATTAACCATTAGAGAAACCAAGGAAATAAAGGACTATACAAAGTGGAAGAATAACTCAGTTGGAGAAACCGAGGGGGTTATATAAAATTTCAAGTATAAAAATTTAATATTTTTAGGTGGAAGATGACCCAATTTTAAGATTTATCTGATTGAAATGGAATGGAGTCAATGGTCAATGGAGTGAGTGAGAGAAGAAACTGTGAGTGGGCGTGTTAAATGAGATAGCCATAGAGTTTTAAAGGCCCCCTAGAAGATAATACTTGAGTAGAAAAAAAAAATATGTTAGGCAGCAGAATATATCAGCAGAAGACAACATAAGAAGGGGTAAAGGGTGGTAGAGCATGGCAGTGTACAGCTCAAAGGAGGAGGGCATTTTTACAAGAGAGAGTAGGAGTTTGCTCTGGAAGCCAGACTGGAGCAGAAGGTGTGTGGACTGAGGGAGGATGAACAGCTTCTCCTGAAATGAGTTCAGAGGGGACCAGGGAATGCAGAGATGACATCACATTTTGGTTAGAGCAAAGTGTAAAGCAGACTTTCAAAAAAATTAAAAATTGCCCTAACCGGTTTGGCTCAATGGATAGAGTGTTGGCCTGCAGACTCAAAGGGTCCAGGTTCAATTCGAGTCAAGGGCATTTACCTTGGTTGTGGACACATCCCCACTAGGGAGTGTGCAGGCGGCAGCTGATCGATGTTTCTCTCTCATCGATGTTTCTAATTCTGCATCCCTCTCCCTTCCTCCCTGTAAAAGAGCAATGAAATATATTTTAAAAAATAAAAGTTTGTATTTCAGAAGGTTCCAGAGGGCCTAGTAGAAATGGATGGGGAGGAGAGGAGGAATAGGAGATCAATCAGAGAAGGGGAAGAATAGAAAGCATTGGGAAGGAAATTTAGAGGAGTCTAAAGGGTAAGTCGGAGACAGCATTGTGGTTTAAAGCATAGGCTCTGGAGTTAATCCACCTTAGTTTGGACCCTAGTGTGTTTCCTGACACAAACCACCAATATCCTAGTCCGTGAGGGGAAATGATCTCCATTGTGGAGGTGATTCACTGAGACATCAGAGTTTATGCCTGGTGCTGCTGTGCGCAAACCACACAATTCACTTGTTGACCTGATCCTTTCTCATGCTCAGCAAGCAAACTCAAATTCTAATCTGGCTTCCCATGAAGATACCCTGAGTGGGAGAATGAAGTGGTCATATTGACACAAATGTGCTCAGCTTTATAGCAGCTATATTTTTCATTGCAAATCAGTAAGATAGTCTTTGCTTTTTACCACACTCATCCTGAGTTTGATGTGTGGGAATTCATTCCAAAAAGACAGATATGTTCTTAATATGCTACTAGAATTGTTTCTCTGAGCTGCCAAGGCTGATGGCCAAACTGTGGACTGAATAGAAAAAAAATATGTTAGGCAGCAGAATTCTCCAAGCCAAGGTCATCCTGTGAGCCCTTGGCAGCCACCAGATATTTCCTTGAGAATCTTGACTCTTTTTTTGTCCTGAGCTTCAAAAGTTTACTACCTCTGCCGAAGCCGGTTTTGCTCAGTGGATAGAGCGTCGGCCTGCGGACTGAAAGGTCCCAGGTTTGATTCCGGTCAAGGGCATGTACCTGGGTTGCGGGCACATCCCCAGTGGGGGGTGTGCAGGAGGCGGCTGATCGATGTTTCTCTCTCATCGATGTTTCTAACTCTCTGTCTCTCTCCCTTCCTCTCTGTAAAATATCAATAAAATATATTTTTTTTAAAAAAAGTTGACTACCTCCTATCCCAGAAACATAAACTTACATCAATCAAAAGGTTTTGTTCACCTTCCCACGTGAAGATAAATTCCCTTGGTAGGGTTCTTTTTCCCTCTACACCCAGGAAAATGCTAAATAAAAACTTATCAGATATGAAAGGAACACTACAGAAAACAAGTGAAATTTTCCTTTCTTTAAGCCCTCCGTTACATTTACTAAGGTATCAGACTAGCCTTTCCTCCAACCTCCCCCTTGTGGTACATTATGTAGAAGGGAGTTAAGATGCAATAATCTGTATTTCCAATGACATGCTCTAAAGATTTTAGTAAATTGTTATATTGTTATTGCTCTTCTTTAGTAAGCACAGTATTTAAAAGGTATCCTCTGTATTTCAAAGCAGAGAAGCTCATTTATGCTAATACCTATCTTCTTGACAGTAAATTTTTCCTAATGCATTAATTATGACTCCAGATAGACCACTGATTATTTCATATATTCTAATTAGGAATACTTTATTCAGTCAGCCATACACATCAGTAAACAAATGGAATGAATTCCCTAGGGAGGTGATAAAAAGACAATGATTTCCTTTCCACTATAGCTTGGAGAATTTACTCATAGTCAAGGAGTAATTGAGAGAGAGAGAGAGAGAAAAGAAGAGTTGGAACACACAGTTGCAGGTATGAGCACGTGGCAAGGCATACATTTTTGCAAAGATGAAACAGAAATGGACATTCTCATTACCAGTCATGGTTTCCTTACAGGAGTAAGCTAATAATGCAATCAGATTAGTTGCATTTGGAGGAGAACAAACTGGACTGCAATGATCTCAGTTTAAATGTTGGGTTCCCAGAAGGGAGAAAGAGGAAACCCACACAACATGTTTCTAATTATTTATTCTTTGATTATAGAGATTTATCCCCTCAAGGTCAAGCTGATTCATATTAATGTTTGATGCTACAATGTGGAATAGGAGCACTCAATACAATTTTTAGTCCATGATCCAGTGATTAGATTAAGGAGGCAAGGTGGTGGTGGGAAGAGAAGGAGTCATTAAACGGGCTATCTGTTATTTTATGTACTGCCTGTTATTTGGACTTCCCAATTATCATCCCATTTTTAGCCAACAAAGAACTTTTCAAAAATTATTGTGCATAAGTAAGAGGTATGGCTTTAAAATACATGCATTTGTTATAGATATATTTTTTCTTATCAAGTTGGTATCACACATGCAAGCTACATTCTTCCAGTACAGCTTTCACATTTGTTTTGAGGTAGCTTGCTCACTTGCTAGCTACTGTTACACAGCACCAGTAAAATACAACTCATAACTAAAAATGCACATGCCTTAAGGTGAAATACTCTGAGGTTCTTAAGTTCACATCAGGGCTTGGAAGTAGAACATTTTAATTATCTGGAAAGCAATCAAACAGCAAGTCACACATTAAAACACCAAAAGCTTCTTTATAAAATCACAATTCAGTCTCTGAGCTTTCATAATAATTTGTTTATCTGATCAGGAAAAGCCTTCAAAAAAAAAGTCACCAAGTCGTTCCATTAGACTTAATGGAAGAATAAAGTCCTGAACTCTTGAAGAGCAGGCTGAAATAAGAAATGAAGGTGCCAGCTTAATAAAATTAGTGTCCATCACTTTAGACAGTTAATCAATAACTGTCCACTTACATTGTTCAGCCAGCCACAGTAGTCAAAAATAAGCCTCAAATGTATTTTAGTTTCACTGACATTTTAGTGGGAGTAAACTGTGGGTGGGGAAGGTGAGTCATTTCAGAAAGCACTTTGGAAAAAATATCGCCGGGAGAATGGTAAGCCTTATGAATTTGGCTATGGTTGTCCTGTTATGTTAACCAACCTGGACTGATCATGAGAAAAGGTTATGAAAAAATTAATTTGGAAGAATAATGTTCAAGGACATAAACTCTGACAATATCTTTTGCAGCCTTGAAGACTTTTTGTTTAAATAGCTTTGATAATGGTTTATGGGATTAAGATAACATAATAAAATAGGTTTCAAAAGCAAGGATTATTTCAAAAAGATCATAAGTCTTTTTTTCTGAAAAAGGTGTATATTTAGATATAGGGAAATAATTTAATATTTAATTCAATAAAGTTATGAATATAAAACTTATGGTAGATCATGGATTATCTATTGAATGATTGTGACAAATGATGGACTCCATATGGCAGTCTGACTATTGTATGGTTCACTTCCTTCCCAATACTAAGTCCTAATTTCCAGATGTAGGTTCCTCAAAACCATTAGAGGAAACCATCTGGAAACTGAAATTCTCATTTACTCTTGAAACACCTACAGACATATGAGGTCAAATAAAAAAGAGAGCAACAGATATATTTATTATACACTGAGCTTCAGTGAAAAGGAAATGCTAGAATAGGTGTTGGAAAAGACAGTGGAGCATCCAGCTCAATGCTTTTACTTCATAAAAGAGAATACGTATTTCATCTCAAGATATCAGCTACTTAAAAGCAAAGCACAAATTAGAAGGCGGTTTCTAATTCAGTGTTACTTTCACTGGATCCAGAAACCATATATTTTTCTGGCCCTCTAACAATACTTTCATTTTACCTTAAACATCTTTGATATACAGCTAAATTGTTGAAATAGAGACCCAGGTAAGCTGGAATAGGTGATCTCAAGCTTTAGGCCACTTTGAAACAATTTTTCATGTTGATTGTATAGATTTTACCTCTCAGATTATTTACATCATCATAACAGATGTCATAACACATCTCCATAAGACACGTTTGTTGCCCATGTTCAATAACATTCCATCACAACCACACTTAAGGAATTACCCCCAAGTTTTAGCTTTAACCACGCAACAACTCTACTAGAAGGGAATAATTAAACACCCCTTCAAAGGGGTGTCTGTAATATCTGAAAGAAGAGACAGCCTTATATGTACTTATTCATGTAGAAGTCTCCTTGGAAGTAAAATAAAGCAGTCATAAACATAAACTTTATTATCTGCCCAATGCCTTTTAAAAACAAAGATACAAGAGATGCTAAATACTAAGAGATAGGTCCACTGCCACCTAGAAACAAGGTGAAGGCTATTCCTACATTAAAGAGGCAGTAGTGGACAGTGACAAAGTATTCAGATCTTGCTTGAAAAGTGGCCACACTAATCATACTACTTGAATCTTGAATCTTGGCTGCCCACTTACTAACTGTGTGACTCTGCACAGGTGATATAGTCTCTATTTCAATTTGTAGAATTTTTTTGTCTCTATAACAAACCTATAATGGCACCTCTCACTGTTGGGGCTTTGGTAAAAATTATGTAAATAGCACACATTCTTCTCTGTACCATCCTGTTCCATCTATACTAATAAAAGGGTAATATGCAAATGAACCATCACTCCATGACAAAGATTGGTGCACCCATAGCCTTAAAGATGGCAGCACCGGCCGGAGCCATGGAGCCAGCCAGAGTGGGTGGGATGCTTGGTTTCCTTCAGGCGGGATGCTTGGCTTCCTTTGGGCAGGACACTTGGCTTCCTTTGTCACCCTAGCGATGAAGGAAGTCAAGCCTCCCGCAAGCCCTGGCTGGCCGCCGAGGGCCGGCTTCTGGGTGGTGGCCGTGGAGCCAGCTGGAGCTGGTGGGAGGCAGCTCTGGCCCAGAGCAAAGGCTGGAGGTGGCTCTGGCCTGGAGCGAAGATGGGAGGTGGCGGCCAGAGCGAAGGACTGGGTCTCGGGTGCCAAAGGGAAGTCAGTGCCGGCAGCCAGGGGAAGGAAGGCCTATTCTTGCATGAATCTTTGTGCATCGGACCTCTAGTTTTTCATAACTAAGAGAGGAGACTGAGACCTTGGCCAAAATTAATTTTCATATTTCAAAGAGAAAATTAGAAATTGCAAGTAAACTGGTGAAATATAGCGAAGCACTTGATTCAGTTGAAAGCAAAGTTGTTTTTCTCAAATCACATTTGCACCTTAAATTATATATTATGGTGAATCATCGACAAGTTAAAAATATGATGGCAAAAGACATTATTTGAATCCAAATATAAAATTCCTTGTTTAAAATATCAATTCCAGGGCTAAAACTATTGGTATGATTTGGTCTTAAATAGAAAACAACAGTTTATGAGGCATCTTGCATTAAACAGAATCTAGTTTAAATTTGGTGACAATTTAATTCTAGTGCTGCATTCATCTACATTCTCAAAAAACATTTGCAAACGCTTACTGTATCATTATCCTCGTTTTACAGAAACTCCAAAGCACAGGCAGAGATTAGTATTTTCAGGCAACTAACGGAGCAGGTTTTGCTCTGCTGCTGAGTACTGAAGGCTGCCATAGAAGCTAAGTTATATCTTAAATGTATCATTTACTGCCATTTTCAAAAACAAAACTGCTGATTGAGGTGTAAAATGGGTAAGACATACAAATTCAATTTAGCAAACATTTATAATACCTAGCACTATGCTAGCTGCATAGGGGGATGGCAATGTGATTGGAATAAGATGACTTTCTTCAGAGAGAGTATAATTTTGCTGCAGAGATAATCATAATGATAATGGCTAATGTATTTTGAGTGCTTACCAGGTGTCAAGCATCATAGTAAGTTCTTTATAGATGTTGTCTCAATTTATTTTTATTACCACCCTATAGGTAGGTACTAATCTATCCAATTCATAGAAAGAAAACTGAGTTTAGAGAGGTTGAGAGGCTTTCCCAAGGTTATACGATGGAGGTAGGCAAGGCTAATAACTCACATCTCTTACCAAAGGTGGGCTTTCTTGGTTCTTCCTGTTGGTGAGGTTCAGAAAACCCTGACAGAAAAGTTCCGACCCTCGGGTGACTAGACACAAAATTCCTTCAAGTGCTTCACATTTTATAACCTCATCTTCTCCTCTCCTTCTCTCCTTCCTCAAATATTTCAGCATCTAGATCAGTATCTCACTTCTTGACAGATTCAATAACCTACTCTCATCCAAGGAGCTCATCCTCCACTCTGTGCAGCAATTCATCCCCTGAACTTGATTCACTGACTAGTTGCTCTCATAAGGGTAATTCCAAGGATCACACTCCTCATCATCCACCTCCTGTCTTTCTTGCCTACTGCCTCTATTCCAGACTCACAGTGCAATATGTACAATCTCCGCCCTTTCTCCCTTCAGGACCATTTATGTTCTCACTTCTCTCCTTATCCAGCTTCAATTCCACTGCCCAATCTAAGGACCTCACTCCCTCTCCCTCTGATGTAATTACTTGGCAAAAGGAAGCCCTGGATAGGCTCAGTGCTCCATCTACATTTTGCCAGGGCCCGGCCATCAGAATTTATGAAAACAACAACAACAAAATACTAACTGGCTTTATTTTATTTTCCCCAGTTTTATTGAAATATAAATGACATATAACTTTGTATTAGTTTAAGGTGGAGATTATATATATACTAGAGGCCCGGTGCACAAAAATTTGTGCACTGGCAGGGTGGGTGTCCCTCAGCCCCACTTGTGCCCTCTCACAGTCTGGGACGCCTCGGGGGATAATGACCTGCTGGCTTAGGCCTGCTTCTGGGTGGCAGAAGGCAGGCCCAATCCCTAGGTGCCTGCCCCGCAGCCCTTGGTCGGTCTCAGAGCAGGGCCGATTGGGGAGTTGGAGCGCCACCCCCTGTCATGCACAGAGTGGGGCCAATCAGGGGCTTGGGGCGCTGCCCCCTGTCACCCACAGAGCAGGGCCGATCAGGGGGTTGGGGTGCCGCCCCCTGTCACCCACAGAGCAGGGCCTATCTGGGGGTTGCGAGGCCGCCCTCATGACGCTGCTCCAGGGGCTGGGAGGCCTCTCCGCTGCTCTGATGCCAGGGACGGGAGGCCTCGCGGCTTCACTGATCCCAGGGCCCTGAGGTCTCACAGCTCCGCTGATCCTGGGGCCAGGATGCCTCTCGGCTCCACTGATCCCAGGGCCCTGAGGTCTCGCAGCTCTGTTGATCCCGGGGTGGTGAGGCCTCGCTGCTCTGCGGCTTTGGGGCTGCTTGGCTTTGCTCCACTGCTTGGAGCCTGGGTATGCAAATTAACCGCCATCTTTTAGCTTCTATAATTAAAACATTGTATCTTTGGGAGCTGTTGCTTCAGGAGCTCAGAGCCAGGCGGCAGCAGGTGGGGAACCTTGGCTTCCTCCATCGCTGGGGCAACCAAGCCTCTTGTTCGCTTCAGCTGCCTGGCTGCCAGCAGCCATCTTGGTTGGCAGTTAACTTGCATATCACCCTGATTAGCCAATGGGAAGTGTGTTGGAGGTACGGTTAATTACTATGTTTGTCTATTATTAGATAGGATACCAGAGGCCCAATGGACGAAATTCGTGCAATAGTAGGTCTTTCTTCCCCAGGTTGCTGGCACTGGCTTCCCTCTGGCACCCAGGACCCATAGCCCTGGCTTCATTTGGAAAGTCATCTGGAAGGACGTCCAGTCTAATTAGCATATTACATTTTTTTTATATATATTTACCATAATAAGTTTAGTTAACATCCATCACCTCATAAAGTTATATTCTTTATGATGATGAGCATTTTTAAGATATACTTTCTTAGCAATTTTCAAACATACAATACAGTATTGTTAACTACAGTATAGTCATCATGCTGCATGCTGCATCCCTAGAACTTACTTATCATATAGCTGGATGCTTGTACCTTTGGACCACTTCTACCCATTTTCTGCACTCCTCCACCCTATCCTCCCCCCTGCCTCTGACAACCAGCAATTTGTTGTCTGTTTCTCTGAGTCCAGTATTTTCAGATTCTACATATAAGTGAAATCATATAGTATTAATTTTCCATCTGACTTATTTCACTTAGCATTACATGCCCTCAAGATTCATTCATGCTACTGTTAATGGCATAATTTACTTATTTTTATGGCACAATAATATTTCATTGTGTATATATGTGTGTCTCCGTGTGTGTGTGTGCATGTGTGTGTATGTATGTATACAAACATTTTCTTTACCATATATGGACACTTTGTTTCTATGTCATGGGTATTGTGAATAAAGTTGCCATGAATATGGGGTGCAGATATCTGTTCAAGATCCTCTTTTAATTTCCTTTGGATATATATTCAGAAGAAGAATTGCTGGATCATATGATAATTTTATTTTTCATATATTGAGGAAACTCCATACTGTTTCCCATAGTGCCTGCACCAATTTACATTCCCACCAATAGTGCATGAGGGCTTCCTTTCCTCCACATCCTCTGCAACACTTGTTATCACTTGTCTTTTCGATGATAGCAATTCTCACAGGTCTGAGGTGACATCTCATTGTGGTTTTACTTTGCATTTCCCTGATGATCAGTAGCACTGACTATTTTTTCATGTCCCTGTTGGCCATCTTCTTTTAAAAAGTGACTATTCAGTTTCTCTGCCCATTTTTAATTGAATTACTTTATTTCTTTTGCTATTGAATGTATTTGTATAAGTTCTTTATATATTTTGAATATTAACCCCTTACCAGGTATATGATTTGCAAACATTTTCTCTCTGTAGGTTGTTTTTTTTATTGTGTTGATGGTTTCCTTTCCTGTGAAGAAATTGTTTAGTTTCTCAAAGTCACAATTGTTTATTTTGCTTTTGGTTTCTTTGCATTTGGTGTCAAATAAAAAAACAAACAAACAAACAAAAAAAAAACATTGCCAAGACCAATGTCAAGGAGTTTAATGCCTATATTTTTTCCAAGAGTTTTATGGTTTCAGTTCTTTATGTTTAAGCCTTTAATTCGTTTTAGTTATTTTTGTGTATGGTGTAAGATAGCCCAATTTCATTTTTTTTTTTTTTGCATATGTCTGTACAGTTTTCACAATACCACTTATTGAAGAGACTACCCTTTCCTCAATGTATGTCCTTGGCTCTTTTGTCATAAATTAATTTGCCATATACTCATGGGATTATTTCTGGCCTTTCTCTTCTGTTCCATTGATCTATGTGTCTATTTTTATGGCAATACCATACAGGCTTAATTACTATATCTTTGTAATATAGTTGGAAAATATATGATGCTTTCTTTTCAGCCTTTCTCTTATTTCTCAAGATTTATTGGAATATTCATGTCTTTTGTGGTTCCATACAAATTTTAAGATGTTTTTGGGCTTTATTTGAAATGCATAATTACTCATTTTAAGAGTACCCTTAGTGTGACAAGGAATAAAACTAGATTTACCACAATCAATGGTTTACAAAATTTGATCTCTCAAGACTCTTTCTACTCCTAAAAATTGTACAGTTAAGAACTTCTATATATGTGGGTTATATCTATGAACATTTGTTACATTAAAAATTAAAGCAAAGTTTAGAATATTTATTAATACATTTTAAACAAAATAAATCCATTATTTTTAACATAAATATTTCATGTATAACTTCACTTTGAAAAATACACAAAAAAGATGCAAAGGGTATCATTTTAAATTTTGCAAATTTCTGCAATGTCTGGCTTATAGAAGACAGCTTGATTCCCATGTCTGCCTCTGGCATTGAATCTGTTGCAATACTATATGTCATGCAGTCTTTGAAAAATACCAGTGTATACTCATAAGAGAATAAGAGTGAAAAAAGATATAACATATTAATGTTATGATGAAATAATTTTGATCTCACAGATACACTTAAAGGAATAAGGGAGCCACCAAACCACAATTTTAAAAATGCTTCTCTAATACAGTCATTTGATCACTCAACTCCATAAATTATTTTTGCACTGAGTTCTTTTTTCCTCAAACCCTCAACACCTACTTTCCTCTTTTTGCGCATAATTGACATAATTGCAACATATTTTCTTGGAAAATAGAAGTAATCAAAAGACAATTTCCATACATTCCCACCCATATGCTCTACCCAACATCTGTACCCTACCTTGCCTCTGAAAAAGGTACTTCCCATGGTAAGGCCAATTCTTCTATTCTCAATATATCTCCCCTTTTCTCTCCTCAAGGATGTTGCTTTAGATTTTGAATCATGCTTTTTTTTTTCTCTATTGTATCGTTTCCAACAACATTCAGACTTGTTTCAGAAGACTCCAACAAACATTTTTCTTCCCTTAACTCCACTTTTCCCTCCAGCTTAGCCCCATATTTCTTTTGTTTTCTTTGACAATAAAACTCTTGACATAGCTTCAAACAAGTCAGCCCTTGTTCTTTCGGAGTCTGATCAACCCTGGGAAACCGAGGCAGCATCTACGGATCTAAAATTGGATCTAAAACCTCCAATTTCCTTCAAAGAACATTTTTATCTTTCACTAGATTTCAACACAAATTAGAATTCCTGGGCTGAGCTTTTGGTCAAAGGTACACGGAGAATTTGATTGCATACAGTAAAAATACGTAAGTGTCTGATGAGTGGTACAGAGAATGAGGGCTGTAGAAATTAATGAAAAAGGATAAATGAATATGTGATCATAAAAGGTTTTATGGGGAAGATGGCTCTTTAGCTGTCCCTTGAAGAGTGAGTAGCATCTGGATAAATGAAAATAGCCATAGGAAGAGACAGAGGAGGTAGAATTCTTGAACAGCGCGAGAAGCAACAATTAAGAGCTGGGAATCAGGAAGGATTAAATTGCCTAAAAAAATAAGCTTACATTAGAAGGTAAAGTGCATGAGATGTTTACACTTGGCTCCTGTAAATTTAATGAGCTTAATCCTTCTACATTCTGACGGTTCTGTAAATTCAAATTCACACAGATTCCATGATAACACTGTGACAATTTGTGTGTATTTACAGCCTCTTGCCCTAATTGTATTTTTTAGAGAAGAATATATTTATTTTCAAAATATGTAAACATTGAGTTTCAATAGTCATTTTTGTCTCCTTTTTAGATGGAATAGTATTCACAGTCATGTTGCTTGGTTTCAAAATCAGGCAAGAATTCAGGTAGTACTTTTCCTATAAAGAATCTGATTTGATTTTTAAGCAAAAATCAAATTATATCTTATTATCATTCAACTTCTGGGCAGCAGCATTGTAGGATAAAAAGCTTGTAGAGAAAGATGTACAAAGTCTCAGTCTCTTCCCTAATGCTCTCAAATATGTGTTTTCCGATTCATTGCCCCAGACTGAAAAAACGAAACAAGCATTCATGCTCAGAAACATTGTCAATGACTCAGTATCAGCGCCCTTCTTCTCCATCCATTAGTTTGTGTGTGGGTATGTTTTCGTTTTGCTCTTTGTCAAGCCCTTTTTCCATAATCAATCTTTGGCTGTTACAAAGCACTATCTATCTATTCATTTATGTATTTATATATTTGTTTAGTATTTTTATTGAGTTTTAGAAAGAGAGGAAGGGAGAAGGATAGAGAGAGAGAAACATCATCAACTGGCTGCCTCCTGCATACTCCTACTGTGGATGGAATTGCAACCCGAGCATGTACCCTGACCAGAATCTAACCATGACCTCCTGGTTCCAGGGTCAATACTCAATCACTGAGCCACACCAGCCGGGCAGGACGAAGCATCTTTTGTGTTTCCAAGATATTGCAAGGAAGTGTAAATGAAGGAGAAAGTAGATTATTTAAGCACTAGTTTTATTTATGCTCAGATACCAGTACCCTTGCCTTCATCTTTTTTCCATACATATTGATATCTCAATATCTACTCAAAAGATAAAATCTCACTATCTGAGGTTCTCAACAGCACAATGAAAATTAGTTTCAGAAAGAAAACTTGGCCCTTTCTTTGCTAAATTATTACATTTTAAGCCTTTTATTACATTTTTGTTTAAAGAAAAGAAAGAATAACTTCACTTCAGATCCATTTAGAAAATGTAGATTTTGTTTTTCACTTTTTTTTTTTTAAGCATGAAGGCAGAAGTTCAAATTTGGGAGATAATAGTTCTTATTTATTCTTTTCTGATAAAAAACTTCTCTCTCTAGACAAAGACAATATCAATTAACAGAGAAACTTTAGAAAATTCTATCCAACTGGAGAAAACTTTAATTACTTAACTTTATAATTTCCAAACTCCTATTACCAATCATGACTGTGTTCATTGTTAACTGTACCAAGAAACTACAAAATGAACACTTGAAGATAATTGATTACTTTAGTATATTGCATTATATTTGAAAATAATCCTGCATATTATCTGCTCTTTTTAGTGATAAAAGCCATTTCCATACACTTAACCTTTAATTGCTTTTAAAAAGAAATGTTTATCCTTACTCTTTCCCCTAATTAATTTTACTCATTTTTCATGAAGCCATCTTTCCAAAGTGTTAAGAGAATGTTTGTCCTTGTTGCTTTCTTTCAGAATTTAAGTAACTCCTAACTTTATATCTTTGGTAAATAATTATAAGAGAGAGAATTGGTATTGCAAAAGAGGAGACCTGAAAAGCAAAGTTTAATAGATACTTTTTATGATTCCGTCTAGGAAGAGATAAAGAAACCTAAAGAAAAATATCTTTGAACGGAAACTCTAACCCTTCCCTGCTGATTTAGAAGACTCTAAAACTTTGGAAGAGAGTAGCTGACAGAACAAGATCATGACATTTTCCTATAATCTGTGAATTTCTGGCAAAAAATAAAAATAAAAAAGTGGACTGAGCTAAACTTAAGTTCTTATAACCCAGCATGATGGGGAAGAACTTTTAGAAAGAATCCTTAGCTATCTGTGGATTGTCCCTGAGCTTTGCTCAACTGAGTCAGTCAGACAAGAACCAAAACCTGAGAACTTACTGCTTCAGAGGAGGCAGGAGTAAGTAAGACAATTCACATATTTTACTAACATATGAGGATTGCTTGGTCCTTATCACCAGTTAGAAGATACTGGGTTCATATAACCCTATGATAAGCCATCTTTCCAAGCTAACACAAAAATAAAAGTCAATACCTCTTTGGAAGTGATCTTCAAGCTAGGGTTGGAATATTTAATATATTGCATGAACAACATAATGAAAAAAAGCAGGAAGAAATATAATTCTATCTGGTAGTTTTGCAATAAAATATTTTGAGAAAGAGAGCAAGCAGATGTAGGGGTACCTGAAATTCATGAACTCATTACATTGACCATCCATTTTATGCTCACATTTTGAAGAAATAAGTTTAAGGTTTTGGCTAGCCAATTTTTACTCTTTTTTTTTAATTTTAATTAAATCTTTATTGTTCAGATTATCACATTTGTTCCTCTTTTTTCCCCCCATAACTCCCCTCCTCCCGGTTCCCACCCCACTCTCCGCCCTCACTCCCCACCCACTGTCCTCATCCATAGGTGCACGATTTTTGTCCAGTCTCTTCCCGCATCTCCCACACCCCTTTCCCCCCCAAGCATAGTCAGTCCATTCCCTTTCTATGTCCCTGATTCTATTATGATCTTTTATTGATTTTTTACAGAGAGGAAGGGAGAGGGATAGAGAGTTAGAAACATCGATGAGAGAGAAACATCGATCAGCTGCCTCCTGCACACTCCTTACTGGGTATGTGCCTGCAACCAAGGTACATGCCCTTGACCGGAATTGAACCTGGGACCCTTGAGTCCGCAGGCCGACACTCTATCCACTGAGCCAAACCGGTTAGGGCTAATTTTTACTCTTTTAACATCAATGGTCACATGCTTAGTTACAGGACTTCCTATTGAAAGATATGTAATAGAAGCTGTGACTACTTTCCCACCAGTGCTCACGTCGTCCGAGTGAACTCAGCTGAGCATTTGGGAGGAAATCGGCATGGGAGTCTACTGTAACTCTCCCCACTACCCAGGGCATATTTATACTAATCGATTGCATAAGAATCTGGGGAGAAACCTACATTGTTTGGAAGAGCTCTGTAGTGTTGTTGCATTATTTTGGCTGTAGACAAAGAAAGGGATGATTTAGTGTGCAGATAGCTGGGGGAGAGAAGAAATCAGCCTGGTCCTGACACATGCCAGACTGAAGAGAACCATTAGAGCATGTGGCAGCTTTTAGCAGGAAAGCAGTCGTTTTCATAAAAGCATGAATTGGCAGAACCGACAAATGGCTCTGATCAAAGGGTTTGTGAGATTCTGATGGGATAGCCCGAGTAGAAAAGTATTTCTTGTTTTGCTTGTTCAGCACCCATTCTGCCTTCTTCTGCTAAGAGCACTTTGAATTTCCTCTGTAACAATCCCACTGACAGCCCCTGTTGGACTTCCCTTATCCTGCAGGAGTGGGGTTTAACCCAGGTCTCACAAAACAGAGCACTGTACATCTCTTCTTGATTGAAAGATAATACACGTATCATAAAATTCACTCTTTTAAAGTGTACAGTTCATTGATCTTTAGTATATTTACTGAATTGTGCAATCATTACTAATACTTATTTTCAGAACATTTTAGTCATCCCCAAAAAAGCCTACCACCTTTTAGTAATTATTTCTCATTCCTATCCACCATTAGCCCTTGGCAAACACTAATCTGCTTTCTGTCTCTATGGATTTTTCCCATGTGGACATTTCACATAAATGGAATCCCACAAGATACAATATATGGCATGTTATGCCTGTCTTTTTACACTTAGCATAACATTTCAACGTTTATTCATGATGTAGTATATATCAGTGCTTCATTCCTTTTATGGCTGAGTAATATTCCATTATATGGCTATACCACATTTTGTTAATCTATTTATCAGTTGATGGACACTCCACTTTTTAGCTATTATGACTGATGTTGCTATGAACATTAATGTGCTATTTGTGGGACTATATGATATCCGTTACCTTGGGTATATACCATGAGTGAAATCATTGGGTCATACAATAACCCTAGGTTTGTGTGCAGTAGGGAAACAGGCCTTGAAGAAGCTGCAGTCTCATTCTTTTCTCCCTAGTGTTTCCATGCTGCTGGTTTTCCACATTAGTGTGGATGTTGGTTTTCTAGGTTGCTGTGGTACTCCGAAAAGAAGAATGGGAGTATTTGGTAACATACTATATTTCTCACTGCTCTTACCAATATTGAGACTTTTTTCTTAAATAAACACTCCCTAGATGGCTTAAAAGTTTTAGTTAAGATCCAGAGTTCAGAAAACGTTGATTGTGACAATATCTGCCAGGATTCTCATTGCTTCTATGAATGAAAGGATTTTTGGAAGTCCTTACTTGGCCTTTTGTAACAGATATTACTATACCCTTAGTTTTTGCAATGGCTGATTCTGTCAAAGTATGTAACTTAATCTTGTCCTAAGACAAATAACTTTACTTTTGTACATGCAGAGGGTTTGGGGTCTGAGTATAGTAGTTATTTTAGGTGAACTGCCCATATCCCCAGGGCTCTGACTTCACTACATGCCTACTAACCTCCAGTTGCAGATACTTACATATGGTTGCAAATTAAAGACTCTCTAAAGCCATTTAAGTTGACTCCAACCTCAGGTACATTAGTCTTGATATTCTTCCTATAAACAGTGACCAGTAGTATTTGGTGTACAAGGGTCTAATCTTCATGGCCATTTAAGTGGTACAACTTTGAGCTCTGTGTTGCCCAATGTCTCCCATCAGGTTTAAGCTCCAGTTGTCCAAAATGGCAATTGATTTTATAGTAAATTCCGTATTGATCTCTTTATCTGGCCTGTTCTGCTTTCCTCATTTTCCTACTAACATAACCTGCACGTATGAGATAAATCCTTTGGACTTGAATCTTTTTCTCAAGGCCTGTTTCTCAGAGAACCCATCTTAGAGAGAATGTAAATCTGAAGCTAACTGAAAACAATATATGCATTCTACAGTCAGAAAGCTAACCTGGAAAGAATCCATCTGGGGGTAAAATCTGAGTGCAGTGAGCTGCGTCCTGGTTACAATGTTTAAACCTCTCTGTTAGGTACTGACATTGTCTGTTATGTAAGCCAAAATATCCTCTTTTTGGTTTTAAATGAATTTCAGTTAGGTTTTTTTTATTTTGCCTCTGAAAGAATTCTGAATAATCCTATCTAATAAAAGAGAAACATGGTAATTAGCGTGCGACCACTACTCTTCCCATTGGCTAATCAGGGCAATATGCAAATTAACTGCCAGCCAAGATGGCTGCCGGCAGTCAGGCAGCTTGAAACTAACATGAGGCTTGCTTGCTTCAGTGATGGAGGACTCCAACGTTCCCCGCCTGCTGCTGCCGGCCTCTGAGCTGCAACTCTAAGCAACAATGTTACAAATATAGAAGCTAAACAAAACCCCAGAAACCTGCTTTAGTCCGTTGGGCTTCAGCCAGCAGGATCGCAACATTGTTTCGAATACAGAAGGTAAACAAAGGCCAGAAACCTGCTTTCAGCAGCGGAGGCCTAAGAGCTGGAGCCAAGCCTCAGAGCTAAAGCTGGCCCAGAATAAAAAAAAAAAGAACAAAAGGAGCAGTTGGGAGCTTCAGTAACCCGCCAGCCTGAAAACAGCCCTCAGCCCCTCACCCAGACTGGCCAGGCAACCCAGTGGGGACCTCCACCCTGAAGGGTGTGTGACCAGCTGCAAACAGCCATCAGCCCCTCACCCAGGCTGGCCAGGCACCCCAGTAGGGACACCCACCCTGATCCAGGCGGCGCCCCAACCCCCATCCCACGGGCCCTGCTCTGTGTGTGATGGGGTAGAGCCATAACCTCCCCATCGGCCCTGCCCTGAGTGTGACAGTGATGGCGCCCCAACTCCCTGATCTGCCCTGCTCTGTGTGGGACAGGGAGCGGTGCGCCAACTCCCCTATTGGCCCTGCTCTGTGAGTGACAGGGGGCGGTGCCCCAAATCCCCTATCAGCCCTACTCTGTGAGTGACAGGGGGGAGCTCCTCAACCCCCTGATCAACCCTGCTCTGTGCGTGACGGGGGGAGCTCCCCAACCTCCTGATGGGCCCTGCTCTGTGCGTGACAGGGGGCAGCACTCCAACCCCCTGATTGGCCCTGCTCTGTGCATGACAGGGGGTGGCGCCGCAACCTCCCCATCGACCCTGCCTTGAGTGTGACAGGGGGCGGTGCCCCAACCCCCCAATCAGCCCTACCCTGAGCGTGACTGAGGGTGGCATCGCAACCTCCCAATCTGCCCTGCTCTGTGCATGACAGGGGGCAGCGCCCCAACTCCCCAATTGGTCCTGCTCTGAGCCCGACCAGGGGCTGCACCTAGGGATTGGGCCTGCCCTCTGCCACCCGGGAGCAGGCCTAAGCCAGCAGGTCGTTATCTCCCAAGGGGTCCCAGACTGCGAGAGGGCACAGGCCGGGATGAGGGACCCCCCTCCCCCCCAAGTGCACAAACTTTTGTGCACCGGGCCTCTGGTACATTATAATATAATATAATTAATATAATATAATATAATATAATATAATATAATATAATATAATATAATATAATATAATATATAATATAATATAATATAATATAATATAGTATAATAAATATAATTATCTATCTATCTATCTATCTATCTATCTATCTATCTAAAAACCTAAGCAACCACCAGGGGGCAGACGCTCAACACAGGAGCGAAAACCACAAGCATGGAAATGTGGAACAGACTGATGAATCTCAGAGGGAAGGGGGGAGGAAGAAGGAGGAAAGAGTTTAATCAAGATCTTATATGCATACTAGAGGCCCAGTGAATGGATTTGTGCACCAGTGGGGTCCCTTGGCCTGGCCTGCAGGGATCAGGCTGAAACCGGCTCTCCGACATCCCCTGAGGGGTCCCAATTTTGAGAGGGTGCAGGCCAGGCCAAGAGGCCCCACCAGTGCATGAATCCATGCACTGGGCCTCTAGTCCTCTATAATAAAAGGGTAATAATCAAATTTACCAAACAGTGGATCGACTGGTCGCTATGATGCACACTGACCACCAAGGGGCATATGTTCAATGAAGAAGCTTCCCCCTGGTAGTCAGTGTGCTCCCACAAGGGGAGCTCCACTCAGCCAGAAGCTGGCTAACTGCTGTCAAGCACAGTGGTGGTGGCAGGAGCCTCTCCCACCTCCACCTCCATCCGATAACAGTCGGATATCTCCTGAGGGCTTCTGGGCTGCGAGAGTGTGCAGGGCAGGCTGAAGGATGCCACCCTCCCCCCCACTCCACCCCCCAGTGCACAAATCTCGTGCACTGGGCCTCTAGTATAATATAATAGTGTGGATTTACACACACACACACACACACACACACACACACACACACACACTAGTCTTAAATAAGCAAAACTGTTAATGAAACCAATTGATAGCATCCAGACAAATCCTTAGTCAACTCTAACAAGGAGAGAATATAGGTCCTTATAAGGCTTAGGAACTAAGATCCAGTGGTTTAAATAATGTCTTTCAAGGTTTGTAACTAAATGAGATTGAACTAAAATCACAACATAATTGCTTAAGACTGGTAGACACAGCATGGTGACCACCTTGAAGAAATTCTTGAAAAGTAAACTCTTTGTTTGACAATCAAGCTATTTGCCCAGTTGATCAATTCATTGTCCTCAGAACTATTTACCTAGATGAACAAACTGTTTGTTCAGATGAGACAATATACAGGAATATCCTGAAGCAAACAGTAGAGTTATTTATTGGTTTAAAATCTTCCTGGAATAAATAGTTGAATCTTATTGACACAAGTGTTCTTCATTCTTAATCCTGATACTTAAGCTGTGTGATAGAGGTGGCCCTAATGCTTATGAGTAGAATTTATTTTTTATGGGGAAAGAATCCAGGCCTATGACATGGAAGGAATTCTGGGAACAGAGAAAGAACAATAACATAAAGAAAATAAAGAATGGACAAATATTATGAACAATGCTGGAGTAGACTGAATAAAAATTAGCTAGGGAGAGGAATTTTGGTGATGGATAGAGAACCAAAAACAAGAACTTTGTCCTCTCAGTGCTGAGGTGCCTTTAAAGATTCTAAAATACCTCACTCTTAAGAAATGTTTATTTGGCTTTTTTTATTTTCTGGGAAATCTTAGTTTTTTAGTGGTCACACAATATAATATACCATCAACTGAGGAATTTCATTGCTTCCAATAAATCTGTCTTGTATTTTAATATCTAGCCCTATGCTTTAAATATTGATTGGAAAATATGAGTTAAAATATTATCTGCAATGAATGATAGCAGGAGAGTGAGACTGTGGGTGTCTTGGCTTCTGTCTCTGCATATATTACAGGGACCAGAGAAAGGGCATTATTTTATTTCTTCATTATGGAACTGAGGAAAGAATAGGCCAAAGCTTGACTTAACATTTGTCAAGCAACACTGCTAAGATTTATGACAAAGAGCTTTTTTAGTCACCAATATATATTTTCCTGATTCTGAGAAAGCTCAGCAAGAACACAATAGCAATCTAATATTAGACTAACCATGAGCTTCACATTTAGACCAATCTAGATTCATATCCTGACTCAGACACTTGCTAGAAAGATGACTTCAGGCAAGTTATTTAGCACCCTTGTCCCTCAGTTACCTTAAGCAAATTTTGGAAAGAGATAATACTGCCTCACCAGTGTGATGTGAACATCAAATGAAAGGAAAATTAAAGATTAAGAGAGTTTGACCCAAAATTGGGAAACCTTAAAGACTGGTTTTTGGTTTCGCTTTTGCTTTTTCCCTGAAGTAGGCTTCTATGAAAATATGCACGGCAATGGGAAAGTAAACGTAAGCCAATTTGTAATGGAAACAAAGGCTGACTTCTAAGCCTCCCATGCTCAAGTGTTTGTGTCACTTAAAAACCTGCTCTCAGACTCTTCTTATTAACATCACAAGGAAAGTTCAAATTCAGGTTGACCTCTCTCAGGGAGATCTGCCCTTTAATCAGCTCTTTTATACAAAAAAGGAATCATTTTGATTACACATTTGAGCATTGGGTAGAAACAGACCTCTAGGAAATCACTCCATGGATATAATTCCTGCACTATGAGCAAGTGTGAGGAGATTGGGGGCTAAAATGGAGGGGACAGGCAGTGAGCTAGGAGTTAGGAGACACAGGCCCTGTCACTCTCTGTAGACATTTAACCATGTGTCACAACTTCCTGACATCTCAATTTCTTTATCTGTCAATGAGAGACTTTCCAAGTCTATCAAGAGGATTACATGAGACAAGGCTGACAATTACTTTAAGAACTGTATAATGATACATGACTGTAAATTTCATTAATTTTTCATACTATTTCCCTCGAAGAGATGTAAAATAAAAGCAAGTAAGATACGAGGCAGCAGCCGTCAGGCTAGGGACTGATCTCCGAGGTTATTGTGGAGTCCTTTCTACCATGGGCAGTCTGCCACTGAAGATTAGCAATGGTGTCACGGAAAAGCTTCCTGGAAGTTTGTTAAGTGCTCAGTGCATGAGATTGCAGCGATGGGAAAACACGGAGAAAGAAAAAAGTCCTCAAAAACAAACAAACAAACCAAAATACGCATGCACAGAAGCCCTCTAGACATTTTTCTCACATATGCTGCACAATGAGAAAGGCAAATTTGAAAATTTACTCTCAATTTGGGTTTCTTAAGGAAGATAGTTTATCATTAAACAAGTGTTTATTGAGCACCTACTGTGTGCCAGGATGCTAGCTGTCTTTTATGGAGAGCCATCTATATGCCAGGGGTCATATAAAGCCCAAATGCATTTACCATATTTAAATAATTAAATAACAATGTGTAAGGTTGGCCTTGATATACCCTTCTTGATCTATCAGGAAACAGGCTCAGTGAGATGAAGTAACTGACTTAACATAGACAATAGGTGGCTTTTGGCAGAAGTGAGAGGCTGTGCCTGCAAACACAGTACTCTACTGACACTCAGTTAAGTGTGGAAGTCTTTACTCATCTTCAGTTGATTTAATTAAATTCCACAACGTTCTCTAAAATAAACGCAGGATGAAATTTACTTCACTTCAGCTTTTAAAATGAACTAGCTTCAACCAGCAACTTAGGAACCGGTTTGGAAATGAAAATGGGATAAACAGACAATTGAAAATTCTCATCCAGAAAGTTTATGGGCATTTTTTACATTGAACCCTGAACAATAGGAATTTAAACATTCTGCATCATGTCCAAAAAATGTTGGCGTCAGACATTAGCTGTTCAGAATATTTTCTTCGTGCTTTAGGGCAGAGAATCTTTATCTGGTATTTTTTGCAGCCCAGCCTATACTACTGAAGTATGAGATATATATATATATGTATCACTCAATCGACACAGACCCTGGGGCGGTAGGGGCTTGCCCAGGGTGGGAATGGCTGCGGGGTGTAGGGGTCAATTGGGAAAAAGGAGATATATGTAAAACTTTAGACAAAAAAAAAAAATCACCGATGCTATTCCAAGTTTATATGGGATGGAATGCCTGAAAATACCAGAGAGTTGTTGAAAGTGTGAAAGTGAAATGAAAAGAAATAAAAATAAGTAAATGGGAGACAGAAAGTGGGTCTCTCTGTTCAAAACGATTTCATCAAAAATACTGATGCACTTAGATGTTGAAATGGAAAACCTGTAGGCGAAAAATACACAAGTCCAGAAACTACCAGTTGTGATGTCATCAAAAGATGTTAACGTATGTGCAGTTACACATAGGAAAACAAACCTACCAGTCACTTCAAAATAGAAGTAATTATGGATCTTAAATTTGGTTCTTTAAAATTATTCTTCAAAATGAGTATTATGGGGAAAAAGAGTTTGCATCGTGGACCAAAATGCAGTTTTGGAGGCCAACAAATGTTTCCCATGGATACCAACATATCACACAGGCAGGGAGCCATACCCTAACCTGGCTTTCCATTTATCTGACAAGATTTTTGTCACAGCTGAGGATCTGAGATGGTGCAGAAGTGTTTGTATCCCAGCAGCAGGCAGAAGCAGGGGTTGTCTGGCAAAGCTCTAAACACATGTATTCTGTCGTGTAGCTGAGAGATAGCTGCCTCAAGGAGTATGTCATGGGAAATTCTAAAGTTGATGAGGCCAGACACTGTTCTGCATGGACCCACAGCACATAAGTCCCGAAATGAATATGGCTGCCTGCCATTAGTCAGAGATCCATTATAATTGAAGCTGACCTTTTTTAATTGTACTGCAGGTGAAGACGTACAAATGAAGGGGTTTATGCATCATAGTCATAACGTATATCAGGTTGTCACATCAGGATGACAGTTTTTACTAGCATGTAACTACAAGCACTAGAACCCATTTTTCATCTATCAAGTTATCTAGGTTGTAGGCAACAAAGCTGATGTACCATTCTAGAGAATAATTTAGAAACACATATGAAAGTCTTAAAATGTCCATATGCTTTCTCCAGGCAATTTTAATCCTAGGAATTAATTTTAAAAAGGATGAGTTCAAAGATTGACCTAAAAATTTGTTGTTCATGACAACATTAATCATAAGAGTAAAAATTAGAACCAACTTCATTAGTCACTGGGAAACGTGTGCCACGCCAGCATGGCCAAAGGGTGAACCTGAGGAGGGGTGGTGAAGGATTGAAGAAAAGGCAGACAAGAGAATACAGCTGGGGCTCGGTGGATCTCCTGTGCCTGGGTGAGGACACAAAAGACCCAGCCTGCTAGCCGATGCTTTATTTTATAGTCTGATTAAAACAAGGGTAGATTAACAAGTATACAAGTGTTCTTTGGCAACACTTGCTGCGCCTCCCACAGCCCATTAGCTACTTAGGAAGGAATTAGGGAGGGCTACAAGGTCAGGCTTAATTATGCTAGGAGCTCTGCCCTCCAGGCTGGGACTTGTTTGTGGCCCTGCCACAGGTTAGCCCAAGGCTTGACCCTAGAGCCGCTCCCTACAGAAATGCAAGTCAGTACCACCAGGAGAGAACACCGCACACCCACTTGGATGCTGACAGTCCTTGCTGAAACAGGGTATCAACATTGGAAACTAGCTTGCATTGCCGCCATGATAATCAGTGGAAACTGGGACTGCTCCCTGCCTAGTGGTTGCCAGAAGGAATGCTCTCTTGTCAGTATCTGCAGAGGAGCCATGCTGACTGAGTGAGTGCATCCGATTAACTGAGGTTAGGTTACTTCCCTACAAACTTGCTGCCACAGAATCTAGAAAAGAGACAAAGTGCCTCCAGCCTAATAATCAGAGGCAAGTTCAGCTTTTCACCAAGCCTTGAAAGGCAAGGAATTTTCAAATGTAGAAAAAATGTACGTATACTGGACACTCAGAAAATGAAGAATGTCCACCCTGGTATGATATGGATGTGGCTACTCACATGTAAAAGAAGCTGTGAAAACCACTACATATATGTTCATTAAAAATGGTTAAAATACCAAAATCTTATTTGTTGGGACATTGTTTTTTTTCTTCTTCTACTAATCAGTATTCTGTAAATAATTTAAGCAATGAAATTATATTTTAATAGTAAAACCACTTTAATTGTGTTTTAAAGAACTGATTACTAAAGTAATCTTCAATCATTGATTTGTTTTCTTATAACTTTTAATTGTTCCACCTGGTTGGTAGGAATACCCTACTTGAATACTACACACATTCCTCCAATAGTTCGTTTTCATTTTAATTAAATTCCTAATATCATTCATAACACTGAAAATAATTATTTTTAATTGTTGATACTGTTACAGATGTCCCCCATTTTCCTTCCCTTGGTCCCCCCTCTACCCAGCTCCCACCTCCATCCCTGGCCTTCACCATATTATTGTTGGTGAGGGGCTGTGTCTATATGCATATATGTTCTTTGAAAATGATTGTCTTTTATCTATGAATTTGTGAAAGCTTCACATACTGTCACTCCTGGTTCAAACGTATACTCATAAATCTTCCATGGACAGTGTAGTCTATTTCTAATGGAAACGCTTCAGCTTAGAATAAGAAGCATTCAACTGAGGCACTTTCAAAGTCTTCCTTCATTCAAATTGCTGAGGAAGCTTTAAGTACCTTGCTGCCCAAATGACTTAGTGAAATTAATGATCCAAAATAAAAGTTAAAACCTCCATAGTTCTTTCAGGAAACAAAATCAGAGCAAGAAAAGCTGGGAGAAAGCATGCCAGGAGGTCTCACTATCAAGTCAGGGTTACCAGTGCTTTTCTAAGTAGCCAATAAATCAACATAATTTCAAATTCCCAGGGTTCATTGAAAAGAGCAATTACGTTAGTCAAAATAATAAGGTTGAGGCTGGGATCTGAATCACATGCCAAGTGTGATGAGAATGTAAGTATATATTGAGGATCCAGGGCAACAGTATAAATTTTTTTTCAAATG
Source organism: Myotis myotis (assembly GCF_014108235.1). Classification (NCBI taxonomy): domain Eukaryota; kingdom Metazoa; phylum Chordata; class Mammalia; order Chiroptera; family Vespertilionidae; genus Myotis; species Myotis myotis. The sequence continues at coordinate 56,395,389 of NW_023416314.1, forward strand.
AGATGTGATTTTGTGATAAGGTTAAAAGCTCAGGCAGTGCAGTTTAACAAAGATGGGCTCATATCTGGATGCTTAATAGTTGTATGACCTTGGCGACTTATAGACAGAAACCATTAAATGAAAATAAGATCCATTAAACCAATTATACTATTTTCCCATACCAGAAAGATAAATGCCTTGTATATATCTATTACTTTACTCCACAGGCAAATAGTACCAGGAATTCACATAACAAACAATTAACTTTCTAGAGGCTCCTTTCTCTGAGTTATTCATGGACTAATTAATTCAGCAAATATTTACTGAGCACCTACCATGTGCCTGGTAGAGATGTGTGTGTGAACGTGGCAGTGGAATGAGGACTAGTGGGGAAGAGAATGCACATAAAGATGCTTGTTTTCAAGTAGCTCCTGTAATTGAAGGGAAGTGGAGAGCAGCTCAAAAGATGCTCATGAAAATATACACGCACATACTACTACTTACTGACCAAGGTATAAGCTGTAGTACCATTATGATTAAGGGTTTGGGCAGTCCCGAAGAAAGTCTGATTCAATCTCTGAATTGATTTGACAGATTTAAACTTGTAGTGCATATGTTAGCTATATGGTCATTAAGGTCCTTCCTAACCTGAAGATTATAAAGTAATGTGACTTAGTATATCAGTCATGTCAATAAAGTGAATAAGCATAGGCCATCTTGTAAGTTATCTTCAATGTGGCTAGGAATGGAAGACCCAATTCTAATCTATATATAAGACAAACACCTAAAATTAATTCAGAAAGGCTAAGAAACAAAAGGATGGACACGTACATACTAGACAAATAAATAGAGACAAAATAGGCATTGCTCTGATGACTTTCCAGTAGAATTTACATTAAAAAGAATCAAATTCAATTAAGGTCACTTTAGAAATGTTAAAAGTTATAATTCAGAATGATTATATAATATAAATATCTGCACAAAAAAGACAGCAATTGTCTCTAGAAAGCAAAAACTACAGAGGATTCAGAGAAAAAATATAATACACAGTTTCTTTTATATAAAACTAAATATGGCATATGTCTTTCATTAGACAACTCAATTCAATGTATACATTATTCTAGTTTTTCTAGGATAGAACCCTCAGGATTGTGTTAACAAAAATGGCTCTTTTCATTCAGTTGTTATTAAATTGTTTTTAAAAGTGTAATGCAGCCAGCCACTATTACATTTCATTGATTTGCATTTTAATTACACATTGCATGACTGAAAGTTAATCTGACGGTGATTAAATATTGGGGAGTAATTGGAAAGTTAGAGATTCTCTTGAGTAGCAGTGGCAGGCAGGAAAAGGAATCATTCTTTCCTTTATAAATAGTATAATTGCCACTCAAGGCTATGAAGATTGAGTAGAATTTGTTAGGGGGCATACATATCAGGTCTTATCTATGTATCCATCAGAAAGCCTTAAGCTTTCAGCTGGAACTTGACATGCAGTGAATCTGGAAGAAAAGGATGGACGACTTGGCATGGACACTGAGATAAGTAAACCTTAAAAAAAAAGTCTCCTACTCTCTTTTCTCTTTTAAGTCAGAAAATCCTTTTTCATTAGGGATATCATTTCACATGCCCTTTCCCTGGTAATTATTATGTCATCTGGATTTGCATTTTTTTAAGCTCAGTGTATGCATATTCATTTAAAATATATCTCCCAACTCTACTTCAAGGGGCCATTTTCCCTTTTGATTGAAATTCTGGACTCTTTTCCTTAGAAGAGGTTGAGAAATTCATTCTTTTGTTACACAAGCAAAAATATCACACAACTACAAAAAAAAATCATACAAGGATGTAATCATGTTACTTTTTTCACTTAAAGTCCTTCAAAATTCCTCAGTAGTTACAGAATAAAGCCCATGTTTTTAGCTTTGGTCCCCAAAGTCAGAATCTCATAGTTACTTCACCCTCTTGAAACTCTTCTTCTGATTGTTGTTTTTTTTGTTTGTTTGTTTGTTTTCTTCAAAGTTAGCTACTCAAAAGTTTTAAAAAGTTAGAAAACTATTGACCAAAAGAATATTTAGTTACTGTCTGAACCACACGTCTCTTCAAGGCACTTTAACATCTACCACATACTTCTCCTGGGCACACTATAAAAGGCCAATGCCAGCACATATTCACCTCAAAACTCTTATTTCTGAATCTCGTTTCAATTTAGTGATGCAACCTTCCTAACCCTGGAGTAACTCACAGAGATAGTGCTGCCACCAGGCGCAGCCCAAGCCTTCACTGAGGATGGACAGTCACTCTGCAGCAGGTGGAATGTTCTGAAATACTGGTTTTCTACTTGACACTCAGTAAAATCTACTCTCTGATTGGTCCTCTCCTTACTCCTTTTTACTTTTTTCATCTTTTTATTATGCAACCACGAGGGCTACATAAATGCTAATTATGATTATGGTTTTAAATTTTTTATGCTTCTTTTTCATTTATTTTTAGAGAGAGAGGAAGGGAAAGAAAAGTAGAAACATTAATGAAAAAGAAAAACCGATAGGTTGCCTCCTGCACACTGCCTATTGGGGATCAAGTCTGCGACAGGGCATATGCCCTGACTGGAATCCATCCAGTGGCCTCTTAGTTCATGAGTGGATGCTCAACCACTGAGCCACACTGGCCAGGCAAATTATGTATAGACTTACATTTCAAATGCTTCCCCTCTGTAGGTATTTTATAGCTGTTTTCGGCTCCTGCCCACCCCCCAATCCCCACCCCGAAAACACAGATCAAATTTCTAAGTTCATCTTTCTTTTGATGTTTGGATCAATCTCTCTGAGTAATTATCCCTTTCTTCAATCACCACCTTTACCCACCCATTGCAGAATCAGGTAGAAAGTTCAAAAATTGGCTAATTTCTGCATTTGTATGAACTGGTCAAATATTTTAACAGTATTAATGAAGTAAATCAATCAACATGTTTATACCCACTGTGCATATGTAGCACTGTATAAGAGAAAAGACATTTTAGGAAAATGATTGGAGAGACTAAACCATAATTCATTATTAGAGTCAAGTTATCTTTATCTTTATCTTTTTTATCTAGAAGTCTGATTCATTAAGGAAATTAATTTTGTCTTTGTTTCCTAGTTCATTTTTTTAATGAACTTGACTAATCTACCTCAACTCTAAATGAAAACCTTTATTTACAATACTACCATTTGCAATAATAATGAATAATAATAGTGACAATAGTGACAAAACCATGAAAGGTACACTATTAGGGGCCTACTATGTGATATAGATAATTGGATGCAAATTTTACAAATGAGGAAACTGAGACTTAAAGAATTTAAGCCACAGCAAAGTTTAGAGCTGGTTAGTGCTAACTGTATGGAAAAACAAATGAAAGCAAACATGCCGTGTCATTATAAAATAAATAAAATAGCACAAGTCTTATAGAGTGATTATAACTTGCTATTAAAGGTGTTCTTTGGGATAACAAAGTGAAACAGCTTGGGTTAAATCCAGATTTCAGAAGGCTTTAAACTCAAAAGATTTGAGGCCCTGTTGAAGAAACATAATGTAAAACCATTAATATATAATAAGTATGAAAGTAACTATTTATTTTAAATAAAGAAATAAATTTTTTTAAAGGTGACAACACAAAGATTGTAGAAACATAAAAGTAATAATATTTTGTATTACTTAATATTTTATTATCTAACATACCATCTATAATGCTTTTATTCCATTTTTACTCTATATCCAATGATTACTTCTTGATGTAACAGTGGCTTTATAATATTTTCTACAGAGAAACTAAACAGAGAATTGCTAAAAGTAGGTTAACCTTTCTTTAAGCAAGGCTGATAAAAAAAATTCTATATAATAAAAGCCTAATATGCTGTGTCCAGTCGTCCAGTTAGCTGTTCAACTAATCAAAACACAATATGCTAATGATATGCAAAGACTGCTCAACCACTCGCTATGATGTGCACTGACCATCAGGGGGCAGACGCTCCAACTGGTAGGTGAGCTTGCTGCTGGGGTCCTGCCAATTGGGTCTGAGCAAGATGGGTTGGACATGCCCTGGAGCCATCCCGCAGTCTCTCCCTGGCTGGCCAACCTCCTGCATCCCTCCCTGGCTTCGATCCTGCACTGGTGGGGTCTCTCAGCCTGACCTGTGCACTCTCACAATCTGGGACCCCTCAGGGGATGTCCGAGAGCTGGTTTCAGCCTGTTCCCGCTCAACGCAGGAGCTCCCCCCTGGTGGTCAGTGCACTCCCATAGAGGGGTGGCAGCTCAGCCAGGAGCTGGGCTCAAGGCTGGCAAGTGCAGTGACAGTGGCAGGAGCCTCTCCCGCCTCCGTGGCAGCACTAAGAATGTCTGACTACTGTCAGTCGACATCCTCTGAGGGCTTCCAGACTGTGAGAGGGTGCAGGCCAGGCTGAGGGGACCCCCTTGCTCCCGAGTTCACAAATTCATTCACTGGGCCTCTAGTCTTATAATAATAGTTTACAAATGCTTCTTTCAGTTTTAGGGCTTGTTTGGATAATATTGTGTAAATATTTGGAAATTTTGCCAAGTTTGGGAATTATCAGTTAAGTATTTTTTCATACATGCGATCAGGCATATTTCAAAGCATATCAAGTTATTTCTTTCTTCTTTTTTTTTTTAATCCTCATCTGAGGACATTTTTCCATTGATTTTTAGGGAGAGTGAGAGAGGGAAAGACAGAGAGAAACATGGATGTGAGAGAAACACATCAGTTGGTTGCCTCCTGAATGTGCCCTGACCAGGGTCTGGGCTGGGGAGGACCCTACAACCAAGGTACGTGCTCTTGACCGGAATCCAACCCAGGACCCTTCGGTCCACAGGCCGACACTCTACCCACTGAGCAGAACTGGCTAGGACTAGTTGTTTTCTTTTATTAATAAGTTTGTTGTCACACTCTTTATGTTATACTCCTAGATGAGTTAGCAAAGTGGGTGGTAAGAATATACCCAGAAGCTACTGTTACACTGGGATGATTTGTAATAACAATGCTCAGACATTAGTGGGAGCCATATAAATACATCATACTGAATCCCAAGTAAATAGGTCCCCAATTCAACTTGCACTTCACTGTATTCAAAAATTGCTCATAGATCCTCCATGCCTCCAAACTTAAGAGGAAATATAACTGAGGGGAAGTTAGAGTGGAAAGAGTCAGTAGTTTATTTTATTTTAAAAATTATATGAAAATTGATGACCTCTGTGAACATCTCTCAGAGGCTCCCCAGGGCCTTGAGAGAGTCAAGTGAGAGGCCCTGATATTAAGCTTCATGAGCTTAATAGTAAATCCACTTCTGGGGAGAAGAATGAAAGCCAGGGCAGATATGAAATACTCATGGACTGCTGACCTTTGAACCTGGAGGCCAGTGCAGCTCCCTCAGATGCTAACTAAGTGCTGTTCTATACTCATCACAATTCAGCTTCATTGTATTTTTTTTCATTTCATGATGAGCAATTGTGTATTTGAATGGCAGCCAAATGAGAGGAGACCATAACCTTTAGCAAATACATCTACCCACATTCATAGCCTGTAATGATGCAAAAATGTCAGTCCATGATCTATTTCCCATTTTTGTGTGATTATCTCTAGAGTTTGTAAAATTTTTTGTACTTTTTCCAGTTTAATTTTATCTAGATTCCATTACACATTGATTTAGTTGAACAAAATCCATTACATAAAAAGACTTGGTGATTATTGCTTTTATAAACCCAATTTTAACCTATTTTATTCAGTTCAGTGACTTCCCAAATGTACTGAATGAAATGAATTAAGTTTTCTCCTCTTACTTTCACCTTGCCTCAAGTTAAAATAAAAAGTAAGATGGTGTTGAAAAAGTAATTGACTCTGTGGTAGGTAAAATTCTAAAATGACCTGCAACATTCCTGCCCTCCATGTACATGCAATAGGTAATCCCCTCTACTTGGATGTAGGTAGGACTTGTGAATATGATGGGATATCAGTACCTAACTAGGCTAGGTTATATGGCAAAGGTGAAGTGATTTTGTAGATGCATTGAAGGCCTCTAAACTTTTAATATTAATCAGAGAGATTATACTTGGTTGTCCTGAACTAATCAAATAAGTCCTTTAAAGGATGACTTAGAGGTCAGATATAGAGGAAGTCAAAATGATTGCAACCATCAAAGACTCCTGCCAGCCTTGGAGAAGCGAACTTCTATGATATAAAGAAAGCCACATTTTATTTTATTTTTTTAATATATTTTATTGATTTTTTTACAGAGAGGAAGGGAGAGGGATAGAGTTAGAAACATTGATGAGAGAGGAACATCAATCAGCTGCCTCCTGCACACCTCCTACTGGGGATATGCCCGCAACCAAGGTATGCCCTTGACCGGAATCGAACCTGTGACCTTTCAGTCCACAGGCCAGCGCCCTATCCACTCAGCCAAACAGGTTAGGGCAAAAGCCACATTTTAGAGAATAGTTATCTGGTCTAGAAGCCAAAGACCTCAGACCTACAACCACCAGGAAATAAATTCTGGCAAGAACCATTGAATTCATAAGAGAATTCCCAAATCTAGGCACTATCACAACCCCAAACAACTTGATTTTGGCTTGATGAGACTCTAAGCAGAAGTTCTGTCCTGAAACTCCTAACTCATAGAAACTGTAAAATAATAAGTTTTTATAATTATTCACTTTGAGGCAATAGAAAACTGATACAATCTGGTTTAACCTAAAAGATAACAAAGTAAGCCAATAAACTAGTAAATTAAATACCATAAAAATAATGACTGTACATTACCCATGATTTATTTAAAAAGTATTTATGTGGGCTTCAATATCTTCCCACCTGTGAAATGAAAATATTAGGAAGAATATTAATCTTTAGCAGTAGCTTTTAGACTTTTGACTTTTATGAACCAATAAAAATTTCAAAAAATTATTTTTGAGGCCAATTTATACTTTTCAACTATTTTAATATGAAAGTACATAACTCTCTATTATTAAACTTAGTAAGAAAAATAAAGAATGTTGTAACCTAAGGTGATGGTCAATTTTATGTGCCAACTTGGCTAGGCAATAGTACTAAGATACTTGTTCAAGGTGTTGCTGTAAAAGTACCTTATCAATGTGATTAAGATCCATAATCACTTAATTTTAAGTAAGGAAATTATCCTAGATAAGTTAGGTGGTACTGAATCAATCAGTGGAAAGGCCTGAAGAGCAGAGTTGAGTTTCCCTGAGTAATTTAAGAAATTTTCACCTATGGATATCAACTTCAGCTCCTCCAGAACACTCCAGCCTACCCTTCCTGACAGCCTACCCTATAGATCTCAGACTTTCCTTGACAGTCCCCATAAATCTGCAAACCAATATTTTGCAATAAATATTTTAATACATACCTCCTACTGACTATGCTTATCTGGTCAAATCTTGACACACAAATAGAAAATAATAAAACTGTAATAAATATAAAGTTAGGATGACCTCCTACAATTATTTTTATTCATTTCTTCATGAATTGACATTGAGATGGGGTTAGCCTCAGCCTTCAATGATTTCATAACACTGCCTGTGTTTTATTCTTTATCATTTCATGCATCCATAAGCATCAGAATAAAAATCAAACAAACAAAACCATCCAATATCTTCAACTTTGCCTAACAAGCAAATAGATAAACTGGGTAAAAATATTTATATGGATACCCAAGATTTTACATTATAGGGACATGAAAGAAGAAGGATAAAGGAGGAAAGAAAGAAGAAAGTTATTATCCCACTGCCTGATTCTTCCATCTTCTAAACTGATCTTATCAACACTTGAAAGACTGCATCAAGTATATATTCCATCTTGTGAGTCATCTTACTAATAAAAGGCTACGTGGTCCTCACACCGTCACACAGTGATGGCCTCATGCAGTCACAAGATGGCTGTGCACACAGTGGAGGCAGGGACCAGTGGCTGGTCCGCACAGCTTGGCTTCTGCTGGGGTTTCCGTGGCCCTGCATGTGCCGTGGGGGCAGGACCACCTGCTCCAGCCTACCTCTTTGGGGCAATCCATCGAGGAGCCCTGGATGAGTGGATGGAGCCTACCTCTTTGGGGCAATCACACTGTGCGAGGGCACAGGTCAGGCTGCGGGACCCCTCCCCCGCACCGAGTGCATGAATTTAGTGCACCGGGCCTCTAGGTGTCATATAAAACTCTACTCCTAGTTTAAACATAGAAGAGCAAGATTCACAATGATTGGAATGATCATTTTGTAAGCCAAAGCTTAGCAGAATCGCTATTAGAATTGCAATAAGCAATACCATTCTCCATTTTCAAGAAGTATCTGGTTTTCTGATTGCTTACGTTACTACACACATTACTTTCAAAAGCTGGGGTTGACTTTTGCAGAATCTGCATCTCAAAAATAGTGTTATTCAGAGGAAGTACTGTGTGTTCTTAACAATTACATTAGTTCTCAGCAAGTACTTTATAAAAGTACATAGGAGAGGAACACCGTGTTTAAAAGCATAGCATTTTCTTGACGCCTCTATATTCCTAGAACACTTTTGTTGAAGACTTGACAAGTTAGATTTTCTGGTCCGTACTTTGGCAATAGTTTTAGGGCTACATGGCAGCTCTTATAATGAGGTAAAATCCTTCAGGCCATGAAAATTTGGTTCTGTTCAAGTAATGTTTATTGATCATCTTACTCTCCAGAGAGGTAACTTTTATTTATTTGTTTTTATTTGTTTCTTTTTTCACTGTTTCCTTCCACCCTGATGCTAGGGAGAAAGAGAGAGGAAAATCCTGAGGGGATTGACTTTAAATTTGAATTGACTATTGACTCAGAATTTAGCCTCAAGATAGGATTCAGTTGAGTTCTAGACAAATGAAGAAAGTTGCTGTTCTGTGCATAGTGTCCTTGCAATATCACACCCATTACACCTCAGTGTACTCAGTGTACTGTCTTCATAGTAAAGTACAGCACTTGATGAGTTACTGTGAGGCTCCAATTCAATAATGACGAACTTATTTTAACAACAAGGATGGATTCTGCTTGATGCTGTCATGGGAGGGCAGTCTGCCCGGGTTTGAGCTATTCTGGCCAGGTGAGGGTCAGAATCACATGGCAGCACTTTGAACTATTTGATGCCTGGGTAACATTCAGGGATTTTGATGAATTGTGTTGGCTTTAAGAAAGAAAATACTTACCAAGGCAGGTTCCTGGTGGCTAACTGGGTTCAAATTTAAAAGCTGAGCCTAGCCAGGCTGGTGTGGATCAATGGTTGAGCACTGACCTGTGAACCAGGAGGTCATGGTTTGATTGCCTGCTGGTCAGGACACATGCCTGGGTTGTGGGCTCCAGGAGGCAGCCAATCAGTGATTCTCTTTCATCACTGATGTTTCAGAGATGTAACTTTTAAACAATGAATTGCAAATCAGGATAATGGGTTCAAAAATATGAGACTTAGAAGTTGTGAATTCCTGAGATTTCTGGGGTAACAACAAATCCAGGTTAACGTTTATTCATTGTATTCTTTTTATACATCTAAAGTCAAAAGAAACTACAGGAGCATTTATCAAGCTTTATTCAAAATTGTTCTTCTTGATCAAGTTTCATATAGTTCATAGAAATCCTGTCCCATCAAATTCCAGCAAAGGGAGAGGTTTTAATGTGTGTACTTTCCAGAATCATATTCTTTATTATATTTGTGGAGAAAAGTACCCTCAGACATTTATCATCATCTTGGATTTCTGACAACTACACCAATCTGAATTTGTGGACCTACTAAAAACTTAAAAATGAAATGGGTTATTTAAAATTTTTATATAGATTCCTATCCAGCCTATAAGAAAACCAAGAAGGCTATAAAAAGTTAGCAAATATTCCCTAAAACCATTAGTTGGACTAATGGAAGATTCAAGAGGAAAGTCCCTAAGCAGATATCCTCCCATCAAAAACAAACTGAGGACATTGGACAATAGCTCAGGAATGCTTGAGAGAAAGTTAGCTCAAACAGAGAGCATGGTATTTTCATTTACTTGTGCAAAGATTATAGTTTAAGTGTCCACATAGTCAGGCAGCCAGAACGTGCAAGATTGGATAACATAGGAGATAATTGTGTGCCTAAATCTGCATGGCAATGCTTTCAAAGTTTTGGCCAAATATTAAACTGTGTATTCATAGAGCGAAACACTGCATGGCATGGCAGAGAATGGTTACTGGGAGGGAATGAACTGAACAGACTGTGGACTACTACTGCAATCAGCCAGAGTGGAGAGACCTAATTTACTCCCACGGCATTATTCAGTTGGTATTCTAGCAAAGTCACACCTTAGTAATAATGCTATACTAGCATTAGAATAAAGGGTATTCTAGATCAATCCTAACAAATATTTAAACCGAGCCTCAACAGTATAAAGCTAATCTTCCACTAAATTAACAGGTTGCCAGAGTCAAACTCAACCTTCTCTAAACGAAGAAACTAAAATACCCTCTTTCAACAATTTGGTACTCATGTCCATTATAAAATTAAAAATTACCACATATGCTGAAAACAGAAAAATGTGAGCAATAACCAGGAGAATAAACAGTCAACAGAAGGAGTGCAGTTAAACCACAGCTATTAGAATGAGCAGATAAGGGTGTTAAAATATCTTACATTACTTATTTGTAATATGTAAATATATATATATATTCCATATATATATTCCATATATATTATATATATTACTTATAGAGTACTTATATATTATGTACTTATATAATACTTACACTTACATACAGGAACATATATTATTACTTAAATACATTCATAACAAAGAAATGGGAAAATCTCAGTTGAGAAATAAAAAAGAAACAAATGGAAATTTCAGAACTGAGACTTAAATGAAAAATCCACTGAGTGAGCATTTTAGGAGATTGGATGTTGCAAAAGAGATCAATGAATGTGAATATATGTCAATGAAAACCATCCAAATTATAGCACAGAAAATAAAAAGCTGCTGTAAAAACTGCATGCTATGAACTTCATCTATCAATGATTGGCAGGTAAGCAGGCCTAGAAGTGGGAGGGAACCCAACCCTTGGCTTTAGGTGAGCAGTGAGCAGCTGTCTTTCCCCTGTGGCCAGAGTGGTTCCCTCCCTATCTGTATTTCAGTAGTTCATGATTCTAGGGCTGAAGTGACCAGGTACTCATATATTCTATAATGACAGCTTCTCCTAAACTTAATTGAACCCATCAGAGTGGTAGCTGTGGTGGAAGCTGGCCATGAGCTGGGTGGTCTCTACGTCAGATGCTTGCTGTATGACAATAGGTATGTCTGTGGCCTCTTGATACCCTCACAGTCCTAGCTGCCATCGCAGGCACTCCCTGCACATCTCCTCTCATCAGACTGCACTCAGCATGAACAATCAAGATTTCAGGGCAGTGGTCATTAGAGTCTGAGTCATAGGCAGGGGGCAAAAGAATTGATAATAAGTACATATGTAGGAAAAAAATAGATATTAAAAACCTTAATTCCATCAGGTGGTATCTTGGCCTAAGGGGAAGATTTTTTTTTTTTATTTTAACATGTTTGTATTGATTTTAGAGAGAAAGGAAGGGAGAGGGAGAGACAGAGAGCGAAACTTCAATGTGAGAGAAGAACATTGATCAGCTGCCTCCCGCATGCAGACTGACAGGGGGTGAAGCCCACAACCTGGGCATGTGCCCTGACCAGGAATTGAACTAGCGACCTTTCAGTGCACCGGATGACACTCAGTCAATGGAGTCACACCAGCCAGGGTGGGAAGATTACTTTTAAAGTACTTAACATGTTGATCTCCAGATATGGCTTCAAATTATAAAATATGTACTGGTAATTGGTATCAATAAGCACAGAAAAGCTAAATGCAAAACCAGGGTCATGGCCAAGGAATGATGTGGCTAAAGATCAAGCCAGAGGGAGTGAAAATTGAGAAAACAGACTCTATGTCACATAAAGTCCTGAGAAGAAATCCAGAGTTAGAGTGTATTTTCTTAGAATTACACACAAGACAGTGGCAAATGACATTCAGAGTTTACTAGTAGGTAGGAAAGTTGAGGTGAGCTTTCAGAATTCTAACTCAAGGACAAATTTCAGCACAAGTGTTAAACAAGTTGAGCCAGAGATCTAGGCCATAAAGAGCTGAAAAATCTAAGTGTATGGACAAAGATCTAGGTTGAGGCTCTCTTTGGATATGAGTAGGGACAAGGAATAGAGTTTGGGATACAACACTGACTTTTTAAAAAAATAAATATATTTTTATTGATTTCAGAGAGGAAGGGAGAGGGAGAGATCAAAACATCAATGATCCTCTTTCGAAAAGTGTCTATCTAGGTCCATTGCCCATTTTTTTATTGGATTGTTTATCTTCCTTTTGTTAAGTTTCATGAGATCCCTGTAAATGTTGGAAATTAAACCCTTATCGGTGGTATCATTGGCAAATATGTTCTCCCATGTAGTGGGTCTTCTTATTGTTTTGTTGATGGTTTCCTTTGCTGTGCAAAAGCTTTTTATTTTGATGTAGTCCCATTTGTTTATTTTCTCTTTAGTTTCCATTGCCCTAGGAGCATTATCAGAGAAGAAATTTCTTCGGCATATGTTTGCGATTTCGCTGCCTGTGGATTCCTCTAGTATTTTTATGGTTTCCTGTCTTACGTTTAAGTCTTTTATCCATTTTTGAGGACATACAGAAGGCCGAAAGACATATGAAAACCTGCTCAAAGTCACTAATTATACGAGAGATGCAAATCAAAACGACAATGCGTTATCATCTCACACCTGTCAGAATGGCTATCATCAACAAATCAACAAACAACAAGTGTTGGAGAGGATGTGGAGAAAAAGGAACCCTTCTGCACTGCTGGTGGGAATGCAGACTGGTGCAGCCACTGTGGAGAACAGTATGGAGCTACCTCAGAAGACTAAAAATGGAACTCCCATTTGACCCAGTGATCCCACTACTAGGAATATATCCCAAGAAACCAGAAACGCCAATCAGAAAGGATATATGCACCCCTATGTTCATAGCAGCACAATTCACCATAGCTAAGATTTGGAAACAGCCTAAGTGCCCATCAGCAGATGAGTGGATTAGAAAACTGTGGTACATATACACAATGGAATACTATGCTGCGGTAAAAAAAAAAGGAACTCTTGCCTTTTGCAACAGCATGGATGGAACTGGAGAGCATTATGCTAAGTGAAATAAGCCAGTCAGAGAAAGATAAATACCACATGATCTCACTCATTTGTGGATTATAGAGAACAACATAGACTGATGAAAAGGGACAGACTCAAAGACTGAGAAACAGCAATCAGGCTATCAATCCCCAGAAGGAAAGTAGGGGAGGGCTGGGGTAAGGGGAAGAGATCAACCGAAGGACTTGTATACATGTATATAAGCCATACCAATGGACATGGACAACAGGGGGATGGGAGCATGAGTGTGTGTGGGGGGGAGGTTGGGGGTTAATGGGGGGGATGAGGACACATTTGTAATACCTTAACTAATAATAAAAAAAAACAAAACAAAAAAAACATCAATGATGAGAGAGAATCATTGATTGGCTGCATCCTGCACATCCCCTATTGGGAGATTGAGCCTGCAACCCAGGCATGTGCCCTTGACCAGAATCGAACCCAGAACCCTTCAGTCCACAGGTCAACGCTCTATCCATTGAGCCAAACTAGCTAGGGCAAAAGTGACCTTTAAACATTCCTTTTTTAAAACAATAAAACTTTTTTATTTAAACGAAATCTCAGTGTAAGGAAGAGATGAAGGTTCTGATTGAAATGAAGGCCATATTTCAGGAGACACATGAGCTCTGTCCTCTCAGCTTCCACTGTACTTTTTGTAGGTGAATTTCAATCATTCCCACAGAAACCTAGTACTTCAAGGAACACAGCTTTGAAATGTACTGGCCCAGGACGCTGAGGTACCATCTCAGAATCTGGAAGACGCATAGAGCTAAAGTCCACACCCTTAGTGTGGCAGAGAGCAGGGGTTTGGAGTTTAATAGACATAGTTTTAAATACAGTTCACAAGGTGAGAGTTGTGCCTTTGGGGTAGAGGCTGCTCTCTGGGCTGCAGGTTCTGCACTTTCGCTCATGGTAGAGGGTCCAGAGAAGAACCTTTAAGTGCTTTCCTAAATATAAAATGAGGCCTTCATCAAATTTCTCCCAACTGCTTTTTCCAATGTTATTTCTTTCTGCTTCCTAATACTTGGGACTGATATTTAGTGGGTACAATTTGGCAGAACTGCTCAATTGTTTCAGATTGGCACTCATACTGATTGAATGTACCTGTGTCATATTGATTTGAATATTTTGAGCATCATTCCAGCCAATGGGGAATTAATGAATATCAAATGCTGAGTACAGATGCTATGTCAGGCATGTGCTAATATGACATACTCATGAACTCAAATTGTCCTTGCATTTACCTTCTAAAGGAAATACAGGTATTAGCACCATTTTATAGATGTGGAAACTCTATCAGCAGTTCTCAACCTGTGGGTCGCGACCCATTTGGGGTAGAACGACCCTTTCACAGGGGTCGCCTAAGACCATCCTGCATATCAGATATTTACATTACAATTCATAACAGTAGCAAAATTACAGTTATGAAGTAGAAACAAAAATAATTTTATGGTTGGGGGTCACAACATGAGGAACTGTATTTAAAGGGCCAGAAGGTTAAGAACCACTGATTAGATCCTTCCCCGAAGTCTTTTTTTAAAAAATATATATTTTATTGATTTTTTACAGAGAGGAAGGGAGAGGGATAGAGAGTTAGAAACATCGATGTGATAGAAACATCGATCAGCTGCCTCCTGCACACTTCTTACTGGGGATGTGCCTGCAACCAAGCTATATGCCCTTGACCAGATTTAAACCTGGGACCCTTCAGTTCGCAGTTCGATGCTCTATCCACTGAGCCAAACCAGTTAGGGCATTCCCCGAGGTCTTACAGCTAAGAAGTGACAGTGCTAGAATTTAAACCCACATCTCTCTTATTCAAAATTATTTGATCTTTTCACTAAACCATATTCTCTCTCTCAGCATAGATATGCCGTAATGAAGAAGCCTGAACCAAATTGAAATAAGATGGCCTATTATATAGTAATCAAGAAAAGTGACTGCTAAACGCATCTACTGATGCTGAATTTCAAAAGCTTTTAAAGTTGGTATTCAAGAAAGTTGGAAAAAGATAAGCAAAAACTGATTGTACAAGCATGATCAGATTTTTTTTTTTGTATTAATTCAAATAGGTTTAAGATACACAGTGTCAAAACCTTAACAAGAGCAATAAGAAAAGGGTCTTATTGATTTAACTAGCTTTTGCAACATTAAGTGGGATGAAGATACAGACCTTATCTAAAATGGCAAGGAAGTCTAAAAAGATCTATTACTAGTTTTAAATATAGGCTTAGTGACAAGGATATAAATATTTTTGTGTCTGTGGGTTCATATAGTATTGGTTTTATGGTCAGCAGTTTATTTGCCTTTGGGCTAAATAGACTTTATAATTTTAATTTTGTGTCCAAATAACATTGTATGGTGAAATGATCTCCCATCAAAATGTCTGGAAGTTTCAATGGGAAAACACACACACACACACACACACACACACACACACACACACACAAAACACCAAAGGGAACATCTGTAATACTATCAATAATAAAGGTAATTTTTTAAAAAAAAATGTCTGCAAGTTATTTTCTTGTTCCTGATGGCTAATGATAAGGATGAGCATTATCTAGAGCAAAGCGGAATATTAACTATTATAGATCTTCTGCTTAGCTGAAGATACGATCTTTAGTTTTTGGTTTTTTTTACTAAAAGAAATGCAACTGTCCTTCATAACTGGAGTTTTTAGAAGAAACTTCGTCCCTGGCTACCTTCTCTGATTCCTTCATACTGAAATGGACATTTTAAAAGACTAAACATATTTGACTTGGAGACATGAAATAATCTAGTTGCATTTAATTGAATCCCTGGGGATGTTTTGTTTTGGTACAGACAAGAGAAGCCTAGCATCATTTTACACAGACAATAGGATCAGTGTATTTGGTCAAATGCACTGAATTTGGTAAACTGGATTAAGGTTCTTTATCACTGACAAGGGTCTTATTAAATCAGCATAATAGAAGATTTCACTAGTTTCCTTTCTTGAATTAATATCTACCCACCACCAGACTTGCAGGATTACATGAAAGTTTTTCTCTCAATTAAAATCTTATTTACAATACACATACACAAACACACACACACATACACACACAACACACATACACACACACACACACACACACACACACACACGCACACACACACCTTTGGATTTTAGAGGTCTCAGAGGTCTCAAACACGGTATCACACGTAATCCTCTTAGTTCTCACATGAATCTAATTCCTCTTGCTTATCCAGTTTATTTCCTGTCTCACTTTCAGATTCTTTTCTGTGCTCTTGCAGCATTCAGACATGAAAAAAAAATTCTCTTTGGAAAAATATATCAATTCCTATATTATGGCAGGGATAGACACTCATCAGGTTATCACACACAGTAGCAAGACATCCTAGGGAACTAGATAGAGTTCGAAGAATTTTCTTATTCCCACCCACTGAGCTCTTTAAACAAATCCTGCATGTTATTTGCAATGCAAAGAATATGCTCATGGCTTAGTATGTTTCAACATAGACTCTGGCAAAATTTGCTAGCCATGTTCCCTTGTTTATCCGAGGTGATAAGAATGGCTCTCCTGTTTATTTCTGACTGTCTGTAGTTTTTTGGTTGTTATTAATCCTCACCCAAGGATATTTTTCTATTGATTTTTAGACAGAGTGGAAGAGAGGGGGAGAGACAGAGAGAGATAAACATCCATTGAAGAGAGACATCGATTGGTTGCCTCCTATATGCACCAGGGCCGAGAATCAAGCCTGTAACTGAGGTACATGCCCTTGACTGGAATCAAACCTGGGACCCTTCAGTCCTAGGGCTGACACTCCAACCACTGAGCTAAACTGGCTAGGACCTGTCTCTATTTCTTAAATCTTTTGCTCAACTCTTTTAGTTCAGGCAACTAATGTAGGGAAATGGTAACACAGTTAGCTTCCCCCAAAGGTCTAGTGGTAACCTTTACTTTTTTATGTTGGTGGATATTTCATGTGTATGATTTTTAAAATCTGGAATGCTCTTGATGAACTCATATTCCCAAACCAATTAAAATTGGCATTCCCACAATAAGAGGTCTCTATTAGTAAAATGTTTCTTGTCACAAGAATAATTGATGTTCATTATGCTGACTTAAAGGCTTCTAAAAATCCCCAAGTGGCATCTGAACCTTCAGAAAAATTAAATTAAGTTCAAAAGAGATTCACCTGTCTATTATTTAACGTTTAATCTATCTCTTTATACTATATGATTATACTTTATTAAATTTTATATTTAATTCACTATGATGTTCACTTCTACATCATCCCATATAATGGCAAGAGTACTGAATTGAATTTAGGCTATGTATGATATAGTCTATATGGTAAAGGGGAACTAATGCTTCTTGAAAATCTGTTATATTTGAAACCCAGGTATTTTCTTAAATAAACATTGTAATTTATAACAGTTTTAGATTTACAGAAATGTTATGACTATAGTACCGAAAGTTCCCATATATTTCATATCCAGTTTTTCTTATTATTAACTTCTTACATTAGTATGGGACATTTGTCACAGTAAATGAACCAATAGCTAGAGATTATTTTTTTAAATTCCTTTATTGATTAAAGTATTACATATGTGTCCTTATCAACCCATTACTCCCCCCTCCACTCATGCCCTCACCCCCCTGGTGCCTGTGTCCATTGGTTAGGTTTATATGCATGCATACAAGTCCTTTGGTTGATCTCTCCCCCTAACCCCCACCCTCCCCTACCTTCCCTCTGAGGTTTGACAGTCTGATCAATGCTTCTCTGTCTCTGGATCTGTTTTTGTTCATCAGTTTATGTTGTTCATTATATTCCATAAATGAGTGAGATCATGTGATATTTATCTTTCTCTGACTGGCTTATTTTACTTAGCATAATGCTCTCCAGTTCCATCCATGAAGTTGAAAATGGTAAGAACTCCTTCTTTTTTACCAAAGCGTAGTATTCCTTTGTGTATATGTACCACCACTTTTAATTCACTCATGTGTTGATGAGCACTTAGGCTGTTTCCAAATCTTAGCTATGGTGAATTGTGCTGCTATGAACATAGGGGTGCATATATCCTTTCTTATTGGTGTTTCTAGTTTTTTGGGTTATATTCCTAGAAGTGGGATCACTGTGTTAAATGGGAGTTCCATTTTTAGTTTTTTGAGGGAACTCCATACTGTTCTCCACAGTGCATTCCCACCAGCAGTGCATGAGGGTTCCCTTTTCTCCACATCCTCACCAGCAATTGTCATGTGTTGATTTGTTGGTGATAGCCATTCTGACAGGTGTTAGATGGTACAGCATTGTAGTTTTGATTTGCATCGCTCAGATGATTAGTGACTTTGAACATGTTTTCATATGTCTCTTGGCCTTCCTTACGTCCTCTTTCACAAGGTATCTATTTAGGACTGTTGCCAATTTTGATTAAGTTGTTTATCTTCCTTTTGTTAAGTTGTATGAGTTCCCTGTAAATGTTGGAGATTAAACCCTTATTGGTGATAAGATTGGCAAATATGTTCTCCCATGCAGTGGGCTTTCTTGTTGTTTTGTTGATGGTTTCTTTTGCTGTGCAGAAGCTTTTTATTTTGATGTAGTCCCATTTGTTTATTTTCTCTTTAGTTTCCATTGCCCTAGGAGCAGTATCAGTGAAGAAATTGCTTCGGCATATGTCTGAGATTTTGCTGCCTGTGGATTCCTCTAGTATTTTTATGGTTTCCTGTCTTATGTTTAAGTCCTTTATCCATTTTGAATTTATTTTTGTGGATGGTGTAAGTTGGTGGTCTAGTTTCATCTTTTTGCATTTATCTGTCCAATTTTCCCTGCCGGGAGCCGGTCCATGCTTGCTGTTTCAAGGGACCTGGCATATATGGCATACTGTTCTTAATATGTTTGCTCACCTTCTTGGCACTATGTGTTTTAACCAAGGTCTCTGAGAAAGGTTGTTTCCCCAGGTAGGGATTTTCCCCTGAAGTTAGGGAGGGAATAAAACCTCTTAACTAAGTGCCAGGTGGGTAATTAATCACTTTAACTATGAACAATCTTGCTTAAGCTACATAATCTTTACTCCCTGGAATGGAGATAAGAAACGCCCTAACCTTTGAAATAGAGATTGATAGGATTGGAATCAACTGGTATAAATACAGATGTAAGAAGACAGAACCAAGAGAGACAGAACCTAGGCACAGAACGTACACAGAACGTTCTCTAGAGACAGAAGAACTTCGCTGGAGAGAACATGGCAAAAGATCCTGGACAGAAACTGGCCTCAGAACCTAGAGACAGAACCTAGCGAGAGAACATGGCAAAAGATCCTGGATTGAACCTGACTACAGAAATTGGCAAGAGAACCTGACTAGAACCTGGTGACTGAACCTGGCTGGAGAACCTGGACAGAACCTGGCTGGAGAACCTAGCGAGGGAACGTGGCTACAGAACCTGGCTGGAGAACCTGGAGAACCTAGCAAGAGAACATGGACACAGAACCTGGCTGGAGATCCTAAAGCAGAACCTCTCTGGAGATCCAGACCAGAACTTGGCTGGAGATCCTGGCTGGTGATCCTGGCTAGGCTGCTGATCAACTGAACGCTGTCTCCGTGTCATTCCTTCTTCGCCGACTCCGTCCACACCTTTGGGGACCCCTGGACCTGCTGGGGCAGGACCCCGGCATTTCCCAACACCATTTATTGAAGAGACTATCTTGACTCCATTGTATGTTCAGGACTCCTTTGTCAGATATTAATTGAGCACAGTGGTTTGGGTCAATTTCTGGGTTCTCTATTCTATTCCATTGATCTATATGTCTGTTCTTGTGCCAATACCAGGCAGTTTTGAGAACAGTGGCTTTCTAATACAGCTTGATATCTGGTATTGAGATCCCACCTACATTATTAATAATTAGAATCCATGGTTTACATTAGGGTTTACCTGCTGTACAGTTCTATGGGTTCTGATAAATGTATAATGTCATGCACCCATTCTTACAGTATCATACAAATACTTTCACTGCCCTAAAGATTCCTTGTGCTCCACCCCTTCCTCTTTCCCTAACTCCCTATGAACCCTTGGTAGCCACTGATCATTTTATTGTCTTTACTAGAGGCCCGGTGCACAAATTTGTGCACAGGTGGGGTCCGTCAGCATGGCTTGTGGGGATTGGGCCGAAACCGTCAGTCCAATGCCACCTGCCGATCCTACTCATCATGACCCAGTTTTGCCTGCCGTGGGCTGGTTGGGAGAGGCTCATACTGCCACAGAAGTGCTTGCCAGCCGTAAGCCCTGCATCTGGTGCCCATCCCGAGGGGGGTGGGGATGGGGCCAAGATGCAATCAGCACTCCGGGCAGGTGGTGGGATTCAGGCCCAGTATCCGGATCTGTCCCGCTGTGGAGTAGAGCCAGAGTGACTTATGTGTGTCACCCAAGCTCAGGAGCCACCTGGAGGCTGCTTTATATCATTTCTTCCATGCAGAACATCTAGGGGAGGGGAAGCAGCCACGGTCCCCAAAGCCGACTTCCAGAAGGCCAGCAGCACAGTCGGGATCTTGCTAGAGGCACAGGTCTGTTGGTGCCTGGCCTGCTCCCCAGAGATTGGACCTGAAAGACTACTGAGGGAGGGAGTGACTGCCACCCATCTGGTGGGCTGCCGGGATGGGTCGGTCAACTGAGCAGCACTCCCACAGTGGGAGCACAATGACCACCAGGGGGCAGCTCCTGCATTGACTGTCTGCCTCCTGGTGGTCAGTGCACGTTATAGTGACCTGTTGACCAGTCATTTGGTCATTCAGTTGCTTAGGCTTTTATATATATAGATATTTTTGACTTTTCCAGAGTACCACATGGGGGAAATTGTGCAGTATGTAGCCTTTTCAGAATGGCTTCTTTCACTCAGAAATATGCACCTAAGTTATCTCCATGTCTCTTTGTGGGTTGATAGCTCATTTTTTTTTAACACTGAATAATATTCTACTGTATGTAAGCACTAAAATTTACCCATTGATCTACTGAAAAACAACTTGGGTGCTTACAAGTCTGTGCAATTATGAATAAAGCTGATTTAGATATCTTTTCAATGTCCACAAAATAACTTGATGGATTTTGATTGGGATTGTATTGAATCTATAAAAGAAGGTGTGAGTCTTTCTATCCATGCACACAAAGTATCTTTCTATTTATTTAGATTGTTGATTTTTCCATCAGAGTTTTTTACGTTTCCTCACACATCTTGATTATATTTTGCTAGATTTATACTTAAATATTTCTTTGGGGAGGCCTAAAGTAAATGATGCTGCATTTTATAATTTTAAATTCCAATTATTGGTTGCTGTTATATAGGAAAGTAATGAAAATTATATATTAACCTTGTATCTTACAATCTTATTAGAATCACTTATTAGTTTCAGAAGTTTTTGTTGATTCTTTAGAATTTTCTACATAATCAATCATGTCACCTGAAAAATAAAAGACAGTTACAGGTTTTACTTCCCAATTTGTACTCCTTTTCTCGACTTATTGCACTAGAACTTCAAGTATGATGTTGAATAGAAGTGGTGAGATAGTACACCTTTGCCTTTTTCCTGGTCCCTGGTGGAAGGGCAAGCTCCAAGTTTCTTATAACGAACTTTGATATTAGTGAGAGGACATTTATAGAGGTTCTTTACTAAGTTGAGGAAGCTTCCCTGTCTGGTTTGCTGAGTTTTAAGTCACAAATGGGTATTAAAGTTTATCACATGCTTTTTTGTCACATGTTAATATGATCAGATGATTTTTCTTCTGTAGCCTATTGATTTAATGAACTATGTTAATTGGCTTTCCAATATTGCACCAGCATTGTATATAGGCTGTGGTGCAGAAATAATTTTATATTTGGTTGGATTTGAATTGCTAATATTTTGTTGAGGATGTTTGCATCTATGCTCATGAGAAGTACTAGTCACAAAATTTTTTAAAATGTCTTGCATGGCAGATCTGCTGCTAATAAATTCCCTCAGTTTTTGTTTGAGAAACTCTATTTAACTTTTGAAAGATAATTTCACTGGTTATAGAATTCTATTTTGGGTATGGTTTCTTTTTCTTTCAATACTTTAACTATTTCACTCTACTCTATTTGCTCATATGGTTTCTGATAAGAAGTCTACTGTGATTTTTATCTTTGTTCCTTTGTAGGTAAGATTTTTCTCCCATCTGATTCATTTCTAATTTTTCTATTTTCTTTAGTTTCCTGCAGTTTGAATAATATACATCTAGGTGTGTGTGTGTGTATGTGTGTGTGTGTGTGTGTGTGTGTGTGTGTGTGTGTGTGTTGCTATTTGTCTTGCTTGGTGTCCTCTGAACTTCCTGAATCTGTAGTTTGGTGTCTATCATTCATTTTCTAAAGTTCTCATCCATTAGTACTTCAAATATTTGATCTTCCCTTTGGGAACCTAATGGGGTTCATGGAGGCACAGCCCATGAAAGTATGGGGACCATTGTAAGGCTGCAGCCACCAGAAGATTCTCACTCTCAGACCAGTCCATACTAAACCTCCAGCAATTCATCGAAAGTACCATTTCAGTATTTCTATGCATTTATAGCCCCACTGGATTCTGCTCCAGATAGGCCAATCTCATGTGTCTCTCAGGAACCCGTGTCTCTAGATTTTGGGATGAAGGTTTGTTAGCAACCTCAATTATCCAATGGGTTCAAGAAAAGTAATTGATGTTTAGTTTGCCCAACTTTTTCTTGTTGCAAGAAAAAGAACTTGCAAGTTCTTTACATCAGAATTAAAACTGAACAACAGCATTTTTTAAATATACTTTTTCATTTAAGCTTTACATTAGTACTAAAATATTGGGAAGTACTTTGACAGACACCATCCAATTAGTTACAGAGAAAAGTAGCCAGGGTTTAAATTGAGGCCATTGGAATCCAAAGTCTTCTGTCATCTCATTACCATGTGCTGCTTTTGCATATTTCATGCACTGCTCCTTGTGATTACCAATGGTGGATCATGAAACATTGGTATGAATTCAGAAGGCAGTGGCTTAACTGGGAACCTGAGACCTGCAATTATTTTTGAGCTGAAAATAATTTGATCTAGTAAATACTATTCAAGGAAAGGTCAAATCATTTCCCCACTGTACTTAGTGATGGATATTACAGTTCAATGGCTTTCAGATGGGGAATTTGTAATGTGGTCATCGACCTTGTGCATCAGCACCTACACTATAAAGGAGTGAATTTACTCTATAACTGAAAACTCACAAACATTGCAATAGGTCAACACCATATATTGCACATGTATTCAAAGGCCAACAAAAGCAAATGATATTGTATTTCAGGCCTAGAGAAGGAGGGCAAAATAGCAATCAAAATGAAATACTGATTTTCCAGGCAATATTTTGAAACATTCCATTAGTCCCCATAAGCACAAAACGTACACTATTATAATTTATAATCACCAATTTTAGGGATCTTATTATTATAAGTCTCATAATACAAGGAAAATACATATTATCATCCACACTTTGCAAATAAGGAAAGTAGAGAGGTTGAGTAATTTGACTGAGTCATAGACTTTAAGTGTCTGAGTCCCAAGAATTGACCTCGGGTCCATTATTAACAGAGTCAATTTTCCTTCAACAAAACCAAGCTACAGAAAATTTGATTTGCATTTGTTTTATTTGGTAGAACTGCACATGTGGAGTTTAGGGGAGAGGGAAGGAGGTGGCTAACACTGATAAAGCGATGACCTATATGCCTTATAACTCTTTTCACTGGTACTCTTCAGCTAGATTTTCTCTGAGGATGTTGTGTGGGCACTGAAAAAAGTCAGCTTCTAGCTTTGGTAAAAATAAATGCATAGATACCCTGCAGCAAAGACCACCCACTGTTATTCAGGAGTACTCTGAGAGCATATTTTGTTATTTGTCAGAATGAATATTCTATTTCCTCATGCATATGTGGTCTTGGAAAAAAAAAGTGTTTTTTAGTCAGTTTGGGAAATTCTTTTTATTTACATGATAAACTGGGATCTCTTTTGTATACCCCTTTGCATGATCAGTGCTGAGTCAATGCTGATTTCTAATGTCTGATTGCATACATTTTGGTTTATATTAAAAAGTTGTCCCATACAAATCAATAGAATTGGTCATGTAGGCCAATGGTAAAAACAGTTTTACTAGTCCTATTGTAATATGTATAATTCCATGACTTTAAATATAATTATTGTTATTTTGTAATAATAATAATTGTAATTATGTAATTTCCATTAAGTCATGAGAATTCTAATCCCTAGTATATACTTGCAAAGGAGATCCAAGGCAGGAAGATATAACTGTCTGCGCAATTTCATGTTTAGTGTCATTGAGAAGTTACCTGCCTAAAAGTATCCTTTACTAGCCTGTTTAAGTATGAGTTTTCTAACATTAAAAGTCAACCCTTTGATCCATCAAGAATTTACTATCAGAATATTTAATAATTATTTTTTATTTAGTGAGAGCCGACTCTATTAAAGTATTTTAATTAGTGCAAAGGAGTGGGGATTATAAAGACATAGAGATAAGACATGGAAATAAATACATTATTAGGCATCATGTGATTAAACCATTTAGACGTTTCTCTGAGAAATATTACTTTAAGTTTAGGAGTCACTGACAACATAATTTATAAATTCAATTTGCCTCTAAAAAGACTGCCTTGTGATCATTAGAAAAAGATACGAAGATATCTGTCATGATACTGATATGACCTAAGGGCTATTTATCCATAAGAAAAGGAGCAAAGAATTCTATTTGAGAAGACTAGGCTCAAATGGTCTCTGCAGAAAGTGGGATTTCAGCTGAGCTTTGCGAGAAGACAATGGAGAACAGTCAAAGCTGTGTTTAAATGGAGTCAGAACGCATGGGCCTCAGTTCAATCCTCCCACACTTGGACAGGTCACTTAGCTGCTCTGAGGCTTAATTTTCGTATTTATACAGAGGGGGAGTTACGGTAAGCTGGTACTAAAAATAGGTACATAGTTGCCACCACTGCCCCTTATGTTTTCGTGACAGATACCACTAATCAAGCATGCCACTCTTTACAGATAAGCCTAGAGAAAGCCTCCAAAGCCTTTCAGAAATAGCAGGCGGAGAGAAATCATCTTATGGAATTGACAAAAAAATTGCGAGAGATGAAAAGTAAATTTAGCAAAGCTGTGGGATACAAATACAAAATCAGTTGTATTTATATGTTCTAACAATTAAATATTACAGTGTAAAATTAAAAATGCAATAGGTTACCTCAGCATAACCCTATAAACTCTACATCCTAGTCCATGCTCAGTACAATCAGTCTTTAATTTTAACCATTCTAGCAGATGCATATCAATTCTTATTTTATTTACCTAATAATGAAGTATGTTTACTACTTTTTATGTGCTCATAATATTTTTTATGTTCAGGCCTTTTAGTGTATTTTCATGGGTTTTTGT
The DNA here is from genome assembly GCF_014108235.1 of Myotis myotis. Lineage (NCBI taxonomy): Eukaryota > Metazoa > Chordata > Mammalia > Chiroptera > Vespertilionidae > Myotis > Myotis myotis. Next base: position 56,421,036 of record NW_023416314.1, read on the forward strand.
ATTATTGGGTTTGAGAATTCTTTTGTATATTTTTGATAGAAGCCTTTTCTCAGATGTATGACTTCCAAGTGCTTTCTCCCAAAACGTGGCTGTACTCTCATTTTCTTAACACTGATTTTAGAAGATAAAAAGTTATTAATTTTGGAGTGAGTCAAATTTAGCAAATTTCTTTATACGTCACATTTGGTGTTATATCTAAGAAAAAAATGTTTAAGTCACTATCACAAAGATTTTCTCCTATGTGTTCTTCTAGAAGTATTAGTTTTAGGTTCTTTATAAGTCTTTTGTTAATTTTTGCATGTGGTGTGAGGTATGGAATGTCATATTTTCCAGTAGAGTTTGTTAAAAATATTATAGTATTTCCCACAGAATGACTTTTGCAACTTTACCAAAACCCAATCGACCTATATGTGTTTTCTGAACTTCATTGTATTTCACTGAAGTCCATTCTATTTGTTCTTCTCTTTCAAAGTAGTCTATTTTATATCCTTTGCATTTCCATTTGAATTTTATAATCAGCTCATCAATTTCTGCAAAAGCACCTACTCAGGTTTTTATCAAGATTGCATTGAATCTATAAATCAATTATGGCAAATTCGGCATCTTAACAATATTGAGTCTATCTATCTATGAACAAAGTATATCTATTATAGTACTTGAGTAATTTAATTTCTCTCCAAAATTTTGCAGTTTTCAGTATACATGTTATGCACATCTTTTGTTAGATTTATCCTAAGTCTTTCACATTTTTGGTGCTATTATAAATTATTAGCATCATATATATAAATATATATTATATATAAATTATATATATTATATATAATTTATATATATAATATATATAATATTATATATTATATATATGAATTATATATTATATATTATATATTATTTTATATATTATATATATTATATATATAAATTACAACATATATATATAAATTTATATATATTAATATATATATAATTTAAAATATATAAATATATTTTATATGACACTTAAATTTCATTTTCCAAATGTTCTTTGTTAGTATCTATACTAATAAATGGGTAATGTGCTAATTAGACTGGACATCTTCTGGAAATCCTTCCAGATGTCTTTCCAGACAAAGCTATGGTGACAGGAGCTGAGGCAGAGGCAGTTAGGGACAATCAGGCCAGCAGGGGAGGGCAGTTGGGAGTGATCAGGCCAGCAGGGGAGGGCAGTTGGGGGCAATTGGGCTGGCAGGCAGGTGAGCGGTTAGGAGCCAGCAGTCCCGGATTGCAAAAGGGATGTCCAACTGCTGGTTTAGGCCCAATCCTGGCAGTCAGACATCCCCTAAGGGGTCCTGGATTGGAGAGGGTGCAGGCCAAGCTGAGGGACCCCCCACTCTGTGCATGAATTTCATGCACCAGGCCTCTAGTATCATTATATCATCACATATCATTATATATGTAATCATTATATAAAATCATTATATATATTTACTTTTTGTTTGTTTTTGTAGATTAAGTCAATTTCCTCTGTAAATGATCATATCATTTGCAAATAAAGACAGTTTTACTCCTTCTTTCCTAATCAAGTGTCTGGTTTTTTTTTTTCTTACCTGACTATGCTGACTAGAACCTCCAGTACATGCTAACTAGAAGTGCTAAGAGTGAACTCCTCTTGTTCCCTATTTATATAAGTTGGTCAAGGGTCTCCTCACTTGCATTGTTCATAGGCCAGCGTGGCTCAGTGATTGAGCATCAACCCATGAATGAAGAGGTCACCAGATAAATTCCCAGTCAGGGCACATGCCCGGGTTGCTGGCTCTATCTTCAGTGTGGGGCATGCAGGAGGCAGCCGATCATTGATTCTCTCTCTCATCATTGATGTTCTCTCTCTCTCTCTCTCTCTCTCTCTCTCTCTCTCTCTCTCTCTCTCTCTCTCCCTCTCTCTCTCCCTCCCTCCCTTCCTCCCTCCCTCCCTCTCTCCCCCTTCCACTCTGAAATCAATAACAGAAATATATTAAAAGTAAATTTTAAAAATTATGCCATGTTCCTTTTCACATCATGTCTTGGCTCACTCAATACAATGGGCTCTCCCTGTACTGCCACCTGTAAAGTATCTACAGGCATTGAGCTAAGGAAATAATAGAGTTTCCCTCATTTGTTTCGTATACATCAGGGGTCACTGTCCTTTTTCATCTAATGTCCAGTAACTTGGGAGCAATTTTTTTCATATATATTGTGTCCAGTTTTTAAGTAGTTTTAAGTAGGAGGATAAGTTTAGTCCCTGTTACTTGGCCAGTAGTGGAAGTTTATTACATTATTAATTACTGCTGTATTAAATGACTGCCTAAAACAAAGGGTCTTATTAAGAGAAAGTCAAGCCTTGACTAAATTAAAGGAAGAGGAGAATATTCCAGACAGAGGGAAGGCCCCAGAGTGCGAATGACCTTCTGCATTTAGAGAATACCCAAAAGCTAGTGTTGCCGAAACAGAATGAATGAAGGGAGAGAGTAGTTGTGAATAATTTTTTAAAGAGGCAAGAAAGAGCTAGATGATATAGGATGCTAAGAATTTTAAATCATTTTCTAATCACTCTGCCATATTATGGTTCTGATCAGGGGAATGATCTGACTGCATATCCATTTTTAAAAGAGCACCTTAAGCATTGTTGGGGAAATTGACTCTAGGAAACAGGAGTAGAAATATGGATGCGATTTAGGAATTGTAATGATCCAATTAAGAAATATGGTAGATTTTATTAGTGTTAGCAGTGGAAAGTGATGAGTTGTGTTCAGATTTACAACATATTTTAATGATAAAAACTACAAGAATATTTTAAGAACTGCAAACCAAGTATAAGGAAAATAGATAAAGCAAAGCAACTCTTGGGTTTGGGGCTGGAGCAACAGTATCATTTATTCTAATAAAGTTGAAGGGAGAAAACACTTTAAAAGGTGGATCAAATGAAGAATTTAATTTTGGGCATGCTCAGTTTGAAATGACTGACATCCAGGTGGAAATTCAAGTAGCCTCTTAGAATCTAAGGATAATCTTCTGCAAATTAATGTTCTATAGTAGCAGCGAAAACGCTTTTCATTCAACAAGCTGTTTCTGATTTCCTCTTTCCTCCACTATTAACCATGTCTCCTCAGAAGCACACACTGAGAATGTCTCCAGGTCACACTGTAATCCTCCACCATATTTCTTTACATTGTTCATTGTGTAGTACTCAGACCTTTTACTCTGTTGGAAAAATCCCATATTGTTCATATCACCTCCTTGAAAAAAGAAATTTTGGGGAAGTACTCCATAGTCAGCATCATTCTTTTCAGATAATAAAATTGTATAACCACTTCCACCAAAGCCCCAAGGTCTGAAATGAGACTCATAAGAAAGAAATCTTGATTTCCTTAAGGAAATCTATTGGAACCTGAAAACCAATCAGCATCTCCTTAGTGTCATGTACATGGATTTCACCACATTATTTGGCCCTTATTCCTATGTAACTCTGAAACTGTGTAAAGTTTCTATTCATCGCAATAAAATTGAGCAATTCAAGGGTAGATTTCTGCCTTATTACCTTTTCCTGCTGTGCTAGATACTTGAAAAATTGCAAGTAAGAGTGTAGTAATTAGGAAATACAAGAGAAGATTCCACAGTACAATATGAGAGAAGACTTTGTTACTGCCCTGGGCTAATGACAGATTTAATAGTCAAATATTAATAACAGCAATAATAATCATTACATTCTGCACTGTGGAACTGTTTGCATTTCTAATACATTCACATCAATCATCACATTCTATCATTCTAAAACAGATGGTCTCATTCACTGGATATTTTCACCTTAAATTCCCTTAATAAAGTTCTCTTAAATTTTATTTAGGATAAAAATGTCCTAAAATAGCAATGACCACTGCATATCGCTTGATGCATTTAAAGTGAGAATAAAGGAAATGTTCACCTCAAAGTAGTGCAACGTGACAAATCTGAGGCCGACTTCAGATCAGAGATGATAATTTCAGGCTAGGTCTAAGTAAATTGTTAAAGAGTTAAAAAATACTTGTCATAAGTCGAATTAGTTTGATATAATTTGGTGATGTGAGGTGGGCATCCAGATGGCTCATGAAAATACTTTTCTATATTTATGTGGCCAGCATTACACAGCATCGAGTTAGTTTATTAGATGAAATGTCAGCCTTCCAAACTTGAACATTTTCCCCAGATTATATTTTTTCCACATCTGTACCTATTCATCATTATCATTTTTAGTCTCACAGTTCAGTTGATGCTTGAATAGAGAGTATGGGTGGCTTTGGTTCTTTATCCCATTGTGAATTTGTGGTGGGTGGGGTTGGGAGACAAATTATTCAATTTATCAACCTGTTGGGATCAAAGGAGCTCATGTCTCTATTAGACTGATTAAAGAACCTTCTTATTGTTCTACAGTTGAACTAAGCATACTTCATTTCCTCTAGATGAGTAGTACTTACACACACACACACACACACACACACACACACACACACACACACACACACATACACACACACACAGAAATGATAAGGTCAAATAGAAGGATTTTTTAATGCTGCTTCTTGTTCCCCACAAATGCATAGTTTAAAATTGTTCACCTCAAAGAAAGTAAAGCATTAACAGTTTCTCATACTCTAGGATACCAAAAGGGCCTTATGTGATGCTGTTAACAAAGGTACATTATTCAGGAAGCCAATGCCTATGGACCAGGTGGATTTATGTGTTTTACCCACCTGGACTTTACTAACTTTTGAAAGATGCCACAAGATTATCGTGTTTCTAACCATGATTTTTGGTGGCCATACTCTATGTACTCTGATTTCCTACTTTATCTGCCTTTGGGTCTAGACTAGACTTAGTCCTTCTTAATTCTGCTCCATCCTGCTCTGAGTATAAATTGTGCTATTCCAGTAGAGAAAAAAAACTGAAATATGGCATTTGATGGATTTTTTTATTAACTCCCAACACTCATTATACCCCTGTCAGTAGTTGGCCTATGCAGGAGGATGTTCATATGATATATTTCTGACCAATGAAGCTTCATAAATAACTCTCACTGAAATGGGAATTAATTTGGGAAAAGTCTCCCTCATTCCCAGAGCTACAGAAAGAGGCTGTCGCACTCTTCACCTGGATGTGGCCCTCATTGAATGCAACTCTACCAGTGCTGTAGCCATTGAGGAAGAAACCTTCCAAAGATGGAAGAATAAAAACATAGAAAAATATAGGGTTTTAATGATCCTATTGATCCACTGATAATTTTGGAGCTCACACTATCTCTGGTATTTCAATTATATGAGGTTATACATTTCTTTATTGTTTTCCTATATTTTGAAAGAGGATTTTTCTTGGTGAGGATAGAAGAATCCTAATTAATACAAAATATTAAGATTTTCAATTAGAGGCCCTGGCTACCAGGGATCCTTTTATGATGAAGTCCAGGGTTTCTAACATATGCTTTAATAGGAAAGCATTAGTGGGAACAGTAGGTTTCTGTTTTCCCCATGTATGAAATGTTAGAATTTCTAAAATTAATTCCTTATTTGACTGGGCTCCTGTGATATCTATAGTTATATTCTTCTGAAAGTGAAAGTCTGAATATTTCTATTTGAATGAAGGAAGTGCTAATCAAATGGAACCTTTATCACACATGCCTGATCCTACTTATCTGGTGTGAATACCAGTCAGAAGAAATAAAGTCATGACATTTTATTATTAAATGGTCTCTAAAAGTTGTTGAATAAACTGAAGAATGGCTTTGCAAAAGCGAATTTAGATCAATACCTTGGTGTCTAACACTTTCCTGATGCAGTCTCTCTTGTATATGTCTGTGCTTGTTAGACCTCAAGGGAATGCTGCTGAAAACCTACTTACCAAAATAGAAATTAGGACATTCCAATCATCCTAGGGATAGAAATGCAAAAAAGGCAATAGTTGGAGGTTGGAAGATTTGGTAGCCTATTTTGTTATTTTAGTGTTTAACTAACAGATTAGTTGGATATTTTCTTTTTAATGGATAAGATTATTGATAAAAATATAATCATGCCTTCTTATAGAATAGTTTATTACATTGATTAATAGAGATTTTAATATCCTCTATACAATGTGACTCCTCTATTAATTAGTGCTATTATATGCTACACCATAAGCTATATATCTTGAGATGTATATGGTACATGGTGAGGTGGTATATCATATATCACATATGGTACATTGTTAGAATGAGAATTCTAAGTTCTCATTATTTTCTTTGTGATATGGGGTAAGCCAGCTTCTGTAAATCTCATTTCTCTTATCTCTAAAGAAATGACAATATTGGACCCATTTACTTATTGTAGCTGTTACAAGGGTCCTGAATAGTACTGTAAGAATATAAACACTCTGTCAGTTATGTGCATAAGAAAGGAGTTGTATCTCTAGCACAGTGCCTATTTTACTGAGACACAAGAAGTTTATTGTTTAATACATAAACTGAATAAGCTATTTTATAAAATAGAGCAATGTACATGAAATAAGCAAAATACAGTAATCAAGTGACCCAGAGGAGGGGGTGACCAACTCAGTCTGAGGGAATGAAGGATAATCCATCAAGGATTTAATATCTGAGAGGACCTAGTACCTGGGCTGGATTTGGAAGACTCCTTTCACAGAGTTAACATTTCCCTCATTGAAAATAAAGGATGCCACATGAGGAGAGCATGTTATGTGCACAGAACCACAAGAAAGTAGGGGTAGCTAAAATCTAACAGTCCTGGGGTTGGGACTGGGATAGAATTTGAGGGTCAGGTTTAGTGTTGATTCTGATAAAGTGTGAATCTAATGAGGCCAACCCAGAGGGCTCATGGGTGTGCTGATGAGGTACTTGGACATATGCTGTAGGCCGGGCTCATTATTGAAATGATCCTGAGAGTTTGGAAACTATTAGAATATTTGCTGTGGGATGAAGCAGGTGGCAAGACTCAGAGATACATCTATGCAACTGAGATATCCTCAGATTACAAAACCACTGATCTGCTGGAAATGAAGCCACTAAAAGATTTTGAACAAGAAAATAACATGGTCAGATTTGTATTTTTAAAAAACTCAAGCAGCTGTGTTGGGCAAGGAAGGAGGGAAGTCCAACCTAGGAGAGAGAATTCAGGGCATAGCAAAAACCTGGGTGCTAGACAAGAAAACTGAAAGTAGCCAAAAATCTGGCAGGCAGGGCTGAGAGGCTGAGGAAGGGGAGAGCAGTGGGAGATGAGGTTAGTGGCGCAACAGTATGTAAGGCAATGGAGGCCTGGTGGCCAAGAATAAGATTGTAACTTCCCTAGAAAGAGACAGAGAGCACTGGAGGAATTTAAGCAAGACGGTGGCATGATCCATTGCTTGGAAATTGATTTTGACCTAATTGTGGGGAGTTTTATCAATGAGTGGCACTTTAGCAAAGGGTTCTTGGCTCAAGGGGAATGTTTCCTTAGTAGAGGGGCCCTTGGGCAGAGAGCTGGAGTAGCTGGTGCCTGACATCTTCATCAGAACTCTAGTTTCTAGAGCATGTTAATCAATTCAGATTAATAAAGACAAGGAAAGGTCTGATTTATAGGAAAACATTAAAGAAATTCGAAGGCAAATACCCTAGTGTAAGTAAAAGAAAGGAAGCTCTGGAAGGAAAAAAATCAGGCAGTTTTTCACTCACAGAAAATAAGTAATGCCCTGGGATTACTGAATGTCATCAAACACAGAAAACTCTGCTTTATGTGTCTAGTAGAGGCCCGTTGCATGAAGAGATTTGTGCAATAGGCCTTCCCTTCCCCTGGCTGCTGGCACCAGTTTTCCTCCGGCACCCGGGACCCAGACCTTTGCTCTGGCTGGAGCCTTCATCTTCGCTCTGCCACTTCGCCCCTATATATGCAAATTAACTGCCATCTTTGTTGGGTTAATTTGCATACTCTTCTGATTGGTTGGTGAGCGTAGTGGAGGGACAGTTAATTTACATGTTTGTCAATTATTAGGTAAGATAATTGGTTGCAGTAACAATAAATTTTGGATTTCTTATAAAAGTTGCAGCTTTTTGTTTTATTCTGTTTCATCCTCACCCAATAATATGTTTTTATTGAACGAGAGAGAGAAAGAGAGAAAGAAAGAGAGAGAGAGACGTGGATATGAGAGAGAAAAATCAATCAGTAGCCTCCTGTATGCACCCTGACCTGGGATCAAACCTACAACTTAGGTAATTGCCCTGAACCCATAACCTTTTGGTGCACAGGACTATTTTCCAGCTAACTGAGCCACCCAGATGGGGCTAAAAGTCCCAGTTTTAAGTATCCAACATTATGGCCACATGCCTATCTCTGAGTCCTTGTTTTGGGGGATATGTAGTTAATCCCTACTCTGTTCTCAGTTTCATTTGACCTTGTATAAATCATTTACATCCTGAGTTTATTAGAGTGAACAGAATTGGATTTTTAATTAGACAGGTCTGTATTTTTGTCCCAAATTCTTGCACTTGACATTTCAACATGTTTCTTAAACTCTTGGAACCCTAAGTTCCAGTTCTAACATCTATTTATAAAGTCATTATGAGGTTCAAAGAAGCTAAGTTACATAATATACCAGAATAGTTCCAAACACATAATATGTCCTGTGTAAAAGCAAGTTGCCTTTTTCCAACTGCCTTTCCTCATGGTGAAGATGGGAGAGATAAGGGAGAAGACCAGAAGTGGCCAGCATGCAGCCCCTGAACTGGAATTTTCATTTCCTGCCTTCATAGCAAACATCCTAACTGGTCGTAGCCTTCGTTTTGAAACAAGGAACCTCCTGGAACCTATGAATATATCACCTTATATGACAAAATGTATTTTTCAGCTGTGATTAAGAATATGGAAATGAGAAAATTATTTTAGATTATTTGATATAATTATCCTGGATTATCTGTGAGGCCCTGCTCAGACCTCTATTTAGCCTGTAATGCCCATTATTGGACTACTGATTACTAGATCTGTAAAATAATAAGTTTGTGTTGTTGTAAACCACCATGTTTATGGTAATTTGTTGCAGCAGCAATAGGAAACTAATACAGTCCTTGAGAGAAGGGTTTGAATAGACAATAAAGAGAGACAATTTGGGTGTGTGATAGGTAATGAACAGAGACCTAAATGTGAGAACAAGCAAAGTAACCTTATTCACAGTGGGGAAGTATGGATCCTGACCCATTTGAAGAGGTGGGAAAGGCTGATGACAAGAAGGAACACTACTCAGCCATAAGAAAAAATGAAATACTACCATTTGTGACAACATGGATGGACCTTGAAAATATCATGCTAAACGAAATAAGTTGGACAGAAAAAGTTAAAAACCATATGATTTCACTCATATGTGAGATATAAAACTGAAAGCAACGAATGAACAAACAAGAAAAAAACAACTCATAGACATAGAAAACAGTATGGTGGTTACCAAAAGGAAGGAAAGGTAGGTAGGAGGGTACAAACAGGTAAGGGGGTCAATATATGGTAACAGAAGATGATTTGACTTTGGTCACACAATGCAATATACACATGATGCATCAAATAATTGTACACTGAACCTATATAATCTTATTAACCATTGTCATCCAAATACATTTAATTAAAAAATAAAAATAATAAAAAATTAAAAGCAAATTGCAGGAGAGAAAAAGAAGGAACACAGCACAAGAGTTAAGCCCTTGGACTGGTCTGACAGCCTGAGTTTCAATCCTATCCCAATAATAACAGCTCCCTGGCCTAGTAACTCAGCTGGTAAGAGCATTGTTCTGATAAACCAAGGTTGCAGGTTTGATCCCCAGTCAGGGCACATACAAGAATCAATCAATGAATACATAAATAAATGGAACAACAAATCCACGTTTCTCTCTCTCTTTTTCTCCCTTTCTCTTTAAAATCAATTAATAAATAAAATAAAAATAACAATATTATTTACAGAAGTTCCAGGAATAATATTGTTTCATTATAACACTGATGAGATGGGTAGAAACTTAACTCTTATTTACACCAATTGGTTTATGGTAAAATTGATTTTATTATTAGTTATTTCACTTAAGGTCATAGAACCTATTGATGATGTTCTATGTAAAGACTTACTGTATTTCATGAGGTTAAATGAGAGAGGAGATGTACATTGCCTAGTACTGAGTAAGTCCTTCATAATGGAAGCTGTATTTTTATGAATGGAAGACAAAGTTTGAACTGCCAGTTTACTAGATTATACAAAGCTCTAAATACCAGAATGAGATTAGGAACCTACTACTTCCTAGACATTGAATGACCATTGGAAGAACTTGAACAGAAAGGAACTTCAAAACATGAAAATACTCCTGTGGCGGATTAATATGGGAAACACAAAGGATAGGAAAGTCATCCCCTTAAGGCCATGTTCGGCAAACTGCAGCTCATGAGCCACATGCGGCTCTTTGGCCCCTTGAGTGTGGCTCTTACTAAGCCTTAGGAGTACCCTAATTAAGTTAATAACAATGTACCTACCTATGTAGTTTAAGTTTAAAAAAGAAATTTCAATCGTTGTACTGTTGATATTTGGCTCTGTTGACTAATGAGTTTGCCGACCACTGCTTAAGGGAAAGTTTGAGAGATAGAGGCTGATCTTCACATTCAATAGAAAACATTAGGCACATTTTGCCCAAGCATCCTGGTTGACTCTAATGGCTTAATACAAGGACACCATGTTGTCATGGAAACATCACTAGCCAGGGAATGAGGAGTTTGAGGTTTCTAAAGCTGTTGGTTACTCCTTTGAGCAAGCCCCTAATATATGTGGGTTTGGGTCCCCACTATTGAACTCAACCCTCATGGCTCAGCATTTGCCGAGGCTGTGCTATTTCCAAGTCATATTTCCCCTTGGACTTATCTTCTCTGTGAACCTGAGGTCAAATGATTAATCTTCAGAAAACTACAAGGATGAAACAGCTCTCCTGAAAGGCAAATTAATTCTAATAGCTATGAATTTCAATGACTATTTAAGCCCTGCACTTACCAAATAATTAGGTCTTTTACAAATATGTGAAGACTAGCTAAAGGACATTAATAAGGAATAAATCAACATGGAAATGTTGTGTTTTGTGTGCAATACATGGTCCTGTCTGTGCTAAGCCTCCTGTGCAGCATCTTTTGGTCAGGGCCCTTTACCAAAAATAAGCCAGGGAAAGGGAACAACTTTTTCCCCACACTCTGCTGTCCAACTAGATTTTCATATCCTACTCATGAAAATGGTACACTTATTAATAAAATTATTTTCAAAAGGAAAAAAATCTCCAATAAAATTGCCTAAATAACATGAAAATCAGCAAAAGATAAAAGACTTAGAATAGTATTAGGTAAAAATATTTTCAATAATAAGTGGAAACAGAATGCTTCCTGCCTTTAGCCAGTAAACCAGAGCCTTATCTACACTTCAGTACAGAGTGAGATGCTGGAGACACTTTGAAGAAAAGTACTGTCATCAATAGTCAAGAGTCAACAGTCAGAAACATATGATGCTAAGGGAAGCTATTAAACCTCCCTTATTTTTAAAAAAGTAAATAGATAATACAGCAATGGACAATAAAGACTGGAGACATTCACAGGTGTTATCTGCAGTGTTCAAGTATCACTGCATACTCCAACATTTTGAGACCACCTTGTTTTAGTGTCTAAATAAAAGAATGCCAGACCCCAATCTCACATAATGTGAGAAGCTCGGTGCCTTGCCAGGAGTTGGAGAATTCCTGAAGTAGGGGAGGGTGGAGTTTGTACACTGCCACAAGGATTGTTCTAGCCTCCAGCTCACTTCTTGATTTCTCTCAGACTGACCCTTTCACTCTGCCATAATCAGAGCTGCCCCAACATTCTCTCTTGTCTGCTTTGCTCTGAAACCCAAGCACTGCGTTTTTTCAATATTAGCTACATAAGTTGTCAAAATAGAGTTTAATGGAATACTGAAGGGAAACAAAGCAGAATTACAGAAACAGGAAACATCTTAAAACTGAACATCAAATTAGCGTGTACCTGTTATCACTCTCTGTAGCCATCACTTCTCACCATGTGGCTGAAACCCTCTAATACATGATTCATGTTTTCTTTGTTCATAGACGGGAAACTTAAAATTCCTAGTGCTTCATTAGATAAGGCCATTTAACTCCTCTAAACAAAAGTTCAGAAGCTGCCATTACCTCATAAATATGCCCAAGTAATGACTTCCCTCAAACACAAGTGCCATCTAACCTGAGGCTCCGTCCTTAGCACAAAACAACCAACAACATGGAGTTTGGTATTTAGGTAATGGTTTTAGATTTATATACTTAGGTAAGATTCTCCAGAGAAACAGAGCCAATGGGATGGATAGACAGGTAGAATGAATGAGAAATTGGCTCATGCAACCATGGAGGCTGAGAAGTCCCATTATCTGCCATCTACAAGCTGGTGGTGTAAGTCGGTGTAAATTGGTCTGAGTCTGAAAGTCTGAGACCCAGGGGACCCTATGATATAAATTCTAGTAGAATGGCAGGAGAAGAAGAGATATCCTATGCAATCAGTGAGATAGGTAGGAAAAAAGGAATAAATACCCCTTCCTCCACCTTTTGTTCTATTCAGACCCTTAAAGGATTACAAGATGCCCAACCACATTGGGGAGGGCAATTTACAGAATCCATCAATTAAAATGCTATTCCTATCTAGAAACACCCTCACAAATACATTCAGAAACAATGTTGAATCAAAGATAATGTTTTAAACAATGGTACCATGGCCACTCAGCTTGATGCAGAAAATTAACCATCACAATACCAATTATATTTCCAAACCCAGACCATCCTTAAAGGTTGAGCTTAACATCACATTTGTCATTACTCAAGTGTGTAGATAATATCCCTACCTTGGCCACCTTTCAGGATTCCATGAAGCTCTGTCTCATAAATGCAGATGGTGGGTACCCTCAATCTGCTTTCCAATGCTGCTATTGTGCATCTGATTATGGAGTCAGAAACACCTGTATTTAAATTTCAATCTTCAATGGTTTGTTCATTTTTGCCTTTGGTAGAGTATGTTCCTCTCTGTGCCTCATTTTGCTCATCTGTAAATAGGAGTTAAGACGGCATCTCAAGAGTTGTTGGGAGGATAAAATAAAAGGATATCCATGAACTCCTTAGCCCAGTGCCTGAACATAGAAAGAGCTCCATCAACAGTTATGTAGCACTGTTTCCTAACATTTGTATAAGACCCCGCAGTTTAAAAACATTCTTATGGGCTTATTAACACAAAACATTCCTGAGAAACAGAACACATTTTTATGAATATTTTACAAATAAGGAAACAAGGTCTTAGAGAAAATGAGCAACTTTGCCTGGGCTCTAGCAAAATTAAAAGCCAAGCTGAATGCCAGCCTCATTTGTTTTTGACCCTGAATTTACTTATAGATAAGTTACATTCACCTGAGCAGGACCCTTGTTCTTTAAGGAATCCTTCTTACAGAAACATTCTAGAAATAGAAAGTGTGGGCTGCACAGCCCCCACTGCCACTGTTCAGGAGACTAAAATTGGGGTGGGAGGAAGAAAGAAAGGTTTCATCTCTGGTTGCAAATTCCCCAAGGGAGAAAATAATTGAAGAACTGTTTATGATAGAAAACTATAATTAGGAGTAATGGGATGAAATTAAGGAAAGGGAAATAACAAGTTTATAATAAGGTTCCAGTATGAGGTATTCAAATTTAATTGTGTTTTTTAAGTAATGTCAGACTCCCAGATGCTATAGTGATGAAGACTGTATACAAATGGGTGCATAAATAAATGGCTTTATAACCCACACAATCAAACTGGTGTGCCTTATAAACCAAGATGCCATTTTGCAACTGCACATTTAGAATTGGCAAAGCAATATGCAAAAAATTTTTTTAAATCTCCTGTTGGGTTTAGAATGTGATTGTTTCCGATATCTCATAACTAAGAGGAATGGAAAAATCCTTTCTTCTCAACCAAAGCAACAACAAAAAATGCTCAGCCTCTTCAGCTTATTAGATTTGCATACGTTGTAATCCATTTTTGAGTTGAAGCATCACACACTAGGAGGTTAATTTATCCAATAGAATGTCGCAATCAACCATTTCAAATGCATTGCTCAGATCCTGGGAGACCTGAGGAGTGAAGGGGAGAAGATATTCATACTAATGTTTAAGTCTCTCATGCTGCCACAGAGGCACAGCTAACAATGTCTTTCAAAACCAGTGCTGCAAGAAATGTGGGAACTTGGAGGGGATGCCCTGCTTTCCTGTTACTGGCTTCTCTGTGGAATCAATTTATCTGGAGTTCCTTGTTTTAAAATCATTATTTTTCATTAGACAAGCTGCTGCTGTTATCTAAAAGTTAATAGTGGGAATATGTCTGGCTGACACAACATATACAGCCATAGTTTCACAGTTATTAATGCCAGTAACAATTTGGGATGCAATAAATGACTGCACGGTGGTATTTACCACTCACACAACAGCAGGTTACTGTGCTACTGATCTGCCTTCTGAAAAGATAACATGCACCCATAGGTGTGTGCACAGTGAAACCATCATAGTCTCTTGCTGATGGCTACTAAATACATCATGACAACTAAATGGAATTTTACAAGTGGAGTTGTCAAAGCCTGATTTATGATATAAAAAGAAGAATTATGATACAAAACTCTAGTCTGGGAATTGAAAGAGCTTAAGGCAGTATTGACAATCATATTGTACTCCTCCAGATGGTAAGGACATATGCAAATAACTCCCTAAAATGCTTATAAAATTCCTTCAGCCTTTATATGTCCAGTAGGAAATGTGCCACCAGTCACTAATACTGATGTGGGTCCACTCTAGGGTAGCCCTTGTCCTACCCATTGTAACAGGATTTTACCATGCTTAAAGATTCGCAAGATGTATTTGTTACTGGTGTGAGTGGCAGGGGTGGGGGATTGGGCACCCTTGTCCCCACCTGTTGTTCGTAGGAGTGGAATTTTTGCAACTCACAGGGGAGGATGAGGTATTGTAGAAAGCTTTATTTCTACAAACCCGAGTTTCCAAGGTTTCATTTCCCTCAGTACTGCCAAGGAAGAAGTACTATTTTGCCTTTAGTAGGGCTAAAATCAGAGCCAGTGTCCAGAATGTCTATTCCATATTGGAACAGTGCCCAATCCAGCATCAGAATAGTTTAGCTTGTGTTCCCAGCTATAGTCCTAAATTAGTCCATTTGTATGGGTCCCCATATCTGCCAATGTGAGGAAACAGAAGCAAAGGAGCCCCAAGAGCCAAATCACAAGAGAGCGAATCCTTTGTTTAGGAGATTATGTCTTCCAAAATGTTCATGCACTTGCAGTGGCCACACCCATGCTGACCAGTAATTTCTGTTCCCAGGTGTGATTGACAGGAAATTACCCTCCCTATGTTATCCCAACTTTAGTGGGTATGTGGCTACCTCCCCTTTGTTGGGTCCTTTTCCCTTAATGATCTGTGGGGAATTGGCCCCTGAATCCCTGGGGAGTGCAAAGTTTCAGCTTCCTGGTGAAGCTGCACAAAGGACATGCCTACAATGTCTGGCCTTCCCTTTGCTCCTTTCCTATTATTAATAACTAGCTAATTACAACAGTATCACATTGGCATGCTAAAGTCTCCATGAAGCTCTGTCAGACATGGACAACATATTTCAAAATTATTTATTATGCATTGAACACTTTCTGTACAACTTACTAATCAACATTCTTCATAACCACATTAAAAAGTATTAGTTTGGAAATGATTGTTAAAAAATACTATGGACAGCTCTACTCCAACAAACTAGACAACCTGGAGGAAATGGACATATTCCTAGAAAAATATAACATTCCAAAACTCAATCAAGAAGAATCTAAAAATCTCAACGGGCCAATAACTATGGAAGAAATGGAAGCAGTCATCAAAAAAGCTTCCATCAAACAAAAGCCCAGGACCAGAAGGCTTCACAGGGGAGTTTTACCAAACATTCAAGGAAGAACTAAAACCTATCCTCCTCAGACTACTACAAAAAATTCAAGAGGAAGGAACACTTCCAAGCTCATTCTATGAAGCCAGCATCACCCTAATACCAAAACCAGGTAAAGACAACACAATGAAAGAGAATTACAGGCCAATATCCCTCATGAACATAGATGCCAAAATCCTCATCAAAATCTTAGCAAATCGGTTCCAGCAGTACATCAGAAAGATCATACACCATGACCAAGTAGGATTTATCCCAGGGATGCATGGATGGTACAATATCCACAAATCAATAAACGTGATACATCACATAAACAAATTGAAAGAAAAAAACCACATGGTCATATCAATTGATGCAGAAAAAGCATTTGACAAAATTCAACACCCATTTTTGATAAAAACTCTCAGTAAGGCGGGAGTAGAAGGATCATACCTCAACATAATAAAAGCCATATATGACAGGCCCACAGCCAACATCAAACTCAATGGACAAAAACTAACACCATTTCCCCTAAGAACAGGAACAAGACAGGGATGCCCCCTCTCACCACTCCTGTTCAACATAGTACTGGAAGTGTTAGCCATTGCAATTAGGCAAGAAGAAGAAATAAAAGGCATCCAAATTGGAAAAGAGGAAGTGAAACTGTCCTTATTTGCAGACGACATGATATTATACATACAAAACCCTAGAGACTCCATCAAAAAGCTAATACAGTTAATACATGAATTTGGCAATGTAGCAGGATACAAAATTAACCCCAAGAAATCTGAGGCATTTCTATACACCAATAGTGAACTTTCAGAAAGAGAGATTATAAAAACAACCCCATTTACCATTGCACCAAAAAAATTAAGCTACCTAGGAATAAACTTAACTAAAGAAGTAAAAGACCTCTACTCAGAAAACTACAGGACGTTGAAAAAAGAAATAGAGGAAGACATAAACAGATGGAAGAACATACCGTGTTCATGGATTGGTAGAATCAACATCATTAAAATGTCCATACTACCCAAAGCAATCTATAAATTCAACGTACTTCCCATTAAAATACCAACAGCATACTTCACAGATCTAGAATGAGCTCTCCAAAAATTCATCTGGAATAAAAAAAAGACCCCGAATAGCTGCAGCAATCCTGAAAAAGAACAAAGTAGGTGGGATCGCAATACCAGATATCAAGATGTATTACAAAGCCACTGTTCTCAAAACTGCCTGGTACTGGCACAAGAACAGGCATATAGATCAATGGAATAGAATAGAGAGCCCAGAAATTGGCCCGAACCAATATGCTCAATTAATATTTGACAAAGGAGGCAAGAACATACAATGGAGCCAAGATAGTCTCTTCAATAAATGGTGTTGGGAAAATTGGGCAGATATATGCAAGAAAATGAAACTAGACCACTAACTTACACCATACACAAAAATAAACTCAAAATGGATAAAGGACTTAAATGTACGACAGGAAACCATAAAACTTCTAGAAGAATCCAAAGGAAACAAAATCTCAGACATATGCCAAAGCAATTTCTTCACTGATACAGCTCCTAGGGCACTTGAAACTAAAGAGAAAATGAACAAATGGGACTACATCAAAATAAAAAGCTTCTGCACAGCAAAAGAAACCATCAACAAAACAATGAGAAAACCCACTGTGTGGGAAAACATATTTGCCAATGTCATATCTGATAAGGGCTTAATCTCCAAAATTTATAGGGAACTCATACAACTTAACAAAAGGAAGATAAACAATCCAATCAAAAAATGGGCAAAGGCCTAAATAGACACCTTTCAAAAGAGGACATTCAGAAAGCCAAGAGACATATGAAAACATGCTCAAAGTCACTAATCATCCAAGAGATGCAAATCAAAACAACAATGAGGTACCATCTCACACCTGTCAGACTGGCTATGATCAACAAATCAACAAACAACAAGTGCTGGAGAGGATGTGGAGAAAAAGGAACACTTGTGCACTGCTGGTCGGAATGCAGACTGGTGCAACCACTAGGGAAGACAGTATGGAGTTTCCTCAAAAAACTGAAAATGGAACTCCCATTTGACCCTGTGATCCCACTTCTAGGAATATATCCCAAGAAACCAGAAACACCAATCAGAAAGGATATATGCACCCCTATGATCATAGCAGTACAATTCACCATAGCTAAGATCTGGAAACAGCCTAAGTGCCCATCAGTAGATGAATGGATTAGAAAACTGTGGTACATCTACACAATGGACTACTATGCTGCTGTAAAAAGGAAGGAACTCTTACCATTTGCAATGGCATGGATGGAACTGGAGAGCATTATGCTAAGTGAAATAAGCCAGTCAATGAAGGAAAAATACCACATGATCTCACTCATTTATGTATAATAGAGACCATTATAAACTTTTGAACAATAATAGATACAGAGGCAGAGCTGCCTCAAACAGATTGTCAAACTGCAGCGGAAAGGCCAGGGAGGGTTGGGGGGCAGGAGGGAGGGGGGTAAGAGATCAACCGAAGGACTTGTATGCATGCATATAAGCATAACCAATGGACATAAGACACTTGGGGGTAGGGGAGGCTAGGGGACTGTCAAGGGTGGGGGAGAAAAAGGGACACATATGTAATAACCTTTGTAATACTTTAAGCAATAAAAATATATATATATATATTTAAAAAAAAGACATAAAAAGTCAGGAAAAAAAAGTATTAGTTTGGAAACAAAGTTTTTCCCTCTCTCAAGCACACATAGAGAATTTTTATGTCAGTAGAAATAAGACTGCTCTCCATATTCCTCCAACTGATGAGATGCTCAAATGGTTAGAGAACTGTCCCCACCTAAGAATCCTTCTGCTGTGCCTTCTTCCACTTAACCACCAGCCCAGAGAGTTCACTAGACTCACTGTGGGTTTCTTTTCTTCTATAAGCCGAGGAATTTCCAAATCCCACTATTGTTGGGGCATTTTCCATCTTTTCCATAAAAGCCCTCATATATAATTACAATCAGGGCAACTCATATGGCAGAGAATAAAGCTTCTGGAGAACAATAGTCAATACTGTGTCACCAGAACTTAGCCAAGTGCCTGCTACAAGATCAAGGCTTATTAGTTGTGACTAAATTAAATGAAAATCACCACAGCTTTTCACACATCCATTAAGTTGGCTAGAAGTGTGGCCAAAGATTTTTCTGACCAATGTTTTCAAGGCTGATCACTATTCTACCAATTCCTAATTGCTTCATGCTCATCATCAATAAGCAATTATTCAGCAACCACATGAACAGACAAATGCTTCACTGGGCAAATTTAATTGACTTATTCCATGCCCTTTCAGAGCAGCCAGTCAGAATTTCTTTTCCTGGTAGGAGTACATAACTTAACTCAGTTGATAGGATATAACAAATTGTTATCATAACTCTCATATACCTTTTCATTTCAGTACTCTGCCTCCTTTCCTACTCTATTAGGTTCCCAGGCAGATTAGTATCTACTCAATACAGGTTAAAAACATTCACATATCAGAATCCAGATTGTTTATAGCATGACTTAGCTATTTTCATCTCCTGGTTAACTAAAGGTTGCACTTTAATCTGCTGATCTTATTTTCTTGAGACTGGATGATTCCCTGAGTCATCACCTATGTATCAGTTCTGTGCTTGTGTTAGAGATGAAGAATTATAGGCTCTTAGGATGTCAGGAATGAGAGGACCTTAGAGATTGTGTAGAACTATTCGTAATAGCAATGGTTAACACTTTCACTACCTTAACCTTTGTATAAGCTTGTTAAATTATGTATCCTCTCATTGTTTCAACTGGACTATGCCGTTGGCAGAAAATGGATACATGGAGACAGTCATTTGCTCAAGATCACATAACAGCAGGATTTGGCACAGAACTTTTCCCACTGAGTCCAGCATTCTTTTCTATTGTCTGAAGAAAAAGGAGGAGGGGGAAGTGCTGGAAGGAGGGAAGGAGTTAAAAGGAAAAAAAAAAGATAAAAGGAGACAAGTATATACTTGACTCCAAGTATGTGGTTAACAAATATTTTTGAATGAATAATAATAATGCTTATCCTAGCCCTAACCAGTTTGGCTCAGTGGATAGAGCGTTGGCCTGTGGACCAAGAGGTCCCAGGTTCGATTCTGGTCAAGGGCATTTACCTTGGTTGCAGGCACATCCCCAGTAAGAGGTGTGCAGGAGGCAACTGATCAATGTTTCTCTCTCATTGATGTTTCTAATTCTCTATCCCTCTCCCTTCCTCTCTGCAAAAAATCAATAAAATATATTTTAAATTTTATAAAATAATGCTTATTCTATATAATAAAGAGCAAATATGCAAATGGTCATCAAGCCCTTGCACACTCATGCCCTTGCACCAGGGCTGGGGGACCTGAGGCTGCACCGCCCTGCCCAGCAGGGCTTAACAGGGGTGGGGCCAGCCAGGTCTGTGTCTCATGTGATTTCGAGGTACACGTGGGTGGGTAGGGACTTGGCTCTGGGTCCTGCAGAGCACCCCAGACTTTGACAGGAGGAGATTTTCATATACATTTTACTAATTTTCTTTCCTCTCTGACACTTCTATTATAGAGAAAGGGCAAATAGCAATATTAAAATACTTCCTCTAATTAATTCCCTTTTAATGTGCACCAATTTCGTGCACTGGGCCACTAGTATAAATATAAAGTCTTTGCTTTAGTTTCCTCATATTTAAAATCAGTAATTTTCTCTACAACATGTTGTTGTGAAGATGAAATGACTTAATAGCCAAAAATTAAACTATGTTAATGTCAATCATTACTAAATGCACAGTACTTCACAGGTTATAAAAATTTTGAAATTATTATAATTAATCTTTAAAAATTACTCTTTGAAATTAGTGATCATATAGATGAGCAAACTGAAGCACTAAGAGTTTAAGTGACGGTACCTGGGTGGCAGTACCTAGATACCTGCCCACTCACAGCTGCCTCCTTCCACAATGGGAGTGGAGATTCCACAGTGTAAATGGATGTGTCCATGATCTCATAGTTAACTCAGGTACCAATACTGGGAACATCTTATTTCTCTTTAACTATCTTAATTGTCAACTTGTTATCTTGAGATTTGTCTCAATATCTTGATGAGAATAGTTCAGAAAAAAAATCAGCTAAACAGATGATGTAGTTGAGTTCTAGTTAGTTAAAGTTTTACTTTCGAATCATAATATCTCGCTAGAACATCTTAAAAACGCCCATTGTAAGTCAGAGACCTGCCTGGGAAGCAGCAGGCAAACCAGCACGAGTATTACATTTGTAACTCAAACACTGGTTACAGAGAACCAACCCTCCCCAATATGGAGTTTTGTCTCTTTTATTCCTTTCCCTTTTTCTATTTTGTTAAAGAAATAACAATATACCTTCTTAAGCCATTTGAATCACAACCCAAGCTAATTCTCACCAAGAGGGAACAAAAAGAGCTGCAACCACCAAAGTCCCTGTTAGTGGAAGCTTAAATTAAGTCACGGAAATGACATGTTTCTCGCACATTCTGTCTTAAATGAATTGATCACATGTGCTGTGTTGAGAGCTTTCTCCTTCCCTTTAGTTAGAAAGCACTTCCCAGAGTACAAACTGGCAATTTGCTCATTGGTTAGGATCCCTAAATCAGGAATGATGTGATCATGATAGAATTATAGATAACGTGAAATTAAAAGGACTGAGTTAAATGTTGACCCTACTCTTATGCTTACACCCTTATCTCCTAAAAAGTTCACTGAGGGGTTTTGAGTCTCGCTTTCCCTATCCGAAACTGGGATAATAATATGTGCCTCCAGTGTTGGTTGGAGAATAATATTTACCTCCAATGTTGGTTGGAGAATTAATGCATGAAAGTTCTTGTATTAATGTTACTTTATCAGTCAAAAATTCTATTATTTACAGTTAAGTGAGGTGTTGAATGTTGATAGCTATTTTTTAAATGTTTTTTATTGATTTCAGAGAGAGGAAGGGGGAGAAGAGAGAGATAGAAACATCAATGATGAGAATCAGTGCTTGGCTGCCTCCTGCATGCCCCATATTGGGAATCAAGCCTGCAACCAGGGCATGTGCCCTGACAGAATGGAATCATTGATGCTCAACCACTGAGCCACACCAGCTGGGTTATTGATAGCTATTTTTTATTGTGAGGTGTTCATCATAAATTAATTCTAGTCCCTCGCTTTCAAAAGTCTGAAGAGCCTGAACCATGCTACTAAACCTTGATGCCAAAGGCTAGCAACTTCACTCTCAAGGGCTGAAAGGGACAATCCTTTGAAGGATTTAGGGAAACTTAATTTTAACCTTGAAATAAGATTAAGACCAAGCTTTTCCAAGTTGGTTCTCAGCCCTGTTAACATCTTTGCCTTTGTCTCTCTGTTAATTTTGTCTTACTGGCCTGGCCTAATACTACAAGGTGTTTAGCTGTGTTAATTAAAAATACCAGCCAAGCAAGATGCTTAAGGATGCTGCTGCCAAAGGCGATCTCCAGTTTTAAACAGCCAGACTGATTTAAGAGTTTTTAACCAACTGCTCTATAAATTTCCTGGCCAACAGTTTGGTGCTTGGAATAGTAAGTGGGGAGTGAAAGCCCAGTGGTCGGCAGGCTCCCTGCCATATAAAAAAGCCACGGGGAGGGGAGTGAGAATGAAGCTTAATGTCCTCAGAGCAGTGAGAGATGATCTGGGAGACGACAAGAAATCAAGAATATTAGCTCAGAGCCAGTTGTAGAGGGTTTAGTCGCTATAACTCACAGTGTTCCGAAGGGAACTCGAAGGAGCTGGAGCAGAGTAGACTGAGCAGACCTCACTGTTTCAATAGACCAGGCTAGTTGTTGAAAACATAGAACTGAGGGAACTGCCTGGTGGTGAGAGTGTTTATTTACAGAAGTCAGGCTTGTGAGCTATTGGAAAAGAAATAGAAGATGAGATTCTGTGGTGTTTGATCTGGAGAAAATACCCCCCTTCAGAGACCATCAGAGCAGCTGGCCAGTCCATACAGAGCCCCATGGCCCAGATGGTGGACCGTGGTCAGAGTCCCAACCATGAGCCAGGCACATGCTGAGGCCTCAGGAAGCAGGTGGTAAATCTGTGGTTCCAAGCAATCTGTCCATAGCAAGACTATATTCAATAAGTGGATGACAAGGGAGCAGGATCTAGTCTCTTTCTGTCCAATCCTCCAATGGGGTTAGTTTAGGCAAGGTATCAGGGCCTCTGCAGAGCTGCGTTAGAGTCAAAGATGCCTTTGAATGTTCTGAAACATGTGGGACTTTCTCTTTATGTTTTGGAATTATAACCTAGACTCTACTTTTTCAACATTGGAAATGAAGACAAAGTTTGCTTGTTTTCCTTTGGGGGAGGCAGCAAAAATATGCTCCAAAAGCTGATTCTGTCTTTGTCAACAATTTAGTTAGCACAAGTTTACTGTGGGAATTATAATAACTTCACAATCCAATAGAATATGGGATAATATCTCTTAATGAGCCAAATAAAGAGACTAAGATATTCCAAACAAATGACAGATTAATCATATTATGGTTCCAGGCAGGGGGGAGTTGAAGGAATGAAGTCCAAATTTAACAGAGGTACACCTTTTTATATGAGGATTTCACTCCAGAGATCACAACCAACTGAGAGCTGATTTTTAGCTGCCAGAGCCCCTCCCCCACCCCAACAAAACAAAAAACCAACCTAAAACAAAACAGAAGTCCACTATTGCTAGAACACGTTGCTAGGAAACCAAGACGCTGCAGTTATTGGGTGGTTTGATCTCTTTCACAGGGTCCCTGCAAGGTTTCTTGCTTCTATCTATGAGTTGCTTCGCCAAAATAGGAGTTAATGTCCCAAGAGTCTTGGGAGTATTTTTAGGTTAGTGAAGTGTCACCTCATCCAAACCGAAATTCTCAAATAGTCCAAACAGACACTCAATGTTTATAGTCCCCTTGCCGTAGTTGAAAGCTTAGTAGGTACTAAAGAAGTGAGGCTATTATTGCTCATGCAGTATTAACTCTTTGTTCTTTAAAGCACAGTTGTAATGCAATTACCCCTGAAAGACATAAAATGTTTTTTTTTAAAGGCAGAATACATGCCCTAACTGGTTTGGCTCAGTGGATAGAGCGTCGGCCTACAGACTGAAGGGTCCCAGGTTTGATTCCAGTCAAGGGCAGGTACCTTGGTTGCGGGCACATCCCCAGTAGGGGGTGTGCAGGAGGCAGCTGATCAATGTTTCTCTCTCATTGATGTTTTTAACTCTCTATCCCTCTCCCTTCCTCTCTGTAAAAAATCAATAAAATAAATATTTTTAAAAAGGCAGAATACAACTATAAAAAGAATAAAGGCAGATTCTAGATTCTAGTTCCCATTCTACTACTCTCTCTTCTTATGTAAGAAATGTAACCTCCTGGCCCTTAGTTTATTCCCTGGTAAATTGGACTCATAAACTCCAGTGATATCCAAATCCACTGATTGTCTGAATGTGTGTGCTCCAACATAACAATGGATTTTTAATTTTTAAGGCATTGTTTAAAAAGAAAAAAAATGTGCTAGACTACTTAGGGCCTGCAATATTCATTGTTAATATCTGTGTTTTTAAAGAAAACTTTTGCTGACTCCTGGCCATAGAGCAGCATTTATCAAAGTGTAATATGCCTGTAACTCATCTGGAGGTCTCTTAAGATGCAGATTCTTACTCAGCGGGTCTGGGGTTGAACCTGGGAGTCTGCATTTCTAACAAGCTACCAGGTGATGCTGATGCTACTTACTAAGGGACTCAGGTTGAGTATCAAGTGCCTGGCTACTCAGATTTAACTGATACATGGTAGGGCCTGGGCTTTTATGTTTGTAAAGCTCATCAAGTGACCATCATGTGCAGCCAGGACCCAGAGCCACTGATCTTTTCAGGTGACCATCATGTGCAGCCAGGACCCAGAGCCACTGATCTTTGCAGGAGCATCTATACAGAATTAGACCAATGAGCATCATCTTAGAAAAGAGAATGAAGTTTCTGAGCATGTGACTCAAGACAAATGAGTTCTTCTGGCAGCAACGAAGAGAATGACAGATAAAAGGAAGAGATTTGGCTGTTAATGTCATTTATAATTGGACAGGACTCACTGCTCATTTTTCAGTTAAGTATGTGCATGTTTGTAAAAACTAATGAGCATATGTAGGTTTGTGCTTGTGTCTAAAGCTAAGATTTGCCTTTAATGGGTCATAAATCAGAGAAGTACTATGTGATTTCAAGGGCACAATAAATAGAACTAAAACCTGACTAAAAAATCCACTTATAAAAATTACAGGATACTGAGCATATTCACTTGTCCATTCACATAAGACCATTCATACTTGATTTCTATGAGCTTTTAAAATTGACTATATTGGGGTAACCTTAGTTCATAAAATTTATAGGTTTCAAGTGTACAATTCTATAATATATTATCTGTATATTTTATTGTGTGTTTACCACCTCAAGTCAGGTCTCTTTCCACCACCATTTATCTCTTTTACCCTCTTCTACCTCCCCCTACCCCCTTTCCCTCTGGTAATCACCATACTGATGTCTGTCTCTATGAACTTTTTTTTACTTTAATATGTAAACATAATATTTATCTTCTTGCAGTATATTTAGGTTTAAAATGGAATTACCTGTTTACTGGTTTGAAAAACAAGTCCCATATTAAGCAGTTTTTATTATGTATAGCATACACCCTCATTGGGCTTTACTGGCTCTGTCCAGAGGGGAATTTGGGAAAGCCAGTAGGTCCTTGCCAGATTTCATGAAGGTAGGTACCTTTTTTTTACACTGAAAGTCCACTGGCCTATGAGCCCAGCCCCTCTGAGAGCCACTCCTAGCAGCAGCAATGGGCAGAGCAGGAGACAATTCCAGCTGCACAGAGGCGGACCTGGAAGAGGAGCCAGATGAGAGCCCAGTACTCTACTGAATCTAGGGAAGGAAGGAAAAACAATGTGCCTCTTCTGCCAGCAAATACAACTTTTGTCATTTAACGTC
Source organism: Myotis myotis (assembly GCF_014108235.1). NCBI lineage: Eukaryota > Metazoa > Chordata > Mammalia > Chiroptera > Vespertilionidae > Myotis > Myotis myotis. The sequence continues at coordinate 56,447,038 of NW_023416314.1, forward strand.
CCTGTACCTCAATTTCCTCACCTATAAATTAGAGATAGTGATAATGTCTTCCTCATAGGTGCCTTATGACAATTAAATGAGTTAACAAATGCCAAACAAGTAGAACAATGCATGAAACCCAGTTAAGTGCTACACAATGTTAGTGATGACTATTAAAATACCTAACAATCAGAAAATGAGTTCTCAAATGATAATTATCACCTCTTTTCTACAGTTACTTCTTTCTCTAAGATGGAAAAAAAGAATCAATTTGGCTAAACCAGGCATCAATTCTTCTATTGCCATATTCCCAATTGTAATTTGTCCCAATTAGTAAGTGATTGGAACAAGAACTTGCATCTAGATCTATCAACCTGTGTAGCCCAAGACTCTGATCTTTAGAATTCTTGTCTCTGCATTTTGGTATTTAGTTACAACTGCGAACTGGTGAGTATTGATAACTCTTTTGTTTGCATCAAGACTTAGGCAAACAAGCCAGTCACAGAGAGAATCAGAACAACTCACAAGCCCAGTTCAGTTGACATACCCTGCAGTTGCCTGCAGCTTCCATAGCTGGTCTCAACTATCTCAGTCAGTGGAAATGTTTGAGGGGGGTGGGGAGCTACACCTACTGTAACACTGCACTCTCAAAGAGGGTACCAAATAAAGAAGCTTAATAAAAATGGTTTTAAATCTTGTCTAAATTGAGACCAATCTGTTCATTGTAGGCATCAAACCTCCTGAGGCAGTTAGAGGTGGCCAACCCAAAGCAGAAGTTTCCCCTCATGCTCACCACTGTGGTGAAGCCACACTGCTGTTCTGGAAAAGACTTCCTGACAGCAGGTGTGACACAGCTGAGGCACCTGCTGAACACACCTGTATTAGCTCAGCAGGATTTGTGTGTGATATGTCAGTACAAAGGTTGTAACACAGGGAAGAACAGAGAGACCCCTGGATGATTCTGTGACACTCGAGCTAAAGGAGAAAATATTACCAGTGGGGGAAAATATGGTGAGCAACAGATTGAAGGCAAAGGTCTTGCTTTCACAATAATGGGACATTATGACTCCTGTTGTTTCTAAACCTGGTCTTTTCCTACATGAGAATTGATAAGACAATGGACATAAAGACTAGGAGCTCTCGTTCTCCTTGAGATGCTAAAGAGAAGGAGTAAGAGCATAATGCCACCATAAGCAGAGGCAGTGGATGATGCACTGGATAAGAATGTTTGAATTAAGCATGATTCTGTCCACGATTCAGGGAAGCCATTGTGATTGCACTCCTAAACTTCAAGTACTCCCTCAATAAAGGGGGTAACATTAAGTTTGTGGGTGAGCTTAACACATTTTTAAGAATAAAGCTGTCAAGAAATTCTGTGTCTGGAAAACAATCCACTCATTTAACATTTAATATGGGTGTTGTTACATGGAGTTTCATGCAAATTAATTATGTTAACATTGTTTGGTGGCAAGAATATTTGTCCTGTATTTCAGATAATCCCAGGAGTGCTGAGAGAGAAAAATTTGCTGCTGCTTGGCAGTGTTCCAGAAAGCTAATTACCCAACAGAGGATTTTTGAAAGGCTGCAAAGATTGTTTTTCTACATGTGGTTCTGCAAAGGTGAGGCTTTTGCTAGTGGTTTTTCTTAAACCTCCAAGCCTCCACACATGATCTTTCTTGGGTTGAGGATGTCACTTGCCCTTGTCGCCAGTTTTTCTTGAAAATGCCTACTTATTTTCCTTAAGACTCAGATCAAGTGTCACTTTTGTTAGAAAGCCTTTTATGACTCCCCTTCATAACAAAAGTGACATAATCTGAAGTTCAAATTCTGTCATTTACTCTATTTGTATAGCCTTAAAGAATTACTTTTAACTTTGGTTTTCCAATCTTAAATGAGAAAATAATACCTCCCATTAAGATATTTCCATCACTATAAAATGGAGATAATCATAATACCTAACTCATACGTGTAATGGTGTGGATTTAATGAGAAAAAAAATCAAATAAAATGAAAGATTTCAAAGTTGTGCTTGGTACACAGGTGTTCAATAGTTTTATTATCATTATTATTATGGTTAATAAGTATATAATATGTCCAAAGCACCTAACATATTAGTTGGCATATGATAGATCCTCAATAAATGGTAATTCTCCATCTCTGCTTTCTCCCTTAAGGTGTTCATTTTCTTTGTAAAATCTGAGAACTCCAGCAGGTTTTCACAGTCAATATTGTAAATGAACTTATAGTGAATCTTTCTGCATCATTTTCTCAGAAGGAAAATAGCTGGTGCATTATTGACCTCTTTTAATAAGCTGAAGACTGATTCTACAATGCTGGGGAAAGATGATGTACCAAATGAGGCCCATCCATTTGTTCTATAGTATTGATGGAATTACAACTCTACATCAGACATCATTTCAGCACTGGAAGCATAGCAGTGAATAAGACAAACACACATCTATATGTATTCAGTTAACATTTTAGTAAGAGTGAAAAACAGTAATCAAATAATCAGAAGAATAACAATTCAGATATTGACAAAGATACTGAATAAGAGAAAGTCAGCTTTGTGCCCTAGTATGACTAGAGAGGGTAGGGTAAACAAGATGTGGTGAGCATGGATACCCTTCCTGGGACAGTAACATTTGAACTAAAGTCTGAATGATGTGAAGGAAACAATCTAAGGAAATAGTTGTCCAAAGTAGCAAACAATAGCGTGAAAACCCTGAGGCCAGAAAAAGTGCTGAGCTCACATTATTGGTATAATGATAAAGTGACAAGGTACAAGGCAAAGATGATACTGATTGCACTCTAGGGATATATGAGTTTGGGTATTTTCCATCAAGCTCTGAGTTCTAGCTATGAACGTACTCCTGGCAAGGTAATATCATATGAAGTTCACATTGTGCATTTTGCAAGCTCACCACTCATGGCCTGGTACCAAATGATTTCTATTAGAGAGATGAACATCAAGCTTTAGGGCAGAATGCTGTAAGCCCACATTTCCTTAATCAGCAAAATTCCCCACCCAAGACCTTATTTTCAGAATTACATCGATAATCATTTTCCTGTGATGGCCCATCAGAGTTAGAATCTAATTCATTGGTGTTTTTATAGCTGATTAAACTTTTCACTCGGCTGTAGCTTAGCTATAATGTGTCAACAGTTTTGTCTGCATTAATAACCTCTAATGCAGAGGTGCCATAATTAAGCATCTTGTTTGGCAAAATTGTTAAAGTACTGGTGTTTGGAAGGAGAGAAAAAAAAGTAAGAATAAAAAAGCAATTTATTTTCCTAATGTTTAATGTTTATGTGCAGAGTAGATACTAAATACCTGTATATCCCACGCTCTGCAAATGAGTGGATTGAAATTGCCTGCTGTTATATTTTATATTATCTGTGTAATGTGGCACTTATAAAATTATAATACAGTTAATTTTCCATCTAAAAAATAAAAGCCTTATTGAAAGCCAAAGTCTAAAATATATTGAAAAATTGGAGCTATCTAACATTTATTTAACTGTTAGTATATGGATGGAGAGTTAAGTAAAAAAAAGTTACTGATAACATACTATGGATAAGGTACTAGATCAGATATTTTAAAGGATTACAAAAATAATTAGCTATAGATTCTTCCTGCACTGGGAGCCCACAGTATAGAAGACATAAACTACAAACCTGAAGGTCTGTAAACCATTGACCAGAAAGTGATTTCTTATTTTTAAAAAAACACATTTAAAAATGTAAAAAGAAATCGTATGTAATAAAAGAGAAACATGGTAATTGGCGTACGACCGCTACCCTTCCCATTGGCTAATCAGCGAGATATGCAAATTAACTGCCAGCCAAGATGGCAGCCGGCAGCCAGGCAGCTTGAAACTAAGATGAGGCTTGCATGCTTCAGTGACGGAGGACTCCAACGTTCCCCGCCTGCCGCTGTGGGCCTCTGAATTTGCAGTTTAAGAAACATTGTAACGAATATAGAAGCTAAAGAAAACCCCAGAAACCAGCTTTCAGCGAGCCGGGATCTCAGAGCTGGAGTTGAAACAGAGTTTCAATTATAGAACTGAAACAAACCAGATACCTGCTTTCAGGAGCGGAGGCCTAAGAGCTGGAGCCTCAGAGCTAAAGCTGGCCCAGAATAAAAAAAAAAAAGAAAAAAGGAGTGGTTGGGAGCTTCCGTCACCCGCCAGCCTGAAAACAGCCCTCAGCCCCTCACCCAGACTGGCCAGGAACCCCAGTGGGGACCCCCACCCTGAAGGGTGTGTGACCAGCTGCAAAAAGCCATCATCCCCTCACCCAGGCTGGCCAGGCACCCCAGTGGGGACCCCCACCCTGAATGGTGTGCGACCAGCTGCAAACAGCCCTCAGCCCCTCACCCAGCTGGCCAGGCATCCCAGTGGGGACTCCAACCCTGATCCAGGACACCCTTCAGGGCAAACCAGCTGGCCCCCACACGTGCACCAGGCCTCTATCCTATAGTAAAAGGGTAATATGCCTCCCAGCACCGGGATCAGCGGAGCCGCGAGGCCTCCTGGCAGCGGGATCAGCATGACAGGGGGCAGCGCCCAAACCCCCTGATCGCCCTGCGGCTCTGTGTGTGACAGGGGACAGGGCCACAACCTCCCTATCCACCCTGCTCTGTTTGTGACAGGGGAAGGCGCCCCAAACCCCTGATCAGCCCTGCTCTGTGCCTGATAGGGGGGAGCTCCCCAACCCCCTGATTGCCCTGCAGCTCTGTGTGTGACAGGGTGCGGTGCCCCAACCCCCTCCGCCCACTCCCCACGGGCCCTGCTCTGTATGTGACAGGGTAGAGCCATAACCTTGAGTGTGACAGTGGCGGTGCCCCAACTCCCTGATCGGCCCTGCTCTGTGTGTGATGGGGTAGAGCCATAACCTCCCCTCGGCCCTGCCCTGAGTGTGACAGTGGCAGCGCCTCAACCCCCTGATCGGCCCTGCTCTGTGGGTGATAGAGGGCGGCGCCCCAAACCCCTGATCCGCCCTGCTCTGTGTGTGACAGGGGGCGGTGCCCCAACTCCCCTATCGCCCCTGCTTTGTGAGTGACAGGGGGGATCTCCTCAACCCCCTGATGGGCCCTGCTCTGTGCGTGACAGGGGGGAGCTCCCCAACCCCCTGATGGGCCCTGCTCTGTGCGTGACAGGGGGTGGTGCCACAACCTCCCTATCGACCCTGCCTTGAGTGTGACAGGGGGCAGTGACCCAACCCCCCAATCAGCCCTACCCTGAGCATGACTGAGGGTGGCATCACAACTTCCCAATCCACCCTGCTCTGTGCATGACAGGGGGTGGCGCCCCAACTCCCCAATCGGCTCTGCTCTGAGCCTGACCAGGGGCTGCACCTAGGGCTTTGGCCTGCCCTCTGCCACCCAGGAGCAGGCCTAAGCCAGCAGGTCGTTATCTCCCGAGGGGTCCCAGGCTGCGAGAGGGCACAGGCTGGGCTGAGGGACCCCCACTTTCCCCCCCGAACCCGAGTGCACAAATTTTTGTGCACCAGGCCTCTATTATTTAAATAAAACATTATGATAGTTTAGAGTTAAGACTGATTATCTTTCATAGAAAACATGGCATTTGAATAGGACATTTATTGAAAATAATTATTTGGCTCAACATAAACAAAAGTCTAGAGACAGCAAAATATAAAGATAAATGGAGTACTTAGAATAATTTGTAGGACTGTGTGGAAAAGTTTATTAGTAGAAAATATGAAATAAAGGTGGAAAAGAGAGTGGAGTTTTAACTGGGGACCTGTTATGTGAACAAAGAGGGAGATACTCAACTAGCCTCTTGGTTGGCAGCCTGAACATCTACCCAGGTGATAGTTGACCTTCCTCTTTTCCTTCCTTACTTCCTTTTTTTCCTTCCTCCCTCTCTCCCTTCATCCCTCTTTCCTTCTCTTCTTTCCTTTGTTCCATTTTAAAATTTATTGCTTTGATATAAACTCACTATTCCAGCTAGTTGCTGGGGTTAAGTAATACATAAAACAATCATCATTCTTGTCCTCACTATGCTTATTCTTATTTATATTGGTATACAGACAGAAACTTAATCATAAAATAATTACATCTATAGCATTATAAATTATGATAAGTATTATAAAGGAAACAAAAAAGGGGGGACATTAGTGTGTTACCTGCCTTAGAAAAAGGTAGTAGAGAAAGGTTTTTATGAATATGTCGCATTTAAGAAAGTGAAGCAAGGGAATATTCTAAGAACTGAGACTAATAGTTGCACAGCCCCTGAGCAAGGTAGGAATGTAGACTGTTCAGGCTACTGGGAGAAAACAGGAGTGGCAAGAAATAAGTCAATGGGGGAAAAGGTGCGCAGGGATCAGATCGTGCAATACTTAACACTGAGTTCTCAATGTAATGGGATGTCAGTCACTGGTGAATTAATTGAGTGCTCTTGCTGCAATGAGAAGAATAGATCAGTGGGGATGGGGTTAAGAGTGAAATTAGGGAGACAAGCTAAAAGGCTATAGTCCAAACAAAAGATGATAGTACACTGTAGTATCACTAGTAGATGATCTTTAGCAGTGGTGGCAAAACTGATGGAAAGAAATGGAAAGATTTGAGATATTTTGGAAATGAGATCATCAGATGATGGATTGACTGGGGGAGAGAAGGGAAAAGAATATCAAGCAGTTTTGCAGGTCCAGAAAATTGATGCTATAGGTATACCTTGAGAACCTGGGTGGCAAATTGACACAAACTTCAAGAGTGTTATTAAAAATATGGCCAATATTGACAATACCAAGTGTTGGTAAGAATAGAAACAACTAGAACTCTCATGCATTGCTGGTGGAAATGCAAACTATGCATGGAGAAGAGTTTGACACTCCATGGAAAAGAATTTGGTAGTCATTATGGTATATATGAGAGGTACTCACCAATACCTCTCATTCTCCTTTTAGATCCACGTGGCGGTTTTGCTTCCCTTTCTCCTTTTAGTTAAATATGGTCATATGCCTGTTAAAATTTGTGAAATATGATCAGAAGTGTGTCATTTTCAGGCAGAAGCATTTAATTCCTGGTGTAAGTCTATCTAGAGTGCTCCCAACCATGCTATGAAGAAGTCATTTTCATCTCTGTATTGTGAATGACAACACTAATTTTCAGAGAAGGCTTGGTCAGGATTCTAATTTGTGTGTTGCAAACCCCATGCTTTTTTCTACCATACCTTGCTGCCTACAGTTGATACTCATATCACATTAAGATGCACCTATCATCTTCCAAAATGAAATGCTATGCCTTTAATGAATTTATTTTTGCATCCATTATTCATGTGAAATTCAAGACACTACTCCACCTAAAGTTATGGTTTCATTTGTGTAAGTGGTTTGAGTTAAAGCCAACATCACTTATTTCCCAACAAAAAATAAGTATCTATGCATTTCTTCCTTTGAGTTGATATAAATATGATGAAATCTAATATACCCCAATGTTATTAAAGTAGCTCAAACCATATGAATGAATAGGGTAAAGGACATCAGGATGTCTCTCTTATATTACCCTGTTAGATCATTAAATAAACAGAAGATATGGGATTCTGTTCTGCTTTTTCCTCTGGTTTCCTTTATATGCTTTGGAAAGTCATTAAACTCTTCAAATTGTAATATCTCATTTGTAAGATAACAGTAGTAACATCTACTTTACAAGCCAACACGTTATTTTTACTTATATACTCAGGGAAATTAAATAAGTTTACATAAATTTAAAAAAAAAAATCACCACCACTTCATACCAAAAAGACACTATAAATATTCAGCATTGTTATAATTCTCTTCGAACTAACTTTTATCTTTTATGCTATTTTCATCGAAAACACATATAACCATTTTTATTCTCTTTTATATAATCACCAAAAAGTTAAAGTTGTCCATCATTTCAATAATACTTTTACCAATATCCTAACCTTGGAACACTAGATAAACTTTACTTGTCATATCTCAAGCCTGAATCTTAGTAACCAAGCAAGTCACTTAACAAAACAGATGGGAGTTATAAAATGTATAATCACCACTATGAAATGAGTCTTTAACACCATCACCAAAAACTTACTATTTTTCTGACATTCTCCCCAACTATTTTAACATTACCAATTCTAAAATTTCGATATGCCCACTGAAACCATCCAACTGTACATATATACAAAGTGGGGCAAAAGTAGGTTTATAGTTGTTCATATGGAAAATAATACATTAATTAATACATAATAACTAATAATGTAAGAATAAACTGTTTCATGTACTGGCAACTATAAACCTAATTTTTGCCCACCCTGTGCCCAGTAGAACCTCATCTTTCACTTCCCAAAGGGAATTTTTTTCAGAATAAATGCATTGAGTACCTATTAAGTAGCAGGCATTGTTCTAGGTGCTGCGAATATAATGATTTAATGGACATATAACGTCCCTGATTTCTTGTCTTTAGACCTAAAGGGAAAAAAAAGACAATAAATATATGGACAGATTTCAAATAGATAAATATATGGATGGTTAAATTCCATAATAAAAGGATAGGCAGACATAGGTGGCTAGATATAATAAATTAAGGTAGTAATATTTATGAAGACAATAAAATAGGGTAATGGATAGTAACAAGGACACCTTATATACAATCAATAAAACCCTCCTGAGGAGGAGTCACTTGAGCAATGAGGCATTGAGTACTAGGTACTTATCTCAAGATCAATACTCCCCTTTTAGTAATAGATCTCCAATTTTTAATGGGTACATGGCCACAAACAAAAAAGCAGCCCATTTCCTGTACTTGCCTACAGCTAGGTGTCACTGGATGACCAAGTTGTAGCCAATGAGCTCTCAGAAGTGCCTTATGGTACTATTTATTTGAAGGTCTTAAAAGAGAGGGGATGAGCGCTTTTCTCCTTCATCCAACCTACGGCCTAGATATTGTTGTAATTACAATGGGGAAACTTTGGCAGAGGTACGGACAAACATCTGTGGAATCTGTCCTGATTTGCATTTGAGAAAAAATACTGGCTGCTCGCTGGACAATGGACTAATGGGGAACAGTTTGGGAGCAGGGTTGCGGTCACTCAAGAGCAACATGATGGTAGCCAGGGTAGCTGCAGAAGAGACGATAAAAGTGGTCACAGTTTGAAGATATTTTGGAAAAGAAACCAGGGCTTTCTATTAGCTGAATGTGGAGAGTAGCAAATGGGAAAGAGGTGCATCAAGGATGATGCCTAAATAGTTTATCATTTCAGTAAATAGGTGAGTTATGATACCTTGTACTGAAATGATAAAGACTGGCGAAGAAGCAGGTCTGAGGGAATGTGAAGGGTGAAGGACCAGAGTTCTATTTTAGATGTGCATGTTCAGCCTGGCATGTCCATTAGATATCTACATGGGAATGTTTAGAAGACATTTGAACATATGAATCTGGAGTCTTAAGGAGAAAATGAGCTGGAGATATGAATCAGGGAGTTATCAGTATATGGGTGGTATTTAGGCTATGAGTCTAGATGGAATCAATCAATTAAAAAGAGAGTCCAGATCAAGAAGGAAAGTGGAGTACAGACAATGTATCACTTTTAGAATTCAAGAAGAGTGAGGGAATCCAGCAAAGAAACCTGAGAAGGAGAGAGCTATGAGATTTAGGAGGAAAAACAGGAGGGAGTAGAATCACAGAGCTGAAGAAAGTGCTATAAGAACAATATCTGTTGCTGTTAAGAGGTTAAAAAGGAGTAAAAAAACAAAAAGAATTAATCATGGGTTTGGCAAGATGGCTATAATAACCTTAATAAAAGCTATTCCAGTGAAATGATAGGAAAAAAATCTTAGAGCAGAGAGGAGAGGGATGATGTGGGTAGGTCTTTGGTGAAGAGGAGTGAGGAAATTTAGCAGTGGAAAGAGATAAATTCATTTTAAAGGGAGAAGGTCTTTTTATCTTATATTTTTGTATTTTTTAACATTGGAAGATATTTTAAAATGTTTTACAAGAATAATCCAGTGAATAATGCAGGTGAGAATAGGCTCTAAAATACAAATGTCAAGCTGGCCTTAGCTTCATGAAGACTGGCAAGGATTGTGTGCCATTGCTAACCGTTGAATGAAGACTGAGTAACACAGTGCTCAAGACATACTGGATGCTTAATAATTATCCTATATAATAAAAGAGAAACATGGTAATTAGCATACATCCGCTACCCTTCCCATTGGCTAATCAGCGAGATATGCAAATTAACTTCCAGCCAAGATGGCGGCCAGCAGCCAGGCAGCTTGAAACTAACATGAGGCTTGCTTGCTTCAGTGACGGAGGAAACCAACGTTCCCTGCCTGCCTTGCCGGCCTCTGAGCTTGCAGTTTGAAACATAGTTACAAATATAGAAGCTAAACAAAACCCCAGAAACCAGCTTTCAGCGAGCCGGGATCTCAGAGCTGGAGTTGATACAGTGTTTTGATTATAGAACAAAAACAAACCAGATACCTGCTTTCAGCAGCAGAGGCCTCAGAGCTAGAGCCAGAGCTAAAGCTGGCCCAGAATAAAAAACAAAGAAAAAAAGGAGCAGTTGGGAGCTTCAGTCACCCGCCAGCCTGAAAACAGCCCTCAGCCCCTACCCAGACTGGCCAGGCACCCCAGTGGGGACCCCACCCTGAAGGGTGTGTGACCAGCTGCAAACAGCCATCACCCCCTCACCCAGGCTGGCCAGGCACCCCAGTGGGGACCCCCACCCTGATCCAGGACACCCTTCAGGGCAAACCAGCCGGCCCCACCCATGCACCAGGCCTCTATCCTATATAGTAAAAGGGTAATATGCCTCCCAGCACCAGGATCAGCGGAGCCGCGAGGCCTCCAGGCACTGGGATCAGCATGACAGGGGGCAGCGCCCCAACCCCCTGATCGCCCTGCGGCTCTGTGTGTGACAGGGGGCGAGGCCACAACCTCCCTATCCACCCTGCTCTGTTTGTGACAGGGGAAGGCGCCCCAACCCCCTGATCAGCCCTGCTCTGTGCCTGATAGGGGGGAGCTCCCCAACCCCCTGATTGCCCTGCAGCTCTGTGTGTGACAGGGTCCGGCGCCCCAACCACCGCCCCCACAGGCCCTGCTCTGTGAGTGACAGGGGGCGGCTCCCCAGGCCCCTGATCGGCCCTGCTCTGTGCCTGATAGGGGGAGCTCCCCAACTGCCTGATCGCCCTGAGGCTCTGTATGTGACAGCGTGCGGTGCCCCAACCCCCAGATCGGCCCTGCTCTGTGTGTGACAGGGTAGAGCCATAACCTCCCCATCGGCCCTGCCTTGAGTGTGACAGCGGCAGCGCCCCAACCCCCTGATCAGCCCTGCTCTGTGGGTGATAGAGGGCGGCGCCCCAACCCCCTGATCCACTCTGCTCTGTGTGTGACAGGGGGTGGCGCCACAACCTCCCAATCCACCCTGCTCTGTGCATGACAGGGGGTGGCGCCCCAACTCCCCAATCGGCCCTGCTCTGAGCCCGACCAGGGGCTGCACCTAGGGATTGGGCCTGCCCTCTGCTACCCAGGAGCAGGCCTAAGCCAGCAGGTCGTTATCTCCCGAGGGGTCCCAGACTGCGAGAGGGCAGAGGCCGGGCTGAGGGACCCCCCTCCCCCCCGAGTGCACAAATTTTTGTGCACTGGGCCTCCTGTTTGTTATATAAAAGAATATGTTCAGTACTCTTAGCATAATTTACCACAAAACATCTTTAAATTGTCTCATTGTATTCCCTGCTTAAAATATTTTGTGGTACTAATAGTCGGCTTATTCCTACCTAATAAAAGACAAAAAGGGTAATTAACTGTACCTCCGCTACGCTTCCCATTGGCTAATGAGGGCAATATGCAAATTAACTGCCAACAAAGATGGCGGGTGGCAGCCACGCAACTGAAGCGAGCAGGAGGCTTGCTTGCTCCAGTGATGGAGGAAGCCAAGGTTCCCCGCCTGCCGCGACCCGGCTCTGAGCTCTGGAAGCAACAATGTTTCAATTATAGAAGCTAAACAAACCCCAGATACCTGCTTTCAGCCGGCCGTGGCTTCAGAGCTGGGAGCGCCAGTGATGGCAACAATGTTTCAATTATAGAAAATAAATAAATCCCAGAATAAAAAAGAAGCAAGAAAAAAAGGAGAGGCTGGGAGCTTCAGTCTCCGGCCAGCCTGAAAACAGCCCTCAGCCCCTCACCCAGACTGGCTAGGCACACCAGTGGGGACACCCACCCTAAAGGGGGTGTGGCCAGCCTGAAAACAGCCATCAGCCCCTCATCCAGGCTGACCAGGCACCCCAGTGGGGACCCCCACCCTGAGGGGGTGTAACCAGCTGCAAACAGCCATCATCCCCTCACCCAGGATGGCCAGGCACCCAAGTGGGACCCCCACCCTGATCCGGGACACACTTCAAGACAAAGCAGCCGGCCCCCACCTGTGCACCAGGCATCTATCCTATATAGTAAAAGGAAAATATGCAAACTGACCCTAACAGCAGAAAGACTGGGAATGACTGGTCACTATGCCACACATTGACCACCACGGGGCAGACGCTCAATGCAGGAGCTGCCCTCTGGTGGTCAGTGCACTCACACATGGGGGAGCTCTGCTCAGCCACAAGCCAGGCTGATGGCTGCCAGTACAGCGGTGGTGGTGGGAACCTCTCCTGCCTCCTCAGCAGCGCTAAGCATGTCTGATTGCAGCTTAGGCCTGCTCCTCACTGGCAAGTGGACATCCCCCAAGGGCTGCCGGGCTGCCAGAGGGATGTCTGATTGCCAGCTTAGTCCAATCCCCCAGGGAGCAGGCCTAAGCCAGCAGGTGGTCATCCCCTGAGGGGTCCCAGACTGCGAGAGGGCACAGGCCGGGCTGAGGGAGCCCCCCTGAGTGCACAAATTGTTGTACACCGGGCCTCTAGTAAATTAATAAAGGAAACTGAAATTGGCACAACAGGGTATAGTGATGAGTCTGTGCCTCCCTTTCTAGTCTCAGTTCTCTACACATCTACTTGCTTCTCACATCCACACTGCAGGGTACAGCTAGTTCTACAAGTATATCACATTGTTTCCTGCAATGGTGCTTTCACCACATGTGTTCTCTGTTCTTGAAAAAAATCCCTGCACCAACATCCTCTGTTTTGCTAACTCCTTTTATTCTTTAAGACTCAGCTGTTAAGAAGACTTTTCTGATTCTCTTTTCTGAACTAGAGCTTCTCAGTGCTCTCAAAGCAACTGTGCAAATTCATACACATAATATAATATATTATATTGAATTTGCTAATTGACTTATTTCCACCAATAAAATTTAGCTGTAAAATAAATATGCTTTATTTCTCTGAATACCCACAATCTAGCTCAAGACATTTAATTTGTGCCATTAAATGAATAAGTGGTATCTATGATATCCTAATGATTAACATGTTTTTATACACCAAAAATGTTTATTCCCTAACATCTTCACAAATAGAACTGTCTCTATTGAAATTCTCCTTGATTTTCATATTGCTATATAATTAAAAATTCAGACACCTAATCTTTGCAAAAAAGTGCGCAAGGTTATGTAAAGTTGTATAACATCATCCTGAGTTATCATAGAGATCACAAATGCAAGGATTTCTACCTGTCATTTCTTCATCCTTTGGCAAATATACTTAATCACAGTAGTCCTACTAAGACTGGATGTGGCCTTAAAAGCTTTAAAAATATAATTTTTTTAGAAATATAACAATCAGATTTAGCATAAAAAATGGAATTTTATTACCTACCCATGAATTAGAACAATGAATTAGATGAGAGTAGTGCCCTTGGTAAATGAAACAAAGTTCAAGTGAACTTTTAAGAGGGGAGAATTAATATGCTATGTAAAGGAAGGTTGAGAGCATGGTGTATACTCCAGGAAAGACTTCATAGCCTGGTGGCCCAAATGATGTGCCTTAGAGAATGGGAGAGAGACCAAGGATGAAATTCAGTAGTTTCTTACAAAGGCAATGAATTTTCTCCAGCCTGACATCAGTCCCCATGTACGTTAGTGCAACTCTTACCCATTTGGTGAGATACAGGCTAAGCCAAGTGCAAGGAACAGATTGATCTTAAAAGAACTGAAAATCAGGTGTTTGGAAATATAGGTAAAAATGCTCCAACCGAGGTAATGCCCAGTGGTCGGCAAGCTGCGGCTCATTGGCCCCTTGAGTGTGGCTCTTCCACAAAATACCAACTTCTGCGCATGGGCCATGAAGTTTCAATCGCACTGTATGTGCGCACCCACACGTGGTATTTTGTGGAAGAGCCACACTCAAGGGGCCAAAGAGCCGCATGTGACTCGCGAGCCACAGTTTGCTGACCACAACAGCAGAACTCTGAGATTTTAATGGCAGATAGTACTGTTATATTTTAAAGGCTGTGAACTTTTTGAAGGCAAAAAAACCTTAGTTTAATTAACTCTGAATTGCTTGGCATATGAGCCTGAAATATGATTGTCATCAAATGTGTGCCCATTTTGGACTTCCTAGTCTTATTTCTTAATCTCCACCAAACTTCTCCAGATCACTTAGGGAATATTGGTCCCATGAGCCCTCCCTAAAGGAACACACTTGGGACCACGTTTCAGAATAAATTCAGTATTGCTTTCCCCCAAATACATATTCCCTACCTTTCATAACAGGAAAGGTTTAGAAAAAAACAACAACAATGAGCTCATCTAGTGTCCAGACTGTGAAGCCCAGAGCTCCAGAGGCAATGGCTGGTTCCAGATATGGAAAGCATAGGAAATGGATAAGTCTAGGATAACTTTTGATATCCAGGAAGGATAAAAAATGAAAGCAACACAATTATAAAAAATGTATGGGTCATGTCAAAGCCACCACATGAAGGGATCCATCCCTACTGGCCAGAGATACCTACACGCAATTTAAGCATCAAAAAGGATAACTGAAATTGACTCAAACTCATTGTGTATATGAAAATCTATATATTCATTATAATATGTGAGAAAAAGAAATAGAGAGGGAATCATACCTCTCCCAATTAATTATATTAGAAGTAAAGAGCTTCAAATCTTTTATCTAAAAATTTAACAATTAAATGCTATTTCTATAGAAATTATATTTTAGATCACCCAAATCTATGATATGAAAGATATGAAAGACTACTTTTATTTATTTATTTATTTAAAATATATTTTTATTGACTTCAGAGAAGAAGGGAAAGAGAGAGACAGAAACATCAATGGTGAGACTCATTTTGATGGGCTTCCTCCTGCATGCCTCCTACTGGAGATTGAGCCCACAACCTGGGCATGTGCCCTGACTGGGAATTGAGCTGGTGACCTCTTGGTTCATAGGTCGGTGCTCAACCACTGAGCAACCCAGTCTGGGAAGGATACTTTTATTTATTAAAAAATATTTTGCAACTGATTCTGGCAAAGATGACTGGCAGGAACCATCACATAAAATGAAGAATAGAAGTATGAAGCTGTCACAACTGGTAAGTCAGCATCACCAGGAGGGAGATGGTTGAGTATTTTGTGATTCTTGAGGTGATAAAAATAAGACCTACAGTATCATCTGTGAAATATTCTAGCCAAAATGGTTAAACCTGATTCTAATGGAGTGTCAGTCTCTGGAGCTTACTTCCCATTTACAGAAAATAATTAGAATAGAGGAAACAGAGACATTTATAATGTGGGATATTCTTCAACTCAACTGACAGGTTTTGTTTTGTTGTTGTTTTTTAACAAATCGATAGCATGACAAAAATAAAATAAGATAAAAAGGAGATCTGCTATCCTAGCTTTAAAGAGGCTCAGATCCATACGGAATGGTGGACCTGAGTTGTTTACAACCCACCAGTAAGAAAACAGCAGAGAAATTTTTATTATAGACTAAATATTAGATGGTTCCGAGGATTAGCATTAAATTTTCAGGGTATAATAGCAGCACTATGGTTATGTAAGAAAATGGCCATTGGTTTTAGAGATACATATTGAAGTCTGTATACTGAAATAACATGATGTCTGGGATGTGTTTTAAAATGCTTCACAAAGAAAAAAGAAAAGAGACAGATGAAGCAAGTGTGACAAAACCTAGATAGATTATTGGGTTGGGGAAATGTATTTATGGGCTTCTTGCACTGTTTATTATGTGAATGTTTGAAAATTTTTAGAGTTGTTCTTACTAAATGAAAATAACACAAAGGAAAAGGTACATGTTTGTTTAATAAAATATGAGAAGAGGAAAAGAAATAGGCCCTATGAAAACATAGAACTCCAATTAGGAGCAAAAAACAGTGGCTAATTTGTCTTCAAAAATAAAACACCTACACAGCACATCAAATCATTGTTTTTATGAACCTTACTCAAATTGTAATGCAACTGCTAACCTTTGCAAATAGGATTTTTTTAAAAAGTGCCCTGAGGCTATTTATATTTATTATTATGTTTATGGCTAAAACCAAGGAAACCAAATTCTCATGGAAAAAAAAAAAATGCATCTCCTTGCTACCTGAGCCAAGCATAAGGGAGATTGGTAGCTTTACTTTTTTCTGCATTTTTTTTGAAATAAAGCGTTTATTTGTTAGCAAGGCCTGTTCTGTGCTCAGGAAAGTTCTCCTGAGACTTGGGCATATAATACCAACAAATGGAATACGGATGGGGAAGTTGATCTATTGTTTGTCTTGTAAGAATGCTAGACCAAGTAATCTCGCAGGATGCTAAAGAGATCTGAGGGTAGAGTGTGTCTTTCTGTGCATTCACAATAAAAAATAAGTTATAGAACTAGCTTACCTAGAAACAAGCAATATAGGATGTAGAGTTTCAAAGAAATAAAGAAGACTTGACCTATATAATTAAAGGTCATTTTTACTATTCTGTTATAACCCACTAGGATGAGCTTGAGAGCATGTTCCTAAGTAAAATTGCAGTATAACTAGCCTTTTAGCAATCAGTCACCTCCTTGGTTCCCCTCTTTCTACCTGGATGTTGTCCTCTTCCTTTTTTAGCCAAACTTATGCTTTCTTGGTCCTTTTGGTTTATCACAATGATGAAGTGATGAACATATTCACTACAAGGAGTCCATGACTTAGTAGAAAAACCTTCCAGGGACTATTGACTATTTTAAAAGTGCCAACACTTGATCCAAAAAGAATAGCAATCTATTACAATGATCTCATAAGTAGAATGGGGAAAACAAAGGCAATCATACCTGATGGTAATCATAGTTAATATGGATTCATTGAGCATATTGAGAACTGGACCACGGGCCAGTTCTTTACGTGCACCATTCATTTAATGCTCAGTCTTGTGAACCGGGGGCTAGTGCTATCACTGAATTACAGAAAACTGAGGCAGAGAGGAGTAAAGCAACTTGCACTGGTCAGAGTGACAGAGCAATGTCAGAACTCAAAACTAGTGATTAACATAAACCAGGCAATGTGCTAGGCACTTTGCATTATACCCAGTTTCCCCTCACCTCTGAGACTTGTCTGTTCATTTATTTATTCAGTGACTTGGCTGAATTAATTTTGTGAAGCCTAGCTTCCCTGCAATGTGAAGCATGTGAGTTTTCCTATTCAGAATTGTCTTACTTTTAGCCAGACTTCTTGGGGTTTGCCTCTGAGGCAGCATAATCCATGTATTGGTCAAAGGTTGTGCTGAAGTCCCATTGGTCAGTTAAATTCTTATTCATTACCTTTAGATGTGTGTGTGGCTTGGAGATCACGTTCATAGTTTAGAAAGTTATAATTTTGCCTCCTATTCAACCAGGGCCTAGTAGCTCCTAAGTTTCCTTTTTAATTACTCTTAAGAGGGCTTGGCCTTCCAGACCAACAGGAATGAGGGTGATTATTTTTAAGCTTGGCTTCCTGGGCATTGCTTCTGGTTCAGAGTATCATATTGTTCAACTAGGATTTGGTTATATATTGTGTTTAAGCACCATTGGGTCAGAAGGGCCTCCCCCTTTGTTGATGGATCTGTGTCGTGCTTAGGTTGTTCTTTGAAGTCTGCCCTGACCCCACTCTGATTGTTCCTAGTGGACCATGCCTAATGCACAGACCCCCAGGGATGAGTATGATCTTAGCAGGGCTCTTCTTGGACGTTTCTTTTCTTCTATCAAACTAGGCTGGTCTTTCATTTTTACATGTTGTACTAGGATCATGGATCTAGCGATCACTTCTTAATTGCTTGGCAACAAAACCTCCATTGTTTTCAACAATGTTAGGCATGAACTCCTCCATGCTTTGTCTCAAATGAAGTCAGTCTCCTCATTCAGAGCCGGGAGAGTGAAAATTATGGCACTTATACTATATCTTATAGGAAAGAAATTTCACTTGTACAATTAACTCAGGTAATGAAGATCTTGGTAGAAGCCCCAAGGTCAAAAATCATGCTAAACCTTTATCTTAAGACTTCTGTTGATATGGCTAAGATAAGTCACAGATAATGTGAGCTAGTCTTGAAGGATATGTAGGAGAAAATAACTTAAGGAAAAGAATAAGGGTATCCCTGGCAGAAAAACAACAACAACATGAATTATTTTTGTCCTCAAAGATGGGAATAATGGACTTTTATTAATAGATCCACAATATATAGCACACAGGCCAATACAAGAAGGGGTTTGAAAGTATTTTTTGGATGAATTAATTCAAAGCTTGGAGTCATGAAAGTAGAAAATATGCTGCAAAGCAGTAAAGATAAGAGGCAGGAACACAAGGTAGTTGATTGAAGAAGTAAGTTCTTATCATCAAATACTTGCTGGAAGTTCATGATATATGTTCATAGGGAATAAATTACTGAGAAGTCCATACTGTTAGACTAGAGCACACAGCATGTGTAGTGACTCCATTTATTAGGAAAGAGGTTTGCCTGACGAGTAGAGAAATCCAAATATAACTAAATTCAGAGAATACATTTGCCAGCATTTCTGAGATACTTTTGCACATTCTGAAAAACTGGCCAGATGTTCCCTCAGGAAAGGAAGACTGTAACTCAAGCTCAAAAAATAAGGGAGAAAGAAAGGTCACCAGTCTTTTAAAAATTTCTAATGGTGCTGCTTAACATATGTTTATCCAAGAAGTTGTGCAATCTGAGTTAGTTCAACTCCAAACAAGATGCCTGAGATAATCCAGAGCAGGAAATGCAAATGAGATTTTTCTTTCCTGCCTAAAGATACATTGGACCTGCCATCTACCTAACAGGCATGACTGATATTGGGTTTTTCACTCGAAGTACCATGTAGGATAGAGGAATGCATATTTTGACCAAAGCCAAAAGACCATAATTCTAAAATCACCTTAGTTTTTTGTCTCATTGAGTCTTTTTGTACCTCCATGTGCAACAAGGCAAGAATCATGTAAGTGAGGGTCACCATTAGGATTGTTTGTAAATCTGCTTTGAAGAAAAATGAGATACTAAAATTAAGGTAATTGGGCTTATTTGCTTGTTTGCTTGCTTGTTTGATGTCACTGTGCCCTTTGGGTTGCCCCATTGAACCCAAAAGAAGAGACAGTGAACCTGTGTCCTGTTACAAGGAAAAAAAATTGAAGGGGAGAGCCAAAGCCTGACACTGGAGAGAGATGAAGGTTGCCTTTTTTAAAAAATATATATATTTTGATTGATTTTATAGAGGAAGGGAGAGGGAGAGAGACACAGAAACATCAATGATGAGAGAGAATCACTGATTGGCTGCCTCCCGCACACCCCACACTTGGGATAGAGCCCACAACCCAGCACGTGCCCTCACCTGGAATCTAACAGTGACCTCCAGGTTCAAAGGTCAACGCTCAACCACTGAGCCACCACGGCTGAACCAGGTTGACTTTCTTAGAGTTGCCCTGGCAGGTCTTGCACACATGCTGTAAAAAGTCCTTGCTTCTCTATAACTGAAAGTAGCAGGCTGGCTTCAAAGGATCCCAAGTAGTGTTGTTAAAGCAGCATAACTTGGAGCATCCTAGCAGCTAAAAGAAGAGTTCCACAAAAGCTGTGTGAGACACTATTGGTGGCACAAGGCAAATATTGGTTAGAGGTTTCATTTTAACTTATTAGGATTATGCAAGGTAGACATTATTTTTTTAAGTACATTTTTATTCATTTCATAGAGAGGAAGGAAAGGCAGAGAGAGATAGAACATCAATGATGACAGTGAATCACTGATACGCTGCCTCCTGCATGCCCCCTACTGATCGAGCCCGAAACTTAGGCATGTTCTCTGACCAGGAATTGAATCATGTCCTCCTAGTTCATGGCTGGATGCTCAACCACAGAGCCACACTGGCTGGGCAGACATTACTAATCATCCCTATATTTTCTTTACTAGGAAGAAATAGACAAAAAAACCATCAGAGGTGGGGGATTTATAAATAAGCTAGGTAGAAGTTTAACATGAAAAGAGGTCTTGAATTGAAAACTAGTTCTCAAATGAAAAGTATTAACAGAGGGGAAAAATAAATAAAAGCCAGTCATCTACATTTTCAATGTTGTTTAGGAACTCAAATGAAATCATTGAGAGATGAATATATACACAACCAATAGCCAGGCTATATGTAAAAATAAAACTCTGACTCACTACCTTCAGCAGTCAGCCCAGGAAACCAACAAACTATCTCTAGTAACTGGTTCAAGCAGCCAGATAACAATCTCTATAAAAATCAGCCCCAATGACCAGGAATTGATTACCGACAATAGTTGACATTTTCCCAAAATGTGTCCCTCACTTTCAAGTTAGGATCAACAGGAAAATTCCAAATATGCACCTAACTAAACATAGAATGTCCTGTTTCTACTCAGCCTGTCTGCAACTTCCCCAGGCCAACAGCCTCCTTCAGGGCACACCTAAAGATTTCTCTTTTTTCCCACTATAAATCTTTCTCATTCCTCTGAGTGTCTTGGAGTCTCTGCCAAACATACGTGATGGTAGCTGGCCCCTTGCTATAGCCAGCTCTGAGTAAATGGCTATTGCACATTCTCATTTGGTGGCCTTCATTTATTTCTACGTAATAGATTCAAAATGCTTTATAAACTGTGAAGCATTGTTAGCAAATATTATTATGATTATCATTTTGGTTGTTACTTCTCAAATTGTGGCTCATAGAATTGCAAGGACATTTAAAATTTCTGTCTTGAATTTTTTTCTTCAAATTAAAATCTAATGGGTATTACAAAGCCTAAACCATCTGTCCTGTCTTCTCCATGCCCTTTAATTCAGGCCATACAATGCCCATTCTAAAACTACTAATCTAGGTGAATTCCCTCATTTTTCATGTTATAAAAGTGATACTCAGAGAAAAGTAACTTGCTCAGAGTTAGAGAGCCTGTTAGTTGTCAGAACTCTTCTTATCTTTCAATTCCCTATCAAAGATAACCTCCTGTACACACCACATCAATGCATTCTAAAGCTGAGAAAATTGTGTGTCCTGCCCGGGTAACAGGGCTACAGAGATTCACAAGCTCTATGCAAGTGCTTGGAATCAGATGGAAAGAGAAAAGAAAGGAAGAAAAAGATGAGACTCTGGAAAATAAAAAACATACACCAACGCATGTTCTATCCTGATTTTAAAAAAATACAATACAGTGGGGCCTTGACTTACTAATTTAATTCATTCCATGACGGAGCTCGTAACTCAAATTACTCATATGTCAAATCAAAAAGTGAACGAGTGAGACACGTGATGCTGGGCTGATGTTGTGGCGTTCACTGTGATGTTCGCTGTGCCAACTAGCGGGGGGGTATCTGAAGCTGGCTCATAACCCGAATTTTAGCTCGCAACTCAAAACAAAAAATCGGCCGAGAGATGGCTCGTATCTCAAAAAATCGTTAGTCGGGACACTCGTAAGTCAAGGTCCCACTGTATTAAAGTAGGCATGTAGAGTTCATCTATTTATTTTTTTATAATTAAAAATAACCAATTTCCTTTTCTATAATTAAAGAGGAAAAGAAAGGGAAGGGGGGGGAAGCAAATAATGGGAAGAACAAGAAAATGCTATGGAGAAAACTTGTCCTGAGGTAGCCCTGTCTGGGTAAGGTTAGATAGGTTGATATGTTGATGCACATGGTGCTTGAAAGGCTAGGAGAGAGAGAAAAAAACACTGAATGACCCTGAACAGCAGTGCACATTAACTGGTGTTGATGGATTTGAGCTTAAATTGACTGAGGAAAAGTGGTTGCAACAGATAGCTCATGCAGGGGCTCTGAATGGATTTCTAATTGGATTAAAGGGATAGACGAGGCAACCCACATTATGCTGGTCATTATGCTCCTTATCACAGTCCACATTCCCCTGGAGGGAAGAAGAAATTAAGAGGGAAATTGAGGAAAATGCAAGTCAAAGCAGAATCTTCTTTTGCTTGGAAATGCGCCTAGCTCCCTCTGTGCCACTTAGTGTAGATTTAAAACACAATTACGGTTTTGATGCGAGAATCGTTTCATTGGACTATGGAGTTCATATTTTATGTTTATCCTTTAAATGATGCATCTTTTTTAAATGATAGGTTATGAATGGGAACCAGACGCACTCAAGCTATGTCAGGCTGGGTTTTCTAAGGCGATTATCCATTATTGTTGGGATGCTTCATAGTTAATAACTCTCAAAGAGTAGCCTATAATTGAGTCTCTGGATGGCAGTAATGCACATGCATCTTTTCAATGAGATTCATAGTTGTTTTTTCACTCTCAATTTAATAAACCTGTAAGGCTTACTTTTTTTTTCTATTCCATTGATGAGACATGATGTTTTATTTTTAAATTCTAGATTCCTCCCATCCCCAGTGTTAGGGGAATTCATAGAATCCTAGCGGGGGAAAAAAGGAAAGAAAAATAAATTTAACTGCTCCGATCTCTCATTTTTTGTGATAGGAAAATGTATATACAACTATGTTAAGTGACTAGGCCAAGGCCACAAAATAGTTTGTGTCATGGCATAAACTGAACATCAGATAACCTTATGATTTCATTCAATTCGATTCAAAGATCTAGGTACCCCTTGAATGGAAAATAACATTTTAAGTTAACTTGCAAAAATAAGTATTTTTGTGGCTGGAAAATTCATTGGGTGTCACTTTCGCATACATTTTATAAAAATTATTATGACAAAATTAAAACAAACTCATACAAATTAAATCCTAGAGAAGAAAAAAATAGGTTTTCTAATCATGTAGGCATATATAATTAAGATGGTAATTGATAAACAATGGTAGGCATTGTTGATTTTAGACCAATTATAGAAGTCATTTATGAGGTAGGGAAATAGTTGAATTTTTGACTTGCAAAGATAAATCATAAATCTACTTAATGTGCCTGCCTGTAGCATAGCCACCTTAAATAATGAACATGTTACCCCAGAGAAGTGTGTGTGTGTGTGTGTGTGTGTGTGTGTGTGTGTGTGTGTGTGTGGTTTCCTCCTAAGTTTTCTTAGAAATAGAATAACAAATGTCAATTTGGTTTTGGCTAAAGATGTTGTTTACATAACCATGTGTTTATTACTTGGCCGAGAATATTTATCAAGTATACATAATATGTAAAATGGCAATAGATTAGTCATAGGACAACCTATGTTCAGAAAAAAAATAGCAACTATAATTACAGTCTCTGGAAAGAGAACATGAATATCATTTAAGGGGGCTATATTCTCAAAAAGTTCAATGTTCTTAAATTGGATGCATATTAGAGTGTCCTAGGGGACTACAAACAAAATCCCTCCTTTAAAGATTCTAACTCTGTAGGTTTAGGTTGAATCCTGAGAATTTATATTTTCCAAGTTCCTTTGGCAACTCTCACACAGTCAGTCCATGTGTCTACTTTCTGGAACCACTGCATAAAACAATATTCCACTTCTCCTGAAGGTCAACTATATTGTAGCAAGAGATCACATTAGAACTTATTAAGCATATTGATCGTATTTAATATGAGAGTGAAAACTTTCTTTTTTTAATCTGAATTTTTTAAATATTTATTTTTTCCCATCACCATTTATTACCCCTATACCCTCCTCAACCTCTACCTAAGCTCCTCCTCCTGCAATCACCACACTATTGTCCGTGTCCATGAGTTCTTTCTCTTTTTTTCCTTTGCTTAATCCCTCCACACGCACCCACAGCCCCTCCTCCCCTGGCAGCTGGCAGCCTGCTCTCTGTCTATGAGTATGTGTCTCTATTTTGCTTGTTAGTTCATTTTGTTCATTAGATTTCACATATGAGTGAAATCATATGGTACTTGTCTTTCTCTGACTGGCTTATTTCACTTAGCATAAAAATTTCATTTAATTTCCCCAAATAGGCCTGAGAGATGGGCATTATTATCAGAATTTTCTTAATGAAAAAACTGAGCTGCAAAGAGGTTAATGGCCCAAATCCCAAACTTAACATTACAAGTTCTTTGCTCTTTCACTATTTCATGCTGCTCTTTATTGCTACAAGTCTCTCTGAGGTTTACTCTTGGCCTATTTATTCAACTAATATTTATTGAGCATTTATTAAGGGCTTGACACCATAAATTAGTTATATCTTTGAGAGTTTTTTTGATTGAATACAAATAAGAAAGCAATCACAAGCTCAAATATAAGAATTAAAATTACAAACTTTTCCCCATAAATATTTGTGTACACATAATTTATAGATACGTTATATAAGTCCTATACTGTGTTTAAAAGAAAAAAAAAGAAGGCAATCACCCATTTAAATTTTAATCTAAAGAGTCTTCCAATGAAGAACTACACCAGTGCTTAAGCAAAGTTGGCTGGAACTCCCTAATGACAGCTGAGGGGCACTTAACTCCAAAATACTCCTCAATAATATTTAATTACTCTGGCATTCAATTTGCATTAATAATTATATCATCTGAAATTTTGTATTAAAACCAATAGGAAAGTAAAATTGAACAAACACAGGGCTCAGAATCAGAACATCTACTTACTGTCCTGGTTCTTCAACTAACTGGCTGTCACTTGAAGTATGTGTGATGTTCCTCATATATAACACAAGGAAATTGGGTAAATGCTCTAATTCTGATAACCTATGAATAGCATGGCCTAGAAAATATTTCTACCACTTGTTAACCACCCTATATTTTTACAAAAACACACACAGACACATACTCATACTCAAGGAATATCAACCATCTGACACCTCACTTCTAAATGTCTGTCAACACTTGATCTGGCAAATTTTGTGTATGATATTCAATAACCTTATGGTTTTACTCCAGAAGTGATTGCATTTCAGCAACATGAGAGCACCCTGTAGGATGTGGGCTCTTTGGAAGAAGTGAATATTTAAAAGTCACCAGTTGGAATCTCTGATGGTAAACAGTTGGATCAATCATGCTAAATTCTAGGCTAGTTTTCAAAAAGCACTGCTCACATGGTGAGTTGCTGAATCTGCCGTCTTTAGTCATGACTTTTGAAAAAAAATATATATATATACACATATATATATTTGATTTCAGAGAGGAAGGGAGAAGGAGAGAGACAGAGAAAATCAGTGATGAGAATCATTGATCCACACTGGGGATCGAGCCTGCAACCTGGACATGTGCCCTGACCAGGAATGACATGTGAACTCCTGATTCATAGGTTGATGCTCAACCACTGAGCCACACTGGACAGGCTAGTCATGGATTTAATGCCCGTGTGCTTCATGAAGATGACACTCTGCAGGTAGCTGAGTGTGCTTTTGGGGAAGATAGCCCAGGCCCTACATTTATTCAGATGAAAAGACAGAGCATTTGAATCTCAGGAAGGTGGCATTGACCCATAAGTACAGTTGCCTCAAAGCTCCTGACAGCCATTTAAAACATTCCAGAGAACCAGATTCTAGAATGTTTTGACACAAACCAGCTGGGTGACCCGACATCCTGCTCATTGAATCCTCAGCATCTAAGCTATAGATCAGCATCTAATCCTGGGGTGGGCAAACTTTTTGACTCAAGGGCCACAGTGGGTTCTTAAACTGGACCGGAGGGCCGGAACAAAAGCATGGATGGAGTGTTTGTGTGAACTAATATAAATTCAAAGTAAACATCATTACATAAAAGGGTACGGTCTTTTTCTTTTTTTAGTTTTATTCATTTCAAAGGGGCTGGATCCGGCCCGCGGGCCATAGTTTGCCCATGGCTGATTCTAATCTATAGTAAAAACTAAATTTGCATTTGTTGACCTAATGAAAGGGGGCAGACCTGATGGTCTCTAGGGCTCAATTAGGTCCAGCATTTTATGGCTATGTCCTTTCTAGCACACATTCACCTCCTCCAAGGTCCTTGCTCTGGGGCACTTCCTCTATGCTCCGTATTGATGACTTAGGCAAGAGCTTCCCTCTTGGGTCAGTTCCCTTCCTTGCTGTCTTGATTTCTCATTACTTTACCTATGGTTATCACCATTAATTTCAATATCAATCCACCTCTTTTTAAGTCTGACCCTTTGCACTGTCATGCATCTTTCACATTTGTGTATTGTCTATATATTCATTTCCATTCTCTGGAGGCTTTTTCTTTATATAGATCACTGCATAGTAAATTTGCACTTACTTAAAAATTCAATAGCATGCCTGTCACCAAAAAAAAGAGAGAGAGAGAGAGAGAGAGAGAGAGAGAGAGAGAGAGAGAGAAAGATATTGCTTCCATATATGCTATAAAGCTACAGAGAAGAGAGTAATTAACAGCAAATTTCTTCCTAAAGTGTGAGATTAGATGAGGTAATCACATCTTGCTGAGAACTTCATGTCTGGCACAATGACAGATACCACCAACTTGCAGAATTACAAATCTCAGTTCTGGAAAAACTTCCAGTGATTATGCCCCATCTCTGTACTTCACTGATGTGACACTGATCCAAGTCATTTGTTTTCCTGTCCTTCCTTCAAGAAACATAAAAAGTGCCTGGGTTATTTATTTATTTATTATTTTTTCAGTGGCCTAACCCTCTAAGTTCAGGCCATCTTTCCCAGGCGCTTGTTTGGTCTGAATATAAGATTTTTTTAATGCCCTCTATTGCCCTTTGAAGAACTGGAATAACACTGAAAATGTAATTGCTTTAGGGAACTGACAACTAATTATCCCAAAGCAAAAAGAGGGCCAGGCATTTAGATAATGAAATGTCAATCCGTGTAATAGAAGTGTCACTTACTTAATACTTGTCTGTGTTTGAAAGGAGTGCACGGTATGTGAAGACAGATTCGTGCATCTCTGAGCCAGAAGCATTGTGGGTGCGCATATACTGTGGCTCTCACCACATGTTTAAAGATACTGCACCAAGAACATAGCTAAAAAGCCTGGGGTGAAGAAAACTCCAGAGAGAGAGAGAGAGAAAGAGAGAGAGAGAGAGAGAGAGAGAGAGAGAGAGAGAGAGAGAGAGAGAACTTGAAGGATTCTCTCCAGGGCCAGTCTTCTTGATGTAGGACTTTGTGGAGTCTGCATCTTCAGCTGCATTTCTGCAGATAGCCAGGATGTTTTGTTCAGAGGAAGCTGCAATGCCCTTGACATTGAACAGTGCCAGAAACCTAGCACCAGTCCATCAAGCAAGGGTTTTGAATGAATAAAAAAAGGGAAAAGTTTCCATGAATATTTATAAGAAACTGTGCTCTGCATGAGTGAGAATGATAAGGATGTGCTGTTGATACTCAAGTTGGGTTGTTATTTGTATGTGATAATTAGAAATGGGCGTGGGGAAGAGGAAGCCTACCTTTTATTAAATAGTCCAGACATTAGATGATTTAAATGTTGTTTTGTATGCTTTGGCTTGTTCCATTTTCCCTGGTGCCTGGATCGGATTTTCATTTCTTTATCAAGCTATGTATGAGCGGCTTCACTCTCCAGAGCAAAGATAAACTTGCTATATTGAAAGCACATCACATTTTAGAAGTGATTTCTTAAAACTAAGGATCACGATAAACAAAATCTAGTTCCATGCAGTTTTAAATCTCTGTCCTTTTGTGTTACTCAGTTGTGAATGACCACTTGCCAGTTCTGATCATGATAAAACAGGTAAAGGTCTCTATTAGCTTACTGAGGCTGCGGTAACAAACTGTGGCAAACCAGTGGCTTAAAACAACAGAAGAAGCATCTAGTCTTGCAGTTCTCAAGGCTAGAAGTCCACATTTTTGAGGTTTGTTTTCAGATTTCAGAGAAAGTGACAATACTGTTTTCGGATGACTTTTATTAAGGAATCTCTACACACACACACACACACACACACACACACACACACACACACACACACGTAGGAATTTGTTATAATCAGCAGCTAAAAGTGGGGGGTGCGGGGTGGGGAAAGACAGGGGAAAGAAATCAAAGAACACCTAATCTATACCACCACAGTTTAGGTCCTCCTTTTTAAACAATTGTTCATTTAGTCTTACAGCAGTCCTATGTAATAAATGTTATTAAGCTTCAGCTCTACCCTCCTAGAGTCTCAAGGAATGGTGTCCTTTGGCAACTGGCCATGCTCCTTTATCATTACGTTCTTGCACATACCACCCTCTGCTGAAACACTTCCTTGATGCTCCCTATTCCTTCTGTTCATTTTCTTTTGCCTAGAAAACTCCAATTTATCATTTGTGTCTCAGATTAGATGTGCCCGATTCCTTAATCTTTTATATCTAGGCTAAGCACCCTTCATATTTGCTCCCAAGTGTTTTGTATGTCCTATATTTTATCATCTAAATGTGCATAATAATCACTTGTGTATGACTCTGTCTCCTGTGTTAGACTCTAACCACCATGAGATCCAGGACAATGCAAAGCAGAGCACAGTCTAGTGAAATTGAGTGTATTAAGGAGTGCGCCTGGCTTCCTGGATGTAAAGCCTCGCTCTGTCACTTATCCACTGAGTGACTTCAGACAAGTTCCTTAAATGCTTCAGTTTGTTCATTTGCAAAATAAGAAGGAAAAAAGTGTGTACTTTCTACTATTATTTTGAAAGAGAACATAGGAAAAGCACCTACAAGAGCTCATGATATTCAATTAATGTTACTCATTTTTACTGTTGTTGTTTTTTGTTTGTTTTTTTTCATGAG
Source organism: Myotis myotis (assembly GCF_014108235.1). NCBI lineage: Eukaryota > Metazoa > Chordata > Mammalia > Chiroptera > Vespertilionidae > Myotis > Myotis myotis. Next base: position 56,475,975 of record NW_023416314.1, read on the forward strand.
TATGTTCTTATTTCTGGAGAATTGAAAAGGCTCAAAATTTTTCTGTAAACCAGGACCAGTTCATATATCAGCTCTTCAATGAAGCCTTCCCAGGTAGCACATTTGGAAGAATCTTCCTTAAAACCTATGGCACTTATTTCTCCCTATTTAATAGCATTTCTCATATACTGCATTATATCCATTGATTATATTCTATATATCTTTTCCCCCTATTAAGCCAAAGATAGCAAACTCTGTATTTGTTTTTCCATCCATCTAGCATAGAAAACATTTGTTGGATAAATTAATGATGCAATAAATAAATCAATGATTTGAAAATCAAAGTAAGTCCATGAAGATAGGTTGGAAAGGAAGATTGGGACTAAAATCAGAGCTGGCATTGGATGTTGGACTAAGTATTTGGATGGAGTCTGAATCAAGCGGACTACTACACACCAAAAGCAGCAAAACTGGAAAATGGAAAATTGATGCTTGCTGCTGTGCAGTAATCAATCTGCCAAGCCTTGTCATATACAGGAAGAGTTTCATGTTAGAAACCAAGAGCCACACTGGGGTAGCCTTTGTATTGGAAAATGCAGAGGGAAAGTGTTGATTTCCTGAGGTAGTTATTTTGTGCCCAGAAAGCAGAAAAACAACTGAGGGCTTTTCACATGGCCCATGGTATAATGTCTGCAAAGCTCATGACTGATAAATGAAAATAAAGAAGATATTCTACTGAGATACCACTGCATCATAATATCTAGGGCTGATAAATTCTGGTTATGCATATTGAACTAGAAATGTGAAGAAGTAGGGGTGATGGCCATATCTATCAATTTGTTAAAAAGATGACCATATAATATTTGGAAAATCTAATTCCAGAAAAAAAACCACAGAAATAGAAGTTTATAAGAAAAATAAATTTAATGAAGTAAACATAAATATTTCTAGGAGAGTTTTTTTTATGTGCGTCAAAAATAAAATATTCATCAAGTTGGTATTTCTAAAAAGAGTAACTCTGATCAAATAAGTTTGGGCAAACATTCACATTACAGGTCTTTTCTTTTTTGAGATTTATAATGCACATCATAATATAAATCTGGAAATGACAAAACTTATTTAAATTCACATGAACCCTGAGAAATAGGGGCTTTTCCATAATTACCCTTGTCAATAAAAGAACTGAATCCAGCCTTGACTGGGTGGCTCAGTTGGCTGGAATATCATCCTGTATATTGTATACAAAAGGGCTGCATGTTCATTCCAGGTCAGGGCATATGCTCGGGTTGTGGGTTCAATCCTCGGGTAGAGTATGTGTGGGAGGCTACTGATGGATGTTTCTCTTTCACATCAATGTTTCTCTCTCTTCCTCTTTCTCCCTTCCTCTCGCTCTTAAATCAATGGAAACATATCCTTGGATGAGAATTTAAAAAAACATACACTCTAATTTTAAATTAATAAAATTGCTGTGCCTTTTAAAATGATCTCAGAAAAGCTAGGTGGAACAGGATTCTAGAAAAATAAAGATGAGGAAGCTGAGAGAGATACCTCCAGCTATACTTTATTTTTATTTTTTTAATATATTTTTATTGATTTCAGAGAGAAAGGGAGAGGAAGAGATAGAAACATCAATGATGAAAGAGAATCATTGATCAGCTGCCTCCTGCACACCCCCTACTGGGAATTGAGCTGAGTCCACAACCCAGGCTTGTGCCCTAGACCAGAATTGAACCTGAGACCCTTCACTCCGCAGGCCTACACTCTATCCACTGAGCCAAATCGGCTAGGGCGTCCAGTATACTTTTCTACTAATGCTTACCATGTAAGAGCTAATCTATTAATAACATTGAAGGCCCAAGTTTCATCACATAGGCCGGGAACGGCACTTGGATATACATCTTGTTTTCCTGATCTCTACAATCTATGATCATCTGGTTTCTATATCCATGTATTCAGAAGTTAAGTCTAGTTTCCATGTGTCTTCACCTCTCCTACATCCACAAGCAAGCTTTATTTCTAAAATATTCACCTGTTGTAAATATCCCCAGAGAACTTCACCCAGAAAACTCAAATGCTTTCTCTCAGTCTTCATTTCCCCTGACCTTTCTGCAACATTATTGATGGCTCCCCTCTTCTCCTTTTAGTTCAATCCTTCCTTATTTACTCTCTGTTCCCAGGACAGATAGCTGAAATAAAGTGAAATTTGACCTAAACTGCAGAACAACTATCAGGATCGTTCTTTTGCTGAGCTTATAATTGCAATGCAAAGTCTACTTGCAACTCTTCCATTTGTTATGGATAAAAAAACAGTATCGGACTAAGACCCAGGAAATCTGGATTTGAAAGCTAAGCCTTGCTACCAAGCAGTGACATGATCTTGGACCAAAAACAAAACAAAGCAAAACTAATAACAACCCCTTGACCCTCTGTTTCATCACCTGTGAACTGAAGGAGACATGCTAAATAATCTCTAAAATTCTTTCTGTTTCAGAATACTCCAGAATTGTCCTATTCTTTACTTATGTAACTTTGATCAAATTATTTCACCATTCTGAGTTTCAGCTCAGAGGTTCATCTATGTAATGATATTATTTTAAGAAAGAAAGAAAAAATCCTTGATATTGAGAGCATAGTGTTTGCTCCGTTTCTAAGACCAGACTGCCGGAGTTCAAATTCCACATCCACCATTTAACCTTTCTATGCTTTAGTTTACTCATTTGAAAAAAATAAAGATATAGTAATAGCTCCTGCCTCATCAAGTTAAATGAGTTGTTACAAGAAAAGCTCTGAGAAGAGTGTTTGCTACATAATGAGTACTATATAAATATTGCCATTATTTTTAATAGATCCTAAAATTGGTTGAAAATAAAGTATTTGAATATTTTTTTTCCTTTTTCTATCTAATTATGTGGCCTTGGTCATTTTTTCACTGCTTTTGAAAGTTTGATTCATTGCCAATAAAACAAAATATCTGTCACTGATCATTTTAATTATGGATTCATATTCTAATCATAATATTTTAAAAATTAAACTTCTCACTTTTGGCTACATTAATATAAAATATGTAAAAAACCTTTTGACTGAGAAAATCATAATACATATAAAATCAGGTATTTTATTGTACAGGCTTTTTTGTTTCAGTTGAGATGAAGATTAATAAAGAATAAATTAATGTTCTAATTGAATCAGATCTGGATGTAGATCTTAGGCACTTGACTCACACATCTGTGGAACTTTCCTCAGACTCACAGTGGCACTTCTGGGTCTATCTAGTAGAAAAATAAAGTCATGTGCCAAAGAGCAAAGGTCCTAAGGCTCATGGTTTTATGTGCTCCCATTTGAAGAATGACTTTGCTGCTGAATTGAAATCTATGGGAATCAGTTACCATCAACAGAACAAGCAGCTGGGCTGAGGAAATAAAGAAACAAAGTCTGAATGACAATGATCATGATCATGGAAAGGTAGACATTGGAATTCCACTAAGGTGAGGTAAGAACAAAGCCAATCAGGCTATTTGTGATTCTGCTGGGATCCTCACAGAGAGAGAAGACTCCAGAACCACATTTATAAATGTTCCTGCTCAGTGACCTTGGGTAAGTCACTTAGTCTGTTTAAGGGTCACTTTCCTGGTCTATATAATTTTCAAATTAACCAATTTTCAGTCTGAAGAATAAGAATAGTTGAGAGGGTTATGAGGAATGGTAATTAAGAGGTGTGAGTATATGGAAGAACTGACAAGAAGGTGAAATCTGAAGCTCTCCCACTTCTCCTCTTGGAGGCTATTTCTTCTTAGATAGCATCCCTTTTTCTCTCCATTCCAGGTGCCTATACTGTTTCCCATCCTTTATAGTCCCAGTCATAGGTTATATTTGTATACCCCAACCCACCATAATATTTTTTGGGAATATACCAAAGATTGGAAAACTGAGGTTTAAGTAATGATAGACAAATTATTTGTCTATGTGAGAGTTACAAATCTTATCAATGATATCTGGGATTTATTAAGGTATTCCTGGTGAACAATAATATTAAAAAGAGCCCTAACCAGTTTGGCTCAGTGGATAGAGCGTCAGCCTGCAGACTCAAGGGTCCCAGGTTTGATTCCGGTCAAGGGCATGTACCTTGGTTGCAGGTACATCCCCAGTAGGGAGTGTGCAGGAGGTAGCTGATCGATGTTTCTCCCTCATCGATGTTTCTAACTCTCTATCCCTCTCCCTTCCTTTCTGTAAAAAAATCAATAAAATATGTATATTTTAAATAATATTAAAAAGAGGGTTTAGGGGGGATAAATGGTGACAGATGGAGACTTGACTTAAGGTGGTGAACATACAATATATAATACAAATGATATATTATAGATTTGTACATCTGAAGCCTATATAATTTTATTAACCAATGTCACCCTGATAAATTCAATAATAAATAAATATACAGGAATTTGTTTATGATTATTGCTCCCTTCTTTTGTGCTCTGCCCCTGCCTAACCGGTTTTGCTCTCTGCTGCAATTCTTACCTGAAAAATTCAGAGATATAATGAGATACAGACTTTATCATATTTAACTTTTAATCTAAGATCACTGGATAATTCCTAAAAATTACAAAGACTGATAAAGGCTTCCCAAAAAGGTTAGATATAAGTAGAAAATTAATTTTGCATGTAAACGTACCCATAATATATCAAAACCTAGAAAGTCACGCTTCATCAAATATTTTTATCTAGATTGAGAAATCAATACACACACACACCATAAACAAACACATTTATATGCATGTACCCTATCTTGAGGCAAAACATCCAAATAAAGAACACAAATATCATCCACTATGAAGAATGCACTTGAAAAATGATTTCTTCGCTGTTGCCCTCATTTAACTCTTTCTTTACATATAATTTTACATATGTATTTTATAACCACCCTATGAGTATCCCATTACATCTGCTGTTGTACGTATAACAATCCTATTTAAGGCCCAAGGAAGGGACCTCACTGACTCTTTCAACAATAAAACTATGTATGGAATTTAATTGTCCTTTTTTGCTTCATAGAAAGCCACTAGTGATAAAGTGCAGGAGAAGACATAGAGTTTCTCCCCTACCCCTTTCCTTGTTCAGCTGCATAATTTTCAAATGAGAAGAGTGAGAAATCTCTCCTTATCCTAATACAAACCACCTGCTCATTGTAGGATCTTAGGGGCATTAAAAACTGTACCTTTTGGTGCCCAAACTGTTTCCAGTACTTAAATTATCTCCATTGCAAACAATGATCTAAGCAAATTTCACAATACTTGGATAATTGTTTATACTTCTAAAGGGAATACCTAGAAATGTGCAATTCATTTCATTGTATAAACTTTGATATGTTTTCTCATTAAAAAGTCATATTGCCTTATCATTTACATATTGTTTACTATTGATAAAAGGGAAAAACAATGTATGATTGCTTGTAATCTATTACAACAATGCAGAACATGAGTGTTATTAGATTGTGTGTTTATTGTAGGAATTAAGGATCAAACTCAGGAAAATATAGAAGTTGGAAAATCTAGTTCAAACATTAGTTTTGCAGATAATGGATTAATTGCCATTCACCAAGTCATTCAGTCCCCCTAGAACAATGTTTCCTCATCAACAAAAGGAAGGGAATTTGGGAATTCTAAATACTATTCAGTTTAGAGTGATGTCAGAGAAATGGCAGTGTGAAAGATCCCATTGGTCAACAATTTGAACAGCTATAATTCAAAAACGGATTCCCTGCTCAACGCACAACATGTCTAAGAGATCCTCACAGTGAATCATCTAAAGGTGGGCAAGTGGGAGCAAAAAGAGGAGGTGAGAAGGGAGAAAAGCTCCAAGGGTGAGAGGGAGAAGAGTTCCAAGGAGCCATGTATGCAACCCTACAGCCCAGAGCTCACAGCAGGGCTCAGCCCAGAGGGGAGAGGAATCAGATTGTGGCTGGCACTCCCTTCAGCCGATACGAGCAAAGAGACTTAGTGAGCATTCCTGCAGGAATGAGCAGCACAAGCTGTGGCGGAGTCCAGTGACCCAGGCAGGGACGAAGCACAGTGGTGTAGCCATGGATGTCAGCCAACTGACATTCCAAACAGAAACAAAGCCTCCTTAGAGCCTGGCTGCCTTTCCTTAACCTTCCGGAGTTTGCCTTCCTCATTCTTCATTTCAGGTTACAGGGCACATTATCTGTAAAGGTGAGAACTGGTATTACAGAAATACTTTTTCCCTGAGTGAAGGGTATACTCTGTGATTAATCCCAGAATCAGGTTGAGGCACAGTGGGGGACATCATGAAGACTCACTGGTCACCATTGCTGGGAGGACAAAGCAACAAAGGATGAAACTGAGATTCCCCCCAGAGCTCACCCCACCGCCACACATGGAGAGTGCACTGCAGGTGGCATCTGGCTGAGAGTGACAGCACTGGGAATTCCTGGATTTAGAGCCCCTTTGACCACTGCATTCCCTGCCAAGTTGGTCCACTGGGACTGGGGCAACTGAATCACACGGGAGGCACCCACCTTCCCAGGGAACACAGGCCATTTTCCACCACCCAGTAGAGATCTGAAAAGCCAGAGAAGTGTGAGAGTGAAAAAAAACTTGTGATTCAGCATGTTCTGTAGAAAAACAATGGAAAAACTTATTAATCTACTAGAGAAGTGCCACTCATACATAGATGCCTAGACAGAGAAGGACTCCATCAAATACCATGAATAACCAAGGTAACAAGGCAGCTCAGAAAGAAAATTTAATGCCTAACACAGATAGGCAATTTAATGAACTCATAAAACAAATTAATGAACAAAATGAGTACTTTAACAAAGAGAATAAAACTTTTAAAAAGAACCAAGTGGTAATTCTGGAGAGGAAAAACTCAATAAAAGAGATCAGGAAAAAACTAGTGAGCATAGAAAATAGAGCAGACCAGCTGGAGAAAAACGTTATATCAAAGATACAAATCTTGAAATGACAAAGAAGGAAAATAGAGAAACTTGAGCATTAGAGAAAATGAGAGAACTTTATGAGAACTATCTGACTTCATCAGAAAGAATAATATTAGAATAATAGGCATACCAGGGAAGAAGAGAGGGAGACAGTAGAAAAGAACGTATGCAAACATTGATGAGAACTTCCCAAACCTATGGTAAGAGCTATATCCTCAAATCCAAAAAGCAAACAGAACACCTAATTACCTCAATCAAAAAGGCCTGCTCCAAAGCACAAAAGTGTCAAAAATTATTAACAAATAAAGGCAGTCAGAGAAAAGATTAAAGTAACCTATAAAGGGAAGCCTATTAGGTTATCATCAGACTTCTCAGAAGAAACTCTACAAACTAAAAGAAAGTGGGACCAAACATTCAAACTACTGAGAGAAATTACCAGCCAAGAATAATATATCCAGCAAAGTTATCCTTTAAACTGAAGGAGAAATAAAGACTTTTCCAGACATACAGAGGCTGAGAGAATTTATCAATGGAAGACTTCCATTGAAGGAAATAGTCAAGGGAGTTATTCAAACTGAAAGAAAAAAAAAAAAAAAAAGGTCACAAAACTATGAGTAACATCACCAATAAACTTACAGCATAAAAAGAAATAATTTGTGACAACAAAACCGTAAAAGAGAATGGGGTAAAAGTCTGAATTTGTAAAGGAGGATGTAGATCAGATGTATTCAAAGAAAAAGCACTACTGTATATATAAAACTTTATTTTTCATAAACCTAATAGTAACCACACCAAAAAAAAACAAAACCCAAAACTGAAGTACCTAATTTTAAAAAAGAGAAAACAGAAGAAAAAAGTATAGAATACCAACAAACATAAACAACAGACAGAAACACAAAAGAAAAGAACCAATGGAGAAACAGGGCTACCAGAAAACAAAAGATAACATTGCTGTAGGAAATCTTCAAACATCAATAATTACTCTAAGTGTAAATGTTCTGAATTCACCAATAAAGAGGCACAAATTAGCAGATTGGATCAAAAACATAACCCAACCATACCATACATTCAGGTGACATATCTAAATTCCAAAGACATAGATAGACTCAAGTGAAAGGGTGGAAAATGGTTCTCCAAGCAAATAGCATTCACAGAAAAGCAGGTGTAGTCATACTTATATCTGACCAAGTAGATTTCAAGATAACAAAGGTAACAAAAGACAAAGATAGACATTTTATAATGATAAAGGGGGCAATACATCAAGAAGATCAAGAAGACATTATATATATATATATATATATATATATATATATATATATACACACACACACACACACACACACACACACACACACACACACACTCAATCAGGGAGCACCAAAATATATAAAGCAACTACTAACAGAACTAAAACACAATCACAGTATGGGGTTCTAAATACTCTATTGACAGCTTTAGTTATATCATCCACACAGAAAAGCAATAAATAATATCAGCCTTAAATGACACATTAGACCAAAAGAACATAATTGACATTTACAGAGACTTTCATCCAAGAAGATCAGATGATACATTCTTCTCCACTGCATGTGGAACATTCTCAATGATAGACCATATGTTGGGTCACAAACTAGCTTCAACAAAATTTGACTTAATTTTTTTTTCAAATTTAATTATTCACCTGTTGATGGACACTTACAATGTTTCCATGTCTTGGCTATTGTAAATAATGCTGCAATTAATATGAGAAAATACAACTTATTACTATGTAGAAACTGAGTTTGGAGAAATAACACTTCCTTAAGTAAATGAGCAATGAGGAAATTGATAGATAAATATCACCAGTCAGTGGTCAGCAAACCATGGCTCGTGAGCCACATGCGGCTCTTTGGCCCCTTGAGTGTGGCTCTTCCACAAAATACCACATGCGGGCGCGCATGTACAGTGCAATTGAAAGTTTGTGGCCCATGCGCAGAAGTCGGTATTTTGTGAAAGAGCCACACTCAAGGGGCCAAAGAGCTGCATGTGGCTCGCGAGCCACATGGTTTGCCGAGCTGCAATTTGCCGACCACTGGACTAGGTTAATCTCCATCTTAGTGTGTATGGTAAAACTAGAATTAAGAATTATTTTAACTTGAGAAACATGTCTAGATAATAAATTATATGGCATAATGGTCACTTGACCACTTCACATGCACTCACAAAGAACTAGATATTTGCTTTAACTTGGCTGAGAATTTTTAGGCAAATTACCTCCACTCTTTAAATGAGGGTTAAAGCCCCTTTCATTTCTAATCTTGGATTTTTAAATATTATATGTCAAATACAAATAACTTTATTATTCATTTGTTTTAGAAAAGTACAAATGGTAGAATAGTCTTGCTTTACTTAACTGAACGGAAGCCAATGTGGTGTATAGATCAGCTTGAGATTCTCTGCATGAACTTTAAGATTTCAAATGGCTCCTTGTTACTGAAGGTGTATGGGTGGATGTAGAGCTTCTTCCAGTCAAATGTCTAAGTAGCATCTCCAGAGGAGCTTCTCCCTGTTTCCTGTGTCTATTCTTCATTTGCTTCCACCTCAGTATTCACCTGCAAATGCTGTGGGTCTAGATGGAAAGTGCTCAAAAATCTATATGCAAATCTCCTAGACCAGTAATTCTCAACTTTCTGGCCCTTTAAATACAGTTCCTCATGTTGTGACCCAACCATAAAATTATTTTCGTTGCCACTTCATAACTGTAATGTTGCTACTGTTATGAATCGTAATGTAAATATCTGATATGCAGGATGGTCTTAGGCGACCCCTGTGAAAGGGTCGTTCGACCGCCAAAGGGGTCGCGACCCACAGGTTGAGAACCGCTGTCCTAGATTCTCAGCAGACATTATCTGGTTTGGATAAACATTACATAAATCTTAAATAAATGCACAATTGAAGGTTTTTTAAATCAATTTTTCTACTCTAGTCTCAAATTTGTTTTAATTTGTTATAAAAGTGACCTTGGGACTTGGATACTAAAGTTTATTGAGCAGCTACTATAGGTCTTTCACCTTGCTGCCTACACATTAAACCTTTTGATTCTTATAATAACTCTATAATTACTTTTACTATCTTATTAATATCTATTTAACACATTTTTAAAAAGGGGGTTACAGGTATGTCCCAAGAGGCACTAAGTAACTTACTCAAAACTGCAGGTCTAGTAAATTATCCAGTCAAGATTCAAACTTAGTTTGATATTACCACCTTCAATTTAAATTACTAAACATAGTTTCTTTTAAAATATATTTTTATTGACTTTTGGAGAGAGAGGAAAGGAGAGGGAGAGAAGATAAAAACATTGATGACATAGACTGGCTGCCTCCTGCATGCCCCCTACTAGGGATGGAGCCCCCTAATGGGGATCAAATCCCTTGACTGGGAATTGATCCAGCAACCTCTTGGTGCATGGGAAGATGCTTAATCCACTGAACCACACTGGCCAGGCTAATCATAGTCTCTTTAGTGAGAAGATGCAACCATTTTGGTCTTCAGTTTCCTTATGCTGAAGATACTTTACACTTTGTAAAGCGATTTTGTGTTTATAAGGCATCCTCATTCTTTACCTTCTCAGGAACTGATGCATCATCTGAGGTTATCAGGACAGGTGTTCAGAGCTGCAGTTTCAGGAAATAACTGGGTCTCAGAGGGGATGACATACCCAAGGTCTGGAGAGCCAGGTCCATTCTAGGTCAACTGATTCATTTACTATTTCTAATTTACCAATATTATTATCCAGCCTTGGTGAGCACTATTTTCCCTACTACACAGCATATTTTTACTGAATTGAGTAAAATAAGAATAGAAATAATTCCCAGGGGCCATTCTGAACAATTCATCTTAGCTTGGGGTGGGGGGGGGGGCCTCTGGTTTGCTTAAGAAGATGACTGGGTGACAGCCCTTTGATATAGAGAAATGCAACTCAGTACTGTAAAAAACTTTTAAGAATCCAGAAGAACAAATACTATCAATGACAAATGTGGGCTCCGAGCTTGGATAAATTCCACCATTTAGGCCCTAAATGAGAAGTCATGCTCATGAAATCAAGGAGTTGACACAACAGCAAATCAGGATTTACAACGGCATAAACAAGAGGCAGGATGGTGTGCACTGAATATATTAAATGCACACTAACCCAAGCTAGGTCACACAAAGTCATGCCATTGTAAATGTTTGTCAGAAATAGAATCCGTGGGCTTGAACAACTCCAGGCAGGGTCTCCTATGTAACCAAATAACTCATAATCCTGTCAGAGTGAACTGGCTCAGGAACCTGAATGAGGAAAATGTTTCTTATAAGTGTCGGAATATTCCAAGAAAGTAAGTTGGCTTAGTGTAGATGATTCGGAATGCCCAAGGCTAGCAATCAGGGAAACTTGGCTTCCAATTTCTGCTTAGGACTGATTTTTGATGACCTCTTATATAAGCCATTTGACCTCCCTTGGATTACTGGTATTTGACCACCAGGAAAACATATACCTACCCTGCTTACCCATCCAGTTTAATGTGAAGTCATGTAAGAAACCAGGTGTGAAAGAAATTAAAAAGCAAAAAAATATCCTGAACTATGCATGAATGAAATCAAGTTATCTAAGAAATAAAATGAATTGCCTCTAGATGGGACAAGAGTATAATATATGTCTGGGAAGAAACATTCAATGACAGTATATAATAAATATTGTGTCAGGCAGGCACTGTGCTAGGCACTTCTCACAGTGGCCTGATAATATGTCATTATCATTATCCAGCCTTGGTGAGCACTGACTCTCCCCTAATCCTGGAAGGCAACTACCAGGATCCCTGAATTATGAAGCATGAATGTCCACATTTGCAGGCTCTCTAGCTGACATACCAGCTCCTGTCATTGAAGGTCACCCGGCTATCCAGCCTTCCAGAGAGAGAATGAGTCACCTTTGTCTTTCTACTCTCCCTCCTTTCCACACTGACTTCCAACCTAACCCCTTTACCTATCACCATTCCCCTTTGCAATTTTCTGAGCATCTGGCAGTTTTCTGCTCTGTCTAATCTACCAGGCCGTAAATACCTTACAGAAAAACACAAAATGCGTTTATAGGACTTCTGATGGCTCCTCATCTACACCATACATATTAAATGCCTTTCAACATTTCTCAGAAAACACTCCATCTCCCAGATCCAATTGACAGCACAAATTTACTCCACACAAGACAGCACCAATTTCTCCACTTTGCAATTTTCAGTCAAGCTTGTGCATGCAGCTGCTTTGTACTAACAAAAGTAGAATGTTTTTAAGTCACATACCCTGAGTGGCCATGTCTTAAAATGATTATTTCTAAGCTGTAAGAAGTAGTTCGGTGGTATCTGAGCATCATAAACAGCTACAGTGCAGGATGTCACATACAGCATAAGGAATATAGTCAATAATATTGTAATAACTAGGTATGGTGCCAGGTGGGTACTAGATTTATCTGGGGAATCGCTTTGTGTGTTATATAAATGTCTAAGTACTATGCTATACATCTGAAATTAATATAATATTGAATGTCAACTGTAATTTTAAAATTTTTAATTAAATTTAAAAATGAATAATAAGCAGCTAAAGTGGTAGTGCTTAAAATTCATGTTGAAGATGTTCTCCAGCCACAGCCACAGTAGAGGCAGGCAGCACAGACTGGGGATAAAATCACAGATTTGGAAATCAGACTGATTTCTGTTCTGCTACCTACATGATGTGTCATTTAGGAAGTAAATTTACTAAGCCATAGTTTCCTCATAAAAATTTAAATAGCAAGAAATACCAAAACTACCAAATAGAATTACATATGGTACTCAAGTGAGATAATGTATATAAATCATTTATCCTATACTTGGCATTTACTGGACATTCAACTAAAGATGCCAATAAGAAAAAACCTTTATGTCCATTATAAGATAGAAATAGTAAGGCTAAAATAGTTACCAAGCTCTCAGAAATATTGTCGTATTTTTGGTTGAGCTACCTGACTTGGAGCAAAATTTAGAAAGATCTGATCTCATTCCCAGAATTCTTGATCTGTCTTCAATTTTTTTCTCTCTATTCACGTAGGTGCTAAGATCAAGCCAGGATTAACTGCTGTTCTCTAGGAACGGTGCTTTAGGCAGCTAGGACTGGTTGTGTAAGATAGTTGTTTAGGTGTCGTCTCTCCTACTGGAATGTAAGCTCTCAAAGGCAGGCCCTATGTCTTTCCATTCTTTTTTTTTTTTTTTTTTTTTGATTTTTTACAGAGAGGAAGGGAGAGAGATAGAGAGTTAGAAACATCGATGAGAGAGAAACATCGATCAGCTGCCTCCTGCACATCTTCCACTGGGGATATGCCCGCAACCCAGGTACATGCCCTTGACCGGAATCGTACCTGGGACCTTTCAGTCCGCAGGCCGACGCTCTATCCACTGAGCCAAACCGGTTTTGGCGTCTTTCCATTCTTTATCCCCATTCCCTATTTGTGTTCAACAGGAGAAGGCCATGGACTAATTGTTAGTGTCAGACTAGTGGCCAGCTTATACCTCTCGGGAACTGCTTTTTCTTTTTGGAAGTGTTATTTATTTCATGTAGAAGTGACTGTTGAGGCCATTGGCATCATTCTATGTGCTCTGTTCACATGCTTTGCCTCATTTAATCTTCACAGCTGTCTTTTAGGTAGACGCTCCTATTCTTCTGATCGTACAGACAAGAGCAATGAGGCTGAGAGGGGTTAATTAAACCTACCAAAGTGCATACAGTAAGTGACTGAGCCTGGATCCCAAACCAGCCTACTGACTATTAAAGCCCACAGACTGCCCTGGCCGGTGTGGATCAGTAATTGGAGCATTGGCCTGAGAACCTAAACGTTATGGGTTTGATTCCAGCCAAGGGCACATACCTGGATTGGGTTGGGGGTGCATGTGGGAGGCAACCAATTGATGTAGCTCTCTCACATGGATGTTTCTCTCTCTTCCCCGTTCCATTCCACTCTCTGTAAAATCAATGGAAGAAGTATCCTCCAGTAAGGATTGACAACATCAACAAAAGCCCACTAACTAACAATCCATTTACAACAAGTATTGAAGGCTGTAATGAGGCTGAACTATCACGATGGAAGGTTGTTGGTCGATTTTGTTATTATATTTCAAGTTTTTGTAGGTAAGTACCTTACCCCAGATCAGACCAGCTGACGCCCCTTGCAAGTTGGAGGTCTCCAGACCTCTTTACCTTTGTCATTACAACTCAGATGGCTAGAGACCCACAGGTCAAACCTGATCCTTTAATTCTTTGAGAATTAATTCTCAGCATTAAAATGTATAGCCTCCATGTCCCCTGGCCTGTGTGACGCTTCCTGACATGTGACAGGGATGCTGCCCACCTCACACACCCTCCCTGGCCAGAGGTTTCCAGTAGTGGAGACTCTATGCAAAAGATTGGTGCACTATTTATTTTTCTGTGGCTTGGCTAAAAGAAGCTTTTGAAGTTTGGGACATGGACATGCCAGCTTAAAAATGGGACAAACAAATCTTGGTGGATAGGAGCATATGCCCTTAGGGAGGGGACATGCCAGCTGTCTCCCAGAATACATGCAGGGGCCCCCACTTCCTACAAGAGTCCCTTCCAATTTTGTTATTCTATGGGAATTCTAGAGATGGGTCTGAGACTTAGGCACTTGATCCTGCCACAGGCCAAGTTTGTCTCAATGCTCAGATGAAAATACTGGAAGCAAGTTTAACCAGAATCTAGAAATCAGAGTCTGTGGGGAGCCAAAAGAAGTTTGAGGATGGTGGAGTCACTTACTTTGTATTAATAGAAGTTACGAGGACCTTTTCTGGAACCTGTACTTGGAAGTTAACCATGCCTCCCTAACAAAAATAAATCCTGTCCCCTCTGTCCTTCTTCCTCCCAAGGCCCCAGCCAGTGCACTGCATCTTCTCTCCTAAAATGAGCTGAGGTAATTGATTCTCTTAACATTGGGACTGACTTTCTCAGATGGTTTCCTCCTAACCTTTTTGGCTATTTCTAATCCTATTAGCAAGCTCCCATCACAGAACATTAACGCGGTTGTATCTGATTTCATTTTTTGCCAATACCCTACAAAATGCAGCAGCTTAGTAGTGACTTTTATGTCATGTGGTTTTAGCAAAATTGAATGCTAATGAGATGTGATTGGGTGGAAAATTATAGCAATAGGGTGCTTGCCATCTATAATTGCAGCACAGGCTTAGTTTGGAATAGAGGTACCGGGATTTCTTTTACTTAATAGCGATTTCCAAGGCACAGAAAGGTACTGTGTATTTACAATTATGCAGAAGATGATTAAGTGGCTTTCACTGGTGGACTGTCAAACAGCCTTGCAAATCATAAGAGACAGTCAAGGAAAGCAGCAGGAAGATTACAGTTGCATTGTCTCATCTGAAACCTCATTTGTTACACCGCCCAGCACCACCACCAAAAGAAGTAGAAAGGGATGCAGGATCATAGCAATGATGGTGGTCTTCTCTGAAATAAACTTATTAAATGAGACAGATTCTTTATTAACTAGTCAGGAGCCAAATGATTAAGCAGCTTTCCTTGCCATTGAATACCAAGCAGAAATCAATGTACATTATACCACTGCAGCCGCTGAGACTGCAAAAGGCCCAAGGACAGTGTAAAGACGGTGATTTACTGACATATTTCATCACTGTAATGGCCAAGCGATGGAGTGCATCTTGTTCATGGAGGATAACTTATGTCATGTTTATTTTTGTGTGTGTTAGAAAAGCTACTTGCATAGACTCCCCGATTGTAGTATTTCCGTTGCAAAATCATGTGTCCACCTGGAAAGCAGTGTCTCTACATTTAGAGAATTTTTAAGAATGAGAAGCTGCTTTATGGAGACTTAATATATTTTCATTCAACTGTAGACAGTGCTACCCAGTGAGTTTGGCATGGTTTATGACAAATGCCATGACCGGGGTTGTTAAACACATTGCTGGGTATTCCTTGTGCCACCACACAGCACTAAAGGGGCAGAGAATGATGCTATTGCATAATTCAATCAGCTCAATTGTTCTTGCAAGCAAGCTTTCTCTCATACCAATAGCATTTGCAAATTTTTAAATTATCTTTCCAATCTTAAATTTAGAGAAAGATATAAAATTTGAAATAGAGAAAAAAATTTAAACTACATTGTGCAGCAACTGAAGGATTTCCCTCTCCTTATCAGTAAAAATGACATTATTTAATTCCTTGTGAAATGTCTTCTGAGAAAAAGAACTTAAAGTGGCCTACCTGAAAAGCCTTGTATAACCCGAATTCCAGTTATCTATTGCTATGTCTCAAACTACCCAAGTCTTAAGGGCACAAAATGACAACCATTTTATTCTACACACAATTATATGTGTCAGGATTGTGGGAATTAATGGTGAGATGGTTTGGTGTGTCTTTGTTCCATAATAAAAGTGATCTAAACTGGGGAGGTTTGAACACCCAAAATTGCTGAGGCCATATGTCTAGAGTCTCAGGTAGTTTGGGGTTTCCTTGGATCTTCTCCATGCCACACTACCTAGTAACGGAATGGCCAAGATGGTTTCTTCATTCACATAGCTGAATGACTTCTGGAATGACTAACAGATGAGGGTAGCTGGACATCTCCTCTCTTTTTATGGGTTCTCCCCGGGCAGCCTCCTCACAACACATCAGTCTCTGGGTAGATGAACTGCTTACATGGCACCTAGCTGTCCATGAGGCCTGGGCTGAAACTGAAACTTGAGAATGACCTGATTTCAGAATATGATTTCCATCACATTCCAGAGGTCAAACAACTCAGTAAGGCCAGTCTTGACTCAAAAAGAGACAAATTTGACAATACTTTTTTAAAAAAAATTACTGATTGATTTTTTTTAGAGAAACAGACACAGAAACATTTAATTTTTTTATTCCATTTATGCAACCTTGGCTTAACACAGTGGTGGGGAACCTGTTTTCTGACAGGGGCCATTTGGATATGTATAACATCATTCACGGGTCATACAAAATTATCAAGTTAAAAATTGGCCTGCTGTATTTGGTCAAACATTTAATTAATTCACCCCTAATGCCTTTGTTCTAGGGCTAAAACAAATGATTTTGCGGGCCTTATATGGCCCGAGGACTGACATACCCCACTCCTCTAACCAACTGAGCTACCTGGCCAGCGCTAGATAATACTTCTTAGTAGCACAGAATATGCAACCATTTTAATGTATACCACAGATATATGGTAATTTGAATGATGATAATTTTAAAACGAGAAAAGCTGAACAATCGAAGGAACAAGTGATTTTACCAGAAAACTTGGCTAATAATGCTGCCTGCTATGAGCATAGAATTCAACTCAGAGCTTTCTAGTGATCAAAGCCAAACAGAAAGAATGAACCAGCAACTTCATATTCATTAACTATTTCAAAAAAAAAAATAATGCTATATTATTTTTCAATTGTTTTCCAAAGACTAAAATGATAATCAACAAAGACAGAATGTGAACTGTATCTTTTATAGTTTCTTTCTACCTAATCCTTCTTTTTGCATAACCCAATTCACCCCTGCGGTGGTGGTAATTCTGGATGGGAAACGACTTAGAACGGGGCCTGAGGTTAAGGATAAAAGAGAGAAGAGAAATGAGGTTGAGCTGCGACAAACACACAGAAAAGGGAAAAACAAGGAAGAAAGAGAGGGAGGGGAGATAAATATAAATTAGATATAAAGACGTTGACTTGCTCTGCCTTATAACGAGTTTTATGGGTCACAAACATAAATGCCCATAAGGTCTGGCGTGTACCTTAAAATATCTGAAACGTATGAAGTATAAGAAAACTCAAAGAAGTGACGCCTCTGTCAAATGGAAAGTGCATGCCCTGTGTAAAAGCATCACGTTATTTTTTTTAATATATTTTATTGATTTTTTTTTACAGAGAGGAAGGGAGAGGGATAGAGAATTAGAAACATCGATGAGAGAGAAACATCGATCAGCTGCCTCCTGCACACTTCCTACTGGGGATGTGCCCACAACCAAGGTACATGCCCTTGATTGGAATCGAACCTGGGAACCTTCAATCTGCAGGCCAGCACTTTATCCACTGAGCCAAATCGGTTAGGGCTGATCTCAGGTATTCTCAAAACCTGTGGGGACCTCTCAGTCCCCAGTTTCCTAAGATCTAGGACCTGTCACCTCCTGAAACAATTTATAGGGAAAGATAGGAGAGGAGTAATTTTTATTGCTCAAAAGGGAAAAAATAATGAACTAAGCCAGAGTAGTACTCAAGTCCAGCCTTCGCATTGAGAAATGCATCAGTGTATTCTGTAGGGCAAGCTACTTTATGCCATTTACCTCTGATAGCTCTTTTTAGACATCTAATGTGCTAAGAGCCAAAAAAAAAAAAAGGACTCCCATGCTCTTATGGGTTCTTTACTATAGATTGGCAATATGAGTGCTCCTTAAAATATGATGAAAAGTTCTTCTGAAAAGAAAAAAATAAACAAATGGGATTACATCAAACTAAAAAGTTTTTGCACAGCAAAGGAAACCACCAACAGATTGAAAACACAACCCACTAAAAGAGAGAAATTATTCACCAATGATACAGCTGATAAGGAGTTAATATCTAAAATTTATAAAGAACTTCCCAGCTGGCATGGCCCAGTGGTTGAGTGTCACCTATGAACCAGGAGATCACAGTTTCATTCCCGGTCAGAGTATATGCCCAGGTTGTGGCTCTATCCCCAGTGTGGGGTGTGCAGGAGGCAGCTGATTGATCAATGATTGATTCCCTCTCATGGATGTTTCTATCTCTCTCTCCCTCTCCCTCTCTCTATAAAATCAATAAAAAATATATAAAAATAAATAAAATTTATAAAGAACTTACAAAGTTCAACAACAAAACAAATAATTCAGTTAAAAAAAAATGAGCAAAGAATCTAAATAAACACTTTTCCAAAGAGGACATACAAATGGCCAATAGACATATGAAAAGATGCTCAATGTCATTAATCATCAGAGAAATGCAAATTAAAACCATAATGAGATATAACCGCACAACTGTCAGAATGGCTATCATCAATAAATCAACAAACACCAAGTGTTGGAGAGGATGTGGAGAAAAGGGAACCGCTGTGCACTGTTAGTAGAAATGCAGACTGGTGCAACCATATGGAAAGCAATATGGAGTAACCTCAAAAACTTAAAAATGGAACTACCTATGATCCAGTGATTCCACTTTGGGGAATATATAAAAAAAAAAAAACACTTGAAATACTAGTTTTAAAGAATATGTGCACCTGTATGTTTATTGCAGCATTATTTACAATAGTCAAGATTTAAAAGCAGCCCAAGTACCATAAGTAGATGAGTGGATAAAGAAGATGTGGTGCACACAATGGAATACTAAGCAGCCATGAAAAAGGAACAGCATGGATAGATCTGGAGATGATTATGCTAAGTGAAATAAAGCCAGTTAGAGAAAGACAAATATCGCATGATTTTATTTATATGTGGAATCTAATGAATAAAATAATTACACAAAATAGAAACAGACTCATAGGTACTAAGAACAGCCTGACAATTGTCAGAGGCGAGGGAGGTTGGAGGGTTGGTTGAAAAAGGTGAAGGGATTAAGCAAAAGGAAAAGAAAAACACCTCATAGACACAGACAACAATATGGTGATTACCAGAGGAATGCAGGGAGGGAGGAGAGAATAAAGGGGAGATAAATGATGATGGAAGGAGATTTGACTTAGGGAGGTGAACACACAATATATTAATATCTAATAAAAGAGAAACATGGTAATTGGTGTACGACCGCTACCCTTCCCATTGGCTAATCAGGGAGATATGCAAATTAACTGCCAGACAAGATGGCGGCCAGCAGCCAGGCAGCTTGAAACTAACATGAGACTTGCTTGCTTCAGTGACAGAGTACTGCAATGTTCCCTGCCTGCCTTGCCGGTCTCTGAGCTGGCAGTTTGAAACATAGTTACAAAAATAGAAGCTAAACAAAACCCCAGAAACCAGCTTTCAACTAGCCGGGATCTCAGACCTGGAGTTGATACAAAGTTTTGATTGTAGAACCTAAACAAACCAGATACCTGCTTTCAGCAGCAGAGGCCTAAGAGCTGGAGCCTCAGAGCTAAAGCTGGCTCAGAATAAAAAAAAAAAAAAGAAAAAAAGGAGCAGTTGGGAGCTTCAGTCCCAGCCTGAAAACAGCCCTCAGCCCCTCACCCAGACTGGCCAGGCACCCCAGTGGGGACCCCCACCCTGAAGGGGGTGTGACCAGCTGCAAACAGCCATCATCCCCTCATCCAGGCTGGCCAGGCACCCCAGTGGGGACCCCCACCCTGAAGGGTGTGTGACCAGCTACAAACAGCCATCATCCCCTCACCCAGACTGGCCAGGCACCCCAGTGGGGACCCCCACCCTGATCCGGGACACCCTTCAGGGCAAACGAGCCAGCCCTCACCCATGCACCAGGCCTCTATTCTATATAGTAAAAGGGTAATATGCCTCCCAGCACCGGGATCAGCGGAGCTGCGAGGTCTCCCGGCACCGGGATCAGCATGACAGGGGGCAGTGCCCAAACCCCCTGATTGCCCTGTGGCTCTGTGTGTGACAGGCGGCGGGGCCACAACCTCCCTATCGGCCCTGCTCTGTTCCTGAGAGGGGAAGGTGCTCCAACCCCCTGATTGGCCCTGCTCTGTGCCTGATAGGGGGGGAGCTCCTCAACCTCCTGATCGCCCTGCAGCTCTGTGTGTGACAGGGGGCAGCGCCCCAACCCCCTGATCGGCCCTGCTCTGTGTGTGACGGGGTAGAGCCATAACCTCCCCATCGACCCTGCCCTGAGTGTGAGAGTGGCAGCGCCCCAACCCCCTGATCGGCCCTACCCTGAGCGTGACTGAGGGTGGCATCGCAACTTCCCAATCTGCCCTGCTCTGTGCATGACAGGGGGTGGCACCCCAATTCCCCAATCAGCCCTGCTCTGAGCCCGACCAGGGGCTGCACCTAGGGATTAGGCCTGCCCTCTGCCACCCGGGAGTAGGCCTAAGCCAGCAGGTTGTTATCTCCCGAGGGGTCCAGACTGCGAGAGGGCACAGGCCGGGCTGAGGGACCCCCTCTCCCCTCCCCCCCGAGTGCACAAATTTTTGTGCACCGGGCCTCTAGTCTTATATAATAAAAGCCTAATATTCTAAGTGCCCAGTCAACCAGTCTGCCATTCAACTAATCAATATGCTTATGACATGCTAAGGCTGCTCAACCGTTCGCTATGACATGCACTGACCACCAGGGGGAAGTCAACTGGTTGAGCAGTCGCTATGATGTGCACTGGGCTTCTAGTATACATATAATATATTATAGAATTGTATACCTGAAACCTATATAATTTTATTAATTAACTAGAGGCCCGGTACATGAATTCGTGCACCAGTGGGGTCTCCTGGCCTGGCCTGCGGGATCGAGCTGAAACTGGCTCTCCGACATCCCCTTAGGGGTCCTGGATTGAGAGAGGGTGCAGGCCAGGCCAAGGGACCCCATCAGTGCACGATTGGGGCTGGGGAGAGACATGGGAGGTTGGCCAGCTGGGGAGGGACCCTGGGAGGGCTCCAGGGTGTGTCAAGCCCATCTCACTCAGTCCCAGTCGGCTGGACCCAGCAGCAAGTTAACCTACCTATTGGAGCATCTGTCCCCTGGTGGTCAGTGCATGTCATAGCGACTGGTCAACCAGTCGACTGTCTGCCCCCTGGTGGTCAGTGCACACCATAGTGAGCAGTTGAGTGGCCTTAGCATATCATTAGCATACTACACTTTGATTGGTTGAACGGCCGACCAGTCGACCTGACACTTAGCATATTAGGCTTTCATTATATAGGATGTCACCCCAGTAAATTCAATATATTCTTTTAAAAAATCAATTTGATTTCTAAGTGATTTGTGTGGTCTACTAAGAGCATCCATATAACTGAAATAAAGCAAGTATAACATTCTATTAGAATCATATTATATGCTTGCAATAATGTGGTTAAAAAATGAATGAAAAGCAGCCTACTTGTACAACTACTCTTTTCCTTTTCTTTTTAATGGGTTGCCATTAAAACCAGTAAAGGCTCAGAAGATTAACATTCTTTCTTTTTAATCAAAAATATTTTCCCTAAAACGTAGAATTCTTAATAAATAAAACATGCTGCTTTTTATAGTTGTAGCTTCTCCTTTAAAAAAAATGATGTAGGAACTCCTTTTAGATAAATAAAAAATTTTATTTTTAGCTGAGCATATGGCTATCCAACCTCTTTTGCTAGTCTCTCCAAATATAATCACCCCATCTTTTCCAGGAGGGAGGGAGTCAAGCCTGGGTACTTCTTATATCTCTGCCCCTATGGCTCTCCTTCAATGTGCATGTTACCATGCAGTGTGCTTGTCCCATTAAACTGTGTCATATTCACTAATGTCTTATTTTGTGTTTCAAACTGATTTTTTTAAGTTGATGAATAGTAATGGACAATGATACAAGAACATTACGTCTTCCAGAAAAGAGAGCTGCAGTTCAATGAGTTCCTTTGATCCTATATGCAAAGGTAACTAATAGTGCATCTTTCAGGAACCACTCAAGCCAAATGCATTTGGGAAAAAATCCACACACAGCTAGTTGATTATTTTGAGGCACCTAACTCAAATGTCACTAGGTGTTAGTCTTCACAGAGATACAAAGAACTCAGCTAAATTCCACAGATTATGTAGATTCTCAATAATTTGGGGTCTTAATGTTTTCTTTGATGGCCAGTTTGTTCTGACTCATTGATTGGAGAAAATTAGGTGAGATATAAGAAACAGGAATCTTTATTCCCTTTAGATTGGGGTTGATGATCATGGATAATCAGGTGAACTTTCTAGTAAAATGGCCCTGATCTTTTCCCTTCATCTGTTTGCCCATTAGCTACCTGTACTTTGTGGAAGCAAAAACTTAGTTCCTCCCTATTAACACATTCTGTCATTCAGTCTTAATTGCAGGCAGAGACTTTTGTAAACTAATGTAACAGAACAAAGGATATCATGAGAAAATGAGTTTTATGAGAAAGGGAAGAATCCATTTTATTTTAGAACAACGAAAATGTGGGAATTCCAAACCCTTTGGTTTCATAAATATTCTATTTTCATGATAATAGACAGCTGTGCTCTTATAAGAATCAGCTAACTTTGGTCAGAGATGGATTTGTTAAATGTAGAGAACAAGGGAAACAGATTCTCTCTTTCTAAGTGGACACGTTCAGTGTGGAATTACACTAAGTTTTCTCATCAACCCTTAAACTGACATTCACGGTAATGGAGTTTATCATCATTCATTCCCTGACACAAAGAGACTGGTATTAAAAGGATCTGTCCTTCATTGTTAAGTACTGAACAATTTTCCCCCTTCAGGATCTTATGTGAAGGTCCTGCTGGTCCTATTGATATTAGTTTTCTTCTAGTGGAAAATTTCTTTCCTCTGTAATTTATTTTAAAATCACCCCAGCATGTACCCCAAAAGGCAACACCTATGGATGGATGACAAGATAGAAAGGCTGCACAAAATTAGAGACACTTTTTAATGAAGGTGTGAATAAAAGCAGGGGACTACGAGCAATTTGTGCCTCAGAGAAACATGGGATTATATATGATCACTTAAAACTGAAGCTCAATGAGGTCTCACAGGAATTACCAAAGCCATCCATTTCCCATGGGCGAAAGAGACAAGCCAAAGCATTCCCTAAGACAGTGCTGACAGAGAGACAAAAGGCTGCTGGGGTTTCAGGTTGCCGCTTAAGAAAAGCAATGGACACTGCAGCCTTGGTAAGGTTTCCTAAAGCTGTGTAACTTCTATTTTTCACTCAGGATGTATCCTTGACCAAGGCAACTTGTTAAAGGAACAGAACTTCCGTAGCCTGTATCATCTTACACCTAGATTTGGGAGGATTAAATCTCCAAAAACCAGAGCAGTGGTGGCACTGAAAGGAGACTGAGAACATAAACATAAACATAAACATAAACATAAACATAAACATAAACAAACAAACATAAACATGTAGAGTCCTTGGGGCTCATAAGGAAGAGGCAACTGGGCTGAACAACAGTCCAAGAAGTTAGGTATTCACAAGGTCCTGTCGTTTTCCTGCCTTCATAACTCCCTGATGTCACTGCAAGCATCATGTCAATTTTAATAAAAACAATTAGGACCATTAAGCTTCAAAGAATTAATATTTTACGTGATAATTGAAATATTATTATACCCTTAAGCCCAAGGTCTCAGAGCATGGTCTCATAAAAGAGTGAATGGGGTATTATTTCTATCTATTATTTTTTAAACGTCTATTTTGCAAAGTGTTAAGAATGAAGCATAAATTTGGAAGGGAAAGTTGCTTTCTTTAATGGCTTTAATTTCTGACTCTGCATATAAACAAAGATTTAAAATTTAAGTGGGCCAAATATATAATGATTTTAAATTTTCAAAGCTTTATTGGGAGGAAGACATTGATTACTGCTACAGTTTCTTCTTTGTACATAACCCAGAGATGACAGGGCTCTGAACACCATTTCAGATAAATATACTCCAAATACCAAAGAATAGTCACTGATCATGTAAATGTACTTTTTAGGGGGAGAAATACACAATTCTGGGTTTATTAATCCTAGGAGAAGAGCAAAAAGAGCCATTATGAGAAGAGAATGAGAAAGTGATAGCAAGATAGAGAGGAGGAGGAAGAAAGAGAAGAAATGGTATGGGGAAACATTGAAACTCAACCAAGGAATTACTAGGTATCAGATGAACCAATATTGTGACTAGATTTATCATAAGACCAAAAAAAAAAAAATGCCTCTACAGTAATTCTTGTGGTAGTCTTCTAGCACTAGTTTTTTTTACTTGGCACTCTTTTAATCTACTGGTAGTTATATACTACTAGAGGCCCACTGAATGAAAATTCATGCACTGGAGGGGGTTGCCTCAGCCTGGCCTTCCCCCTCTCATAGTCCGTGAGCCCTCAGGGGAGGGAGGCAACTCAGCAATGAGGGGAAGGTGACACCCCATCACACCACTGCTTCTGCCATATTCGGCAGCAAGCCTTGGCTAGCCATGGTTACCTGCACCTCGGGCGGCCCTGGGTGGCTGGGGGCCTAAGGGGACTGGGGGACTCCACAGGCAGGTGCATGGAGTGGCCGGGCCTGTATGCAGAAAGGCCCGGCCTTGCTATGTGCCTGCCACCCCAGCAGGGCTGAGGGGATTAGGTGCCACCATCTTGTGGCTGTGGGCGCCGCCATCTTTGAGGGCATGGCAGTCAATTGGCATATTACCTCCTCATTGGCTGTGGGCACCGCCATATTTGAGGGTGGAACAGTCAATTAGCATATTCCCTCCTTATTGGCTGTAGGCGCTGCCATCTTTTGTGATGGCATGAGGGTCAATTAGCATATTCCCTATTTATTAGATAGGATGTTAAAACCTTTCTGAGGGACATTTTACAATAACTAACAAAAAACCTTAAAACCCAACAAATTTAATTCATTTTTAGGACTTCTTTCCCTAAAGAAATATGCATACCACATAAGCATATAAAATGAATAAGTGGAAATGAACTAAAATTCTGATCATAGGAAATTGGTTAAGTAAACTGTAACATATCTTTAGCCATTTAATGTAAGTTATAGAAGATTATATAATCACATGGGAATAGCCACAATAAAATGAATAAATGGTATAGCTATTCCATAGCACTAGAGTTCCATGAAAAGCATACAGGGTCTTAAAATTGTAGAGTAATGCACTGGAAGAAAGAAATATAACTCTGCTAAAGGAAGCCTGAAACTATTGATTTGTGCTTCATGGATTTCTAGCAGGTCACTTGCTCAAAAGGAGACTGGGGGAATAAAAATGTGTTAGATTTTGATTTGTTCATTTATTATTCAATTATTTATTCATCTCTTAATTCAGCCATTATTTCTTAAATGCCTACCACATGCTTAGCACTGGACTAGGTACTGAAGTATGACTTCAGAGAGATGAGACTGGATAAGCATATTGAAAATACTTCAAGAAGAGCCTTTGCATGGGCATGCCTTGTACAAGATTCTCTGTTACCTTGTAGGCATGGGAAGTCACTGGTGAATTTTGAGCAGGAAAATGATAATGTTAGATGTTAACATTAGATCATGTTGGCAGCAGTGGGGAGGTGGACCACAGGAGGACAGAGCTGAAGTTGTAGTGTGGTGATTAGTCTCTTTGGGTAGTCCAGTGAGAACCAGGAGAATCTGAACCAAGACAGTTACCCTGAAAATGAACACAATGGGAATTAAAATTGAATATGAAGGCTGAGTTTGCAAAGAAGGAGCAGAAGAAATAGACATAATTTTGAATAAGTCCCAGATTTGTGTTTGGGTGGAGAATAGTGATGTTTAGCAAAAAAAAAAAAAAAAAAAAAAAAAAAAAAAGGTTGAATAGCACTCTATGGCTCTTTATACATTTTCAGTGTGCTAAGACATATGAATATATTCATATGCCCTAATGACAAAACATATATATTTAATAAGCTCTGTCATAAGAGCCTTATCAATACTGATTAGCTGGTTCCAATCCTCTGCCATGAACACTTTTTAGTGTTTTTTCAAACTTCAAATGTCTCACCCAGTAAATTTAATTTTTAAAAAGCAACATCATAAATAATTCTGGACTTACACAAAATATAAAAATAGTTTGAAATTCTGGAATTTCTGAAGGAACTGTAAAAGTTGATAATAAAAATTAAAATTTATGAAGCACTAACAATGTGCCTAGCTCTGGGCTAAGAAATTTGTACATACTACATCATTTGCTTATCTCAGCAACACTATTAGGTAGGCATCTTCACTGTGATAAGCAGCAGTTCTCAACCTGTGGGTCGCGACCCCTTTGGTGTTCGAACAACCCTTTCACAGGGGTTGCCTAAGACCATCGGGAAACACATATATAATTACATATTGTTTTTGTGATTAATCACTATGCTTTAATTATGTTCAATTTGTAACAATGAAATTGGGGGTCACCACAACATGAGGAACTGTATTAAAGGGTCGCAACATTAGGAAGGTTGAGAACCACTGGTGATAAAATGAAGGTCTGAGAGATTGTCACTTGCCCCAAATTATACAACTATCAAGTTGGCATAGCCAGGATTCAGACCAAGGTGATCAATCTTTTTACTGTATGCTCTGAACCATGTCAATTACTTTTTGAAAATTCAGACTTCTTAGAAACATCTCTCTAAAAACATTGCAAATGAGCTGTGGAGATCTGAGTGGCAGTATGGTCTGATAGAAAGATCATTGAACTGAGGGATTAGAGTCTAAACTCCTAGTTTGGGCCACAAACTTGAAGTATGATCTTAACCAAGTTACTTAACAGCTCTAGGTTTCATTTTCTTCATTTGAAAAATAAGCAAATTGAATTAGAAGTCACTTCCAAGATGTTATTTATATTTGTTCCATCAGAAAGTTAAAATTTCTCTCTTCATTTACGTGGAATGAGGTTTCATAGCATTAAATAGCTCTATATACAAATGGAATTTTCTGATTTCAGACATGGAAATGCCACGCTCTTTGGGCACAGGAAGTAAATGATTATTTGTGAATTGGTCAACTCACATTACATACTTCGATGTACCCTCAGCCTTCTCAGAATCCCTTGTTTGGTTTATTATTGTGTCATCTTAAAGTGAGACTTTAGGTTAAAGTAAAGCAGGGGGCTCTGATAAATGCTCTATGGTCAGAGCTAAACACGGTCTCACCCTTATCAAAATGATTTAAAGTGATCTGGTGTACTAGGTATGACATAACTTCATTAACTATTTCTAGTTAATAATAATATAAACAGCTAAAGAAAGGGACATTTACATATAAGTCTATTTGCCTTTAACAATTTGAACTAGTTCCACCATCAGAAGGAAGAGGGTAATTGGCTTACAACATGGTTTGGTATTTTAAAATCTCAATATTGAAAC
Source organism: Myotis myotis (assembly GCF_014108235.1). Taxonomy (NCBI): domain Eukaryota; kingdom Metazoa; phylum Chordata; class Mammalia; order Chiroptera; family Vespertilionidae; genus Myotis; species Myotis myotis. The sequence goes on from NW_023416314.1 coordinate 56,503,939, forward strand.
AATTATTCAAAGCCATCTACTACAATGTTTTCTAAATGATGGTTCACAGATAGGCATTCATGCATGAGAAAGTTATTGTTGATCCAATGCAAAATTAGAAAAAAAACATTTTATTAAATTTTAAATAAAGCTATATTTAGTCAATTAAGAGAATCTTTTTTCTAAGATTATATACTTTAAACTTAATATGGAATTTTTTATTAAATGATAATTATAGATAAAATTAATCTTCATTGTTTTGTTTCTATATATACTTACTTGGTAAAATAATATCTGTGCATTACATTTTTTGTTTTGTTGTTTGCATTCTATTTTTTTAATTAAATTTATTGGGGTGACATCAGTCAACATGACCATATAGGTTTCACGTGTGCATTTCTATGTTATAAGGTCTGTATATCGCACTGTGTGCCCATCACCCTGAGTCAAATCTTCTCCTGTCACCATATCATTACATTCTTTTTAAACTTTTAATACTTGGTGAAATTAATTTGGGGGAACTAATAGTCTAATCAACAGTCTCCTCCATTTAATGTTTAAAACCCTCTCTAGTCTTTTGTATAGTCACCTTACCTAATTCAAATTCCTCTGGACATTAGGAAGTCAATACTAAAGAGCAACTCCACTCCATTTCTGGATGGCCCCAGTGTTTGGTAGGTCTTTGATATATAAAATATGTTTAGAGTAGTTCCACTAAATATTAATAGTTTTATGACACATATTTTATAAATAGCAAAATGAGAAAAGTTGTCTTACTTGCACTAACTAATGAGTAATGAAGCTGGGGCTTAATCTTAATCCTAGTTCCAACATACTACAGAGCTCACACTCATAATGAACAAAATATACTGCTTTCTGAGTCTTCCCTATTGAGAGCATAGAGACCAAGTATAGATAGTCTGACTTCCATGTGATTATCTTTCATAAACTGAAAGGCAACATTTATGTTTCTCTGAGTTCTCCCTTAGATAGGATGAATATAAACAGTTATTTTAGTTGTTGCTAATGTGACATGGTTCACCCATATCATTTTACTATATCATTCTCTTAATTGCTTACTTTTCATTGTTTGCAATTTGCATGGGAGTCAATGTGAAGGTTGTAAAAATATATGGGCTTTGACAACAAGCTCCCTCAGGTTCGGCTCTTGGCTCTGAACCTGACTAGTTCTGTGACCTACTGGGAACTATGTATTTAGCAGAGTTGAGTATTAGTTTCCTCTTCTGTAAAATGGGGTTAATACAACATAGTGTTCTGTGGAGATTAAATAGACAAACTTAAACCTAAATAACCTTTGCTAATTTAGTCAGCAGAACACTAAAACAAAGAACAAAATATGTGTGTCTTTATGTGTATCTCTAAAATCAGTGGGAAAATATCCTCGGGTGAGGATTTAAAAAAAAATTAAAAAATGAACTTGATAAAATTTGTTAGTTTCCATAGGTCTCTAAGATATAAAATATTGACAGAATATAAAGCTAAAATTTTCCTATTGTTTTGATTTACATTCGGATTCAATGATTAGTTACAATTAACTTTCTATGCTCGTCTCCCATTGATCACTTGATGCATATGCTTTGCTGGAATTGGATTGCTATCCAAGCATGGCAAATTAAACTTCCGATTTAACAATTAAAACCATCAGGCTGACGAATGAGACTGTGAGGTGATTTATTCTGGGTCAGATTCTCGCTCCCAGACATAAATGAGACTCTCTTTGTTTTCAAGAGTTGTCTGGCAGGCTGGCTCAGGTGGCACTGATCTCACTGTACAGTTATCAGCAGGTATCTCCACTCAATGGATGACGGCCCTTCACGCACTTAGGAGTGAGTCTCTCATAATCACTCTGATATCATTCTCTCTTCCCAGCCATTATGATTGGTTTATCACCCAAATAAACTAGTTTTCTATAAGAAGTCTTTAATTGCTCTCTCATTCTTCTCCAAGATAGATAGATTGATTGATTTTATAAATTGGTCTTCATATTTTTTCCTTGGACTAATCACACAAAGTAAAACTTTCTATTAAAATATTTGTACAGTGCCCTAATCACATGAGAGCACTATGCACTTGCCTTTGTGTCAGATCAAATTTTTGCTTCAACATTTACTTGTGGTTATATACTTTGGTTATATAACTTATACCCTGGGTATAACATAACTTAGTCGCTTGAGTTTCAGTTGTATCATTTGGGAAGTGAAAAATAGAACATGTATTTTACCGGATTGCTTTGAAGATTAGGTGTAATTCTTACTCTTTGAGCCAGTGTGGAGGGACCTGAAGAATATTATGCTGAGTGAAATAAGCCAGTCAGAGAAAGACAAGTATCACATGGTCTCACCCATATGTGGAATCTAATGAACAAAATAAACTAATGAACAAAATAGAACCAGAGACATAGAAGCACGGAACAGACTGCAGAATCTCAGAGAGAAGGTAGGGGTGGGTGGGTGGGTAGAAAGAGATCAATCAAAGAACCTGTATGCATATATGCACAACCCATGGACACAGACAATAGGATGATGAAGGCCTGAGGTTGGGGAGGGGGTGAGTCCTGGCTGGAAGGTATCAATGAGAAAAAAAGAGAACATCTGTAATAATTTCAACAATAAGTATTTTTAAAAGTTTAGAGGTAATTCCACTGGCTCATAACAGACACACAGTAAATGGTAGCTTCCATGGAAACAGGACTAATCTCTGTTATGGTCCAGGTCTTTTCCTTTACCAGTTATAGCTTTTGGGATATTTAGAATACACAAAGATAGTCAGATCGTAGTCACTTGGGACATTGTATTAATTTTATGAAACGTGACACCTCAAGTTCTTCGAGTTCATTATTCATCCCCTGTTCTCATTGTATAGTTATAGGGGTCATTCTCAAGTCTAACTTTACTGGAATCATATATTGTTCATAATATCCATGGAAAACAGAAATAATACCTGTTGGTAATTTCTAACTATCTCTGATTTCTGGTAACCTGACTGACATTTCTAAAAATTACAACTTGTTAAACTCATAAGAGAAAAAGAAACAGAGAATAAGAAAAGATAGCTTAAAATATTAAACCAGATTAATAGAAGAAACTTATTAAAATAAAGTATTAAGCCTCATGACCTTAAAATATGTTCAGAAAATCTTCTTCCTATTCCTTATTATGTACGTCCTCAGCAGTCAACAGACAAGAGGTCCAGTCATTTGATGAGGAAAACGAGATATTTTTTGGGGGGAGACCAGCAGCCTGATTCTGTATTTAGTTAATTAGTATCCCTAATGAACATTCCTGTTAGCCTATAGTGACTCTAGTCTAGTCACTGCCCCTTCCTTAATTATCTGGTCTTGCAAGAACTGTTTACCTAAATACATTTTACAGAGGCCATAACCATGAACAATACACAACCCCTGGAGGGGGCTATCAGTGCTGGCGCCAGGCCAGGCCTTTAGGTGTGGTCTCACGGCCCCCATCCCAACACACGGGGCTTTCTGCAAAGTCTGTGAAAGGTCCAGAAGTCTGATCCTTATTGGGGGACAAAGAAACCAAAAGGGTATAAAGAGAAAGCTTCCTCCATATTGGCATGCTCTGGATTTGGAAACAGGTTCCCCTGAGTCATGGTACTAGTACATCTGGAAATAAATGGGTGTTTCCTGTATCTCCAAGTACATGTGTGTGTATTTTCCAGTCGCCTGGTAAATTCTGTAACAATTAATATGCAGAATTGTAAACAAACATACATGCAAAAAGATGCCATAATTCATTTCCAATATTTCACTGAATGCCTCTCATCCCCCAGATTCCTTGTTTTTTTGCTCCAGAATCATACGTCTCTATTTGTCAGAGGGTCTTAAGTACCTAACCCTGAAAATAAACACATTGCCTTTGCCATTATGGAGAGGGAGGAGGTTTGAGGAAAGAGAATGTTATTTGGAGGTTATAAAATCTCTTATTTTTTTTCGTAATTGCAAGTGATTTCAATTCCACAAAAAGTACTCTATGTGTATTTCCCAGAAATGTATGAAAGGGAAATTCCCGAGACTTTTTCTAGAGGGTAACTAAAGCTGCCAAAGAGACTCCTAAAGCTAAGAGATTAATATTATCATAATTACTTTGTAAAAAATAAATTAAGAAAGTGCCAAAACAGGGTCTAGCTGACTTTACATCTTTTTAAAATGTAGCTAACTTGACATCTGCAGCCTGTCTGTGGGGTAATCTGCCTTCCTTTGCTCCCAGGGCTGCCAGAGTTAAGGACTTAATGTGTCAGCAATTCCTTTATCAGCCCTTACCTTGCAGAGATTACTGACTTTTCAAAATGCAATCATGAATATTCACTGGAGGCTGAAATTGGGCAAATCGAGCCCCCACCCCCACCCCCACCCCCAATAGAGTCCTGTACTAATGTGTATGGTTAATGCTTTGAAATCAAGACTTCCTAAATGTTGAATGGGAGAAACTATGGAATTTAGCGAAAGTTAAACAGCACAACCCTAACCGACATCACTATGATAAAGCTTGAAGAACGAAGAGTGCTTGCCGGCCATCGGGTTGATGGATCTGAATTAAGGTGCTGCCTCCTCTATATATTAGTCTTAAAACTGCCCTTGGGCAAGCCGCTTAATCTCCCCAAGCCTGCTTGCTCCTGTCTAAAAGGGAATGAGGTTTCTTAGACTTATAAATAATTGGACTAGCAACGTAACCTTTCAGAAATCTGGTTTCTTAATCTGTGAAATGGGAATCGTGATTCTTGTCTTACACATCACCTCAGAAATGCGGAAATAGTGATGTGTTTAGTCCAGTTTGAGCAAAGGTTCTGACCCATTTGCTTACACCCGAGCTCAGGTAGTTTGCCTTAACAATACCCCAGGGGTTTCTCCATTTGGTTTCATACTGGCAAGAAGCAGGACTAACTCCACATCAAGACCTAAACCATTCACTAATCATAAACATGAGCAGGGAGATACCTAATAGAGCACAGTGGCAGCAGGTCATAAGTAAATTATTTATCCAGGGGTTTTGGTCAGTAAGTGTCTCTGCCTCATCCATAAAAATGTATATTTGTACACACAAGAACCCTTGATAAAAGAGTTTATTCTCTGGGGAAATGGGGCCTATTTTATTAAAAACTAGAGGCCCAGTGCATGAATTCGTGTGGGGGAGGGAGTTGGGGGAGGAGGGACCGCAGGTGGCTGGCTGGCTGGCTCCAATCTAGTTGTGTAGATGTGCTGAGGAAGAAGCAAGCAAAGACCACTGACAGAGCGCCCCCAAAAGGCCTGAACACCAGCTATGCTCTGAGGTGGAAATACAGCTGCAATTAGGCTGCTGCCTTGCCCCTTCTGCCCCCTCCAAGCTGCTACTCTGTCTCGATCAGCATCGGGGTTGCTCTTCTACAGGTTTCCCGGACCTCGATTCTCCAGTGCCCAGAGCCTTAGCCGGGGGACGGACCAGCCAGGGTGAGGGACCACAGGAGGTTGGCTATGGGAGCACACTGACCACCAGGGGACAGCTCCTTCACTGAGCGTCTGCTCCCTGGTGGTCAGTGCGCGTCATAGTGACTGGTCTATCCGTCGTTCTGTTCGTTCCGGTCGTTCGGTTGTAACGGTAGCTTGGGCTTTTATATAGAGAGAGATTATTTTAGCATGGTGCGGTTCTTACTATTGTCTAATGATTACCTGGCATGGCCAGGAGTTGTGAAGCTGATGTAGCTACTCAAGTCCCAACCTAGATCATCTTTTCTCTCCACTTTGCTTTTGTGCTACTTCTCTCCTCACATCCCAGGCCTGGCTGCTGAGTTTTAATAGCAAGTCTGATTTACTTCTATTCAGCACTCAGTCTCTTAAACTGCAGCTGTTCAAAGTTCAGCCATCGAGGCTTGTGGGCTTTTCCTTGGCTACAACTAAATGAAGTTCATATTAGCTACTGCAGAAATTTATAAACTTAAGGACTGCAAATACTGCCTTGTGAGATATTTATGGGGACTCACTTTGCCTACTATGGGGAAGATTGCTTTTATACACATTTCTGGTTTTAGAAAGGGGAAAGAAATATATTTCAGGTAAATGCTCTCTGGGGGGATGGTCCCATTACTCAAATATCTTGTGCCTAAGGCAGCACAGGCTAAGATAACAGCTCTCCATTTGGGACATAAGGTTTTTCCTGACTCTGGGTTACAAATGGGCTTTTTAAACAAGGAAGCAGTGCACACAATTGTTGGAAAAAAATCACCCTGAAATGTAGGAGCTCTATTTCTTACCTAAGCAAGAACAAACTGGAGATGATGTTGCAGAGCCCTGAAGTTCATATCTCCTCCTCTTGGCTCTCTACACATACTCTCCATTTCTATTCTTCCCACCTCATACCTTGTTTGCTGGCTGTTTCCCCAACCAGACTGAACTGCTTGGGGGCATGATGGTGTTCTACTTATCATTTATGTTTGGTGCTTAGCATGGTAAATGTTCACACACTAAGTGTCCATTGATTGGATATAGCATTGACTCTAATACCCGCAGAAGGTGTGAATGAGTACTGACCCTAATGCATATTTTGCTTTTTATTTTAAAAAATTCAATTATTGATATATACTTGTATCTTACACTGACACCTCCTCTCTGAAATGTAGTACAGAATTATATATTCTACTTGAGATTTTACTGCATATGATTTTCAAACGTGCCACAGTAGTAAATATACTCTGGAATGCAAACCCAGTAATTAAGTTGGGCATGCTGCAAAGCTGACAATGTCTTTGAAAACATCTTTTGTAGAAAGCAGGCTTATCTTAGATTTTTCCGCTTCTGATTTCCATTACATTCAGACAGACTTCATAAGTGCTAACTTTTCCCCCATTATGGGTGCTTTGTGTATTTTTCCTAAGACAGGTCATTACTAACCAACTAATGAGCTATTCTTTACATAACATTTATATGGAAGCAGCACAAAGTATGTCTTATTAAGATTCACTGCCGGATATATGACCCTAAAAAAGTGATCTAATGTAATACAGAGGGAAGTAGCCTTGGCAAGGAATACTACCTAATAAGTGTAATAAGTTTTCATAAAGAAGCTCTGGTTTGTGATGTGGAGAACTGATATCTACCCGTGCACCTGCCCTATGGCGCCCTGGCCTGTCTCCCACCGTACAGGTGTCCTAAGTGTACAAGAACAAGCACATGTGCCTTTGGAATTGTGATCTACCATGTGAATGAGAAGGCAGAGTCCTTAAATCGTTAACTGCTGCATTAGATCTGCAGATGTTACAGTCTAACACACGCAGTGCAGGCTCGCATGGCACACGGCAGTGGTGTCTGGAGGAAACTGCTCATCCAACCTGGGAAGTATTACATAATTGATTAAAAATAACCTTAGGGAGCCAGCACAGCATTCTGCTTTTGCCAATGGTTGAGCCAGAGATGGGGATGCATTTTAAAAACAGAAATCTGGTTCAGCTTGAATTAATTATCAAATACTCATTTGAATACTTATTGTAACCATCACTGTCAAATCTTAGTGTGCATATAAATCAGTTGGCATCTTTCTCGCAATGCAGATTTATAAACTTAACACCCAGAAATGCTGATTTGATATTAACACCCAGAAATTGATTTGATGTGGCCTGGAAGTCTGTGAGGTTTTAGAGGTGGGATCTTCGGGAGATGATTAGGTCATGACAATGGAGGCCTCATGAAAGGGATTAGTGCCCTTATTAAGTAAACTGCAGAGAGCTCCGTCACCACTCCCACCATGTGAGGACACAGCTGAGAGACAACCAGGAAGTGTGTTCTCACCACACACCAACTGCTGCTGGCTACCATGCCCAACTTTACAGAATCAGTGTCATAGGAATTATAGCTATTAGGTGAAGACAGGCAAGTGAGCAGGCAGTTAAACCAGTACAGGAAGTCCTGGGAGATGAAAGAAGACCTTTGGGAGGAACACCTAACCCAGACTTAGAAATGTCAAAGAAGAATTCTAAGAAAAACTGGTCAAGTCATTAAAATGAGTACAAATGCAGCAGAATAAAGAAGAAATTCGCTCTGGTCAGTGTTACTCCATTGGGTGAGCACCATGCCATGTACCAAAGAGTAGCTGATTCGATTTCCAGTCAGGGCACATACCCAAGTGCGGGTTCGGCATGTATCAGAAGCTACCAATAGATGTTTCTCTCTCACATCTATGCTTCTCTCTCTCTCCCTCTCCCTTCCTCTCTCTCTAAAATCAATTTTTTTAAACAGAAAGCATTGGGACAGAGACTGACATGAAGTTAGACCTAAAAACACCTCAAGGCAATGCATGCTTGAGGATCCAGAGTGTTGGGAAGAGAAGTGATTGGTAAAGCCGGAGAAGTATTGCTCAAACCATGCAGGCCATGTTGGTCTCATTAATGAATTTGTACTTAATCGTGAGAACAGTGCAGGACCATTCACTAGACTTGGGAAATACCCCTGGTTAAAGTGTGAAGGATGGATTATTGTAGGGTGTGCAGGGTTGTATTGGCAAGGCACTTCCCTACTTTATCTATCGTGTGGCATTATTATTTCCACTTCACAGATGAAGGAACTAAAATTTTAGAAAAGTCAAGTGCCTTTACAAATACCACAAAGTTATTAGTAGATGCATTGGGATGAGGGGGTTAAAGAGATTAAAATGAAAATGTGTCTGCTTTTGAAGTCAGTGCTCTATCCACATAATGGTGTTGCCGCCTGTTCATTCTAGAATATAATTGTAGCATAGGAAGTGCTTCCTTGATGATGAACTTGCAACCTAAGCTCTTAACCAAAGGAATAGTTTTAGTTCTCAGAGAAAGTTGGCCTAGAAGTTTACACTTTATAGCTCACCTCATTTACCAAGTGAATAGGTCAGTATTTAAGAAAAGACCACTCCCCATTGCCTCCTAGGTTTCAGCTGGTCACTGGGTAAGGATAAGAAGGCTCTTACTGAGGGAAGATTTAAGGAGGAAATGAGGTTGTAATGAGCATGGCTTCAGGTAAACAGGGATATTTTTCTCCTTGTCAGATGTGTTTGCTCTTTCAGCCTGCGTTCCTCTTACCTCTCACAGCTGAAAATAGAAAAAAGGCTGGAAGAAATACATACACTGATCTGACAGGCAACAATGGGACAGCTCACTTTCCATGCATCCCCTGGTTCCACAAGCCAAAGATAAGATAGAACGAGGGGCGATTTCCATACATCACATTGCAATCTTGGCTAAGAATGATTTTCAAAAGTGTGGCCCATGGGGGTGTCATTGTTCAAAAAATAGTCCAAGACTGCCCTTCATTCAAGACTCCAGTTACCCTCAGAAACAGCCTTCGAATCAAAGTGCTAGTTTTCAGTTTTTGCAATTATCTTTGCACTTTCCCTGGCGCTGACCAAGGGCCCAGGTTAACAATGTTGGCAGCTCCTAGTGTTCAATCAGTTATTTATGGCATCTTAACCACTAAGGGTGCATTTCTTTGATATAATATTGATAAGATTTGTTTTGGCCATAATCTAAGTTATAAAGTACAATATTACTCATTAATGGTTGCTGAAATTTTGCCATGGATTTAAATTTTTAAATTTAAACGAGCTTATTATGGGCCTAGCTGGTTTAGCCCAGTGGATAGAGTGTCGGCCTGTGGACCAAAGGGTCGACCTGTGGACCAAAGTGTTGGCCTGTGGACCAAAGGGTATGTGCTATTCCAGTCAAGGGCACGTACCTTAGTTGCAGGCTCCTCTCCGACCCGGGCTCAGGCCCTGATCTGGAGCATGCAGGAGGCAACCAATTGATGTGTTTCTCTCACATCGATGTTTCTCTCTGTCTTTCCCTCTCTCTTCTACTCTCCCTAAAAATCAATGGAAAAATATCCTCGGGTGAGGATTAACAAACAAACAAAAAACAATAACTTAAAAAAAAAGAGCTTATTATGAATGGAGTTGTTCTGTGTTTAAATGAGAAGAAATTTACAGGATGTTTACATAATAATGATATTCATACGATTAGCTTCTTTGGGGGCAGGAATTATTTTATTTGTTGTTCACATATAGGAGATAATTCAGTGGGTATTAGTTGAACAAATGAATGACTGATTGTTCATAGAAATGGTAATCCTTTCATATTTCTATACTACCTAATAAACTACTGAATTGGGTAATCTCATTTGAACATTTCTAATATCCTATACAGTAGACAGGATTTCTTTCATTATCCCCATCAGGGAAAATGCTGCATTTTATGATGAATAAAAGGGAACTTGAACACAGATATTTTTAAAACCACTACTGCACCAGGCAAGATCTCCAGCCTTGCCTTGAAAACAAGGACTTGCTTTAAGAAAAATTGTGAAACATATATAGGACCCCTTGAACCCCTTAATCCTCCATTCACACACCCTTACCTCCCTCAGGGGTCCCCCAGGAAGCCTAGGTGAAGCCCTCAGTGTCTTCTGGTTCCTCAGCTATCCTCTCCTTCAAACCTGTTCTCAGCATCTGAGAAATTCTGTCACACCAAATTATAGCTTAATAGCGACCCCTTTTGGGAGGTTTTGTTTTAACAGCATATTCTACAATTTGGATTCTCCTGGCCCTTAAAATGCAATGTATTTGTCAAAGGGCATAATCAAAGAAGCTCATAGAGCCCGCCAGCTGTGGTCAACATCCTCAGGACAGGTGCTGGCCCATAGTGTCCTCCTGCTTGTCTCTGTGACCTCCTCTTCTAGTGCATCCATCCTGTGGTAACATAACCTGGATACTGCTATGCCGCTCAGGACCTATCCATTTTTGTCTACTGTTGGGACAGTTTCCTCCAGCTCATCTATGTTCCTCAGCCAGGCTAATCCCACCATCAGTGGATGGCTATCAAATATGAACCAGCCCCCTTAACAGTGGCATCTCTGGCAACAACAACCAACAACTGGGTTTTAGGGAAAGGAAGGGATATTCCAGAGCTCCTGAAGTCATGTTTGTTCTGACTCGGCTTAAGGCTCACTACTGCAAACTATTTATCACAGTTCATTTTCTGAGTGAAGGGGGGAACATAAAAACTATGTTTAAGATGTTTAGATAAGCCTCTCTCAAGCTCTTGCTAAATTTGCCTTCTGTTCTTCCCTACACACCACCCCTACATCCAGCTCCCCACTCCAAACACCATAGTATTTGCACCACGTGCAGGTGGCAACACCTCCTAATAGCTGACCTAAAGTCAGGGTGTGGGCGGCCCAATCCAAACCTATCCGCCAAGGCCCCAATTTATCCAGGAAAGAAAAATCAGAAAACACCTCGTCCTTTCAGTATTTTCTAACCCTTTGAACTCCTGACTCTCAGAAGTTGGACATGCACCTACCCCCTTTTCCCTGAAAAATCTCTGCAGCCAAACAGCAACTTTATGTGATTAGTTTACCCCTCTGTCATATTTGCTCGATGCTGATTCAAGTATTGACAACGACAATAACAGGCAATAAACTGAGTTTTGAGATGTCAGTTAATGAAATATTAAAACACGGAACAAAAGCTTAAAAAAAGTGCAATTTTCTATCACAAAGGCACAATTGAGATGCAAAAGCAGTTTACAAAAACTATATGTTTGGGGAAAACTGATTGAACAATGAGTGTTGATAAAGAATTTAGAAAAACATATATACAATCACATTTAAAACTAGGGGAAAATTGCTGTTGTTATTTGAACAGAGAGCTATGACCTAAAGACATGTGATTAGGACAGAATAATAACCCCTCCACTAAAACTATCTAGTGGATAGTTATGAATCGGAGCAGTGTCTGTTAGGGTCACATTTTGGAATATGACCTGTATCTTCCCCTTCAGGCCATGTAGATTTGATTTTCCTCTGGTGGGACTGTTGTAAGCCAATGTAACATTTCAAAACAATGGTTAATTAAGCCGGAAGCCAGTCCGTATTGTAACAAAGTCAACACATAGGTACACTGAAAATAGCACACAGTGTGCAAGGACAAAAATGGATCCCAGCTCAACATGGTTTCAGGCAATTGTCAGTGTCTCCCTTTGCTCCACCCTTTTTTTTGCCCTTTGCTGTGCTCTCCCCTACAGTCTGTTATCTGCTTCCTTCAATGTATCCACGAAACAGAATGCAGGGTAAAAAAATCTCATGTCAAAAAATCATGGTAGTACAATAGTCCCCTATTATTCACTGTATATGTTCCAAGAGCCCCAAGGATTGTCTGAACCCACAAATAGTACCAAACCCTAGATGTACTGCTTTTTCCTAAACATGCATACTTAGGCACAGTAAGAGATCAACAACAATAATTGATACTAAAATAGGACAATTATAATACTTTACTCATGTTTTTTTTTTCTTCTGTTAGGTAGAAAATAAGATTATTTTATGTAAGCTCAATCTCATGGGAGAGATAGGATAAATATTGTGTCCATCTTATTAAGAAGAAGACTAAGAGTCAAAAAGGTTAAGTGACTAAAAGATTATACAGGTAATAAAGGGTGAAGCTAGAAAATAGAAGATTCAGAAAATAGAAGATCCAGCCTAGTGTTTTCTCCGCACTGCCATTTAACTCTTTATTTTGAGGACTACAAATTCCTAACAATAACCAGATTTTAAATATGCATCCCCAATAGCTAACTATTTATTTACTTGTTATAATCATACACAATATACATTTTATAAGCAAAATATTTTAATGATGAGATATATTAATAGAAGTTATTTTTCTTCCCACACCCAGTAGACCTCATTCTATATACACCTTCTGAGGAATGTGCTGGATATTAATTTGCCAATTATATTTTGTATTAACTCAGATCTGGGACCTTTCATTTGAGCATAAACTAGTTTGGGGCCCCAAAGATCAATGAGATATAAAGAACTTAGAGAAAAGGGAATTGATCCTATCTTCTCTATAGTTATCATCTAAGAAATACAGATTGTGTGTGTGTGTGTGTTCAGAGGTCTAGTGTCCAACACAATGAACTTCCTCTCCTTGGTTAATGTGTCCTACAGGAAATATGTCACCACATTCCCATGCTCATGGCCTCCAGAAAGGTAACTCTATAAACTAAGGAGCCTCCACAAGATGCTTTGGCTGTACTAGGACAACCAATGTTTCTGCAATCACAAAGCACCTCACTGTGAAAATGAATCACCCCTTCTTCTGAATTTCATATGCTTGGTACAGTTTATTTCTTATATTTATCTTCAAAAACTCCCTGGGAGGTGCACAAATAAGATAGTACTTTTCATTTAGCAGACAAGAAAACTAAGTTTCAAAGTTAAGTATTATTTGTCTGGTATATTTTATATACTAGGCTATTAATGACATTTAGTTGAATAAATAAATTTAAATGCAAGGGGAATAATTATTTCTAAGCTCTAAGTTTCCTAACACTTGGTGCTGGTGTTTTTTCCTTAACACACAGTTGCCCCTAGTAGGTGAATGACAGGAGGGAAGGCAAGACTAAATTTGCAATAGGAGGACCTGGATCAGGTCCTAAGCTATTTTCTCACTATGTGACTTGAACAGGTCACTCAATCCGGAGACCTAGATTCCCAAGATTCTATAAAGTGGTGTATTTCATACCTGTTTAATCCATACCCAAAAGTTGCTCACAGGGTCAACTAAAGAATCCAAATGGAATTGCCTAAGGCTATTGTTATCATTTAAGTTCCTCGGATAGCTGAGAGGTAGAATTTTTTTCCAAAATATCTGGATCAAGAAAGCCACAAGTACAGGGCATATTTACCAGAATCAAGTGCTTCATTCTCCAGTCGCTAGATTTAATCTAATAAAACTATTTATTTAAGACATAATATTAACTAAGAACCAAAGATATAAAGAACAAGAAGAAGCTCTAGCTGGTTTGGCTCCATAGATAGAGTGTCGGCCTGTTGACTGAGGGGTCCTGGGTTTGTTTCTGATCAAGGGCATGTACCTCAGTTGCAGATTTGATCCCTGGCCCTGGTTGGGACATATGCAGGAGGCAATCAATCAATGTGTCTCTCTCACATTGATGTTTATCTCTCTCTGTCTTCTTCCCTCCCTTCCATTCTCTCTAAAAGTCAATGGAAAAATATCTTCCAGTGAGGATCAACAACAACAAAAAATCCTATATAATAAAAGGCTAATATGCAAATCGACCAGAGGAATGACTGGTCACTGACACACACTGACCACCAGGGGGCAGATGCTCAATGCAGGAGCTGCCTCCTGGGAGTCAGTGTGCTCCCGCAGGGGAGCACTGCTCAGCCAGAAGCCAGGCTCACGGCTGGCGAGCACAGCAGCAGTGACAGAAGCCTCTCCCACCTCCTCTGCAGCACTAAGGATGTCTGACTGCCATCAGTTGGACATCCCCTGAGGGCTCCCGAATTGCGAGAGGTCACAGGCCAGGCTGAGGGACCCCACCAAGTGATCAATTTTGTGCACCAGACCTCTAGTAATAAATTAAAATAAAAAAGCAAGAAGGCACTGGTGGTCCCTCCAAGTAAATTACAATCTAATGCTAAAGAAAGTGTATTCATTTACTGGGCTGCCATGACAAGGGACCACAGTTTGAGTGTCTTAATCAATAGTTTGGGAGGCTAGAAGTCCAAGATCAAGGTTTGTGGTTTTTTCTGAGGCCTTTTTCCTTGGCTGCCTTCTCACTTTGTCCTCCACATTATCTTTCCTCTGTGCATGTGCATCCTGGTGTCTTTTTGTGTGTCCAAATTTCCTCTTCTTATAAGGATACCAGTCAGATTGGATTAGAATTCAACCTAAAGACCTCATTTTTGCTTAATCACCATTTAAAGGCCCTATCTCCAAATATAGTCACATTCTGAACTACTAGGCATTAAGACTTCTATGTATTTAGTTTAGGGGGACACGGGTCAGCTCATAACAGAAAGATAATCTAAAAGCATGTATAAGAAGGAGGTAACAGAAAATTATATTGTATAAATACTGAGAAAGGACAATCACCAAGTACCGGGAGGTCTAGAAAACCTGGAAGAAATAATATTTGTGGTCGGCTTTGAAGTAGAGAATAAGTGGAAGCTTCCCATAGGAAGAACAATGTAGGTATTTGATAGAAACAAGGAGATAAGTTATGTGCTTGCATTACATAGTTTATCTGCCCCTACTGCACCTCAAAATAACAATGGCGTTCACTGCTGTAAGTGATACTTCAGTTTGAAAATATGTTTATTTATATTCTCTCATTTGATCATAGTGTTAGCCTCCGGATAAGCTGTGTTACATAACACCAAAGCAGATTCTTGCCAGTATATGGCTTTGCCCTTATAACTTTTACCCTTTAAAAAACCTTTATTGTTGAGGGTATTGCATTATAGTTTTTAAAAGAGCACATGCTCTTCCTTTTTTTTGCTTTTGCTTTTGCTTTTGATAATTCGTAGCAGAAGAGATCTGGATGTTAGATGTCAGGTAGCAAAAAACAAGGACAGCCCAAAACATGTTGGAGTGGAGGACGATATCAACAGTATACCATTCAGATAAATCCTTTTTACTTGGTGGAAAACACAATGGAGAAATTATTATTGTATGTGTTAAGCTGTAATTAGGGATTTTTTTCTTTATGTTTTTTATATATATTTGAATCTAGAGAATCCAAGTAATTCTAAAAGAAGTCATTCCTGTCAGCTGCCAGCTGTTCTGGATAATGTTTAATCAACTGATTGAATTGCATGCATATCTTAAGATACAAAGTCATTTTGTCTGATTTGAGGTTCCATATATTATCTATGTGCCATAAACTATATTTGTATTCTGAACCAGGAATGCACTTATAAATTCTTTCCTTAGCAACAGCTATGATTCTTCACAAACTCAACACTTAAAATACTTAGCCAGCATAAAAAAGATGGGGCATGATCAGATAGCTGGAATAAAATGTGACTTAAGGCATTATTTAAAATGTCACGGTGTCAGAATGTCGCATGAGTCTGTAGGCAGCAAAAGCTGCAAAGATGAAATTATACAGAATAACTTCATCAAAGAGTTCATTTGAAAATTCTTGCCAATTTGGGAATACATGCTAAAATGCATACCCAAATGTGTGCCTTTGAAAAACCAATTACACTTCTAGCAATAGATCAAAAAATAAATATATAAGTAAAATAACCAGCAGCACAGGCAAATATTTATGTATAAGGAAGTTCATTAGAATGATATTTACAAAAGCCAAAGAGTGCATTTCCAACATATTAACTAACTGATGAAACATTCACAGAATAAAATATTATTGAGTCACTATTAAAATCAGACCTGGATGTCCCTTGACTCTATATAGATCTGGAGCCTTGGTACTCAAATGTGAGCTGTGGACCACCTGTGTCAGCATCAGCTGGAAGTTTGTTGGAAATGGAGGATCTTGGTTCTCACCTAGAGCTACTAACTCAGAATCTGCATTTTTAAACCTGCTTCACAGGTGATTTCTATGCACATTAAAGATTGAGAAGTCATGCCCTAGAAGATACATGCTTGTCACATTCATTGTCACACACCCCTGCTTTGCAGATTATGGCACTGAGGCACAAAGGTATCTAACAAGAGAAACTGAGGTGGGGCTACATTCAATCATTATTTAACAATGATAATTTGACTGAAATCAGGTAAAGCAATTTTTTGTTTTTGTTCTTGGTAGGATCCCTTCTAGGAGTCAGACAAGAACTCACCTACTAATCCTATATAATAAAAGGCTACTATGCAAATCGAACAAACTGGAATGACAGGTCGTAATGATGTGCACTGACCACTAGGGGGCAGATGCTCATTTCAGGAGCTGCCCCCTGGTGGTCAGTGCGCTCCCATAGGGGCAGCACCGCTCAGCCAGAAGCCCTGAGCCGAGCTCATGGCGAGCACAGCGGCAGTGGAGGGAGCCCCTCTTGCCTCTGCGGCAGCACCAAGGATGTCTATTGGACATCCCCCGAGGGCTCCCAGACTGCAAGAGGGCACAGGCTGGGCTGAGGGACCCACCCCCCCCAAGTGCACAAGTTTTGTGCACCGGGCCTCTAGTAGATAATAAAGTACTGGGTAAAAGAGCACTTATCAACTGCTCTGTCCTCCACTCTCAGGCTTTGACCTTCTATCTAATCGCACTTTAGAAGGTATTTGAGGCACCACAATGAAGTCATATACAAGTCCTCTAGCCATAGTGCAACACTGCAGACAAAAACAAAGAAAGACAGCTTTGAACCCTTGTCTGGTATAAAAGAAGATTTGGGGAGATAAGGCTGAGCTTAAAGTTGATGGATCTTGTAACTACACAGTATTCTGAAACACAAAGCCATTCATATAAAAGTTAATCTGGAGGCCACTTCAGCACCATACTAAAAGATTTTACAATGCCTCACCTGAGACCTTATATGCATTTTCTTTCAAATGTTTAATAGAGGATAGACACCAAATATTGTCTCATAGAAAATCTCTGAGAAGCCTACCTTCATTGCAGCCACACAAATACTCATTCACTCATATTTGAGCCCCAACTATGTGCCAGGTATTATGGATCCAAATTAAATCAATGTTGGTCTACTGATACTGACTGAATCAGTTGCCACTTTAGAGAATGGGAGCTTGGAGAAGACAACTTTATGTTCTACATCCTCTATCCACAATTCACATTTTTTACAAAAAGAAACAAACCTCCCTGTCCCCTCCCCGGCCCTAGACTTCTCCATAAAGACTGCAAAGATTTCCCTGTTCTGGTGTATTGTCACCTCACAATAGGCAGAGAATCAGAATGGTTTAGAAATGCTTTGTACATGGGGTACTAGAACTACAAATTACAGTATAAGTGATTTAAAAAAAAATTAGAACTCCAGAAAATTTGGAAATGTTGAAACACTTTTAAACAAACATCAAGTTCAGAGATCCAAAGTTAGCACTGTGCTTCCTTGCTTACCAGAGTTCCCTGGTAAATGGGAAGCTTAATCCTCCAGCTGCAGGATTAAGTAATAACAGCAGGCTTGGGAGAGGCTCCAACAAGCTGAAAGGCAGCCAGCAAATGCACTAAATGCACCAATTTGAAATTTCCTACTCTGCCTTCCCTGAAGATAAGTTTAAACATTTACATATTTTAATAGTCCCTTATCTGACTTAACTCAATAATTCTATCCTTCTCATGCCTTCTGATTTGTAATCATTATAAGTCAATTTCTAATCAATATAAGGCAAAATCTGCAGAAATACGTATATATTTATAAACATTTACAAACAGGGTGGGGGGAAAGTAGTTTTATAGTTTTGAGTACGTGAAACAGAGTTTATTCTTACATCATTATTTTTTAATTATTACATTGTTTCTCATACTAACAACTCTAAATTTACTTTCCCCTCATCCTGTATATTCATTCCAAGGCATCCCACAGCTGTTGTGGGTTTTCTTTCTTATTTTCATACAGCAGAAGAAAAGCCGCAAGCCAATGCAGTGTCTCTTTGCCACTTTATTTTCCAAGAGATGATGGAAGAGTCGAAAAGGGGAAGGCTACGTCTATGCATTTGGTGTAGATATCAGAAGTACAATAAATGTTCCAGAAAGAAGATTTGCCAGAGGTTGGAAGTGCAGGAATAACATTCTCCAGGTGTATTCTGAAGTCTGATATTCTTTGATGTCATCATCCATTATTTTTTTCTACATTTACTTTTTAGATTGCATTTTGCCATACCAATACTTTTACATAGAATCTTATTGTGAAGAGAATAGGCCTCTGAAATTAGTTACATCCTAATTCAGTGTGCCCATGAACTTCAAAGTCTCCTGAAAGAGGAAAAAAAGGTCCAAGGCTAAAATGTCCAGATATTAAAAATCTACATCAATAACAATAAGCACTTCAATTTAATGAGCGCTTATGATACACAGGACACAAAATGATAATGTGCATGAAATGCTGAGCATGGTGGCTGTCACATATGAGGACCCAATAAATGGTAGTTACCAAACACTGTGTTTATTACCTCATGTCTATTAGTTCGCCTTATCTTCATTTATGTCTTCAAAGGAGTAGTTCTATTTCCCCATTTTACATATAAGAAATTGAGACTAAGAGTTCCACTGGTAAATGGGGGATCCAGAATTATGGCTCATGTATGTTTAGAATTAAAATCTATTTTATACAGTGTACTCTTATTGTCCAGACAAATAAATTAATAAACAAAGTAACAACCCGTTTATAATCATATCTTAGGCCCTGATTCCTAAGATATGATTCCATGGCTTCATTACCTACCTTTGACAGAATAATATAT
Organism: Myotis myotis; assembly: GCF_014108235.1. Lineage (NCBI taxonomy): Eukaryota > Metazoa > Chordata > Mammalia > Chiroptera > Vespertilionidae > Myotis > Myotis myotis. The sequence continues at coordinate 56,523,138 of NW_023416314.1, forward strand.
CTTTCTATTTCTATGGGTTCAAGGAGCAATAACACTCATCCTTACTAGTAAGTGCCAATGGCTAGGAATCCTATATAATAAAAGGATAATATGCAAATAGACCAAATGGCAGAAACGAACAACCAAAGTGTAAAATGCTAATGATATGCTAAGGCTGCTCAACCTCTCGCTATGACATGCACTGACCATTAGGGGACAGACATTCAACTGGTCAACCAGTCGCTATGACATGCACTGACCACCAGGGGGCAGATGTTCTGACCGGTAGGTTAGCTTGCTGCTAGGGTCCAGCTGAGCGAGATGAGCTAGACATGCCCTGGAGACCTCCCACAGTTCCTCCCTTGCCCCAATCCTGCACTGGTGGGGTCCCTCAGCCTGGCCTGGCCCTATCACAATCCAGGACCCCTCAGGGGATGTCAGAGAGCCTGCTTCAGCCTGATCCCACAGGCCACTCCCCTTGGGAGGGTGCCAGATGCAGGGCTTGTGGCTGGCGAGTGCTGCTGCAGCAGCGTGAGCGTGAGCCCCATGCAGGCACAGTGGGGCTGGGATAAGCGGGAGCAGCAGGTAGGAGCTACAGGCAGCATTCGACTGAGGGTTTTGGCCAGATCCCTGCAGGCCACCCAGAGGGACCCCACCCATGCATGAATTCATGCACAGGTCTCTAGTGAATCAATAAAGTTCTTAATGGTACCCAGGGACTTAGAAGAGAAATCTCCATTGTTTTAGAGAAACTGCTGATGAACTTGTTACTTATTACCATGGTGGTCTGGCCACCATGGATTGAAGAGTGAAATGTCAACACAATGGAAAGTTAAGTAGTTTCTTTACATGTTAAAGTCCATATAGAATAGTAATTATGAGCATAAATTCTGAAGCCAAACAGCCTGGGTTTGATGATGGCTCTGACATTACTAAATCTGAGACTTGATGCAGCTACGTAACACTCCTGCCTCAACTTCTTCATTTTTAAAAAATAAAAACAATACTACCCACCCCATTGGGTTATTAAAATAACTAAATGAATAAACTAAATGATTTCTAGGAAACAATGTCAATAAATCTTTGACATCATAATCAATAAATCATTTTTTTCTGCTCTGTGACTGTTCAGATCTAATCTTCTCCAGTCCCTGTGGACAAACAGAGATAACTTACTAAACTCAAAATGAAATATGCCAGCAATAATATGGAGAAAGTTTTATTTGAAAGAGTTTGACTAAGGGATAAAGTTCCATTTTAACCATAAAGATGGATTAATAGGTGCTTGGTGTGGAATTGAGGCCTTCCATATTTCCAACCCGGTCTATAGGGACTATGTGTTGGCTGCCATAAGATTGATTCAGAAAATAAGCAAAACTACTCTGTACAACAGGCAAACACTGTGCCATTCCAGTGGGGAAAGAGCTTTAGATACTTCATGAAGAGAGAGGACTCAGAACGGTACAAGAATGTTGGGAAAAGGGTGAGAGAAAGAGACCTTCTTGGGAGCAGCAGCATCAAAAAATGTTTTAGAGAACAAAATTGCTAAACAGGATTTTTTTTAACCTCCCCCAAAAAATCTAAAGTAATTTCTACATTGCTTTATGTAGAAATGCTTTTGTGTGAAGATATTCCTTTGGAAAAACAAAGAAGTGTTTATTCCTGGGTTTGGGTAGATGCCAGGGAAACAAGCAAAAAAGAAAAGAAAAAACAAACAACAGCAAAAATATACAGAGACAGGAAGCAGAATAAAGGAGGTCATGAGATTAGAGGTGCCCAGATATTAGTAAAAATTGTAAAAAAAAGCTTCAGCTATTCAAGGGCATGGAGTTTGTTGACATCTCAATCAATGGCACTAACTTCAGCCTTAATTTCAATAGACATAATGATATTTTATAGCTGATTAATTATCAAGAAATTATCTTATTATTGAATTATTTTAACTGCAGGTCTATAATCAATAGGATAGTGTTCTTTTGTAAAACACTTAGTGAAGATATGATATAATATAGGATCAAGATTATAGACTGAGAATATTCTACAGAGGAGGAAATAAGGGGCAGCAATGCAGGCAAAGATTAATGGGGCTCATGATGGTAATGAGGCAAGTTAAAAAGCTGAGTGTAAATTAACACTCATCTCAACTACTAATGGACATTTAAAAATTTCATAAACATGTTCATATCCATCATCTCATTTCATCTTTAAGCTAAGCCTATTATTGAGATAAGGCAGGGAATATTCTCCCTGGGCCTCTACAGCAGATCCAACAACCGTTAATAAATGACACCTTTAACAGAAGAAACAACTGGGATGAAAACTCAAATTGCCTGACCACTGGTCTGGAGTCCATGTGGTTTTTCATTCAATAAGTTTGTATTGAGGACCAACTGTCTTGTTCTGCACTGGGGGCTGTAATGAGCCATCTCTAGGCTACAAATCATTCCTTCTTGGGAATAATGGCTAGCAGGACCAAAAGTTCACAAATATCTACCTGGGATAGAAGGTGAATGAGTTGTGTACTTAACGGCTTCTTCCTACTCTTTGTGTCTCTAAAGCAAATCTATACTGGCAACAGAGGTAGCTTTATGCTACCCCAGACTTAGATCCTAAAGAACATGCCAGTAGATGCTTGGGTATTTGTGGCCCGATGTATGCTTTAGATACGTCATTACCCTAGTTCTGCCTTAGGGACAACTTGATCTCTAGCTAATTAATACCGTTTAATTTCAAAGTATTGCTTTTAACTGGTCTAATCAAATACAATTTATGTGTTCCCTAGGCTACATGGGACATTCAGAACTAATTTCCACAGCACTTTCAACAACTCCAATATAAGTAAATCCATATCTCTCATCTTCATTTCTATCTCTAAAATTGGAAGGGTTGCTGGAACACTGAATAGGTTTAGAACAGAAGTACCTAACATAAGTTAAGTGCTTAATACATTTATTTTGTTGCTATTATTGCTATCTATTATACAGATGAGGAAGTTAATTATTTAACCAAGATCACACAGACCGTAAGAGGTAGAGGCTGGCTCTGACTTCAGAGCCAGTAACTTTAACCATTCATCTGTCCTGAAGCAGAAATGTAATTATGTCTGGCAATGAGACTGAAGCAAAGGGTCAATGAAAATGTATTCAGAACATTGAACATCAGAAAGGGAAAAAACCTGTAGAAACCTTTATAATGACTTGACTTGATGAAAGCAAAGACTATATTCAGTGAAAAGAAATACAAGCTAACAAGCCTCAGGGCAAAAAAGTAAAGAAAGGGATTATTATCTCAATGGCACATTTGCTTCTAAACATTAAACCAGTGAAGGATAGAGAGAATGTTGGTGGCTAGTGCACATCAGAAACCTTCTGTGCCTCTCAGAAATCAGAGAACATAGAAAGGCCACATAGACAGATATGATAAGCTGATGCAGAAAAGGAAAAGAAATTTAAAATAGACATTTTCACACAAAGGCTAGAGGGAAACTCCTAAATATACAAGAAATGAAAATGATTTTGCAGATTAGAGTTCAGAAAAAAATATGAAATGATAACATAAAGAAAACCTGCATAGGAAGAAGAAGAAGAAGAAGAAGAAGAAGAAGAAGAAGAAGAAGAAGAAGAAGAAGAAGAAGAAGAAGAAGAAGAGGAGGAAGAGGAAGAGGAGGAGGAGGAGGAGGAGGAGGAGGAGGAGGAGGAGGAGGAGGAGGAGGGGAAAGAAAGAAAGAAAGAAAGAAAGAAAGAAAGAAAGAAAGAAAGAAAGAGAGAGAAAGAAAGAATTAAAAAGCAATGGAATGGGAGAAAATATTTTCAAATTACATATGTAATAAAGGGTTGATATACAAAATTCACAAGGAACTCCTACAAACTCAATAGCATCAACAAAATAACCAAAATAAAATATGGACAAAGGATCAAAGGATCTGAATAGGCTCCCCCCCCCCCGCAAAAAAAAAAAGAATACATACAAATTGTCAACAGGTACATAAAAAGGTATGAATATTACTAACCACTAGGGAAATGTAAATCAAAACCACAAAGAATTATTACCTCACATCTGTTAGGATGACTATTATAAATAAGACAAGGGATTATAAATGCTGGTAAGACATAGAAAAAAGGGAACCCTTGTGCAGTTGGTGGGAATGTAAATTTGGATAGCCACTGTGTAAAACAGTATGGGGGTTCCTCAAGAAATTAAAAGTAGAACTATAATATGATCCAGCAATCCCACTTCTGGGTATATATCCAAAGGAAGCAAAATCATTATGTTGAAAATATACCTTTACTTTCTTGTTTATTGCTGCATTATTCACAGGAGTCAAGATACTGAATCAACATAAGTGGTGTCAATAGCTGAATGGATAAAGAAAAGATTACACACACACACACACACACACACACACACACACACACACACAATATGGAATACTAAGTCATAAAAAGGAAATCTTGCCATTTGTGATGTGCTGAGGGGCATGAGGCCAAGCAAAATAAGCCAGGCAGAGCAAGATGAGTACTGCATGGTATCACATATGTGGAATCTTTAAAGAAAGTCAAACTCATAGAAACAGAGAGTATAAAAGTAATTGCCAAGGGCTGGGGTCGGGGGTAAGGAAAGACTTGTAAAATGGTCCAAACTTTCAGTCATAAGATGATTAAGGTCTGAGGATTTAATGATAACATGGCGACTATAGCTGATAACACTATATTATAAATTTGAAATTTGTTGAGAGTAGAATGTAAATGTTCTCACCAAAAAACAAAACACACGAAAGATAAATATGTGAGCTGTTAATTAAGTCAATTATAGGAATCCACTCATGTGTATACATAAATCAAATCATCATGTTGTACACTTCAAATATCTTGCAGTTATTTGTTAACTTTACCTCAATAAAGCTGAAAACAAGAAAAAATAATAGACTTACCTAATGACTCCTGTAAGGTTTAGAAATATATGAGGTTTCAGTATCCCTTAGCAATAACTATGTTTAATATACTTTTTCAAGTAATGTGCTTATTGAGTCAAAAGATAGATCTATCAAAATATACCCATTATCTATTACGTTAGACTTACAAGTAACACTATAACTTTCAGTTGTCTATATTATAATTCAATACTGAATGGCTTTAAAGCAACAATGATTTCTTATTTCTGACAATTCTGTGGGTTGACTAGACCAGTGGTTCTCAACCTTGGCTGCACATTAGAATCGCCTGGGAATCTTTTTTAAATCCTGATTTCTGGGCCTCATCCTCCAGAAATTCTGTTTCTTTGTTATGGGGTTGGGGCCACAACATTAGTAACAAAGAAACAGAATTTCTGGAGGATGATGCCCAGAAATCAGGATTTTAAAAAGATTCCCAGGTGATTCTAATGTGCAGCCAAGGTTGAGAACCACTGGACTAGACAATTCTGCTGGTTTGCATGAGCTCACTTACATGTTGCATGCAGCTGGTGGTGGGGAAGGGGTGGGGAGTGGTCAGCTTAGGAATGAATTGGGCAGCTAATGTGGCTGCATCTCTATTCCTATGGGGCCTTTAATCCTTGGTATGATTTTTCCCCACCAGTGCAACTTCAAGGCCATCTTTCAAGAGGTCAAAATTATAAGCTGCACTTCTGGTTTCCCATTCTGCATGTAAGAAGTTTGGAAGCCACCACTCCATCCGAACAATAAGTAAAAAGCTGAACAACCTGGAATGGCCACAACTCTTCTAGGATCCTTAAGAGAGGTGAGGACACAGGGAAAACAGCTGCCTTTGAGACTGGAGAGACAGATAGGCAAACAGAAAGAACACCAATTTGCCAAAGCAGTGACTCGTGAGCAGACACTGCCACGGCAACCAATGCTATAGTAACTGATGACTATTGGACACTCAGTGCAGTTAAGTCTGAGAGTTAAAAACCCCAGGGGGGGAATCAGTCATATGGGAACTCGCACAATTTTGTGCGATCTCTATCCAGGAGCTAGACCACATTTCCACAGTAAATATCAAAGACTAATTCCTTCATGCTTCTGGCAAAGGGAAGGGGAAAGGAACCACTTTGAAAGACACCAGGGTGCTCTGTCCTTCTTACCCAAGTCTTTGCCCAGCAGAAACTAGTTAAGCAGAGCCCAATCTCTGGAGGATGATCAGAGCCTGATGGCTGGGGAAGAGACACACCCAACTCCAACCGCTTCAGTGAGCAACAGTACTTAGACAGACAGACATAGCATTGAATGAATACATTAGAAAAGAAGAAAATGCCGAAACAGGTTTGGCTCAGTGGATAGAGCGTCGGCCTGTGGACTGAAAGGTCCCAGGTTCGATTCCGGTCAAGGGCATGTACCTGGGTTGTGGGCATATCCCCAGTAGGAGATGTGCAGGAGGCAGCTGATCGATGTTTCTCTCTCATCGATGTTTCTAACTCTTTATCTCTCTCCCTTCCTCTCTGTGAAAAATCAATAAAATATATTTTTTAAAAAAAAAAAAGAAAAGAAGAAACTTGTAAAATCAATAATCTAAGTTTCCGCCTCAGGAATGAGAAAAAAAACAGCAAATTTAACCCAAAATAAGTAGAAGTAAAGACATAATAAAAATTAGAACAAAAATACATAAATAAATAAATAAATATGAAACTGCAAATTAACAGAGAAAATCAATGAAACCAAAAGACGATTCTTTGAAAAGATCAAGAAAATCAATAAGCCTCTACTCAGGCTAACCAAACAAAAGAGAAACACAAATTACTAATATCAGAAATGAGAGCAGGGTAATCATGACAGATACCATGCAAATTAAGAGGATAATAAAAGAATAGTATGAATAATTCTATGGACACAAGTTTGATAATCCAGATTAAACTGGCAAATGCCATTTGAAATCTACCGTAGGACTGAGGCAGTAGTGGTGACAGAAGTGGAAGCTGACTCATCGGGCCTGAGAGACCCAATTGTACTTTGCCCATTCACCTCATCATGGGGGGTCTAATCTTATGTGGGGGCTCTCTGATGCTTAGAAAAAAAATATGATGGTAACTGGCATCACCCTTATGTAGAGTCAAAGACTAGCCAGGAAAAAAAAAAAAAAAAAAAAAAAAAAACCACACCTGAACAAACGCTTCTTCTAAATGCTCAGCATACAATAAAATGCTCTTGCTACTTTGAAAGAGGACTTGTGAATTGATTAGGAGTAATATTGAAGGAACTTCTTTTGATTTAGATCTAATCCTAAAATGTACTTTTGTTCACAATACTATGTACATCTTTGCAGCTAAACAGCCCAATCTGCAGTGTCACAATCCTATTAGCTACTTAACAAGATCTGCACCGATGTGTGGTGCCTAATCCATATTAGCTCCACACCTCATAAACTGCACACTATTGTAATCGGAAAACTGTCACTAAGGCACAACTTTAACTTGTTTGTTGTCGTATTTTTTTTCCAAAATGTGCAGAAACACATTTCAAGTTTCCTGGGGATTTTGCCCACGAATGATCTATAGTTTTAATTTCTGCCATTAAGTTGAAGAATGGTTAAATTAAGAAGTCTCATACCTCCCTGTTGAAAAAGTTGTAATTAACTTAGTGAAAAATAACTGGAAGCATCCCATGTGAGGACTGCCTCAAAGTACCAGAACATACAAGGGTTCAGCGGAGGTGAGCAGGAGTGGTTCTGGAGAAGAGAGACTGATGGCTGACTCCCACGATCAGAGAACAGTCACCTTGCTCATTTGGCAGCTTCATCATCAAAAGCTGAAATCTATGCCTCCTGGGACTTACCTGAAAGATGTGGTATAATATAAAAATGAAGGCAACTGAATCTCAGACACAAATACAACTTGAGGTCTCCCTGCACATGGGTTGTCCAAGTTTTGCAAAATTTTGTAATCATATGTGAAAATTTAAGCCCATGCAACAAGCTGAAGGAAACATGTCAGCATATCTTCCATTGTTGTATTATTTATTTATAATCCTTACTGGGAGATTTTAAATAGCTAACATAAACACCATATTTTCTAGGCCCACTTCTGGTCTTATATTCAAGGAGTACAAAATGCACACTATGCAATGTGCTTCAAGCATTTGGGTCTAAATTTATGAACCATCCTTTGTAGTTTGTCATCATTCATGGCAAAGTGGCAATTCTTCAGGCTCTGTTAGAAACTGTTTAGGCTGATAGGTATGTGTGTTTTTATGATTTCCTTCCAAAGAAAGCAGGTAATAATGATAACTACTTACAAATAACCACTGAAGTGTTTATGCCCCTGTTTTAGATATTCTCATATGTCTAGGAAAAAGTGACTATGACCTAGGAAAACACAAGGAAATTGGCAATAAAAATGGGCATATTCTCTTTAATGTAAACCAAGATAAAAGCCAACCAGTAGGTAGTTACTTCAAATGTTTGTCATCACTATTTCAACTGGAATTTTGTGGCCCTTTTGTTAGATTTTGGTCTGACATATTAGTTTTTAAAAAATGATCGATCATCATGAGTACTGCACTGTGGTAGCTTCTATGCTATTCTAGGTATTAAACACTTGAGGCTTGTTTACAAGTACATTAAAAAACAATAAAGAAACCAAGGATCATTGTTAAGCACCACATCAGTTATTATAAGGCGATTCTAATGTAATCACATAGGTTATTAAAGTTGGTGCTCAATTTATGTGAAACTATTTTCACTTCACTCTTTTCTTGGCAGACAAAGATACTAATGCTACTGGTTTAAAATGGGCTCTGAACTAAATGCAGGCCTTATAAGGATAAATAATACATACTCTTTATGTCCTTAAGGGTGTTTGCTATCTGACTATAATTTTAAGCTTCTTGGTCTCAGGGTTGCTTATATGCTTACAATGATTGAGGACCCTTAAAATGTATATATGAGGCTTGCATTTATTGCTATTTATTAATTTAGAGATTTCAACTGAGATGGTTTGTAAATATTTTAAATAACAATACTAAACCCATTAGATAGGAACAAAAATAACATTTTTTATGAAAACTAACTTTATTTTAAAAAATTGTTGACAAGGATGACATTATTTTATATATTTTTATAACATCACGTCATACAGATTCTGAAAAACTCCATGCGCACTATGAGAAAATGAGAGAGAAAAAAGGGTAAATAATGTCTTACGATTGTTATGAAAACAATGTTTGCCCTGTGCAGTTTCTGGACCACACTCTGAGAATCATGACTCTATCCTTAGGAATATATTGGAACTTTTCAAAACCCTCTAAGGGAATCTCTCAAATTTCCTTTTAAGTTTTTCGGTCAGCCCTGTGTTTGCCTCAACTGGCATTGCTCTCAGGCAGCTATGGTGTTACGTTAGACAATAGCCAGGATTTATTTTTTTAACAGAAGCACTAGCGATAGAGCTCCTGTCACTGAGTGGGCTCTGAGTTAGGTCCAATAAAGACAAGTGCCATGAATAGCGCTTTTCTGGGAGCTGCAAGACAAATCAAATAATGACAATCCTCTAAGGTGAGGCTGTTTAGGAGCTTCAAATCCCTCCCACCCCTCCAGTGGCTGCTATATGGCAGGCTGCTTATTTTAATGCTATCCCAGAGGTGGAAGTTGAGGAATGGGAAAATGGCAAGATAAATACTTGCAAGCTTGCTGTTCTTACAGAAATTCAGCGATACTTCTGAAGTAAATTTCTCCTCAGATTGCTGCAAACCTTAGGTTAATGTCCAGTTTTGAAAATGTTGACTTTGATATTTGCAAGGGGGACCAGTGTTCTCATTCCTTTTTTTTTTAAAGCTGGTAATATTTAACTTTTTATTTTTTTGTCTTTATTGATTAAGGTATTACATATGTGTCCTTATTGCCCCACAACCACCCCCACTCATGCCCTCACCCACCCCCCACCCTGGTGTCTGTGTCCATTGGTTAGGCTTATATGCATGTATACAAGTCATTTGGTTGATCTCTCCCCCTTACTCCCACCCTCCCCTACCTTCCCTCTGAGGTTTGACCGTCTGATCGATGCTTCTCTGACTCTGGATCTGTTTTTATCAGTTTATGTTGTTCATTATATACCATAAATGAGTGAGATCATGTGATATTTACCTTTCTCTGACTGGCTTATTTTGCTTAGCATAATGCTCTCCAGTTCCATCCATGCTGTTACATATGGTAAAAATTCCTTCTTTTTTTACCACAACATAGTATTCCATTGGTAGACGTACCACCGTTTTTTAATCCACTCATCTGCTGATGGGCACTTAGGCTGTTTCCAGATCTTAGCTATGGTGAATTGTGCTGCTGTGAACATAGGGGTGCATATATCCTTTCTGATTGGTGTTTCTGGTTTCTTGGGATATATTCCTAGAAGTGGGATCACTGGGTCAAATGGGAGTTCCATTTGTAGTTTTTTGAGGACACTCCACACTGTTTTTAACAGTGCTTTCACCAGTCTGCATTCCCACCAGCAGTGCACGAGGGTTCCTTTTTCTCCGCATCCTCGCCAGCACTTGTCCTTTGTTGGTTTGTTGGTGATAGCCATTCTGACAGGTGTGAGATGGCACCGCATTGTCGTTTTGATTTGCATCTCTGGGATGACTAGTGACTTTGAGCAGGTTTTCATATGTCTCTTGGCCTTCCTTATGTCTTCTTTCAAAAAGTTGCCCATTTTTAAATTGGATTGTTTATCTTCCTTTTGTTTAATTGAATGAGTTCCCTTTAAGTGTTGGAGATTAAACTCTTATCGGTGAATAACACTGGTAAATATGTTCTCCCATGCAGTGGGCTTTCTTGTTGTTTTGTTGATGGTTTCTTTTGCTGTGCAAAAGCTTTTTATTTCATTCTTTTATAAAGAAGTAGATTTTCAAAAGTCCTGACCCTGCCATTCCTAAAGTGCTTCTTCCTTCCTTCTTTTGCTTTTAACAGCCAGCTTTTAAAATCAGAAACTGTGGTTGTATATATTATTGTTCTTCTAAGAATTAGTTTATCTTTCAGCAATATTTGATTAGTTTGAACAATTATTTTCATTTGGTGTTTTATTTAGTTCATATTGCCACGATTCTGAAGCTAACCAAATAATCAGCTATGCTGATAAAAAGTTAAACCAAAATAAATTTAATGAACACATTTTATAAAAGCCTTGATGTAAAATGCCCCAGATTGAAACTCCATTATACAGCCATTTACTAGTTACAGACAATGAGTTAGACTTTGTAACTCAAAGTCGAGCAAAATTCTATTATTTTAGTGAATTTGATACAACACATTCACCATCAGGATTTGATGTGAACAATGGAAATGATCAATTTCTTAAACTAACCTGAAGTGAGGAAAAATCAGCTGGGAGATAGTAGCTATATTCCAAGTAAAAGACGATAATATCTGGATAAAGGTAGCTGTAGGAGGAATTGAGGAGCATGGATAAAGATTTGGAATATTGATGTTCAGTCCCTTGTGAATGCTGAAAGCCAGATAGCTTTTACTTTCTTCAATTTTAACAGGCATGTGTACTTCAGGTTACATTTTATTAAAATACCCTGTACTTTTTCTATAAAAGATTATTTCTGATTTTGATTGAGTAGTGTCATTTTATTCTTCCAGAGCTTTTTTTAAATAACCAGAGCTATATTTCTTCTATTTTCCTTTAAGCTAGGATAAATAAAAATAGGAAAAATTTCAACCTAGTTATAATGTGCCTTCTAAATATATTTTAAATTATTCTAATGCAGATGACATTAGAACATGGAAATATCATAATAACTTAGAGCTCATTAGTTCCAAACTATCACCCAATGGTTGGAGCCCCTCAACAGTCAGCCTAGTTGGTATTCAGCCAGCCTGGATTTGGATACTTAAAGTGATGGGAAGTTTAGCCTTGCACATAGCCTGCCTTATTTACTGGGATAAATAAGATCATTGGCAAGATCTTTTTAAGTTTACCTAAATCTGTTTCCCTCTGGCATTTGGTATGATTCTGCACTCTAGAGCGGGATTATTCCATTTCAGCATTATTAACATTTTGGGCTGAATTATTATCTAATGTGGGTGTTGTTGTGTGCATTATAGAGTTTTTAGCAACATCCTTCTATTTACTTGGTACCGGCACACATCCTCCCCTCACTCACGACAATCAATCCTGTCTTTAGATATTGCCAACTGTCATCTGAGAGCAAGATTGCCCCAGTTGAGAACAACTGATGTAGAACAATAAACAAGAACCAAGGCTATGCATTAATAATGACCTAGTCTCAAAATCTCACTCTGCCAAGCAGTATGCTTTGGGCAAGTTACCTCCCCTCTCTGAGACCTAAATTCCATACTTTTAACATGGGGCTAATAATATCTACCTCACAGGGGTGGTGTCACATGCAGTAAAAACAGATGTGAAGCACATACTCGTTATAGTATTTGGTAAATGATCAATAAGTGCCAGTTCCTTTCACAGCTGCAAAAAGTTCTTGCTGGTTGATTGACTCTGGTAAAAAGCTGTGTACCAAACCACATACAATTAAAAGAAAAACTTGAGCAGCATGTGACTACAGGCTTATACAAATAAGAATAGTCACTCCTGAGTTCTGAAGCAGCCATGGCAGTGTGGGTGTTACACTCCCCCAAACTATACGCAAAGTGAAAACGGATTTCAGCCCGCAGACGGATGTTATACTTTTATAGACTTAAGGCACTTTTGTCAACTGTGTTGGCACTATTATGCTTTCCTTGCAATCCAGTCTCAATAGATATTATGTTTGCAATTAAACAAAGAGAGAGTACTTTAGAAATAATGGGAAGAATGCATTTCCATGAATAAAAAAAAAATGTTTTCAGAGAAAGGAACATTGCTAAAGCAATACCAGAATTAATTACATTCAAATGGCATGGAACATTTAAATGCAATTTAAATTGAATTGTGTACGTTTCTACAGTTTAAGAAAAGACGTGCTTCATTCATAGATAAAGTTAAAACAATGACTAATTTTATAAACTCTCTTCTTCTTTCTCTCAATATTAGGGTTACTAGATGACATATAGGACACCCAATTAAATCTCAGTATCAGGTAAACAACAAATAAAATGTTAGTATAAATATATCCCAAATGTTGCATGCAACATATCAATAATATAAGATTGTTTGTTGTTTACCTAAAGTTCAGACTTAATTGGGCATCATTTTGTTTGTTTGATAGATTTTTTTATATCTGGCAAGCCTACTCAATATATACATAGTAAATTCAGCTTAATCCTGATTCTTATAATCTTTGCCCTGAAATACTACATGCTCCTACCACTGGAACTCCCCACTCCAAACTGCACAGAATGATGTGTTGCTCTCCATGGACAGAGGATAATGTCAATACATAGCATCCTTCAAAATAATGTACCTTCAACCTGCCTTTATTGCCTTAGGTACCCCTTTTCTCCTCCAAAGCACACAGAACAAACACATTTCTTTGCCTGGCAGTATTTGCTTCAGCCACATCATTGCCTTGTACACTATTCCTTCTTCCTGTGACAAGCTTTCTTTTCTACCTCCTCCTAACTTCTGCTTACTGTACACCTACTCAAGTCCAAACTCAAATGCAGCCCCCTTTCCATAGGCTTCCACTCCCCAGACAGCATTTGGTAGTCTCTGCTCTATGGAAGTCCAAGGGACTTTTTCCCCTCTCCATGCCATGTGGGAGTCTGTGCCTGTTCTTCAATAAATTTCCACCTTTGCTATACCATCTTCCGTCTGTGGTTTCACTCTTCAAATCTGACAAAGAGCCCAGGGAAGCCATCCTGCCCAGGGGAGCACTGCATGTTCCAGTCCAAAAATCCCGTATCATTACCAAGCAGTGGGACCCAATTTCGTATTATTATGGGGAAATATATATTGAATTTGAATTTTAAATTTAGAATAAGTCCTGCAATAGGAAATGCACAGTTAAGTGAGAGCATAATTCCCTTATCTTATGGAAATGTAACTGTTGCCTCTCCCAACTCCCTTGTCTTATAGAATTGTAACTGCTGCCTCTCCCAGCTTATGGGAATATACCCTTTTGCAACTCTGTAGCCCTGTGTTTTTTCCATGCACCCCCTTAATTTTAAAAATTTCCTAACCCTGCCTATTTCACCCCTAAAAATTCCTATTTCAGTAATGAGCTACTTTATCTGGTCTGCATTCCTATAATGGGACAGGTGAGCTAACATTCCATCCTGGCAGGGAGAAAATGGCAGGAGATTGGGAAGAGAGTCTGCAAACAACCCCATCTTGGGAAGCATTGCAGGGAGAAGACAGTGGATACCCAACTCTCTACTGTTCCCGGTGTCCAACTTCCCCTGACTTGTAAGTTGAATGGGCTCCTGACCCAAGCTAACCAGGAGCTTAACAAACACTAAAGCATAGATTGGTGTTAACTTGTATACACATAAACTGCTTTGTTGACCTGTTATTATTTAGTTATCCTATCTAATAAAAGAAAAACATGGTAATTAGCATACGACCGCTACCCTTCCCATTGGCTAATCAGGGCAATATGCAAATTAACTGCCAGCCAAGATGGCGACCAGCAGCCAGGCAGCTTAAAGCGAAGGCTTGTTTGTTTCAGTGATGGAGAACTCCAACATTCCCCGCCTACCGCTGCAGGCCTCTGAGCTGCAACTCTAAGCAACTATGTTACAAATATAGAAGCTAAACAAAACCCCAGAAACCTGCTTTAGTCCATCGGGCTTCAGCCAGCAGGATCGCAAAATTGTTTCAAATACAGAAGGTAAATAAAGACCAGAAACCTGCTTTCAGCAGGGGAGGCCTAAGAGCTGGAGCCAAGCCTCAAAGCTAAACGGTTGGGAGCTTCAGTCACCCACCAGCCTGAAAACAGCCCTCAGCCCCTCACCCAGACTGGCCAGGCACCCCAGTGGGGACCCCCACCCTGACAGGGGTGTGACCAGCTGCAAACAGCCATCATCCCCTCATCCAGGCTAGCCAGGCACCCCAGTGGGGACCCCCACCCTGAAGGGTGTGTGACCAGCTGCAAACAGCCATCATCCCCTCACCCAGGCTGGCCAGGCACCCCAGTGGGGACCCCCACCCTGAAGGGTGTGTGACCAGCTGCAACAGCCATCATCCCCTTAACCAAGCTGGCCAGGCACCCCAGTGGGGACCCCCACCCTGATCCAGGACACCCTTCAGGGCAAACCAGCCGGCCCCCTCCCATGCACCAGGCCTCTATCCTATATAGTAAAAGGGTAATATGCCTCCCAGCACCGGGATCAGTGGAGCCGAGAGGCCTCCCGGCACCGGGATCAGTGTGACAGGGGGCAGCGCCCAAACCCCCTGATCGCCCTGCGGCTCTGTGTGTGACAGGGGGCGGCGCCACAACCTCCCTATCAGCCCTGCTCTGTGTCTGATAGGGGGAGCTCCCCAACCCCATGATGGCCCTGTGGCTCTATGTGTGACAGGGTGTGGCGCCCCAACCACCTGATTGGCCCTGCTCTGTGTGAGACAGGGGGCAGCGCCCCAACCCCCTGATCGGCCCTGCTCTGTGTGTGATGGGGTAGAGCCATAACCTCCCCATCGGCCCTGCCCTGAGTGTGAGAGTGGCGGCGCCCCAACCCCCTGATCCACCCTGCTCTGTGTGTGACAGGGGGCGGTGCCCCAACCCCCTGATTGGCCCTGCTCTGTACGTGACAGGGGGTGGCGCCACAACCTCCCCATTGACCCTCCCTTGAGTGTGACAGGGGGCGGTGCCCCAACCCCCCAATCGGCCCTACCCTGAGTGTGACTGAGGGTGGCATCGCAACCTCCCAATCCGCCCTGCTCTGTGCATGACAGGGGGTGGTGCCCCAACTCCCCAATTGACCCTGCTCTGAGCCCGAACAGGGGCTGCACCTAGGGATTGGGCCTGCCCTCTGCCACCCGGGAGCAGGCCTAAGCCAGCAGGTCGTTATCTCCCGAGGGGTCCCAGACTGCGAGAGGGCACAGGCCAGGCTGAGGGACCCCCCTTTCCCCCGGAGTGCACAAATTTTTGTGCACCAGGCCTCTAGTTTCTAAATAAGAACTAAAAAATTAGTTTCAACATAAACACTACCACCATATCTCCTGTTCAGGGATGGTGATATGCATATGTATTTAAATGTGTAAATAATACTAAAGAAGCTTATTTATTTGACATTTGACCTCAGTCCATAAGTTACCTGTCATTTTAATGTAACTATGTACCTCAGAATTTTTGTAACAGACTCTGTATTAAGGATCTAAATATTCCTGTATAAACATTTTCAATTTAGTGAATAATGTGTTTCTTTTTCTTATTTAATTTACTATTTGGTATTGAAAAATGCCATTCATTTTATGGTATGTTGATCTTGTATTCCACAACTCTCCAAACTCTTATTAGTTCTTACCATCTGCAAATAATGGCAATTCTAATATATATATATATATATATATATATATATATATATATATATATATATGTATATTTCAGTTATACTGAATGTATTTGTCAGATCCTCCAGTACTTTGATGAACAGTAGAAGTGACAGAAGAATCATTGTTCTAATAACAACTTCAAAGGGAATAAGTATCAAGTTAAGGAAAACACTGATACAGGCTTTCTTCTGATCTTTATTAAAGTAAGTTCATCTTTAGTTTTCTAAGAGGTCTTTTTCACCATAAATAAACGGAAACTTCTTTATGTTTGATATGCTTTATCAAAAATTATGGCCCTAGTCATTTGAATCTTTCTCCTTAAGAATTGTAGTAAAATCAATAATAGTTTTTCTCCTCATGGCTGGTATTTTTCAAATCATGTTTAAAAAACTTTTTCTCACCCATATTTCTCACAGATTGTTTTCTGTTATTTATTTTATTGACTTTATATTTTTCCTGTTCATGTTTGAGATTTAATATATTTTCTAAACTTGAGCCATCTTTACATACTTATTTGGTATGTATAGTTATTTTAGCCTAGTTTGTTTGGTCTTGTAATATTTGTTTAAGGTATTTGCAGCCCTGGCCAGTGTGGCTCATTTGGGTGGTCATACTTCCTTGCACCAAAAGGTTGCAGGTTTGATTCCTGGTCAGGGCACATGCCTGGGTTGGGGGCTCGAGCCCCAGTAGAGGTGTGAAGGAGGCAGCCCATTCATGCTTCGTTCTCACATCGATGTTTCTCTCCCTCCCTCTCCCTTTCTCTCTCACTCAAAATCAATTAGAAAATTATATTTACAGATATGTTTAAGAGTGAATTTATGGTTTTATTTTTTTATATTGTCTTTTTTATGTTTGGGACTTAATATATTTTTAGGATAAAGACTATATCCACCTCATAAAATGGATTATGTAATATTCCTATTTTTTATTTTCTACAACTCATATGAAATTAAATATTACCCCCTAATATCATCACTGTGTGAAGGATTTTTCAAGGAAGATACTATTTCATGAACTTCATTGTTACTGTTCTATTTTCTATTTCTTCTTGTGTCAATTATTTCATTGTTTATTTCTTTTTCATTTCTCCAATGAACTGACTAGTACTTTACAATATTACTTTATTCTCTTAACAAAGATATAATTATTTTCCCTTTTATCATTCTGTGTTTTTTTTTAAAGCAGAGGCAGTTGCTTTCATATATCATCTTGCCCCTTCTCCTCGTGTTCCCCCCTCTCCTACCTGATGTTTATCAATCCTGTTAGATTTTGCAAAGAGCCATGCTTTGGTTTTATTAATTTTACCTATTTTATTCCCTATTTTCTTGATCATGCCCTTAACTTTACTATTTTTTTCGTCCCTGATTCTTTGTATTTATTCCTAAAAATTCTTTGTAATTTTTTCTAGCCTCTTTTGTTGAACTCTTTACTCACTTGTTTTCAGTCATTGCTATTTCCTCATAAACATAAAGCTGTAATTTTTTTAATGAGTACTGCTCCACATTCATCTCACAAATTTCCACATGTGGTGTTTTTATTTCATACAGTTCTAAGTATTTCATCATTTTATCTTTATGACTTCCTTTTTAACTAAGTGATAATTTGTTAGTTTGAATTAATTTTCTAAACATATGGAATTTTAAGCTCTTCTTTGGTTACTGATTTCTAGTTTTCATGCATTGTTGTCTTGTTACCAGAAAATATGTTCTGTACAATGCTAATTCTCTTGAATGTATGGAGGCTTCCTTTGTGATCCAGTTGTAGTAGATACTGTGGTGCTCTATCCAGATGGCTTCATCAGGGCTGATTCACTGATCTCTCAGCTGTTGGCAATATCATCTGCTGATGTCATCAAGCATGTTCCTTACTGGAAACCACCCTCAGAGGCAGAGAGATGCCTCTGGCAAGGTTATGCCTTCCCTGGTTCAACTTGCAGCCAATGACATACAATATCCCCTCATCTTAGTTTGGGAAAATCTGAAGGTCCTTCTCAACCCCAAACTTCCCATTAGGGTTGGTTGAGCTTCACTTGCAACCTCACTCTGCCTAATCATGCCATTCTCATATATGTACAAGCATATTTCCTAAGAGCACATCCCAATAAATATTCTGCATACAACTCTTCATCTCAGATTCTGTTTCCATGGGATCCAATCTAAGACATTAGTACAAATTTAATGTTGTGACTTGGCGTGTGTGTTAAAGAGAATGTATATCCTGTGTTTGTTGGTGTAAATTTCTACAGGAATATTTTAAATGATTTTTATTATGATTTGTTGTCGTGATGTATCATTTTTTGAGAGAAGTTTGTTAAAATATCTCAACTACAAATGCTATTTTACCTAGATCTTCCCATTACGATCTAAATTATAACTTTGCTTATTTCAAGATTATATTGTTAAGTGCATACATATTCAAGAACTTTAAATACTCTTGACCATTACCAGTGTATAATAATTTTCAATGATGCTTGGCAATTTTTGCCTCAAGTTCTTTTTTTTAATCGGATATTACAATTGTACCAAACTGCCATCTAGCTGCCATTTAGCCTGCTCCACATTTTTTCTATCTTTTCATTTTTAACTATTCTGTATACTGTAGCTCTAAATGTGAGAGGTTAATGAATCAGGAAGACATGCTCAAGAGCCAGAGGCTTGCCTTGCTAAGAGGGGAAAGATGACTCAGAATGGAAGAGAGCAGGGATAGCTATCTACTTTCTCTCCTTCAGGCAGTTGAACCACATGCCCCTGCTTTGCCCTCGGCATAGAACTCCCCGCCCTGCTGCTCCTGCAATGGACCAACAAGAGCAGAGCTTCACCACCTGCGGGTTACGGGGTAATACCCAGCCCGGGGTAAGCAGCCAATAGCAATGAGCACAGACCAAACTGGACCTTTTTTACACTGGCTATTAATATTTTAATTAATATTTACACCGGGGTGACCTGGACAAACTGTCATGTATGGTCACCCAAACTGTACCCTCACCTTCCACCTTCACCCTATAGTCTTGGTAATTAGAACACTGTTTTAAAAGAAAAAAAAAAAAATCCGAAAACAGGAAACAGAAAGTCTAAAATTATCTTCACAACTGAAGAGAATATTCTTCAGCTTAAAAAGCAAAACAAATCCTATGTACACAGAACTCAAAACCTATGTAAAGGGTGTCCCAAAATTCACACAAGAAGTAATTTTGATAGAAAACTCAGGTTTATAATTAAAAATTATAATTTTTTATTGATTCATAAAGTATATAGTATAGGATTATGTGTAGAATAGCATATCGGGTAAAATATCCACAACATGTCACTGTTTGGTGTGGATTTTGGGCTGGAGGCATCATCAGACCATTCTTCTTCGAAAATGTGGCTGCTCAGGCAATAACAGTTAATGGTGCTCGCAATCGCGACATGATAATACAGTTTTTTGTGCCTAAATTGCAAGATATAGATGTGGACAACATGTGGTTTCAACAAGATGGTGCCACATGCCATACAGCCTGAGAAACAATTCAATTACTGCGTGAGTCATTTCCTGGTCATGTAATTTCCCGTTTTGGTGATTGGAATTGGCTGCCCAGATCATGCGATTTCACGCCGTTGGACATTTTCTTTGGGGTTTTTTGAAGTCTAAGGTTTATGCCAACAAGCCCACGACCACCCACGCCTTGAAGGAGGAAATTGAGCGCTGTATCAACGAAATTCAGCCACATTTATGCAAAACTGTCATGGAAAATTTCAACAAAAGAGTGCATATGTGCCAGCAAAGCTGTGAAGGCCATTTACCCAATATCCTATTCCATACATAACCCTATACTGTATACTTTATGAATCAATAAAAAATTTATAATTTTTAGTTATAAACCTGTGTTTTCTATCAAAATTACTTCTTGCGTGAATTTTGGGACATGCTTTATATTGCATTGGAAAATATTAAAATACAATGCCTATCTAGACAAATCCCAGAAAAATCTCTGCTTTAGATGAATAAAGAAAAAAAAAAATCCTCAAAGTACCTTTGCAGAAAAAGAGCTAATCTACAAAAAAAAAGGCCCATGCTTATCTGAGATCCATTTTAAGATACTTGATGTCAGAAGAGACCAAGATGGCGGCATAGGTTAACGCCGGAGTTTGCTGCTTTGAACAACTACTTCAAAAGTGAAACCAAAAAATGGAAGGGACATCACCCAGAACCACAGGAATGCCGGCTGAGTGGAAGTCCTACAACTAGGAGGAAAGAGAAACGCATACGGACACTCAGAGGAGGCGCAGTGCTGAAGTCAAATTCTGAGGTGCGGAGTGCGCGGAGCGGGCTGGCGGCGGAGGGCGCGGTTGGCGTTTTCAATCGGGAGGGAGTCGCAGACTCTGAGCTCCAGATCCGGGCGAGTCTTTAGGGACCCAGACTCAAACGGGAGAAGCGGGACTGTCTGGCTTCGGTCAGAGCGAGTGCAGCTTTCTCTCCGAGCTTTGCAGCGGGTGCTGGGACTCTGAGAGGCAGAGCCCCTGGGGACAGGACTGAGAGCCGCCATAACTGCTCTCTCCGGCCCACCCTGTTGATCCTGTGCGACCCGCCCCGCCCAAGCCCTGCACACAGGCATTTGCCGGATAGCCTCAGGCAAAGGCTAGGTTAGCACCTCCCTAGAGGACAGAAGTTCTCTCACTGCTGACACAGCTGAATCTCATAGCCACTTGGCCTGGAGGTCAAACCCTCCCTGGAATTAGCTACAACAATCAAGATTTAACTATAAGACTGCGAACAAAGACCACTAGGGGGTGCACCAAGGAAGCATAACAAAATGCGGAGACAAAGAAACAGGACAAAATTGTCAATGGAAGATATAGAGTTCAGAACCACACTTTTAAGGTCTCTCAAGAACTGTGTAGAAGCCGCCGATAAACTTAATGAGATCTACAAGAAAACTAATGAGACCCTCGATGTTATATTGGGGAACCAACTAGAAATTAAGCATACACGGACTGAAATAACGAATATTATACAGACTCCCGACAGCAGACCAGAGGAGCGCAAGAATCAAGTCAATGATTTGAAATGCGAGGAAGCAAAAAACACCCAACCGGAAAAGCAAAATGAAAAAAGAATCCAAAAATGCGAGGATAGTGTAAGGAGCCTCTGGGACAGCTTCAAGCGTACCAACATCAGAATTATAGGGGTGCCAGAAGATGAGAGAGAGCAAGATATTGAAAACCTATTTGAAGAAATAATGACAGAAAACTTCCCCCACCTGGTGAAAGAAATGGACTTACAGGTCCAAGAAGCGCGGAGAACCCCAAACAAAAGGAATCCAAAGAGGACCACACCAAGACACATCATCATTAAAATGCCAAGAGCAAAAGATAAAGAGAGAATCTTAAAAACAGCAAGAGAAAGAAACTCAGTTACCTACAAGGGAATACCCATACGACTGTCAGCTGATTTCTCAACAGAAACTTTGCAGGCCAGAAGGGAGTGGCAAGAAATATTCAAAGTGATGAATACCAAGAACCTACAACCAAGATTACTTTATCCAGCAAAGCTATCATTCAGAATTGAAGGTCAGATAAAGAGCTTCACAGATAAGGAAAAGCTAAAGGAGTTCATCACCACCAAACCAGGATTATATGAAATGCTGAAAGGTATCCTTTAAGAAGAGGAAGAGGAAGAGGAAGAAAAAGGTAAAGATACAATTTATGAACAACAAATATGCATCTATCAACAAGTGAATCTAAGAATCAAGTGAATAAATAATCTGATGAACAGAATGAACTGTCGATTATAATAGAATCAGGGACATAGAAAGGGAATGGACTGACTATTCCTGGGGGGGAAAGGGGTGTGGGAGATGCGGGAAGAGACTGGACAAAAATCGTGCACCTATGGATGAGGACAGTGAGTGGGGAGTGAGGGCGGAGGGTGGGGCGGGAACTGGGAGGAGGGGAGTTATGGGGGGAAAAAAAAAGAACAAATGTAATAATCTGAACAATAAAGATTTAAATTAAAAAAAAAAATAAGATACTTGATGTCAGAAAACAATGAAGTAATAGAGACTATAAGAAGGGACATGATGTGATCTTTAGAGACTATAGTCGGTCAATTTATCTCTTACACATTAAAAATATCAGAAAATACACTCTCCAATATATAAGAGCTAAAAATATGCCACTCACTTACCTTGGGTAATAAGGAAGTCAAAATAGAAAAGCACAAGTAAAGAACTCATTAAAAAATAAAAAATAAATAAAAAGCCTGGAAGATATTCCTATGGGACTCTACAGTAGCACAACATCCACGTCCCTGAAATAGTGATGATACCACTGAGTACAATACAAATTAAGCCCAACACAGCATTGATCCTGCAAGAAAGTGCAAGTATTTAGAATTCCTTTCACAATGACATCAAAACGATGCTTAAAAGTAAATAATCTCAGTATAAATTATACTGTTCAATGGGAATAATACTGTAACACTGCACAGACAATTTCCCCATAAGAACAATTTTCTCAAGCAAGTTTACCAGCAAGTTCAAAAATTCAATAAATATGATTGAAGCTTCTTTATTAAAGAACTTAGGTCATTTTGACCAAAAGCCTACAACGAAATATGCCAGATTGTTGATGTGATTTTCTTTGGTTATTTTAATAAGACTGACTTTTTTTGTTGATGCTTCTGTAGTTTAATATAGCAGTGAACGATATTACTTTGTAAATAAGAAAACCAACTTCATATAGAAAAAAAAAAAGCAAATGCCCAAATCTAGATTTCCCAGAGAAACATGCATTATTAATTATAAGCTCAGGTCACCATTCCCTTCATTTCCATCCTATCCTCCTGAACTATTTCTAAGAGTTGTTTTGATCTATTGAAAAAGCAAGAATATCTCTCCAGGCAACAGAAGATGACCAAATGTACAAAGTGAAAGGAAATTTAGAAAATTTTAGTGCAGTGCTTCAAAACCAGAAGTGATTCTGCCCCCAGGGACACACGGTAATGCCTGGAGACAATAATGTCACAACTGGGAAGGGGTAGGCTACTAGCCTCTAGTGAGGAGAGCCCAGAGGTGCTGCTAAACATCCTACAATGCACAGGACAGCCCTGACAACAAAGAATCATCCAGCATCAAATGTCAATAATGCCAAGATTGAAGAATTCTAATTAAATTCAATCCTGATTTTATATTTTATATATATATATAAAAAAACCCATAAGCTAAAACAGGTTACAATTCTCATCCAAGGTTGAACAATTATGTGACAAAGAGAGCAAGCAATCAGTGACACAGTAAATGGTGAAGAGAGAAAATTATAAATGATTGCATAAGAATGTAGTTATGTTTACCCTAAAAGCACAGAAATGGCTGAGTGAGGTTCCAGATCATTCACGTGGCCAATTTGCTTTTCTTCCTTGAGCAAGGCCTCCTTCAGCCTCACAACTTGGCAGAGGCAGGTTTTCCTTGCTGTCCATCTGTCAGCCGGCCTACCACTGGGCCCCTGAAGTCCATCAAAGTGGTTGCTCCTGCTTAAATTTATGAAAGGGAAGATTGCTTTTCCTCTGAAGTTAATGAAGATCTAAAAAGGGGTGAAGATTTTTAAAGTCTCTGCCAGATGTTGTTTAATAATATCATCACTCAGTCTTTGAGGAGACTGAATTCTATCTGCAGGCTGCCAGGTTATCTGCCCTAACAGTTTATAGTTTCATTAATTTTCTTTATGTGGATATAGATAAGGGCCAAGCCTCAACTCCCTACTTGTTCTTTACAAGCACATTTTCCTCAGGCCATTAGATACGGGCAGGATATGACTGAGATGAAGTTATTTTGTACCAAGGTCGTATTTGAATTTGAATTTTCTTGGTATAAAAGTGAAAGATTTATACATAGTCTTTCAATTAGAACTATTAATGTTGAATCATGTTGCATTTACTAGGGATTATTAGATCTGTGAAGCTGGAGCAAATTGCATGAATGTGCTCCCCATAAGGAGGATTCAAGAAGAAAAACTATAATACCATTAAGGGGAAGCCTTGGTGATAACCAGGAAAACCAGACTGGTCTCAATGAAGGTGAAGAAAAAAATAGGAGATGTAGCAATGAAATGAGATATCAGACGTTTCAAGAGTAGGACAAAGTTAAGTTAAGCTTTCAAACTATGATTAGGTTAAAAATTCTTTTGTTTTCTTTTTATGGTGCTTTTTCTATGTCATTCTGGGAAACAAAGAAATTTTCTTAAAGAGGCTGTACAGAGCTCAATCATTAGGATTCAATTTTAGTGTTAACCAAAAAATATAAATGCTACAGTTCGAGAAAGAACCTTGGATTTCTTTGGTCCAGAACCCAAAAGAAGGGAGCTCAATAGTAAAACATAGCCTGACTCTTGCAGGAAGTAGAGATGTCAGGGAGCACACTTAGAATGGAGTTAGTCTGAAACAGGCCTACATTCTAAAGGAGTGAGCAAACACGACTCCTATGTAATCAAGTGACTCACTGCTTTGAATCTAAGCCTGGATCGGTATAAAGGTCAAATTTGAGAGGGAGGATAAAAATACTGGAATGGGCAGATCAGGTTTGCTTTTAAAAATTTAAGCAGTCTATTTAAGAAATAGGGCAGTTAGAGAGGCAAGTAGAAAGCAACTGTTTTGGAGCAAAAAGATCTGGGTTTCATTCCAGCTTTTCCCCCCTAATTCTTACTCCTCCTTTATTTCCACAACTTTTCATTTACGTCATTGAGAAATTAATGCAAATCTCACCCAGTAGCTGTGTTGGTTAGACACTTAGTGAAGTGCCTATCCTATACATGAATTCAATAAATAAAATATTTTGTTATTGTTAAAACTTACTATATCCTACCTCATGTTTAGTGTTCACACACTTAGCTTCCAATATGTTTAAGCCTTGCCACAAACTCTTCACTGTGTGTCCTGAGACTTTCCCTAAATTACATACAGATCACAATGCCTATTCTTGTACTTTATCAGCCTTTCCACAGCTTGATGCATGTTCTAGTTCCACTCACACAGTCATTTGTCTTTCCCCTTAGCTGTGCTTTAATCAGCCCTCCTTCCCTCAGTGTATTCTCAGGCAACTCTTTTTTTAAAATATATTTTTATTGCTTTCAGAGAGGAAGAGAGACAGAAACACTGATGAGAAAGAATCATTGATTGGCTGCCTCCTACATGCCCCACACTGGGGATCAAGCCCAAAACCTGGGCATGTGCCCTGACTGGGAATCAAACTGTGACCTCCTGGTTCAGAGACTGACACTCAACCACTGAGCCATGCCAGCTGGGCCCCATGCAACTCTTAAAGTGATACCCTTCCCAGCTTGACCTAGGCTCCAAAACTAGACTATCCATACATCCCAGTTTACCTGAAGCAGTCCCCAGTGATGTGTCTGACTTCCTATCTAGTTGAGCATTTGTTCCATACTTTTCCTCTTTTACGAAGTTTCATTATTAGTCATTGTAAGAAAGCACACTGGAATGAATTTGGCAGACCTCCCTCTACTATGTACTCCCAGCTTCTGCTGTGGCTTCTCCCAGTTGTGTATGAACCACATGGACAATTAACAGAACACTTGCTAGAATAGGAAGATAAATCTGAAATATGACCAGTGATAATTCCTCTCTCGCTTTATGATCTTGTCCAGTTCAAGGACAGAATGTAGGACAACCTTTCATAAAACAAAGTGACCTCGGAGCCAAGCAACCAGGGAAGCTAACTCCTGTTGTCTGAGGGAGTAGTGGACAATTATTTGATTCCGTGATACTTTATCGCTACTAGACACATTAGCCAAATTTACTGTGCTACATACAGCATGCAAAGTATATAAACCCACCAGACCACCATTTGCTGGGGTTAGTGGGAATCAAGAGATATTATAGTTGACTTGAACATACAGTAAGTGCAGGATGTAAAGGCTGAACAATTTTGCCATAGACCAGATAGAGAGTATTCAGAATACTCTTGCTACAATGATTTTATATGGTATAAATCTAAAACTATTTGTTTTTTATTTTATGTTTTTTACAATAACCTCTTTGGCAGCAATGAGTTAAAAAGTAAAAGGTGTTTGTAAAGAATTAGAAATACTGAATTTTCTTTTTTTACAAGAGTTCATTATGCTTATGTGACGTGTGCAAAATATTGGTCAATATTTACAGTTTATTATGAATGCCAGGGTGACATCACTGATGACTAAATCTGTGGAAAGGCATAAATCTGTGGACAGAAGCATCAGTGTCCACTTCAAAAGTTATTCATTAAAAAGAATGTGCCTGAAAATGACTAACTTTGGCAAACACTTGTTTGTATATTGTTCTGTGAGCAAGGCTAAGTAAATCAAATGACTATTTTGAAAATTAAATTTGCTCACTTTCAATTCCAAATTTTCTTGGACGTATACAAAGATGAAGTGACAGTTAATGTGTTGGGTCCATTAGCAGAAGAATTCTTCAGTTTTAAATGATGGTAGTTTTATATTCATATCATCATATACTTTAAAATATAAATTAAGTCCAATAATATTTCAACTATTTCAACCAATTTATGGGATCAAGATAAATCTAGTTGGAGTCTGTGCCACCAGAAATAAATCATTTTGATTGTAAAACCTAATGCAAGGTCCAGTATGCTTATATCCCTCAGGTGACCTCAAAGTTCTTAAAAGGCTCATTTGTTTCTAAAATCCAATTGATGAAGGGCAGTATAGAGAGCAAGCATGACCTGCCATTTGATGCATTTCTAAAAATTCTTTATTGTTTAATTACATTGTATTACATATGTCTCCTTTTCCCCCATTGACTTCTCCCCAGCAGTTGCCACCCACCAGCACATGCCCTCACCCCACTGTCTGTGTCCATTGGTTATGCTTATATGCATGCATACAAGTACTTTGATCTCTTGCCCCTGCCCCCTCCTCTGTCTTCCCTCTGAGGTTGAATGGTCTGCTTGATGCTTCTATGTCTCTGGATTTATTTTTGTTCATCAGTTTCTGTTGTTCATTATATTCATTGTTTTTATATCTAATATCCAATTTGCCTCAAAAATGTTATATTTTAATTTCTATGTGCTTCTCTCTCTCTATCTATCTATAGATATAGATATAGATATAGATATAGATATAGATATAGATATAGAAATATATAGATATATAGATATAAAGATATATATCACTTTTAATACTATTACCAATTCAATGTAAAAGTTAAATATTTAAGAAAAATATTTGCTATTATGACATGAATAGGTATTTCAGTGAACCACAATGTTTTGATTGACAACAATGTTTTTAGAGCTCTAATTCTAACTTTACTTACTTAGAATGTTATACTTAAAAATATAATTCAATTTTATATTAAACTGTGGTATTTTGCCCATTCAAATAAAAGTTGTAATTGTTTTTTTTCTTTTATTATTAAATTTATTGGGGTGACATTGGTCAACAAGAACATATAGGTTTTAAGTATGGGTTTCTATGTTGTAAGATCTATATATTGCACCATGTGCCCATCACCCAAAATCATACCTTCTCTTGTCACTGTATATTAGGACCCCTCCCCCCCACCCTCTTCACTCTGGCAATCATCACACTGCTGTTTGTGTTCACAAGTTTCAGTTTTATATCTCACATATGAGTGAAATCATATAGTTCCTAGCTTTGTCTGAGTTATGTCAGAAAAAGAAATGGAAAAAAAAATTCCTTTCACAGTTATAACCAAAAGAATAAAATACCTAACAAAGGATGTGAAAGAATAAACAAAGAATGTGAAAGACCCATATACTGAAAATTACAAAAAATTATTAAAAGAGATTGAGAAAGACACAACAAAATGGAAAAATATTCCATGTTTATGGATTAGAAGAATCAACATAATTAAAATGGCCATATTACCCAAAGCAATATACAGATTTAATGCAATGCCCATTAAAATCCCAATGTCGCCCTAGCTCGTTTGGCTCAGTAGATAGAGTGTCGGCCTGTGGACTGAAGGGGTCCCAGGTTTGATTCTGGCCAAGGGTGCATGCCCAAGTTGTGGGCTTGATCCCAGGTGGGAGGTGTAGGATATAAGCATATTTGAGCTTGCATTAGCTTTTACAATCAAAAGCTCCCCTCATTTACTCTCTCTCATTTCTTTGTAAACATTTCTCATTCACAACAGCTATAAGGATTACCCAACTGCTATTTTAATTATGTGAATCCCGTGATCAAAAGAGTTATTTCCTGATATTTAGAAACCTGAATACCTGATTTCTAAATGGCCTTGAACTGAAAATCTCTTCTGTTTGTTCCTGGGAGGACACACATACTTTTTAGCTGTAATGGTGTTTTGCTTAGGAAAGTTCTAATTTGGGAAATTGGACACAAGCCCTTCCCCAGATTGGCATTATGGGTAATCTTCAGCATGCTTATTCATACTCATTCTTAGTGCCGCTGTCTGTGGAATGATGGTGTTAGATGTTTGATCTGAATGTAAACCCTCTGGCTCTGACATTCCAGGGTTGGTGAGGAAACTGGATGTTTTATCTTGGTTAACTGCCCGTGCTTCATCATCCATTAGTGTGTCTGACAGGAGGGAAAAAAGTGAAGCCCCTCCGCCCCCCCCAACCACCACCACCACCCCTTTCATTCAACTACCCAATCCAATTAACTCCGATTAAAATTTGTACTTTTAATTAGTTTGTCTGATAGGCTTTTTTAAAACCTCATAAATCTTTGCCTTCCCGTGTTTAGGCTTGGCAGCTGTTTTGCTCCTTTTAATCTGAGCTCCTCTCACCCACTTGTGCCACTTCTGATTCAGGATTCCTTGTTCCTGTTTATCTAGTGTCTTTTTTTCCCCCTTCTTTTCCCCCCTATAGTGATAACACACTGTGTCAACAGAATTTTAGAAGGAGAGGCACAAAGATTTTAAACTACCTAGAAACTATTTCATTCATGGAAAAAGAAAATAGTGTTAAAGGATTTGGAGCTCAATTGAAATATGTCAGCATCCCAGACACGTTTTAAACTTTCCCCAGCCTATGTCATATATCATCCTTTTGTGACCTGCTGAAGCCAACACCTAAATCACATATTTTGAGGAGTACGAAGGAAACCTTTCACCCCCAAAGGTTTTTCCATAGCAGCACATGTTCACTGATGCTTGGTTTTGTCAATTTTATGGTTATATCAAAATAAATTTATTAGGATTGCAAATTTCGTGAAGGCAAGAGTTTCTGTCTGCTTTTTTAACTTCAATGTTCCTACCACCTAAAACAATGCTAGGAAATAATAGATGCCTAATACATACTTGTTGAATAAATGAATGAGTGAATTTATAAATTTTCAAATAAATGAATAAATTAAATGAATTAGTTATTTAAATAATGTAAATAACTGCGTAATTTGTAACTTTACTTCAAAACTCATATCCTCTATGATTAAGAATTTGTTACAACAAATGAACCAGTGTTAATGCTCAAGACTGCCTTCACCTACTGCTCAACACAATTTTATAAGTAAGTTACTATTTTTTTTAATTTTTAAATTATTACATTCAGATTTAGAAAGGATAAATAACTTACTGTAAGTATCAGAGTTAGTAAGTAGCAGAATCAGAATTATAATTTAATTACAATAAAAGTATCAGAAAAATTTAGATCTCAAGAAAAAAATTATACCACCATAACAAAACTACTATGAAAATTGTATCATAAATGTGTCTTTTCTTCTCATGAATTTTTTGTTTCAGATGATACTATCAGAAGATGTATTTTTAAAAAATTATGTACTGACTCTTAGACCTTGTGGTACCTTATCTTCATATGTATCATTTCAATGGTTGCATCTGCCATTAACCTATCAGAGTCCCATAGCCTTGCACGATATTTTGTCCTTTCCAAAACATTTACAGATGACATTTGGTTTATACCAAAAATCCTTGATAGTTGGTCCTGTGCAAATGTCCCTGGGTTCAAATAACCCCTAACATTCATTTAAACTTTGGTTTATAGGATTAATACATAAACAATACTACTCGTGTTTTATTGGCCCAATCATTGTGTGGTGGCTACCTTTCCGGTAATAAGCCTTCTTGTCTTGGGAGCCTAGTTGTTAATGGCACATGGGGTGGGGTCGATGGGTCGGTGTGGACCAAATATCTCTGTTTGGCCCTGACTGGTTTGGCTCAGTGGATGGAGCGTTGGCCTGGTCCCAGGTTTGATTCCAGTCAAGGTCATGTACCTTGGTTGTGGGCACATCCCCAGTGGCGGGTGTGTGGGAGGCAGCTGATCAATATTTCTCTCTCATCGATGTTTGGACCGGACCGAATATCAAGGACCTCCTGGCATGAACCAAATGTCTCCGTGGACATTTTAGGCAGGAACAAATGACCTCTAATCCTCTGTACAATGACTCTACCTTGAGGAGTAATCCCTTATTCTAAAGGCTAAAATAATTCTCACATGAAAGGTAATAATAATGATTAAACTATAAGGTATTATTGTTGTTCTTACTATTTACTAGTAGTAATAACTAATACACTGAAGGTTTACCATGAACCAGGTATTGAGCTAAGCATTTTAGATATAGTAACTTATGCAGCAAAATATGCTTTTATTAACAAATTATGCCTTTACTTATTAGTGTGTTTGTCAATTCTTCCTCAAAGGGAAAACTCAGAAAGAAAAGGAGAAAATGGGGTGGTAGGAGGCCCAAGATAGAAAGAATGAGATAACATACCTCACACAATCAAGACAGTCTTTATTAAAAAGAACTAAATTGGACAAAGGCTTATATGCAAGTATTAACTACCCACCCTTACAACCACTACATCTTTTCTTTCCTCTGCTTACCATCTGCTCTGTCATTACCCTACTCTATCTTCTTCTTTTCTATCAAACGAACCATCACAATAACCTCCCAAGTGCCTTCCTATAGCTTTTTATATTTAGCCCACACTTATCTATTAAAGAAAAGCAGTTGTTTTAAATATTGGTAGATGCTGTGATCACAAGATGGTTGAAATCATATGATATTAAATATTAAAACTAAAAGATATATTATCCATCATCTAGTTCCCCTCATTTTCCAAATAAGATTAAAAAATGATTCATAGAGATGTCATAAATTTGCACAAAATTATGTAGATTATCTGGGATAATCAAATATACCCAATCTTTTAGACAGCCTATTCTTGATTTTGCTTAAGTATGATTCTCAGGTATTTATTATTAGACTATCATTAAAGCAAAACTCCCTAATCTACCAATTCTCTTCATTCCTTTCTACTACCAAAAAGCCCAATTTAAAAAATATTAGGATAATTAGAAGAATAACAATTTTTATAATCAACCAAAGAGTAATAGAATTTAGAATTAAATTACTCTTATTTATACTTATCATAAGCTAAACCATGTACCTAGCCATACTATAAACTTTTGAAAAGTCTTGTTCCCTGAAGAGGAGGATGAAAATGTTGCCCATTAACAAGGTATATGTTTAAATTTCTCTCTGCTTAGAATATTTCATTCCTTTGTCAGATATTTTCTGTAGGGAAGCATGGGACTTGGTTGGAAAGTGTGTAAGGAGAATTCTCCAAAAGGTCGGGGCCTCTTAGGGGGACCTTGCTGAAGGCGGTGGCCCTGCCTTGACTTTCCCAAACAAGTCTGAGCCCTCAGGTGTTTTACTAGAATTTCTGTTTAAAACCCAACCTTATAAGAAGCATGTGCTTTCTCAAGGATACTTACCCTGCTGATTATATCTAGAGATTAATTTTAGTTCAAGCTGTTGTGACAATAAAAGCCTAAGGAAGCAGGCAACCGGGGCTTTTCTGGCTCCTTATGCCAACTAGCCCTTTAACCTCTCTTTCACAGAAACTTGTGTCAGAGTAATCATTCATCTGTCGTTCAGGGTCTGTTGGTCAGTCCAGGCAATTTTCCACACAGCACCCAAACCTTCCCTTCTTCCTTGCTAATTTCATCTGGGTTTCCTTTTTAATTACTCTCCTCCAGGAGGTTTCCTCTGTTACTCACCACGATACTCATGTGATCAGGTACCCTTCACCCTTCCGTACAATGTCATAGAGTCATGAACTTACCTCCTATTATCCTATATAATAAAAGCCTAATATGCAAATTGTCCCCTCGGGCGGTCATTTGACCGGGAGTTCGACCGCTCACTATGACCTGCACTGACCACCAGGGGGTGGCACAGAACATGGCGGGTATCAGCAACGGGACACTGGCAGAAGGTGGCATTGGAGGCACTGCCAGCTCCAATAGGCCCCGATGAGAGTGGGACCATGGTGGGATGGTGGAGCAGGTGAGCAGGTGGCACCAGGCCAACACGGGTGCGAGCAGAGGCCTGATCGCTCTGCCTATCTCCCTGCAGATGGTGACCAGTGGCAGCGGGGGATGGGGCTGCTGCCCAGCTCCCAGGCATTGAGGGAGCTGGGCAGGGGACCCTGCCTCGATCAATCGCCGTGTAGGTGGGATGGTGGACCAGATGAGGTGTCGGCGCTAGGCCACAGTGGGGTGCCAGGTGGGGCTGTGGGGCTGCGAGGCTGGGGGCACAAGCTGGGGCCCGATTCCCCCAAGCCACCCCAAGGCACCCCACCCATGCACGAATTCATGCACCGGGCCTCTAGTAGTATTTATAACAGAGCACCAAGTGAGTATTTGTGTTCTCTCCAGGACACTAAAATATGTAGTTACACTGTGTCCTATGTGTCCATACTAAGGTCACAATGCATTTCTTGAATGAATAAATGAATGAGCATCATGAGTTTACACCAAGCCATACCCTGCCCACCCTGGCTTTCTGATGACCAGCATTACTTATTGGCAAGAACTCTGGTGACCATGAATTAGAGCAATGATAAGAGGTCTCAGAGGAATATAACCATTAGCTTAGTCTCGTAAGTCCTGTACAAAGCTAATTTCTCCATCACACAAAAACTCTCCATGAATACTATCTTGATTCTCAATCTTTCATAGTCTTAGGTACAGTTTAAATTCTAAAATTTGCATCTTCACTTAAAGGCTCCTTTTTATTCACAGATATTCTACTATTTCCTCATTCCCCTTTCAGCACTCTGTCATTATTGACAGAACATTTGACTACATATTTTTCCTCCACTTGACAGACAGCCCTTATGTTTCTATAAATAATCCATTTCCACACTATACTGCCCTTTTTTCCTAACTCACAGCAAGAGGGACTTGCCTATATAAAAGGTTGCACAAAGCCCTTAGTTCAACATTCCATCTGTTATATGTCAAGGTAATAATATGTATTCTCAGCTGCTTTGAAAGCAAATTTTACACTTCATTTAAAATTTGATGGCCAGTCCAGTACTGAAGAGTTTGCCTGACATCTATATACCACAGTCGATCTGTTGAAAACCACATCCCTAAGAGGACTTTTTCTACCTGCACCAATGAAAAACATTTCACTTGGCCCTGTTAAACTCAGGAGCTCCCCCTTACTCAAAAAGAAAGTTTTAATAGCATAGCCACACATGATCTCAGAATAGGGAGTTTTTTATTTTCCATCCTAGCAAATTATTTCACAGAAACACTGTTGTCATAAATGCTAGTGTTATTTTATCAGCTGGTAAATTTGCTTGTTTGTTTTCCTTTGTTTGGAAAGAAGAAGTTTGCATAAAAGAATCACAGAAAGCCACCTAATTGTCTAGAAGTCTCCAGGGCAGTCATCCTGATCCTCTCTTGTCTGTCCTTTCCATATCTCATGATGGCCCTGCTATGGTTCCCTTTTTCTTTAGGGAAAATGAAGAAGTGAAACATCAACTTTCAGCTAATACAATATATCAGAAAGAGATGTCATTCCTCCATTTAATAAAGCCCCCAAACATGGTGATTCATCATTTAGTACTTGTGTATGTGAGGGATGGGGAAGGCAGTGGGTGTGAGTGGGTGCACACACACACTTCTTCTTAATATTCAGTTGTTCTTAATGAGAACTATATTTCCTCTTTTTCCTTAAAAAAGGGAAAAAAACTACAGAAGGCATCAGTGTTTTAGTAGCTATATCCTAGTCAGACTAGGATATTAGCTACATTTCTTAACCAATAATTAACCTTATATCCATACTCTCCACCCCTCCTACTCTTACATTTTTTTCTGTTATGAAAATAAAGACTGGATTTTACAAAAGTTAAAGTTAACAGAAGAGATGTGACAAGCAAGCTGTAAGTGGCAAAAATGTTAGATAGGAGGAAAGAAGAAAGACCTTTCTTTTATTTCCATAGAACTTTCCCCGTACCTTCTAGTCTAAGCCTCACTGTATTGAATTGTAAATTTATATTTACAATGGAATCACTTGCCCACTAATTTTTGATAAATGATGAATGAACAAATAGTATATTACGGAGTGCATTGAGCATGGAAAGTTCCATAGCAGTATAAGGAAGTATAAAGTCAGTGCTGAAGAATGAATAAGACTCAGATAACCCAGATGTGGAGAGTGACATGAGTAAAGATACAGAGGAGGGAATGAACTTGACGCACTAATGGGTGTTGTGTGCCAGTCTCAACCCATCAATAACCAATGAGGTAGCTGGCCCCCATGCTTGTGGTTCTTATTGTGATTACAAGATGCCTTCAGCAATAACCATCAGGAAAATTTTGGGGAAGAAAAAGGTTTATTACAGATCCTGGAGGTTAGAGGTAGTGAGAGAGTGTGCCTGGGATTCTGCCTTTATTGGGGTCAAAGATGGGCATGGGCTCACTCTTTATTGGTGAATTTAAAACATAAGAGCAAGAATTTAAAGCACAAGAACAGGGGAGGGGAGAAATGGCCCAAATTGTCAGTTATTGAAATCAACCAAAATGTCTGAAACAAAGGAGCCTGTTGGAGGGAAGTGGTGACAGGAATCAGGAGTGGCGGTGGGACTTAGCTGGATGGTGTGTGTGGACGGGTGTCTGCCTGGCTCTTTATCTAGTCTTGGGGCTGGCAAAGTGTTTATTTGAAATAGCCATACTTGAAGTGGATGCCTTGACAATCAAAGTTTAAATGAGTCACTTGCATTACCAAAAAAAAAACAACAAAAAAAAAACCCACAATGGTCAGGGCTTACACTATAATTCATAGATTAGTCCCGTTACAAAAAAAAAAAAAAAAAAAGAAAAGAAAAAAAAAGTAGGGATAATCTTAAAACTGTTCTACAGACAATTTAATCTCAATGATACATTCTTTTCTGGTAAGAAGAAAATAACAAAAATCTTTCCAACTTTTATTTTCCCACCCCAATATTTCTAGTGTATGACTCAGGGCTTTTGGATTCTTGATGACTTTGAATTATATACAGGTTACAAACCACTGTGAATAAATAAAAGAAAAACCTAGAAGGACACATTTATCACAGCTCAATTAAAAGTCTTATTTATTAGGGAGAAAAAAAGCTATTTCATTAAAACAGCTTCATTAATTATTTAGAAAATGTGGGTAACTTGGAAACGCATCACCTGAATAACTTGGGAGGCTAGTGATTAGTTGCGCTTTCTAATGGCAAGAAACCTTCTCATAGAAAAATGTCATCTGAAATGTTATTCTTTAAAACTCGGTAATAAAAACAAAAAAAAAACTAATAGAAATTTTAATGCAGTACCAAAAGCCAAGGAAATAAATGTCACCAGTTTGATGAAAACAAGATCTCTTCTGGCATCTACCATTTAATTTGGTTTTGCTTCAAACCCAAGCCTTTATAAAAAATGAAAAGCCTCTGGTTACAATCTCTAAGTCTATTTAGGAAGCCACTGCCTTGAGTAATTTCTATTATATAACAGGTGCTGTTAGTGTTTCCAACAAGTCATAGCCTCTAGATAAACTTTGGTGACACATTCATTTCCTTAATCAGTTTGCATTCACTGAGCACTTACAGGCAAACCTGGTTTTATTGCACTTCACTTTATTTTGCTTTGCAGATATTGTGTTTTGTACAAATCGAAGGTTTGTGGCAACCCTGCATTGAGCAAGTCAATGGGCACCATGTTTCCAATATAATTTGCTTACTTCATGTCTCTGTGTCAGATCTTCGTAATTCGTGCAGTATTTCCAAATGTTTAATAATTAATAAATTTGTTATGGTGAGCGGTGATTGGTGATCTTTGGTGTTACTGTTATAGTTGTTCTGGGGTGCCACAAACTGCACCCTTATAAGATGGTAAAATTAATTGATAAATATTGTGTGTTCTGACTGCTCTTATGACCAGCCATTCCTCTCTCTCTCTCTCTCTCTTGCTATCTATATTCCCCCTATCTCTCCCTCCTCAGACCTCCCAACCCCCTGAGATACAGCAGCATCAAAATTAGGCTAATTAATGACCATACAATGGCCTCTAAGTGTTCAAGTGGAAGGAAGAGTAGCACATTTCTCATTGAAATCAAAAGCTAGAAATAATTAAGCTTAGTGAAGAAGGCATGTCGAAAGTCAGTATACCTGAAAGCTAGGCCACATGTGCCAGTTAGCCAAGTGGTAAAAATAAGGGAATATTTCTTGAAAGAAATTAAAAGTGCTAGTCCAGTGAACACATGAATGACAGGAAAGTGAAACAGCCTTATTGCTGATGTGGAGAAAGTTTTAGTGATCTGGATAGAAGATGAAACCATCCACAACAGTCCCTTAAGCCAAAGCCTGATCCAGAGCAAGCCCCTAACTCTCCTCAATTTTATAAACATTGAGAGAGGTGAAGAAGCTATAGAAGAAAAGCTGGAAACTAGTGGGGG
Organism: Myotis myotis; assembly: GCF_014108235.1. Classification (NCBI taxonomy): domain Eukaryota; kingdom Metazoa; phylum Chordata; class Mammalia; order Chiroptera; family Vespertilionidae; genus Myotis; species Myotis myotis. Next base: position 56,560,196 of record NW_023416314.1, read on the forward strand.
TTGGTTTGTGAAGCTTATGGATAGAAGCCATCTCTATAACATAAAATTACAAGGTGAAGCAGTAAGTGCTGATTAAAGCTGCAGCAAGGTTTTCAGAAGATCAAGCTAATATAATTAATGCATGCAGTTAAACAACAGGTTTTTATTGTAGATAAAACAGCATTACATTAAAAGAAGATTCCATCTAGAACTTTAATAACTAGAGAGAAGTCAATGCCTGATTTCAAATCTTCAAAGGACAGGCTGACTTGCTTGTTAGGGGCTAATGCAGCTGATGACTTAAAGTTGAAGCCAGTGCTCATTCACCATTCTGGAAATCCTAGGGCCCTCAAGAATTATGCTAAATTTACTCTGCCTGCACTCAATATAAATGGAACAACAATAAAGTATTCTTAATTATGGTATGCACATTTTTAGATATAATGCTATTGTACACTTAGTATAAACATAACTTTTAGGTACACTGGGAAACCCCAACATTTGTGTGACTTGCTTTATGGTGATGCTCTGGAACCAAATGCACAATATTTTCAAGGTATGCCCATGTGATGTTCTTAACAATGCAGGTCTCTGAGGGGGGCTGAGTAATGGCTACAGTGACAACAAAGAGGCTAAGACTCCCTTGGCCATACTCTTGCTTCTTGTCTGAGCTCTCCAGACCTGAGACTGAGTTTTGAGCAGTATTCCTTTTTCAAAACATTTCAAGGTATTTTATGCTATTGTCAGACATTATCCTATCTCCCAGGGTATCTACTGGAGTCACCCTAAACTGCTCCCCTTCTCTCATATCTGCCTTACAGCCTACATTTCATGAGTAAACAAATATTTTAAAGCCTCTTCAAAAGATACTATTCCATCAGTTTTTGCTCTTTGTCCTACTTTCACAGCCATGACTCATGTCTTTGTTCTCTCTGACCTGGACTATAATTATCCCTAATGGGTAGCTATATCCTGAGCACCTTGTACTGAAAAAGAAGTGTGTGTGTGTATGTATGTGTTTGTAGAGAATATTAATTTTATAACAAATAAATTGAAGATAGTATTAATATTCTCTTATCCCACCATTCACTTATTTATTTGTTCAATCAATTAAAGTTTAATTCCTATGCTAGGTACTAGTGCTATAATAATAAGCAAGATAGAAGCAATCCATGCCAATATAAAACTTAAAATTCACCTTATATTGAAATATGTAATATTTAAAACTCATTTTGATAAGGGGTTGATTTCCAAAATATATAAAAAACTTATATACTCAATAAGAAGACAAACAACCCAATTAAAAAAAAAAACGGGCATCCTGCCTGGTGTGGCTCAGTTGGTAAGGCTTCATCCTGTGCACCTAAACTGGTTGCTGGTTCAATTCCCAGTCAGGGCACATACATGCCAATGTTGTGGGCTCAATCCCCAGTTCAGAATGTGCAGGAAACAGCTAATTGATGTTATGCTCTCACATTGATGTTTCTTGCTTCTCCCTCCTTCTCTAAAAGTCAATTAACTATTATTTTAAAATAAATGGGCAAAGTATCTGAATAGACACTTCTCCAGAGAAGACATACACATGGCCAATACAGACATGAAAGATGCTCAACATCACTAATCACCAAAGAGATGCAAATTAAAACCACAATGAAATATCACCTCACATTTTTTCAGAATAGCTATCATCAATAAATAAAAAACAAGAGTTGGTGAGGATATGGAAAAAATAGAACCCTTGTGCAATGTAGTGGAAAATGCATAGTGGTGCAGCCACTGTGGAAAACAGTCTGGAGGTTCCTCAAAATATTAAAAATGGAACTACCTTTTGACCCAGCAATTCCACATCAGGGAATATACCTGAAGAAACCTAAAACACTAATACAAAACAATGTATGAAACTGTATGTTCATTGCAGGTTTATTTACAATAGCCAAGATCTGGAGGCAGCCCAAGTGCCCATTGTTAGATGAGTGAATAGAAAAGCTGTAGTACATTTACGCAATGGAATGCTACTCATCTATAAAAAAAGAAGAAAATCACACTTTTTCTGACAGCATGAATTAACTTGAAGATCATGTGCTGGAGGCAAAGATCAACAGTAATTAATATACAAATGCGAGAGGTCCAGGTCAGAAGGCTGAATGGACTTTGCTATTCAGAAGGCCAAATATCTGCATATTACTACCTGCTGCTGACTGAATGGCTGAAGGCAAGCCCTTAATCTTTTACTGTTTACTAAACATTATCTTTGATATGCCTGTTTGCATTCCTAAAAGGCAATTGTGTATTCTAGTAAATAAAAAGGAGATGGGTTTGGAGATTCAGTGGAGCTTGGTCACTAGAACTAAGCTTTCTCTGGCTTCCCCCATCATTTTCTGAATTTATATTTCTTGTCTTGTGTATTAATTTGCGTGTCAGCTCTTTCTCCACGCTTCTGAACCCAAACCATGCGGGCCGTGGCTTCACAATTATGTAAGTGAAATCAGTCAGTCAGGGAAAGACAAATACTGTATGATCTCACTTACATGTGGAATCTATTGAACAAAATAATTGAACAAACCAAATAAAAACAGAAGCATCGATACAAAGGACAGACTGAAAGCTGTCAGTGGGTCAGAGGGGAGGAGGGAAGGAGGTTGGGCGGACTGGGTGAAAAAGGTGCGGGGATTAAGCAAAAAACAAACATATATATATATATATATATATATATATATATATAACACATAGACACAGACAACTGTATGGTGATAACCAGAGGGAAAGGGGAGTAGGGGGAAGTGGAAGTGGGTAAACGGAGGGGGAGGGGCGGTAAATGGAGATGGATAGAGACTCACTTTGGGCGCTGAGTGCATAATGTGGTATGCAGATGATGTTTTCCTGAGTTGTACAGTTGATCTCTCTATGGTTCTGTTGACCAATATCACCCCAGTAAATCCAATTTAAAATAAGGACACTAATGCCATTTACGAGGGCCCCACCTTCATCACTTCACCAACTCCCAAAGTTCCCCACCTCCAATTATCATCACATTGGGAATTAGGTTTCAACATATGAATTTTGAGAGGAAACAAATGTTCAATCCATAGCAGGGATGATGAAGTATGTCCAAGTAAGTGTGACAAGAGACAGGTGACAGTGTGAGTTAGGAATAAAATGGGAAGAGCAGTAGGATGCAGAGGTAAGCTTCTTCCTGGATTATATATTGTGAAGGGTAATGTAATCCACTACATAGAGAGCAAGTCATTTTAAAAAATATAATTATAGATTCACAGGAAGTTGCAAAGAGAGTACAGAGAGGTCCCAATGTACCTTTCACCCAATTTTGTGCCAATGGTTACATTTTACATAATTATAATACCAAAATCAGAAATTGGGCATTGGTGCAATCACACGTCTAGATTCTTATAACCACCACCATAATTAGGATTCAGAACTATTCCATCAACACAAGATATCCCTTTTGTTAGCACTTTATAGTTATTCCCACCCACTCCCTATACCTCCAACATTTCCAACCCTTGACAGCTACTAATCTGTTTTTCTAGAATATTACATAAACAAAACCATACCATATGTGGCCTTTTTGAGATTGATTTTTCACTCTGCATAGTTCCCTGAGGCCTATCCAGGTATTGCTTGTGTCAATAGTTCATTTGGTTTTATTGCTAAGTAGTGCTCTGTGGTGCCCCTGGTTGTTTGACCATTCACTCCTGGGGGCATTTCAGCTATTTCCTGTTTGGGGGCAATAACAATAAAAGTGCTATGAACATTTGTGTGGGGGAAAAAACCCCACATAAAATAAAGATAATAAAACTCTCCTTTCACTCAGAAACCTACAAAATACGTTTCCCTTGCTAGAACGAAACTGTAAAACCAATTTGCCCTAAATCTGCCTGACATTCCACCTATACCTAGCAAGTTCCTTAATTATTCCTAAGTGTTGAGTACAATTACCTAGGAATCAAAAATGTTAAATAACCTCTCAAAATGATGTTATGTTACTGTAATAATAATAATTGACTAATATATTCCTAATGGGGTGAAGATCTTTATCTCATAGATCTTTTGGTGTGAAGAGTAAATGTATGGATGCACATAAAATATCCAGCATATCATAGATGCTCAAAAATGTTGACATGAAAAGTGTTGATACATTTTTTTTCTTCTTGTTAGGACTCACCAATAAAAGCATTAAATATCCAAAATCAATTTAATGCTATAGTGTTTCATCAATTACACTCTCTCAATATGTCTACCTATAATGTTCTTGATAAATATTTTAATATTTTGATGTCACTGAAATTCTTACAGAACTATCAAAGTTTTCATTAAAAAACAAAACAACAGTTTCACCTTATTCTATTCTTCATCCATCTGAATAAAGAGTATCCATGGATGCTGTACCCTCTGCATCCCATTTAGTTCACCTCTACAGCTAATCTATATAATAAAAACCCAGTGGTCGTAACACCATAACGACCAAAGACTGGTCACCAGGAGGCTGCGTGTGCAGCAGCTTGCCAAGGTGTGCGAGGGTGGGCGGGGCTGCGTGCGTGGTGAGGCTCGTAATAAAATAAGAAAGCTCATGTAATATACATAAGTATATATACACACGAGTTTCAAATGACTAAGAACTAAGGCTAAGGGGAATCATTTTTAATAGGTTTCATACACAAGGTTGAGATTTTAGATTCTTTACTTTTTTTCTGTTATAAAGACCAGTGAGTTCATTACACAGACTTATCTTGGCCTTGTTGGATTCTGCTTCCAGCAAGTTACCCATATTGCAGAGGGGTCATAGTAAAACCTGCTAAGGTCTGTGCTTGTCTGAGGGGTCATGATCACTCAGCATCCTTGCTGTCCTGACTATTCCTCATGCCCTCTAGCATAGGCCTGCTCTCTCATTAAAGATATGGGTATTTTGACACTCCAACTTTCACATGCGATGAAGCTTGTCTTCATGGCAGCTGCCTTCTCCTAATCTTATTCCCAAATAGTCATGTTGTTTGGCAGATGGTACTCAACAGGTGTGCATCATGTCTTACAAGGCCTGTGGCTGCCAGAGGAGACATAGGTAGAAAAGCTCTAACACTCCTGTTGATCTGCAGGTGTCTGTCATGGCCTGGAAGCCATGGCCAGAATCCAAATACAAAAAAGGGGGCATGTTGCCATCTTAGCAGATGGACATGCAGAAGATTGGCCAAGAGTCCCTATATGAAGCAACATGGATGCAGCAGCAGAACAGGATATGCAGCCAATAATATTCAATTGACTATCTGTTGCTTAGAAACCTCAGGGTCTGGAGCAATGTCCTTTCTAATTATGACTTGAGCCGGGAACGTTTCCATCATAAGAATCAGGACCTGTGACTGCCTTGGATAAGTGTCCAGTAGCAGCAGGAGGCCAGCTGGGTCTTTGAAACCAACAGAGCCAGCAATGAAATCTGCACTTGGGAAGATAATTGCCTCTCCTGGAGCTAAGTCAGCAAGTGCAGTCTGGTTGTCAGAGCTGAGAGGTAAGGGATAAAGATGGATCATGACATGCTTGTGTTCTTTTCCCCTGCTCTCACTCTGAGTAAGCAGAAAATCAGGTGAGACTGGTCAAAAATAAATCCTTCCTGTAATGCCAGGCCAGATTGGGCTGGCCTGAGTTAGAGCTAGAAAGAATAAAAAAAAAAAAAAAAAAAAAAAAACAAATGAGAGAAAACTGCACTCTGAAACAATATGTTAAAGAAACTGCAGGATTACTGTAAAGGACCAATAATAACTAGCTAGTTACTACGATGATAATTGGAAGAGGACTCAACTCAGGCCCGGGAAGTATCAGAAAGTTGGGTTTGGTGTTTAAATGGCACCTTGTTCCTTACCGTGAACCAGAAGATATGGAGGATAGCAAGAGCCTGTGGCAGTTGATTCCAGAGCCTCCATGCCCTCTGTGTACCCGAGGGTGTATTAATCCCCTTAACCCCAAATACAATCTGGCCATCCCATTTAAACTTCTCCACATGTGTGCCATTTGAAATTCTTTTCTCTCAACACCACAAAACAACCTCACTTCTGTACTACTCTTTCTTATTCTAAAAATCAGAATAAAAATACTCTCTTGGCTGGGATGTTGAAAAGGTAAAATGGAATAAAAGATGTGAAAAGTATTTGGAAACGTACATATATCATGTAGGAAATATTAAATAATGATATTTGTGTTATTCAGGGTTCTCCAGAGAAACAAAACCAATAGGATATAGAGATGTAAAAGTCATGCTGTAACCGGTTTGGCTCAGTGGATAGAGCATCAGCCTGCGGACTGAAGGGTCCCAGGTTCAATTCTGGCCAAGGGCATGTACCTTGGTTGCGGGCACATCCCCAGTGGGGGGTGTGAAGAAGGCAGCTGATCGATTCTCATCAATGTTTCTAACTCTCTATCCCTCTTCCTTCCTCTCTGTAAAAAATCAATAAAAATACATTAGAAAAAAAGAAAAAAAGAGAGATGTAGAAGTCCTATGATATGCCTTCTGTAAGCTAGACAACCAGGAAAGCCAGTGGTATAATTAAGTTCAAATCTAAAGGCCTGAGAATCATGGAACTGATGCTGGTGTAAGTCCCAGAATGAATTTCAAGGTCTGAGAACCAGGAGCAGCAATGTCAGAGGGCAGGAAAAGATGGGTGTCTCAGCTCAAGCAAAGAGATAGAACTCACCCTCCCTCCATCTTTTTTGTTCTATTCAGGGCCTCAACAGATAGGATGATGCCCATAGACATTGGTGAGGAAGCTTTTACTCAATCTACTGACTCAAATGTTAATATATTCTGAGGACACTCTCACAGACCAGCTCAAAAATAATGTTTTACAGCTATCTGGGCACCCCTTTAAAACTAACCATCACAATATTATGAATAGATTATTATTCATATTATATTATTATAAATATGTCTAGTCAAAACACCATGACAAGTATTGTCATAATATTTATTTGAAATAAAAGAGATGCAGAAATAGTCCAGTGTTTAGGCAAGAACCCCGAGATGCAGAAGAAAGAGACAGGGCTAGAATTTCAGATTTTAGCTTCATGTCCAGTGCTCTCTGCACAGGCTCAGAACTGTTACAGTCCTTCCTCAGTCTGGATCTATGATGGCACTTGACATTCTGGTCATGGGAAAACCACTCTCTACTACTGTTTCGATGCTTTGCTGCTGGCTGAAGAGCCCAAAGCTACACTGTGCAAAAACCACATATCTCCCTGGAGGTCAATGATATTGACATTTTCTGCCTGATTTGGAGGTGCTTTCTCCACAAGCTACAGTAAATCTGACTTAGTCTCATTCTCCATATCACTGATAATTCTGACTTTGGCAGGAGCATGTATCATGCCAGAGAAACAAAGTGAAGAAGAGGAACTTGATTCTGAGATATGAATGTGATATATGATGAAGAATTTTGCTGTTCAGCTCCCTTTTATTTTTTTCACCTAGAATAAGGTTACCTCCAAGGAAACTTGGAAATAATTTTTTAAATATATGGATCAAATCAGACCCAAATAGATATTTGTTACCACTTTATCTGGCTAAGTAAATAGCCTGTTCAACCCTCTGCAAACGTAGTCACAAAGTCCCTTTGTATGCAGTGACATGGAAGGAAGGAGGAAGTAGGAGGAGAAAAATAACAATATGTCTTAATGAAAATCCATGTAGCATCTTCAAAAACAAGGTGAAAATCTACTTCAGCAATATGGAAATAAGCATTTTCTTTTCTTACATGATACTTTGGGTATTATGGCTCTCCAATCATAGTGTATGTACCATCATAAAGGACCATCCAAACCAGATTTGGAAAGAAACACACAAAAGAGAGCCTCAGTCTACCTCCTTCCTTCCAAAGTTATTTTGCTATAGAAGTAAGACAGAGTAATATTTTTGAAACATTAATTAACGTTTTTCTCCCCAAGATATTTATTACCCAACCCCTTCTCCTAATGAAAGCAACTGAGTGTCTTTTCTTTACTGTTATAATGGGGTGACAACAAAAGGCCTAATTCAGGTTGTAGCTTTTGAGCAGTAAAAGTCTAGGTAGAAGAAAGTAGAGGGGGCCCAGCCATCATGGCTCAGGGGTTGTGCAACAAACTATGGACCAGGAGGTCACAGTTCAATTCCTGGTCAGGGCATATGCCCCTGGTTGCAGACTCTATGCCCAGTGCGGGGCGTGCAGGAGGCAGCCAATCAATGATTTTTCTCTCATCATTGATGTTTCTATCTCTCTCTCCCTCTCCCTTCCTCTCTGAAATCAATAAAATATATATTTTTTAAAAGAAGAAGAAAGTAGAGGGAATTGAAGAGAGCTGAGAAGTGGGTGAGATTCCTGGAAAGGGGCCCCCAGCAATACTAAAATGGAAGTCTCTGTGTGGTACATGCCTAATTCCATCCCTCAGTGTCCCATAGCTTCAGGGTAGGCACAGGGAGAGCAGTCAATGGTCTTTCATGCTCCCAACAGGGGCTCTGAAGCAGCAGAGAGAGCCAGACCTGGAACAAAGGATAGCATGATAGCACGAAGACATCGGTATGGACAGATGATAGGAACCAGACATCGCTGTGCCCTGCAACATGAGCTATGGAATTTTGCTGCCATCCTGGGGATAAAGGGACAGGACCTTAAATTGATTGAGATTTTAGTTCCTGTCATTAGGGTAATGAGTTCTTGAAACAGAATTTTACTGAGTTGTAGAAAAACATAAAGTACATTTCTTAAGCACTGGAGTCTGTGGGTAGACAGAGCTCATCATCACTACTGAAGTGTTAAAAATTTTTTTCAGAGTGAAATCACCAACCAAAAATTTTAATCAGTCATTTAATATTTGGCTTTGGATCTGCAAACTCAAGGTTTTGTGCTAAATGAAAAAATTGTTTTGTTGCAGACATTTAGTCCTTAATTCCACACAGTGGAGGCCACCACACCCTCAGCATCTCTTGGACTTGTGACTAAGAATGTCTCCTCTTCAACTTACCAATCCTCTATCCTAGGCCAGCCTCCTAATTACAGGTGAACTGTTAAGCATAAGGAAGGCTGAGTGGAAGAAGGTGGCTTGCTCAGCATTCCTGCTGTATGGCTGTGAAGTACAAACTTACCCACCTCCTCTAATAGAAGTTCGACAGAACCCATCCGAATACAAAGCAAGACATTAAGAAGTGGCGGGGGGTGTGGAGAATTTCTTGTGGTCCAGGTTAGCAAGACATCTTTATCTCATTCAGCTACAACACACTTTCCTTTCCTTCTTTTTCATACGGGAATAATATTTATTGAATACAAAAATATACATCAGGAGATATGCTAGGCACTTTATGTGTATTATGTCCTTTAATCCTCACAACAGCACTGTCAGGATAACCATTTTCAAATGAGGAAAGTGATGCTCAGAGATGTTTAGTGACTGCTCTTAGGTCATAAAACTGATAAGGGGAACACTGTGAAATTATGTCAAATTAGTTCGGCTCTGAAGCATATGCACTGCAACTATACCACACACCTCCCCAAACTTGAACCACATTAAAAGTTCAAATTTTGCTTGATGGCTTAGTGTTGGCTACAAAAGTCATTGGTGTGATCTATTTGAGCAATGTTCATCCTTGCAAGAATCCTCTGCCACTGCATAGTCATTTAGCTGGGTTTTCTCATCTTAAACTCTAAGCTCAAATGTTACTTCCTAAGAAAGACTGACCCTAATGAACTTATCTACAGTGGACAGGTAACTCTCAGCCCCTGGCTTCTATCACGGATATCACAGAAGACATCTGCATGGACAGATGACAATCAGGAAACAGATATCAGTGTTGTTGGTCTCTGTGTTTATCACTTCCTGAGATTATCTTTTTCATCTGCATCCATCTCCTATAAGAAGAACCAGCTGCTGAAACTGGTTTGGCTCAATGGATAGAGCGTCGGCTTGCGGACTGAAAGGTCCCAGGTTTGATTCCGGTCAAGGGCATGTACCTGGGTTGCGGGCACATCCCCAGTAGGAGATGTGCAGGAGGCAGCTGATCGATGTTCCTCTCTCATCGGTGTTTCTAACTCTCTATCTCTCTCTCCCTTCCTCTCCGTAAAAAAGCAATAAAATATATTTAAAAAAAAAAAAAAGAAGAAGAACCAGCTTCCCACCATGTGCCCTTAGGTGCATGACTTCTATTCTTAGGTCTCTACCCAGATATCAGAGTAGTCAGATGATCCTTTTAAAATGTAAGTCAATTATTACATTTCTCTACTCAAACACCTCAGTCTTCCTACTTTGTTCACAGTAAAATACCAAGTCCTTATCCAGTTTGGTCTCTGAGAGCTCCTCCCTCTCCTTTCCCCATCTCACTATGTCCCCACCATGGCTTCTTGAAAAGGCTTCAGGGTCTGTGCCCTTGCAATTCAAATGACTGGAACAGTATTGACTTAGATATCCTTACACTCTCATTTCCCTCAAATCACTGTTCAATATACCTGGTTGCTTAAAACTATCAGGAGTTACATAATAAGTCTTAACCAAATGTAGGCAGTATTTAAATAAAGGGAAAAGGAAAGAGTGAGCCCAGCCCCTGTCTCTGTACACACATTGCTGAACTCAGAGTTACCAATTTCCCATTAAAGAGGTTGGTATCTTACATGATTCTTTGCAAAGTCTCCATGGGTCTAAGACCTGATCCTCATCTTCTTAATGTCAAAAGCTCTCTCCTATTGATTTATTCAAGGTTGAACAAATTGTAGGGGACTAACTGATGCTAATCAAACTCATTACAGTTTGATTAGTAACTTCAAAGCTTTTTTTAAAAATTTTATAATGAGAAACATTACTGCTTTGTGGACCAAAAATTTGAAGTTAAATGAATAATATATTCTTTTTTTCAGTAGGCATATTTGCTTGGGAACTGAAATAATATAAAAAAGTTGCTTGCTAAGTACAGATATAAAGGAAAATAAATATGATTATTTTAATGAGCTCATAATTAATTGTTTTCTCTTTTATGTGTTTATAACACTTGACTTATTTGTCATTCTACAGACATTTACTCAGCATCTTCTATGTGCCTTGCCTCATCGGAGTTGCTAAGGCTTGCAAAAATGTATGAAACCTAGCCTCTGCTATGAGTGGGAGGACAAATGTGAAACCAACATTAATCAAGGTCTTTGTATGTGCCAGACCTTATACTAGGTGATTTATATCCATATCTCATTGAATCACTATAATGTCTCTATGAGGAATTTAAATTTTATTTCTCCCTTCAAAAAATGAGTAATCTTAAGGGAGAGAAAATGAAGGTCTAAGCAGAGAAGGCAACATTGTCCACCATCCTGGAATCAATGGCCTTTTTTAATATCTTATGTAGAAGGAAAAAAGATGGAGGTTGTTTTGAAAGATTTTTATATTGGCTATAGATAAAGGGGGTGGGAGAAGGTGAAGCATGATTGCTCTGTAAGGTAGAAGGGTTTGCTCCTTTGGATGGTTTGTGAGCCACAGTCCGGAAGGTTCCTGCATAAGTAGGATACAGTGGCATCTAGTAGACAACTATGCCTACTGGTCAGTGATACCCATTCCTGGTCTACTACAGTATTTATTTTAGGGGCATGAAAAGGTAAAGAAGGAATCTCACCTTTGAAACAAGACTGAAATGCTCAATTAATATCTTGGACGGATCCATCTAATTTCTAAATTAAAGCTGCATTTGCAACTTTAAGGAGTCATAAATCTAATTTATTATCTGCCTGTAAGATGTAAAGTAATGAGAAATGTGCAAGTTTCAATCCAAGGTCATGGGAATATTTCCCCTGGAGAGTACAGTTGGAAAGGACATTGAGACAAAAACCAAGTTGCTAGTTACTATTATAGCATAGCAATTACATTACCAATTAGTCTATGAATTATCACCTATTTCATATATCCATGTAACTTAATTTTTCTTTCCACAACCATATGAAGATAGACCCTATTGGTTGGTGGCTTATTGCAAAATGTTTCCAATTAGGAAGGAGTCTGCTAAAGCACAAAGCTTTTATGATAGTGTGAATGGGTGAAGCTTCAGATTCCTGCAAGGTTCCTTGCTCAACCACTGAGCAAATTCTAATAACCAATTGCTCTCCATTGATATTTCCATTTTTACTGCAACCATGGGAAATAAATGCCCTTGATTAGGTACTTGGAAAAATAGATTGTGATAAGGCAAGCTGCTTAGAAAGGTATTTGACTAGCTTGGATTCTTATTTTTGTGCAGACACAGCTCATCAGCTCAATTGATAAGCATCAGCACCAAGTTGTGGGTTGAAATGTCATGATGGTATATAACATCGTATTTGATAGCTTGAAAAGCTCCCTGACTTAATTTACTCAATTTTCCCTTTTTATAGCAGAGTTCTCTTCTGAAAAGACACATCACACTTTTATGACTATATTAGAGGTTGGAATTATATAAGTTGCATTTACAAAGCATTCAGAGAAAGACAGCATCAGGTAGTGAGATTTTCAAAGGGCTGTCAGGATGATCTTGCATTAACTGTGTTCTGGCTGTTTGAAGGAGCCTAAAAATATTCACCAGCACGGAAGCACTACTGCCCAGACACACATAAGAGGATGAAGCAGAGCCAGGGGCCAGCTATTTGTTATTTAAATAGAACATTAACGTAATAGAAGGTATGTGCTTGTTTCAGCAAGACTGCTATCATAAACTTTGCAGAGTAATACCTTGCCTTTAATAGTACAGCCTAGGAGCCATTAAGGGGAGCAGCCACAATATGTCTAGTACAGTAATAGATGGAAGTTCAAGCCAGAATTTCCCACCACATGTTACCATTTTAGGAAGTTTGTAAAAGTGACCTGGAATGCTGAAAGCCTCAAATATCTATCATAGCACGTTGAGTTTAGCAGGAGTGATGGACTTACCCAGAATATTGTCCTGTCCGGCTGCTAAACCAGCCAAAGTTCTCAGGGCCTGGCCACAATTTTGCTGTTTAGTCCCATCTCTCTTTGAGATTGTAGAAGGCTAGGCAAGCAGATTGTAGAAGGCTCGGCAAGCCATTTATTTAAAGAGATCTTAATTCCTGCTTATCCGTAATCAAAGGTAACCTTGTGCAAGGTATAGAAGACTCAAACAGGAAATAGCCTGGGTAACACTGTATTCTGAAAGGTATACTGACTACCTAATATGCCCATCTGGTCCCTCCGAATGTTTGCTTCTATATATTTTAAACTAGTGGCCCAGTGCACGAATTTGTGCACATTGAAAGGGAATTAATTAGAAGAAATATTTTAATATCACTATTTGCCCTTTCTCTATAATAGAAGTGTCAGAGATTAAAGAAAATTAGAAAAATGTATATGAAAGTAATATATAAATTTATTAATAAATAAACAATAGCAACCTGTCTGGGTACTGTGTGCGGGTGAATGGGATTCCTGTCTGTCAGTCCACTGACAGCAAGCTAACCAATGGCCAATTCCACGAGGGAAGGGGCTCCCGCGGCCCTGCTGTGTGAGTCCTGGGTGCAGGTATCAGGCTCCCTCCTTCCTCCTGTCAGAGTGTTGGGTGCACTGTGGGAGCCAGAGTCAAGACCCCCCACACCTGTGCACACCTCAAAATCACTTGAAACCCAGACTTGGCAAACCCCAAGCAAAGACCCAGCACCCCAGGCAAGACCCAGGGGACACACTCAGGCAGTGTCACATCCCTGGTCAGGGACGCAGGCAGACAAGTTCACCTCAGCACAGGGTGGGGACGCTGCAGGCCTGCTCGCAACCCCCCACTGGCCTGTGTGTGCCCCTGCTGGTGGCCACTGCTGCTGGGGGCCGCTCCCAGGACAGGCGGCGTGACATGCTTGCCTGCGACCCCTGGCTGGGCAGTGCCATGGGCCCACATGCACCCCGCTGGTGGCCATTTCCATCAGGGGGCGCTCTCAGGCCAGGCAGTGCAGCGTGCTTGCTCAGAACCACTGGCTGGGTGGCACCACAGGCCCATGCGCCGGTGGCCACTCCAGCCACAGGCCACTACTGGGCTATACCTGACTGGTCGTGACTATTAAGTGCCAGACTGGCCGTGACTAATTTAGCATATCTGGGCTAATTAGCATATTCCCTGTTTATATATATACACGAGAGGCAGCGGTGCATGAAATTCGTGCACTGGGGGGAGGGGGGTCCCTCAGCCTGGCCTGCACCCTTTCCAATCTGGGACTCCTTGGGGGATGTCAGACTGCCAGTTTAGGCCCAATCCTGCACCAGCAGTCGGATATCCCTCTTGCAATTTGGGACCGCTGGCTCCTAACCACTCACCTGCCTGCCTGATTGCCCCCAACTGCTCCCCTTGCCAGCCTGTTTGCCCCCAACTACCCCCTGTCACTGGCCTGATTGCTCCCAACTGCCCCCCCTTGCCAGCCTGATTGGGGTTGGGGGGCCGATTGGGAGTGGGGCTGGCCATGGGGAGGGGCTGTGGTTGGTGGGCTGGGCGGCCACCCCCCAAATGGGGTGAGGGGTGGTGATTGGGGCCAGTGGCCTGGGAGAGGAGCCATGGGTGGTTGGCCAGCCAGTCCTGCCCCTGATTGGGGCCGGGGGGGCAATCTGGGGTGGGGCTGGGCAAGGGGAGGGGCTGCAGGAGATTGGCTGGCCAGCGCTGCCCCCTCTTGGAGGGGGTGTGCAATCAGGGGCAGACAGCCACGGGGAGGGGCTACGGGTCTATTGTGGTGGGGCAGGTTGATCAAGGGCAGGGCGGGGGGGGGGGGGACGGGGGGAGGGTGCTGGGAAGAGAGGGGGTGTTTGGCCGGCCAGCCTGCTCCTTTTTTTTTTTTTTGGCAACTTCACAACTTTTACTTGTGGTGCCTATGCTATGTCTAAAAAATACCTTCTCCCCCTGCCTGGGCCAGTGATGGGGAGGGGGCAGCAAAAAATAGAAGACATCCCTCCCTATTGCACACGGACCCTATATACAGGCTCACCTGGCCCAGGCCAGCAGGATGCTTGGCACATTCTAGGATCCCTGTTAGAATGGGCTGGAGGGGTGACTGGTGGCAGCACACGTGAGAGGGGACTTCTGGGTGACCACTGTGGTCCTGGCTACTGATCCTGGCACTTCCTGATCCTCAGTTCCTTTCTGGTCCTGCCTGCAGCCCTGGTCCCCCTACCTGACTCAGCCTCCCATCTCCATCATGGCCTCAGATGGCCCCCTTGGCTCCTGGGGGCTCTGTCCTCCCCTCCTAACCTGGAGATCTCAAGGGAGGTTATGGCTTCTCAGAGACTCCTCAACAGCCCTGTCACTCGTGTTCACACAGGGAAGGGGTGCATGTGGCAAAAGCAGCTGTATCAATGCGGGTACAGGGGCAAGTCCTCTGGGGTCACTTGGACAGTTTGCTGATGACGCAGATCAGGGCCACATTCTCATCCTTGAGGTGCTGGTTGTCAGCTCGGAGGTTGGACAGGCCCTTAAGCTCCTCTTCCAGTTCAGCGGTCTTGCACTCCAGGGCCCTGCACTCAAATCTCGCCAGCTCCAGGATGGCGGCCTCTCTGCAAAGCGCTCTTGCCTCTGCATGGTGCGCTCCAGCTCCACCTTGAGCTGCTCCAGCCACAGCGTGGTCTGGGTCAGGGCTTCACAAAGTCTCTCGTTCTCAATGTGCAGCTTTGCGTAGAGCTTCCTGAAGCTCCCTCAGGCTCTTCCAATCCGGGCTGGGGTTCTGGCTTTAGGTCCTGCTGCCTCTGGAGGGGAAGGGCTGGATTCTGGGCTGATGTCCACTGGCTTCACCTTCTCCCGCTTCACAAGCCCTCTCCTCTCATTGCCAACTCTGCAGTGCTCCCTGGAGGCCTGTGGTCTCGTCCCTGCCCCTCAAGCACCTCTACTCTCTGGGCAGGGCCATCAGAATTCTCAGCCCCAGGGACTCAGGGCTGCCAGGAAGGGTCTAGGCTCTGTGCGCCCTGCTCTTGATCTGGATGGGAGAGTCTGATCAGGGGAAGGCCTACAGTGGGGAGGGGCTGTGAGATTGGTTGCTGGCCCCAGCCCCTGATCAGGTGGTTTGCTGGCTACCATGGGTGTCATAGCGACTGGCCCAATCAGGGCCATGTTCTGCCCTCTTGCTAGTCCCCAATCCCAACACTGCCTCCACTGCTGGGCTATCAGGCTGTTGGGATCACCAGCTCACAGCACCTGCTTTACCCACAGGCCCCCCAAGCAGCCAGGGGTTCAGGCCTGTGGGAAAGTAGGCGCCGGTGACTTCACCTGCATGCGTATGTGCCCGGTGGGTGGCTGATGGAACGCACTGCCTGCTTGGGGCTGCTCACACCTGGGTGGGTAGGTCACGGGCACTGCTGCCACCGCTACTGCCACTGCCGCTGCCACTGCTGCTGCTGCTGGGGTTTGAGGCACTGACGGAGGATGCCGGGCATGCCCGCGACCTACCCGCCCCAGGTCCGGTCGCACAGGGAATGCCAGGGCGGGCAGGCCGATCGCTGCTGTCCCGCCCAGTGGCCCCAGTCTGGTCACACAGGGGACACCAGGGCAGGCCGGCTGATTGCCACAGTCCTGCCCACTAGCCCCGGGCCGGGTTGCACACAGGACGCCCACTACCCCAGATCGCAGATAGCAGGGCCGGATGTCGGAGGTGCAGGCGGGATGCCGCTTGCCTCACCGTGCCTGCAGTATGCAAATTAGCTTCCATCTTTGTTAATTTGCATGCAGTTAATTTGCATATCATGCTGATTAGCCAATGGGAGGTGTAGTGAAGGTACAGTCAATTACCATGTTTGTCTAATATATATATATATATATATATATATATATATATATATACACACACACAGATATATATGGATGAGCACATTTTCCTTATAGAAAACATAAGCAAATATAAAGAAAAAAATAAGTTTTCCATAAAGTCTCCAGCCCAAGAAAACTGCTATTGCTATTTTGGCATAAATATATTTGGCAAATATTTAATATAAATAAAAGCATATGATACCATGGGGATCACATGAATATGTACATAAAATTAAGATAACACTATAGATTTCTCTACTAATTTCTCCATGTTAAATAGTAAACATAATAATTTTAAAGGTTTATATGACATTACATTATAAGCATATAGCATGCTTTGTCCAGCCAACCTCTGAATATTACACATTTATATTTTTCTCAATTTTTGACATTAAAAATAACACAAAAATGTCCTTGTATATAAACTATTGCTCTTATTTCTGATGACTTCTTCAATTTAGAGTCCTATAAGTGAAGTTTACACCATAAGTGCAAGTTATTTTAATCACATAGACATGTACCACTGAATTGCTCTCCAGTAGTATTTTATTAATGTACCTTTCCACCAGCAATGTATGAGAGGGGCCACATTACCTCCAGACTAGCAATGAGTGTCATCTTTAAAAAAACTTTTTCAAATTTGATAAATTAATAAGGCTTATTGTTTTATTTCAAAATTTATTTCTTGGATTACTAATAAAGTTGAATTTTTAAAATATATTTAAGAAAGATAAGCACCAGAATTTTTTAATTATTTTAAGGCCCATCCAGTCACACATATCTCTATGACAATATGTGGAAAGTTGGTTTTTTGGTTGTTTTTTTTTTTATATTTTATTGATTTTTTACAGAGAGGAAGGGAGAGGGATAGAGAGTCAGAAACATCGATGAGAGAGAGAGAAACATCGATCAGCTGCCTCCTGCACACCCCCTACTGGGGATGTTGCCTGCAACCAAGGTACATGCCCTTGACCGGAATCGAACCCGGGACCCTTCAGTCCGTAGGCCGACGCTCTATCCACTGAGCCAAACCAGTTAGGGCGGAAGGTTGTTTTCATTTGGAACTTTATGAAAATAAAAATAACTTGTCAAGAACAAATTATTCCAAGCTATGTGATATGAATCACATTCATATTATTGTATAAGAATTAATGAAAACTACTAAAAAGAACGCCTGAAATCTATGAAATGGGTGTGACTATAAAATTCCATTAAGGAAAAAGTTTGGCATGTTTGAGGAACTGAAATACATCCAATAGGAAGTTTGGGCCCTACGTGTCTGTTCATCCCTTCCTTGCTCCACTACTTATCTGATGTTCTCATTCTTCCATTATGTATTACTTAATTTTTTCACCTAATTATGATGTTGAAAATTGGTTTCTGTAGAGTGTTACTCTTCCAACTTTGGCCCTCTGCTTTTTCTGGTAGTTTTAATGAATGCTCACTCTCTCTAACCTGACAAAGCTTTCTGATCTATATTCCTGAATCTTATAAAAGTTCTATAGTATTTGATGATGGGAGGGTAGTTTTAAGCTCCTGAATGCCACTTCTTGACCATATTGGAATCCTAAGTGAAAATGCCTCTCATCTTGGTCATTACACGCACCAGGATACTCTCATTATCACATTCTGAAAGTAATCGCTCAAGAGTGTTCCTCCTTCTTGCCTCTATGCCTTGTGTGGCTGGCTACCTAGGTTCTGCTTGTGAAACATATATGAAATGTGTAGATGAAAATATTTTATATAGTCAAGGCCCAAAGTTGCAAATTTGAATACCACTAAGATAATACAGTGTGTGGCACAAGTAGGTTTACAGTTGTTCATATGGAAAATAATACAATAACTAATAAATATTAATACAAGAATAAACTCTGCATTTCATGTACTCACAGCTGTAAACATACTTTTGACCCATCCTGTACTTATGGATATTCCTAGAATTGACTACTCAAATATGACTGGACAAAGAGAAAAAGAGAAGAAGCAAAAGATATATATATATACACATATATATATATACATATACATATATATAAATAAAGAGCTTACTTTACTTAGTTTTTTATAAAGTAAAGCATGAATAAATGTAATAGGTTTGACAGGGAGAATGGAAGAGAAGTAAAATTTTTCAAGTACCTACTAAGTGCTAGGCACTGTATATTATCTATTGGACAATAAGCAAGTAAGGAAAATAGGTTTATTTTTTAAACCAGCATTGTGCTCAGTATTTTTAAAATGCTATCATGTTTTAATATCCACTTACAAGTGAGAAAACTTAGATTTATAAGTGTCTAAGATCAAATTGCTAAGTAAATGATAGACCTAAGATGAAGGACACAGATATGTATATCTGACCCTAATATACATATTCTTAATTACTATGCTTCACTATCTCTTTGTGAGGTATGTTTATTGCCAGTTATAGAGCTCAGAAACTGAGGGTCCAATTCATTAAGTAACATAAGGAACAACATTCAAACCCAGGTCTGTTTTGTGCCAAAGCTCTAAATTACCCTATATCAAGGGAAATGAATAAACAAACATTCAGTTGTTAAGAACAAATCTGTTGGGTCTGAAAATATGGATGGCTAAAAAAAAGCTATTAAGCAATGTTAATTAATTGAATAGAAAAAGAGCCTCTGATTATTGCTCCAGGTAAGAAATGCAAAGGTCTTCACACATTTTAAATTATAAAAATATTTTGTCTGCATTCAAAAAGACCAGTTCTGAGAAAACACCTAATCTTTAGGTCAGGATGTTAAATGTAATTGATTATCTCTGCTTTGGTGTGAATAATTAGAATATACATTCATCAACAGAGCAAGCCACTTGAAACAAATCATTTGGAAATGCCAACAAAACATGAAGGAAGTTCTACTCAGAAATATCAATCCCTATAACAAGTGATGGCTCCACCATGAAAATTCTGATTTACGGACTTTAGGACAACTCAGTGTAAATATTTGCTAAACTCTCTCTTTCCAGTCAGGAAAAATACCCTGTCAAAAGGACTTTATAAAGATCTAAAATACTCACAGAGTCAGAGGTTTTGTCAAAGCATAGAATTTACAGGTTAAAACTATTTTTCTTTCTTTCTTTTTTTTTAATTTACAATAGTTCCCCTCATCCATGGGGATACATTCCAAGATGCCCTGTGGATGCCTGAAACCATGGATAGTACTGAACCCTATTTGGACTATGCTTTTTGCTATGCATTCTTACCTTTTCACTTAAAGAAAGTACTTTACTCCTTCTCATTGGCATATCTGAATTGCTAGTATCACTATTCTTGTGATGTGGGGCCATGATTAAGTCAAATAGGGTTACTTGAACGCAAGCACTGTGACGCCTCAGGTAGTCCAAGATGACTACTAAGTGACTAAGGGGCAGGCAGCATATATAGCATGGATAGGCTACACAAAAGGAACTTTTCATTTAATATTCTTGAAGTGTGGATAACTGAAACCACTGATAAGGGGGGCTCCTGCACTTCCCTCTTCTAGGGTTTATCAAGTCAAGTGGGTGAAACCAGCTTCACTCCAGAACTTGCTCCTCTGAATGTAAAAAGGCTGTCTTCTTTGGGAAACCCTACACTAAAAGTGAATAAAATCTAAGCAAAGGAGTATGTGGTTTTCCTCCAGAGTTAAAATATTATTAAAAATAGAGACATTATTAAGGCTGAAATGGTTTGGGGGACACAGCTCACTCCCCACCTAGAGCAGAACATTACCAATCTTGATCCATAATTAATAAGAAACATATAGAAATGGGTTTCATCTTAAGTGCAACTTACATTGTTAATAGCTGGTCTCTAGTGTTTCCAGTAGAACTTTCTACAGTGATAAAAATGTTCTATATTTCTGCTGTCCCGTACAGCATCAGTTAGCCATATGTACTTATTAAGGATTTGTCCTTAATATTCACTGTTGTGATTGATAAACTACATTTTAATTGTATTAAAGTTTAATTACTTTACAATAAATTGAATGAACAAGTTTACACCACCAAATTTGACAACTTAAATAAAATGGACTATTAAAATACCCAACCTATCAAAGCTGACTCAAAAAGAAATACATAACCGGAAAAGCTCCCTATATATATTAAAGAAATTGAATTTAGATTTAAAAACTCTCCCACAAAGAAAACTCCAAGCTCAGGTGGTTGCTTTGGTATCAAACACTTAAAAAAGAAACAATACAAAATCTTCCAGAAAATTGTAAAGGAGGGAATACTTCCAACTCATTTTATGAAATCAGCATTGCCCTGATACCAAAACCAGACAAAAGTATTATAATAAAGCAAAACACCAACCAATATACCTCATGAGTACAGATGCAAAAATTTATGACAAAGTTTTAGCAAATTGAACAGTCTATAAAGTGGATGCTACATGATAACCAAGTAGAATTTATTCCAGGAATGTAAGGTTGGTTTAATATTTTTTTTAAAAAAAAATCAACCTATTTAATTCACCATATTAGCAAATGAATTCAATAAAAGGTACAATTCTGAAAATAAGTATAGAAAAGTATTTATTGAAACTCAAAATCTAGTCCTGATAAACTCTCATCAAAATAAGAATCGAAAGGATCTTCCTCAATTTGATAAGGGGCATCTGTGAAAAACCTATAGCTAACTTCATTATTCATAGTGAAGTACAAAAGCTTTCCCACTAAGATCAGAAACAAAGAATATCTACTCTTAAAGTTTTTACTCTACATGTTATGACAAGATCTAGCCAGTGCAATACAACAACAACAACAACAAAAAAAAAAAAAAAAAAAAAAAAAAAAAAAAAAAAACTAAGGAAATAGACAATTTGGAAAGGAAGAATTTAAGTCATATCTATTTTAGACATCCCTAATGTAGACATTATAATTTTTTACATAGCAATAACTGTGCTGAGTGTAAAATAGTGCATGCTGTTTGGTTTAATTTATATAAAATTCTTTAAAATCAGCCGAAACCGGTTTGGCTCAGTGGATAGAGCGTCGGCTTGCGGACTGAAAGGTCCCAGGTTCGATTCCGGTCAAGGGCATGTACCTGGGTTGCGGGCATATCCCCAGTGGGAGATGTGCAGGAGGCAGCTGATCGATGTTTCTCTCTCATCGATGTTTCTAACTCTCTATCTCTCTCTCCCTTCCTCTCTGTAAAAAATCAATAAAATATATATATAAAAACTAAAATAAAATAAAATTCTTTAAAATCAATTAATCTATGGAGCTATAAAGCAGATAAGTGGTTGCCTGGGGGCTGGGAGTAGGGCAGGGAAGGGCAGGGGAGAGGGAGAAATGACAAAGGGGCACAAAGAAATATTTGGATGATGAATATGTTCTTGATTATGCTGATTTTTTTATAGGTGTATACACTACACATGTCAAAATTTATCAAGCTGTAAACTTTAAGTATGTTCAGTTTATTGACTGTCAATTAACCTTCAAAATACTTGTTAACATTTTAAATTTAAGTAGTGACATGTGAGCACAGAGCAGATCTAGACTATTAAATCATTCAAAGTTATTTACAAAGTTGATGAAGTGCCCTGATCAAATATGATATCTGTTCTAGATGTGGCAGAGGAAACAGAAGTCCTGTGTTGTACTTGTCAGTATTCATCACTTTGTGACTTCTCCTAGGATGTCAACTCCCTAGTCATCAAGGATTGGTTAATGTATCTTATTGGGGTAAAAAAGGAACTATAGAGAAGTAAATAATTATCAAAAATATTGTTATCTAGCTTTGATGCCTTTCACAGAGTTTTTATGTAGTTATTTTGCAATGGATCTTTCTTAATTCATGATTGTCATAATGTTATTGAAATATAATTGGTGCTAACTTAATTTAAATGTTTTAATTTTTAAAGAATAATCTTACCCAGGAATAAGGTAATGGACCACATTTTTTTAAAAATGGACTTTATTCTTATTACTTAGAACAATAGCCCGCTCAAAAAAAGAAGTGTTATGGCTATAAGACTGAGAAACACTAACATAAGGTTATCTAGCAGAATTTATATCTTGTTTTTCAGGATTCATAAGAACTAAAGTGTTCATGCTTGGGGAAGGAAAGACAATCATGAAATATCCTCTTTAAATAAATTAAATATAATATCGCTTTCTGAGAGTTACATCTATAAAATATATGGTCTCTCCCCCGCTTCTTTTCTTTATCTTACCCTTTTATCTCTATTTCCTTCCTTCCTTCTTTTTTCTTTCCTTCTTTCTTTCTTTTATTTGAATTAGGAAAATCATGAGTCTGAATAAAATAATTATAAGAATTAGCTTTGGTAAAGTTGAGATTATTACAATTCATGTATTAACTCAAAGAAGTTGGAGTGACAAGGCTACTTATCAACTGACTGTTGAATAGAATGACAATAAATGAATTACTGCACCTGCTCATCTTCCTCAGAAGTATTGCCAAGAATGAATCATGTATGCTGATTCTGAAACTCCTGGTGAGATATAATAAAATATTCTACTCAGAAAATTACTGAGTCACTCCAACCAAAGCCAGAGTAGAGGCAACATACTAGAAGAAGAAATCACAGACAAGTGTCATTGCTCAGGGAGTCACCTAGGAGTGATTTTATTCTTCCTTACTCCCAGCTGATATGAGGTCACAGTCCTTTCATAATGTAGACAATGGCCTTTATTTTCCTGTATGTTTGTGAAAAAAGAATATATGAAATTATGATGAGATTGAGCTTTACCTTGAAATGCATTAGCTTGAAGTGAGTTTAAAGATGTGTACTAAAATGTCTGTGTTACAATGAGAGAAGTAACTTTCCCAAGAAGCCTTCTATGGTAGATATAGTGCAGATATTACCAGTAAATAGAGATTGTCAGGATCAAGCTTCACTTCAATTTAACATAATTAAAAGTGTTTCTACAAAATTCAGAGTTCTTTTTGCAGCAATAATAACTTAATATCTTCTTCCTGTAGTTATAAAATTATAAGACTAATGGAACATTTCTGAATTTAAATGCCATGTTTGTCAAAGATATATGAAAATTCAATGCCAAAACTTTCATTAGCTATGTTATGACAATTAAATAACAGCTCTGCAATTTAGGAGGCAAGTAAATACCCCATTTTGAATGAAATTTCTTAATAACTGAAATCTTAAAAGATATATGTAGCTTTTCATATCCTGTGTATAATTATACCACCTGAAAGATTTTATCACCCAAAGAAATTTCAGTTCAACTCTACATCAGTTCCAGTAAGTGATTATGAAAGCAGGGTTCAAAAATTTGTTGCGAAGTATTTCACTCCATTTTTTGAAAACGCTGATGTAATTTGTCCCTCCCTTTGCCTCCCCTTTCTTTCTCTTTTTCTTTCTTTCTTCCAACAATGCTTATTAAATGCTAACATGAGACAAGTTCTATGTTAGGTCTATGGATATAATCATGAAAAAGATATAGTCCTTCCTTCAAGTAGCTTATCCTGAAATACAATAAAGTAAGAGGATAATACAGTATAAAAGTGCCAAGACAGAGATAAACTCAGGTACACTGAGAGAAGAAATCAGCAAATCTTACTGTGCAACTAGTGTGTCCTATGTGCTGTACTTATAGCTACAGAGTTCGCAAAATAATTGTTACTTATAGTAAAGCAAAACCTGCCTCTCTGTAACATTAACTCACTTGGTCTGGTTCTGCCCTCTAAACACATACATAGAAATGCTAATCCTTTGCCATGTTCAATAAATCGTCTTGTCAAAGAATAGTGTTTCTTCTCCTTCCCTTGGCAAACTCAGATTGTCTATGATTATTACCAAAACGAGTCTTCAAAATTTTCATACTATGGAAAAATATGGAGGAAAGCTTGCTTGGAAATGTCCACCTCTGTTCATTTCAGTTGTGAAAACAAAGCTCTAAAGGCTGTGGTCCTTCCCAGTTTCACTTTCCCAAAATATGTTCTACAAACAGTGGCATTGATTAGCCATCCTCACCACTGACACAAAAGCAAGTGCTCAGATTAGTATTCCAGTCTGCACTTGCATTTCAGATGGTAAAAAATTCCCGGTCCTGGAGGACCAATGTTATTAAAGTTGCATTTTCTAGATGGTGTATAATAGACTTTAGTTTACCATCATTTCCTTTCCTTTGGTAAAACGTTTTTAAAACATGGCAGGGAATTTAGGGTTTGTTATTTAAATTAATAAGAATTGTGAATTTTACTGAGTAAGCCATGGCTTGTAAATCAGGAGCCGTGGATTCTATTCCCAGTTCTGCTACTAATTAGCCATCTGGCTGACTATAGATCAGATGATCCTAATACTCCCAAACACTGCTTTCTATGGTTTTGAACTTTTTAGATTTTGAAAGGACTTTATCAAGGAAGTCTGAGAATCAAATGAGAGATGATCTAGCATCCATCATGTAAGAGTTGTGGATCTTAGTTTCTGAGAATCAATCTTCATATCTGAAATAATAATGATAGCTAACATTTACTGAATAGTTATATTTCAAGCACTCTTCTAAATACTTTACATTATTAACTCAATAATCATCACCATAACCTCAAGCTGGATATTCTTATCCCAACAGAAAACTGAGGAATGATGAATAAGATTAAGTAACTTTCCAAGATCACACTGCTATGGATTAGAGTCAGAATTTGAACCCAGGTAATTTTTGTCCAGAGTTCATACTCCCATAATTACAATGTTATGAGAATAATATAGTACCTATCACTGAGGGTTGGTACCAAGTGGTGGTGATAGTGGTTAGAGAAGTTGTATGTGTTTCCATTTTTGGAAAATAACTTGAGTTCTCTGATGTTCAATTTTCTTGCCCTGCCGGGAACCGGTCCATGCTTGCTGTTTCAAGGGACCTGGCATATATGGCATACTGTTCTTAATATGTTTGCTCACCTTCTTGGCACTATGTGTTTTAACCAAGGTCTATGAGAAAGGTTGTTTCCCCAGGTAGGGAAGGAGTTAGGGAGGGAATAAAACCTCTTAACTAAGTGCCAGGTGGGTAATTAATCACTTTAACTATGAACAATCATGCTTAAGCTACATAATCTTTACTCCCTGGAATGGAGATAAGAAACGCCCTAACCTTTGTAATAGAGATTGATAGGATTGAATCAACTGGTATAAATACAGATGTAATAAGACAGCAAGAGACAGAACTTAGAATACAGAACCAGAAGAAGACAGAACGAAGAACACAGAACCTACTCAGAACCTAGAGACAGAAGAACTTCGCTGGAGAGAACATGGCAAAAGATCCTGGACTGAACCTGACTACAGAAATTGGCAAGAGAACCTGACTAGAACCTGGTGACTGAACCTGGCTGGAGAACCTAGCGAGGGAATATGGCTACAGAACCTGCCTGGAGAACCTAGCAAGAGAACATGGACACAGAACCTGGCTGGAGATCCTAACCAGAACTTCGCTGGAGATCCTGACCAGAACTTGGCTAGAGATCATGGCTAGGCTGCTGATCAACTGAACACTGTTTCCGTGTCATTCCTTCTCCGCCGACTCCGTCTATGCCTTTGGGGACCCCTGGACCTGCTGGGGCAGGACCCCGGCATTGCCCTACCCATTTCATTGGAGCTACTGGAATATACAAGTGAGATAATTCATAAAATGTTAAGTGCACTATATAAATTATTGTTGTTTTATTAATATTGTTATACTATGAAAGACTTCTCAATCTCTCCAACCCTAATAAATCCTTGCATTGTCAATTTCTTCATGAAGCATAGCAATCAATGCCAACAATAACTGATCAGTGTTTTGAACCTGCCACAGATAACAGATATTGCAAATAACTCAGCAGATACAATCCCAGGCCAAAATAATAATAATAAAGAAACTTAAGTTTGTTTAGTTTTTATTTTTAAGTTACAGGGTATCATTATGAAAAAATGTGCAATTTCTACTAGGTTTTAAAAAATTTAAGGAGAGTAGACAAAACCCGCATTATTGCCTTATGGATCCCAAGTTGGGAAACATTATGTAGTTTGGTATAGAGGCTGAGTTGAGATGCACTTACCTCCCAGCCATCCTCCCCACAGACTCGAAGATACAATGGCCTTCAACTCACCCAGGAAAGGTTTTATTGACTGTGTTCTAATTTATCTCCAATTGATTCTTATATTTGTTTTCAATCACTCCTGTGATGGCTGCTTTCTCCTTTGATACGGGAGTTATAAAATCTTGCTGTGGATTTGTTCTCACTGATGATTCAAGAAATGTGAGGGATACTCTTCAAGTGAAAAGGCCACTGGCATGAATAGTCCAAGGGAGATAATTAAATAGAGTAAGAGCTTTCTTATGGAATGAAAATACTGTTCTGATGTTGGTTTAGGGGCCACTGGGAGAGATTTTACTCAAATAAAATTTAAAATAGACTGAAGAAAAGTGCTCAGGAGTTTTTTTTTACAACAATGAAGATGTGTTAGCCTGGTAGCTATGAGCTCTAGAGTCTTGGAGGCATTCTAAAGACTGGCAGCCACCACTGGCTTGAAAGAATATAGGGAATTTACATTGGTCTTATAGCGTTCCCTGCACTTTAGGTGTGAAGCAGTATCTTCTTGGATCCAGCCTAACTCAGACTGAATGCATTATTTAAAAATGTGATCATTTTAAAATTACAACAAATGTTCAAGTCTTTCTGGTTAATACAATCCCCTTCTCAACAGAAGAGCATAATCCCAGATGTAGTTGGGGAGGGGGTGTGAGAGCAAGAAGATAATGAAGAAAAACTAGTTACTATAACCTTGCCCTTGTCTTAAGAGGCTTTTTCTCACCCTTTTAGATTCCAGCTAAGCTATTCTCAAAACTCTTGGCAGCTTGTGCTAAACATCAAAAGTCCAAAATTCTACATTTTTGTTTTCCAACTTGTAGGGGAGAGTTTTCACCTTTCTACCTCTCATTTTGTTTATTGAGGGTTGTTTCAAAGCATGAAAGCATATTTATTTAATAGGTGTAATTTATCTTGATTAGATTGGCAGAGAGGAACAAAGAAAAGCCACTATACAACAATGTGGTCACTCAGTACTGTGCAGCATAAAGATAAAAGTTTCAGATCGCTAATAACTATCATTAGACTTCAATATGCTTGAATACAACTCAACATTATTCTATTCCAAAATAGTAGCAACCCATTTCCCTATAACCATAGAGGTTGATGGCTTTTCATTAGACTTTCATTTAGAAATAATAATAACATCAACAATGGCTGTATTATCTCTCTCTTTTTTTCCCTGCTTGCTGACCTCTCTCTTCCTCCAAAACAATAGTACAACAAAAAGTGACTGTGCCAAACAAAGCTAACCAGCTTTTGCAATAGGATAAATACATACTTGGAGAAAATGTCATCTTTTCTAGATATAAGATGCATCATTAGAACTTTGGAAAGGATAGAAAATTTATGAAAAAAACAAATCTTTAATTTTATCCTGTATTTTCAAAGTGAAGAAAATGACAAATGACTATAACCAAACCAACATTAGGAAAAACTGAAAAGGGAAAGGGTATTCAGACCTAAAGTTGCCTCTATTTTTTAAAAAAATATTTTATTGATTTTAGAGAGGAAGGGAGAGGGAAAGAGAGATAGAACCATCAATGATGAGAGAGAATGACTGATCGGCTGCCTCCTGCATGACCCAAACTGGGGATTGGGCCCCACACTGAGAATGGAACCATGACCTACTGGTTCTTAGGTCGATGCTCAACCACTGAGCCACACTGGCTGGGCTAAAGTTGCCTCTATTTTCATCTCCCCTTTCTTTACATTCCAAAAGCGGAGCCTCCCAAACCAGTGTCCCATAACATTCTGCAAAGCCACAGTGGGCTGAAGGTCTGCCCAGATACTGATCCTCACAGCCTTCTTCATGGCCATACAATACCTGGGCCAGTCAGAGCTATTCATCTTTTATACCATCATATTCATTGATTTTTCCCAATGTGCCTACAAACATCTTTTTTTTTTTACATATGTCATTGCAAAATAAAAATTTTACAGTACTTGCCTATGGGAATCTCCACAGGACAGACCATACTAATCTAGCTATTTCTCTCTCTCTCTCTCTCTCTCTCTCTCTCTCTCTCTCTCTCTCTCTCTCTCTCTCTCTTAGCTTTGAGAATTAGTCTAAATATTCCTAATATTTCTTGAGAAAGCAAATCAATATTATAAAATTTTGCAAGTTCATGGTACATAGTATTACATTGCCCCACTCATAGTAAGATTTAAATAATACAATTCTGATTGATGTAAGTCCATTTTGTGTCAACAGCAGGCCACATCACCCACTCATACTCAGACAAACCCAGATGAGGGAATGATTCTTACGTTCAGCATTTAAGCCATATTCTATATGCTGACCTAAATTCCAGAAAAGACTTTACATTCAACATTTCCAATTGTATAAATGATGATTGCCATAATATTTTATTAGACAAGTAAAAGCAAGGGTCGGTATTTAAGGTAAACTCAAATTGCTGGTCAGACAGCTGGAAGCTGGTTGCTGTTCCTCAAAACTGCTTTGAATTATTTTCCATGGATAGATTAAAAATCTAGTCCTTTAGTTTTAAGTCACACAGTCTGTGGGTTCCCCCTGCTGGCTATTTAACTGTAAGCATCAGAACATAAAAGCACCTATGATACCTGTACACTGGAATCCACCTTCAGATAGAGGAAAAGTATCAGAATGATGCCTAATGCTGGAAGATTCTCCTTCAGAAGAACAGAGAGATATAAAGATAGGACTCAGTCTCTTTAAGCCAAGAGCCAGAGAGGCTCAGCCCATTCTGTTTGACATGTTCATTTCCTTAAGATTTTTATGAAGTGGTTGCCTATATTTAAAATCTAGATTTATAGTTTCCCTTGAAAGGATGACAACAGTGAGCCAATATTGCCTCATGGGTGTGGTACACAGTGTTTGATCTTCTTAAATGGAGCATACCCACTAGGGTCTGCCATCGTTACTGGTATTCCCTCTGATCTCATCCACACTGACCTAATATCAGTTGCCCGTTATCATCAGACATGAGCAGTTATTTTATTTTTTTGTGTACTTGGCACATGTCACCCATTATTATTTTGTGCCCTAATTCCATCAGGTTAACTGAGTCTTAGAATTCTGCTTTGACATATAATTCAAGAACCACTTTCTCTAAAATCTACTATTTAGTCCTGCACATCCTCATACCTCAATCTCTTTCAGGCTCAGATTTTGTTGTTGTTAGTTTGACATGAAAAGGGCTAGTATACCTGGGGGAAAGTATTCTATGAAAACTGTAATTCAGGACTTAACTGCTAATGAAGTAGTTATCACTTGGAGTTTAAACATGAGAAAAGTACATATAGAGAATGCTCTTAATGAAGAAAAACTATCAAAAGAATATAGTTTAGCCCGGCTGGTGTTG
The DNA here is from genome assembly GCF_014108235.1 of Myotis myotis. Lineage (NCBI taxonomy): Eukaryota > Metazoa > Chordata > Mammalia > Chiroptera > Vespertilionidae > Myotis > Myotis myotis. The sequence continues at coordinate 56,590,328 of NW_023416314.1, forward strand.
CTCAGTGGTTGAGCATCGACCTACGTACTGGAAAGTTGCTGGTTTGATTCCCAGTCAGGGCACATGCCTGCATTGCCAGCTAGATCTCTAGTGGGAGGCGTGTAGGAGGTAGCCGATCAATGTTGATGTTTCTTTCTCATTGATGTTTCCATCTCTCTTTCCCTCTCCTTTCCTCTCTCTCTCTCTAAAAATCAATAAAAACATATTTTTTTAAAAAGAATATAGTTTAGAGTTACTGATTCATTTCTGAATCTATTTCTACATTTATAGCAAGGGAAATAAGAGTGAGCAATATCCAGAAAACTTTATCAGTTAAATAGCGGAAGAAAAAGTACACTGTGACCAAGCAAGGGATGAAAGGAATGAGTATCAGGACTTTCAAGAAAAGACCACATGACTATATCAAGGCCTGCCTAAGACAGGCTGGAATGTAATAAACCCAACCTCCTTTTACACTGCATTTGGATAAAAAGCAAAGCCTTATTTGGTCTGTTATTATGTGCCCCCAAGAAACTTGAACCTGCCATCTGGGCTCACTGCTCCTTGGTTCTGGTTCACCAAAGCAGTTGCTAAGTTTACTTGGCTTATATATTTGGCATGAAATAGTTTTGTGGGGCTTTTTTGGTGGGGGGAGGCACTGGAACAGTTAATAACGGTTTCCTGGGACTTTCTGTTATGTGGCCCTTCCATCAAGTTCCGTCTCTTTCTTTAATCTACTTCTCACTGCAAAGACCTCATTTCCCACATCTCAGTAGTTCTTTTGTTAAGAATAACAAAATGTAGCAATATAAAGAGTCCTGCCTGGGCCCAGTAAATCTGGGCCCAAATTACATCTCTGTCACTCACCAGCTTCTGGGCTGGTCTCTCCCATTGGCCAAAGACAGAAGTTAGAAAAGAAGAAAATGCTTTTGTTTTTCTTGGTGACTACTATACAAATAGACAGTTATGCACATGTGCTTACCTAGTTTAAGATTTTTAATTGAAAAGAGAGGTAAGTCAAAGGGTCCACAGTTAGTGTACAAGAACTATACATGACCCAAACACGAGTAAAGTGCATATGAAAGCCTTACTCACATCTATTTTCCTTTTGGCAGGAATCTTTCATAAGGATCCCCTGTTGCTTTATGATGAGATGTTAGTAAAATGAAAACTGAACAGCTCAAACTGTATAATGAATTACTATCAGCATCAAATAAAATGATGCCCTTATCCAAGCTACTTAGCCTGATACCCGGCGGTCAGACTCACAGAGAAACAGATGGTTAGTTCCAATAGCTCCAAAGATCATGAGTGGTGATCATATTTAAAACAAAAATTCTAAAAATTCCCAGAGCCAACTAGGCCATATCTGGTCTGGGGGTGAATAGTGGGTTTCAAGTATAGGATGATCCTTAGTATCTCTTCATATGCTAATATTCCCTTCCTGGTCCTTTCTGCTAAAGCAATATTTTTCAAAAGGTATCCCACAGGGATTTCACTTGGTGTTCTAAGGAAAACAAGCTGGGCGGGGGGGGGGGGGGGGGGGGGGGGGGGGGGGGTGAGACACGGGCAAGAGTGGGGAGAATGAGGAGGTTCTATATCTACTTAAGATATGCTGGATAGAATAAAAATATTTTGAAAAGAATTCTTCTCAGTCTTTACCAATATACCAATATATAATATGCATTTCCATTTAAAGCCCAGGTATCATGAATGCTGAACATCCTGCAATATTTGGGATAACCCACACAAAATGAAGAATTTAGGCCTAAAAGCTAGTAACCTCTCATTGACATTGGCAGAGAATTCCCCAAAGGAATTTGACTACAGAGCCTTTAATTTAGAGAGCAATTTGTGAGACTAGTATTTTCTGGAATCTATTTTGGGAAAGTTAGCTAAGTGTATACTTAGATTTAGATTATAACATTAACCAGACCTCCCATTCCCTCACTCCACCTATGAATTCTGCCGCTTTTTAAAAAAATTGAGATACAATTAACATCTAACATTACATTAATTTCAGGCATACAACATAATGATAGGATATTTGTATATATTGCAAAGTCATCACTACAATAAGTCTAATTAACATCTGTCATCACACACAGTTATAATATTTTTTCTTGTGATGAAAACTTTTAAGAATTACTCCCTTAGCAACTTTCAAATACGCAATTCTGAATTTCTAACTGGGACTTGGTGAACTGTAAAATTATTTCAACCCCTTTTAACAAGGGGAAATGGAGACAGTGGATGGGAGATAGATATTTGTGGTTAAAAATCCTACCTTGAATCCACTGAGTCAGAAAGCCAACAATACTCCTTAGAGTATTTATGGCCCATTCTTCTTTCCTCAACTATTAGCATGACCTCATAATCAAAGCCTTTCACACTGTAGGACAGATTGCTGAAGTGGCTGAAAACCTTCTTCCATGCACTGGGGCTGAGGTCAGGACTCCAAGGAAAAGAAGATACAGGATTAACATATATTGAGAAAAACAAAACAATCAAACAAAAACAAGTCTTATATGCTCAAAAAACAAACAAACAAAAAACAACAACAACACACGAACAACAACAACACCAAAAAACGAATCTTCTAAACAATCAGCTGTGGCATTTCCCTATCCCCTACCCCTACGGTAAGAAATCTTTTCACACAAACCTTCTCAAATTTGTACCCTTTGGAGACTTTGCCCCCACCTTAATTGCTGCCTGGAAACAGTTTTTCATTTAATTTCCTCTTTAAAAATTGAAAGGATTTTCAGGAGAGTAAAAGTGGGGATAAACTAGAGATGTGATAGCCATTTTCTTTACACTCTCTTCCAAAATAATGGCCGTGACCTTCTTCACCCATTACAAAAGCACTTAGCTGGAATCATCTTGGGCAAATCATTAACACTTTCGGAGTCTCGGTTTCCCTGTTTCTAAAATAGAGTGACTAAAAATACCCAGTTCACGGGGTTGCCGTACAAATGAACTGAGCTCATGTAGCAAAAGTTCTTGGCCCTGGCATTTAGTTAAGTGTTCAATAGATGGTAAAACGGTTACTTTCATTATTCATAGTAACGAAGCAGGTCTCCGGACTCTTGGTCCACAGGTACTGGTACTGTACTGCCCATGAGAACCCTTCTGCTTCTAGGTAGAGCTGAAAAGGCAGCTTCATAGAGCTGGTACCATCCTGGTGTAGGCAGACAGCAGGTGTAGCCACTAGCCTGATTCCTCACTCACCTCCCCAGGCTTCCTTTTCTCATTCCCTTCCCATCGTTTAAAAATTCAGCCAGGAAGGCACAGAAGCAGAAACCCCTTAATTAACAACTTCAGTATTCAGTTCTGTGGGATAGACTACTCCCTTTCAATCTGAACTGACCCCCAGGGCAATCTCTAAATGTCACTTTATTTTTAAATCTTGGTTAACTGCCCCATTTGGCAGCTTGTGGTTAATATTTGCATAATGTGACTCTGTATGGGAGAGCAAAGGGCTCCACAATCATCAGAACTGACCGGCACAGCATCACCCTCCACATTTTCACAAAGGGAAATCCAAGGCCAGGAGGAAGCAGTTGCTTGTACCCACTCCTCATGGTGGGTACACTGAAGAACACCAACTGGAAGTTGGTTCTCTTGGTTCCATTAATTTCAGGCATACAACATAATGATAGGATATTTGAATATATTGCAAAGTCATCACTACAATAAGTCTAATTAACAACTGTCATCACACACAGTTATAATATTTTTTTCTTGTGATGAGAACTTTTGCTGAGTGCTTTAGCTCAGTGCTTCCCACAGCCATAAACCAAAGGAGAACAATTCCGTTGTAAGGCTCTGAATAAACAACAATGTACTTAGCTTAAATTATGACTGTAGGTGTGTCATGTCAGGGATCCTCAGAGGACTGCGCTAAATAACATTACCGCCACAGAACAAAATTTAGGCCCACCAATAGCGGTCATCAGAAGGAACATCTGCAAGAGGAATTTGCCCAAGAGGTCCTGAGCTTCATCTTCCCCTTGAGGTGGGGTGGGGAGAATGGTTCTTAATCAGGTCCTCACAGGGATCCTGCCCTCGGGCTCTGCCTCCTACATCACCTCCTGTTAAACACTTTGGCTTGAAAAAGACAAAAACTATCTCTTGCTCTACTTAACACAAGGGAGACATGGGGAGGGATTTTTACAGTCCTTACCTACATAGTTAGAGGGAGGGAAAGAACAGTGAATCTCCTCTCATTGCCGCTGACTGGTCACCCAGCCCTTCTCCTTAGGAATTTGTGGCTTCCTGGGAACTTCCTGGACAGATCACCACAGCCCCAGGACCCATACTCCTCCCTGTTTTGTTTTGTTTTTGCTTTAGGTGGCAAAATTAAGCACAGCGATTGTTTTTATCTTTCCCAGCCACTTATTTAACACAGGTTCGCTAAGAGAATTGTAATAATTTTATAAGCCAATAGCATATAGGGTGATATGTCTTAATAAGCCAATTAAAGAAAAAGCATACTCCAAACCAGGGGTCCTCAAACTACGGCTCGTGGGCCACATGCAAATACAAATATTGTATTTGTTTCCGTTTTGTTTTTTTACTTCAAAATAAGAGTGCAGTGTGCATAGGAACTTGTTCATAGTTTTTTTTTTTAAACTATAGTCCGACCCTCCAATGGTCTGAGGGACAGTGAACTGGCACCCTGTTTAAAAAGTTTGAGGACCCCTGCTCCAAACAAATGACAGATTAATCACACTATTATTCCAGGCAAGGCGAAATGAAAGAAATAAAGTCTAAATTTAACAGAGGTGTAACTTTTTATATTAATTTGATTTCTCAAGGTAGAGAAGGCTTGACCTACTGCAAGTGAACTTCCAGCTGCCATCGCAAACACACACACACACACACACACACACACACACCCCTTGTTGCTAGAGCAGGTTGCTAAGGAATGAAGGAGCAGTGCTGATAGACAGACCAAGGCTGCTCTGATGGTCATCATTCCAGAGACTGTTGCAAGGTTTAGCATCACTACCAACCAAAGAATCATCTTGGCCACAGTGAGAGCAAATATCTCAAGATCTTGGGAGAGCTGTTTAGGTCAATGTTATGCCCAGATTTCAAGATCCCCCAAAGGACATCACTAGGGAGCACCGAGTCCGATGCAAAAGCATAGAGTCTTTATTCAAGCCTGGGGCTTGGTCCCTCTGTCTCCCCTACCTACACAGCGATAGGGTGCGAGAGAGAGAGCCCGGAGTTCCAAGAGAACAAAGAATTTATAGGGCTTGGGGTTGGGGGGTGGGAACACACTCTGACCACCACTGATTTGGCCGATTCCGGTTGGTTGAGTGAGGGCCCGGGGCTAGTGACGCAAGGGCAGGGTGCAACTAGGGTCTGGTTACACAAAGACAGGGGGCTAGCTAGCATACTTTTGGCCTTGGGCTAGTTTCCCCCACTTTCCCATTGGCCAAGATAAGGGCAGGCTGAGTAACTGATACATTCTGCGGCTTTTTCTAAAGAGGGGTTAAGGACACAGCTATGAGTCCTGTTCTGTCCTTTCAGTCAGCAAAGTGCGCCTTGCTCAGAGCAAAACTCTTCAACAGTTCTCACAAACTCTCGGTATTTATAGTCTAAATGTCCTCTGGCCATAATTGCTTCTCCCCAGGTTCTTATAGAAAAGCCCACATCAGGGCCTCTCAGCAGCTAAGCTACTGTTTATCAATGAGGACAGATGAGATGGTGACATCCGGACACAACTTACTGCAATCTTATATCAAAACAACTTTGCTTCTAAAAGCACCTTTTTTCTTTGTTATATAAAATGGATTAAAACAATGTCACTTAAGTCATAAACAAATGAATTTTTTAAATCATATTATTTCAATATACAGCACTCTTTCTTTTAGCCCTGAACTGAAGAACTCCCATGTCTGCCTTCCATTTTTCCTGTTCTCTTAGCCTCTTTCATCAAAACCCTAGCCTTTCTATTTATTTTCCTCAATTGACTTTGGTGGCTCATTAAAGTGAGATCCTAATTTATTCCCCTTTCTTTGAGAAAAAAGATGATTTAATCTTCAAACTATCCAGGGGGTAAAAAGAGAAATTTACGTTCAATTTTTGGAGGTGAGCAAAGAAAGGCAAGAAAAGCAAACCAATTAAATTTCTATTTTAAGATTATCTGAATATTTATAGTCTGTTCTTGTGTTAGGAGAGGGGGGAAGGGGGACACAAAATCCTAATTCAAATTTCTCACCATACCAAAGCTAGCTAGCTCTTTGCTCTCAATTTCTGGTATCTTTGATAGGGTTTCTAACAGGTAAAACTTTTCACACTGTTTAATATTTAGTCTCTTCTTTCTTGTATTCCTTCTTAGACTTATCAATTCCAACTCTTTGGAAATTCCAATGGGAAAAAATGGGGAAAATGATTCCTGATATAATCAGGGACGAGATAATAACCAGAGAATTCTCTTCTGTAATAATAGGTTAAATGTATAGTTCAGTTCATGAAGATTAAAAGGAGACACTTCATATGAAGTATTTAGCACAGCTCTTGGCACATAAAAGTGTCCAATAAATGTTTGCTATATTTTTTATAACAAACTTCCCCAGAAAGTAACTGAATGGTTCCTCCCAGTGAAAAACTGAACCTCCGTAGTACTCTCCCCTCTTGGTGACACTATGTATTTGGCACCATTAGAAGAAAAATGTATCAATGAATCCCACCAACTATGAATTTAAAATGAAATTAAAACAGAGACTCTCTTCCACTCACTTAATAAGAGCCTATTGTTAACCAAGCTTTGCTCTATGGTAGAGACACAAAAGGAAAAGGTAAGCAAAATTCTTGAGATCAAGAATTTACAATGTCACTAGAAAATTAATAACACTTAAGCTGGGTTTTGTTTTTTGGGGTTTTTTTAGGGGGGGGCAGTTAATGGAAGTTTACTTTTCCCTTTTATTTATATTTGCATTCAGTAAAATTCCAGAAAAAGTATTATTTATAAACTTTATTTCCCTAGTGTCTTTTGCCAAGAATGTGGCTTCCTGTCATTTCACTAATTCAGGAAGTAATCACCAAATAGTGATTCATACTATTCCTGGTTCTCAAATGCTCTTATCTGAATGGAATGACCCTAAAGGTTCCTGAGCCATTAGAGACACTTCCAAAATAAATTGTTTTTACTAAAATTTGAATCAGACAACTGTGCCCCTTCCCCCCAATATCAATATACTAAGAAGGGCATTCAGACAAAACCTTTTGAATTTCATTGAGCACATGTGTGCTTTTCAGGAGAATTATATATAAAAGCATTATATAAAGTACCATGTAAAAGAGCTATGTAAAATTGAAATAATGTAAATAATAATGTAAATCATTATTTGTAAATAATGATGATGGAATATATCTCCAAACACTCAGCTATAGCTATAGTGATCTGGCAGGAAACTCCAAAAGTAAAGAAAAATTAAATTCAAAGAGAACTTCCTAGAAAGAAAATCCTAAATATATATCATTCCATATTATGAGGAAGAAACAAGGGAAGTGTCCAGAAAACCCAATTGGGGTCTGTCTACACAGAGCATTCCAATGAGTTCTGATTTTGAAAACAAATATAGAAAAAGGGAATCTTAAAGAAAAAAAAATCACAGTGGACAAGATGAGCAGACAGAAGTTGATATTACTCCAATACCACTATCAGCAATAGGAGAGACACCACAGACCAAATCTGGATGTCAATGTCTATTAAAAAAAAAAAAAAAAAAATAGAGCTGGAGAGTTTTTAAGAGCTGGGGTGGGGAATAGGCCATCTGTCTTTGTTAACTGGCCTTACTCAAAGGAAAAGTAAACTTTCCTGTACCTTCATGGCAGAAGACAGCTTTACAATTTGGAGCAAGAGGCCAGCTGAAGTTAGGTTCCAATCTTCTTACAGAATCAGAGACAGTCATGTCTTCCTTTGGAAGAGAGGATTCTCAAGTCCTTGAGAAAATCATTGTTGGGTTGTAAAACTGGGAATAAGCTTTTAAAGATTTACATCCCAAAGGTACCAGGAGGTGGGATTACAAATTTTCTAAAGTAAATACGCCAAGGAAATGGAGGTCAGGGACCTAGAGTCAGGAAGAAGCCCTTGTCAAGCTGAGGAATTAAGGTTTTCTTGGTCAGGGGCCATTCTTTTGCGTTCAGGCAAGCACGTGTGAAAAAACTGAGAAGAGTGCCAAAAAAGGCTAAATCCCAGGCAGAAAAGCATATGTCCACTGCAGAAAGATCAAAAATGGAAATGCTTTTGACAGGTTGCAATAGGAACAAGGAGTTAAACTTGCCTCCTAAAAGAACTAAATCCTCACTAGGTAAATGGAGGTATAAAGTGAAAACTACTCAGAACTGCAGAGGAATTATGTGGCCACACCTAAAGTGGCAACAAATCATAGGGAAGCAGGATTGCTGAAATTCCATCAAGTGGAATGAGCAGAAACACAGAAAGTAAAGACTATGTTTGGGATTCGAAAAATAACATTTGAGGTAATTAGTGCTTATATCTGACTCCTCTGTTTCTCCCACAGTCCAACTTGTAGCATTCATCCAACAAGTGATCTTAGCAGCTAGAATGTCCAGACTCTCTTCTTGCTTATCTAATTTTATTGTCTCAAAGTGCTTATAGTTAGTGGGTGGGTACAAACAAAAAAAAAAACATGTATATGAATATATATGAAATGGTTATAAGTGCTAAATTAAGAAAGGTTGTGGTGGAGGACAGAAGGAGAAATGATGGGGCAGGGGTAGAACGCCACTAGGCCCTTTTCCACAGTTCCCCCAAGCTGGACTTCCCATGCCCCCTTCATCACAATAAACATGTCCCATATTCTGTTTACTCTCTCTGAAAGATGAAATTTTGCCATAATAATAGACATTGTACTAAGTCTAACAGATTAATTGAGAAGATAATTTAAAATGATCATTGATCTGCCCTTTAGCAATAAAAGTAACAAAGCCTCAGGCAAATTTCAAAACAGACGGTGACTTTTCACACCTGCAATGCTATTCCTATCAATTTTTATCATATACTTTGTGGATTTGCCTTAAATGCTGCCTGTTTTCTTTAGAAGTCAGGTCTTTATTTAAAAAACTGAGTTGCTCTGCATGAAAATAGAAGCTCTACTCAGTGCTTAGAATTATCTGGGTTTTCCTTTGAAATAATATAAACAACAATACTCATATTTATTTTATAGGTTAGTATATATTATACTCATTTTACTTATATAAATATGTAGTACTCCATATTTTGAAACTACTTTTCTAGCTATTAATTCATTTCATTCTTACAAAAATCCTATAAAGAATTATTACCCCAATTTTACAAAGGAGATAAATAAAAGTCACTGAAGATCGTGCCTGAAGTCCTATACCTAGCAACTGGCAGAGCTACAAACAGAAAAACAGGAGAAACCATTTCAGGTCTTGGCTTGGAGAGGCCTCCATCTTAATAGTACCCTCTTTCCCAATTTAGAAATGAGGAGTGAAGTGAAATTTAGGTCTAAATTTGTAGTTTTGCTTTAGTGTTTTTGTAATTACAAATTCAACTCTGTGTCCATACCATACATTATGTTGTGGTATATTTGCACGATTAAAAGGCCTTCTAAAGGCAAAGTTGTCTATCAGAGGAAAAACTCAATCCTGATGTTCCCCTTTTGTGAATTTAAGAGGCTGAATGAGAATATATCTACTAGTAAGATATTTTCCAGTTCTATTATTCTACGAAGTGTTTTGTAGAACTGTAGTTTTTGTAGTTTTTATTGTATAGTGTTTTTGTTTCATCTCTTTCTACTGTAAGTATGCTTACTAATAATATTTGTGCTTTTTTTCTGTAAATTCACAAGAAAATCTATTTGCATCCCCTGAGTACCCATGCACAGATCAGTTCAAAGGCTCAGAAACACCTAATCTGAGTCCATCAACTGACAATGAACTGCAGGTCTACCTTTACTGGACAGGCTGATTTAAATATAGCTGATTCAAGAATATTAAAGTGCTGTTTTCCCAACCTCAACTGACATTTCATTCATCTCACTGAAAAGTCATTTTCTGACCAAGGACACAAATAAAACCACATTTAGTTGTTATGTTCTATGATGAGGGTTGTACCTCTACTCTATGTACCCTGAGGAACTTGGCAACATTTCCAGACCCTTCACCACTGATAATGCGATTTGTGGTGGCATTATAACACCAGAGTAATTGCTCAAAATACACACCCTACCTTTACTTGAATGATATGAACCACTTCCTAATATAAAATTCATAATACACAGCTAAAGAAGCAAGGCAAAAAGGAGAGAAGAAACTTTATAACTCTGCTGAATTTATATCCTGTAGATTAGGATCTTTGTGTGTGAGACCCGGAAGCAGAGGAGCAGAATGCATTTAACACAGTCCCTCCATGGTGCGGGGCAAATCACAACTGCTCTCTGGGACCTCAGTTCCTTGTATGTAAAATTAGGGGGCTGTTCTAGCTCAGTGGTTACAAAACCAGCTGGGAAGGGTGAGATCAACACACACAGACACACACACTCACATATTCCCACACCTTATCACAGCTCATGGGAAAAGACCCACGTGAAGGGAGCAATCAGGAAGCTGTATTTTTAACCAGCTGTGGAAGAGGCATTAGTCATCTGCAAAGGCCACCTGCTTCCTGCAGTCCTACCCTGATCCCAGCTGCCCAGTGCCCTTCAGCTTCTGCCCAGCTGCCAAGCGGTGTTCTCTCAACTGACACTGGTCTACAACCCCCCACCACTCACACCCATAGGCAAGTAAGCAGCCCACCCAGACTGGTGTACTTTCTTGGCTCTAATTCATAAGGCATTTGATTCAACTAGCATAATGGTTTAAGAGCCAGGTTTTAGAATCAGAGAAACTACTCTGCCACTTACTGTCTGACATTAAGTAAATCTCTTAATCTCCACAAGTCTTACTTTCTTCATCTATAAAATGAGAATAATATTTCATTTTTCTCTGGGTTGTTGTAAGGATATAGTTTCTACCCTGTAAATATCACCACTGTTTTTCTTGCTAGAACTTTAAAGAGAGAAAATTCTCCCAGAAGAAAATAATTTGGAGGGGAAAAATACCCAACAATTTTCAGTTGGATAAACTCATGGTAAAAATATGAGTTCATCCAACTGCAAATCTATATATATAAAAGGCTAAGCTGCCAGTAGGTATGATGAGGTGTGATGCGCACTGACCACCAGGGGGCAGATGCTCAACACAGGAGCTGCTGAGTGACAACAACTTTGCAGAGTGCCCTCTTGTACACTGAAACCCTTGGGGGATGTTGGACTGCTGGTTTCGGCCCAAACACCGCAGGCCAGGCTGAGGGACCCCACCTGCTGGAGGGACCCCGCTCACTCTGCAGATGCCCTTCAAGCCCTGGCGCTGCCCCAGGTGCCGCTGGCCAGCCGGGGAGGGACCGTACGGGGTTGTCTCCAGGGCGTGTCCAGCCCATCTTGCCCAGTCCCGCCCTGCCAGCCACCTTCTAATTAATTTCCTTTCAATGTGCACAAATTCATAAATTCATGCACCGGGCCACTAATATATATATATATATATATATATATATATATATATATATATATATACATACACACACACACACACACACACATACATGTACTGGATCGAGTATTGAAAGACCTGGGACCTGGTCCCATATCATTGTGTAACCTTGGGCAACTCCCTCAACCTTCCAGAGAGTAAAATAACCTACCATATAGTTTTAAGCTTTTGCTAGTTATCAATCTATTTCTTCTCAAATCTAAATGCATAATTTATTGCTTGCTATGTGAAAATGGAACTGGGCTCTTTAAACATCTCTTCTTTGCCAGCTGGCACAATATTAAGATATATCAGTAGAGGGTGCTAGAGAAATACTGCTGAGAGAAAAGATTCCCCCTCCTGGTCACGCTCTGCTTTCTTAGCAGAATTCTGCAGCACTGGGGCCTTCACTGGCACCCAGCTCCTGCAGGAAGCGTGGCTTCCCCAGATCCTGGCTCCTGCAGTGACCAGTGAGTAGTGGCACCCCATGGACAGCAGCTTCCACCAGAAGCCTCTCACCCAGGCAGTTTTGCACTTTAGTGCCTCAGGTAAAATAACTTCCTGTGAATAACATTCCCCAGCCACTAGAGGGTGAATTTCCAGCAAGTTCCACTAGTGAGACACCACAGCCACTTCTCTACCATCCAGTGAGCCATAGCAGGGCCTTCAACAAGGTCTGGATCTCAGCCCTAGGCTTGAAGGGACGGTCGACCTTAGTGCTCTGTTTTAGCACTAGGGGTGCTGCCGACTCCTTTAATCTGCTTTTCCTGTCCTCTTAGAACCCTCTTTACTCTCCAAACATTGTTATAGCTGATCATTCTTTAAATCAAATGTTTCCTATTTAATACTGTGTAGTTTTTATCTTCTGTTTGGGCATTGACTGATACACAGCTTAAGATTCTGACACCCGGGATTACTGATTTCAGAGGTGATGTTATTTGGAATGGGATCATCTAGACTCACTGCTAAGCCTCCCAGAGGGGTATTGTTTCTGAAGTGAGATGTCAGTAGAGAGAAACACGGTTTTTAATAAGAGGATAACTATATTTGAAGGTCAGATAAGCCTTCATTTAGGATGCGAAGGAAATGTGCCTTTTAGAGTCCAAAAGCATCTGAATAACCAAGAGGGGGCATTCAAAAGCTTTGATTTGATTCTGTACAGCCAGGAGTTAGCCAAACTGGGAGGTTAAGGGCACAGTCCTCCAGATTGCCAAGTCTGACCAAGACTTCTCACCAACTGAAAGTTTGGGTGTTCCCCAAACCATCCTGGGATTTGATAATTCTCTAGAAATACTCACAGAACTCACTATTACTCTTTTTTTTTTTTTTTGATTTTTTAATTTTATTTTTTATTTTTATTTATTTATTTTTTTAATTAAATCTTTATTGTTCAGATTATTACATTTGTTCCTCTTTTTTTTTTCCCCCCATAACTCCCCTCCTCCCAGTTCCCGCCCCACCCTCCGCCCTCACTCCCCACCCACTGTCCTCATCTATAGGTGCACGATTTTTGTCCAGTCTCTTCCCGCATCTCCCACACCCCTTTCCCCCCTAGGAATAGTCAGTCCATTCCCTTTCTATGTCCCTGATTCTATTATAATCAACAGTTCATTCTGTTCATCAGATTATTTATTCACTTGATTCTTAGATTCACTTGTTGATAGATGCATATTTGTTGTTCATAAATTGTATCTTTACCTTTTTCTTCCTCTTCCTCTTCTTAAAGGATACCTTTCAGCATTTCATATAATCCTGGTTTGGTGGTGATGAACTCCTTTAGCTTTTCCTTATCTGTGAAGCTCTTTATCTGACCTTCAATTCTGAATGATAGCTTTGCTGGATAAAGTAATCTTGGTTGTAGGTTCTTGGTATTCATCACTTTGAATATTTCTTGCCACTCCCTTCTGGCCTGCAAAGTTTCTGTTGAGAAATCAGCTGACAGTCGTATGGGTATTCCCTTGTAGGTAACTGAGTTTCTTTCTCTTGCTGTTTTTAAGATTCTCTCTTTATCTTTTGCTCTTGGCATTTTAATGATGATGTGTCTTGGTGTGGTCCTCTTGGATTCCTTTTGTTTGGGGTTCTCCACGCTTCTTGGACCTGTAAGTCCATTTCTTTCACCAGGTGGGGGAAGTTTTCTGTCATTATTTCTTCAAATAGGTTTTCAATATCTTGCTCTCTCTCATCTTCTGGCACCCCTATATGTTGGTACGCTTGAAGCTGTCCCAGAGGCTCCTTACACTATCCTCGCATTTTTGGATTCTTTTTTCATTTTGCTTTTCCGGTTGGGTGTTTTTTGCTTCCTCGCATTTCAAATCATTGACTTGATTCTTGTGCTCCTCTGGTCTGCTGTCGGGAGTCTGTATAATATTCGTTATTTCAGTCCGTGTATGCTTAATTTCTAGTTGGTTCCCCAATATAAGATCGAGGGTCTCATTAGTTTTCTTGTAGATCTCATTAAGTTTATCGGCGGCTTCTAAACAGTTCTTGAGAGACCTTAAAAGTGTGGTTCTGAACTCTATATCTTCCATTGACAATTTTGTCCTGTTTCTTTGTCTCCGCATTTTGTTATGCTTCTTTGGTGCACCCCCTAGTGGTCTTTGTTCACAGTCTTATAGTTAAATCTTGATTGTTGTAGCTAATTCCAGGGAGGGTTTGACCTCCAGGCCAAGTGGCTATGAGAATCAGCTGTGTCAGCAGTGAGAGAACTTCTGTCCTCTAGGGAGGTGCTAATCCAGCCTTTGCCTGAGGCTATCCGGCAAATGCCTGTGTGCAGGGCTTGGGCTGGGTGGGTCGAACAGGATCAACAGGGTGGGCCGGAGAGAGCAGTTATGGCGGCTCTCAGTCCTGTCCCCAGGGGCTCTGCCTCTCTGAGTCCCAGCACCTGCTGCAAAGCTCGGAGAGAAAGCTGCACTCGCTCTGACCGAAGCCAGACAGTCCCGCTTCTCCCGTTTGAGTCTGGGTCCCTAAAGACTCGCCCGGATCTGGAGCTCAGAGTCTGCGACTCCCTCCCGATTGAAAACGCCAACCGCGCCCTCCGCCGCCAGCCCGCTCCGCGCACTCCGCACCTCAGAATTTGACTTCAGCACTGCGCCTCCTCTGAGTGTCCGTATGCGTTTCTCTTTCCTCCTAGTTGTAGGACTTCCACTCAGCCAGCGTTCCTGTGGTTCTGGGTGATGTCCCTTCCGTTTTTTGGTTTCACTTTTGAAGTAGTTGTTCAAAGCAGCAAACTCCGGCGTTAGCCTATGCCGCCATCTTGGTTCTCCTCTCACTATTACTCTTAAGGTCATATTTATTATAGAGAAAAGATAGAAAGTAGAACCAGTCAAAGGAATGAAAGCATAGGGTAAAGTCCAGGAGTATCAAACATAGCTTCCAGCCATTCTCTCCCAATCAACTTATGGACAGTCAGTGTTACCTCTCCTGGCCATGATGTATGATGTTATGCCCAAGTATTGCCAACCAGGGCAGTTTATATCAGCTTTGGCATCCAGAGATTTTATTAGGATTCATTACATAAGCCTGATTGATTGAACCATTCCATTGCTCATGTGGTTGAACTCAATTCCAATACCCACTTCCTCCTTGGAGATTGGGCTAACATCACATGGGACAGAGGGGCCTACCCTGAGCCACCTGGATAGCAGGTATCATAAAACTACCAGGTGAAGGCCAAGGAGCCCATCATGAATAACAAAGATACTCTTGTCACTCAGGAAATTACAAGGGTTTAGAGGTTACCTCCAGGGAATCTGGAACAAAGACCAGACCTCTCTTTGGGAAGGTTAAATTCCTTACTGCACATGCACCAAATCCACTGGAGAGTTGAAATTTAAAAAAAGCTATAGTAATTATTATACTAAAACCATATTTTATGCTTACATAAGGTCAGTCTCATTAAAAGGATAATCGCTTGCATATTAAAAAAAAAAAGACAGGTGTGGCTCAGTTGGTTGAGAATCATCCCATGCACCAGGCCTTGGTGGTGGGCTCCATCCCCTTCTTCTCTTGGAAATCAAACTCTATCATAAGAACTCTGTGGTCATGACACCATCACAGCCTAACAACCAAAGACTGGTCACCAGGAGGCTGCGTGCCTGGCGAGGCACACGTGGGTGGGCGGGGACTTGACTCTGGGTCTCACTGCATGGCGGGAGTCAGTCTGGGTCCCACCAGCGTGGCAGGTCTGGGTCTTGTGTGATATCACACGCTGGGCCTCTAGTAAAAACATATTTTTTAAAAAAGAAGAGGCAGCAGCAAAATGCTATAAGATTTGTTGCCTCATCATGTTTTACCTGTTCTTTTAGCTTTAGGACCCAAGGTTTCATGCAATGGCATAAAAAATTGATTGAAAAGTGAAATTAGTCACATTAAATCCCCATTTCCTCCCTTTTATATAACAACATTTTCATTTATATACACTAGCATGCTTCATCTCGTAGGTTTGCTTCTGAAAGCATGAAGAAACCATTCTACGCCTCTTTCATCCCTCCCTAATGCCAGGAAAGGTTAGCATGCGTATCAAAATGTCCCTGCCGCATTAGATTCTGTGGTCCTGTGGTCTCCGCAGTCCTCTTTTTTCTGTTCTAAGTGATTTTAGATTTTAAATGATTTAGTTCACTGTTTTACATTTGTACTTATTCAATTACACCAGGGGTGGCTCCAGGGAATTTCAAAAAGGTTATTATTATAGTGAATGGGAAGAGCACCATGCAGGCTGTTTGAAATAGACATAAAATTTTATTTCCACGGTTGCCTTCTTATTTTATTTCTCCCAGCTAAACTGGGCATGGCAAAGGGCAAAACAAAATGTAAGCGTAAAGGGAATCAGTCAAGGAAAGCAGAATGGCACCCATAAATTCATGGTAACCAATCTTGGCATAGACTCAACACTCTCAGGCCAACCTTCTAGATTTGTCTGGTCAACTCATTCTTCTGTTATTTTGACCTACTAATCTAACCTCAAAACTTAACTCACCCCTTCTCATCTAAAAAATTAAGCAGAAAATATCACCGCTTATTTTACAAAGTATAAGAATGATCTATATACACGCACATACACACACAAATGCCTTCTCCACTTGCCACCAAATATTCAAATTTGCTCTATATAACGAACTAAACTAACAATGCTTCTCCTTGGTTAAAATGGACATAAAGCCCATTTGCCTATTAGGGGAAGTACCTTCCAAAATTAAAAATCTTTCCCTCAGTGCTATATCCTACACCAATTAGCAGCCAGTCTCTCTCCTCTATTTTAATGACAAACTTATATAAGAAAAGAGTCAACTCACCTTGAATTCACTCCTCTAGCTACATTAATCTAGAGTGTGTCCTCTATCATTTTACTAAAATAGGGCTCTCAAAACCTCTGGTTGCTAAATCCAGTGGCTATTTATAGGCCTTATCTGACTTAACTTCTCAGCATTGAGTCTGCTGACTGCTTCCTTTTTGAAATACTTCTTTCCTCATCATCCTAGGACGTAGTCATAATACTCTCTTGATTTGGTCACAACTATGGTTGCTCACTTTAAACTCTTTTGCGTTCTTTACTTAGCCATTTAATGTTGAAGCTCCTAAATGTTCTATCAAAGGCCCAATTATATTATCACTTCTCCTTCTCTTTCTTAGAACCATTATTTATGCTCATGTCTCCATTGCCCCTAAACGTAGATGACTCGCAAACATATACCCCATGCTTAGATAGCTCCTTTGTACTTCAACTAAGAATTTGTAATAGGCAACTGGACAAATTGTCTCAGAAACGCTTCAGATAGAACACATCCAAATCATACTCATGATTCCCCTGCTTTCACCCAAAATTTTATCCTGTGATGGACCATGTCTCATCTACTCAATTAAATAAGACAGACATCTGGGGGTTATTCCTGATACCATCCTCCCATATACCTTTTATCCAATTGATCACCAAGTTGAGTCAATTTTATCCCATAAGAATTTCTTAAATATACCCCCCATTTTTAAATCTCCATTGACACATCCAAGTCCATGGCATTATAATCTCTCTACCAGACATTAACAAATCTCACATGTATCCTTGTCCAAGTTTGTACTTCTCACCACCTACCCCAATACATTCACCATGCTATCCACAGGGTGATCTGATGATATCATCTCTCCTTAAAACACTTTAATAGCTTTCTATTTCTCTTAAGATATAGATCAACATTTTGGAGTAGTTCACAGGCTCTTTGTCCTGACCCCTACTAATTCCATTCCTCCCCTGCCCCTTGCTTCCTTTGTTTTACAATATTGACCATTTCAATGAATTG
This sequence comes from Myotis myotis, assembly GCF_014108235.1. Classification (NCBI taxonomy): domain Eukaryota; kingdom Metazoa; phylum Chordata; class Mammalia; order Chiroptera; family Vespertilionidae; genus Myotis; species Myotis myotis. The sequence continues at coordinate 56,608,168 of NW_023416314.1, forward strand.
AAGTGCCATGCTGCTTCTCACCCTGTGTTCTGCATGAAATGCTTCTTAGCGTTGCCCAGGTAACTCCCAACTTATCTTTAGATCTGGTTTCTCCCATCACTTTCCCTAGAAAGCCTTCTTGATAATACCGTCTGGATCAAATCTTCCTATCATATGATCTCATGCTAACATCTGCATCTCCCTCATTAAATGTATCACCACCACAATGTTATATTTACTTATGCAATCTTTTCTTTTTCTCCCTTATAGGATTTACTAGAGGCCCAGTGCATGAATTGGTGTATGGGTGGGATCCCTCGGGGTAACCTGCGGAGATTGAGCCCCAACTCACACCCCCAGGCTTGCAGCCCTACAGCCCCGCCTGGAACCCTGCTGTGGCCTGGTGCCACCCCCTCATTTGCCCCACCATCCTACCTATGGGGCAATAAATAGGCGCTCCCTCAGCGCCTGGGAGCCGGGTGGCGGTCCCACCCCCTGCCGCTACCACTGGTCACTGTCTACTGGACGATCAGAGGGGCGATTGGGCCCCAGCTCGCACCAGCCTTGGCCTGGCGCCGCCCGCTCACCTGCTCCACCATCCCACCATGGTCGCTGATGCTGGCCAATATTCCACGCCAGCCCCTGGTGGTCAGCACATGTCATAGCGAGAGGTCAAACTCCCTGTCTCCTGGTCAAACGACCACCCAAGGGGATAATTTGCATATTAGCCTTTTATTATATAGGATGGAGGACCGGGCATGTATCAATGTTTTGTACCCCCAGAACCTAGCATACTATCTAGTTAACATGTATTTGTTAAGAACATTAATACATGAAAGAGATTTTACTAGTTTTTGAAATACAAAAACAGAGAGAGCAGATTTTCTGCATTTCAGGGTCACATTTAACCAGTTAAGAGGAGGAGGCAATTTGTAAATTTTGTTTTTGCTGCCCTATTCATCAAAATATCTTCTTCAAGAACTGGGGAAGCCTCAGAGGTGACCCAGATGTGAACTGGGAGGTCAACAAAAAAGAAGGTTAAATAGCAGGTACCTAACCCCTCCCCAGCTCTGCGCTCCATTCAAGCCAGATTAACTTTGCTTTTCGCTGTGCTTACATTAGACTTCCATGGAATATTTTCTTTGAATAAGTGCCTACTCTACCTCTTCCCTCACAGCGATTTGAAAATTACTGACCTAGGTAAATATCAACGTACAGTTAAGAAAATTGAAGCCCACATTAAATGACTGAAATAACTTCAAGCTGCAGAAATGTCTAAGGCACTATCTCTATATTAGAATAAAAAAATTAAAAATTCCCAAGAGGAGGAAAATCCCCTGGAAAAAAACATAGTAGTCATCTAATAACAAAGAAGAATTGCTCCTTTCTTTCTCCTCTTTTCTCCTCCTTGGAGAATTGTTCCCTTTCCCTCTGGCTGCTGCTGTTATTCTTATAGTATTTGCTACATCATCAAGAAATGAACTTCATAGTTTGAATGTGAACATTTCTTTTTGTGACTTTGTAAAGGAGAGCCACTGGTAACTACGTTTCTCAGGCAATTTTAAAAATACATATATTTTTTTATTGATTTCAGAGAAGAAAGGAGAGGGAGAGAGAGATAAAAACATCAGTGATGAGAGAAAATCATTGATCAGCTGGCTGCCCCCTGCACACCCCACGCTGGGGATCGAGCCCACAACCCGGGCATGTGCCCTGACAAGGAATCAAACCGTGACCTCCCGGTTCATAGATCAAATTCAACCACTGAGCCACTGAAACTTTTATTCTAATTTGCCAAGTGGAAATACTAGATATTTTTAAATGTCAGGAATCTCCCAAAACAACTATTGACTGTCATTTATTTTTTATTTCTGAAGTAAATTTGAATATATTCAATTATTATCTCAATCTGTATAGATATAACTCATCAGTGCCAAGGAATTCTGATAAACAGAAAACAAATTGAAGGCAAAATATACTGCTATTCCTTCTTTGCAACACCAGAGGGAACTACCTACTGAAAAAGAAGTCAAATTTACAATGTGTACATAAATAGATTTCTCACTAAGGGGAGCAAAGAAAAAATCAAATTCAAATAATATACTCTATACATTCTTGAAAGAGTCTCTTTAAATAGAATATATACGCTTCTTTAAGAGAGGAGGACATAATTATTTTAACCTAAAGAAGCATATTACTATCAGGATGATTATAATAAAAAGCAACCAGAAAAGATCATCTCTTCCTCGGTAATCTTAAAGTGATAGAAAAACCTATATTTTATCACATATATCACTACTATCCTCTCTCCCTCTCTGTCTCTATCCTCACTTCTTTCTTTTCTCCCTTTATACTTATCCCTCTATTTTTATCTCCATCTCCAGCTTTATACCTTTAACCCTAGTTTTATACATATATCAATCTAAATATAGATATATATTACACAAAGCAAAAAATAAAAGCTTTAACATTTAAATAGAAAAGTCAGAAAAGTATAAAAACAGAATTTACAGAAGTAGCATGGCCAAATATTACAAGGAAACAATGTTCATCTATAATAATAATTCAGCAATGCAAAATGAAACAAAAACAGCCCAGCCGGTGTGGCTTGGTAGTTGAGCATAGACCTATGAACCAGGGGGTCTGGTTGGATTCCTGGTAGGGGCATGTGCAGCCTTGCAGGGCTCCATCCCCAGTGGGGGGCATGCAGGAGGCAGCCAAATGATGGTTCTCTCTCCTCATTGATGTTTCTGTCTCTCCCTCTCTCTTCCTCTCTAAGATCAATAAAAATATTTTTTTTTAATTATAATGTTAAATGCTAGTGAGCATGTAGCAAATAGACATTCTCCTACACCACTGCGGGAATAATAATTGGTTTAAAAAAATCTTTCAGAAAACAATGTGGAAATGCATGTTTGTAGGTTTTAAACCTGAAAAAGTTCACCTCTTTTAATTTAGCTTAAGAAAGTCATAAGAGATATGTAAAATATAAATGTATAAAGACATTTTCCAGAGCAATATGATAGTAAAAAGTGTAAGTAAACTTAATATAATGGGAATAGTAAAGTATAACTTTCATTTCAAAAATATCATGCTCTCATTGAAATTTTGGTCTTCAAAAAGTATTAAATAACATTTAATTACATTATGCTATCTTAGTAAATTAAAAAGAACAGAAAATAAAATTATATGAACAGTATGTTCACAATATATTTTAAAATGTTTCTTTATAAATGGTGGTTAGATTTACTTAGTAGGATTGCAGATACTTTTAAATTTTCTTTTTAAATTTTTGATTCTTTCTAAATTTTCTACAATGGCCAACATACCAATCTATGGTTAGAGGGGGGAAACTTTTTACCTTTTTTTAAAAAACAACAACAACAACAATGTTTCCAAAAAGATTCAAGAATAGTAAAACAACAACAAAAACCAACATCTCTTATTAGAATAAGTTCAAAGAGCTGACATCTTTCAGGTTAAAATATATATTGTGCCCTAACCGGTTTGGCTCAGTGGATAGAGCATTGGCCTGTGGACTCAAGGGTCCCAGGTTCGATTCTGGTCAAGGGCATGTACCTTGGTTGCAGGCACATCCCCAGTGGGGAGTGTGCAGGAGGCAGCTGATCAATGTTTCTCTCTCATCAATGTTTCTAACTCTCTATCCCTCTCCCTTCCTCTCTGTAAAAAAATCAATAAAATATATTTTAAAAAATATATCAATAAAATATATTTAAAATAAAATATATTTTAAAAATATATTGATTACCTGTCTATCCATCAAGATACACACATATGAATGAGGTATGAGAGTACCTATTTTACTAACTATATACCAGCATTTTATTTTTAAGATTATATGCCAGTTATTTTGTAGAATGTCTCTCAACAATTTGTGGGTTTCTTCCTTATAATATAATTCTGGTTATATATTTTTGTTTGGGATATTAATTAAGTAATATGTTTTGCCTCAGTAAATCACATCATATGTCCGATTTGTGGTGATTAATAAGTCATTTCTGGGAAGATGCTTTGAGATAATGTACATGCCCTGAATCTCATAAAAACGTATACTAGAGTGCTTTCATCCTTTGATTATTTATGCCTGAGTCACAAGATGATGGCTTTCTGACCATCATTTCTTCTACTTTTAATAGTTGGCTTTTCTTTTGTAAAGTTTTATTTTCTCTCCCATTTACTTAGCAGTATAGGCACATAGACTTTTCTTTTAATCAATGGGTTATAATCCATTACTGTTATTTTTTATTTTGATATTCCAATGCTGCCAGATTTGGTCATGGTAAGCCACTAGAGGCTAGCCCCTTTGTCCTTTTTATTTTTTTAATCCTCACTTGAGGATATATTTTTATTGGTTTTTAGAGAAGAGAGAGAGAGAGAGAGAGAGAGAGAGAGAGAGAGAGAGAGAGAGAGAGAGAGAGAGAAAGAAATTGGTGGGAGAGAGAAACATCCATTGGTTGCCTCCCTGTTGCTCCCCAACCAGGGAATCAATCCTGCAACCTTTTGGATTAGGAACAACACTTTAACCAACTGAGACACCCTGCCAGGGCCCTTTGTCCTTTGACATGCCCCCATCATTTTTCCTTTATTAATTGTTTTTGAGCACTTACTTGGTGGCACCACAAAATGTTCTAAGATTATTTGTACTTTCCTTCCTGCCTCAGCTCTAGAAAATTCCAGTCTAACACTACAGAGTTCTTTCTAGCCTTCCTCTATTCCATATTTGCATCTCCCTTCTCTCAAAGTAAAAACCCTGGCTCTGAACATGATCAGTGTCTTTCCTCGTTCATTCCAGCCTCAGCAATACACAGAAAGTAGTTTCAGAATTGCTAAATTCATGCTACTGTGAAATGCAAACCTACAAGAAGAGTTTAAGATTAGTTCATAGTTCATTTTGTCTTTAGAGTAAAGTTGTAATTCAAGAGTTATTTGGTTTAAAAATATCTTTAGAAGATATTTGGTTAGATCTTTTAACCCCTTTACTGTGGTTATGTTACTTAAAATTAATTTCAGAAAGAAAATTATATTTGATTAAATTTATCTTATGTGAATAAGCTTATTTGAAGGTTCTTCTGGTCTTATTAATGTGTTTTTTACTTCAATGCCAAGTAAAAGTGTTTTCATTTACTTAATGTTTTTACAATGTTTCTTTTTTTCTGAAGATGAAAAGTACCATATAACCAAAGTATAAAATAAATACCACTGATACAAGTAAATGAGTGAGTAAATATATGTGGACAAGAGACCAATCTCCCATGCAGAAGAATTTCAAATACTCTAATTTATAGAGTTTATCCTCAAGACGGTGGAACATAACTCCTTTCTCCTTAAGTGTGGGCTGTGCATTGTGACTTCCTTCCAAACAGTGCAGCATGAAAAGGAGGCAAAAAGAGTAACTTTACAGTAAAGCAACCTACCCGACACTGTCATCCAGGTTATCAAGGCTAACATCAACAGTGATATCATATTAATAGTACCTACTCTTGAAATGATGAAATGTCATTTTACCTCTGTGGTCACACCCCCCGCCCCCCAATTACATTACCCCAGTCTAATCATAAGAAAAACATCAGAAAAATCCCAATTGAGTGACATTCTAATAAATATTTGACCAGTACGCCTCAAAACTTTCAAGGTTATTCATCAGAAGCAAGGAAAGAATAAGAAACTACCACAGCCCAAAGGAGCCTGTGGCGACATGATCTACTAAAGGTAACATAGTGTTCTGGGTGAGATCTTGGAACAGAAATAGGACATTAGGTAAAAAGTAGGGAAATCTGAACAAGTATGAACTTTAGTTAATGACAATGTACCAATTTAGGTTTATTAATGTAACAAATATTCTCTACTATGTAAGATATTAATAATAGGTGAAACTGCTTGTGGGTATATGGAAACTCTCCCTACTATCTTTAAAATTTTCCTGTAAATATAAAGCTATTCTAAATAAAATTTAAAGTTTATTTTAAAAATCAGTGTAGAATATTTGGAAAATGCAAAACATCTAAAGAGGATATTTGTACCATTTCTACATAAATACCTTTAATATTTTTAGCATATTTTTTCTCTTACTTTCTCTCTCATTCCCTCTCTTTTTCTCCCTCACTTCTCCATCCTATCTTTCCTCCCTCCTTAGTTATCTCTCTATTTCTATCTTGATCTCTTTCAATATTTTTAGTATACTTTTCTTTCTGCCTCTCACATTCACTGGCTGTCTTTGGATAAATGTATGTGTGATCAGGTGATATGAAATGTCAACTGACTCTTGAATGTCTCAATCAAATCGAGAATACAGAAGGACTGGAGAGTAGGCAGAAGAATTGGTCAAAAGCTGCTTCTATAATATGAGTTCTCATTTGACTTCACTCCAGATAAACCTTTACTTGAAGCTTATCCAGGCAGGGAAGTTCTCATAGAACCACTCACAAGACTTAAAATGTATTTCTGCAATTAAGAAGTCTTGAGGATCAGTAACTGATTTGTGTGTGGGTGAGAATGCCAACGTAGGCTGGCAGCAAAGCAAACTGGGATAGGTCTGAACCAGCCATGGGCAAACTACAGCCCGCGGGCCGGATCCGGCCCGTTTGAAATGAATAAAACTAAAAAAAAAAAAAAAAAAAAAAAAAGACCGTACCCTTTTATGTAATGATGTTTTCTTTGAATTTATATTAGTTCACACAAACACTCCATCCATGCTTTTGTTCCGGCCCTCCGGTCCAGTTTAAGAACCCATTGTGGCCCTGGAGTCAAAAAGTTTGCCCACCCCTGGGAACTCTTAGACTTTGTTGAAGCAAAGAAAATGAAAAAAGTTTTCCCATAAACCAGATGTGAACCATGCAGGATCAAGGGGCAAAGGGTTAGCCTAGGTCCTGGCCAACAAACAAAGCTGCCTGGAAGGGCAGAGGAACCCTAGCTGCAAAACGCTGGACATGGCCAATAGATTGCTGGGGGCTAAAGAAATGAGCGATAAGCAACCAGATGGAATAAGAAAGCATCTACCCAAGTCAAGGGAGTTTCGGTAGAGAGGTGCTCTCGGTGGTGATCACTAAGGATCCAACAGTGTTTGCCAGCATCTAACGTCACAAAGCCATCCAGCCTAGTCAGGATGCCTCTGTGCCTGTTATGGGCCAAATGTCTGTGTTCCCCAAAATCCATCTATTGAAGCCCTAACCCCCATCGTGCCTGTATCTGAGGGTGAGACCTTTGAGAGGTAATTAGTTTTAGGGCAGGAGGGTAGAACTCTCAGGATGGAATTAGTGTTCTTAGAAGAAGAAGATCTCTCTCTGTGTGTCTTGCTCTTGCTCTCGCTCATGCTCACTCTCACTCTCGCTCTCTCTATCCCTTTCTCATTCCTTCTCTTCCTTTCTCGTTCCCTCTCCCTCTCTCCAACTGCACACATTGAGGAAAGGCTAGATGAGGACACAGCAAGAAGGCAGCTATCTACAAGTCAGGAGGAGAGCCCTCACCAAAAACTGAATTGGCTGACACCTTGACGCTGACCTCTCAGAAGCCAGAGCTGTGAGAAATATATCTGTTTTTAAGTTACCCTATCTATGGTATTTCCTTATAGCAGCCCAAGCTGACAGACAGTGCTTTTTCTTACTTCTAATTCCTTTCTTCTCTCGTTGCCTCTAGAAGCCAGAAACATCAGCTGGTAAGTGGGTAGGATGTGGGCAATGAGATAAAAAGTCCAATCACACAGGCCTTTCTTGTAAGCGGGCAGCTGCCATCTATAGACCTTAGAAAGGAGGGAGGTAGGAAGTCCTACCTTTCAATTAAGGTTGAATCACTTAATATCTGGAAATGACCACTTCCTAATTACTGAACTGAAACAATGGTTTGTAAATTTAAGTATCTTTTAACTCTTTGAAAAAAAGTCTTAGACTATTTCCAAATACCATCCAGGCTGAAGAAATGTTTACCTCCATTAAATAACTATTTAAGGAATAATGAAAGACTAACATAAGATAGTGTTTCAATTGTGCAAAGCACCATGTTTGCTCATTATGCTGAATACACAGGGTAGGGAAAAGGTAGGTATACAGTTATGAGTATGGGAAACAGCTTATTCTCTCATTATTTATTAATTATTGTATTTTGTATATGAACAACTGTACACCTACTTTTGCCCCGCCCTGTATATTTGATATTGGCTGAATTGTTTCTGCCCCCAAATTCAAATGTTAAAGCCATAACCCCCAGTATCTCATGATGGGACTGTATTTGTTAATAGGGCCTTTAAAGAAATTAAGTTAAAGGAATTTGTTAAGTAGTTCCTAATCCAATATGACCAGTGTTCTTATAAGAAGAGGAAATGTGAATATACAAAGAAACACTAGGGGCATGCACATACAGAGGAAGGATCATATGAGGACAGAGAGGGAAAAAAAAAATAGCCATCTGCCCACCAAGGAGAAAGGCCTCAGGAGAAACTGAACTGAAGATGCTGACACCTTGATCTTAGACTTCTAGCCTGCAGAACTGGGAAAAATAAATGTCTTTTAAGCCACCCAGTCGGTGAGATTTTGTTATAGATGCCCTAGCAAGCTAATACGCTGTCCCCTATATAGGTGATATATCACACTTAATTTCCAACACCTTCCTGTTCTGTTTCTAACCTTGAACTCATCTCTCAACCTAATCCACTCTCCTTTTCCTCTGTGATTATTCTTGGCTTCTTTCCTTACCTGCAATTGGCCTCCCTTCTCTTGCATTAGGCCTGCGTTTAGCCTCTACATGTACAAAACAAACAGATGTCAAAGGATACTGGTTATTTCCCTGGCACCTCTGTTACAGGGCTGATGCAACCACTAAAGCCCGTCCTTTCCATTCTCTACCAAAATCCTGTGGTTGAATTGAGCCAAAGCCCAGAAGCTACACCTCTGCATTTCATAAAGTTCTTATTAACTAATATCCCACCAATACATGGAGAAGTAAACTTCCCCATGGCATTGGGAATAGTAACAAGTCACAGGAAAGCTGGAGAACAAGTTCCAAGTCTTTGATCAGCCTGGGGAGAAAGGCTGTTTGTCTCTGACAACCTCACACTAGCTCTATAATAAAAATATCTCCTTTCCTTAGACTTTTTACTCTTATGCAATGAGTGTGTTACCTGGAGTAAAGTTGTATACAGTTAGGTAACACACTCACTTTGGGCAAGTTTTGTCTTTACATAAATTGTTATACATGGGGCTTTGCTTTAGCTCATGGGTGGGAAACTTTTTTTCTGCTAAGGGTCATTTGGATATTTATAACATCATTTTAGGGCCATCCAAAATTACCAGCCTAAAAAATAGCCTGCTATATTTGGTCAAACATTTAATGAACTCACCCCTAATGCCAGACCAAATGAGTTTGAGGGGCTGATACAGCCTGAGGGTGGACATTCCCCACCTCTGCTTAGCTAGAGAAACAAAGATATATTTTTCTTTTTTTCTTTTTTCTTTTTTTTTTTTTAGAAAGCGGCATCAAGGCAATGTTAGGGATGGAAGAATCATGGCAATGGAATGAGGTTTGCTTTCCAATAGACCCCTTAGGTCATATGAGAGCTTCGAGGCAAGAGAGGAGTGAAGACCTGAGCCGGAGGAAGCCCAGTCATGAGGGGCCTAGGAACTGGCAGTGCCACTATAAGTCTCTTCCTAAAAACACCTTGCTTTGACCTCCTGAAACACCAGCTGCTTCGTCTCTACTGCGCATGTGTACTGCCACAGGCATGCAGAAGTTCCTTCAAGCAGCTGTGGAATAATGGATTTTGACAAAACAGCAGAGCAAGATGCCAACTACAGAAATCAACAGCAGAGATCACAATCCTTTGTACATCTCAATCAACAAAGTTTTTTTCAAATAAAGCACAATATAGGGGAAAACAAGTTGACATGAATTCATAATAAAATAATAGAAATAAAAAGTCTAGGAGCAGGGCAACCTTATAAAATTAGAAAGAGGATTATTTTTCTCCATCCCCTCCTATTTCCCCTTTCGGGACCCTGGATACACATTTCCCCCCTTTTTCTCCCCTTCCCTAAAAGATACCCAGGTTAATAGAGGAAATAGCACTTAAATTTGGAGTCATTTAGACACAATTTTGAATCCATGCTCTGCTGCTTACCAGCTATGTGACCAAGGGCAAGACCTTAACCTTTGAGGTTCAGTTTTCTCATGGGACTCATGGTAACAACCTCACTGCTATGACCTTTTAACCAAACAGGGCACCTCCTTTCTTTCCCCTCCACCTTCCTCTTACTGAGGCACCAAATCCTGGCCTGGCCTCCCAGCAGTTCTCCGAGGCTCCAGGATTCATTTCTTTCCTTCCCCCCTCTTCAGGTTCTCACCCGCCATAAGCATCTTAAAGAAGGTAAATTGTGATGCAAGTAAATGAAACTTTAATGGTGCAATTGGAGACAGTTAAAGAGCTATGGATGTCAGGACATCCATCAGGAACATTCCCTACTAATAATTGGTCATCGCTTTTGCCTACAATACATCTGCTAGGCAGTAGGTTTTCAGCTCTAATGTATAAAATTAATAAACCGTTAGGATTTAGAGTAGTACAGAGAGGAAGAGCATGATCTTGGGAATTTATTTGTCTCCTTAAAAATCCTGGCTCTGCCACTTACCTGCTGTGTGGCCTTGGGAAAGTTACTAAAACCCGGGTGCACTCTGCGCCTTAGTTTTCTTATCTGGAAAAAAAGGGGGGAGCATAGTGTATATTGTATGAGGTTGTTATAAAAATTAAGTGAATTGATACATGTAAAGTCCTTAGAACAGTGCCAATGTTGAAATTGAAATCAGTTTATTAAAATGATTAAAAGGAAGATCCTAAATATGAAGAAAATGATGCATATTCTTGTACCATAAATGTTCTTTTATTTAAACAGCAGACTTGCAAACTCTGACTCAGAGATAAATACCTCATGCTTCTACCAAATGAAGGTTAGGCACACAAAGATTTATGAAGTGTGACACTAGTCACTCATTCATGCATTAAGAGGAAAAATAGATAAGCCAAGCCAGACACAGACATTAGCCACCCCCATTACACACACACACACACAAACACACACACAATGCATGTGTGCACACACACATGCACACAGACATTCTTTTTTCATGCTTCCTACACTAACTCCATATCTTGGTGCATGAAGGACTATTTTTTATGCAGTTTGAATTTGAAGCCTAAATTTTAAAAACAAACAAACACTATAGTGTAGTAGTAATGAGCATGGGCTCTGAGCCGCATTTAATGTATCTGTTTTGCAGATAAGCATATCGAGACAAGGAGATGTTAATATACTTGCACAAGATGAGTGGGAGCTGCTTTTATTGAGCGTCTGTAATGGACTAGAGACTTAAATGCTCAGCTCGCCTAATTACTCCACAACAACCCTCCATAAAGGGCATGATGCCCATGTCACAATTGAGGAAACAGAGATCCAACAATAATTGGAAGCTTGCTGGTTTAGCTCAGTGGGTAGGGCATTGGCCTGTGGACTGCAAGGTCTCGGGTTCGATTTCGGTCAAGGGCATATGCCCGGGTTGTGGACTTGATCCCCAGTGGGGGGCATGCAGGAGGCAGCTGATCAATGATTCTCATCATTAATGTTTCCATCTCTCTCTCCCTCTGCCTTCCTCTCTGAAAACAATAAAAATATTTTTACAAAAAAGAATTGGGAGCTTGTGCAAGATTACTAAATTAGTAGAGAGCTCTGATTTAAATTTGTTTCTCCACCCAAAATGTCATGGATTTTTCTTGATTTCTCAACCTTTATTACTCTCCAATAGTTAGATGGAACTGTATAAAATTAATATGAAATTTATCAGTCAAATATGGTCAAATTTGGAAATGTCATATAATTCAATGTGTACTTAGAGATGCGCTGTGCAGAAATCATCACAACGCCTTGCTAACACTGTTGCTCCCCTGTATTTTCCTCACTTTCTCAAATTCATACCTTACTATCCTATAGCTATTGATACTGATTCGAATGGAACATCACTGGGAAGGATTTTGGAGGAATATTAGACATGGTCTCTGCTATCAAATGACTACAGTCTAGTTGGCAAGATAAGACAATCTCAATAGAAGCTATCAGAGAGCAAAACAATAAAAACGAGATTCAACTGGCCATCAATGAATGCATATTCATATGTCAGGCTCCATGCTTGCTGATACAGTGATGAGTAAAAGAAACATGATCAAGACATGGTTCATGTCCTCATGGAGCAACAGAGGGGAAAATACTGAACAAATAATTAAATAATCATAGGTGTAAAATATTCTCAGAGTGGCCATCAGTTATTTTCTCTTCTGACTAAACACCCCTACTTAGATTAAGTCCTGGTTCGCAGACCCTGCCCTGGCTCTACCTGCAGGGCCTTCTCTGACCTCAGTGGAGTGGATGTAGATCAGCCCATTTTGAAGCAGCCTCTTTTTATTTTACAGACTCCCACGTCTTTGTCTTTGAAGACAACTTTTCTGGCGATTCAAGAATGGATCCACCCCTGAATGTAAAATCACTATGTAATTAAACAGGGTGGATTCTTTTTCTCTGTGAGTGACTGCTTGCAACTACAAATAAGTTTCTGGTTTAGGGGAACTAAATAAAGAACGTGATCAACAATTTTCTCCTTAAAACATGCAATTACAAACCACAGCAGGCTCAGATACAAGTATGCCCATGATTTTGGGGGAGTCAAATATATTCTTGGTGCTTCTTATGCTACTGGTGAAATCCATGGAGCCACTGGGTGGAGCACAGGAAAGAGGATTAGTTAAGAGGATAAAACCCTGGACGTAACTACTAGGGCACTGGAACTCTTTAACTGCATTTTGTACTCATGGTGGAAATTATAGCCAAATTGAATACTTTGAAAATAGGCTACATTTTCATAAACATGTTTTATTAAAGGCCTGACCAATTTTAGTGTCCATAATTGTATGCTTTCATTAACTTGAAGCTTCTGTAATTCAATCATTTGGTTTTTGTATTGAACTCAATTTTGAAGGTCTCCTTTAGAATTTCAGTAGTGGGTATATTGTAGAGGACACAAATTGGCTGACAGCATATTTGAATACAAACATTAAATCATCTTTTAAGAGGAACCTGCTATTTCTCAGAAGCTTTTATGGCATCGTCACAGACCTAAAGTTCATCTGAATGCTACATAATGGAGCACTTCAATCATATGTGAGCCCATTGGGCCTTAAGAGTCCTTCCCATTGATTTAAGCAATATTTGTATTGACATGTTTATGCATCATGCACTTGATTTCAAAGCCAGAAAACAGTGGGATTGCTTCATAGATTACTAGAAGGGTTAGAGACTAATAAAAATAAATTCTGTCATGAAAATGAAAAGAATGAATATATATTTTACAATTAAAGGCTCCAGCTTCTCCAAAACTCTATCACTTAATATCAACTCAACAACAATAACAAATGCGATAAAATTAAAATGGCATCTCATGGTTTAATATTTAAACAAGTGAAAACATAGGCGTTCTTACATTTATTGTACTAAATAACCCTGTGAGGTAAGAATTATTTTCTTTGTTTTATAAGTAAGAAAACTGGGGCTCAGAAAGGGGTAAGAGTCTTATCAAATACCACATGGATTAAGAAGTAAGAGAGCTTAAACTTGAAATCAGTTCCATCAAACCCCAAACCAACATATTTATCCATAAACAATATTGCCTGATGGGAAGGAAGAAAACAAACTACCAGGCTATCATAGGAAACAAAGAGGAAGGTGATAAAGTGCAACTGTAGGAAATTATGCATTGTGACTTCCAGCTATATGAAAACATTTTCAATAACTGAGTGAGACATTTCCAAAGAAGAACTGACAGAAAACTGGAAATTTAGAGCAATTACTAAAAATATTGAACAAAATCAAAGCTGATTTTAGTTTGCATTTTGCAAAGCTCTATGGTGATTAAGAACATGAATGAACCAAGGAGTCAGGCTCTTCTGGCTCCAAGCTCTTGCTCTGTCTTTTAATAGCTATGCAATTCTGGGCAGTTAACCAGTTTAGCCTCAGTTTCCTAAATGATTTAACATACACAACTATGATAAAGTTTAAAGTATTAATTAGTTACAGTAAGAGATTAATAGCCCTAGCTGGTTTGGCTCAGTGGGTAGAGCCTCGGCCTGCAGACTGAAGGGTCCTGGGTTGGATTCCAGTCAAGGGCACATGTCCAGGCTGCAGGCTCGATCCCCAGTAGTGGGTGTGCAGGAGGTGGCCAATGAATGATTCTCTCTAATTATTGATGTTTCTATCTCTCTCTCCCTCTCTCTTCCTTTCTGAAATCAATATATATATATATATATATATATAGAGAGAGAGAGAGAGAGAGAGAGAGAGAGATGAACAACTAATAATAAAATTGAATAATTTTAATAATATACTATAATAAAGTTGTGTGGTCTCTTGTCTCAAAATATCTTACTTTAACCATCCTTTACATGTCACTTGCTGAAGTCTTTATAGCAGGGGGTGGGAACTACTGGCCCACAGGCTGTAGAAGGCCCGATAAATCATTTGGTCAAGGCATTAGGGGTGAGTTACTTAAATGTTCGACCAAATATAGCAGGCTATTTTTCGAGTTGATAATTTTGTATGGCCCTCAAATGATGTTACAAATATCCAAATGGCCCTTGGCAGAAAAAAACGGTGTCCTACCTCTCCCTTATAGGCTCAGTGCTTTCTGCCACAACACATACCATCAATCAGAACACGTTTTCTGTTCATGTCTTCCACTCACACATGTAATGCCTTTTCCATTTGAACTAAGGCACTTATCACGCACTGTGGCCATAGCTTTTGCAGACTGAGGTGCGACAGTAAAGCCAGCATTAATTTCTTTTTCCTTCTCCACAATTTCATGGATAGATTTTTTTTTTCTTGCCACCCATAGTAACCTCAGCATACATTTTTCCTTTCTTTCATTGTTATGTCCAGAACTTACACCTTTTCACTGAAAGGAACCACTTTCAGGCTTCTCTTTAGCATAATCAATTGCCAGCATCACTAATCTTGAGCTTTGAGGACATTATTAAGTAAAATAAGGTGGCTAACGTAAGCACTGCCATACCATGAGAGTCCACCTGATAACTAAGAGAGCTGCTGAGTGACAGGCAGGCTCCCGTGGGATAATTCACGTGGCCACAATTTACGTGGCTGCAATTCACGTGGCTGCAATTCACGCTGAGTGAGAGAGGGTGCAGAGGGTGCGAGATTTCATCATGCTACTCAGAACAGCCTGCAATTTAAAACTTAGTAACTGTTTATTTCTGAAAATTTCCATTTCATATTTTTGGACCTTGGTTGACAGAGGATAATTGAAACTGGGGGAAGCAAAACTGCAGACAAACGGGGGCCTGCTGTACTTAACCCTGTGTTCAATTACATTAAGAGAACATGTATTCATTATTTAGAGCACATTCTCAAAATGTATAGCTGAAGATTGGGTCTAAAGAGGCAGGGTATAGACTGCCCTCGGCGGCAGTCCCGGATCTGTCTCTTGCTTCAACAATGTTTGGACGGAACAGACCCAGGGACACCCCTTCTTCCAGCCTCCGACCACCCTCCTGTGTCTTATCCAGTCACCACCCTCAGAACCACCTCCGGGACCAGCCAATACACTGGTGTGTGTTTTATTTTGTTTGTTTTTTTCCTACCTTAACTCCTTATTGGTGAACAACCATGAGCTCCCAAATTCGTTAGAGTTACTCCACTGAGGTGGAAGCTGTGGTCAACCGCCTGGCCAACTTGCCTCTGCGGGCCTCCCACACCTACCTCTCTCTGGGCTTCTATTTCGACCATGATGATGTGGCTCTCGAGGGCGAGGGCCACTTCTTCTGCGAGTTGGCAGAGAAGAAGCTTGAGGGCATGAGCATCCCTTAAAGTTGCAAAACACGTGAGGTGGCCTCCTTCTCTTCCAGGACTTGCTGAGCCTTCCCAAGATGAGTGCACAAAACTCAGGCCGCCATGGAAGCCACCCTGGCCTTGGCGAGGAACCTGAACCAGGCCCTTTTGGAGCTGCAGGCCCTGGGTTCTACCCCCGCAGACCCTCAGCCCTGTGACTTCCTGGAGAACCACTTCCTGGATGAGGAGGTGAAACTCATCAAGAAGATGGGCAACTACCTGACTAACCTCCACAGGCTGGCTGGGCCGGGCTGGGCGAGTATCTCTTCCAAAGGCTCACTCTCAAGCACAACAGGGAGCCCTTGGAGCCCAGAGGCCTTTGAAGGCCCCTCTGCACTCCCCTGGTGTCTGGCTTTTACCTGAGCCTCTCCGCAAAACTACTATCCATTCTTTTAACCACCCTGAAGCCCTCTCCCATGCATTGGATCAAATGAAACAATAAAGCTTTTTGCAGGAAAAAAAAAAAAAAAGAGGCAGGGTGTAGTGATGGGGCACATAAAAATTATAAATGGATGAGCAATATAAAATATTACAGTGATAAGGCTATAGAGAAAATTTATCAACTAAGATACAGAGCTTTATCTGAAGAACACAGGAAGCCTTCAAGATTTTGTTAACAATGTTTACAGAAAGTTGATAAAATTTCAGCCAATTCAGCATCAAAATATTCCATTTAATTTTGTGCAAAACCAAGAGCATTAAATGTCTTCTCATATGTCACTTCAAATATGGTGCAGAATCAAGAAATATAAAACTTATAACTATATAACAATAGAAAAACAATTAAATAAATATTTTTATTTAATCTATATAAAGCAAAGATTGCACTCATTTGTTGAATCACAATATGCACAGTGCCTAGTGGAAGAACATGAAGCATACAGGAAGAACATGAAACAAATACAGGAAGACCATGAAACAAATCATGTTGTAAACGTGCTATTAGAATTAAACAATGATTAGTAATCAAAAGGTAAAACCAAACACTTCGCATCCTAACTAGGAATTTATTGTAATTACATGTAAGCCCATTGGCGGACTCACGTTTCAAACACAATCCCAGAATGTATCAAGTAAGGAACTGCTTGTCTCAAATTACGTGACTGATATAGTCCTAGAGGTTTAAGAGTATAGATAGAAAGATATAGAAAAAAACCAAAAGATGTCTTCCAGTTCTACAGTTAACCATGACCTTCACCAAAACACTTTTCTCTAGGCTTTTTTCCTCATCTGTAAATGGTAATTCTTAGTTCTAAAAAGTCCATAGTGCCAAAACTGGTTTGGCTCAGTGGATAGAGCGTCGGCCTGCGGACTGAAAGGTCCCAGGTTCGATTCCGGTCAAGGGCATGTACCTGGGTTGCGGGCACATCCCCAGTAGGAGATGTGCAGGAGGCAGCTGATCGATGTTTCTCTCTCATCGATGTTTCTAACTCTCTATCTCTCTCCTTTTCTCTCTGTAAAAAAGCAATAAAATATATTTTTTAAAAAATAAAAACTCCATAGAAAGGGGAGGGAGGAATAGAATAGCATAAGGGGAGGGGAGGGGAGGGGAGGGGAGGGGAGGGGAGGGGAGGGGAGGGGAGGGGAGGGGAGGGGAGGGGAGGGGAGGGGAGGGGAGGGGAGGGGAGGGGAGGGGAGGGGAGGGAAGGGGAGGGAAGGGGAGGGGAGGGGAGGGAAGGGGAGGGAAGGGAAGGGAAGGGAAGGGAAGGGAAGGGAAGGGAAGGGAAGGGAAGGGAAGGGAAGGGAAGGGAAGGGAAGTCTTCTTTGGTCATCTCCTTGTTCTTAAATCATCCAATCCTGCATACTCTCAAAGCCCGCCATCTCATATCTCCACTTCACCCTGAGTTCATCATCGCTCATGCATTTTTCACCCAGTAGAGTCTAAGTAGAGTCTGAGTAGACAGTCATTCTTCATATCTCCTAATTATTGGGGAGCTGGCAGCTGTTATGGTCTCAACAACATAGAAGGAATTCAGAGGAGCGTGTGCAGAGTGGGAAGCTGAAGTGCTCAAGGCACTGAGACCCTTTGAGGCGGGGCAGGGCTCAAAGTGATATGGCCTAGTTTTGATAGCGGCTAAACTTTTAACACATGATGCCCGTGCACTCCACACTGTACTCACAACATCCCTAGGAAGTGGGTACTGCTACCCATCTCCTTTTAAGATAGGGAAGCTTATAGAAACTTGGCCAATGCCACCCGATTTTTAGGAGCAGAGGCTGAATTCGAACTCAGGACCAAAAAAAAATGTATGACATGCCCCCAACCTTATTGGACAAGAGAGTTGGTTGCAGGTGCAGGAAACTTGCCCTGCTGAGAAGCAAAGTTCATACCCGAGCGCGGGGCAGGCTGGAGGGGGCTGCTAGAATCCTGGCCTTAAGGGGGAGGGTCCCCTTAAGAAAGGGGGGCTTTTTCTCACCCGACAAAAAATAAGTCCCCAACTGGGAGGGGGCTCCCCGCGAGTGCCGCCGCTGAGGGCGAGGGCTGGGCAGATGGCAGAGGAGAAGGACAAAAGGCGGAGGGAGCAGCCGGCGGGCCGGTCGGGAACCGAGCAGGAGGGTTGGGAGCGAGTGCTGTTTGCGACGCCCGGGGAGTCCTGGTCGTGGACCCGCCCGTCGGGATGGGACGAGCCGAGCCTGTTGAGCGCGGAGCTGTCGGCCCAGGGGAGCCAAGAGGCGGCGGGCCCCGGGGAGGGAGGGGCAAAGGCTGACCCCGGGGAGGCGGCGGGGCAGACGCCGAGAGACTCGGACGGTCGGGGCGGAGAGGAGGGGGCGGGCGCCCCGCCTGCGCGGCCGGGGGGCGGGGAGATGGCGGAGGCTGGGCTGGAGGCCGCGGCGCGCAGTGAGGGTTCCGCACCGCAGCTGGGGAGCTGGAGTGGAGAGGACCCGGGGGAGCCCGAGAGCGAGGCGAAGGAGCAGGGCCGCCGGGAGGACGGCTCGTTCTGGGAGCAGTACTGGGAGGGGGCCCGGCAGCGCTACCGGGAGAGGGCGGCGAAGCACATGTCCAGCAGCGCCCGGGAGGGCGAGTGGCGGTACCCCTTGGAGAAGAAGGCCAAGCTCTCGGACATCGTGGGGCCGGAGGAGTCGCTGACGGGGTCGCTCTGGGACAGCCAGACCCTCCGCGAGCGGAAGAGGGAGACCGTGGCGGCTGAGTCCGCGGAGCAGCAGTTCCGGCGGCCCAAGTTCAAATTCAGTATCCAGTCCTCGAAGGCCGGCCATCTCCCTTCGGACACCTCGTTCAGCATCATTAACGAGCTGGCGAAGATGGGCGACCCCGAGGTCCTGGAAATGGTAAAGGAGGAAGGTAGGAGCCGGCCGAGGGGCGCGGGAGGAGGGCCGGGCTCCCGGGGGACGTTGGCGTGCCCTGTGCAAGACGGGGGGCTGCAAAGACCCTGCCCTGGGTGGGTGGGCGCCCCATGATTTTCTCCGGCTCCTACAAGCCCCGACCTAGTTCCCGTGACCCCCTGTGGTTCCAAGATCACCTTCCCATTGCACCTCTGTGCGCCCAGGAGCCCGGGGGAAGTGCTGGGAGGCGAGGTGAGCGCGCCAGGCGTGTGAGCTTAGGTGCCCAGGCACCCAGAACAGAGCCATTGCTTAGGGTGCATGACCTCGGATGCTTGTATGGGTGCTTTTTTAAAAAATATATCTTTATTGATTTCAGAGAGGAAGGGAGAGGAAAGAGAGATAGAAACAGCAATGGTGAGAGAGAATCATTGATTGGCTGCCTCCTGCACATTCCCCCACCGGGGATAAAGTCTGCAACCCAGGCATGTGATGTGCCCTTGGTTGGAATCGAACCTGAGACCCTTCAGTCCGCAGGCTGACGCTCTAGCCACTGAGCCAAACCAGCCAGGGCTGTGTGGGTGCTTTTGCCTCTATTCGCCGATGGCTGCTGGAGCTGTGAGATCCTGGTTAATTGTGGGAGAGGCAGGCCCTGAGGGTGGAGATTCTTAAGCATGCACTCAGAGCACCGTTGTACCACCAGCTCTCATTGAATCTTCAGTGGAGAAATTATTTGCTCATTGTTTGCTAAGGCCTTTGCGCAGACCCATACCCTGTGGGTCTGTTTTACCTTGGTACACACCTTTTTCTAAAAAGTCACCTATTTTCTGGAACTATCTCCAATGAAGCTAAGTTCCCTTGATAACAGTCTGTTTTCTTGTCTTGTTTAGTGTTAGATCTAGACATGGACACAATCCTTTTAAGTAATAAGAGATCTATGTGGTCTTACTAGGTAGTCTTCAAAGGCACCAAGAAATGGAACATGTTATTGCATCTTCCTCCTCCACTTTCTTAACAGTTTTATTGATACAATGTATACACTATAAAAGTCATCCATTTAAAGTATGCAATTCAATGGTGTTTGGCATATTTACAGAGTTGTGCAATCATCACCATAATCTAAGTTTAGAACATTTTCATCACCTCAAATAGAATCCTCTTAGTAGTCACTCCCCATCACCCGCCTTCCTCTTATTCTGTACTCCCAGCCTATCGGCAGCCACACATTTATTTACTATAAATTTATATAGCAAACATAATCTATAATAACAAAAGCGTAAAGTGCTAATTAGACAGGATGTCCTTTCGGACGAACCTTCTGGATGAAGAGGGGGCTGCGAGGGAAGCTGGGGTCCCGGGTGCCAGAAGGAAGCCGGTGCTGGCAGCCAGGGGAAGGAAGACCTACTCTTGCATGAATTGCAACTGTGATCATGTAAACAGACTCATATGATATGTGGTTGTTTATAACTGGCTTCTTTTTCTTATCTTAATGATGTTGAAGTTCACCCATGTTGTAACCTATATCAGTGCATTATTCCTTTTTATTGCCAAATAATATTCCACATTTTATTCATTCATCAGTTGGTGAACATTTAGGTGGTTTTCACTTTTTTTTTTTTTTTTGCTATCATGAATAATGCTCTTATGAATGTTTATGTACAATGTTTTGTATGACATTCTTTTTATTTTTTCGGTTATATACCTAGGAGTGGAATTGCTGGATCATGTAGTAGCTCTATAGTGTAAATTTTGAGAAACTACCCAACTATTCCAAGTATCTGCATCATTTTATAATCCCACTAGCAATCTAATTGTTCCACACACTGGTACTCACTAACATTTTTGTTATCTGTCTTAGCTATCACCAGTCTAGTGTGTGTCGAGTGGTATCTTAATGTGGTTTTGATTTGCATTATTTTCAGTGATTAATGTGTCAAATATCTTTTCCAGTGCTTACTAGCCACTCATATATCTTCTTTGGAGAAATGTCTATTCAAATTCTTTGCCATTTAAACATTTAGTTATTTGTCATTTTATTATTGCATTGTAAAAGTTCTTTACATATTCTGTATATATGATTTTCAAATATTTTCTCTAATTCTGTGTGAAGCAACTACTCCCTTTTTAAGTCAAAAATAATTTAAGGATAGAGGGAAATAAAACAATTGAAAACTTTTAGCTTTGACTAATGGCTTTGCTAAATGATGCAATATATTTATTTGTTAGGGAAAATGATTGGGGTTTAGTAATGCAAAAGAAATCAAATGACTTTCGAATGTATAAAATCGGGGGTCCCTACCTACCAGTATATTTATTTTTTAAATGTATAAAATAATAAATAAATTAGAGGTCCCTATATTTATTGAATGATTTTCTCCTTTGCAGAGAATTACTTTTTGTTGTAATTCCAGTAATTCGAAGGTCTTAATAGATATTTTTTTAGCTTGAAGCATTCAGTAATTCCTTATAATCAGTCCTTCTGAAGTAAAGCTATAAGAAAGTACAACAATATGTCCTTCATTGAAGGAGTGGAGGAAACATGTGAAGTATATAACTATATATAATTTAAAAAATCAATATGGCATTGCAGAAATTGACCATTATTATCTTTCCGATATTAGAAGTGTGATCTACTTTAGCCTCAGGATAACTTTGCTACTAGAATGTCATGGTGCAGCTTGACTCTGCCCCAGGAAGGTTTTAGAACTTTTCCAAAAAGAATTTCAGTTTTCCTTTTCTTTCTTTTTTTTTGGGGGGTGGGGGGAGCAAAAGCCGTTGTAATATATTTATATTTTCTCTCATTGTGATTGAAGCTTTGCCTCCAATTTGGGTGGAGATAGAAGAGGATATTGATATGAAATACATATACAGTTGATGGTTGATTCTGATGACTGCGCCTGCCCAAATTCCTGTTGGCTGTTTTGTTTATAAATCCAGAATCCAAGTACAGGAGTGTAGTGTGAATTGGTGAGGTCCAGGCCACTCGAATGACACTTATTTTTCTAAATGTTTTTCAATATGCCAATTATCTTGCTGGGTTGGCTTTACTTCCCATTCTTAAGACTGCTGTTATTACTAGGGTTGTATGAAAAGTGCATTTCAGTGAGGATGTATTTTAAAATTTTTAAATTACAGTTTACATTCAATATTATTTTGTATTAGTTTTAGGTTTACAGCATAGTGGTTAGACAGTCATATATTTTACAAAGTGTTCCCCCTGATATTTCCAATACTTGGCACCATACATAGTTATTACAATATTATTGACTATATTTTCTTTATATCCCCATGACCATTTTGTAACCACCAATCTATATTTCTCAATCCCTTCACCTTTTTCACTCAGTCCCCTAACCTCCCTTGCTTCTGGCAACCATAAGTTTGTCCTCTGTAGCTATGAGTCTTCTGTTTGGTTTGTTCATTTAGTTTGTTCTTTAGATTCCACATATAAGTGAATCATACGATAGTTGTCTTTGTCTAATTTATTCACTTAGCAAAATACCCTCTAAGTCCATCCATGTTTTCGCAAATGGCAAGATGTCATTCTTTATTGTGGCTCAGTAATATTCCATTGTATATATGTACCCACATTTTTATCTACTCGTCTCTTGATGGGCACTTTGGTTGCTTCTGTAATGTGGCTATCATAGATAGTGCTACAATGAACATAAGGGTGCATACGTTCTTTCAAATCAGTGTGTGTTTTTTTGATATATACCCAGAAGGGGAAACCTGGGTCATAAGGCAGTTCCATTTTAAAACGTTTGAGGAACCTCCATATTGTTTTCCATAGTGGCTGCACCAATCTACATTTCTTCCAACAATGCATGAGGATTCCCTTTTTTTCCACATCCTTGCCAACACTTGTTGGTTTATTTTTTAAAATATATTTTTATTGCTTTCAGAGAAGAGGGAAGTGGGGGAGAGAGAGTGATATCAATGATGGGAGTGAATCATAGCTTGGCTGCCTCCTGCACACCCCACACTGGGGATCAAGCCTGTAAACTGGCATGTGCCTGACCTGGAATGGAACCATGACTTCCTGGTTCAGAGGTGAATGCTCAACCGAGCCACACGGACGGGGTGGAAAAGACAGTTTTAAAGTTGAATGTATAGTTGCTTGCATCTTTACAACCATATTAAACATTGTATTTAACCAAACCATCTATCATTTGATAATATGAATATTTGATTGCATATACAGTTGATCCTTGAACAACATGGGTTTGAACTGTGTAGGTTCACTTACGAGTGGATATATTTCAATAAATATTGCCAATGTATTTTCCTTATGATTTTCCTAATATTTTCTTTTTGTTATCTTAATCCTCCTATATACTAAAAGGCTAATATGCAAATCGACCGACGGCAGAATGACTGGTTGCTATGACACACACTGACCACTAGGGGGCAGATGATCAATGGAGGAGCTGTTCCCTGGTGGTCAATGTGCTTCCACAGGGGGAGAGGAGCGCAGCTCAGCCAGAAGCCAGGCTGACGCTGGCAAGTGCAGTGGCGGTGGTGAGAGCCTCTCCCGCCTCCACGGCAGCACTAAGGATGTCCAACTGATGGCTTAGGCCCGATCCCCTCAGGAATCGGGCCTAAGCCGTCAGTTGGACATCCATTGAGGGCTCCCAGACTGCAAGAGGACACAGGCCTGGCTGGGGAACACCCCCCCTCATGCACCAGGCCTCTAGTACAAAATATGTGTTAATCAACTGTGACAGGCTTTCTGTCAGCAGTAGGTTATTAGTAGTTAAATTTTTGAAGAGTCAAAAGTTATACAAAGACTTTTGGCTATGGGGGGTGGGTGTCAGTGCCTTTAATCCCTGCGTGGATCAAGTGTATTTTTATTTAACGCAGCTGGAAGGAGTGTAAACTGAGAAGATCATTTGGTAAATGCAGGTGCTATTTTTGGGCTCTGGGTTTGGTGGAGTGTGTATTCTTAGTAATGTGCTTTCAGCAAAAACTTAGAGCTCAGTCTTTGGACTGACTTTACTTTTAACTCATATTTTATGATGCTTCACAATGATATAAGCCCTTTATGTCTCTGGTTTCTAGCACATTAGAAAGAACATAGTCATTTCCATTCATTTTAGAGGCAGTTGGAAGAATAACAAAAAGCTGATTGAGAGTTGTTGGGTTCAAATCCTGACTCTTCAGATAGGCCTCTGTTTTGACAGGGATTTGGTGATTATGCATAGTTATTACATTCTATACTTTGTGAGTTGGTGTGGAAGTGTGTCTGGGTCTATGGCATGTGCGAATATCTGACTTTGTGTGTGTGTGTGAGCATATAGTCTGAGGTAATACACCTTTCCTCTTTAATCTTTGTGTTCCATCTGGCTCTCAGGTAGCTTTCAGTCAGTGGAGGGAAGAGTAATTGGGATAGGTGCCAGAGAGGGCTACATTCAGGTGGTATGGGAGAGGTAGGAGGCTAATCCAGGGGACAGATGAGGAAGTTTCTGGCAAGGCCTGAAAGGAACATATCAAAACTGTTATAATGTGGAAAATTAGCAAGAGTTAGCCTAGTCCAGTGGTCGGCAAACTGCAGCTCTCGAGCCACATGCGGCTCTTTGGCCCCTTGAGTGTGGCTCTTCCATAAATACCACGTACGAGCGCGCATGTACAGTGCGATTGACACATCGTGGCCCATGCGCAGAAGTTGGTATTTTGTGGAAGAGCCACACTCAAGGGGCCAAAGAGCCGCATGTGGCTCGCGAGTCGCAGTTTGCTGACCACTGGCCTAGTTGAAAGTAGTTGTTAGTTCTAGGGAAAGAAAGCAGCAAGCCAAAAGGTGAAAGCAAAGCATAAGATAGAACTACTAGGGATAGGAGATAGCCTGGAGGAAAAATATCATCTCTTTTCTACATTATCAACTAAACATATTGCATCAAGTTCCAATAGCAGTTTGAAAATATTTTTATTTATTTTAAATACAGCAAAAATAACTAGAGGAAGGAGGTGCTTGAAAAACTTTCTCTTTTAAAAAATAGAATTTTAAAATACTTTGTGTCAACTGATGGTCTTTAGTACCATCAACAGGAATCCCCAGTTTGGGTGCAGTGAAGAAGGAAACTTTATTCAGTGTAAACAGTTTGTGATACACCAGTGATAACAGAGAATCCTTGACCGGCTGTCTACTGAACCCCCCACACTGGGGTCCAAGCCTGCAACCCAGGCATGTGCCCTTACCATGAATTGAAACATGACCTCTTTCATAGGTCAATGCTCAACCAGTGAGCCACACTGGCCGGGCTTATGTTGTATTCTTAAGTTGCTTATTTGCAACCAACTTGGGTCCACTCCAGGAAAATATGCTGATAGAATATTAAATCTCACATAGTGAGAACTAAGAGATAGCAATGGACATCCCTATAGGATATTTTCCTCTCAGCAGTTTTGTGCCTATGTATTTAATAACTGCATTTATCAGAGTTAAGTTTATTTCTTGGTAGGTGCCATTATATCCTACATATCGGTATTTGGTGTTTTTCTCCTAGATTATATACAGTTTGCGGCACTGATTTGTTTTGGAGGCTGTTTTGAACAACTTAGCTCCAGGAATATTTGGGGCATTTTTCTTTCAGTATTTTTTTCTTTGAACTTTTTGTTTGATTTTTGAATTCTTGTTTTCTCTATATGCAAACTCTTAACATATTCTGATCAATTGGCCATTTAACATGTGGTTTTTTTTCCCTTTCTTATTTAATTTAGGAAGAAGACTCAATAGGCAAGCAGACTTTGATTTAGGAATGAGTGAGGTAAGTTAAATATATACTAGCTGCCTATAAGTCAGAATGAAAAACTAAGACTAGGTTAGAAACGTACTTTATATGAATACCTTAGGTCTTTGTCCTTCAGCTATTTACTCATGCTACATTCTTTCTATTTTGTCCTCTAACCTAGTCATTTTTTTTTTATTAAGTAAAGCAAATACCATGTTTCATGAAGATTTATTATTGGGTCTTTCTAGATGTTGTAAGGGAGTAAACACAAGCTTGGATGTGTTTTCAGGATTCCTATGAAGTAAACTCAGAATGCTAAGACTTGATATACTATATAATAGTACTTGGCTTAACACTTTGATAGAGTATAATGCAGTTATAATATGTGACAGCTTTTTGTGTTACAATTATTAGTATGTGAATAGTGCTTATTGATGACTATGCCAAGGTTCCAGTAATTCAACCTGAGTTAAGTAATCATATTAAATAAAATAATAAATAATAAAATTAAATGCTACTTGTAAAAATACAGAATTTTCTCAAACAAAAGCCTTATTTTATTTATATAAACTGATAATTAGGATTTCTCGTATACAGAATATAAGATACTAACAATTAGGATTTCTCGTATACAGAATGTAAGCATTCTGAAGTTACTTCAGACAAAGTAATCTTTCTGGTACATGTCCTTGAATTGGAATAAGGGTGACCAACAAGATAACCAAAAATATATTTCTTTAAAAATAGCTATTTAGGAATGACTGAAATTCTCACCCTGGGAAAGAAAGTCTATTAGAGTAGGTTGGCTGTGTGCTAGTTATTAGCAGGATAAACTGGTTGACTAAAGATTCCCAGAAGTTCTTCAATTCCTTTAAAAGTTCAATGACCAAAATGCTGACAGAAACAGAATATGAAAACTGAAGAGACTATGGAAATCATATAGCCCAGTAATTTTTACAGTATAATTTGTAGACCACCTGAATAAGAATTATATGAAAAACTCCCTCAAAATGAAAACATTTGGGCCCAACCTCAGATTACTAATCAGGACTCTTCAGGGTAAGGTTAAGAAATCATGATTTTTAAAAAGCACCCAAGTGATTCTTATTGCCATTAAAGTTTGAAAACCACTATCATAAAATAGTCTCCACAACTAAAGGGATATAATGTGACACTAGGACATACTTATTAAGTGAATCAAGACAAGTATCTAGAGAATAAAGAACATGAAAAAATCAGGTCTTCATTTCTTTAAAGCATTCTGAGGAAAGATTTATTTTATAAGATTGAACCAGTTTACGTGATAACAAATATATTGTCATTTTGTTCATATTGGCATAATAACATACTCACAGATTTTTATGTATTTCTCAAGTTAACTGCAGTTACAGTTTACATTCTTGGCTTCTGTGTTTATCTTTCATATTCATATATACTCTAGACTTAAATTTCTATAACAGAAAAATAATTTCTTGTCATATTTATGCTGTTCCTTATCCCTTTGCAAATTTCAAGAGCAATGGATATAGCTTCCTTGCCTTTAATCTCAGATAGGACTTTATTTCAAAAAATTTTGCTCACATTTTTAAGGCTCTACAATTGGTTTGTCAAACTCAGAAAAATTCAACTATAGCATTTTAGTAATATCATATGCCATAGTTGATGGGGTTTTTGTTTTTAGTGTCGCTGATATTGAACTATTGACTTGTTGACATAGTAAGGATAGTCTGATTTGAAATATTCATACGTTAGCTGATTTACAATATATCCAGCATCACAAAAGACTGTTTTAGGGTTTAACAGTGAAAGTCAGGTACTCTAAAAATGTGTCCCTCCCACATACTCATCTGCATAGAATCAGTGGAGAACATGTGGGCAGCCTGGACTTTCACTCTTATCCGTAGTAACAAGATGCACAATTCATTTGTGCTGGGTTGTTGTCAGAGATAGCCTGGTGGAAAGCCATGAGTTTCACACAGTGGTTCTCAACCTGTGGGTCGCGAACAATGAAAATACATCCTGCATACCAGATATTTATGTTACGATTCATAACAGTAGCAAAATTATAGTTATGAAGTAGCAACAAAAATAATTTTATGGTTGGGGGCCACCACAACATGAGGAACTGTATTAGAGGGTCGTGGCATTAGGAAGGTTGAGAACCACTGGAGAAGCCATCCCTATACTACTCCCTGCCATGGTGACAGTGGAAGCCATGTAGGGAGCAGTAAGGAGGCATCTTTCCAGACAGGTTGGGATCAGTGAAGGCCTAATGGTAAGATTGAACTTCCACCCTACCCAATAGTAATGAGAAACCCTTCCACCATTCCACCAGCCCTTCATATCCTCAAAGGCTGAGAAAGAAACCTGGAATTCTACCCCCACCAGGTTGTAAGGCATCACTCCACTTACCCCATCAGAGTGGTGTCAGAGAAGACTTAGTAGTAAGTCTTCAGCTTTAGTAAAACAGGAGATTTAAATAAAATCTATAATCTTATAACAACATACCCTAAAAGTTTAGATTTCTGTAGAAAAATCACATATGATACCAAGAACCAGAAGGACATCAACTTGAATGAGATGAGACAAGCAATAGCTACCAATGTTGAGGTGACACAGATGTTAGAATTTATCTGATTAAGATTTTAAAGCATCTATCATCCAAGTGCTTCAGTGAGCAATTGTGTACATACTTCATACATAAAAAAGTAGAAAGTCTCAGCAAAAATATAACAGAAGTTTTGAAGAAGAACCTATGGTAAATTTGAGAATTGAAAAATAGATAACTGGAATTAGAAAAAGCTCAACAGAAGGTGGAATGGATAGAAGACAGAATCACTGAATTTGGAGATAGAATAGAAATTACCTACTCTAAACAGAAGAGAGGAAAAAATTAAATAAAATGAACAGAGCCTCAGGCACCTATGGGACTATAACAAAAGATCTTGTATTTGTGTTACTGAAAACCCAGGACAGCTGGAAATATCTCAGTTTGTCAAAATGCATAAACCTACAGATTCAAGAAGATGAAGGAACTATAAACAGGATAAACTAAAAGAAATTCACATCAATTGAACTAAAACTGGTTTGGAAAACTAAATATAAAAAAAATTCTTGAAAGTAAGAAAATAACACCTTAACTGTAGGGGGAAAGTAATTAAAATTATAGTAGCTTTCTCATCAGAAACCCAAGGAAGTGCTACAATTGTTTTAAGTGGTCAAAAAGTGCCAATCCAGAATTATATAGCCAATGAAAGTACCCTTTGGTATCAACAGAAAATCAAGACATTCTCAAATGAAGGAAGACTAATGAAAACTTTTACCAGCACATCTACCCTAAAAGATTGGCCAAAATAAGTTCTTTAACAGGAATAAATGATAAAATGAATATTGAGACATGAGAAAGGAGGAAAAAAAGCAGGAAGAGTAAAAATATGACTAAATGCAATAGACTTTCTCCTCTGAGTTTTCAAAATTATGCTTGACAATTGAAGTAAAAATTTTTAACAATTTCTGATGTTCTCAATGTATACAGAGAAATATCTACACTCTATTGACCGTACCTTTGCTATGCCCAAGCCATGCCCACCAGCCTATCAGAGCGACTATATGTAAATTAATCCAACCAATATGGCAGCTGGCAGCCACGGAGCTGGAGCAAGCCGGAGGCTTGGTTGCCCCGGCGATGGAGGAAGCCAAGCTTCCCGCCTGGCCTGGCCAGCTGTAGCCTCCACAAAAGGCAACAAACTTTCAATTATAGACGCTAAATAAATCCCAGATACCTGCTTCCAGCCAGCCTTCTCTGGGAGCTTGGGTAGCTGGGGCCTGTGGCCAGCCTGCAAACAGGCATCAGCCCCTCACCCAGGATGGTCACACCATCATGGGGTGAGGGTTTCTGCTGGGGGGGGCGGGGAGTTGGCCAGCCTGAAAACAGCCATCAGCCCCTCACCCAAGCTGGCCAGGCACCCCAGCAGGACCCTCCACCCTGAAGGGGGTGTGGCCAGCCTGAAAACAGCCCTCAGCCCCTCACCCAGGCTGGCCAGGCACCCCAGGGGGGACCCCTACCCTGAAGGGGCTGTGGCCAGCCTGCAACCAGCCATCAGCCCCTCACCCAGGCTGGCCAGGCACCCAGCAGGACCCCCACCATGATCCAGGACACCCTTCGAGGCAAACCAGCCGGCCCCCACCCATGCACCAGGCCTCTATCCTATATAATCCTATATAATAAAAGTGTAATATGCAAATTGACCCTAACAGCAGAGCAACTGGGAATCACTGGTTACTATGACACACACTGACCACCAG
Source organism: Myotis myotis (assembly GCF_014108235.1). NCBI lineage: Eukaryota > Metazoa > Chordata > Mammalia > Chiroptera > Vespertilionidae > Myotis > Myotis myotis. Next base: position 56,638,406 of record NW_023416314.1, read on the forward strand.
GATGCAGATGCTCAATGCTGGAACTGCCCCCTGGTTGTCAGTGTGCTCCAACAGGGGGAGCTCTGCTCAACCACAAGCCAGGTTGACGGCTGCCAATACAGCGGTGGTGGTGGGAGCCTCTCCCGCCTCCTCAGCAGCGCTAAGGATATCTGACTGCAGCCAGGCCTGCTCCCTGCTGGCAAGTGGATATCCCCTGAGGGCTCCCAGGCTGCCAGAGTGATGTCTGACTGCCAGCTTTAGGCCCAGTCCCCCGGAGAACAGGCCTAAGCCAGCAGGTGGTCATCCCCCGAGGGGTCCCAGACTGCGAAAGGGCACAGGCCGGACTGAGGGACCCTCTCAAGTGCACAAATTTTTGTGCATCGGGCCTCTATTTTAAGATAATAAATAAAGAGGTTCAGGGAAATAAATGGACATGAGGCTTATATACTTCACTTGATAGATAAAACATACACATTTTGGGTTGTGATAAGTAATGTGTATATAATGTAATGTGAAAACCCACCACTTAAAAAACTATACATAAAGTGATACACTCAAAAACTGCTTAAATAAATCAAAATGGAACTATTAAGAAAGTTCCAATAACTGATATTAAGTCATGCAAAATAAAATAAAGACATATAACACAGAGAACAAACAGGAAACAAAACAAAAAATAAAATGGCAGAATTAATTCCTAATCAATTATATTAAATGTAAATAGTCTAAACACACTAATTGAAAAACAGATTTGCAAAGTGGATTAAAAACATGAAAGTTTAAGGATTAAAAACATATTATGACTGAAAATATATACAAACATTAATAGAAAGTAGGAGTGCTAAATTAATATATAAAGTACACTTTGTAGCAAAGAAAATCATCATGGATAGAGCAGTACATTAATAGAATCATTAGAAGTGTCCATCCAACATTAAGATATAGGTAAGATATATGTGCCAAGAAATAGCATCATAATATATGAAGCAAAATAATAGAATGGAAAGCAGTAGTACACAAGTCTTTTATTACAACTGGAGACTTCACTCCTTTCTCAACAATAGAGGACACAACTAAAGAGGAAACCAGCAAAGATGTAGATTAACTTAATACATCAACCAACAGGATATTACTGCCATTTATAGACCATTCCATTTGACAGCAAGAGAATACACATTCATTTCAAGTACTTATGGAACATATGCCCAGATAAAACAAACCTCAACAAATTTAAAATAATTTAAATCATAGAGTGTGTTTTTCGACCACAATAGAATCAAATTAATCAGAATGATAACAGGAACATCTCCAACAATTAGAAACTAGACAACATACTTCTAAAGAATTCATGGGTCAAAGAAAAGTCTCAAGGAAAACACAAAACAAAACATTGAACCGAATAAAAGTGAAAATGAAACATAGTAACATTTGAGGGTTGTAGCCAAAACAATGCTGCTATCTGAGTTAATGGAATCATTCCAGGTCCACAGGCAGATAGATTGAATATCAGTGAAATAGGATTTTGAGTATTTATTTACTTAGGCTCAGTCTTCCCACTGTTTCAGTAATGTCATCAAATGTTTGAAAGGCCTAAAATAACCCATTGATTCTGCCCTTTGTCTTGGTCCTGTTGAGAATTCTGCATCATTAAAAGAATGGAGATCCTTGCTATTTCTCTATACTATAGTGGTTCTTAACCATTTCTTGTGTCTCAGGTGGTGGTGGTGTTTTTATTATTTGATGAAGGTACCTCCGAGATTCTCATTCCCTCTCAAGCTCTCTCTCATCACACACACATACACATATATACACCCACACTTGCATGAATACACATGCATATGTATACACATTTATAAACACAGTTTTGCATTTAGTTTCAGGTGTTTCAGAGCTCCCCTGAATTGCAGGGTTAGTATTTCTGCAGAAAGAAGCTAGAGCTTTTGTTGTTGAACATTATATGCTCCCCACTCGTATCATTATTAACAGCATTGTATCTTCCTTATGGTGCTAATTGCAGAGCCTGAGCAGCAGAGAGACCAGCTATCTCCTCAATGAAGCAGGATTGGTAAGCAATGATCAGTACTATACTTTATCTTTTTAAATTAAATTTATTGGGGTGACATTGGTTATAAGATTATATAGGTTTCAAGTGTTGATTTATTTTTCTTAATAAAGGAATTTTTTAATTGGTTTTAGAAAGGGGGAAGGAGGGAAGGAGGGAGGGAGGGAAGGAGGGAGGGAGGGAGGGAGGGAGGGAGGGAGGGAGAGAGAGAGAGAGAGAAAGACAGAGAGAGAGAGACAGAGAGAACGCGCGAGAGAGCCCTCCTAGCCTCTTCCCCTCTGACAGCTAGCTGTCAGTCTGGTCTCTGTATCTATTAGTCTGTTTCAATTTTGTTTGTTTATTTTGTTCATTAGATTCCATATATAAGTGAAATCATGTGGTACTTGGCTTTCTCTGACTAGCTTATTTCACTTAACCTAATACTCTCCAGGTCCCTCCATGATATTTGAAATCTTTTCTTTAATCCTGTGCAGGATTTGTTAACTCTCTGTCGATTGCTTTACAGCCTGCAAAGAGATACAATTTGTTCCTGAGGCGACGTCTTATGGTAAAAGCTGTGCTGAATCCTGCTGCTTATGCTTGGATAGCTGCAGTGATAGTCTAATTCATTTTTATCCCAAAGAATAGTATTGATTTTGGAGTGTGTGTGTGTGGGGGGGGTGGTCTTTGTTACTGATTCCTCTTCCCCGGGCAATTGAAGTTTTAGAATGGTGACTATTAATTTTTTTTATCTGATTAAAGCCATGGGACCTCTTCCTAAAAATGTGTATGTGTAATATGTATATATAACATACATATAATTTACATACTATTTCAGAACCCCCGTCAGGAATCCAAGCCTCTGAAGTTCAGAATAATTACCTAATTCAAAGAAAAGGCCCCAGATTTATAAAAGTCTCATTATATATAGGCATTTCTAAGAGCAAATCAAATATAAACACAAACTTGTACACACACTGCAAAATATCTTAATGTCATGTCTTGGGCAAAACAAAACAATGATGGGTTTTAATAGTATCTGGTTATATATTAAAATTATCAGGTTTTTCTGCCCCAGTGGCTTCAACTAGTTTTTGTTAACAGTGCTGACACATACCTCATGGTGATTTATAAGGTTACAAGTGATTTTTCCTTAATTTAAAAATGTTTACAGTTTAGTAAGGGCACAACATAATGACAGAAGTTTGGGTTTTCCCATGTCCCGTTTGGCTTTCAGAGAAGGGAAGTGTATATACCCATTTTGCCTGAACCCTCAGGAAAATAATTGGAGTCACTATTCTTGTAGCTACTTGTGTATTTCTTAATAGTCAAATACTCTGTGATTTTTATTGATTTCTGTGTGCACATTTTCTGTTACCAGAACTGTCCATGGACCTAAATTTAGCTTGTCCAAACAGTAAGAGCACTTTTAAATATATCTTGTTTCCTTTTATAAAATACCATGCAAAATAGCTGTCACAGATTTATAGCAAAAGGATTATTGTTTTTCCCCTCTATTTTCTGTTTTGATTATATTTATCCTAATCAATTATTTTGGCCCCAGTTAGCTTTCATGAGTTCCAGTGAATTTCATGTTAATACTATAATGATTTACAAAAGAGCTCAAATGGTTTATTTTGTTTACTTTTACTTTTTTAGTGATTTATAATCAGTATATAAGATAACAGTTTGAGTTTTCTCAGGTTTTTTTATTTTCTTTTAGGAAAAGGGAGATGATTGTGTAATTCTTTTGGAGCATAGAGAACTCAGACATAACATATGAGTTACTATATTTTGATATTTAATCTTTAGACTCCCTAAATATTTTTGTTTCTTAATCTATTTTTCCACTCATTTCCTTCTCTACATTGGAAACTGCTTATTTTGCAGATGCATCAACTATGTGTTCATATAGATAAAATGCAATTACTCTGTTCGTGAAACACAGATCATACATGAGATGTTTGTCTTATTTATACATGACTGATCTACACTCATTCTTTTATATGGGAGGATTGCCTGGCCTGACTTGACTAAAAAAACAGCGTAGAGTACCATAAAAGAAATTCACAAACTGATATAAACACCAGTTATGAAAATTTTAAAAATCTAGTTCTTCATTCACAGGTTAGATACAACAAAGTTGTCTATATTATAACTTTGCAACACAGAGTTAGAGAGATCACTGACATCCACTGCCTATCTGGTTGAATCATTCTAAGTATTACATGGGACTATTCCAAGAAATACATATAAACCAAGAAGAGAATCAGTCTTCTGAAGTTCCTTCTTTCTAAATCTCTCTAGTGTCCTTGTGGTTTTGAAAGGGAAGGCACTAATGAACTATACAACATATGAAAGTTGAACTTGAAAGTTTGATTATTATACCGAGAGAATAACACAAATTTAAACAAAGGATTGATTTTGGCTCGTCTAAGAAATTGATATTGAAAGATTTGCATGAGACTTTACTTGTAGTGAAGCCAGCTGCAAGCTACCAGCTTCCTAATTATTTACTGCACTTTGATTTTATTTGAACCCTTTTATGAAATCATAGGTTAGGCAATTTTATGAAATCATAATATAGTGAGATTCATTAACTAACCCTAAAGTAGTGTGTGACCATTAATTATTTGTTGAACTAATTGGCATGTTGTTTAATGAAGATAGCAAGTCTCTCTCTGAATATGCATTTTGGGATCAGTGTATACATATATTCATTCTATTTTGGATATAATTTCATCATTTTTGTTGTGTATGCTTGTTAATATACTCAGTTTCATCTGGAATCCTTATTGTTTAATAAACATCTCCTTTATGAAACTTCATTTTCTAAAATAAGCATAATTTTATGTTGATGAAAACTGGTTACTTGTCTTCAACTGTCATTTTAGTACTGAAAAAAATTAAATGGTGACCCAATTTTAGCTGATTAAGGATATCATGTTTTTGCCATTTGAAAATAAAACTGTTCTGTCATTCATGTCTCTTCCAGTTTGATAAAGATAAACAAAGCAAAGACTCCATCTTCTTCCGAGATGGGATTAGGCGAATCGATTTTGTGCTTTCCTATGTTGATGAAGTAAAGAAAGAAGCCGAAATAAAGATGGTAAGTACTTATGTGAAAGAAATGATAATAAGAGAAAGAAGCACATTCTGTAATTGGACAGGTATGTTCCCAATGAATTATATTGCAAAACTCAGAGGCCTCTGAAGTGTTACCGAAAGCTGAACCTGGTTTAGAGGACTACAAAATAGGCAGCCTAAGAATGAATGAATGTGTAAGATCAGTTCAATTTTGTGGACATTTTATAGACTAACTTCTTTTTCCTCTTCAAAGTTACTTCTATTTTTATATAGTTTAGCTTAAATGTTAATTGTTACCTCTAAAATTTGAGTTATATGTCTAAACATAATGTATATTTTTGTATGCAACTTTTGTTTCAATTTTCATTAATCCACTCTATCTGAAATCTCCTTTAGATTATGCTCTGTTCCTTATCTTATTTTTCTTTCCATTATAACATGTCCCTTTCTGAACTTACTTATTTTTTTTTACTTAATTGCTGTGTCAAACACCATAAATTAAGTTCATAAGACCAAGGACTTTGTCTTGTTCATTGCTCTATGCCCAAATGCCTAGGACAGTGGTTGGAGCATAATGGATGCTCAATAAATATTAGGTCCTTAATACTGTCTGGCAGTCATACTTTACTTGCTTATTCTATTTTTCTCTCTACTTTCCTTGATGACTGTTTTTCAACTTTTTCTCTCTCCTCTCACCTCCAATTCCTCATCCCCATTTTCAAGCTTAGCTGACCATACTTTTCTGTTTCACTGGGAAAACTAAAGTAAGTAGAAGAGAAATTCTAAATTTCCGTTCACATCTGTCCATTGACCAGCATCTTCGCCTGCATAATCTACTATTCTTCCTGTTATCATAGAAAAACTATTATTCTGCCTACAGCCAACACCTCCACTTGTACCCTGGATCCCATTTCTTTTGGCCTACTATTCCGGAGTCACCAATACCACCCCCCAGGTTTGGTCATTCATTAGAAGGATACTAACGTACTGTATATAGTCATATGCAATGGCCATGTTTTATTGCACTGAAATAATAGAAATAATGCATGAGGCAAAGTCCAGAGGAAAACAGGTGCAAGCTCACAAGATTTTTCTTTTATTGGAGTGGTACAGAATGCACTTAATTCCTCTGGTAACAGGTGAATTGTTGTCTACCAGGGATTTTCATTAAAAACTAAGTGCCCTAGGATATTATTGGGGGCTGGTCACCTTCTCACCTTCTGCCTAGCACACACTAACATGTCATAGTCCCAGATGGAAAGCAAATGATTAGCATAAATGGTATTGTTTATATAAACAGTTAAGGTAAATTAAGCAACTTTTATCACTTCTGGGAGTTGTGGGAATCCTCCCGAAAGCCAAGTTCTCAGACCTGAGCGCCACTCTTGCAGGCAGGCCTTTCTAAGAATAGCACTTTCAAGCCTATAATACTAACTTCTCCGTATGCCTGCTTAGGGATATTGCTCTTACAAGTCTTTCTTCTCTCATTTAAATTATATTTTGTGTTGTTCTTTACTGGGCTATTTTTTTTTGAACAAACAAATGTGCTGTTAATTCTTCCATATTAAAAAAAAGCAAGAACAAATACTATCACTTGATCTCAATAAAAATAAATAAATAAAATATCACCGCTTGGTCTAAATAAAAAAAAAAAAAAGTTATTTTAAAAAAGTAAACTCATGATAAATGCATCAGTTAAGAAGATGGGCATCAGGGCTTGAAAAAATATTTTCTTGTTCATAGATGAATGAGAATTATTCCTAGAATGAGATGGTTCAGCTTTGAATATAGTCCTCTTTTGTTTTTATATATTTTTAGTGTGAATTAAGCTTGTCTAGATAAATAAATAGATTGGAATAAAAGATGATTGCTCTAGCAATTTTAATCTTTTTTGAAATCCTGAATTATACATACAAATTACAAAGTGATTCATCATAAAAGTAGTGTTTAATGGTCTATGAACTAACAATCCTATTTCCTCGAACTCAGAGAAGCAGTGGCTATATGACTTACAAAAGCAATTGTTATTACAATGAGAAGGATTATTCACTTTTTCAATACTGATACAATATTTTTAAGACTTATAAAAATATCTTTCTATTTATTTAGAGAGGAAACGAAAGGGGGGAGAGAGAGAGAGAGAGAGAGAGAGAGAGAGAGAGAGAGAGAGAGAGGAATCAGCTGCTTCCCACAAACACGCTGACCAGGACTCAAGCCCACAACCTGGGCATGTGCCTTGACCAGGAATCCAACTGGCAACATTTCAGTGTGGGACATTGCTCAGGCAATTGAGCCACACTGTCCATGGCATGATACAATACATTTAATGTCTCTCTCCTTTTTTTGTTTCCTGTTTGTCTTTTTCTGATAACATAGGAGAAGGGCAACTATGAAAGGGTAGCTGAGAAAGGAACCTTGCATCATTACCACAGGCCTGTTCTGAGATGTAGTGAACATATAGTAAACATTGGAAGAGGAGGGAAAGGACATATTAAAATAACTTTTCCTGGTCCAGTGTGGCTCAGTAATTGAGTGTTGACCTAGGAACCAAAAGGTCAGGGATCAATTCCCGGTCAGGGCTCATGCCCAGGTTGTGGGCTTGATCCCCAATGTGGGGCCTGAAGGAGGAAGGTGATCAATGATTCTCCCTCATCATTGATGTTTTTATCTCTCTCTTCTTCTTCCTTCCTCTCTCTGAAATCAATAAAAATACTTTTTAAAAATCCTATATAATAAAGCGGTAATGTGCAAATTGACCCTCATGCCATAACACCATCACAAGATGGGTGCCCTGCCCAGCCCCTCCCCAGGTCCCACCCCTGATCAGCCTCTCCCACCCCAATTGAGGGTGGGGTGGCTAGCCAACCCCCTCACCCCCCATGGCCCCTCACCCAGGCCAGCCATGCCCCCACGCTTTCCCAGGGCTTGGGGTACCCCAGACAGGCTGCAGGCACAGCGTTGGTCAGAGGCAAAGGTCCTGGCTGTCCCTGGCCTAGAGAGTTCAGAAAACCTCAGCAGTGACCAAAGACCAAGACCGAGTGGAAAGGTCCCTGCTGGCGCTTATGGCTCAAAGTGCCAGGAGGAGGCAGAGCATCTTGAACCTGCAACCCTGGCATCTGCACACCACGCCTTGGGGCACGCCATGCCGGTGGAGCCTGTGGGTGAAAGGGGGAGAGCAGGGAGCTGGGATGTGGAGCTGGGAGAGGCCTAGAGTCTTCAGGAGCAGCCCACCTGCCAAGGTTGCTGTGACCTGCTCTTGGGCTTGGTCAAAGTCCCTGGTCAGCTCTGTCACTTGCCTTCCAGGTGTGGCTAGCCCTGAGCCAGCTGGCTGGCATTGCACTCAGAGAAGCAGCTTTCACTGGGCTCCATTAAATAAGAGAAATCAAAGAGCCGGGAGTAAATATCTTCCCAGCCCCTTCCTATGCCCCTGGGCGAGGAGAGCTGGGGATGGGGGTAATGGAAAATGGCTGCTGCTTTGCATTTTATAATGAAAAGACTCCTGCTATGTAGAGAGGTGAGCTCATTCATTTCCAGCAACACCGGGCATGTTCCCTGCCCCAGCCCTGAAGCCTGACAGCACCTAGCAAAGGTGTGTCCGCATAGCCATGTTGGCCTGCCTCCTGGGACGTTGGGAGCAAGTTTGAGCTGCATTGATTAAAAAAAAAAAAAAAAAATGCAAAGATTGAAAAACACCTCTTTGTACTCAAATGGCACTATAAAATGCAGATTAGAGCATCTGATTTTGTCTTCTGTGTTGATTTTGAGGCAGAGCACAAACAGGTTCATTGGAAAAGCAGAAAAAAATCAAAGGCTAAGGGAGAGGATTCTGATTCTGCCGTCCACAGCACTGAACTTTGTTTTGTGTGTTTTTTGTTATTTTTCCTTCTGTTCTTCAAGTCAGTATATGCCATTTAAACCACTTTATGGCATTAGGTAATGAGCTAATGCTTCCTCTATTAAGAGCAAGCAGCAGTGCCTTTCACATGAGTCACATACATTTAATCCATTCAAATGGAGCATACTGAGCAGAGAGAATGGTATGTCTCATTATATAAAGAACTTGGCAGTAGGATGCTATCTGGCTGAAGATCTTATTTATTTTGCAATTTGGAGAATGCAGACAAATCAGGCATTGAAAATGAATGTGCATGCTTAAATTCATGGCTTTATTTTCATCTGTAATGACCACGACTGGTCACCAGAAGGTGCATTGATGGGTCTCGCAGCGCAGCGGGTCTGGATGAGGCTGCATGGCGTGGGTCAGGGCCAGGGGACCTGAGACTGCATCCCCCGCCCAGCAGGGCTTGACAGGGGTGGGGCTGGCCAGGTCTTGATGTTGCCCAATGGGGGTGGGGCCAGCTGGACACTTCTATTATAGAGAAAGGGCAAATAGCAATATTAAAATATTTCCTCTAATTAATTCCCTTTCAATGTGTATGAATTTTGTGCACCAGGGCACTAGTAAAGATATAAAAGAATCTTTTATTCCTTGTAAAAGATTACATCTCAAGGTATCCATTTGAAGATGAGTGTCCTCTAACATCCTAGCAAAGCCTTTTAAAATCTCCATTATTATGAAATTTTTCACAATGAAATCATAATTAAAACCAAAAGTTTTTTTTCAGCAATTAGTGCGTAGTTTTGAAGCCCACAAGTAGTGATTATTTGCATTTAATTTAATTTTACTTTTTCTAAGTGAACCTGTTCTATTCTTTAAGATTAAAACATCGTGATGATATTTTGGTTTAAAATTGTCTTACGTATCTCATTTATTTGAAGGGTACTGATAGCTTTGTAATACTGTGTCTTCCTAACTAGGAGCATGATCTGTTTCTCTATTTTTTGTTCTTATTTAGTAAAGTTTTGCGCATTTTTTTTTTTCAGATAGAGATCCTGCACACTTCCTGGAGATTATCCTTAGATATATTGGAATTTTCTAGTTATTTATGAGTTAAAGTCCTGGTGAAAATCAGCACATGACATTGAGATGGGGATTCTACATAGAGTACTTTTAAATGAAACCATAGGAAGGGCAATGGACCCTCAGAGGCATCTTCATTATGTAATAAGTCTATCATGGTGTAAATTGAAATGTTCTGCATAATTCTGTTGATTCATTTTTCCATAGGAAAGAAGAAAAACGTTTGAAGAAAACCTCAGAAAAACAGGTCTTGAGTTGGAAATTGAAGACAAAAGGGTAAAGTAGTTAATTTATACCAGAACCTTGGTGTTAAAATGTTCTTTTCTTCTACTCTGGCCTTTGACTAGATAAACCTTGTCTTGGGAGCAATACATTAGTTTTTCTTTTTTGGCTACAAATGTGTACACTGGGAATGGTAATACCTGTGGTTGTTCAGGTAAGTTGGTTTTTGCTCTGTGAGATGATGAGTGGAACACTTGACAAATAGATGTAAATAATTCTGTTCAGGATATGAAGAAAGTGAAGACATGGTTTTTGTTTTATATCTTTCTCATTTTGAAAGCTGCCTATAATCTGGCATCCGATCTAGTTAGCCTGGCTAATTTTTAGCTGATATTTAAGACAAGGAACATTTCTGCTCATGATTATGACACAATTTTTTTCTAACCCACTACTATTTTTCTAGAATTTCCTTCAAAATTATTTTTAAGCCATATTTAAGTTTCTATTCTGTCTATGAAACTCTAATACTCTTTAGTTCTAAGTTTACACTCGTTAGTTCTTATCTGTCCCTGTTTTTACTGAACTAATAAGTATGTATTAAACCACACACTCTATAACTGAAACATAACCATTCTTCTGTTTAATGAACCCTTATTTTCTGAAGTACTTCCTCTAGGTCAGGGTTTGGGATTTGGTTGGCCCTGCCAAGGCATTAGGGGTGAGTTAATTAAATGTTTGATCAAATATAGCAGGTTAATTTTAAGTTGATTATTTTGTATGGCCCTTGAGTGATGTTATAAATATCCAAGTGGCCTTTTGCAGGAAAAAATAGTGTAGGCTATACATGCTCTAAGTTTGGGCTATACATAGAAGTTAGGGAAAAAGAGTGACTGCATCTTATACTTCCTAAGTGTTCCACATATACCCTAAGCACATAGCTAGTTGCTAAGTCAATACTTAAGAGATTGCCCAGAACACATATGTATCTGTGGATTTCAGGCTAGTATACATTGACACTGAAATATGTATTTTAAAATATTCTTTCTTTCTCTCTCTCTCTCTCTCTCTCTCTCTCTCTCTCTCTCTTTCTCTCTCTCTCTACATACATACACACACACACACACACACACACACACACACAGTCCCCAAAAAATGTATTCATATTTTACAGCTGGTAACACAATTGATGTTTCTTTTCAGATTTAACCCATTGGAATTAATTACTCAAAATGTGTATACATTTTTGGGACACCCTGTATGTAAAACCTATATATACAGTATACAACTATCTTGAGCATTTGCTCTTCTAAAAGTTTTGCTGAATTTCAGTAGATTGAAAAATGCTGTGATATCTTTAATTTGTGTTTTTATATAATTCCATTTCTTTTCCTTAATTAGCTCAGTAATAAACATATTAGTCAGCTTTCTTTTATTTTGCCTCTTTTTGTATAGAACTCTGAAGATGGAAGAACTTACTTTGTCAAGATCCATGCCCCTTGGGAGGTATTAGTTACTTATGCTGAAGTGTTGGGCGTCAAAAGGCCAATTAAGGAGAGTGATATTCTGCGACCGGAGGAAAGCTCCTTAGTTCTTGGGCCTCTGAAGCTCCCAAAGAATGTAAAGCATCCTGATCCGGATTATTTCACTGTCCAATTTACCAGACATCGCCAGGAACTCTTCCTCATTGAGGACAAGTCAAGCTTCTTTCCATCCTCATCAAGAAACAGAATTGTAGGTAGAGAAGCCATCTGGGCATATCCCTTCCAGTAAGGGATGTGTACCTTTGTTTTCCTTTATATGTGCGCATGGGCAATACGGTGTCAGCAGGTGTTTCTGTGGAAATTTTGATAATTTATTTAGTGGTATTGGGCATGTTTGAAATTTCACTTGGCCCACTTAAGTGTGTTAACCTCCCTACTTCTCAAACTATTGTTTAAAATTGAATGGTGGCCATTGTGGACATAGTAAAGAAGGAGACATCATGCAATGCTGGGAAAGGCATTTAATTGAGAATAGGACTTATTTAAGATATTTTCAAAATGGTTTTATGATCTTAGAGTTTGGTTTTGTTAAATTAGTGCATAGTTGGAGGAATACTGGTTGTTCCAAATGGAAATGGAATGCTTTATATATAGACTAGAGGCCCAGTGCACAAAAATTTGTGCACTCGGGTGGGGGGGGTATCTCAGCCCGGCCTGTGCCCTCTTGCAGTCTGGGACCACTCAGGGGATGACCACCTGCTGACTTAGGCCTGCTCCCCAGGGGATTGGGCCTAAGCTGGCAATCAGACATCCCTCTGGCAGCCCGGCAACCCTCGGGGGATGTCCACTTGCCAGCGGGGAGCAGACCTAAGCTGCAGTCGGACATTCTTAGGGCTGCTGAGGAGGCAGGAGAGGCTCCCACCACCACCGATATACTGGCAGCCATCAGCCTGGCTTGTGGCTGAGCAGAGCTCCCCCATGTGGGAGCACACTGACCACCAGAGAGCAGCTCCTGCATTGAGCGTCTGCCCCCTGGTGGTCAGTGTGTGTCATAGTGACCAGTCATTCTCAGTCTTTCTTTTGTTAGGGTCAGTTTGCATATTACCCTTTTACTATATAGGATAGAGGCCTGGTGCATTGGTGGGGACTGGCTGCTTTGCCCTGAAGTGTGTCCCAGATCAGGGTGGGGGTCCCACTGGGGTGCTTGGCCAGTCTGGGTGAGGGGCTGAGGACCATTTTCAGGCTGGCCTGTGACTGAAGCTCCCAGCCTCACCTTTCTTTCTTTTATTTTTATTCTGGGATTTATTTACCTTCTATAATTGAAACTCTGTTGCAGTCCTGCTCACTCCAGCTCTGAGGCCACAGCTGGCTGAAAGCAGGTATCTGGGGTTTGTTTAGCTTCTATAATTGAAACTATGTTGCCGACACTGGAGCTAAGAGCCCGCTCCAGCTCCATGGCCACGGCCGGCTGAAAGCAGCTATCTGGGGTTTGTTTAGCTTCTATAATTGAAACTTAGTTGCTTTCAGAGCTCAGAGCCAGGCCGCAGCAGGTGGGGAACCTTGGCTTCCTCCATCACTGGAGCAAGCAAACCTCCTGCTCGCTTCAGCTGCGTGGCTGCTGGCTGCCATCTTGGTTGGCAGTTAATTTGCATATCTCACTGATTAGCCTATGGGAAGTGTAGCGGAGGTACGGTTAATTACCTTTTTTGTCTTTTATTAGATAGGATAGCATTTGAGAAACCACAGAACTTTTTCTTTTCATTAAGACTATTTTAGTCTTTTCAATAATAATGTTTCCTCTCCATTTGTAGTTCTAGGATCTTTAAGTTCACCATTCAAACCCTCTCTTCTAAAGAATCACATTTCTGTGCCATAGTTTCTTTGTGTTAAGATAGAAATAATATCTACCTCTCATTACCCTGAGAATTGAGTTTAGGTATGAAAGGCTTTAACAGTTTCTGGAACATAGTAAGTGCTTAGTAAGTGTTAGATATTATTTTTACTGGTGTGATTTTAGAGGGGGAAAAATGCAGGTTCTTTGTTGCTCTTATACCTTCTCTCTATTGCATATTAATGTAGTCACCAAGGTTCTAACAATCAAAAGACCCTTCCCTTGATTTTACTTTCTCTGTTTCCCTGAGCAATTGAAGACTTCATTCCCTTTAGGTTCAGTACTTTTAAGTGTCTTAGAAGGATTTTAAAATAACAGTTTTTCTAGTTCCTACCTCTATTTTTTAATAATTCGTGGAAAGAAATATTAAACAAAATGTAATGCCTAGAATTAATGTATAATGGTATGAATCTACAAACTAAAAATTGTGTCCCCTTTTCTAACAGGATTAAATAACAACAACAAACCTAGGAGGCAGCCTATAGGTAAATAAATAAAGAGCACATGGCATGGAATCAGAAAATCTGGTTTCAGGTCATGTGTCTGCTTCTTTCTAAATATATAACCTCTTTTGAAATAGAGAGAATGATAATACTGGAAATATTGGGAAAATGAAGTAAAAGAATGTCTGTGAGACACTTCGTAAACTGTGAAGTACTTCAGATATCCCTGTGACACTGAAAAGTTGCTAACAAAAGACCAGTGACTCTGTAGGGACAAATTAGGAACTTGATCAGGAACAGAAATGTCAGTATTCATTCATCTGTAGTTGTTGTTTGTAAAGAGTGTCAGTACCTTAGGTTAATTTAGTTTTAAAATTCAATAATTTCCTCTCATAAAGCAATACTATTCTTGCTCTGTTGAAGAAGTTATTTGGGAGGGTAATGTAGAAAAGTCCTTTCCTTACTAACTTCATCCCAACCACTATAGTTTATGTATGTACAGATTGAACAGTACTGCAAGAGCATTTACATTGGTATGGAATTTCATACTTTTTAAAATATAATCACAACCATGTGACATATGCCCCTCACAATCTGCATTTTGTAACATCTTATATAAATGTAACATAATTCTATTAAACATTTCCACTTCTGACAGACATTGAGTTTGTTTCCAACTCTTCTGATATAACAAACAATTCTGCCCTTTATAGCATAGTATTTACATATCTGAACATATATGTAAATTTTTCTGCAAAATGGATACCACATTAAATTTCTGAATCTAAATGCACACACATTTAAAATTTATACAGACTGCACTTTCCTGCTTTATAAAAAGATGTACTAATTTAGAATCCTAGTAACATAAATAGAGAAGGACCCACAAGTCATAAATGTACATCTCACTGAGTTATCACAAAATGCACAGCCATGTAATCCCCACCCACATCAAAAGAGAAAATATTTCTAACACCCCAGAAACCCTAGTGCCTTCTCCCAATCACTATTCCATTCTCTGGAGCAGAGATCAACTGTAATTTCTCACAGCAGAGATCAGTTTAAATTAAAACAAATAAGCAAAAAAAAAAAAAAAGAATCATACAGCATTTGACTCAGCATTTATTCGGATGGGTAACTTAGCTTTGTATAAGCTTCTTCCCATTTATTTGTGTTGTTTTGTATGGAAATTGTGTATGTGTTTTATTATGGTTTTAATTTGCATTTCTCTGATAGAAAGGAGATTGATCTGCATGTATATGTTTATTGGTCATTTAGATAAAGCATTTCTATGAAATCCCTGCTAAAGTCTCTTGTCTGTTTTTAAATTAAGTCTTCACTTGTTGATTTGTAACAACTGTTTTTATTTCCATTTATTATATATTTTATTGATCTTTTCCTAGTTTGTGCTTCTCTCTCCCTTTTTTAAATTAATTTATTTTTTTAAATGTATTTTATTGATTTTTTACAGAGAGGAAGGGAGAGGGATAGAGAGTTAGAAACATCGATGAGGGAGAAACATCGATCAGCTGCCTCCTGCACACTCCCCACTGGGGATGTGCCCACAACCAAGGTACATGCCCTTGACTAGAATCAAATCCGGGACCCTGGAGTCCACAGGCCGATGCTCTATCCACTGAGCCAAACCGGTTAGGGCCTCTCTCTTTTTTTTTAATGGTTGCTTTTGATGAACAGGTGTTTTCTTTGTTTTGGTTTTTTTAATATATTTTTATTGATTTCAGAGAGGAAGGGAGAGGGAGAGATAGAAACATCAATGATGAGAGAGAATCATTGATCAGTTGCCTCCTGCTTGCCCCCTACTGGGGATCAAGCCTACAACCTCGAGCATGAGCCCTTGACTGAAATCGAACCAGGGACCCTTCAGTCCGCAGGCTGATGCTCTATCCATTGAGCCAAACCAGCTAGGGCTGAACAGATGTTTTTAATTTCAATGTAGTCCACTGTCTCAAGCCTTTGCTTTATAAATAATGCTCTTAAACTTTACCAACAAGATCATGCAGTTAATTTCCGACATTATCTTCTATGAGTTATATTATTTTGATTTTCACAATGAGAACCGCTATCCACCTGGAAAAAATTGTTGTGTGTGGTGTGAGATGGAGTCCCTTTCCCCCGTATATTTAGTCATTTAACTTGCTCCAATTACTGAAAACACTCAGACTTTTTTAATACTATCTTACAATTCTACTTTTATTATAACCCACATATCTATAGTATAGGCATGGGTCTCCTGAGGGGCTTGATTCTATGCCTTTGACCTCTTTGTCTATTTTTGTATCAGTGCTGACAATGTTGAACTTTGCCTGTGTTCTGTAGTCTTAGAAAACAGGGACAGTTAAAGAAAACCCCCACTGTTCTCATTCTGGGAAACTGCTCACATAGAGAACCACCCTTCCTCATATGACTTAAAGAATATTCATAACCCCCACCTCCTACTCTGATTTGACAGAACCATTTGCCACGTTGTTCATCACAAATTCAACTGGTAATTGAAGTGTTTATCTGGGTTAGTTGTCTTTATCCAAAAATATAAAACTTCTTTTATTTTTTATATTTTTATTGATTTCAGAGAAGAAGGGACAGGGAGAGAGATAGAAACATCAAGGATGAGAGAGAATCATTGATTGGCTGCCTCCTGCATGCCCCATGCTGGGGATTGAGCCCACAACCTGGGCATGTGCCCTGACCAGGAATCAAACTATGAGGTCCTGGTTCATAGGTTGATGGTCAACCACTGAGGCACACTAAGTGGGCTCATTGTATTAGTTTTTGGTGTACTAGATTAACTTTAAATATCTGAAGTCCCACCGGATTTTTAAATTTTGTATTTGGCTGGCTTTTTTCCTATTTGTCCTAAATACAACCTATTTTAATTGAACTCACCCCTACTAAATACTCAATTTAAGAACCTGATATAAATAATAATGATGTAAATACAATCAGAAAGGCAGAAATTCTGAAAAGTTGCTGGAACACAAAAAGCAGGTAAGATTGAATTGACAGACATATATAGCAGAAGACACCGAAGTCTACAGTATATAGAGGAGAAAACTGATTAAAGATATGAGTGATTACACAATAATTATAGAGAAAGGATAATCTGAGTTAATAAATTCAGATAACAGGGAAAATAGATCATCAGTGTAATTAAACGAAGAAGTATTTGAGACAGCTTGTCCAAATATCATTTCTACTCTATATTCCCCTAATTGAATTGGTGGTGTTGACATTAGACTCCAACTTGGAGCCCTAAGTATGGCAGGAATTCTGGCACAATAGACTTCCAGAGGATTGTGGGAAATAAGAAGCAAAATAAGTTATGATTCACTCTCCACTCTCCCTAAGGCAGTGGTTCTCAACCTTCTGGCCCTTTAAATACAGTTCCTCAAGTTGTGACCCAACCATAAAATTATTTTCATTGCTACTTCATAACTGTGATGTTGCTACTGTTATGAATCGTAATGTAAATATCTGATATTCATGATGGTCTTAGGCGACCCCTGTGAAAGGGTCGTTCAACCGCCAAAGGGGTCGCGACCCACAGGTTGAGAACCGCTGCCTATGGGAATAGGCTCTCATACCCAGGAGCTGAAATATCTGCAAACTCCACATAGTCCCACCCTCCACCTCTTCCCCCAAACAACAAAGGGAAGGTTCTTTCTGTAATCAGAGCCCCTATCTACATTCAGACAAAGTAGACATTTTTAAATTGTGCTTGACAAAAATGTGGAAAGCATAGTTATGAAATGTGTGCCTCTTTATGCTTATCTTACAGGTTTATTATATTCTTACCCGATGTCCTTTTGGCATTGAAGATGGGAAGAAAAAGTTTGGGATTGAAAGACTGCTGACTTCTAACACTTATTCAGCTGCCTATCCACTCCATGATGTAAGTCTTAGTTTGGTTTTGAAATACTGAGCCCATTTTCCCTCTCACACATTCAGATGTTGCCCTATTGGGAGAGAGAATCTTCCCTTTGCTTTCTCTTTTTTGACAGGTTGCTTAATTCTCTCATGTGTTGGGAAAATCCCCCAAAAGTACCCTAGTTCCAAGCTGAGAGGAGGCAGAGAGAGAATGTATAATTACAAGTACTCTGAAATAGAGTTAACATTTCTTCACACTGAAGTTTTAATGGAAATAAATTCATTTGGGGAAAATTATTACATTGGCACATGACTTTTTTAGGACCCATATTGAAAATGCAGTTATAGTAAAACATTTTAGAGCATAATATTTGGAATTTCTATCTGAATTTATCAGATCTTTTATCATAAAGTTTTAAAGCTGTAAAGAAGTTAAATTACATGAATGCACTTAATGCATGCACATATTTAGTCATCAAAGGAATAATTTGTTTTAATTGTATATAAAGCACTCTGTTAGGTATCATTGGAAGACATCAATGAGTCACTCGTAGACTAGGAATTTCTGGGAAATAAAGCATGTACACAACTTCAAAACAAGCTAAAGACATCTACACTAATAAAAGACAAACATGCAAATTGACCATACCTTCGCTATGCCTTAAGCCATGCCCACCAGCCAATCAGAGCGACTATATGCAAGGTAAATAAACCCCAGATACCTGCTTAGAGGCGGCCGTGGCCACGGAGCTGGAGCGAGCAGGAGGTGTGGGTTGCCCCTGGCGATGGAGGAAGCCAAGCGTCCCTCCTGCCCACCCTGGCCAACTCTGAGCTCCTCTCAAGGCTACAAAGTTTCAATTATAGAAGGTAAATAAATCCCAGAATAAAAAAAGAAAAAAAGAAAAAATGGAGAGGCTGGGAGCTTCTGTTGCTGGGCGGACTTGGCCAGCCTGAAAACGGCCCTCAGCCCCTCACCCAGACTGGCCAGGCACCCAAGTGGGGACTTCCAACCCTAAAGGGGGTGTGGCCAGCCTGAAAACAGCCATCAGCCCCTCACCCAGGTTGGCCAAACCTCCACTTCATGGGGTGAGGGTCCCCACTGGGGGTGGGGGGGCTTCACCATCCTGCAAACAGCCATCAGCCCCTCACCTAGGCTGGCCAGGCACCCCAGTGGGAACCCCCACCCTGAAGGGGCTGTGGGCATCCTGCAAACAGCCATCAGCCCCTCACCCAGGCTGGCCAGGCACCCCAGTGGGGACCCCCCACCCTGAAGGGGGTGTGACCAGCCTGCAAACACCCATCAGCCCCTCAACCTGGCTGGCCAGGCACCCCAGCGGGACCCCCACCCTGATCTGGGACACCCTTTAGGGAAAACCAGCTGGCTCCAACCTGTGTAGCAGGCCTCTATCCTATATAATAAAAGGGTAATATGCAAATTGACCCTAACAGCGGAATGACTGGGAATGACTGGTCACTGTGACACACACTGACCACGAGGGGCCAGACGCTCAATGCAGGAGCTGCCCCCTGGTGGTCAGTGCGCTCCCACATGGGGGAGCTCTGCTCAGCCACAAGCCAGGTTGACGGCTCCTAGTACAGTGGTGGTGGTGGGAGCCTCTCCCACCTCCTCAGCAGCGCTAAGGATATCCGACTGCAGCTAGGCCTGCTCCCCGCTGGCAAGTGGACATCCTTCAAGGGCTCCCAGGCTGCCAGATGGATGTCTGACTGCCAGCTTAGGCCCAATCCCCTGGGGAGCGGGCCTAAGCCAGCAGGTGGTCATCCCCTGAGGGATCCCAGACTGCGAGAGGGTACAGGCCGGGCTGAGGGATGCCCCCCCCCCCCCGCAAGTGCCCAAATTTTTGTACACCAGGCCTCTAGTCAGTCCATAAGAAAGATTCAGACAAATAACTGAAATTCACAAGAATGATTATTTGAGGCCGTCAGATCATTGTACAAAATTATTGAGCTTTATAAGATCAATGAGGAAGTGACATTTTTTATGATGCCCCGTTCAACCAAACCTGAAATCTTGACAGCCTAGTTTCTGGGGGCTTCTGAGGGAAAACTTTCCTGTTAGATATTACATGTCTAAATATCACCACCCATTGGAAGTAGAAATCACATGGCTAAACATATGTAAACTATTTGACATCATCTCTTGGAACTTTTATTTATTTTATTTCTGTTTTATTCTTCCATACTTATAGATGACTTTTTAATGACATGCTCTCTGTTGGAGAAACACATTCCTTAGGAATATAGAAGAACCAAGTGTTTCCATTTAAACAGGTGGCATCTGGACTTGTATGCATGCATATAAGCATAACCAATGGACATAAGACACTGGGGGGTAGGGGAGGCCAGGGGATTGTCAAGGGCGGGGGGAAAAAAAAAGACACATATGTAATACCCTTTGTAATACTTTAAGCAATAAAATAAATAAATAAATAAATTGAAAAAAATAAAATAAAATAAACAGGTGGCATCTAAGTCATTGCTCATGTTTTTGAAGGCAGTGTTGTTGTTGTAGTTTTGAAAAACCCAAAGCCAAGCTCTCTCTGTTCTGGGACTTACACTGTTGTGCCAACTGTCATCTGTCAGTATTCATTCAGCAACATGCTAATTGACTCTCGTCAGTTCAATGATGGTTAGTCGATTATCTGTGGTACGGTTCTATAAGGGTGCAGCAGAATTTTCCCTGAATGAATACTCTTTTCAACAGGAGTATCAATCAGGCGAAACCATCCTCCCCACCCTTCCAAGCCTTGCCCCTTCCCTTCTCCCATATTTTTTCCCTGGGGCAAAATAAATTCTAGAAGATTATGAATTCTAAAAAATGCCATAGACATAAATAGAGAGATCTATAATAGGTTAATGAACATTGGCAATGCATTTTTTTTTTTTGTCAGTCTTTTTCACATAAGGGCTCATTCAGTTCTTTGAAGATTTTGAGGATTGTTTGTTTTTAGAGCATTAATTCTCTTCCTAATCCCAGTTCATAAAGCCAAACTAAAATGATCAAATATCCTCAATCACCAAAAAATGTTAATCCATACATCTAGCCTTCCAGTATGCTTATTAGAAAACCAGTATTACTGCAGCATTGTTAGTGAGAGCTTTAATTTACTGTTAATCTCTTTTTTTTAAAAAAAATATATATTTTATTGATTTTTTTTTTTTTTTTACACAGAGGAAGGGAGAGGGATAGAGAGTTAGAAACATCAATGAGAGAGAAACATCAATCAGCTGCCTCCTGCACAGATCCTACTGGGGATGTGCCCACAACCACGGTACATGCCCTTGATGGAATCGGACCTGGGACCCTTCAGTCCACAGCTTAACGCTCTATCCACTGAGCCAAACTGGTTAGGGCTAATTTTACTTTTTATTTCTTCCCTTCCCCCTGAATTCCCTTCCCCCTGAAAGTTTATATGCTGGATTTTCCTTTATGTACTTTAGAGAATCATTTTTCCAGATACACAGGTAAATAGGCTGCTTCTTTTTCTATTTCAGTCCTCAAGATTCAGTAGGATTAACTACAGAAGAAGAAAACTGTTGGAATCTGGATAATATAAAATGTTACACATTATCACATAGAGATATTCACATGTGCTTAATTGGGTATTTATTTATTGCTGTCTTGAGCAGTTCACTTGTCTAGGCGAGCAGTTACAAAGAACATATTGAATAGCTGGGTAGGCCGTGTTCTGCTGAGGGGTGTTAATAACCCTGCACAATACCTAACAGTGGAGAGAGAACTTAGGCATGAAGCAGTACTGAGGCTCTTAAGTGCTAAAGTTTGTTGTATAGATTTTAAGTTCTTTGGGAAATGGATATCAGTGCAGATAAGACAGGTTCCCTAGAGGGGATTCCTGTCATAGCAGTATGACTTTGGATCACCCAATTAGCTGCTCTTGCAGTTTATCTTTCAATACTATCTACAATGAAAGTATTAGCTTATTTCTAAAGTCCCAGCCAGGTATATAATTCATATGCATCCTGAGCTGTGCATATTATGTTGAATTTGAGTAGAGCAGAAAGGTACTCCTGGTGAAAAGAATAGCTTGAGTAAAGCCAGAGCCTTGAAACTTGCATTTTTAAATAATTGGGTGTGAGAATTTAATAAATAAATCACTATTAGAGTTTACTAGAGGCCTGGTGCATGACATTCATGCACTCGAGGGTGGGGAGTAGGGGTCTCTCAGCCTGACCTGCACTCTTTAGCAGTCTGGGAGCCCTTGGGGGATGTCCGAGGGGGTGGGGCTAAGCCGCAGTTGGACATCCTTAGCATTGCCACAGAGGCATGAGAGACTCCCGCCACTGCCACTGCGCTCTCCAGCCATCAGCCCAGCTTGTGGCTGAGCGGTGCTCCCCCTGTGGGAGCACACTGACCACCAGGGGGCAGTTCCTGCATTGAGCATCTGGCCCTGGTGGTCAGTGCACATCATAGCGACCAGTCGTTCTGCTGTTTGGTCAATTTGCATATTACCCTTTTATTATATGGGATTATAGATTTTAGTAAATAATTTCACATTCATTCACTTTACATGAAAATCCCAGTCTAAAAACAAGGTCAAAAATACTTTTATATTTCACTTACCTCATAAAAGCTGTGTTGGTTTACTTTTCACCCTCATTTTTTGCTTGGTCGTTAATGTACTTTCTTCTTGAATATTTGTAGGGTCAATATTGGAAGCCATCAGAACCTCCTAATCCTGCTAACCAAAGGTACATACTTTTCCAGAATTGGGCTCGGTTTTCCTATTTTTACAAGGAGCAGCCTTTCGACTTGATTAGGTAAGTTTCTTACATAAGATCACACTGATGATTAAAACTTGATCATGTGATTTTTATTTACAGTGGCATCATATTCCATTCTTTTTACTACTATTACCCACCATATTTTACACCTTCCCAATTTTGTATCTACACTATCATTTAGTCATTCCTTTGTGAACACAGTGCTGTTACCAGAATGCTATTAACCACCCTGCAGAGATAGCTCAGTGGCTCAGAGGTTGGGCCTTGGTATTTAGGTAGGCTGGGTTCAAGTCTAAGTTCTCCCTCCTAGAAGCTATCTAAACTTGTTCAAGTTCTTAACATCTATGACACTCATTTGTAAAATGGGAATGACTAGTACTTTCCTTTTGGGGTTATTTCATTCTTAAATGAGATATACGTTTTTAGGACAGGAACTAGCACTTACTGCTTAATACATAATATTTTTGTTTTGTTTTCCTCTCATTCCAGGAATTTAGAGGATAGCAGAAAGGTTGTGTATAGCTGTGTGTGTGTGTGTGTGTGTGTGTGTGTGTGTGTGTGTCTGTGTGTGAAGACAATTGCTCTATAACTTCTTTTTGTTTTGTTTTGTTTTTCTTCTTTCATTTTTGGGCTCAGGCAATTGATAAGCTTAGTGTCTGAGCCTGTCTGAGTTCCATGCTCTCAGACAATTTCTCAGGCAGTTTTATTAGTTAAGTAAGAAGACTATGGCTGCAGGCTGCTGCTTCAAACCATTACAATACTACATACATACAGGATATTAGGGGCCTCCTGCTATGATTTCAGTAAAGGAATAATCAGATTAGAACAATTGTTTTGGTGATTAATGTTTCTACTGCAGTGCTTGTATGGCATCCTTTTTAGGAGACTGATTTTGATGCAAACATCCAAATCAATTGAAATGTTATCACAACAGTTTTCTCTAAGCTAAATAAGGGGAAACTTTTAAGGATAAAAGATAGCTGGAGCATATAAACTAATGTTTCTGTAAATCATTATACGAACTTTATTTCTTGAGGACTTTTTTATTTTCAAGGAATAAGATTCTGCTATTTGAAAGGGAGGAAAGTGTAATTCTTTAAAAATAAGCTTGTTTAAATACTCAGCTTTCTCTATGAGTTCTTGAAGAATTTTTACAGTAATAGTTATGTCTTCAAAAATGATTGATTCTGTGTTTTTTAAAACATCAAATGGAAATAGACATGATAAATAGTAAATACCACACAAAATCAATTTTTTTCTCTTTTTAAAAATGTTTGATGGTATGCAGTATTACAATAATTGCTTTTTTTAGCAAAAAGAAAACAGGAGAAAAAAGCAAGATTTTATTCATCCTAAGTGTGAGTGGAACCTCAGGAAATTAGGGTGGCAAATTAATAAGAGAATATGATATAATTACACTTTTAAGTCTATAGTCATTTGAAGAGCAGAAAAAGAAAAAAACAACAATGCAAAAATATCACTGAAAAGAGTGAAAGATGGTGCAAACAGTAAGATGCCTGTTTAATTTGAAATGATTATACAGTTTGAAAACTGAAGAATGGGAAGTTAAATAAAATTAATATTGACTATGAGAAAATTTTTTAATCTTCTCATTGTGAAATTAAGGTTATGCCTTTATATTCAGATCTGCCTTCTTTTTGAAATTACTACAATTTTATATTATGTGCTGTAATAGGTTTATAAATAGCATGCTATTAGGAAACTGGAAAGAATTTATGGATTTGGTGAGCTGATCTATGTTCTCAGGTTTCTTGAAGGATTCTTTAAGGGGTACTGGGTTTTAAAAAAACAACCACAACAAAAAGCTTGGTGTAAGACTTTAACATTTATGCCAAGTAATGCTGTCACTCTTCACCTCTTTGTAAGCAAGAGCTGAACTGTATCTTTTATGGAACTTTTACTGAGCAGTCACTTTTAATCCTGTGGTGTGCTGCCTGCCTCACAATTCTATAGTACTGTATCCATCAGAGATCCAAACCTGGGGGAAATGGAGCTTTGTAAATACAACCACTCTTCCTTAATAGATGGTCAGAGTAACTTCCTCAATTTCAGAAAGAGAGATAAAGCACAAATCTGTGCAGATTGTGCATGTCATTTTGAGTTGTTAAATTAAGTGCTAGAAATTACATTGCAGAATGTTCTCCGTTTCATTTCAAACATGCAAAGTTCTTTAAATTTAAAAACTTTTCAAATTCCTGTATTATTTCAAAATTAAAACTTAACTTTCAGTTGGCTTTCTACTTAGATATGTTATCTCTTTTAATCCTTACACCAATTCTTCGGGTAAACATCATCCTGCATTTTATGGCGTGGAAGCTAAAGTTTAGAGAGTTTAGTAACTTTTCCAAAATTATACGTCCAGAAAATTGTGGAGCCAAAATTAGAATAAAGGTTTGTCTGAATGCAAAACAAAGGCTGTCTGGTCTATGTAATTCTTTCAACCTCTGATTCTATTTTTATCCTCTTTTACAGGAATTATTTTGGAGAAAAAATTGGCATGTATTTTGTCTTTCTCGGATTTTACACAGAAATGCTGGTCCTTGCAGCTGTAGTTGGTTTAGCTTGTTTTATTTATGGCTTATTTTCCATTCATTCTAGCACAACGAGGTAAGTGCAGCTGAGTTGCCAAAGTAGAGAGAATGTCTTGATCTTATGCTAATTGAAACATGTTATTATTTTTCCTGGCATTTGTTTTGAAATGTTTCTTTATGGCAGCAGATCAGGGATGTTTCTGAATAAGACCCAAGCAGCCCCCCTCACTAGATATTTTATGAAGAATCTGTTTTTAAGGACTAGTTCTAAAGATTTTGCTCTTCAAAGCTAACTTGAAGAAATTGCTGCTTCACTCCCCCTTCTGCCATATGAGAAGCTCTATGAAAAGTTGTTCTGATCAGAATAGCTTTGGACTCTCACCCAAACACACATTACTTTTAAGATAACTTTGCTGTTCCCTCTGCAGCATTGAAGTCTGTGACCCTGAGATTGGAGGTCAGATTATCATGTGCCCACTCTGTGACCTATTGTGTGATTTTTGGAGACTAAATACTACATGTTTGTCTTCAAAGGTATGTATGTATTTTGGTAAAATGTAATTTCCCTCCTTTTGCATTGGAAACTAAATTGTCTTTGTGATGTTATTTTTGTTTTTACAGGTCTCTCATTTATTTGATAATGAGTCCACAGTATTCTTTGCAATATTCATGGGAATTTGGGGTGAGTATACAGTCACATAAAAAATAGCTTTCTCCATGTTTTGTGGTATATGGCCCATATGTATAACATACCAAAGGTGATTTTAGATGCAGGTATTTGTATCTAGCATCAATACACTAATGGCTTCCAAACAATGGTCTTTAATCCTTGATCCTTGGTCAAAAAAGAAGAAAAAAACCTCTATAATCACCTGCTCCTTTTTCTGAGAGACATTATTTTTTTAATATATTTTTATTGATTTCAGAGAGGAAGGGAAAATGAGAGAGAGATAGAAACATCAATAATGAGAGAGAATCATTGATCAGCTGCCTCCTGCCCACCTCACAGTGGGGATTGAGCCTGCAACCCAGGCATGTTCACTGACAGGGAATCCAACCATAACCTCCTGGTCCATAGGTTGACGCTCAAGCACTGAGTCATGCTGGTCAGGCAGAGACAACATAATTTTTTAAACTTCATATGTGTTCAGCTCACAGTGTTTCCCAGAACTATGATAAAAATCAGGGTCAATAAGTAGTTAATTCAGGAGAGAATAAACAAATATTTGGTAGTTAGAGGATATTGAATCATGGAAACAAACTAGAATAAGAATTTTTAAAAGGTATAGAGGGTTAATATGTTGGTGTTTGAATCTAAGTTCCCTGTGGCTAATTCTAGTGCCAGCTTTCAGATCTATTTGATAAAATCTTTCAAATAGATCTGGAAGTAGATCTAAAGTGAAATAGCCCTTAATTTTAGAAATATTCCAGGATATCACATGGGAAGTAGAAGTGTGAAGAAGTTGTTTCTACCATCAGATAGGAAATCCTGCAGACTTCTAAAACATGCCTCAAAATTCAGAGGACTTGGAAAAAATATACTTTTTTTCCTGAATAATAAAGAAAATATTTAGCAAACACAAATATGTGCACTTAAAAACTGGGCAAAGGACAAGGTAGCTTGATCCAGGCAAAAAGACAACAAAATGTGTTGATGTGTATGAGAAGCAGAGGGATTGAAGGGTTTTTGTCACTTCCGCCTGGCTGCTGTGGTCTAGAGAGACCACCCAGGTTCAACAAGCAGAGAGGACAGAGAAATCTTATAATTCTCCAGCAGCCCCAAGTTTGGTAAGTTGTGAGATGCACTCCATTATGTGGCTGCCAAATCCTGCCTCTGTTGTTAATTGGAATCAGAAGTGAAGGATAGGTGCACAAATTTAAACATATTTAGTAATTTTCAGTTGTTTCCATTAAGAGAGATTGTGTACCTCCACCAGCTCTATATTTCATCACAAATAGAAGAGCAACCATATGCAGAGCTCCCAGCAACACTGTATTTTGAGGAGGTGCTATCTTCAGTTCTTTCAGAAAAGTTTATTGTAGCAGTGAATTGATTTAGCTTTTGTTTTTGAGGATCTTGTCCAAATTTCATGAAAACAGAACTTTCAGGATGTTTGTTTTAGTACAAATACTAGTTCACAATTAAGCTGAATCACAGGATGAGTTAGCAGAGTAGATGTGAGAAAACAACACTCGTTTTAGGGATTGAGACCTGAAAGTAATGCATACTAAGCTCTGTACTGAAGGGTAGGAATGCTTTTTTTAAAAAAAAATGGCATGTTTATAATGAAAATAAATATTCATCTTAGGAAATTCAAGTAGTATATTGAAACAGAAAGACAATTATGTTAAAATCACCAGAAATAGAATTATTATTCTGGCCATGATTTTTCAGAATCTTTTATCCTATCTGTGTGGGTGTGTGTTCATATAACTTTACATAAATGATATAATCCTATCTAATAATAGACAAACATGGTAATTGACCATACCTCCGCTACCCTTCCCATTGGCTAATCAGCAGGATATGCAAATTAACCCAACCAAGATGGCGGCTGGCAGCCACGTAGCTGAAGCGAGCAGGAGGCTTGCTTGCTCCAGTGATGGAGGAAGCCAAGGTTCCCCGTCTGCCGCGGCCCGGCTCTGAGCTCCACTCTAAGCAACAAAGTTGCAATTATAGAAGCTAAACAAACCCCAGATATCTGCTTTCAGCAGGCCCTGGCCTCAGAGCTGGAGCGGCAACAAAGTTTCAATTATAGAAGGTAAATAAATCCCAGAATTAAAAAAAAGAAAGAAAAAAAGAGGCTGGGAGCTTCCGTCGCCAGCTTGGCCAGCCTGAAAACAGCCCTCAGCCCCTCATCCAGACTCGCCAGGCATCCCAGTGGGGACCCCCACCCTAAAGGTGGTGTGGCCAGCCTGAAAACAGCTATCAGTCCCTCATCCAGGCTGGCCAGGCACCCCAGTGGGGACCCTCACCCTGATCCGGGACACACTTCAGGGCAAATCATCCAGCCCCCACCTGTGCACCAGGCCTCTATCCTTTATAGTAAAAGGGTAATATGCAAACTGACCCTAACAGCAGAAAGACTAGGAATGACTGGTCACTATGACACAAACTGACCACCAAGGGGTAGACGCTCAATGCAGGAGCTGCCCTCTGGTGGTCAGTGAGCTCCCACATGGAGGAGCTCTGCTCGGCCACAAGCCAGGCTGATGGCTGCCAATACAGCAGTGGTGGTGGGAGCCTCTCCCACCTCCTCAGCAGCACTAAGGATGTCCGACTGCAGCTTAGGCCTGCTCCCCGCTGGCAAGTGGACATTCCCCAAGGGCTGCCGGGCTGCCAGAGAGATGTCTGATGGCCAGCTTAGGCCCAATCCCCTGGGGAGAAGGCCTAAGCCAGTAGTTGGTCATCCCCCAAGGGGTCCCAGACTGCAAGAGGACACAGACCGAACTGAGGGACCCCTTCCCCCTGAGTGCACAAATTTTTGTGCACCGGGCCTCTAGTATTATATGTAATTTTAAGCCTACTTTTTTATAGAACAAACATGAATTATGGGACTCCTTTTGTAGAATGAATATGTACATTTGTTGTGTGTGTGTATGTGTATTTATGCCTGAATAGATGAACTTATTATACTTTTATGAACTTTTTACAATTTATTTAACTAGTTGTTTATTGTTGGGTATTTAGGTCTCTCTCACTTTTTCCTCCTACTTTTATTGAGATATAATTGACATATAAGATTTTATTAAAGTTTACAATATATTGAGTTTATATATATATATATGAAATGATTAATACAGTAAGTTTAGTTAACATCACTTCACATAGTTACAAATATTTTTGTGATGAGAACATTTAAGATCAACTCTTAGTAACTTTCAAATATATAACACATTATTTTTAACTATAGTAACCATGCTATATAGTTTTAACTCTATATCCCCCAAAATTGCTAATCTTATAAGTGGATATTTATATCTTTTGACCATGTTCACCCATTTGCCCCACCATCACCAACCACCAAACTGTACTGTTTCTATGAGTTTGCCTTTTTTTTTTTTTATTCCACATGTGAGACCATACAGTATTTCTCTTTCTCTGTATGACTTATCTTACTTAGCATAATATCCTCAAGGCCTATTCATGTTGTTGCAGAATGGCAGGATTTTCTTTCTTAATGACAAAATATTATCCCATTCTTTATATAAACCACATTTTCTTTATCCATTCATCCATGCATGGACACTTAGGTTGTTTCATGACTTGACCATTGAAAATAATGCTGCAATGAACATGAAATACATATTTTAGAGAGAGGGGAGAGAATGTATTATAAAATGGCTTTTACATTTTTCTTAAATTTCACTAAGGTATAATGCTTGAATGATTTCACTAAAAGACTAAATAATTTCAGTAAAAGACTGATTTTGTAAACAAAATCTAGCTGTTAATAAAAAGTTAAGTTTATTCCTTCAATTTATCTTAATGAAGAGAGAGAACTTAACTTGAATTTTTTCTTGCATGGACTATTGTCTAAGGAATTAACTCAAAATTTTGTACATGAGTCATTTCAATGTTATTACATAATTATGTTAATATTAAGAATTTTATAAATCTATCATCAAATAATAGTGACAGAATTGCTATCATGCAACCAAATTGATATTAAAAAATAGAGACCATGACCAGGTGGCTCAATTAGTTGGAGCATCGCCCTGTACATCAAAAGGTTGTGGATTCGATTCCCAGTTAGGGCACATACCTAGCTTTCAGTTTGATCCCCGGATGAGATCGGAGGCAACTGATCAATATTTCTCTCTCACAGTTATGTTTGTCTTTCTGTCATTTTGTCTGTCTCTCCCTTTTTCTTCCTTCCTTTCTCTCTGTAAAATTAATAAAAACATACCAAAAAATAGAGGAAAACTATGTACCTCACTTAGGGTGGTGAACACACATATATTTATAGATGATGTATCATGTAATTACACAGCTGAAATCTATATAGTTTTATTAACCAATGTTAATAAATTCTATTAAAAATACAATAAATCAAAATAAAGGAAAACTCAGTTATTTTCTTATTCGCTGTATTTCTCCATCTCATAATTGTATTTGTTTTTATACTTTGTTTTCCTATAGTCACATTGTTTTTGGAGTTTTGGAAACAGCGTCAAGCCAGACTGGAGTGTGATTGGGACCTGGTAGACTTCGAGGAGGAGCAGCAGCAGCTTCAGCTGAGGCCAGAATTTGAAGCCATGTGTAAAAAGAGGAAAATTAATCCTGTGACTCAGGTAGATTAGGAAACTGAAATGAGCATCCTACCTCAATGGGCTCATTGCTGTAGGTTGTCTCTCAAATAATGGTGTCTATTTTAATTTGCCTTTAAGTATTCTCCAACATATAAATCATATAAACTATTTATTCTTATATTTCAAACACATAGAAAAGTAGATAGACAAGTAAAATGAACTCCAGGAGAAACCCATCACACAGCTTCAATTAATATTAATTCATGGACAATCTTGTTTTATTTATACACCTACTCCTTGTGGCCACTGGATTATTTTGAAGTAAATCCAAGGAATCATATTATGAAAGACATTATTTTAATACCAGGTGCAATTTTAAAAAAATGGAAAACAGTGTGTATGCTCTGGGCTTTAAATATGTGTATAAATATGTATACATGGAACTAAAGATAATATGGAAAAATTAGTATTGTATTAAGATAGTGGGCTTAGGAGTGATTGTTTTATTCAACTAGTCTCTCTTAATTGATTATAATAGGAAAATCATTGCACTGCTATTTGGGGTGAAAGTCTGTATTTTGGGATCCTTGACTGGCAAACCAGCTATGTGGCTGACTGAGTAATTTGACTTCTTGGCACCTTTTTTCATGTGAAAATAGAAGGTACTTTGCCATCAAACACTAGACTCTTGGCTGCATATTCTTAGAGTCCCTACATTTCCATAATCTGTAACCACTTTGTTACCAGATGCTATTAAAGGCAGAAAATAATATGTTTCTAACACAGTCTTTTTAGTAGCATTCCTTACTTTGTTCAGCACACTATTCTTGCAGCATAATACTCAAAATTCTTTACATAATTTAGGCATTCATTTAACATTTATTAAATTGCATTGAAACATTACAAAATTCAATAAATGAATAAAGGGGGAAGAACACCTGAGGAAATACATTAACAACTTGGGTGAAATTAACAGTTTGAAATTATAAAATTATATCACAAGTGATATTGTCATACTAATGATATTGTAGCAGAAGACCAAAGAAATACCAAGCACACTTCCTAGAGTAAGGGAGGGACCCCGTTTATTAACACTAGTGGACTCCAGGAATAATTTCCAAACCAGAGTGAAGAAACATGCAGAGGCTTCACTTTTTATAACCTTCTGGGGTCTTTGTCTTGCAGATATGGTTCTGCCCCCTTTCATGGGCTTACAGGAAGGCCCCAGGTGTTGGGGGTCCCCAGGCCATATCCGATGACCTGTCCTGGGGCCAGTGATAACAAACTTCCCCCGCCCACCCGAGGGCAGTGCATTGTTCACAGTTTTTTTTGCCTGACACTCCTTGCAAGACCAGTTTCCTCCTCAATATTATGTATATCTGTTGGGGAGCACAGGAGACTTGGTTGGAAAATTGTAAGGAGGACAATCTGAGAAAAGGGAAGTGTGTGGAAGGCCGCCTGCCCTGTTTATCTGAATTCTGACTTAGGGGAGTGCCCAAGGCAGTGCTCCTAATTATTCCTTAATCTTTCCAAACAATTCTGTGCAGGAGCAGACCCCCGGGGTGTTTACTGGAATCCTTTTGCTTAATCCCTGGATACCCTTGCATAGAGGACAATGTAAATACATGTGTCCTCTCAAGAGTACTCATCCTACTGATTGTATCTTAAAGATAAATTTATCTCAAACTGCTGTTACAATAAAAGGCTAACAAGGCAGGCAATCTAGGCTGCCTGGTCCCTTTGGCCAGGCCATCCCTTAGCCCTCTCTTTCACAGTGAAACTGTGTCAAAGTAATCTGTTCATCCATCATTCACAGGCTGTTCATCATCCCCAGCATATATCTATTCATATTTCATGGGATAAAATAGAAAATTAAGGCAGGCTTATTGGCTTTGCCAAAAATTTTTGACATGAAAGCCACATGTACTGAATGATTACCTTTCAAACCAATTGAAAAAAACAACAACAGTATGTATTGGTTCACTGTGAATTATCCACTTAGCTGTAATGATTTCCATGAAATGGTTTATTACTTAGCTGTAATTATCCACTTAGCTGTAATCAGAATTTTTTTTTACTTGCTGTGCTTTATTAGTGGTTAAGTACAACCAGAATTCTCACATTTGAGTCCATATTGGGAACACTGATTCATATGTTGACATCCACATACATGCACACATCCTGAGGTACAGTAGAACTCTCAGAGAGCATACTCTACTGTTGATTTCTGTTTCCACTCAGAAAAATATACCAAAAAATGCAAAATCTTCTATTTTAAATAGAATTATATAATTTAGGTTTCTGCTTTTTTTTTTTTTTCTATATGGCAGTATTATTTGGGGTAAAATCTAACTCTTTATGTAGCTAAGAATGTTAGCTGATTTAATTAATATCTTCCATTAATGACTTAACAAGCTTAAAAATGGAAAAGTTTGGGCCCCTGAACTTTGTGAAATCCTATAAATATAAAGAAGGCATCCTGTTTAATATCATGCAGAGCAATTACAGAGCAATGAAATTCAACTTAATTCATTTGAGTTAGAGTCATATCAATAAAACCTATATATAATATGCAAATCGATTGATTGGCCTAATGACTGGTTGATATGATGCAACCACCAGGGGGAAGACGCTCAATGCAGGAGCTGCCCCCTGGTGGTCAGAGTGCTCCCACAGGGGGAGGGGCGCTCCTTAGCACAGGGGCAGTGACTGGAGCCTTTCCTGCCCCCGCTGCAGGCAGGCGATCAGGAGCGAGGGGTCTCAGACTGTGAGAGGGATATCCGGCCTCGCCCCGCCCCCCACGGGGATTGGACCTAAGCCAGCAGTCAGACATCGCACCAAGGGGTTCCGGGCTGCAAGAGGGTGAAGGCCAGGCTGAGGGATGCCACCCCACCTCCCTACCCCACCGCCACCAGTGCATGAATGTCATGCATGGGGCCTCTAATGGAATTTTAACATCATTAAAGTGTCTACTTAAGCAACTGCCCTCAGATTTTGACTTTATTTCCTATCTACTTGAATACCACTCTAATTCAACATTCAGGAAATAGTGTTTATTTCCTATCTACTTGAATACCACTCTAATTCAACACTCAGGAAATAGTGTGTACTCATTATGTCTCATATCACATGTAAAATATCTCAGCTAAGAGTGTTGAAGTATTCTACCTAAAGGGGAGGGACCATTGTTAAAATGCAGCTTCCCATGAGCTGTACTGGACCCTTTTGGGAGGTTTTGGGAAGTTTCTTATTTAACTGGTCTTTGTGATTTTGACTACTACTTGGAATCCCAAAATTGTGGGTAGATTCTGAATTTTGCTGTGATTTATTCAAAATGATAGGAGATGGAGCCTCACATGCCTCTGAAGAGTCGGATCCCATGGTACTTCTTATCAGGAGCCACAGTAACGTTATGGGTAAGCATTTTAAAAAGCATTAGGATTATCTCAACAGTTTAATCTGAAACAGCCCTCAAGCCCCTTCCTTCCTTTTCTCTCCACAGTCTTTATATTAAATAGAGCTCTTATATAAAATAAACTGTAATTTACATGGATGCACCATAGTTGAATCTTGGAAAAATAGTTAGGGTGAGAGAGAGAGGTGCTTTATCTTAGAGCCTGTCCCTCCCTCTTTCCCAAATTTATTGCAAATTATTTGGCTAGTTTATTATGGGTTTTTTTAAAATCATTAGTTTATCTTTTTCTCCACTTAAAATATTTGCACAAAGAGAAGAAAACACAAAAGAAAAATGTTACTTCATCTACGTGAAGAATTTAATTATTATATCCCATTTTGAGGGAATCAGGTTTTCTCCATGCCTTTCAGCTAATGAGTCCTCAATCACTATAATCTATTTCCTGCCCTCCCTTTTCCAAAAGTGTTCCTTCTTACAATTGGACTTTAATTTAATTTAATTTTATTTTATTTTATTTATTTTTTTTTTTTTCTGATACAAACAGTTGCTGTATTTCTGCTTAAGTGACAGTAACACAGATAAGGCAAAGAGCTGAGGTGGGAAAGGGGTAGACGTGCAAAATGGCAACCTAACATAAAAAGACACACACATCAGTAGCCTCTTCCCTCCCAAGTCAGGGAAGCCCTTGGGCCAGTGTATGGGCAGAGAGCAGGTTTATCCTTCAAGAGGGAGGTAAAAGATATAAGCTCTAGGTGAGGGGCAGGAGTTGGGGGGGTGGGGCGGGGAGGCATCTCATAGCAGGGGGTGTTCTGGGTGTAACCAGGGCAGGTGTGAGAAGGCCGAGTGGAAATGCAGGGCTGCAGGTGTGTAGGCACAGATCTAGGACTTTAATTTTAGAAAAAGAAGTATGTTACCCTCTGAGAGTTTAGCATGTTGAAGTATAAAAAATTAGCAATTATAGACTACAGCTTAACTTCACCAGTTCATAATTTCTTACCTTTAACATTTCTTATGGAAAGTATTGACTTTTCTATTTTAAATTTGCATTTTCTTAGATAATATAAAAATCATTAAAGAAAGACCATAGAATAAAGGAGGTGACAATCAATTTGGGACACTCCTAGAGAAATATCCTGAAGTGGTGTCCAGAAAGATTATTCTGTCTTTTATTTCTATTATTTATTCAATTTGGTTCAGTTCCTCAACTTTCAGAGTAAAATTCCCCAATCATTGATATAAAGCCATCCCCACATCTTTGTGGGGGTTTTTTGCAATATGGGAAGTATACAAAATTTATACCCAACAGATGCGAATATCTGAACTGTCTGGTTTATCAGGCCACTAATGGCAACATTCTGAGGGGAAATGAAATACAATCTTTAAATGTACTTTTCTTGGGAAAGTAAGTCATCTTCATGCTACATGTTTAACTACAATCTAGATCAGAAGTTGGCAAACATTTTTAGTAAAGAGGCCAGATATATTTTAGGCTTTGTGGGCCAGTCACTGGCACATAATTCTCTTTATCTTTCTTTACAACCTAAAAAATGCAAAACACATTCTTTTAAAAAATGTCTTTATTGATTTCAGAGAGAGGAACGGAGAGGGAGAGAGAGAGAGAGAGATAGAAACATCAATGATTAGAGAGAATCATCCATTGGTTGCCTCCTGCACGCCCCCTATTGAGGACTGAGCCTGAAACCTGGGCATGCCCTGATTGGTAATCAAACCATGTCCTCCTGGTTCATGGACCTACACTCAACCACTGAGCTACACCAGTCAGGCAAAACACATTCTTAACTCGAGGGCCATGCCAAACTGGTAAGACAACAGGCAGAATTTGGCCTTCTGGCTAGTTTTCCTATATCTTGCTAGAGTATGGACCATGAATACTTTTCCATTTTAGACTTACCTCACTACCATATGCTTTATCTCTAACCCTTTTACCTTACCAGTGTTCATTTCCTGCCTTTGGTGTTGGGAGAGACTTGGTTTCATTTCCATGTCAGAGCTGCTAAGCCCAACAGAATGAGATGAAGAGAAGAGTATGTTACAGACATAATACGAGGACCAGAGTGACCAATTCTGTTTTCCTTCTGCAGATGTCTCTTGTCATTGCCTGTTTGGTGGCTGTGATCGTGTACCGCCTGTCAGTCTTTGCTACATTTTCCAGATTCATGGAAACTGAAGCATCCTTAAAGCATGTCAAAAGTTTTCTCACTCCTCAGATAGCTACAGCACTCTCTGGGTCATGCTTAAACTTTATTGTCATCTTGATCTTGAATTTCTTTTATGAAAAGATATCCGTCTGGATTACAAAGATGGGTAAGCTGACTCTTTACTATGGCTCTGAAAAAGGGTCACTAGCAACACTACACATTCATTCTGGGTCATCCCCCAGGGAGCTAATTTTTTAAAAGCACATTTTAAGGCAATTTGGTTCCATAGGTAGACCCATAGCTTGGTACTTCAGAATGCCCTAACCGCTATATCCAGGCCATCATAATGGAAGCAAGATGACGAACTAAAAAGAAGAATTAGGACTTTGTAGATCTTTTTATGTATTCTTATCTTAATTGTCCTTTCATGGGGCTAGTTCAGTGATGGTGAACCTATGACACGCATGTCAGAGGTGACACGCGAACTCATTTTTTTTGGTTGATTTTTCTTTGTTAAATGGCATTTAAATATATAAAATAAATATCAAAAATGTAAATCTTTGTTTTACTATGGTTGCAAATATGAAAAAAATTCTATATGTGACACGGCACCAGAGTTAAGTTAGGGTTTTTTCAAAATGCTGACACGTCGAGCTCAAAAGGTTTGCCATCACTGGGCTAGTTGAATCCTAAGTAAAATCCTCACTTTTCTCAAGGCAAAGAGAGTTTTTATTTCATGTATATGACTTTTAGAAGGTATTTGGTTTTTAAAAACATCATGAGAACAATCAGCTTCTCCGTAATAAATCTGAAATGTAGTGCCTCTCTTTTCAGGTGCAATATCTTAGAATCTAGATTATTTTCTATTTAAGATATTGAATGTCCCCCCAAAGCAGTGGTTCTCAACCTTGGCTGCACATTCGAATCACCTGGGAATCTTTTTAAAATCCTGAGTTCTGGGCCTCATCCTCCGGAAATTCTGTTTCTTTGTTATGGGGTGGGGCCACAACATTAGTAACAAAGAAACAGAATTTCCGGAGGATGAGCCCCAGAAATCAGGATTTTAAAAAGATTCCCAGGTGATTCGAATGTGCAGCCAAGGTTGAGAACCACTGCCCTAAAGCCATGAGGAAAGGTGAAGGCATCACAGGTGAAAGAGTCTCAAGTGAAGTGGCCACAGGTGAGGTGGGAGACTGAGCCAGGGAGAATAGCACAGAGCATAATTGCTCCTGATCGTGCCCCAGCAAGTTGGAAATAGATCAGAGACTCAGCTCAAGGCCTCAGCTTCTTCTCTGAGTGCTCTTTGTTCAGGAGCTCCTCCTCTAAACTGCCCCCTGAAAGGCCCAATGGGACCCAATAGAGCACCTCTTCCGCCCAGCCCTGGAGTGAGCACTGGGCAGCCACTTTCTTTAACTATGACCCCCCAATTTGGAGTTCTTCCCTCAATTATATTTGTATTTTTCTGGTAGCAACAACAAAAATATCACAGCAGATAACACCCAAAAGTAAAATACTTAAAAATAGCAGCTTTCTTCTATGAGAAAAAGCACTTGTGTTCACTTTTGAGATTTTGTAAGAATGCACCTAAAATGGAGGTGTTATCTGTGTCTTTAGAATAATATGTGTATTTCAGCATCACTGAAAAAGTCATGGATTTGGTTGAATTGGGAGATCACCAGCTCAGAAAAACATGTTCTTTTATGCCTAGTGATGCTTTACTGTGGCATGAAGAGAATCTAATATTTTCTTATTTTGGAATTCATTAAATGATAGATCGTAATAAGGAGAAGGAAAATATATGCTATTACTGCCACCATTTGTGTGACATGGCTTTAAAATTTTATATAGCTACTAGTGACCCAGGGCATGGATTCAGGCACATTAAAAGGAAATTAATTAGAAGGTGGCCGGTGGGGCAAGACTGGGCGAGATGGGCCAGACAACCCTTGGAGCCAACCTCCCGCGGTCCCTCCCTGGCCGGCCACACCTGGGGTGGCATCATCACTTGAAAGGTGTCTATGGAGTGAGTGAGGTCCCTTTGGCAGGTGGGGTCCCTTGGCCTGGCCTGTGGGGATCGGGCCGAAACCCGCTCTCCAACATCCCCCAAGGAGTCCTGGAGTGTGAGAGGGCACTCTGCAAAGTTGCTGTCATACAGGGTGTGGAATGCAAATGCAAGTGGGCAGTAATCCAGATTCAGGGCCAACAGTGCCCCAGCAAAAACATAACTCATGGCTGAAGGTGGAATCGCTCAGCCCCGTGAGGAATCGGGCTCCCTCCTCTCTGGTTTCGGGGTGTGTTACCCGAGAACCGCTGCTGCCAAGTCACTGCAGCTCGACAGCTCCTGCATTAAGCATCTGCCCCCTGGTTGTCAGTGTGCATCATAGAAGCTGGAGGGACACTTAGCATATTAGTC
The DNA here is from genome assembly GCF_014108235.1 of Myotis myotis. Lineage (NCBI taxonomy): Eukaryota > Metazoa > Chordata > Mammalia > Chiroptera > Vespertilionidae > Myotis > Myotis myotis. The sequence continues at coordinate 56,676,909 of NW_023416314.1, forward strand.
TTTTATATATATAAATTTAATTCATGAAATGAAAACACAAATTGGTTTGCAAATTATCCTCTGCCCTTGGTATGAGCTTACTTTGCTTAAACCTGATTGAAAACAGAGAAAGAGGGAGGAGGAGAGAGAGAAAAAAAGAGAGAGTGAAATCTCCCAAGTTTACAGGATATATAGTTGTGGGGATGAGCACAGGCTCTTCAGTCTGATATGGATGGGAATTCCATATTCTGATTGTGCGACTCCAGGCCAAGTATCTCACCCCTCTAAATGTAACACTGACCACTTCCTAGGCTCCTCTGGTGATTAGATCAACACAAAAAGTCTGTAGTCGGCAGCCCAGCACAAGTCTATAATTAAGTATTGGTGTATTATGACCAGAGTGGGAAACATTTCAACAGGCTCACAGAAAAATGTGACTAGACATCCACTTATCCCAGGGACTAAAAACTTTCATTAGAAACAGGAAAGTGCACTGTTAAACATTGGTGTTTTTTCCTTACCAGAAATCCCTCGAACTTACCAGGAGTATGAAAGCAGCCTGACCTTGAAAATGTTCCTGTTTCAGTTTGTAAATTTTTACTCATCATGCTTCTACTTAGCTTTCTTTAAAGGGAAGTTTGTGGGCTATCCTGGAAAGTACACATATTTGTTTAATGTGTGGAGAAGTGAAGAGGTAAGAACTCTTTTGAGAAGCGAGGTTTGTTTTTTCAATAACTCAGTGTTAACCAAATACCTTTTTTTGTGCCCAGCACAGACTCAAATTTACTCAAATTGGAAGAAAAGTATAAGATACTAACTCTGTCTGCAGAGAATATTGGTTTTAGAATTCTGTCATCTAATAGATCTCCCTGTTCCTTTAGGGCAAGAAGTTATTTTTTTCTTATTGTTGGTATCAAAAAATGAGCTGCAAAATGGAATAAGTGAGTTCTATGTTCCCGAAGGCTTCCTGCAAAGGAAGAATGATAACTCTCTCAAAGTACAGCAGAGAGGACTCCACCATGGGTGTGAGCTAGGTCAGATCAGTGGTCCACAAATCTGGCTGTGCATCCAAATCACATGGAGAAAAATAACAACTTCTGCCCTAACCCAGACATAAAGATGCAGAATTTTCTGAGAATGAGATCCACAAATGTTTTATTAACACAGCTGAATCTAATGCAGCTATCCCAGCACTAGTCTGTGATCATGCTTGGATTATTGAGCTAAATATCACTTTATATCCCATTAGTATCCATTTCAACCCAAATCTTCAGATTCTTATCCTCTGGATTTATTTCACTGCAAATGTTTTGTCTTTCGTCATTCACTTCTCTTTGCACCCTTCCCTTCTAACTAGTGTGACCCTGGAGGCTGCCTAATAGAACTGACCACCCAGCTGACCATCATAATGACTGGGAAACAGGTCTTCGGAAACATTCAAGAAGCCATTTATCCGTATGTATGACTTGGAAGTTTTTGCTTGATTTAAGTAATCATGAGAGATTTCCTCTGGGAGAAGATGAAATTCTTCTATTATCATAGTGCCTTTGTTAGCAATGTTTAAGTCAATGAAAAAAGAAACTTCACATTTAATCAACAGTCGAATGCATTAAGGTATTACAGGCTTTTAAATATGCATCACTGTTGCTTGAGTTGAAGTTGAGGGAAAGGTAATTATGCGCCTTTTTAGGAAGATTTATGTATCATATCCTCTATAGATTATTCTGCATGTTATATAGTCACAGACTGAACTCTGTAATAGTATCTATTTTTCCTGGACACATTTAGGCAAAAATTTGTCATGAATGAAATACAGATACATGAAAGGTTTGCTTTCTGTTCCAAAAGCATAGCAATAACAAATACTTTTTAAAAAGTGAAAACCAACATAACAGTTGATATCAAATATAAGATGAAAATTCCCATGGATAAAAAGAGGAAGAATCGTAAGCCTGTAATCTTGCAAGGCTCCTAGTTAGGAAATGATAGTGTCAGGTTTGTTTAGCACCTGTAGTATAAAGTGCTCTATTTATTTGTCTATTTTATGTGATCATACACACTCTTTATTTTGTTCTTGGTTTTAAAGGGAATGTTTTTAACTTTTCCCTATTAAGAATGATGTTCGCCCAAAATTTTGGTAGATGCTTATGATCAGATAGAGGTAATTTCCTTCTTTTCTACCTTTTTGTCATAAATAGTTGCTTGAAATATATCAAATGTATTTTTCTGCAGCAGTTGACATGATTTTATATTCTTAAATCTGTTGGTGTGGTTTATTACATTGATTGATAAATGATTGATTAATAAAATAAAAAAATCTTCTTGTTTCTTAAAGTAATCCAACATTATCATTATACTAGGAGCCCAGTGCACAAATTCTTGTATATTAAAAGGAAATTAATTAGAAGAAATATTTTAATATCGCTATTCACCCTTTCTCTATAATAGAAGTGTCAACCAAATTCATGATCGATAATGATAGATTGAAATACACGTGTGTGTTTGACGCCAGCAAGAGTTTTATATGTATCGCGCATGTGCGAGTCAACTTAGCCTTTTATAGATATAGAATAAACTTGATTAATTAGACCTGCTTTCTGATTTAGCTAAACTTTTTCCAGCCCAGTGAAGCACCCTACTTCTCTTTCAAGTAATTGTCAGCAACACAGCAGTAAATATCAACACAAAGCAGAATATTATTGTAGATCACACAGGGAGAACGAAGGGTAAAATATTTAACTGCAGCAGTGTTTGACTATATGCTGAACAGTGAGAAAACCTGAAGTCATTTTCAAAGTCCACCATTTCTTACTTCTTTTCAATCGGGTCAAGTTTCTAAGCTTTCTAAATCTCCATTTTCCGGCTAATGAAAAGAAAATAGGATTCCGCTGAGTCTCCTATCTACTTACTCCAGGACTTCTGTGAGGATCAAATGAGATGAGGCACGGGAAAACACTTCACAGACATTTGGTTAGAGTGTAAATGTTTCCACCTGGGTATAAAGCAAGTTGTGTTTGTGGGCTGAAGAAACTGCAAGGAGGCTAGTCGCTAGGGAGAGGAAGCCAGGCATTGCTACGTGAAGTCATTACGCAGTGCCCACAGCAACCATTTACAGGATGTCCATGGGGTTTCAGCTGCATTGGCTGTGATTTGGTAGGCTGTCACACTGGGGTGGAGGTGGGTCTGTGTCCCACTTGGGGAAGCTGAATGTTGTTTTGTTGGCCAGGTCCACACTGCTGTTTCTCTGTAAATGGCAAGTGTGCATCATAGCAGCTCCTGCGTTGAGCATCTGCCCCCTGGTGGTCAGTGTGCATCATAGAGACCAGTTGGACAGTGGGAAGGACACTTAGCATATTAGCCTTTTATATATATACATTTATTTTTTATATAATATGGAATTTAGTTAGGCCATATTTTGCTTAGGATTATTGCATTTATTTTCATGGATTAGATAAGCCTCTGTGTTTTTGTTGTCATGCATTTTCTATTTTAAGCAGTTTCTTACTTTCTTGAGTGTTCTTCTTAATAGCATTAGAACATAAAGAACAGACTGATGAATCTCAGAGGGAAGGTGGGGGTGGGGAGAGTGGGGAGAGATTAACCTGGGAATTCATATGCATACATGCATAACCCTTATAGAATTGACAATCCAGTTGACTATCATAATGAATGGGAAACAGATCTTCGGAAACATTCAAGAAGCCATTTATCCATATGTGTGACTTAGAAGTTTTTGCTTGATTTAAGTAATCATGAGAAATTTTCTCTGGAAGAAGATGAAATTCTTCTATTATCATGGTGCTTTTTTTAGCAAATGTTTAAGTTAATAGTGTGGTGAAGGCCTGGGAGGGGTGGGTGCAGGGTGGAAGGAGTAAATGGAGGGAAAAAGGAGGCTAACTGAAGTACTTTCAACAATAAAGATAAATTTAAAAAATAAAAATATACAAGCAAAGAAAAAAGTTAGTAAATTAAATAGAAAAAAACAGCCCTATGGTGATCCTCTTCTCCACGTGCTCTTTAACAGAACTGTCTCTGGTTAAATGTATTTCCATGGGAAGATTCAAGGTTATTACGTTTTCTTAATCACTCCAATAAAGAACTTTTGACTCTGGCCCATGTTATGAAAAGAACACTAGATTTTGATTTGGACTTTAGCTCTACTTGCTCTGTGATCTTAAATTACTTAACCTTTCTTACTTCCAATTTCTAGATCTGATTCTATAACCCTTTTAAAACACTATTCCATGTATTTACTTCTCTCACTTCCAACAGGTTGGCTCTGAATTGGTGGAGACGCCGAAAAGCTCGGACCAACTCTGAAAAGTTATACAGTCGATGGGAGCAGGATCATGACCTTGAGACTTTTGGAAATCTTGGACTATTCTATGAATACTTAGAAACAGGTAATTTTCAACGACTTGTTTTGAAACATAGAATATGGCTGAGTAAAATAAGTGTTTTTTCATCTCTTAGTATTTCTTCCTGCTTTGGACATAGTAGGTGTTCAATAAATCATTGGACAATGGATGAGAAGATAGGTGGATGAGTATAGAAAAGATTGGCTCAACATTGACTTTACCCACCAAACAGAATGGAGAGTGAAGTTTAGTTTTAAAACACCAATCTTAGATATATTTTTTCTATTAATGGAATGTTAATATTGAACAAAATAAAATAAAGATTACTTTTTAATGCCTGTCTCAAATTAGCTTACCTAGCTGTTTCTCCCTTTGTTTGCCTCTGTGGCAGCTGAGAGAGAATAAGTTGAAAAACATTTCCAGTGAATGACATACATTTAGTTTTCCCCTTATTCATGCTGAAAAGAAGCAAGTTAAAAGCAGTTATTCCAGGGAAACCCAAATTGAACACAATAAATTCGTAAAATATTCTAAGGATTGAACAGAGAAGAGAGCTTGAGGTAACATTTTAGGAGAGAGAATGATGGAGAGACTGCCTACATAGCTTCTTAGAGGGCTTCCTCTCAGTGACATTTCTTTGCTTCTCTGGTGAAATTAAGTTAGACAATTTTTAACTTATTCTTAAAACCCATAAAATCACAGTGGAATGAATGAGATGGCCTGAATTTGTTGCTGATTCCCCACTATAGTACATATCTATGCTACCTGGATTGAAATAGGTAACTTGAGGACAAATAAAAAGAAGTCTCTATGTAGCTGGCTCCAGAGTTAGGTAATGTTTGCTTTGTGGGTGATAAGGCTATAGTTTTTAATTGTATAAGTTTCAAATGAATTTGTATGTAAATGCATCAGAGATTACCACTGATTAAAATATAAAATCAAGGTTTCATAAGATTGACTCCCATTTATTGTGCTATAAGTAATTTATTTGGATGTTTTACATACATTATCTCTAATCTTGAAACACCTTACAGAGTAGTCATTATTTACTGCATTTTATTTCAGAGGATACTGAAACGTCGATAGTTTAATTTTCTACTGTCACAAAGAGTTTAAGTAAAGATCTAGAGTTTGAACATGGAAAATGTAAGCTATTTCTACATACTACTTCCTCTTAATTTCGTATTTCTTGGATCAGAGGAGGCAGGAATGAGGCAATTTGTTCACTTGGGTTAGTAGATGACAAGGCTGATTTTCATGAGAAAATTTTAAAAGAAAAGCTGAAATCCAGAAGCACTCAAGATTCATGTAAAAATAGAGGACTAGTGGAAGATTATTTCCTCCTTCAATTCAGAGCCATTCCTGCATATCTTTATTATTATTATTATTATTATTATTATTATTCATGTGGGAAGCCCAGACTGCCAACTGCATTTTTTTTTTTATTCCAAGCATTGTTGGAAACAAAATAACAAAAATGGGGAGAGAAGCCAGCTTACCAAGTGAGGAGAGTAAAACTTATTTAGAAAGATGTCAAGATATCACAAAGAATCAGGACTTTAATTAATACTTTTTTCCAGAAAATGTATATTTCCTCTGCCCACTTATAATTCGTATATACTTCCAATGCTTTAGAAAATTCACTTTATGGTTTATTCTCAAATAGTTTGTTTTGCACTGACTTTTTATCCATTAGCTTCTTCAGAGCTTAAATAAAGCATCCTTTATAATAAAAGCCTAATATGCAAATCAACCAAATGGCAGAACAACTTGTGAAACGACTGGTCGCTGTGACACGCACTGACCATCAGGGGGCAGACACTCAACACAGGAGCTGCCCCCAGCCCAGAGGCCCCAGGCCAGCCAAGGCAGGTGCCAGTGGGGGTCCCCCCAATTGCCCCGCTGGTTGCCCCGCAGAGGTAGGCGACCAGCGGCTGCGGCAGCAGGGGGTGGGGCCAGCGAGCGGGTGGTGCCAGGCCAGCCAAGGCGGGTGCCAGTGGGGGCCTCCCGATCATCCCACTTGTCACCCTACAGATCGGCCTTCATCACTGGCCACACCTAGGGACCCTATCTGTGCACGAATTTTGTGCACCAGGTCTCTAGTTAATTTATAAGGCTTATAGTTGTGTACTCTTATATACCCAGCATATGCTGGCTATTGGAAGCATACAAATGAATCGCTCATATCCCTGATTTGAAAAAGTACTCAGATTAGCAAGAGAGAAAAACTTGATTACCCCACTAGTATGGCTGTACCAATGTAAAGTGTAGACCAGCATAAGGCCTAACTATAGACTACTAGAGGCCCGTTGCATGAATTTGTGCACTGGTGGGGTCCAGCCAGCCTGCCTGATGGAGGCCACTGAGGGTGGGCCAGCCAGGGCAAGGGGCTGCAGGCATTCTGGTCATTCTGCTGTTTGGTCAATTTGCATATTATCCTTTTATTATATAGAATAATAAAAGACTGTGTTTTAAGAAGAATATCTTATCTAAGAAGAATAGATACTTTCTTTAGATAAGCAGATATCAAAAGAAACAGCAAGGACAGAACTGAGCTGTTCATGCCCTATTTCTCCTTTTTTTTCTTTTTTTTAATTGTTTTATTGCTTAAAGTATTACGAAGAGTATTACATATGTCTCCTTTTTTTCCCACCCTTAACAATCCCCCGGTGCCGGGAGCCGGTCCATGCTTGCTGTTTCAAGGGACCTGGCATATATGGCATACTGTTCTTAATATGTTTGCTCACCTTCTTGGCACTATGTGTTTTAACCAAGGTCTCTGAGAAAGGTTGTTTCCCCAGGTAGGGATTTTCCCCTGAAGTTAGGGAGGGAATAAAACCTCTTAACTAGCCAAAACCGGTTTGGCTCAGTGGATAGAGCGTCAGCCTGCGGACTGAAAGGTCCCAGGTTCGATTCCGGTCAAGGGCATGTACCTGGGTTGCGGGCACATCCCCAGTAGGAGATGTGCAGGAGGCAGCTGATCGATGTTCCTCTCTCATCGATGTTTCTAACTCTCTATCTCTCTCACTTCCTCTCTGTAAAAAATCAATAAAATATATATTTTAAAAAAAAAAAAAAAAAAAAAAAAAACCTCTTAACTAAGTGCCAGGTGGGTAATTAATCACTTTAGCTACAAACAATCATGCTTAAGCTACATAATCTTTACTTCCTGGAATGGAGATAAGAAACGCCCTAACCTTTGAAATAGAGATTGATAGGATTGGAATCAACTGGTATAAATACAGATGTAAGAAGACAGAACGAGGAGAGACGGAACCTAGGCACAGAACCTACACAGAACGTTCTCTAGAGACAGTAGAACTTCGCTGGAGAGAACATGGCAAAAGATCCTGGACTGAACCTGACTACAGAAATTGGCAAGAGAACCTGACTAGAACCTGGTAACTGAACCTGGCTGGAGAACCTGGACAGAACCTGGCTGAAGAACCTAGCGAGGGAACATGGCTACAGAACCTGGCTGGAGAACCTAGCAAGAGAACATGGACACAGAACCTGGCTGGAGATCCTAAGCAGAACTTCGCTGGAGATCCAGACCAGAACTTGGCTGGAGATCCTGGCTAGAGATCCTGGCTAGGCTGCTGATCAACTGAATGCTGTCTCCGTGTCATTCCTCCTTTGCCGACTCCATCCACACCTTTGGGGACCCCTGGACCTGCTGGGGTTGGACCCCGGCATCTGGCGCCCGAACAGGGACCCCTAGGTAAGCGCCCCGCACTCGGGACGGATAGGACTCCACCGTAGGAAGAGGGTGGATAGTCTTCGCCGACTCCGTCCACACCTTTGGGAACCCCTGGAACAGGATTCCCATAGGTAAGCCCCCCCCATTGAGAACCCCCACACTCAGGACGGATAGGACTCCACCAGGGTGCTACAGACCCCCCTATAGAGGATAAGTAGGGTAAGAAGGTGGATAGTACAGAACTTAGATTGAGAAGATGTGCCATACTGAGTCCAAAGAAAGAAGACTCTGTATTGATCTTTAGATTAAGAAGATGTGCCATACTGAGTCTAAAGAAATAAGACTCTGTATTGATCTTTTAACACATATGCTTGCTAGCAGAGGAATTAAGGTTACTCCCAGTCAGACAGAACTTTTTATACAAGAAGTATGTCCATGCTTTTCTGAGGAAGGAAAGGTAAATGTAAAGGCATGGGAGGAGGTTGGCCCAAGGAGCCTTATCCTTAACCCCACTGCAGCCTTTCCACCCCGGGAAAGTGCAGGATTGGCAAACTCTCCCTGGGGTGATAGATCAGGACTCAGGTAATAGCGGAAAGCGCCAATCCTACTCTTAAAATGGATATAAGAGAGCATTTCGGGTTTTTCTTTTTAATGCCTGATTTTAAAAAATAAAAAAGGGGGAATTTGCCGGGAGCCGGTCCATGCTTGCTGTTTCAAGGGACCTGGCATATATGTTTGCTCACCTTCTTGGCACTATGTGTTTTAACCAAGGTCTCTGAGAAAGGTTGTTTCCCCAGGTAGGGATTTTCCCCTGAAGTTAGGGAGGGAATAAAACCCCTCAACTAAGTGCCAGGCGGGTAATTAATCACTTTAACTACGAACAATCATGCTTAAGCTACATAATCTTTACTCCCTGGAATGGAGATAAGAAACGCCCTAACCTTTGTAATAGAGATTGATAGGATTGAATCAACTGGTATAAATACAGATGTAAGAAGACAGAACGAGGAGAGACAGAACCTAGGCACAGAACCTACACAGAACGTTCTCTAGAGACAGAAGAACTTCGCTGGAGAGAACATGGCAAAAGATCCTGGACAGAAACTGGCTCAGAACCTAGCGAGAGAACATGGCAAAAGATCCTGGACTGAACCTGACTACAGCAACTGGCAAGAGAACCTGACTAGAACCTAGTGACTGAACCTGGCTGGAGAACCTGGACAGAACCTGGCTGGAGAACCTAGCGAGGGAACTTGGCTACAGAACCTGGCTGGAGAACCTGGAGAACCTAGCAAGACAACATGGACACATAACCAGAACTTCGCTGGAGATCCAGACCAGAACTTGGCTGGAGATCCTGGCTAGAGATCCTGGCTAGGCTGCTGATCAACTGAACGCTGTCTCCGTGTCATTCCTTCTTCGCCGACTCCGTCCACACCTTTGGGGACCCCTGGACCTGCTGGGGTTGGACCCCGGCACCCCGGCCTCCCCTACCCCCCCCAGTGTCTTATGTCCATTGGTTATGCTTATATGCATGCATACAAGTCCTTCGGTTGATCTCTTACCCGCCCCCCCCCCCATCCACCCCTCCCGCCTCTCAACCCTCCCCTGCTTTCCTGCTGTAGTTTGACAGTCTGTTTGAGGCAGCTCTGCCTCTGTATCTATTTTTGTTCATAAGTTTATAATGGTCTTTATTATCCATGAGTGAGTGAGATCATGTGGTGTTTTTCCTTCATTGACTGGCTTATTTCACTTAGCATAATGCTCTCCTTTCTATTTTAGCAAGCAAATACATCACTATGCTTCTTGTAAGGAGGAGGAAGTGGGCAGATGGAAAGAGACCTGGAGTACTTTGCTGGTATAGATACTTCCAAAATGTCAGAAGTGGCAGGTGTTGGGCAGAGTGTTCCCTCTTTTCTCCTCCATAATAATGAGTTTACAAATTTTTCTTTTTTCCCTACAGTTATCCAATTTGGATTTGTTACCTTATTTGTGGCCTCTTTTCCTTTGGCTCCTCTTCTTGCTCTCATGAATAATATTTTAGAGATTCGAGTGGATGCCTGGAAACTCACTACTCAGTACAGGAGACCTGTTGCAGCTAAAGCTCATAGCATAGGTGTTTGGCAAGACATTCTTCATGCAATGGCTGTTCTTTCTGTTGCAAGTAATGTAAGTGGACCTATTTTGGTGGGGTACATTGTATTTTGTTTTCTTGGGGATGGGGAAATGTGAATGATGCTTAGCTCAATCTTTATTTGCATTGATTTCATTTGCTGACAATCCACAAAGGTAAAATATCCCTAAACTTTCATACAGTAAATAGCATAGAGAAATCTCTAACATGGAAACTCTTAGAAATACAAGGAAAATTGTAAAATCACTCTCATTAAAATAACGCAATACAGTTTCATACTGTGACTAATTAACAGGAAACAAGTAAAGGTATAGAGGATTTGAATAATACAATTAAATCTTCTTTTATATAAAGACTAGAGGCCCAGTACACAAAAATTTGTGCACTCGCGGGGGGGGTGGGGGGTGTTCCTCAGCCCGGCCTATGCCCTCTTGCAGTCTGGGACCCCTCGGGGGATGTCCACCAGCTGGCTTCGGCCCGCTCCCTGGGGGATCGGGCCCAAGCTGCCAGTCAGACATCCCTCTGTCAGCCCGGCAGCCCTCAGGGGATGTCCACTTGCCAGTGGGGAGCAGGCCTAAGCTGCAGTCAGACATCCTTAGCTCTGCTGAGGAGGTGGGAGAGGCTCCCACCACCACCACTGTACTGGCAGCCGTCAGCCTGGCTTGAGGCTGAGCAGAGCTCCCCCTGTGGGAGACCACTGACCACCAGGGGACAGCTCCTGCATTGAGCATCTGGCTCCTCGTGGTCAGTGTGTGTCATAGTGACCAGTCATTCCCAGTCGTTCTGCTCTTAGGGTCAGTTTGCATATTACCTTTTACTATATAGGATAGAGGCCTGGTGCATGGGTGGGGGCTGGCTGGTTTGCCCTGAAGGGTGTCCCGGATCAGGGTAGGGGTCCTGCTGGAGTGCCTGGCCAGCCTGGGTGAGGGGCTAATGGCTGTTTGCAGTTGGTCACACCCCCTTCAGTGTGGGGGTCCCCACTGGGGTGCCTGGCCAGCCCGAGTGAGGGGATGATGGCTGTTTGCAGGCTGGCCACACCCCTTTTAGGGTGGGGGGTCCCCACTGGGTTGCCTGGCCAGTCTGGGTGAGGGGCTGAGGGCCGTTTTCAAGCTGGCCAAGCCCCCCTGGCGACGGAAGCTCCCAGCCTCTCCTTTTTTTCTTTTTTCTTTTTTTATTCTGGGGTTTATTTACCTTCTATAATTGAAACTTTGTTGCTTTGAGTGGAGGCCATGCCATGACAGGCCATGACAAATGGGAAACTTGGCTTCCTCCATCATTGGGGCAACCAAGCCTCCTGCTTGCTCCAGCTCCGTGGCTGCCGGCCGCCATCTTGGTTGGGTTAATTTGCATATAGTCGCTCTGATTTGCTGGTGGGCATGGCTTAAGGCGTAGCAAATGTACGGTCAATTTGCATGTTTGTCTTTTATTAGTGTAGATCATTAAAAAAAAAAATCTACCACTAGAAATGTAGATATAGAGCCAGGTGGTTTAAAGTGACTTATCAACCCTAAAAGAAACATGTTATTTATACCATTTAGAGCTTAGGAAAGATGGAAAAATAGCTTCCCTATGAAATAAAATATTGAAATGAATTGCATTTAACTATGGGAAATTTACTAGCTCAGTGATGGCGAACCTATGACATGTGTGTCAGAGGTGACACGCGAACTCATTTTTTTGGTTGATTTTTCTTTGTTAAATGGCATTTAAATATATAAAATAAATATCAAAAATATAAGTCTTTGTTTTACTATGGTTGCAAATATCAAAAAATTTCTATGTGACACAGCACCAGAGTTAAGTTAGGGTTTTTCAAAATGCTGACACGCTGAGCTCAAAAGGTTCACCATCACTGTACTAGCTCATGGTTGTCTTTCTCTCCATTCCCTCCCCTCCAAACTCCTCCACATGCACACGCACACGCGCACATACATACACACATACCCAAACACTGTCCTAGCTTTGGGAGTTGGGAGTTGATCCAGGCAAGTGATTTTGTTTAAGGACACTGGAACTACACTGTGCAACAATGAGAAATGTAAGAAATAGAAAAGCAGGGTGGAAAGAGCATGTTTTTGGAGACAGGTACACTTAGGTTCAGTTTTAACTTAGTCACTTTCTAGCTATGTCATCTTGGACAACTAATTATCTTACCTAATAATAGACAAACATGCAAATTGACCGTACCTTTGCTACCCCCAAGCCACGCCCACAAACCGATCCAGAGATAAGCACATTAACCCAACAATGATAGTGGAGGCTAGGAGCTCCAGTGGCGCAATCAGTTAGCGCGCGGTACTTATAAGATAGTGGAGGCCAGAGCCAGGATACTTGCGTTGCAGCTACAGCTACCATGCAAGCATCCCGGCTCTGGCCGCTCCAGGCCTATTGGAGATGCAGAAGTCAGGGGAGACAGAGAAGTCTGGCTCCAGTGCCTGAGGCTGGCTGCAGCCTGGGAGATGAAGAAGCTGCCTACCCCGTGATCCCAGTCTGCAGCCGGCCAGAGAAGCAGCCTGCCCATGATCCCAGGCTGCAGCCGGCCAGAGAAGCCGCCTGTCCGTGATCCCAGGCTGCAGCCAACTGGAAAATCTGCCTGCCCACGATCTCAGGCCGCAGACAGCCGGAGAAGCTGCCTGCCCCATGATCCTAGGTCTCAGCAGGCTGGAGAAGCTGCCTGCCCCGTGATCCCAGGTCTCAGCCAGCCAGAGAAGCCGCCTGCCCATGCTCTCAGCCGCAGCCGGCCGGAGAAGCCTCCTGCCCATAATCTCAGGCCGCAGCTGGCCAAAAAAGCTGCCTACCCCACATCTGCTCGCCCCAAGTCCTCGGGAAGACTGAGAAGCCGGGCCCCAGTGCCTGAGGCTGGCTACAGACTAAGAGACAAAGAAGCAGCCTGCCCCATTATCCCAGGCTACAGCCAGCCGGAGAAGCTGCCCACACTACATCACAGGGGACACAGAGAAGCCGCCCACCTGCAGTCCAAACGCCAGCGCCTGCAGCTGGCTGCGGCCCAGGAGATGGACAAGCCACCCGCCCCAAGGTCCCAGGCTGTAGCCACCTGGAGAAGCTGCCAGCCCTGTGGTCCAGGGTGCCAGCGCCTGTGGCCCGGCAAATAGGTTCCCTCTTCTTCTACTGCAGTCATTACTTCAATATTCCCCTTCTTAATTTCTCTCCTGTGCCACAACCCAACTCCACTTTTCATCGGAAGGATACGGAACAGAGCAGTGTTAGAAGCTTACACGTTTAAGTCGGTAAGGTTGCTACTTAAACATATAAATGGAAAACTAGAGTTCTTAAGGTAACAAAGGCTACAAAGGGAGGAGGGCAGGGACAGTGCATGACCTATTATATCCAGCAATCCATATGGGGACAGAAAAGTTTGCAATGATAACAATTAGTTACAGTATGAATCAACTGCCGAAACCGGTTTGGCTCAGTGGATAGAGCGTCAGCCTGAGGACTGAAAGGTCCCAGGTTCGATTCCAGTCAAGGGCATGTACCTGGGTTGCGGGCACATCCCCAGTAGGAGATGTGCAGGAGGCAGCTGATTGATGTTTCTCTCTCATTGATGTTTCTAACTCTCTATCTCTCTCCCTTCCTCTCTGTAAAAAATCAATAAAAAATATATTTTAAAAAAAAGATATGAATCAACTAACATAGTTGACAGGGACAATTCTTCCATCTTTGAAAATACCTACATCAAATCTGTTTAAATAGATTTTCATCTGCATAATCTAACACATTCTGACAAGACCACCACCACCAATGTGGTCAGTGTTGTGCTGATAAATGTTTAACAACTGGCTCTCAATCAAAGAAAACAAAACTCTGATTTATACAGTTGGCCAATTTCTGTGGCATAAATTCTCCATCCAAGGCTGATTTCAGCTGCTAATGTGATGCCACTAAATGCAGAGCTCAGGAGAAACAGGCAGTAATACACTATTATATTCTACCAGAAAGACCCAAAAGATATAAATAATGTCAAGAGTCAGAACAGTAAAGTGTAGTAAATAATTGAGGAGTGATGAATTTAGAGTATGTATTTTCTTTGGTTTTAATGTAATTTATTCACTTTTAAGATTATATAATTTAATTTTTAATAATGAACATGTTTAACAACCAGCTTACAAAATTCCTGAAAATTTGTGAGCCAGTGAGAGCAGGCTCTAGCACAATACTGAGTGGAGTGTAATGGTTAAATGTCAAGGCTCATGGATTTGAAATGAGACTCAGCCACTTTTGGGTTTTACTGGTCAAGTTACCTGATCTCTCTATACCTCAGTGTCCTCATCTGTGTCATTACAGTACCTACTGTATAGAGTTGTTGCAAAGATAAAATGACACAGCACAGTACCTGAAACAATAATTCAACTCAATTTGTTATAAACTGTTACTGCCTCAAAACGTTGTTGACAAAATTACTCATGCTGAAATAATGAAATTTTATTGATGAGAAAAATGCCTTATTTTATGATTTACGTGGAGATAGTCAATTTTACTTCCTAGGCAGTAATTGGTAATCTACTACTAGAAACTGCAAGGGGAAAAATGACCTCAACCAACATGATTGAGGCAATGTATTATTAGCTGGATCATAAAGCAGAGAGGATGCCATACATTCTGGGGTACATCTGCAGTAAGAGGCTTCACCTCAGGTATTAATTCTGATCAACGAAGCATCAGACTTAAGATGAATGGTGAGAAGGATTCTGAGGCTGCTTCTAGACTTAGCAGGAATAGAACTTTAATACATAAGCAACAGTTACTCTGGTTAATGATGGCAAGAAAACACACACCATAATCTAATCTAATAAAAGAGAAACATGCAAATCCCCCAAGGGCTACTGGGCTGCCAGAGGGATGTCTGATTGCCGGGAAGCAGGCCTATACCAGCAGGTGGTCATCCCCTAAGGGATCCCAGACTGCGAGAGGGCACAGGCCGGGCTGAGAGACCCTCCCCGAGTGCACAAATTTTTGTGCACCAGGCCTCTAGTATACTATAAATGTGGTATTGCATATTTTAGGCCAAAGACTCATATTATCATGATTTATAATAGCATTTTAATCATTTTGCATCCATATGGCACATGGAACTGAGAGAAATACAAATCAGACATTTTTAAAAAGATTTTTAT
Organism: Myotis myotis; assembly: GCF_014108235.1. Classification (NCBI taxonomy): domain Eukaryota; kingdom Metazoa; phylum Chordata; class Mammalia; order Chiroptera; family Vespertilionidae; genus Myotis; species Myotis myotis. The sequence continues at coordinate 56,692,215 of NW_023416314.1, forward strand.
TGATTGAGAGAGAGAGAGGAAGGAAGAGGGGAAGAGAAACATCAGTGTGAGAGAAACATCAACCAGCTGCCTCCTTCATGCCCCCCACCGGGATCAAGCTCATAAACCAGGTAGTGTCCTGACCAGGAATCCAACCAGCAACCCTTCGCACATGGGACTGAGCTACACCAGCCAGGGAACAAATCTGACTTGTTAAAAACTAGATTGCTTGCTCCTGATCTCCCTCTTGCTTTATCCTTTAGGCTTTTATTGTTGCATTTACATCGGACATCATTCCTCGTTTAGTTTACTACTATGCCTATTCAACAAATGGCAATGAACCTTTGAAAGGATATGTCAATAACAGCCTGTCAGTCTTCCTGATAGCCGATTTACCAAACACCACTGCACCTTTGGACAAACGAGACTTCACCACTTGCAGGTTTCCTCTTGTTTTCTTAAGACTTTAATTTTACCCTCTAAATGTATTTCTAAGTTCTGTATTTCATTCATGCCTTAGAACATAAAGGATTTCCTTGGAGCAATAAAAATCCCGGATAAATCAAGTGCATAATTTTAGAATTCACACATTCTATGATTCTGATTTGGAAATGTAGAATGTCCCAAAGTAAGAAAATATTATGGGTAAAGATAATGTCAATTTTGAATTGCTTTTTATTTTCTAAATTTATTGGAAAGATTTCTCACCAACAAATGCCCTTTGATTCCAAGATGCTATATATAGATATAGATATAGAGATAGAGATAGAGATAGAGATAGAGATAGAGATAGAGATAGAGATATAGAGATATAAAGATACATACACACACACACACACACACACACACACACACACACACACACACACACTGAGTGGCCAGATTATTATGACCACCTGACGTTTGTAGGCAAATTAGCTATAATTTCACGCTGAAGTTGCTACAGGGCCAGACCATTATAAATAGGGGAGCAGGTTGTTTGCCACAACAGTAGAAGTGATTTTTTTTTTCTGTAGATATGGGTAAACAATGTGATTTAACAGCCTTTGAACGTGGGATCTATGCTATTATGAGTGGCCAGATTATTATGGCCATCCCATCAGTACTTCATTGGGCCACATTTTGCCTTCAATACTGCGGCGATTCTTCTTGGCATTGACTCCACGAGATGTTGAAAGGTGACACGAGGATTCTGACACCATGCCTGATGAATAGCACTGTCCAGTTCTGTGAGATTTGATGGTTGTGGAACCAGCTGCCTGATGGCACTTTTAACTTCGTCCCACAAGTGCTCAATTGGATTGAGATCTGGTGATTGTGGGGGCCATCTAAGCAAGGTAAAGTCTCCCTCATGTTCTTGAAAGCACTGCTTCACAATACGAGCACCGTGGCATGGCACATTATCTTATTGGAAGAAGCCATCTCCATTGGGATATGCCATCATGATAGGATGAACTTGATCAGCAAAGATACTTAGGTATGTTGTGCTATTCCGATGTTGTTCCACACGAATTAAAGGGCCCAAATCATGCCAAGAAAACATGCCCTAAACCATAACACTGCCCCCACCAGCTTAAAGGGTTGTACACATGCATGTGGGGTGCATGCTTTCATGCCAAATTCTCACCCTGCCATCTGCATGATGCAACTGGAAATGTGATTCATTGGACCACATGACTTTTTTCCAATGCTCAACTGTCCAATCCTTGTGTTTCTGTGCGAATTGGAGGAGTTTTATCTTAGTAACTGCAGACAGCAAAGGTGTTCAAACAGGCCTTCAGCTTCCATATCCCATATGATGCAGTGTATGGCTAATTTACCTACGAACGTCAGGTGGTCATAATAATCTGGCCACTCATAATAATATATATCCCACATTCAAAGGCTGTTAAATCGCATTGTTTACCCATATCTTCAGAAAAAAAAATCACTTCTGCCCTGACCGGTTTGGCTCAGTGGATAGAGCATCGGCTTGCGGACTGAAAGGTTCCAGGTTCGATTCCAGTCAAGGGCATGTACCTTGGTAGCGGGCACATCCCCAGTAGGAGGTGTGCAGGAGGCAGCTGATGGATGTTTCTCTCTCGTCGATGTTTCTAACTCTCTCTCTCCCTTCCTCTCTGTAAAAAATCAATAAAATATATTTTTTTAAAAAAGAAAAAAATCACTTCTACTGTTGTGGTAAGCAACCTGCTTCCCTATTTATAATGGTCTGGCCCTGTAGCAACTTCAGCGTGAAATTATAGCTAATTTGCTGCAGATGTCAGGTGGTCATAATAATCTGGCCACTCAGTGTGTGTGTGTGTGTGTGTGTGTGTGTGTATATAATTATATATATAATTATATATATAATTATATATATATATATATATATATATATATATAATTATGTTATAGGTGAATCTAATCTACTTGACCTTAATTATATGTCCTCAAAATAAGATAAACTAAAAAAGAAGTAAAAATATGATTGCTTCACCATCCATCCTATGTAAAGGGTTCTTTTTTATGCAGTGAGTGAAATTGGATTTGTAAACCTACTCTTTCTACACTTATCCTGTGTAGTATCTTTTTACTATAGAATTTAAAGATTTACATATAATATGTTTATAATATATTGATTATATTATATTATATTATATTATACATTATACCATACCATACCATACCATACTAGGGGCCCAGTGCACAAATTCATGCACCTTGAAAGGAACTGTGGGCTGTGAGGCTGCGGTGGGCACAGGGGTGGGTCTCAGCCCATCCTCTGCACCCCCGACCAGCCCTTCCCACCACAGTCCTAGGTCCCCTGTCTGCTGGCAGCCCTGCTCCCGCCACCGCTGCTCCCATGTGCTGATGGTGCCAGCCCTGCTCGCACCCGCTGATGGTGCAGAGCGATTGGGGCTGACACCAGTAGCGGGTGCAAGCGGGGCCAGCGCCATCAGTGTGTGGGAGCAGTGGCTGCTGCCCCAATCGCCCCTCAGATGCAGGGGGAGGTGGAGAAGTCCTCAGGGGCAATCAGAGCCGGCAGCTACCACTCACACCCACTGATGGCACTGAGTGATCAGGACTGGCACTGGGCACCGGCAGCAGGTGCAAGCAGTGGCTCCGGTGCCGGCTGCGGGTGCAAGAGGGGCCAGCATGCAGTGGGTGCAAGAGGCGGCTCTGGCAGCAGGTGCGAGTGCGGCCGTCACCAAGAGTGGGTGTGAGAGGCAACTGTCGGCCCCTATTGCCCCTCAGGAGCAAGGGGAGGAGGAGAAGTCCTGATGGGCGATTGGGGCTGTCAGCCACAGCTCACACCCTCTGACAGTGTTGAGTGATCGGGGCTGGAGCTGGGAACCAGCAGCAGGTGCAAGCAGCGGCTCCAGCGCTGCCAGCTGGTGTGAGTGCCTGGCAGGACCGCAGCACATGGAGCAAAGAATTTTCAGTAACCACCAGAGGCTCGCCCCAATGACAGCAACTGGCACCCTGCCTTGGTCTGGCGCCCCCACTCACCTGCTCCACCATCTCACCACGGCCGATGCCCGCCATGTTCCACAGTCTTCTGCCTGCTGCCAATGCCTGCCATGTTCCACACGCACCTCCTGGTGCACGTAATAGCAACCAGTTGTTTGATTGTTCGGTTGTTCCGCCGTTCGGTCTATTTGCATATTAGGGTTTTATTTATATTATATTATACTATACTATAATATATTGATAGAATAAACATTAAGGCCCCTTAATTCTTAAGCCAATTACTTCATTTTGGATTCCAGCAAAGAAACTGCAAAATATTGCATCATAGGTAGACAGAAGCATTGTTATGCTTCATATTTGCATCTAGAGGAATCATAGCATTGCCTTTAAAAGCATGGACACTTGTGTTGTATTTCATGATGTCATCACTGGACTAAAACCTTGAAGCACATCAATCTCTAGTAACTTTGTAGAAAACAATGAGCTCACAAAGTTGAGCACAAACACTCCAGAAGGATAGTAAAGAATAAATCCCAAACTACACAATGCAGTGTCAGATAAGCCAAAAGAAAACAAAGTTTCAAGAAAATAGAAATCGTTAATAATGTCAAGTTCTATTCTTGAAAGATACAATAAGATGAGGATTAAAATGTTCCTTGAGTATAATGACAGGAGACAATTGGTTTCTCTGGGGTGATGGGTAGAACTACCTGTGTTAAGGGGTAGGAAAGGGAGGTAATGGAGATGGCAATATCTGTCTTTGAAGGACAGGAGAGAAGTTTCACTTATGTCTCCTGCTACATCTATACTCTATGTGAGCAACATTTATAACTTTTATCTGTACAAGAAAGATAAATGTTTCATGGTAGCAGTTATCTTACTGTGACTTGACTTTTGAAGTCAATTAAAGAGTCTCTTAAGAAGTCTCTCTATTTGATTCTGTAGCTAATTTTTTGTATATATATTTTTCAGGTACAGAGATCACAGATATCCCCCTAATCACGCAGAGAAATACTCTCATAATATGCAATTCTGGCACGTCCTTGCTGCCAAAATGACCTTCATCATAGTCATGGAGGTAAGCCCTTCTTAGCATTCATTCCAATTAGTCTTTCTGCTCCCTTTAGCCATATATGTCTAAAGATATCTGCTTAGAAAAGAATTAGCATTATCTCGATAAATTGTTTTGATATGTTTGTTGTCATAGAAAGCAATGTAGGGATATTTTCAGTATAATGAGTGCCTGTTATTCACTTACTAGCTATCAAGGTGGCAGAAAAGAAAAAATATGGCTACATCCCTTGAGGGACAGGATAAAGGCAGAGGACCCACTGATTTTACTGAATACCTTTACATATTGGTTGCAGAGGCTATAATAATAACCTTATAAGTTAGACTTTATTATTTGCCCTTGTAAAATGACTCTGAGACTTATCAAAATAAGATATTTGGTTGAAAGGTAATCAGCTAATATTAAACCTGGGTTTTGATGCCAGATGTCTCACTCCCAAGCCTCTGCTCTGTCCATTATATTATGTTTCTCCCTTGTGGAACTTCCAGTATAATTTTAGATATAAGACATGCAGTAAAAAAGAACAAATACAGAGGTGGTATTTGACTAAGACACAAATTGAGAGCTACAAATCCTAAGACATGAAAGCCAATAAGGGAGAGACAAGTCAATGTAAGGCACTTTTTTTACTCTACAATGAATCTCAATAATGGAAAAGTCTAATGCAAGCACACACAAAGTCTAATCAGTTTTTCTTTTTATACATGTAAGTAATTTTTAAAAATCAAATAATTTTGCACAATAAAGAAAAGAGAGCAGTCTTATGTAGCATTCCTCCACATGTTACCCCTCCCCCTTTCTCTCTTTCTCTATCTTTTCTTTATCACTCTTTCATTCCTACATTTTTCATCACCTTTCAGTCTGGTAAATTGCATAAGGAATCTTTTGATATTTTTGTTTTTGTTTATTCATTATTCTTACTAATTTTTGCAATTATCACAGGCTCTGACTCATTGTCTTTTTGGGATTTCTCTTTACCTTCTCTTGTATTAATTACTATATTTTCTGCAATTCATGTTTCTCCCTTTTTTGGATTGATAGCTTATTTTAATGAAGTACATCTTTCAGTAATTTGCTGATGAAAATTATGGGCCATCAATTTTTGAAAACTTGCATATTAAAAATATATTTTCTTTCATTATCGATGATTAATTGGTATGAAATTCAAGATTGAAAGTCATTTTCCCTAAAAAAATGCTTAACTATCTTTATTTAGGTATCCTGAATTTTTCTTAAAGACATTGCTTTATTTTCTGTTAGTTTTTCCCTGGGTTGGAGCCAGTGTTGTTATGAAATGCAAATGCAAAACCATTCTGATTCCCTAGTCTTTATAAATTTTTTTGGTTTTTTGGTTTTTTTTGTGTGTGTTTTTTTTGTTGTTGTTAATCCTCAAGTCGAGGATATTTTTCCACTGATTTTTTTTAGAGAGAGTGGAAGGGAGAGGGAGAGACAGAGAGAAACATTGATGCGAGAGAGACACATCGATTGGTTGCCTCCTGCCCACACCCCTACCTGGGGCAGGGAACCATTGCAAGTTTAAGTGCAAGCTTTCTCTACTCTGGAGTCTGTTATTACTATTCCCTCCCTTCTTTTTGTCTTTGTTGGTTATATCTTTTAAATTTTATTTTCAAGTATTTTATTAGGTTTTTAGGAGGGAGCATAGAAAAAAGAGTATATTCAATGACATGTTCAACCTCAATTTCTGTATTACATATTTTAGAATGTATTTATTTGTTTACTATTGGTCTTTGTAGGAAAGTTCCAGACAGGGGCCATATCTTCTTTATTTTCCTGGTACTTCCTACATTGAGCACAGTTTATTGAATGAATGAAATTATTTGTAAGAGCTTCCTGCTGAATATTTGACAATTCTAACTGTTGGTTTTTTTTGTTTGTTTGTTTGTTTTTGTTTTGTTTTTAATGTTTTCTCCAGCATGTTGTGTTTTTAGTTAAATTTTTGTTGGCTTGGATGATCCCTGATGTTCCAAAAGATGTTCTGGAGAAAATTAAGCGAGAAAGGCTAATGACAGTCAAGATTCTCCATGACTTTGAGCTTAAGAAATTAAAAGAGAACTTGACATTTGATTCTAGTGAATTTGCCAAGGAATTCATGATTCAGGAAAACAAAGTATAGCTGGCTAAATCAACAATCTAGTCACCAAAATGAGTAAGCAGCTGGGAGCCTGACTGGCTTCACATTTTCCCTAGATTAGGGCCAGAGGCCAGAAGCCATGTGTCAATTTTATCCCTTCTTTTTTAACTCAAAGTTTTTGTACACTTTTATAGAGGCCAACTTTGTGAGGTCAGAAGAATACCTTCTCTGCTCCATTGGCTGGGCCCTCCCTAGATATTGTTTTCTGGGATTCTATAAATGATTGTTAAAAGTGCATGTGGAATCAGAATATGGGAAATCATGGAATGTTGCAGTTTATAATCCAACACTGGACTAGGGCTGTCCCGTCACCTTCCAGTGCATCTCTGCACATTTTCATGGTCTTCTACTGGGTTGTTTCATATCACTTTCCCATCAAGAAAAATGTTGGGACAAAGAAAAAAGAAGTGAAGGGGCTTAAAAAGCCATATTTAACCTGCCATTTTAGACTATGCAAATGAAAAACCAAACTCAGATGACATAAGAAGACCCACATATTAAGCATATTGGGTAAATATCATGGCGAGAGTATGTTTCTGAAGTTGTCCTGAATAAGTGAAACTTTCATAAGAATCCCAGGTGGTCCTTCAGGTAAATGCAAAATTGCTTTTTCAAGAGACTGAACATTTGGGTTTCAACAAAAGACTAACAATTCAGTTGTTTAAAGATAACGTTTTGATAAAAATAGTTTGAAGACTGGATTGTTTTATCTGGAAAAGAGTATTAAGAAGTTATTAGATTGTTTCAGGTCTTTGAGTGAATGAAAGACATTTGAAAGCAGTAATGTCTTTTCTTTGTAGTTAAGAAATTCCAGACAATGTATATTGATTAATTTATTGACCTTAATATAAAAATGTTGAATTATTTTCAAAAAATTATTTGTCTTCTACAATGCCTTTTTTCATCATGAAGCTTGTTAGAGCATTAGCTATTTGTATGTTAGGCACAGGTTGTTTATGAAATTTGATTTTTTTGTTTAAAGTAATCTCAACTCTTTTAATGCATTTACAATCTTTTATATTGATTCATCCCTTTGTACAATGTTCAGTGCCTTGCCCCTATGCCTTTGACACACAGTGGTATTGTTGGCTATTGATTTGATGTGATTTGACATCAATCACAGAGTTTACCACCAAAAATGGGTCAACAAAATAAGAATGAGGTGGTAATTTGATAGCTAAATTTTTTTTTAAAAAAATTGAATTATTACTCTCATACTTAGGTCTGTGGCACATATACACTCATTCTTATTTCCCTTAAAAATAAATGCCATATATATTTTTTAACCTTATAAGTTGAGAGATACCAGTCAACTTGAATCTCTAGTTTTAAATTACACTTAAGTTCCAAAGGAATAGTGTTTTTTAATTGCACACAAAAGAAGAAACGTTATTGCAAAAAATTTCTAAGTGGTGTTTCATTATTTGATGCTAATATATTTTGTGGAATTGTCAGTATTAAGTATATGTCAGGTAGTATTAACCAATGATCAATATTAAGCATTTAGATCTGAGGATTATGAATTTTATAAAACTATGAGACAGTTATCCCAATATTGGCAGTAATAATTTGTCACCCACTAGGTAGATTTTTATGAATATTTTTGTGTAATTTGAAATTATCTCATTGTTGAAGCATGATTTCACATGTGGAGGAGATAAATTTCTTGCGTGAGAAGTCCAGTCAGTGTTACTATGAAGTAAGCCACAGATGCAGTATGTTTGACCTGTTAAATAAAACTGCATTACTACGGTGTTGTACATTGTGCACAGCTCATATTGTTCCTTCCTAGGTGTTAATAAAAATTAAAATATGGAAACTGGTTTCTTATGGTTTTAATTTTTGTGGCCTAACAATATTTATAGAGCTGGATTGTAAGAAAATAAAGACATATTTATCTCATAAGGTTGTCTGTACATTGCCATCCTAAATCAACTCAAGTGTTAGATTCCTAGGCTGTATGGAAGACAAGAGAGGAAATAGTAAATTTTAGTCTTTATGATTGGTTGGTATTTTTCTTTTAAAATATCTATAATAATAAAAGCTTAATATGCTAATTAGACCAGATGTCCCTCCTAACGACCTTCTGGATGAAGCCAGGGCTGTGAGGGAAGCCCAGGTCCCAGGTGCCTGCCGGCAGCCAGAGGGAAACCTGGGTCCCGGGTGCCAGAGGGAAGCCGGTGCCAGCAGCCAGGGGGAAGGAAGGCCTACTCTTGCACGAATTTCGTGCATCAGGCCTCTAGTTGATAAAACTTTGTTTCATGTTTCAGTCTTCTACAAAGAGTTTCTCCTAGTTTTACAGATTTTAAAATGAAATGTAAGTATATCCATCACTTTCATAAAAGTTCTCTAGTCCAAGTCCAAAGCCAAATCCATTCAGATAGATTTGTCTTATCTAATTAAACCAACTGATTATTATGGGAGGGATGAATTAATAGCACATGGCTGTCAAATGTAAGTTGATTTTGATCAGCATGACCAATGTGTTTATCATCCAATCAAACCCACAGTTACTTTTTTAGAAATGTTACAGGAAACATTTGAGATTTTATTTGAAATAATTTTAAATGCAAATGCTGAAAAATACATAACTCTTTTCAAATGTCATCTCTAATCCTTGCCTTCATCTGGTTTTCTTTGAACATAAGAAGCAGAATCCACTTCAAAACATTTATTTTAGAGTAATCCATCAAGAATGGAGTATCTTAATTAAATGGAATACTCTCTTATTTTTGCTGTATCTCATGACTCCTCCTGGATTTAATATTCTTCTTTTATCTAAGCCATTAAGCAAGTTATCAAGGAGAAGAAGGAAAGAAGATGATAAAGAGGAGAGGGACCTAGGAAGAAGAAGATAAAGGAGTTCTCTCCTTATGAAACTGCATGTTTCCATGGGGAGAGAGTTGTTTGTGTAAGGTATCATGGTGCAGCTGTTGGGGTGGGGCGCTAAAAGAAATTTCAAGTTGGAAACTACTATGTGTCAAAAGTAAAACTGATTCCAAGTGATTTTGTGGTGTCATGTTATGTGTAGCCCTGGATCTCTGTTGATGGACTCCAGTTGAAGGTGAGGAATTTGTATTGCTCATTCAAAAGGTGAATTTATTGTTTTGAAAGAACCTCTCTACTACTTGTTTTTAATTAGTAATAGTTTTTATCAATTACTGTTTTAAGAAAAATAATGTTGCAAGAAGTACCATTGGCCAGGCTTATAAGTCTGCTACCATGATTCACTGTAATTATTCTGTTAATACTTTTTTCTAAACAACTTATTACTCTTTTCCTTTATGTGTAACAATTTAAGTATGTCATTTATTCCAGCATTATGTAAAAATTCATGATAATATATATATTTTTAAAAGATAGCATCTTTCAGTGTGTGTGAGATACCTGCTTTCATCACCCCAAAATATTTGACTAGGTATGTCTTTTCTGTGAGTGAATATATGCCATGCAGTTGACAAAAATAATAAAATAGTTCTGTTTTTTTCTTTCTTCCAATTTGTACGTGTGTGCATACCGTGGGAAGAAGTGGGTATGCGGGGAAAATTGCTATTAAGTAACAAATCCTAAGAGATTCATATTCACTCAGTGAATAAAGTAATTCTTATTTTTAAACTACATTTTGACATGAACTCAATTTGTTCTTATAGAAAAACTAGAGGCCTGGTACATGAAATTCATGCAGGGGGTTGGGGGAAGGGGGCCCCTCAGTCTGGCCTGCACCCTCTCCAATCTGGGACCCCTCGGGGAATGTCCGACTGCGGGTTTGTGCCCACACTTTTAACAGATAACAGCTCCATTGTTGTTTCTTTCTTTTCATGCTTAAACCCATTGGAATTAGTAGGTATTCAAAGTGTGTATACATTTTGGGGGGAAACCCTGTATATCTCTAGTCAGTGGTGAAAGGAACCAATAGCAGATTTGGAACCCCCAGACAGGGAACCTCGCTCACTCCCTGCATGTCTCCCCACTCCACTTTCCACCTTTGTGGGCAGCAGGAGAATCAATGTTTTCTCTCATTAACTCGGAAAAGCACGTCCTGTCACCCTCTGACCGGCAAGAGTGCGCTAGGCCCCAAGCAAGCGAGGCTCAGTCAGGGCAGCCTTTGCTCATGGGTGCCAGCACCCAAAGTGCACATTCCTCCTCTGCAGTCACCCCAACTATCCCACCATTTCACTGAGAGGAACTTCTCGCCTCCTCTGGGTTCCTGATCTTGAACGCTGACCGAAGGCACCTCAGCGAGGGCTGCCCGCGCCCACCAGCTGCGTCTGTCTGCACCTGCTCCTGCCTCAGCACCTGCATTATCCCCATGGAGGTGATCTCTTCACTGCACTGGCCTCTGCAGGAATAGGGCATCACCACTTGGCCCTCATTGTCATCTCACAGGCGCCCACCCTCAGCACCTAGAACACCCAGACACTCTCCAAAGGACGTGAGCATGCCGGAGGGGACGTGCTGGGGTTGATGGAAGTGCGTCGGAGGAGTGGGGGGAACTTGCACATGCCTTTGTTCAGGACTTTTGCAGGCACGCAAGGGTGACAGCGCGCTGAGGGATGTTCTCACACCAGGGGGTGAGAAGAGGATGTGCACACCGGAGGCCTGTGGCTTTGCAGATCTGCAAACCCCCATGGCGTGGCCAGGAGGATGTCAACCTGGCTCTCCACGGTGACTGTCCCTGTGATCATGCACCTTCTTGGCTAGGAGGTGGGACTGGCACAGCCACTCCTCAGCACTGATGGCCTGCAGGCGCTACTTCAGCTCAGCCAGCAGGCTCTGCTTGGCATGCTCACGGCTGCCACCGCCACCATGTGGGGAGTACAGGCCTCCCTCTGCTGGTCGGCTTCCCCTGTCCAGAGGCTCTCTGCGTGTGCTGCCCATAGGCCCAGAGTGGCTTGGGCGGGGTGGGACGCCAGCATGTGCTGCTCACCTGCCCAAAGTGACCGGGGCAGGGTGGAAGCCAGGCATCCTCCCCTGCCCCACCCCAGCTGGGACATGTCTGCACACACTGCCTACTGGCTCAGAGCAGCCAGGACAAGGTGGGACACCTGCAACCAGCCACTTGGCACCTGTGCATGTGGCACTGACCACAGGCCTGCCATCTTTGTCTGGTTAATTTGCATACTAACTCCTAATTGGCTGGTGAGCGTAGCAGAGGGATGGTCAATTTGCATGTTTCTCTTATTATATAGTATGTTGATATAATTTTTCTGAATTGGAATGTTTTAAGAGGGTTTTAAGTCATTAGAAACATTAAATGCATTACATGCAACATGTTTAATTCACAGAATTACGTTTGTTACATTTAGAATTGCAAATTCTTGAAATAGAGGTTGGAAGGCACAAAAAATTGGAGATGGTAGTGGTTTTGTTTTGCCTCTTTATTTTTTCTGTTTTGTGGGGTGATATATAGGTGAATAGAAAGGTCCAAGGACATAAATAGCAAGATAATATATTTTCTGAATTTTCTTCCACTCCTGTCTTTCCCCAGAAGAAATCCATAATAACCTTCATTGGACTTCTCTGGGCTACTTGTGAGAAATGCATATCCCTTGGTCCTACCCTAGGTCTTTAAAAGCAGAAGAAGCCTCTGGGAGAGGAGCCTTAAAACAGTCTTCAAGGTTACAGAATATCTGAAGAATGTTATGCTGACATAGTGTTATAGTTTGCTAGTATCTTTTAGAAAACAAAGTTTTTATTGATTTTTTAGAGAGAGAAGAAGTAAGAGTGAGAGAAAGATAGAAATATCAATGAGAGAAAAATCATTGATGGCCTGGTTCCTGCATGCCCCACACCAGGGATTGAGCCTGCAACCCGGCATGTGCCCTGGCTGAGAATTGAACCAGTGACCTCTTGGTACACAGGTTGATGCTCAACCACTGACTCACACCAGCTGGGAAACTAGTATTTATTTATTTATTTATTTTAAATATATATTTTTAATTTCAGAGCAGAAGGGAGAGAGAGATAGAAACATCAGTGATGAGAAAGAATCATTGATCGATTGCCTCCTGCATGCCCCACAATGGGGATGGAGTCTGCAACCTGGGCCCGTGCCCTGACTGGGAATCGAACCATGACTTCCTGGTTCATAGGTCAAAACTCAACCATTGAGCCATGACAGGTGGGCTAGTATCTTTTTAAAAAATTGAATGTATTATGATGATATTGGTTCACAAAACCATATTCTTTAATACATAAGGTAAGTGTGTGAGCCATTTGTCATAAAAATATACCTTTAGAACCTTAAAAAAAATGTGCAGGGTTACCTTTTGGGGGATATAAAACTGATGAGAATTTCATAAAAATATCAAATTCTCTAGCCTCAAGCATTTTTTAATAACATCAAACATTCATTTACCACTCCAACCATGAGGGAAGTATGCCAAGTCATGTAGACTCAGGTTTTCAAATTTGTAGAAGTCCTCTAATCCTGTGCAGAAGTAATTGAAATCTTACACCTTAAGAGCCCTAGACCTATAGTCTCTACTTAATTTTTTTAAAAAAAGAGGGAGAATAAGATAAAATGTACTTGCTTTCATCAATATATTCAAGAAAAGAAAAAGTGAATACCAACCAGAAATTAAGGTGAATACATCACATTCTAAGTATTTGAAAGAACAAATAGATTCCTAGATAGGATTTAATCAGGACAGAAAAGCTACTATGAAAATTGTAGAATAAAGAATTTGTTATATAAAAGAGATCTTTTGAAATTGTGGGAGGAACTGGGAAATGATGGCAGGAAGGGAGACTTGGAAGGTCAGAGAAAAGACACCCCTCAGTTCTCCTGAAACTCTGCCAGACGTGGACAAGTTGCAGCAGATGTGGACACTCAAGTGCTGACGTGAGCCTGAGAAGGAAGCTATTGAAGAAGTGTATGGAAAGCTGCTGCTTCTATAGAGCTACTCCTGTGAGTTTGCAGCCACACTTCACTTATTGGCTTGGAGCCACTGCGGGTTCAGAAGACCTGGACATGGACTGGAAAAGAGTGAGAATGAGCTAGAGTCCACTAGATGGTTCCTTTTCTGTGTGTCCTTCACCATATCTGGTCCCAAAGACCTTCAGAGAGAAATAGCTGCTGCTTCACTTCTGTCTTCCTCTTGCAAATCTAACCTGACACCATACTATAGACTACTGGTAAGTAAGTGCAGCTCCAGTTAACCAGGTTGACACCATGCAAACTGCCATCTTGACAAGCCAACAAAGCTGTTGACTAGTGGTCATCTGAACAATGTGATTTAAAAATAGACTTAATTTGTCCAGCCAGCATGGCTCAGCGGTTGAGCATCAATCTATGAACCAGGAGGTCACAAGTTCAATTCCTAGTCAGCGGGCATGCCAGGGGCAGCCAATCAATGATTCTCTCTCATCATTGATGTTTCTGTCTCTCACTCCCTCTCCCTTCCTCTCAGAAATCAATAAAAAATGCATTAAAAAAGACTTAATTTGCCTTCATAAAATGTTGTACTAAATAACTGAAAAATAAGATTTCTTTTCAAGCACATTCTAAATGTTTATAAAATCTAACCAAATACCCAGCTATTAAAAAGAGACTCAGCAAATTTCAAAAGACTAAAATCTATCAGATCATTTTCTCTGACCACAATCAAATGAATCTAGAAAACAAGAAGAAGATACTAGGAAAAGTGCATAACATATTTTGAAATAACATCAAAGTAATCAAAATGGAATTTCAAAAATAATTTTAATTACTGTATAGCTCAAATTTTGTGGGTGCACTGACTACTTCTTGTGGGTTGTTTTTAGGGAAAATGTATGGCCTTAAATTAAGCTATTAAAGAGGACAAAAAAAAAACCCACAAGCTAAGCATCAAAAGAAATTAGAGAACAGCAATGTAAATAGAAAAAAAAAAGAAAGGGAAATCAATTTTAGCAAGAGAAATTTATGGAAAGCATTGGAAAACATTATTTTTAATAGAACACGTTAGACTCATACCCTTTTTAATCAGAAACAAGAAATTAAACTTCCAGAAATAATACCTGAGCTTTATTCAGACCATTGAAAGCCTGAAAACCACTAAAAGAGTAGCTAAAATATTTTCTAAAAATTACAAATAACAAATGGAAACTACACGGACCCTGTTTTCCATCAGTGCTCCCTCTCAGGTGGTCTCTATGCGGGTGGCACGGAGTTGGGGCTCGAATTGCATGCCCAGGTACAAGATTCTCACTCCTGCATTAGGCAATTCAAAAGATAATGAGCAGTCATGAATACAGTACTCAAATGTCTACTTCAAAGGGTGAGGGGCAGTGGCAGTTTGCCACCAATGTCAGTGCAGGAGTCCACTGGCCATATCTGCCACAAGGACTCTCATATATCTCTATCGTTTTCTATGTTGACACCAAGTTGTGTCTGCAGCAGTCATTTTCTTGCTGTTGTCTAGTGGATTTTATTCGTTTTTATGTGGATTTTTTTTCTGTTCAAGATAAGGTCTGCAGATCATCAGCACAGAACTGACTGAGATTTACACACACACACACTACTGATGTTTTACATTTAGAATCCTTGACTTTGGAAATATAAGTCACAGTCCCTGGGAGTTGAGGCCTGAGGGGAATCTATCAGCAACCCTCTCCCCCAAAACCTGTGTGATTCATGACTCACTTTAAAAAGGAAGTGACATTTCCACCAGAGTTTTAGACTGGGTCAGTCTGATGGCAAATCTGTGCCACTGAATTGTCACTATGCTGTAAAGACCATGCAGAAATAAAGATCGCATGCTCTTCAATGGACCTAGTTGGTCCAGAACACCCTTTATTCATAGGATGGTGAATAAATTTCAATTTTAAAGCTGCCTTTTTATGTTCATGCAACATATTTTTTCCCCTAGACTGTAGAGAAGCACTTAAGAAGCTGCAAGGTCCTGAGGAGTCTCCAGCCCTCCTCACACTGAGGTGTTGTTGCCCAAAGCCACACTTCACCAATAGGAATCAAACTTACATAACCTGCTCTCCTCCCAGAAGCCTTTCTCCATCTCCAAGAGGCCCCCTAAGGCTAGAAACAAATTGAATTCTCTGAACCTTCTATTTACAAAATTCTGGTCCTAAATGGGATTGTAAAGGTTGATTTTTTTATCATAGAAATGTACACTTGAAGCCTATATGATCCTATTAACCAGTGGTTCTCAACTTTCTGACCCTTTAAATACAGTTCCTCATGTTGTGACCCAACCATAAAATTATTTTCGTTGCTACTTTATAACTATAATGTTGCTACTGCTATGAATCATAACGTAAATATCTGATATGCAGGATGGTCTTAGGCGACCCCTGTGAAAGGGTCGTTCGACCGCCAAAGGGGTCACGACTCACAGGTTGAGAACCGCTGCTATTAACCAATGGCACCTCAATAATTGTAATTAAAATGGTCATGGGGATGTAAAATATAGCATAGGGAATACAGTCAGTAATATTGTAACTACTGGAAATGGTGGCAGGTGGGTACTAGAATTATTGGGGTGAACACTTCGTTAGGTATATAAGTATCTAATCACTATGTTGTACACCTGAAAGTAATATAATAACATATGCTAACCCTAACTGAAAAGGAAAGAAAAATATTTTATAAAAAGGTTGTAATAGAGGAAATTATTTGGGGGCAGTGGTGTTAGGCAGTGCTTTGGTTGGGCTGTCTAGCTCCTTTGGTGAGAGAAAATCTCTGGTGAGCACAAGGCCACTGGTACCTACTGAACTGCAACACTATTCTGGGGCCCAGATTGCATTCCTAGATTTGGCGGGTAACCTGGTTCATTCATTCACTTACCCAACTAGAAGCCAGAGACTGAAAAAAATATATTATTACTAATTAATAATTGTTAAACACTTGAATGTGCTGGGCAATGTGCGCTGTGTATTTTACATAAAAGATCTCATTTAACCCTCACAACATTTGCTTGAGATAATTAATGTTATTTTAGCCACTTCATATGAGAAAACTGAAACTTGAGCAGATTAAGACATTTACCCAAGAAGGATTCAATCCCAGGCAACCTGAATCCTTATCATACCAATGAGAATCCCTGTCTCTATGGAGTGTGTAGCTCCACGGGGAGCCAGATACTAAATGATAATTACCTAAAATGCATTCAATTATTATTTGATGGCAATAATTAATCAGTATACGATTGTGACAAGGGCTGAAACGAAGGATTGAGGACTTTTAGATTTTCCTGAGGATGTCAGAGAATGCCTCCCTGAGGAACACCTAAACTGAGATGCAAATGTTGAGGAGCTAGGTAAAAAGTGGGAGGATCCTGAGCTTTCCAGGCAGAGAGACCTGCCTATAAAAAGAAAAGAGGAAGCCAACATTGATTGATTGATTAATAACAATTGGCTATATTAAGACCTTTATAAAGATTGTCTCTTTTAACCCACACAGAAGCCCTTTAAGGTAAATATTATTATAATCCCCATTTCACTTATGCAGAAACTTAAATTGGGTATAATTAATAATGTAACAAAAGCCAGACATCCAATAAGAGTGAGCAGGGCCTGGACCTATACAGTCTAGCTGTAAAATTTATATTCTTCATTAAATGTTTTTATAAGTGAGATGGAACCTTATACATACTTGTAGTGGGTTGAGTAGTGTCTCCCCAAAATTCCTGTGAACCTAGAATTTCAGAATGTGACCTTATACGGGTCATGAGGTGACATTTGGGCCTTGAGATAAAATCATTTCAGATTTAGAGTAGACCCCAAATCCTGGAACTGCTGGTCTTACAAGAAGAGAGGACAGAGAGACACCGAGAAGAAAGCAATGTGAAGACAGAGGCAGAGATCTGAGTGACACGTCTGTAAACAACCACTAGAACCTAGGACAAAAGTACGGGTGATGTCTTCCTCCCAGATGACACCAGTCCTGCTGACTTCTTGAGCTTGGACACCTAGCTTCCTAAACTGCAAAAGAATAAATTTCCATTATTTTAATGTGGTAATTTGTTATGGCAGCCCTAGGAAATCAATACAATTCCCTTTGCCACAATGGTGGGGGGGGGGGGGCTGGAAATAAAGATTAGAGGATTGATTTATTCATCCCTGTTCACAGTTTGTAATGTCGTCAGATATTATGGCAAGAATTATGGAATATGCATGTAATGCACATATGGACTCCATTTGCAAAGACCAAACAGTAGGAAGTGACAAATGTCATATAAGAGGTTTAGATAAATAATAACAACCCCCACTACAATGGTTTCTCTCATCTATTATGTAATTATGTGCCAGATACTGTGAAAGGTGGATTGCATGCATTATTTAATTGATTCTGTTAAAGGTAGCTATACCTTATTCCAACTAACAGATAAGAGACTAAGGCAGCCCTGCTGTATGGCTCGATGGTTGAGTGTTGACCTATGAACCAGAAGGTCATGATTCCATTCCCAGTCAGGGCACACACCTGGGTTGCGGGCTCGGTCCCCAATGTGGAGCGTACAAGAGGCAGCCAATTCATCCATGATTCTCTCTCATCGCTGATGTTTCTATCTCTCTCTCCCTCTCCCTTCCTCTCTGAAATCAATAAAAATATTTTTTTTAAAAAAATAAACTAGCCGAGACCGGTTTGGCTCAGTGGATAGAGCGTCGGCCTGCGGACTGAAGGGTCCCAGGTTCGATTCCGGTCAAGGGCATGTGCCCGGGTTGCGGGCACATCCCCAGTGGGGAGTGTGCAGGAGGCAGCTGGTCGATGTTTCTCTCTAATCGATGTTTCTAACTCTCTATCTCTCTCCTTTCCTCTCTGTAAAAACTCAATAAAATATATTAAAAAAAATAAAATAAAATAAATAAACTAAGGAGCCATTAATTGCAATTACATTATCTGAGGTACATTTCTTCTAATGACAGGGCTGGATCTCAATTTCTAGTGAGTGAATAAAAGAAAGAACTTCCTTAAAGAGACTGCATGTGACCTGGGTCTTGATTGATGAGTAATGTGGACACTGATGAGTGCAGGGAAAGGGAAGTGGTATTATCAGAAGGGTAAAGGTGAGCATAGGGTAGAAGAGCAGGGGATGGAGCTTTGGTAACACCATGCTCTGATTCATCAGAGTGTATAGAATACTAAACAGAAAAAGTGGGCAATTGACTTGGAATGGTAGTTTCAGAACAGTTGTTGACCAATGAGGGTGTCAGGAAAACCTGGGAAAATTCTTTATAATATTAAGTATTATAAGAAAATATTTTGGAGGCTTGAGGCTCATGATTTCAATCTTTTGAATATAATGTTCTATGATTACTCTTATATGACCCTACCCTCTTTCAAGTGTTTCTAAATTTGTAGTCTAAAACTTGACTCTCTTTATCCATTTTCATTTAATTCATTCATTTATCTATCCAAGTATATTTAAGGTGACATATCAGCATTTATTCAGTTGCAAGTAATTGAAAATTCCAGCTCAAATTGGCTTAAATATTAATTAAAAGGGGTTAATTGACTCAAAAGTTTGGATAGTCCAGTTACTGAGCAGGTTTCAGGTGTGATTTGATAAATCTCTGACTTTGTTTCTCCACAATAAACCACTGAAGGTATTGGCACTGAATACCCAGTCTCAGTGAAGGACCACAGCCTCTCCATTTTACACATTAAGAACTACCCACTATGGTTCTTACCACAGTGTAATAGTCCCACAGGCAAGCACAAAAAATTATTCAAGTTGTGGCACAAGTTTTAAACACAAATTTATCTGCCATTTTATTTTTTATGTTAGTAAAGAAGCTACACAGTTAATATGAAACATGCTTACCTGTTTAATTTTCAACAATTTAAATCAACCTACTTTAGGTCAGCCTTTACAAGGCAAAGAAACCTTTTCTTTTTATGACCACTAGAGAGCAGCAATGAGTAAATATTTATCATGACTATTTCATTATATTTTTGTTGTTATTGTTTTTACTTCTTCAAAATTATGATTAAAGTATGTGTATAGCAAACAAATTTTGGGTACTTTAATTATCCTGTCCTATTACCCAACTATATATTCAGATCTTTACTTTGGAATATGTCACTCTAAATATTCTAGAAGTGAAATCCCCCCACCTTCTGTCTCTGACAGTTTAAGTAACTTGGAAAATAGTGTGAAGAAGTTAAACAGAAAATCCCTAGGTGCTTGCAGCCAAGTGGGAGATTTCAATAATATTAGTTGCTTTTCTTCAAGGAAGACAGTATTCCACAACCTGGCATGACAAGCATATGGTACCCAAGGAAGGGAATCAGTAACCCAAGATGATGAAAGTAAAGTAGGATTTTATAAAACTTAGGACGAGAGAGACATTTTAATCAGACATGAGTTCATCAGACCACCCCCCCTCAAATATTATATCTTATTTGTCATTTAATCTATTTCTTTATCTGTAAAATACCTTTAGCCATGGTGATCTCTGCCTTTGGTCTTATTCATATTGAAGTATATAGTATTTCTTTTATTTTTTTCACAAGTTGCACCTCTTTTCTATTTGTAATTTCCCCCAACATTCTCTTATACAATCAAACCTTTTATTTTAGGAAAATATTTTTGAGACCTTAAAGACACTAATGCTTTCAAAGTCCTTCTCTGATTTTACTGTATAACTCTATGTATATAGTGTGAGATGCAAAAATAAAAACAAAAGACTTTTCTAACAATAAAAAAAAAACCAGTATTTAGTCTCCGTTCATTTAAAAGGTGGATTTTCCCAAGGCTCAATGGCATGCTGTGAATAGGGTTTTTATTTCCTTGAATACAGAAATAAAGAACTAGAATTAAATGTATAAATCTTTCTAACAGTAAATTATACAGCATAAGATACATACAGATACAACACATTGCATATGTAATTATAAACATACATTTTTGGTAGTTAAATATATTTTTAAGATTACAATGTACATTTATTTAAAACTTTCTGCTTCCAGATTTTTAACCAGACAGATCACAGAGAAATCAGAAGTTATTTTATACTAGGTCACTAAATATAGCAGCGCAGAGTACTAGGCATTATGTGCACAGATGTGTGTAAGACAAATAATGATTGTTCTATCTCTGGCCCTGAAGGAATTTTATAATGATAATTTCTTGGAAATATCTCTGAGACTAACACTGGAAAGGAAAGTCAAATAAAGCTGATCTAAAAACTGTCTCCTTAAAAAATCCCTGATAAGAAAAAAATTAACAGATGAATCCTAGAGCTTATTTGTATAGCCTCAACATGAAAGATGTATAGGATTGGTAGCATGCACATCTATTTAGAAATTCAAAGTTAAATAAAACCATATTGTAAAACTTTCAAAGCAGTGTTCTCTTTAGGAGTGTGCACTTTCTACATTTATTATAAAAAGCTATAAAACTCTGCTGAATTAATTGGTTTACTATAAAATACCACAAAGGACCAAACCTATAATAGATGCAAATATCTCTTGAGTGAATATTTGTTGAAATAATAAATGGAAAATGTAACCTCAGAATTAGACACCTTAAAATATTTTTGCAATAAATTTTCCTTAAAAATACCTCAGCAATATTTATAAATAGCATTAAATATGATGCCTTATACTAGTATATGTATATGTGTATATACATACACACTCAGTGAAAACTTATCAAACATATTACAATTTTGAAATAATCATATAATTATCACAATTTATTCTACTGTGATTAGAAACCTTAACCCATTTTCCACATTATTTCTATGCCATTTGTAAATCTCCTTAATGGAGTGAAGTTTCATATAATAACTCTTTGGTTAACTGAGGGATTTTCATAAAAAAAGAAGTTATTTCTAAAAGACATTTAGTACTTGGTCAGGCAATAGCAAATATATTGCTCACAAAGATATTTTACATTTTAGATATAGTGTATATTTTAATTATTCAAGTCTCATAAATAAGGATGAGGGGATTATAAAAAAATTTTAAAAAGGGATGAGGGGGAGAAGGATGAGGAGAAGAAAGAAAATAGTAGTTTTAATTACATAATTAAGTACTAAAATTGCTCCTATAATAATAATGTAGCCTTCCACCAGAGGGCAACATTTACAAGATATTTAAATCATCTCTCCAAAGTATTTCTTCACACAAGGACATAAATGAAAGCCCATTACAGAGCTATTAGGTAATATCTTATGTGAATTTCAATGAATACTAGGAAGCAATTATTTAAACAATTGCATATAAAACTTTACATCTACTCATAGTACAACAAACAATAAATTTACTCTTTTTTAAATATATAAGAAGATTGAACTTTGAGAAAGGAGCACATTTCTCTATATTATTGGCAATTTTCTCTGTTCATTATTAACCATTTAGAAAATGGTTATAACCATATACAATAATAAAATCTTGGGGTAAAAGGAACAAAGAAAACATGGTATTATATCAATGAAGAAATTAATGAAAAAGTCATAGAATTTTACAAGTGGAAGCGATGCTAGAGATCACTTACTATCAGCATAAATTTGTACGAATTACGAAACTGAAGTTTATTCAAGTTCAGTGATTGATTCAAAGTCACAGGGATGATAATCAGCAAAGTCAGGACCCAAATCCAGGTCAGCTAGTTTCACATTTCATACTTTACACTGCTGATATTCAAAGTGCGATCCATGGGCAAGCGGCCCTGGAAACTTATTAGAATAGCTGAATCTTGGGCTCCACTGTGGATCTGATGAATCAGAATCTGTATTTTAACAAGATCTTAAATGGTGAGAAACTACTCTTAACACATGCTGCTTCTTCATCACTGGTTTCATGACTTCAGGCAATTCATTAAAATTCATTTTCTTCCTCAATAAAATTAGAATAAAACTAGTTTATTCTGAAAAATAATTACAAGGAATAAATGAAATCACGTAAGTGAAAGTCACTTGTAAATATTAATATGCTACACTTATTAGTTGTAGTCAGTGAAACTTCTCCTTTTATTTTTAAGAGTGCTTGGGAAAAGCCTTAGCTGGTTTGGCTCAGTGAATAGAGTATCAGCCTGCAGACTGAAGGGTCATGGGTTTGATTCTGGTCAAGGGCACATATTTTGGTTTCAGGCTTGATCACCGGCCCTGGCCCAGGCACCTGCAGGAAGCAGTCAATCAATGTGTCACTCTCATATTTCTGTTTCTCTCTGTCTCTCCCTCTCCCTTCCACTCTTCCTAAAATCAATGGAAAAATATCCTCGAGTGAGGATTAACAAAAACAATAAAAGAGCGCTTGGGAAGAGGGGATAATTCTCCTATAGGAAGAGGTGTCTACTAATTCAAATGAAAGCACTGTTAACATTGAATGGAAGATATTAGGGATAAGGGAGAGTGTCCAGAGGAGGAAAGGCTTTTTCAATATCACTATATCAATACCAAATGTATACCCACTAATATTTCCTTTCATAAAGATACATCTGATGAACTTAATATCACAAAAGTACATGTTCAGTGTTTGGATTTTGGAACCACAGTTGAAGAAAATTTGTTGAGTTGGTAAGCAATGTCTGAATATATGTCTCTTATATCGGGAGTAGCTATTAATTTCAGAATAGCCTAAATGGCATTCTTTGGTCTCAGGTGGCCTAGTAACAATTCCTGTAATTTTCCGCACACAGCATTTTCCATTTGTTTGTGACTTTGCTCAAAATGTCCCCTCTGGTGGGGATGCTTTCCCCACCTATCCCCGACTCAGTTCCACAAGGCTGCCTTCACCTTCCTAGGGCTAAGTTTCTCTTAAGACAGACAAGGAAACATCACCCCCTAAAATCTTTCCAGTGTACTTTCACTCCAAGGCTGGGTTTCTTGTCCAACTTTATCCATAACTATTTGTAATTTGTCTGTTTCCCCATCTAGCTTGTGAAATCTTTCAGGGGACATTCTCAGACTCTAGTGCAATGCTAGGCACTAAGTGAATAGTTTCAGAATGAATACATCAATATCAGCAGTAATTCTTATTCAAGCACCCACCCAGTTATTGAGAGAATGGAGGAAAGATCCAGATGACATTTATTTCAATAAAGGTGAATGTAATTATTTTACTCTAGAAAACAGTGCTTTCATGCTGGATCTGTATTGTTTGTGTCCCGTGAGCTATGTATAGTGCAGACTTAGCAGTTGGGTGGTTTAGATCTCTAGGCATTCTCAGTGCACGTAGGAGAATCATTTTTTATCACCACCTAAACTCCACACACATTTAACCTCTATTTATTGCATAACTTTCCAGAATTTCAAAATCATGGGTGTCCCTAAATGATTTTAGGGATACATGTAATGAATTTGATCACTAATGATTTGGGAAACAGGCGATTTGAAAAGCACCTAGATGAGTCATGTCCTGACTAGCTTGAATCTTTTGTTTGGAAGGAGGTAGTTTAATGTTGGGTTAGGTTTTTTCCCCTCCTCATTCTTAATCACCATTGGGGATAGATACTATTTTCAGGCATTCCATAGCTTTAGAAATATGATTTCTTATTTTATAGAAGATATATATTTAATACATATTTATATGATGACTATCAGATTTAATAATGGTAGATCGTATTAGCTATTTTTTACATTGTTTTTCAGCTATCCATTCTGTGTATTAATATCCATTGTATTATTTGGCCTGTTCAGGGAACATTCTTCCATGATTCTGTATGTAGATTCATACTTCTGAGATTTGGTCCCAGGATCCCTAAGAAAAATCTACTCCCCCTGTTGGTTTAAATAAAATCCAAATATTTCAACCTTGAGAATGTGGTTTAAGGACAAACTGTTTTGTAATCGTTTGCCTGAATTGCATCTAAGAGGACTGTGATTCATGTCAAATGCATTAATAATTAACATCAAATTAGCATAGTTTTCTTGCTTTACTTAATGAAATAGATTCATTGATGTTTTACCTATATATGTGAAAACAAGTCTTACATGAATTTCTATAATTCTGCTTTAGGAGAAAATGAGACAAAAATCATATTTTAAAGGAATATATGTAACTTAAAATAAATCTTGAAAATATCATTAGTAATTATTTATTGACAAGCACAATGTATGGCCACAAATTTCATCAGTATATTGATATCTCAGTGGTGTGCTGTGAATTAAGTGAGGAATCATAAAATTCCAAGGAATATATATTAAACTACCTGTGTTTTATTTAACCAAGGTCATTGAGGTTGCAGGTATTCTTTTCTTTCTCTTTCTTTCTCTCCTTTGCCTTTCTCTCTCCCTCCCACTTCTCCCTCTTCCTTCCTTCCTTCTTTCCTTCTTTCCTCCCTCCCTTCCTTCCTTCCTTCCTTCCTTCCTTCCTTCCTTCCTTCCTTCCTATCGGGGGTTAAAACAAAAAGCAGGAGCAATATAATTATGCATTTTCTGTACATATATTTTAAACCAACGGATCCCAGGTGCCCCCAGAATACCACAAACTTAAGTAAAATATATTATCTTCCTTCCTTACAACAAACAGATTTGGTGTCAGCGTGCTGAGCAAAATGCAGGAGATTAGAAAAGTCACTTGTCAATTTTTTATAGTCTTCCTCCCTTGCAGCGCCAAATGCACCATTCTTCCTGCAAACTAGGGCGATGATGACATCTTCCCACTTGGTCTCCATAGCATCCGTGTCTGAAGATCCCCAGAAGGCTTCTTGTTCAGGGCGACCCGCCCAGCTCCCCTAGAAAGTTGGCAATCTGGTCAGCCAAAAGAAGCATCCCCATTTCCTGGAACTCTGTCCGTGGTGCTGAAACATTCTGCCCAGCCGCGCCCCCGAAGGCGCTGCGACGGCAGCGCTGTCAGCTGGGCTGAAAAAAAATCTTCCCTGAAGCTGCCCAAATCAGAAGAACTGTGAGTCTCTTATTGACTCGCGTCCTCAAAGAGCAGTGAGCTTTCTCCATCTTAATTCGACTCTACCGCAGAGCAGAGTTGCGCCGGTGTGGTGGGAGGAGATCATAGGCAAGGAGACAAAACGAATAGCAGCATTGCTCACCTGAGACCTAAGATGCTCCCATGAGTTTTGCAAGCGCTCTGCTCCTCATAGCAAATACACATATTTTTACAAAGTGCTTTTATTTTGCCTTTGTCCTTACACAATGGTTCTGGGATAGTTCCACCCTTCCGTTTAAAAAGCCAGAAGATTGGACAGCAATAAGGCTTCAGCACCAGGAATTTAAATTGTTTTTCAGTGGACTGACTTCCAGGACAAGAACTCATCAGCGCCCGCCCAAATACCATGCGCCCTTTGCCACCGGAACCTCCCCTTCCAATGAGACTTTCTGATTGTGTCTACCAACTCTCCTATTAGGAAACCCGTGGGTTGCATGCAGCTATTCTGTTGTATTCTGTTCTCACTCTCCCTCTCCTTGCTCACTCGCACTCTTGCTGGAGGCACATCAATACCATTCCGCTGAGAAGAAAAAAACCCACAACTACCTTAAGGGGTTAAGACAATATGCGCAATTCTCGCCTTCTATAGCGATCACTATTTAAACCTGGCAAGAGCCCTGCACCAGTCTTTGCAAGAATGGAATCCGTAAAACAAAGGGTTTTGACCCCAGGAAAAGAGGGGCTAAAGAATCTTGCTGGAAAATCCCTCGGCCAGATCTACAGGTAAGAGAAAGCAAACCCATATTTGCCTGGGGCTCGGCATGCAAAAAATCTGCAGGGCTATTTCCGCAAACCCCGTTGCTTAGGTTGCTTAGAGAGATTGTAATATGATCGGAAAGTCTTTTTTTCTTGCTCATTGCTGGAGCGGGGCTGCTCTGGAAACCTGCTTGTTTATTCAGGAATGTTGCACTAAATGAACCTGTCTGCTTTGTGTATGTGTGTGTGTGTGATTTTTGTTTCTGTACCTGCAGATTCTCATCCTTTCCTGCCCAGGATTTATCCTCTTTACAATTGAAAAATGACCAGTACCTGTTCAAAAAAAAAACAACAACAAACAAACAAACAAACAAACAAAAAAACCCTTTTTTTTTGGTGCTTATAGTGATACCAAGTTAAAAAAAAATTTATGCAGACAAATGAATAAAAAATACAACCCTTTAAAAATGAATCAAGAAATTCCAAAGAGTAATGGCAAAAAAAGAAATTTAGATTGTAGCTTTAAAACCACTTGAGTAGTGAATCCCCCAGTGGAATTATCCTTCTTTAAAGAAGGAAGAAGAATCAAAACATATCAATAATTGATAGCAAAAGCAGTTCTTCTCTCTGAACCCAGAACAGTGTATGTGTTTATTATTTGACCTCTCATAGAAGTCTATTTCTTGTATGAGAAAGGTCACATTACTTATAAGAAAAACCGTAACAATAACCAGTTAAATGACTTTGAAAGTACTGGAAATTTTTAAAAAATAATTTCATCCTCCCTATAGTCATTGCACCAATTATGCTGCCAATTCTACCACTTTATACCCTTTCAAGATGTTGAATGACTACACCCTTTCTTAATATGAGCCAAATCAAGAAGAGAGGGCAGGAATGAAAGGATAAATGAGTTCAAGAGAGCGCTAATGTTCACATTTGGGAAACGGAAGCCTTTGGGAATGTATAGGAAATGTAAAGAAATTGACCAATGTGCCTCCCCACATTCCAAATCTCTTTGGTTCTGGTGGGCTTCCTGCAGGCTCGGTCATGCACCTATGCGGCAGTGCATACTGCAAGGGCCCTGCAGTCCCGCAGCGGCCTGGGAAAGAGCTGCTCTCCAGCCCAACTGCCATCAGGTGGGCAGTTCAGGTGCAGAGCTGGACTTTGCATTATGAGTATAGAAAGCCAAAGTGAAATAAATAAATAAAATCCCATTAGTTCCCTTTTTCTCTCCCAGTATCTGTTGCCCTGTGTTCTACAATTGGGATTGGACTTTAGGAATAAACAAACAGAGCCAACAGTATGTTTGTGACCTATTCCCAGGTGTTACTTACAGAATTTGGAAATTCGACTTTTTTTTCCCTACTAGCCTCAGATTGCTTGACAGCCATCTCCCAAGCCATGCATTCTTGGAATTGATATTAAAATTTCATTTGCTTTACCCGTGTGTATGACAACAATTGTGTCTGGATATATCATTTAAAGGGCACGCATAAAAGGCCATTATATGGTAGATTGGAAATACCTGCCCATTTTAAACGGGGAGGTTCTTTGTTTAAATATTGAGAGTATTCACCTCAAGGGTCCATGGCAACGTTACCGTTCACATGCTTTTTTTAAAACAGACATTTCACAGTTAAATGGTGGACTAGAACAACACTATCGGCTTTTAGCAAAAGCTTTCTGTCGCTCAGCTTTTCCCTACCCTCTTCCCCCAAGGACAAAACCCTAAAAGGAATCAGAAGGGTGGAATCTGGTGAGATGCTACGCTAATTTTTTTTTAAAAAAAAGAAACGCAAAATAAAAACTAAATGTGAGACCTTCTACCCGGGTATGGAACATCCTCCCAGAGCTGATATGGGGGCACGTTTGTATACCTGGGAGTTGCATTTCAAACCTTTGGAAATGGGCCGGTGACATTTTTTTCAGTGTTTGTAACCGAGATAGTAATGACGCAAGATAGTGAAGAATTAATTATTCATGTTCTGGCAGTAGGAGGCTTAGGTGTCGGCCATATGTTGCGGAGGCCTTTGTTTCCAACTCCAGTAACAAGGAAAAAAATGTGTAACCCGAGAGAAAACATTGGATTGGCACCTGGGGCTGGGGGAAGGGGCCGGAGAGTGCGCGGCTCATTCACAGACCACTGCCGCGTGGGCCCCGCACCCGAGAGGTCTTAGTCCCCGGAGGCTCCGGGCTCCTTTGTGGGCGGGATCGCGGGGTCCCCATCCCGGAAAGCTACTTGTCTGGGAAGGAAGGGGTAGGACGGGTGCGGGGCCTCGGCTGGGCAGCTGGATAAAAAATCCCGGGGAAAGCACTAACCGCGGCTGGGAGGCGTCCACACAGTTGCTCAGAAGGCGCTCAGAAGCCGCCTTTGGGGTAATCCTCGTAAACTGCACACCCCGCAAAAAAGTTAGGCCCAAGCGGCCTGTGCATGTGAATCCAGGTGCTGCGGGGGTGGCTCCGGGGGGAGGGGACCGGCAGAGGCTGGAGAGGCCGGAGCACGCTCATCCCGGAGGGACGGGGAGTGGGTCAGCGCCGCTCCCCTCAGCCCTGCCTGGCCCTGGGAATTGGGGACAGGAGGGCGCCTGGGGTGCCTAACCAGAGGCGTCCTTGCCTCCCCGCCCCCCTGCTCTGCCGCACAGGGTGCTGGAGAAGAAGCAGGAGACCGGGGAGACCATCGAGCTGACGGAGGATGGGAAGCCCCTGGAGGTGCCTGAGAAGAAGGCGCCGCTGTGCGACTGCACGTGCTTCGGCCTGCCGCGCCGCTACATCATCGCCATCATGAGTGGCCTGGGCTTCTGCATCTCCTTCGGCATCCGCTGCAACCTGGGCGTGGCCATCGTGGACATGGTCAACAACAGCACCATCCACCGAGGGGGCAAGGTCATCAAGGAGGTGGGCGACAGCCGGCCGCGCGGCTGCGCTAACCCACAGCCCCTGTTAGAGCCCGGTTACCCCCCTCGGCTCCCCCAACACACACACACACACACACACACACACACACACACACACACACACACGGAAGGCCTGGGTGCCCCTCGGCCCTTCTAGGGCCCTTCTAAGACCGCCCTTCCAGGATGGACCCTCTGGGATCATCATCACCTGCCATTTTTGCTCCTGAAGCAAGTGGCTTCTGCCCTCTGGGCCTTCCTTTTCTCACCTGCAAAATGGAAACGCGCGTGTAGCTCACTAGGCTTATTATTATTATTATTATTATTATTATTATTATTATTTGTTTTAGTTCACTAGGTTTTTGAGAAGAGTAACTTCATGCAAGAAGCTGGGGTTTAGTCATATCCGCAGACTCTAAAATCAAAGTATTTTTCTTTTACTCGAAGGAATGGAGCAGCATATCAGTTATGATTTCCCGCCGAATTCCTCCAAACATTTTTAATAATGAAAATGAAACAAAACCG
This sequence comes from Myotis myotis, assembly GCF_014108235.1. Lineage (NCBI taxonomy): Eukaryota > Metazoa > Chordata > Mammalia > Chiroptera > Vespertilionidae > Myotis > Myotis myotis. The sequence continues at coordinate 56,721,812 of NW_023416314.1, forward strand.
AAAAGGAAAGCAAATCCACGTGGCTAGCGGGGAGAGGAGAGGGGATGCCACCCAGGGCAACTTGGGGTCTCTGGAATCCAATCCTCTTCCCGTACAGTGTGTGTGTGACCCCTAGGGAGAGAAGGGTCAATGTCAAGGTCGCAGGAACCAGTGGGTCTGTATTTCCAGTTTAGGGATTTGAGCGGCCACCGTAAACCTGGCGAGGGTTGGGAGGATTCATTTGGCACTGGCTTTGGAGGGGAAGCGGTGAGCGCTGACCGGCCCTGGGGATTCCCGGAGGCCCTGCAAAGTGCGCTCGGCTTCAGAATGTTATTCCAAGGGAGAAAGGGGGCCCCAGTTGCTCAGGCGAAGGCAGAGCTGGGCCCTGTCCCTCAGGCACACCCCTCTGGGCTCTCCTGACCTACCCCTGAGCAACAGCTCCCTCTCCACTGACTCCCCAAATCCCCAGGGCGACTCTTAGTCCTTCCTGCCCGGGCCTATCCCCCTTTTGCTGGGACCATCCTCCTTCCTAACTCCTCCAATGGGCCTCCGCACCTTCCACCCCAAGTTCCCCACTTTCCTTCCCCAAAATTTCCTGGATTGGATTCCGTTCTCCAAGCCATTCCACTAGGGTCCGCACTGGCTGGCGTCTAATCAATGCGCCCCGGCAGGGTCTCTACCCCCAGCGGGCTAACGGAATCTCTCCCTGGGAAGTCCCATTTCCCAAACCGGAGCCCTAAGCATTCCCCACTCGTCCAGGAGTGTCCACCCAGCTGACATGGTTCCAAGAGCAAAGCTAGGGAGTCTAGTTTTTCAATTCATCACAATACGTTGCAAATGAGCACGGGTTTTCCGCTAAGAAGAGACATTTCCTCTCTATAAGAAGGTATTGGTTCTGTTTTGTTAAGAAACGAAATCAAGTCACCCAGACTCCCCGAATGCAGAGAGTGCCCGGGAACGGGGGGCTCTTCGGCTGGCGAACCACGGAAAGTGACCCTCAGCCCAGGCGCTGACTCTACCCTTTCCCTCCACCCCAGTTTTGTAAATTAAATTTTATTTAATTGTTTTTTCCTTCTCCCATAGAAAGCCAAATTCAACTGGGACCCGGAAACCGTGGGGATGATCCACGGTTCCTTCTTTTGGGGCTACATCATCACCCAGATTCCTGGCGGCTACATCGCCTCTCGGCTGGCGGCCAACAGGTAACGCGCCCAGCGGGCCCGGCTCGGGTCGGGGTGGTGGAACCCAGAGAAGGGCAGACTGGGGCAGGGACCACCGCCCCGTGGGGGTTGGGAACACCTGGGCCAGGTCTCCTAATTCCCTGGCACCCTCCTCTCGGAGCAGGAATTGCTGGGGCCTCCTTCCAGAATAAAGGCGCCCTAAAGGATTTGGGGTCTCCGGGGAGGGCGCACGTTGTCGCTTCCTCTGCGCCCTGTCTGAATCCGCCCTTCGCAAAATAGTCGAAGGCAGTGCCTTAAGGCCTGGAGGGAGCTGAGGCCTGGGGGCGAGCAGGCGGAGCTGGGACAGCGAGGCCAGATGCACACAGGGGTGGGGGCGTCACGCGCCGTGCTCGCCCCGGCTCGTCCCCCCGCTGCCCCGGCTCCTTTAGGCACTGACCCCCCCCCCTCCCCCGGCAGGGCGGTGGAAAGCCGAGTCGGGGCGCCCGCCCAGATGGGGCTCTAGGTCTGAAGGATTTGTTTCTATGGAGGCAGGAGGGATTTCAGGCTCCGGGGAGGGAGGGGGGGGGGAGATTCCACCTGTTAATGAGCTCCGCTGAGCTGGGGCGGGGTGGAGGCGGCGCCACCTGCGGCCTGCGGCCTCCAGCGGTGCTGCTGCTGCGCGGTGGCTGCGAGCCCAGGCCTTAGTGTCGGCCCCCGGGACTGCCCCAAGCGCCACCTGGAGAGGCACCCCAAATCCGGGGCATAGGAACTGGTGGGGTGGGGGTATCAAAGAACCCAGCCACCCGAGGGTGAGAGACGGCTTCATTTCCTTCACTGTGTGAATGATGACAAATAAAAGGAAGGGCTCTTTAAATCTGAATTGTTGAACTGATAAAGAATACTCGCCCGGCCAGGTAATGCTGCACAGAGACTTGGGTCTTCCATCAGACCCTGTACCTATGACTACTCCCCTTCTTCCCCCCAAAAGGTGGCAAGTAATCTAGAATCGGGCACCTCTCTAGTCTGATCTCCTCTGCTTTTGTAAACTGGCCCCTCTTCATCTCTCAGTGAAATATCCCTCTTCATCTCTCAGTGAAATAGTCCAGGACCTTTTTTTACCTATAGTCCCATTCCTAGCCGTGCCTTCCTTCCCAAGATTTTCCAGTCCTTTCCAAGGCCTAGGAAGGAATTCTTGGAAATTTATTTTAGGCTTAATGATTCTATGGTGAATATTTTGGGACGATCCTTCAAAATGTTAAGAGGACAATGCAATTGATTAAGAATAGTGCCCTTTGAATATTGTTTTTACTCTGAGATTATGGATGGCTAGCACTTAGACCCAACAAGAGACAAATATTCTTTTTTTTTTTTTTTTAAGGAATCAGTTTAAAATGAAAATCATTAACTGTGTAGAGGACTCAATTTTTAAATGGGATAAATCAAAGAAAAATTATATTAGAAAAAGCTAAGGAAATATTCCCTTAAATATTACTGGTAATGAACTTGTTACATTTTTGGCTTTCATGTCCCTAACATGTTGTGTTTTGAATCTTTCTTTTTGTCCTATAAAATATTTTCTAAAACAAACTAAACTTCCCCAGAAAGATACTCCAAATACATACATGAAATATTTTCACTTTAGGGGATAAATATACAAAAAATTTACCAAAACCCAAAAATGATTCAGGGAACTCAATGTAATGTGCAATGAAAATATAATGGCTGTGCCTGTAAGTGTTTTGAGAGTCAAAGCCTCCAGCTTGCCAAATGTTACAGTGTTAACATTTTCCTGCCAAGAAAACAGCACCAGGGATGTCCCAGCTTTTCTGGTTGTAAGACTGGGAGGTCAATAAACAGGTTTTTCTATTAGTTTTTGTCATTGTTGTTGCTTTTTTTTTTTTTGCAAGCTATTTGCTATCATTTGTGTCATGTTTAGCAAAGAATTGACTAATACTGACTCAGGTTCTCATTAATTTGGTACATTTTTCCACAAAGGAAACTTTTTCTGAATTTTAAAATTTTTATTTGGATCTGTATACACCTTACCTTTAAATGGGTATTCAAGGGAGAGGAACTTAATATTTTCACATGCAATGTTTTGTGTTCTACCAGACTGAGAAAACTAAAAGTTCATTGTAAAATATTATGAACCGATGGAAAAATCATTGACTGGCTCATTGTTATATCGTAGGATTTTGAGATCTTGGTTACATTTGAAAAAATATATAGCAAAACAGTACAAATATAGTTGAAACTTCCTGTGAAAACAGGTTTTAAAAATATGTTAACATTCCATTTTCTAATTATAAAAGCATGACATACTAAACAAAAATATATTAAAAAAGAAATGATAATAAAATTGTAAATAATTTAATCACCCAGAGTCACCTATTATTAACATTTTGGTGACTGCCTAATTAGTCTTGTACCTGCTACATGGAATTTACTCTTAGAAGGGTTTGGTTTTGTTTTAACACAAAATCTGAGAGATTTTTAGAATTGGGTTGAAAAGTGTATGTTTTCTATTATAAACACAGTAAAAACAGCACAGCAAGACCAGTTTTCCACCTACAAGTATTGAGGCCCATTCAAATAAGATTCTCCCTAGAGATCATTTAATAATAGAATAAAATTCCCCTTGGGTGGGATACTGGGCACAGACTCCTTTCCCTCCAGGTATGAAAGAAGCTTCTTTGGAAAATGTTTGCCATCACTGTGTCGGGTGGAAATAGAATAGAGGAACTGAGGTGTGTGGAGACAGCACCTCAAGAGAGAAGGGCTCCTGGTTACACTTCCAGGCAGTTCTCAATGAAAAACAAACAGCAATGGTTTGGTGCCTCTATTTTAAGGATGAAGCAAAAGGACAGAATACAGGTTATTGGTTCTTTTTTTCTGGTCAAATTCTAAACATTCTTGCCTTCCCACTCATGGAGAGGAGGAAATGAGGGAGTCCCTGGAAGAGAAAATTCAATTCCCAAGAGAAAACTCAAAAATGCATCATTTTTTTCCTTTGTCTTTCCTTAAAGGGCTAGTGCACATCCTGGTCAGGAGAATTTAGTCACCTCTATGGAGGGCCTTAGGGTGGGGCATCAAAGAAAGACTTCTCACAAGATCTGTATTGTTTTCAGATGAGAACATATTTAACATAGTGATTGAAAGGTGTTGGGGACAATTAACTTTGCCTTTAAACAATGCAGCCTGGAGCTTCCAGTGATGGCTAAGGACTGCTTGTACCTTGCAGTGAGAGAATGAGGAGGAACCTTGCTGGGCAAATACTTAATGTGAGAAACAACAGGATTTTGCAGTGGGCATAACCAAAGAAGGTCAGAATTACCAAAGGAAGTTTGGCCAACATGACATTTCTAATGGATGATATTATATACACACAGACTATTCTTGCCTCTTTATTCGAGGTGGCAATATTACTTAAACCCTATTTAAAAATTGCCCCTAATATGCTCCTGTCCGGGATTTCCCAACCCTGCTGTAGTGTTTTAGATAGCGCTCATTGCCACCTGCCATTCCAATAGTTTCCTTATTTTTCTCTTTAATATCTGCCTTTCTCCAATAAAATGTAAGTAAGCTTCATGACAAAGCAAGTGTTTCTGTTCATGTTCTTTTTACTGCTATATACCTAACATCTCAGAGAGTGCCTGGTCCATGATAGATCCTTGTTAACAAATAAAATGAACATCACAACAGAATGTTTGTGGCTTAAAAAGAAAAGGATCACGTCGTAGTGGTTAGGATGTAGGTTCTAAAGCAAACGGTGTAAGTTCAGATTCCTAAATATGCTATTTAATAACTGAGTGGCATTACACATTGTGTAACCTCTTTAAGCCTCAGTTTCTTTTTCTGTAAAAGGGGACTCACCAAAATACCTACCTGATATGGTTATCATGACAGCTAAATAAGAGAACATGTGTGAGATTCTTAGAAGGGTCTGGCACTCAATAATTGTTTGCTGTTGTCATTCATTATTAATAAAATCTTAAATCCAGATAAGACATTAAAAGAAAAAAGCTCTTATGAACATTCAGCATTGCTTGTGTTTAAATTTGCCTTAAGTATTAGTAATGCAAAGGATTATTTTTATTGTGATAAAATGCCTCTTTTCAGATCAGATTTCTTACTTTAAAGTTGTTTTCCTTTACACACTATTCATATTACTGTTCACCGGAAATATCATGTCTCATAAAGAGCTGTCCTAAAAAATATCTTCAGCCCAGAGTATTGAGAGTGTTGGTACTCCAGTGCATGCGATGTCTGAATTCTAGCCAGGCATTGTAAATGCACTAAGAAATCCACAGGCTGGAGGTTAAACTCTCTTGAAAGCTACTATTTCTTTTTCCCTTGCCCCATTCTTTATTTAAAGAAGATTCAGTTCCTACTGCAACATTTTGTCTTTCAGGGAATCTCTTGGGTTTCTAACTTGACTTTTGCTAAAGAAAAATAATTCTGTATTTGAAGAGACTGAGGGTTGCATATGTTTGTCCCATGGAGTTCACTCCCTGAACCAGAAGGAGCGCATATGAGAGCTGGACAGGACTCATCACATCCAATCCTCTCATTTTACAGACCAGGAAAGGAAATAGAGAATCAGGGAGGAGGTGACTGGCCCAAGGTCACAGAGAGATTGAGACTAAAACTCAGACGTCCCCTAGTACATGACCACAGCCACAGCTACTTTGAAATTGAACATCTCTGCCTGATGGTATGGGCTTCATCTCCAAGTTCACTTTCAGCAGCAGGCTGAGCCATCTGTTCTCTGAATCAGTGCCTACAATCTATCATGCCCCAAATCCTGGACAGAAATCCGTGAATTAGAGAGAGAAGCTTTTAGTAGGCCCACGGGATCCTTAGATTTTTGTGGCAGGAGAAACATACTGTATTTGTGTGTGTGTGTGTGTGTGTGTGTGTGTGTGTGTGTGTGTGTGTACTGGCTCCCAAACTATTTGGCCACAACATGAGCGATTCTGTTCTTCGCTCTACAAAAGGCAACATCCAACAATATCCAAACTTGATAATGACTTAAACAAAGAGTATAATTATCTGGAGAGGAAAACATGATATTTAGAACTTTTCTTCCCTACTCAGCCCCTGTGGCAATTTGGGCTCCTGGAAGATTGTAGGGGTTCCAGCATGTCTGGGGGAGTGGGGGAGTTTAGACCTTTTGTCAAAGAAGAAGGGTTCTTCCTTGGGATTTCAAATGGCCCAATTTAATTCATACTACTAATATAAAAGAGGGGAGAACTTAGGCTTACACATGCACAGATTCAAATGGATGGATTTTAAAACTGTTTATTAATGTGCATTTGCATCTATAGAAAGAAAATTTGATATGTTTTAAATATTCTCGCTAACCTAATTATGAAAAATCCCCCGCTGAGAGTGATTTTCAGAAAGAGAGAAACAAAGATATTTTAAACACAACACCTTCATATTTTAAGCCCAGAAAGAAACCATTTTGCTGGAGCTATTCTTTTTCCTTCAGAGAAATAAAACAATAAAAGTGTGTTTTATTTATTGGAACAAGCATTTATTGGAAATCTTAAGTCTTATCGCCAAACACGCATGCACATACAAATACACCCTATCTTCTTATCTATCTATCTATCTATCTATCTATCTATCTATCTATCTATCTATCTATCTATCATCTATCTATCTATCTCTATCATCTATATATATATCTATTATGTCTCATCTTTTTTCCTCTGTACTTTTACTTGTTTTCTACAACATTGAAGTAAATTACAAGCTATGGTTCCTTAACCTTTCCTGTGAGAAACATTTGCAAATTCCTTTTGTGTGAGACAATAATTCAGATCATAAACATAAAGCCTGCTGCAAGGGACCACTATCCTGCTATAATGGAAAAACAGTTTGTAGTCATTCAGTCTCTTAGGGTCAGAGGTGACTATTTCTATCTCACTCATCTAGCTGCCTATCAAACATCTAGCTGCCTTCCCATTGTGGGCCCTATAGGTTAGGTATCTAGGGCAATGCAGAAGAGGCCTTCCTTTTTCTGACAAAAGAAATACCCTTTCCACAAGATGAATAGATGCAGGGAGAGGGAGAGGGGTCCCTAAGGGCTTGCAGGTGGTTTGCTGACATGAGCTTCTCTCAGCTTTTCTGGCCTTTCATTTTCCCCTCCTCTCACCCCTTACCAGCTCTGTCTTCCCCTGTGGCCACATCCTACAATGGCAGCCCCTGGAGGGGAGGGAGGAGAGAGGTGGGCAGCTGGTAGAATGATTTCCCCTCTGCCATATGCCGCTGTTGGGGCTGTCCAATTTCTCTGTCATGAGTGATGAAGTCATTTTTACAACTTAATGATGTACCAAGGGAGCCCGAGGGCTGGTGTGCTGGTGTAGTCCTTATTTAATATGGGAGTGGGGGCATCGGATGTGACAAAGGGAGGTGGCTGAGCACGGATTTGATTAGACTAAATAGATTAAACAGCCTGAATCACTCTATTCCTGCAGACGCTCTCGGAGAGGATTAGTGCCACACCTGGGGTGCGGAACACTAGTTCCCTGTTAGTGACAAGCCACTGCCCAAATGGAGATTGATTGATTGATTCCGGGAAAATGGATATAATCCATAGAAGTGACAAGTCACCAGTGCTTCTGTCACCTCTTCCGGGAAAATCCTTGTGGGGTGGGCTTGATATGTGCGGGGTTTGCGGCTATGGCTCATCAAACAAGGGTATGACTGCGAATCCCACAGCTAACTCACTTTGGAACACACTGAAGGTTTATCATCAGGCAGGATGTGGCACAGGTTTTCAACAACAGCTTTTCCTTTTCCCAAGATTTCTGTATCAGCCATACTATGTGGGTCTCAATTTTGGTAATCTCTTTATTAATATAGAGCCTACACACACACACACACACACACACACTGCTTTCCTCTCTTTGTCTTTCGATGTGAAATGATATTTTCTTTTTTGGGGGGGAGGAGCGGGTGGAGGGAGACATCTACATTTTTAATGAGCACTCAGCGAATTCTAATGCATCTGGCTTATAGATGACAGTTTGCAAGAATTCTTTGAAAGGGCTGAATTGAGTGGATGCATAACTCATACAAACACTTTCAAGAATCCTGCAGCATTATGTAGCTTTGGTTCTCTTTATCCTTAAAGCCCTAAGCAGTCAGTTTCACTATTATCAATGATAATGAACAAAGTGGGATGGATATTCAGAAAGACAGCACGGGTTTGCCAGCACCCAGACAGCTTACCCACGTGGCCTGAACTCCTGTGCCATTTGTTCTTTCCACCTTCATTTTTTCTGCTGCACAGGTACCACATTCAAACTCCTAGAAAAGTGGGAAGATATGTTTGCCTCACTGGCCTTTGGGAACACGCCCCGTTTAACACCAGGTCCCTCAAACAGGCCCCAAAGACTCCCTCCTACTTCCTCTCAGCCCTAAAGGACCCAAGGTGTTCTGGGGATGGCACACAAGAACATTGAGATTGTAGACTTAAGAGAGGTGAAAATTCTTTTAATTCAAAAAGAATAATTAAGGATTAAAATACTTTAAAAGCAATTCTTATAATAATTTTAGATTCTTATTTTACAAGACAGGTTCTGGGATTTTTGCATTTGTTTTCTGAAAAAAAAAAATCTATATTTAGCAGAAGTTTAATATTACTGGGTGTGTGGCATTTTCATGGGAAGAGTTATTTCTAGAAATAGAAAGTTTCTATTTGGTGTCAAAGAGTTAGGAAATAAATTATGTTTTTACACAAACACAAAGATATCTACTCAGCGGACAGAACGGAGGGAAAATGGAACAGGACATTCACCTCCTGAGTCACCTTTTACTTCGCTGGAGAGAATTCTCTGAGGACAGGGGCTATTTGGCTGCATCAAGTAAACAAAAGTATTTGGCTCAGTCCAGGTCTTTGATTCATGGAAAAGGAGCTTACCTTCTTCAACCCTTCATAAAGTCATTCACATTTCAGTAGCAGGTGAATCACAATCAAGGCTCCTTACAGAAGCTCAAGCCTTTCACAGTCACATTTCAACGTGCCCCTGGAAGAATCTGAGGTTCTCTGAGGCAACCAAATTTTGACTGAGTAAAAGGCTCAATGTGCGCCTTAAGAAAACTTGCATAGAACACACAGCTAAGCTCATTAGAGATAATATGTCACAAAACTTCCAGGCAAGAGGATATTTCTAAAATCACTCAGTTGGGGGATGTTTTTCTTGCTTTAGTATGAACATTAAAAAATGTATTGTGATGAAATGGACTTTTTATTTGTAGATGGATAAAAGGCCTAGCATCATATTTTCAGCAATTTTTTCTTGAATTGTAATGTATATGTATGCATCTAGAGATGCTACTCAAACACCATCTCCCCACCTACCCACATGCAAAAACAAAACAAAACAAAACACACACACACAAAAAAAAACAAAACTGAGACATATATATTAAGTAATAGTTATTTCGATTATAAAAACATGTGCTGCCCTAGGCGGTTTGGCTCAGTGGATAGAGCATCGGTCTGAGGACTGAAGGGTCCTGGGTTCAATTCTGGTCAAGGGCACATGCTCAGGTTGCTCAATCCCCAGTAGGGGGCGTGCAGGAGGGAGCCGATCAATGATTCTCTCTCATCATTGATGCTTCTCTCTCTCTCTCCCTCTCCCTTCTGCTCTGAAATCAATAAAAATATTTTAAAAAGCAAAAAACAAAAACGTGCTGTGAGATTTGATCATGTGATTCCTTGGAGCATTTACAATATGATATCATCCACAAAATTTTATGAATATACTGATTTAAGGATGATAACAATAGTTGTATAATGTAAGGCACAGCTCCATTTAGGCATTGATTATTTTTTCAATAGCTCTTCAGTGAGTATCTGCTATATGCCTGGCACCTAGTATTGGGGATATAACAGTGTATCTGAAAACACACTCTATCCTTTAAGCAGCTTCCATTGTAGATGGAGATACAGACCAAAACATATTCTCTGATTCATTAAATATTTGCAGTACTTTGTAAGTACATCTACAAAGACGATAAATACAAGTAAGTATAACCAGTTTTATTAGATTCTCCTTTTATTTCTTGTATTCCTAGCATTTTGAGTTAGTCCACAAATCTGTTTGCAATGGCTCGAGCCAATCAAGTCCAGAACGTATTTTATTCTTTGAGAGAAAAAAAAAATTCTACTTTAAAAAGTGCTTGTGATTAACTTAACCAGAGAAATTTAGATCTATTAACTTCTTTTGTTTTTCAGGGTTTTTGGAGCTGCCATACTTCTCACCTCTACTCTGAATATGCTAATCCCATCAGCAGCCAGAGTGCATTATGGATGTGTCATATTTGTTAGGATATTGCAGGGACTTGTTGAGGTATGAAACTGCAGGATGACAGCATGCTAAGGCTGCCATGTTATTAAGAACCAGCAATCTTTGTCTTGATCTACAAATAAATATGTCTTATTTGGTTGTGTCTACATCATGTAAAATATTGGAAAAGTTAGGCAATCAGCTATTTTGTCTTTAAGTGATGATAAATTACAACTGTGACTGCTTACCTCCCCTTCTCTAGAATTGAGTGGTATTAAAGAAATGTTTAGTGACTATTTCACTTTTTAAAAAAACAGGCATTTTTTAAATGTGCTGTAATAAAAATTTTTGAGTGTATTCTTTGCTGGCCACAATACTGAATTTTGGGAATTTTATACCAAGTCACTCTATTGGTTTTGAAACATTATTTGAGTTTTCACTGATGCATTTTATTGAAATGGGCATGTAACTCTAGTGACTGACTTTTGCTCCATCAGCTTACTGCCTTTGAAAGAATTGCATTTAAAAACTTGAGGTTGGCCTACCTGTTGCCCTTCTCTTTCTATGGAGTATGGTGGGAATAGATAAGTCAGATAAGTATAAAGGCACTGAAAACAATCTCCTCTCTCCAAAAACAAGGAAAAATTAATAGGATCGCAATAACAGAAAAAGGAGAATTATAGTCATTCCAGGACCCTTGTTGGATACCAAATTTCACGGATGACAAGTCCTTTAAACTGGTGTAGTCTTTGGGTATAACATGTGCACAGCCTCCTTTGTACTTTACACCATCTCTAAATTAATTATAGTATCTAATACAATGTTAATACTATATAAATAGTTGTTATACTCTATTGTTTAGGGAATAATAACAAGAAAAACAAATGTATACATTTTTGGTACAGACACAACCATGGTAGGCCCAACTACATAGTACATGTCAGCAACAAATGTAGCATTTTTTTCCCCTAAAAATTTCAAGCTGAGATTGGTTGCATCTGCAGATGTAGAATTTGTGGCTGCAGAGGGCTGACTATGCTTTAAGAGTCTTAAGTTCTAGATACTACTTTCAGAAAGTGTGAATTTCAAGGGTCTAAGCTTTAACTTCCTTTGTATGGATTCCTTATATTAAGAATCACTGAGTTTAATGCCTCACAGGAAGGTCTTCCAAATTTCCCAAACTGTTCAGAATTACATATGAACTGAATAGTGTAAGATCTCTCATTTTGCCTTGATCAGAAGAAAATTGAGGTAGAAATCAGACTTGAAGGGTGGGAAATTTGAACAGGTCGCTAAAAAGAGGCCAGGCCTTACCTGGTCTGGGCTGAAAGTTCTAAGATGGGATTTCAGGGAATCAGCAAAGTCTCATGAATAGCAACTTTCCCTTGTGCCCATTCTAAGGAAACTGCATCAGAGAAGGGAATGTGCCTATTTTCCAATGACCCTGGATCCTAAATGGTGATATATATCTTCCTCCATCACAGGGTGTCACCTACCCAGCATGTCATGGAATATGGAGCAAATGGGCCCCTCCTCTAGAGAGAAGTAGATTGGCAACCACCTCCTTTTGTGGTAAATACTATGCGCCAATGTAGTTGTGGTGGGTGAAAGTTTAGGAACGACTTGAATAAGATTTTTAAATTAGTAAAGGTCACCTGAAAAACCAATTGGGGAGTGCCTGTGTGTGTATATGAGGAAAGGTTTGGGGCCACCATTTCAATTTCTTTAATTCTTATTGGTCTCCTTACATCCTGTATTTCTTCTTGTGCTTTGCTGTTGTTTTTTTAGTTCATCCACATCATCTAGGTTTTCAAATTTGTTTATGAATTATTTTTATTATAGTCTTTTAAATTTAATTTTTATTGTAGTCTTATTATTTTTAAATCTTTGCTGTGTCTTGGGCAAGTTATATCTACTTGTGTAGTCCTGTATTCGTGGCTAAATATGTAGGCATATATGAGTGTGAGTGTGCATGTACTCAAGTGTATAAGTGGAAATTTGTGTGAGTGAATCAAGGAACATGAAATAAAGTCAAGAATTTTTATTGATTTCATTTAATTTTTTTTCCCCATTCTCCCTCCTCCTTTAGGTTCCTATGCTGGAGCTGTGATTGCAATGCCTTTAGCTGGCATTCTTGTACAGTATACCGGCTGGTCTTCAGTATTCTATGTCTATGGTATGTTACATTTCTATACCCTAGAGTTCAAAGAACTCTGCATAAGCTAGAACAATGAGATAGGTCACTAAATGTAACTTCTGTGTTTACTTACTAATTTTTTTCCCCATTATGAGTTCTTTCCTTATATTCTGGGAAGATCAAGGAAAATGTTCTACCTCTATGATTTTTCCTACATTGTTTTTTATTGTTTTTTAAAAAGCAACCTCATTGCTGATGGAAACTTTGTGATGTATGATGGATATTGCCCTTGATTATGAATAATAAAATTAAGTTAGCTCGAGTCAAAGCTGAATAAGAGGAAAGAACTAGGAAGCCCCCACTTCTCTTTCTTACTACTGTTTCCTTGGTCATTTCCCTGATTGTGCCTCCTCAAGTCTGAACAGTGTTAGAGAGCTGGACGGCTATAGTAATGCTAATGTAACAATTCAATTTTGTGAAGAAATATTAGCAGTCCCTTGCAGCAGTAGCACATTTGAGTCCTCATTTCTTTTGCATTAAAGGAGATTAAGCCCCCACATGGAAATAAAAAATACAAGAAACCCTAAATTCAAACTCCCTTTCTGTTTACTTTCTAACTAGAAGCTGAAAACTTAACAATGAAAGTCCCCCTAAGGCAGTGGTTCTCAACCTTCTTAATGCCTCGACCCTTTAATACAGATCCTCACGTTGTGGTGACCCCCAATTTCATTGTTAGAAATTGAACATAATTAAAGCATAGTGATTAATCACAAAAACAATATGTAATTATATATGTGTTTTCTGATGGTCTTAGGCGACCCCTGTGAAAGGGTCATTCGACCCCCAAGGGTCGTGACCCACAGGTTGAGAACTGCTGCCCTAAGGTTTCTGAGAGACACTTTTATAATAATGAGGACAGGAAAAACATAAGAGAGCTGGATTCCAACTGATTTTGTCACTGATTAATACCATCTCTGAGCATGAGCATGAGAACCTGAAAGATTAATGAAGCCATGTGGTTGAGCAGAATAGTTATCTGGCTGTTTCCAAATTTGTTGAGATCCATTTCCATTTTGAAATGTTCTCATCAGAGCAAACACTTATGTTTGTAGAGTGTTATTAAATATACTTTATAGGAGGGGCTCTTAGTCTGGTTCAAAAGCCCTGGATGGCTTTGCATTTATGAATGCTCTAAATTATAAGCCATGCATGCATTTGTACATTGTTTCCCCTGGAGAGATCACTTTATCAGATTTTAATCTATATCTTTCATTAGATTTTTAAGAGTTCATAATTCAAAGAAGTTTTAAGCATTTATTTCTAGGGTATAGAGTACAAGTTGGGAGGGCCATCCATTAAACCCTCTGATGTGTTTGACTGAAAACATGGTGTGGCTTTAAAGTAAGGAGACTAATTTCCACAAAGCATGTATGAAAATCAGCCACATTATTTCAAGTTATAACTTATTTTATGTTTATCCTTGAATGGTTCAAAGTTTAAATATTAGGTAATCTGAAAATATCCTATCATGGTACCTGCTCAGTTGCTGTGTGTAACAAAATTTGGGTCTTTGAGTCATACATTTAATATTGATATTTTAAAACTCAGTAAGATAAGACTTGTGTAGTGACTAAGGTTTAAAAAGATAATGCATGCAGGGTGGGAGCAAAAGTAGATTTACAGTTGTTCTTATGGAAAATAATACACTCATTAATAAATAATAATACCAGGATAAACTATGTTTCAGGTACTTACAACTGTAAACCTTCTTTTGCTACATCCTGTAAAAAGCAATTAGCTGCATATTAGGCACTTCAGATGCATTCAGAGAGGAGTAATGATAATTATTTCTAAATCACAAGAGCTCCCATTTATTGAATTCTTATTTTCAGCCCTCCACTGTGCTAGTTGCTTTATGCATTATCTGCCTTAACTTTACTTTGCCACAATCTCATAAAAAATGAATTATTATCTCATTTTACAGTGGTGGTTTAGAGAGATTCAGTTCCTGATCAGATTATGTAGCTAATGAATGACACAGCCAGGATTTGAATCTGGGAGAGCCATATTCCATAACCAGTACACTATATCAGATTTTCACTGTCATGTTTAGTAATTGAAAGAAGCTTGCCACATCAGAAACTATGGCATTATTAAGGGACACGGAGAGACTGAGCAAGCAAAAAAAAAAAAAAAAAAGGTATATGGGGATCAGGGATTGTTGCCCAAGGGAGAAAGAACAGTCTGAGGCAAGAATGAAATGGCCAGCTGCTGGGAAACAAGAATAAATCACTTGAAATTCTTTGTATTATTAATGTGTCCAGATTTATATCACAAAATAAGGGCATGTTTAATGGTGAGAGAGGTAAATAAAGAAGGGGATGAAAAGAACTTGCAAACAGTTTATTGTACTGAAATTTATAACTTTCATCTGCCCCCCAAAAATGATCAATAGGCAATAGCATGTCCCGAAAATAATATGGTATTCAGTCACATAAAGTGGGAAATGTTCCTATATTAATTACAGAAGCCCATTTTTAAATGTACAATAGCCACTCAAGACTGAAATAATTTTCTCTATTTTACTTAATAGTCTGTTTACTAGATCTGGAAATGCTATCAGAAGAAGTAAAGGGGCATTTCTTTTCTCTGGAAATGCAGACCCCTCTTCTATATTCAAGACAGGCCAATAACAAAAGGATCAACCTCCTAGAATTCTTTGAGGACAGGGATTTTGTCTTGTTCCTCATATTTCTCTCCCTTAAGAGAGTGCCTGGGAAAGTAACTTCTCAATAAATATTTGTTGGATGGGTGAATGTGTTCCAGACCACACCATTCTATAATTATTTGTTGTGAGTTTCTTGCGTATCAGCATTATTTAGAGACAGAGGTAAATCCAGGACCACCCTTCAGGAAGATTGAAGTCTGGTGGCAAACGACAAGAAGAGGTGACTAAAGTTAGTTGTAGAAACAGAAACTTGAATTCACGTTCTATAGAATATGATTGTCATGAGATTTTTTTGTAGTGTTATTTCAGCAAATGACTTTTAAATGGAAGTATTTATAATGGTTTTCTTTGACTTGCTCCTTTTGAACTCTTGCTTGCAGGAAGTTTTGGGATGGTCTGGTACATGTTTTGGCTTTTGGTGTCTTATGAGAGTCCTGCAAAGCATCCTACTATTACAGATGAAGAACGTAGGTACATAGAAGAAAGCATTGGAGAGAGTGCAAATCTTTTAGGTGCAATGGAAGTAAGAATTTTATTATGGTGTATATTTCTATTCCTATTCTCCATCTCATCTCCCTTCAACCAACCAATTCAACAAAACTAATATGGTATCAATCATGAGTGTTTTCTTTACTTCATTCATATTCCCTGATATACTTGGGAATTATTGCTATATTTTTTTCTTTATCTTTGTTAAGTATTTTCAAATTTGCCCTGTGTTATAGCTATGATTATAAACCTAAGTGAGTTTTTAAAAACAGTTCAATATGGGCCATAATTTAAACAAATTCAACCAATAGTTAATTTTAGATTGTAGGAAATGCCAAATCACCTAATTCAGTCATGGAAAAGGCGATTTTTTTTGTTCGTCAAATAGTCTAAATGTTGGTTTCATACATATGTATTTATATTACATGTGGTTTAGTAAGTCCTAAAGCATTAGAATGCTGATAACAGAGAGCTGATGTGAAAATATTATTAACATAATCCTTTTATTGATATAATCCATTTTTAGAATCATTGTTATGGAGATCATTATATAGATAATGTTGTAAAGCCCTTTTCCTGATTATGATTGGGCTTCTTGGACAGGATCTGCCTATAGAGAGTGAAATGAAGTTATATGTCAATAATGCAACTATTTTAGTACATGTGACATTAATAAATCATAAATAGTAAGTAGCAGATAGCCATATGATACTACGATAAATCTAGTAAACGAAAAGTCATGTATTTAGACAGGTTTAGTAATTCAGCATTTAATCAGTAACCTAACTTCCTTATGCTGAGTGGGAAGGTGACATTCACTGGCTGAGGAACCAATGCCCTTTATACATTATGTTTCTCCTCCCACATTTGAATTGTATATTATTCCAGCTCTGTTTCCCTACTTCATTTGTTAGAGAAGGCCTGTCTTTGACATATCATTCTAGTAAAAGGTCAGTTGCCCATTGTTACTGAAGACATGTATCTTGACTTTTAATGAATAAGAAAAATTCCATGTTGGATATTATTCAGAAGTTAAACTTCAGTACTTAAAAATAATCCTTACATTATAGTTGTTCCATGAGCTGAGTAGACTGATATTTAAAACTTTCCCCTTCCTGTTTCCTTCTGTAAATGGATTGATAATTTCTTTCTAGTGGTGGCTACTCAAAAGATAGGAGGAAATGTGGGGGTGGGGTGGGTGTTGGCAGTGTGCTCTGGTGCCCACCAGCCGCAGTTGCTGTGAGCAGAAGCTAAAAGTAGGTTGGTCCAAGGTGAGTTCAGAATTTAGCTTCAATTTCTGCCCAAAACAACCTGACCAGCCTGTATCTTCATTAGTTAAATGTGCTTCTTTTATTTACCAGTTCTTGAAATACTGTGCGTCTAGATCAGGCATAAATTTTCTGAAATAACCCTCAAAAGAACAGCCAGATGGATAAAAGAACATAATCTCAAAATTCCCATTTTCTATATCTTACTGCTTTTCTAAACATAATATTTTATGACTTATTGGTATTTTATACTTTAGCTTCAAGGTAAATTATTCAAAATATACCAGTGGTGATAGAACTTACATTTTATTTTGAACTTTTTTATTATGAACAAATTTAATATGCAAGAACAGCCAGATACCCACTGCATAGATGCAAGTTGTTAACATCTTGTTTTACTTATTTCATTTTTTTGCTGAATAATTTCAAAGTAAATTAGATATCATAAACCTTTATTCATGAATATCTCACATGAGTCTCTAGAAAATAAGAATATCCTCCTTCAGAATCTAAGTACTAGTATCATACCTAACACAATTAGAAATAATTTCCTAGCATTATTTAATACCTAGATATTTAAATTTCTAATATCCAGTGCAAATTCGAATACATAGTCTATATTCATATGTCTTTTATAGCTATTTGTTTTGAGTATGGCTCCAATTAAAGATCACACACATTGCAGCTGACTCTAATGTTTCTTGAATCTCTCTTAAAAATAATTAAATACAACATATATACAGAAAAAATGCACAAAATCATAAGCAAATAGCTTGCTAAATTTTAATAAACTAAATACACCTGTGTTGTAGTAGAATGTTATCAGAATACCATAAATCCTCCAACAACCCCCAACCACTTTTTAAGGTATGAAATTAGATACTTTTCTCTTATGGTTGATGAAATGTTTTGCAACCTGAAAAATAAAGTCCTCAGGGCCCTGATGTAAATAAAAGAAATGCCAGTCGAGCAAGAAAAAGTTATTTACTTCTAATAATATTCTAAACTTATTTCTTGTACAAATATCTATAATGCTAACATTCCTTATTTGGACATTTTTATTATCAGTGAATAAGTGTATTCATCTGGCACCATTGTTCCAGAACATTCTGAATTGAAGGAGAAAAAAACAACAACCCTGCACTTTTGGAACCCGTCTCTAATGCTGACACTTAACATTTTTATCCAAAGCCATAGAACTCATTACATATTATTAGGATGGGCTTTTGTGATGTTTTGATTCTTTTTTATATTATATATTATATTTGTAATCACCACAGTATAGCATTCTACTATGTTACTTTTAAAGTGACCTTTAAAATGATTCATTAGAATCACAATCAATAATAGCAATGATGGGATTCTCCATCCAGAAATAATTACTAAATCTGTGTAAAAAGCATGTTTGCCTCCTCTCTTTTTAATTTTAAATGTTTATTAAATGTATTGGGGTGACGTAAGATTATAGAGGTTTCAAGTGTACAATTCTATATTGCATTGCTTACCACCCAAAGTCAAATCTCCCTCTCCCCCTCCTCACCCTCCTTTCCTCATAGACCCAGACAATAGTAACCACCATCCTACTGTCTGTGTCCAAGAGTTTTTGTTTGTCTTGTTTGTTTCTTTCAGTTTTATATTCCACTGATGAGTGCCTCCTCTTTTACTCTTTTGGTCAGGTCAAGGATCCCAAGCTAGAAATAATCAAAATTATTGTAGTCTATTGATTCTTCACCAAACAGTATTTTGGTGTTCAAAGTAAAGTAATTGAAAAGTGTTTAGAAATATGAGAGACATTTTAAGGTGTAAAAATTAGTCTTGGGAAGGATACTTGTACATTTGGGCAAACACAGAATCTTTAAGTATATTGGATGCAATTTTTAATGGGTATTATAAGCAAAGCCAATCATATTTAGGTTGTTAATTTTGAATGTCTTGTATGTCATAAATAACTACAGTCATGTGCAGTTAATGACTGAATACATTTTGAGAAAAAGTAGTTTTAGGTGATTTAGTTATTGTGCGAACATCATAGAGTGCACTTACACAAACCTAGATGGCACAGCCTGCTACTGTAATTGTATGTGCGGTATTTTTCTTTTTAATCCTTACCCAAAGAGATTTTTATTGACGAGAGAGAGAGAGAGAGAGAGAGAGAGAGAGAGAGAGAGAGAGAGAGAGAATGTGAAAGAGAAAAATCGCATGTGCCCTGACAGATCAAACATGCAATCTGGGTATGTGTGCTCACTGGGAATTGAACCTGTAACCTTTTGGTGTACAGGATGATGCTCCAACCAACTGAGCCACACAGCCAGGGATGTGCTATACTTCTATATGACTATCAGTGCAGTAGGCTTGTTTATACCAGCATCTCTGTAAACATGCAAGCAATGTGTTGGGCTACGGTGTCATTAGGCGATAGGAATTCTTTTTAGCTCTATTGTAATCTTATAAGACCACATAGTATATGTGGTAAACCATTGCCAAAATGTTGTTATACAATGCATGACTGTAGTTATGATGTGCGCATGGTATGCTGGGTTAAAGCCAAATATTTTAACCAAATATCCATCATGTAACTTTTATAGAGCCTTGCACTCCAGTGTCACAGAATTTATACCGATATCCATTGACTAGCAAGAGTGTTTATAGATAAGTAGTGGTATCATTGTCTTTAGATAGGGTCTAGGTTATTGCACTCAATTTTTCTTATTTTTATAAGTACATTGAATTTTCAATATTCTAGACAAAATATTTTGGATACCAACAAGGTCACCGGTTTGGATACCAACAAGGTTACAGTGAGTTTTAGCTGAGGCATGATCTTGTCACTGCAAAAAAGAAAGAAATCTTAAAAACTGAGATCTGTGCTTCTGGAATTAGTTTTAGATAAATATGGAATCTTGTATATCCCCAACACTGAAACAATTTAATCAAAATATGAAGCTAATAATACATTTTTTTCTCTTCTAATGATCATTCATATAACTAAGGTTAACTGGACTGTTGCAATTAATGACTCACTACTTTTTGTCTACCATCCTACTCATACCCCAACATACATATCATAAAAATGCAAAGCCCGTTAGAATATATTTGAAATGGTCAGAATGGCTCTCTTTTTGGGATTTCAGAAATTCAAGACTCCATGGAGGAAATTTTTTACATCTATGCCAGTCTATGCAATAATTGTCGCCAATTTCTGTAGAAGCTGGACTTTCTATTTATTGCTTATTAGTCAGCCAGCATATTTTGAGGAAGTCTTTGGATTTGAAATCAGCAAGGTATGTGAAAATTATCTCTATGTAACTAGTGCATACTTTTTGTACTTATGTGAATATTAAGTTTCTTTATCAAGATTTTATCTTCTAAATTTCATGAGTTATTTGTATATTCGGTCAATAAGTAACTTCTGGGAAACAAAGGCTAAGCACGATGTTTATCTACTGCCTTCAAATATCTGCTAGAATCTGCTCTCCTTTTTTGCAGGGAACACAGACAAAAGAGACCTACTCTCTGCCCACGTGGAGCTTACATCCCAGTTGGGGTGGGCAGCAGTGTTGCCCTCTCTCTGCAATTAAACATAACTTTTTCTTTTTAATTCTCACCAGAGGACATGCTGAGAGAGAGGCGTGGAGGGAGGGAATGGGGAGGGAGAGAGGGAGGGAGGGAGGGAGAGAGAGAGAGAGAGAGAGAGAGAGAGAGAGAGAGAGAGAGAGAGAAACATGAGAGCAAAACATCCATCTGCTGCCTCCTGCACAGGCCCACGGTGGGGGGCAGGGGCGGGGGGGGGGGGGGGGGGGGGGGGGGGTTTGCGGGGTTGAGCCTGAAACCCAGGCATGTGCCCTGACTGGGAATTAAACCACAACTTTAAAGTGCACAGGATGGCTCCCTGCCAACTGAGCCACACTGGCCAGCCAGGGCAAACATAACTTCTTTTAAATCATATCAGAGACTATGTAACAGTGAATGTAAAAGTACTTCATTAAGGTGGAATTGCTATTACCAAGCTAACTCTTCTTCAGTGCTCTCAGAAATTTGTCTGGCTAAAAGATTTGAGGATAACAAAAAATATTTGAAAACATGCTTACATGGTGTTTCTCCAATTTATGCATTTGTTGAACATGATATGTGAAATTTTGTGTTAGATTCAGAAATAAAAATATGTTTTCTGTCCTCAAGAATTTATAGATTGGTGGTGTAGACCAAAAAAAAAAAAAAAAAAAAAAAAAAAAGAGGACGCTACCAATTACAGTATGCTAAATGCTATTATATTTAGGCATATATTCATAGCTATGATAATATAATCATTTTGAGGTTTTCTATAAGGATTAAATGAAGATAATACTACTACTTTATATAAGGGTTTGAAATCTCCAAGGTCCTTTCATATTCATGGACAACCTTGTATGATTAAATAGGGTGTAACTATCACCATTTCTCTTGAACTGATGTAGAACCAGAAGCTAGGGATAGCATTTAAATTGCCTGAAGCCAAGCTGGTGATAAATGACAGAATCAACTTTAAGCCCAGATCCTTTGACTTGTTTCAATTCCCTCTACTGTGCCATTCAAATTCAGGTAAACCATATATTAACTTAAGCATTTAGCAAGTATTCGTTGAATGCCATCTCTGCGCCTAGCCCTTTGCTGAGTCCTGAATACACTTGTCTGTGCTGGCAATGGACTTGCCATTTCTCTTCATGTCATTACCTAAGTCCAGCTGGGCTCACTATTCATATTATGCCTCTACTTGAAAGATTATCTGAGGCCTGGAACTGAAGGCAACCTGAGTTAGGAGTAGCTATTCTAAGAGCCCTTTTGTCATCCCTGTTTCTAAGGAAACTGTTTCCTCCATTATTGAGAATAATAATGCTGCTTTAGACAAGGCTCTTCTCCCTGTAGCTGATCAAACACAGCAGAGTAGCCTTTGGGAGCTCTGAGAGGTGTTACACTTCTCAACAAAGGCTGCTGGAGGTGTGAGTCCATTTTCAGAATCTGGGCCAACTATGACACTGAGAGGCTATTAATAAAGTCAGGTCTCCCGGGGGAGAGTGAAGGAACCAACTGATGTTAATGAAACTGCATGGTCATTCTGGCCCTGGAGCTCCAATTAATTGAAAATGCGTGAGTGAAAGCAATGGTATTTTACAACAACTAAATATAATAACCAGATGGGTTGATTTGATTCACTTATTATATTTTAAAATTATGGATAACTTCTACACACACAGATTGGCTTGATGATTTTGATTATACCGATAACAACAACAAAAAAAGACTCTAGACTTCCCTGAAAAACATGTAAAGGAGGTGATGGAGGAAATAGATCATGGGCTTTGGATCTAGGCTGACATGGTTCAGGAACTAAACTCTACGATAAACTATAATAATGACAATATAAAACACTTCTATCCAAAGTGAAAGAGAGAATTAAGTAGCTTGGACATTTAACCTATTTTAGAGTCATTCACCATCTTAATTAATCGTCCAAACAACCCAAATCTTTGGTCATGGCGCCACATTATACACCTTGGAAAATAAAACACAGTCTTTGTCTCAAACCTTCAGTAGTCTAATTTGAAAGACATAGTTACATCAAATAATAAACTTATCCTGCACTTGTCAGGAACTGTGCTTCAAAGTACTAGTATACATAGTGAAAAACCTCCTTATATGCTTATATTTAAAATTTACTAAGTCCACATATGTGGTAATACAGTACATAATTAAAATGCATTTTATTTATACTTCCTGCCTCCATAATGTCTAGAGAATAGTGCCTTGCACATAATTATTGCTAAGAAACTCTGTGTTGAATTGGTGCAGGTGGGTTAGATTTTTAGATTGCATAGAAACTACAGGGTGTCCCAAAAAATGCATACACACTTTAATAGCTGATAGCTCAATTTTGAAAATGAAATGTATTTTAAAAAACACTGCCTTTGTAATTATTCAAAGTGTGTGTATATATTTTTTGGCACACTCTATATATTTTATTGTATGGCAATGTGACCAAATATTGATATTTGACATAAAAAAAATGCCTAAAATTGAATAATTGATCTATATTTTCTGGGCTCTTATAGAATCTAAATATAAAACTCATAAGATATATATTTTTTAAATACTATAAACATTGTTAGACTTATTATTAATTTAAAAATGAATTTAAACTACAGCCTCTTCAAGGTTTTGTCGAATGTACTATATTTTTCCTTCTGACTCTTTCTCTATCTCTGTCTCTCTCTCTTCTACTCCCCACTTTTTGCTAATGATACTTTTTTTTTTTAAAATATATTTTATTGATTTTTTACAGAGAGGAAAGGAGAGAGATAGAGAGTTAGAAACATCGATGAGAGAGAAACATCGATCAGCTGCCTCCTGCACATCTCCTACTGCTGCCTCCTGCACATCTCCTACTGGGGATGTGCCCGCAACCCAGGTACATGCCCTTGACCGGAATCGAACCTGGGACCTTTCAGTCCGCAGGCCGACGCTCTATCCACTGAGCCAAACCGGTTTTGGCGCTAATGATACATTTTTGAAAACATATTTAAGAATATAAAATGGGCACATAAATGTGAATCACTCTGTGATAAGATTCAAGGTAGCTTATTCAGAAACTCAAAATGTACTGACTCATAGCACAGAAGAAAAGTATTCTCCAGAACACAAAAAGGGATACAAATAAAATTACTTGGCTTTTCTCATTTATTCTGTGAAAGTTACTACTTATTCTAGGAATAAGTGGTCATTTGGAGATAGTATTCTTCCTGCCTTTGCCCATGAAGAGTTTTATGATGATGTTCAAGAAAATCAAGACCATTACATTGCTCACATTACTTATGATCACATATATTTCTCCCCTCTTGTCATCAGGTTGGCATGCTGTCTGCTGTGCCACACTTAGTAATGACAATTATTGTACCTATTGGAGGGCAGATTGCAGACTTTCTAAGAAGCAGGCAAATTCTTTCAACTACTACAGTAAGAAAGATCATGAATTGTGGTGGTAAGTACCTACATCCATGATGTTAAAAACATACTTTTAGTTCATGAAGTTCTAATCTGCGTAACTTTTTCTATACATATCACATGCGCCATTACATTTGTGTCATTGTTCATTTATAAACATTTTCCTATCTTATTTTAGATTTTCATAACTCCTACTTTTAAATAACTGCATAACTAACTTGACCTTGCCACCACTGAAACTTAAGGTTGCTTTTGATGTTTTTACTCAGCACATGGAAGGTTTCAGGAACCTTTGCATATAAATTATCAGTGTTGTTAGTATTTTTAAGTGGGCTGCCAGAAGTGGTTTGCTAGAGCATTTCTAGCTCATTGGAAACATTTACACAAATTTCTGAAGTGTGTTCACGTATTTGTTTCTGAAGGTTTTGGCATGGAGGCAACCCTGCTCCTGGTCGTTGGCTACTCTCACACTAGAGGGGTAGCTATCTCCTTCCTGGTACTTGCAGTGGGATTCAGCGGATTTGCTATATCTGGTAACATACATTTTTAAAATTTGTACTTGTGACATCTCATTTTGGCTGGTGATAATAAGACGATCTATCCATCTATCTCCATATAGTCTACTTTCCTATTTAAATATTTTGAGTTAAGAACGTTTACTGAACATATTTCCACTAAAATTTATATTAAAAATAATAAAACGTTTAGAAATCATTACTTAGACTTGTTACTACTCACTTTCTCCCTTCTGACTTTTTTATTTAGTTCATTTATTTTTTGGTTATGAGAACATATCTCCTTCCTTCTGTGGAGTGAGCATCACATATTAAGCATAATATAAGAAAGTACACCTCATTTTATTCTCATTATATCCCTGAGCTAAATTAGCAAAAAGTAGTTATGAAGCACCTGCTGTGTACCTAGTATGTTTTAAGGAGGGTGGTGAGTATGGTAGAGAATATTTTTGTAGGCACTTCTAAGAGGCTTGGGGTTCTCTGAATTAAAGATTCTACATGTATTTCAGGTTTCAATGTTAACCACCTGGATATTGCTCCAAGATATGCCAGCATCTTAATGGGCATTTCGAATGGTGTTGGCACATTGTCAGGAATGGTTTGCCCTATCATTGTGGGTGCAATGACAAAGAATAAGGTAAGATGGAACAAAAGAGATGATTAGTTGTAGAAGATTCTCTCATGGTTTGGGAAAGGATTAATACATTCTCTTTGGCATTTCTTTTCTGGTCCACTCCCCACACTTGTGAGTAGGGGAGAGGATTGAGGCTCAGAAAAAAATATCCAAGAACTCTGAGTGAGCCCTCTTTCCCAACCAATAAGCAACATGCTCCTTAACACCTTGTCATATTTCTTTTTTTAAAAAAAATATATTTTATTGATTTTTTACAGAGAGGAAGGGAGAGGGATAGAGAGTCAGAAACATCGATGAGAGAGAGAGAAACATCGATCAGCTGCCTCCTGCACAGTCCCCACTGGGGATGTGCCGGCAACCCAGGTACATGCCCTTGACCGGAATCGAACCTGGGACCTTTCAGTCCGCAGGCCGATGCTCTATCCACTGAGCCAAACCGGTTTCGGCACCTTGTCATATTTCTGATACTTCTGATGTAGTTAACAAATCAAACCTTCTGCCCTCAGCTTATTAAAATAGGCAAGAGAAATCTTCTGAGCATTATTTACAAGACTCAATTTGGACCCTTCTGTAGTTATCAGGGGAAGAATTTAATTATCAGCTAGTTGTCCTTATGTGTAGAGCTTCAAAATTGTGGTTTACTAGAGGAAAATAAATAAAAGGAGTGAGAAGAGGATATTAAGTAATTCAATGATAAATATTTTTAAAATTAGCTGACCACAGATATATTTGGAATTATTTCAAAACATGAGATTTGAATTACTTTTAAAATAATGAAAGTTACAGTGTTATAGGAAGTTTCTGTCATAGGATTTGCTTCATATGATCAAGAAGAGAGGTTTCCCCTACAGCTAGCATTTTATGAAAAGCTCGCTGGTGGAACATTTAGAGAAGATGTCTCACACATGGGGAGTTTGTTCTCACACAGCCACTTTTGTCCCTGCAGTCACGCGAGGAGTGGCAATATGTCTTCCTGATTGCTGCCCTCGTCCACTACGGTGGAGTTATATTTTATGGAATATTTGCCTCAGGAGAGAAGCAACCGTGGGCAGACCCTGAGGAAACCAGTGAAGAAAAATGTGGGTTTATCCATGAAGATGAACTCGATGAAGAAACAGGGGACATTACTCAAAATTATATCAATTATGGTACCACCAAGTCTTATGGTGCCACAACACAGGCCAATGGAGGTTGGCCCAATGGCTGGGAAAAGAAAGAGGAATTTGTACAAGAAGAAGGACAAGACACATACACCTATAAGGACCGAGATGAGTATTCATAACAAAACTAATCGCTGGATTTATTTTTAGTGTCTGTGATTAACTTAATTGTGATTGCACAAAAATTTTTAAAATATGTGGTGTGAACATGTAAACATATCAACCAAGCAAGTCTTGCTGTAAAAATGAAATGAAAACAAACTCATGAAGTTACCATCAAGTGCAATCTGTAGAAGTTGTGAAATTCCATCTTTTCCATTCAGGTCATCTATTCTTGCATTTGTGCTTTCAAGGTTGACTGATCAAAAACTGTAGAAACAAGTAGTTACTCATTGGATTTATAGGAGCTAAAACTCATCGCCATTTAATAAAGCACAGCTAAAACAGTTGGCACATTTCATCCTACAAAAGTTAGGAAGCCAAAGCTACTTGATCATGTCAAATGCACTTCTATATTTGTTACACTGTATTGCAAGATCTCATGCAGAAGTCGTGTTAAAACAAAACAAAACACAACAATATAATGCTGTCATGTTGGCTGCAGCAGATGTTGACAACGTTTATTGGGTGTAAATCATGAACTTGGAATATCTCTCAATTAGAGAACATTATGGGCTAGCAATGAGCAAGGCATACTAAATAATTGTTATTACATAATGTGGGCTATTTTGTTGGTTATCAAAAGGAATGTCTTGCAGTGGTTTATATGAAATGCTGGGCACAAACACATACCTGTGAACGAGAACTTGTAAAGTGTGGGGTATGCTTCATGTTCTTCCATTTATTTACCTGACAGTATAAAACACTCCACATTTTAATAAATCGGACTTTTCATGTAGCATATCACATAACTTTTTTGCAAAAAAATTAGAAAAAGACTTCAATGTATTTTTATTACAACTTTGTACAGGTTGTAACTTGAATTAGGAAAAAAAAAGATGCACACACCATAAAGAATCTAATGAGAAATTTACTATGGAAATAGAGCCCTGAAAATGCAATATTAACAACAAAAGAAATAGAAAATGGTTTAGATATTCTTCTTCCTTAATAATTAAATGCTATATAAAACTTGTGCCACAGAGCTATATATAATATAAAAAGATAAATTTAATAGAGAGATTGTAAGTAGATAATTTTATTATTTAAAGTCCCATTTAAAATATATTTGTCTTATATAGGACAACAAATTATATTAAAATTATATCTCTATATATCTGTATATCTTATACATATCCATACACAGAAACATAATAAACAATCTTCATACAAAAAAATAGCATACACCTAATGTTGGGTTAGGGGATTGAAATTTCTACTTTCATAGAGTCATAGAATTTTAGATGGGGGCAGAGGCATTTTGCTTGTCACTTCTTAATATAACTCAACAGTAATCGCAACATTTGTGTACCAAGCAATAAGTGCAATGCATAAAATTTCCTGTCTGTATCTTATCTTTATTTTGCTTGTGGTAGCTTTTTTGGGTGGTTGGAATGATTCTTTTTTTTCTTTTAAAAAAATAACATCAGACCTCTTTTTCGTGTTCTAAAATGATAATAATGCATTTCCCAATTCAACTCAAAATATTATTGGTGTATTCAACTGTCTATTCTGGATATTTGATCTGTTCATTGTATTGTGCTAGTGACTGGAGGCTCTGCTACTGCAAATATAAAACATAAAGTCTGTTTTAAAAATGCAAACCATATCTCTTGCTTTGTGTCTCAAAGTGGTGTTATGTGATCACAGCTTTTGTTGTATTGAATGAAAAGATATGGGCTTTCATTTTGTTGCTGCAAAAAAAAAAGTGTTAATAAAATGCTCTATTTATCCTTTTATAAAAAAGCAATACTTTAATTTGGGTTGATTTTATTGAGATTGTAGTTTTAATGTGAATTTAGCTTGTGTATGATCCAATGAAGCCAAATCTTGGCTCAAGAAGAACCTCATTTTAGCCACTCGAGATTTAATGGAGAAACATGAAATTCTTTAAATTGTGTGGGAGATGGTTCTGTAGAGAGAATTTTTGTTGTTGTTGTTTTGTTGTTGTTAATCCTTGCCCGAGGATATTTTTCCATTGATTTTTAGGGAGAGTGGGAGAGAGAGGGAAAGACAGAGAGAACCATCTATGTGAGAGAAACATATCAACTGGTTGCTTCCTGCACATGCCCCGACCAGAACCTGTCCCGGGGAGGAGCCTGCAACCAAGGTACGTGCCCTTGACCAGAATTGAACCCAGGACCCTTCGGTCCGCAGGCCAATGCTCGATCCACTGAGCCAAACAGGCTAGGGCTCACTTTTTTCCCCACTGTGCTATTGAGTGACAGCTGCCACTTGCACAATCCCCAGACAAGGATGCAATAAAGAGTTTTCTTTCAGCACCAGTATTTTCACTTTTTAATCACTTTATTAATCTTCTGATTATAAAGGTAGTATGGGGTAAAAGGGGACCTTTGTTAGGTAGAGTATTAAAAATAAAAAAAATTTAAGATAATCAATAACCTTGCTATCCGGACATAATCAGTGTTAAAACCATATATACAGAATGTTTTCTATAAAAAATACATATACAGAAAACTCACATATATTTTGTAATCTGCAAATTTGAACTCATACTTGCTCTATTATCGCAATCTACTTTTTCCATTTGACATCTCAGCATGTGAATATTTCTATTTGAGTAACAGAGTTCTGTAGTCTAATATTACATACCATGAGCGATATTTAAGGTATTTATTTATCCAATACCTTACTTATGAGTATTTCTTCTTTTCTCTTTTTCATTCTGCATGGGGGGATGCAAAGTATGTTTAACATTTATAACCATGATGGATATTTAAGTTACTATCTATAGTTTACTATTCCTGTGTTTGTCTATAGAGAGGACTACCGGTTATTGGCTTTCCTGGGATTCATTTACGAATTCACTTCTTCACTCAATAGGACAGGTGTTTATTAAGCCCTTATACTGTGAAAGAAGTCCCTGGGCATATAGTGGTGAGAAAACAGATCCAGACTCTACCATCATGGACCTTTAAGCCAGTCTCCTCCCTAAGGTGTTTGCAGCATGTCCAGCTGCCCAGTCAGGCCACAGAGATGTGACCAAGAGACTCTTCTTGGACATGCAGCCCTTGCTAAGCTTCCTGAGGAAGGATTTTCCTGAAGCCCCTAAACTCCCAAAGCGGGGCTGCTATCGAGGTGCTCCCTTGTCATTTTAAAAATAGTTTCAGGTGACAATGCTTTTCTCAGCCTCAGACATTCCCATGCTGCAGGGAGGGTAGGTCTTGAGGGGAGATCAGCATCATTTTTCTCCGGTGCCTGAATCTGCAGGAGGGGAGATGGATGGGCTGAACTTATTAAGCATATTTTCCATCCAATGCTTCAAATTGCTTTTGTTTCTGTTTCTCCCCTGGATTTCTAATAATCTATCTATTTTCACTCCTCCCCCCGCCCCCTTTATGTACATGCTGCCTCCATCAGCTTTAATAACAAATAGTGGCTGTTGATATTTCATTCTACTATAGTGATACAATGATCAGGGTGAGGGTTTTTATTATTATTTTTCTCTCTATTCTCATGCAAGACCTCAAAATTGAATTGTCATTCAGCTACTATCAAAAATACTTTATTGATGTAGGTTGATCTACACTATTCAGTTCCTTAAAGCTCAAGCTTCTCTATGCTCTCCCCTCTTCATACACCCTCATTATAGCCAGGCACCTAAAAGCTGCATAATCTGGATATATCACCCTGTCCCTCATCCAAATTCAGCAGCTCTTGTTGAATGAACACCTCCTCGGCTTTCACCAAGAACAGGCAAAATGAAGAGACTCTGTACTTCTGTTAAATCACGTCTGAGGACCTGTTTTATTGCTCTGCTCAATATGCAGAAGATGAAGATGCTTACAGTTCTAGGAGCTGGGAGAATGCTGTCCTGATGCATTACAGCACTGTCAGTAATTAGGTATGAAAGGGCACGGGGCCGCCACATCTCCTTTGTCTCCACAAGAAGCTTTAGAGACGCACTTTTTGGCTCAATTGCAGTTTTTCTCTCCCTTCCTCAGTTTTATTTAGTTTCTGTTTTTTTCATTGTTTGTTTAGTTGTTATTTATTTGACTTTCTTTTAAAAGAGGCAGTGAATGAGGGATCCAATAATAATAATGATAGTAATTATTCATATGTGGTACATGAAACACCAGAAACTGTTCTCAGGGTTACTTTTTTTTTTTTTTTTCCAGAAAAAGAATGGGAATTTATTGAGAGAAAAATAACAAGTTGGTGGGGAAATATGGCTAAAGTGAAAAATGTCCAGATAGAGTGTCTAGATCAGGGTTACTTTTTTAAAATATATTTTTATTGATTTCAGAGAGGAAGGAAAAGGGAGAGGGAGATAGAAACATCAATGATGAGAGAGAATCATTGATTGGCTGCCTCCTGCATGCCCCCTCCTGGGGGTTGAGCTGCAACCCCAGCATGTGCCCTTGACTGGAATCAAACCCGGGACCCTTCAGTCCTCAGGCCGATGCTCTATCCACTGAGCCAAAACGGCTAGGGGCCGATCTCAGGATTACTTATATTTATATTTATAATCATTTAATCTTAAAAATATTTAAAAAACAAATCTTTGTGCTAGGTACTATTATTAACTCCATTGTATAAATGAAGGCACTGAAGCACTGGGAAGTTAAGTATCTATCCAACGTCACGCAGCTGATGGAGTAAATTTCGAATGTGAAAACAAGCCCTCTGGCTCCAGACCTTGTTCTTTTCATCACTGTTGCTAAGCAGCTGTGTGACTTTGGTAAGTTAATTTCTCCAAGACTCAGTTTTTTCATCCTTAATATGGCACTCTAATATCAAGCTGTTTTTGCAATGAAATAAAATAACATATCAAGTAGTTGGCTCAGCACCCTGTACATTAGTAAGAGTTTAACAAATCTGACTTCCCCTCCCCTTTCACATAATGATAAGTAAATATAAGGTATTAACTCAATTATAATTTCAATGTCAGATTCATCACAATGGGCCATTTTGGAAACTATCTTGAGATATTTATATTCTTATAAAAAATTACTCAGGTTGGTTACCTAGCTTATTTTTCCAATTGTATTTTATAGGTTTTATGTGGCACAGAATAATAGGTACTATAGGGTGCTCTATATACAATAAATATATAATTCTAAAAATGTGAGCATAAAGACATGAATTGGAAGGATACACACAAAAGTATTCATAGTGGTTGCGTCTCGAGAGGAAAAAAGAATGAACTTGGGAAAAGCATTAAAGAAGTTTCAAAATTATTATTTTTTAATTTTGAATATGAAGCAAATATGAGAAAATAATATTGGCTTATTCTTAGAATTTATATATGGCTTTTTGTTATATCTTTATGGTGCTTTTCTCTATTGTAAAATGGAAAAGCAAGCAAAAATCAGAGAAAATATTTTCCTCAGTGAACACAAGTCTTATTTCTCTCCAGTATTTTGTGTGTGTGTTGTTGTTTTTTAAATATTTGGGCTACCGCTGAAGATAATATCATGATCTTCAAGCGTATTTGACAGTTTTCAGAAGCTATATAATTTAATGCAACCGCTTTGGGAGAATGTTTTTATTTCACAAAGTCAAGGTAAGGGTAGAATTTTTCACATTTATGAGCAGGGTTATGAATCCAAATGAAGTTCTGCACAGAGCCAACAAAAGTCTGCATGAGATTAAATGTCACCTATGAAAGCCGTCTTTCTGACAGATCTTGTCAGAGTCTACTGCACTGTTTCTCAAAGATTTTAAACAGGGGGTGTTAGGGATATGTCTCTGCCCATGAATATAGTGTGAGAATTAGTATGTCATCATTAGTCTAAAGCAGTGTTTCTCAAACTTCCTAATGCCGCGACCCTTTAATACAGTTCCTCCTGTTGTGGTGATCCCCAATTTCATTGTTACAAATTGAACATTATTAAAGCATAGTGATTAACAAAAACAATATGTAATTATATATGTGTTTTCTGATGGTCTTAGGTGACTCCTGTGAAAGGATCCTTTGACCCTCAAAGGGGTCGCGACCCACAGGTTGAGAACCTCTGGTCTAAAGGAACATTAACTCTTTCAATTCCAGTTGCAGTGGGATAGCAGAAAAAGTATAATTGTTTGGGTTCAAGCCCTAGATCTGCCACTGCCCTTTATATAATCTAAGGTGAGTCACGTTAGCTCTCTGGGCTTCGGCTTCCCCTGGAAAATAAAGGAGTTGGTTAGCTTTGATCATTTCTAAAGATCCTCCCAGCTCTGAAGCTCTGATATTTTCTGACTTTGTTCTTGCTGACAAATAGCTGAGTTCCTCAAGCCAACTTGAAAAAGTATTATAGTTGTTCTCAGAATTCCACTAAATATAAGACTAAATGCTTACTTTCGGCCTACATTCCTATTGACTTGAATTAGGAATGGAGCTAACAGTACGGCCAAAATGGGAGGCTTCTGTCATCCTGGTGGTCTTCTTTCTGTGATGCTCCTTTCTTCCTGGCTCATAGGGAACACCTTGCACATTCTTACAGAACTTGGGACTTGAGGATATCATGGGATCATTCATTAACCAAACACCCTGCAATGAGTTGAAATCCTTATGT
Source organism: Myotis myotis (assembly GCF_014108235.1). Lineage (NCBI taxonomy): Eukaryota > Metazoa > Chordata > Mammalia > Chiroptera > Vespertilionidae > Myotis > Myotis myotis. The sequence goes on from NW_023416314.1 coordinate 56,754,839, forward strand.
GAAAGCATGAATCTAAGTTTTAATAACAGGTCACACTCAACTTTTACTATTTTAATGGGATATATTATAAAGTCCTGGCATTGAAAATGATGGAAATGCTTGCTTAAACCCACTCATTTTAGATGAGGAAGCTGCAGCTAGAAAAGTGAAGTGGCTAGTTAAAGTTTACCCAACTAGTTAGTAATGGAGGGGTAGCATGAAATTACTTCTAGAGCAGTGGTTCTCAACCTGTGGGTCGCGACCCCTTTGCGGGTCGAATGACCCTTTCACAGGGGTCGCCTAAGACCATCGGAAAACACATATATAATTACATATTGTTTTTGTGATTAATAACTATGCTTTAATTATGTTCAATTTGTAACAATGAAATTGGGGGTCACCACAACATGAGGAACTGTATTAAAGGGTCGCAGCATCAGGAAGGTTGAGAACCACTGTTCTAGAGATTTATAATAGTGCTTTTGAGGTAATTGAGAACCACTCTTTCATTAAGTTAGAGAATTTCTCAAACGATAAGTATTTATTGAGAATGTTCTATGTGGCAGGTACTAGGAATACAATGGGGAAAAAAGACTAAATTCTATGCTTTCATAGAAGTCTAAATATAGTGGGAGTGACAGTGAAGAAATGAACAGAAAAATCAATTACAGTTGTGATAGATGCTTTGAAAGAGAAGTATAGGTGCTTTGATAATTTCAAATGGGGAACTTGACCTAGTCTATGGATTGAGGAAAATTTCCTCTGGGATGTGACATATAATGTGAGACCTCAAAGGTGAGTGTGAGTTAGCCTGGCAGAGCGTGACAGGAAGAAAGTTTCAGAAAGAGAAAATGGTATTTGCCAGGACCCCATGCTAGAAAGAACTTGGTAAGTACTTTAATGTTAATGCTACTCAAACGTTAGTGGGTGTACATATAGAAAAAGTGGGATTTATTTATTATGTGGAAGTGCTAATCAGCTAAGCCTAAATCTAGCATACTAAGACATCTTTCCAAGAGCTATAATATTTGCTCATCATTACTACATTCAACATCTATTAAACTGTGTGCAGGCCTATAACTGTACTGTGTAAATACAAAAATAAATTAGGCATGGTCTCTGCTTTTGAGAAACTTGTAGTTTCAAAAAATATGAATATAAATAAAAATAAGTATAGAATGTCATCCAAGCAAAAAAAAAAAAAAAGAAATCTCTCATTCGGACAGCAAAGTCTGCATATCAACATGTATTCAAGCTCATTCCTTTTGTAAGTACACCATTTTATAGTTTTCAGAACACTTTTACATGTCATTTACCACAATTTGCAATTAGGCATTTATTTGTTTGCTTGTGACTTTAACCCTAAAATATTTTTTTTCTTCAATTAATCCATAAATGCCATGGCCATATCTTTTGCTTTTCATAATGCATCCACAACTAAACATAGATTAGAAACTCAACAAATAATGAATGGAAGAATGCATGGCATATTTGCTATGCAAGCAAAATGATATTATCCTCCATATTAAATTATTTCTTCTTTTCAGAAGGGAAGTCAGAGAAAGATAGAGAGAAAGCATTGAACTAGGCCTTGAAAGTGAAATAGATGTTTGCCCACCTTATAAGTAGAGGAAAGACATAGAGGCAGAGGCTACATCATTAGCAGATCATGAAGGTGTAGCTATCATGGTGAGTTTGGAGGTGTGAACAGGGGATGTGGTGAACTATCAAGTGTACTTAGGAGCATATATGAGCCTACATGGGACAATTAAGCTGACTGTGCAGTGCATTAAATGCCAGACTAAAGTGTTCAGATGCTATTGTATAATTAAAGGCATTTTAGTGGGGCCTGAGATGATTAGATTTGTCTTGCAAAATGTTGCAAGGAGTGGGGAGAGACTGGGAGCTGATTCTGTACACCAGTGCCATGGAAGACTTGGGTGGGCGAGGGGTGGTTGCCCTGGGGACAATGATGCTTTCAAGATGTCAAGACAAGGGCCTGGCATATTCATTCCTTCCATATCTACCTATTTCCAACTCAAACCCAAGAGCAGATGTGGATAATCAAAATATATTCACAAGTACATGATTCATGCTTTCTGCCCCTTGCATAATAATTCCAAGGTATAGTGATCTATTTGTCTCTTGCTTCCAAAATTACTCAAAAAGAACTACAGGCAATATTTATGAGATAACATTTTTTTTCTCTTCTTTTTCAAAATACTGTCTGAAATTCAAGGTTATACACAAGGAGAAGACAAAGTGTCTCAATCTTTTACTTTATGTTCTTTCTCATATCTAGGGACAGATTTATTCCAGAGGTATACCCAACCAAGTTAGTCTCTTTCCTCAAGGAAATCAATGCCCTCAACCCAGGGAACAATAGACTCTTAATGGTGGATTCAACTTAAGCTCTGACCATATCCCCATCATTTTTTGTGCGTTTTTTCATTATATTTCTTTCTCCTTTCTGGACAGACATGATTCTTTATGATGTGCCTGGAAACATAAATAAACCCTTGATGTATCACTAGAGGGTTGTCACTATCAAAATCGTGCTTCATCAGTGATGGTGGACATTATAGTTGCCTGTATTAAGGGTTTATTTTTAAAAACATAGAAAGGGCTGGGTAATCCAAAACACCCCCCTCACTCGGGGTTGCCAAGTCCTATGAGATGAGCACTGGATTTGGCTTTTCTTTACGCCTCTAACCACTTGGAGCTCAGTATCCCCATCTGCAAAGCAGGCAGAACGATGCACAGCTCTGTGAACTGTAGGGAACATCAGGGAAGATAACATTTTTTTTCTTTCTTTCTTTTTTTAATGAATAAATTTAATCGTATATGCCCATGTAACCCACATCTTATCAAGATACAGAGCATTTTATCATCCCAGAAAGACATTTCTTTCCCAGACATTTCCAAGCCACCCAACCAGACCCACCTGATTTCTTACACCTTAGATTAGTTTTGCCTGTACTAGAATTTCATGTGAATACAATCACAGTGTCTGGCTAAGGAAGATAACTTGATTTGCAAGCTTGGTAGATCTTTATAAGGCGCCAAAAATTGCAGAGATTTTTAGTTCATCCCTTTGGGTGAAGGTAGCAGCTCTTTGCAAAAGGCTCCCAATAAAAGGAAAGTATTTAACTGGATGTAAACATACTAGACCATTAGTAACTATGATAAATTACAGGTTTGATAAATGCCTGCAGACATCCTCCCTTATTTGATCTTCACTCTAGTGCTGCGATATAGAATGGAGAAAGATCCTTATTCCCATTTTTTTAAAATAAAAAAAAAAAAAAACAGAAAAAAGAGACTTAGGGGCTAGATTTGGGGCTAGAATCCAGAACTAGTGCTAATTTAGATATACCACAGTACTCATTCTTGGATAGGATAAACCCAAGGGAAGTAAGTCCTAAGACAGGTGGTCACTGGACAGAGCTGCTCTTCAGGAATGGTGGGTTTCATAGGGGTACCCCTGGGTGGATGTGGGCAGGAGCAGCCTCATGACTTCAAGGAAGCCCTCTGTGGGGTGAGGAGAGAGGGAGCACTGAGAAGGAAGGGGATGTGACTAAAAGGCTGGTATGTCATTCTTTTCTCTGCTCACTGGCAGCAAGATACTTTTATTTCCATGCAGTCCTTATTTTTAGTGTCTTATTCTTTGTGCTTAAATTTGTGCTCCCAATGCCCAGCCAACGTGGCTCAGTGGTTGAGCATCTACCTATGAACCAGGAGGTCATGGTTTGATTCTCTGTCACAGCACATGCCCGGGTTGTGGGCTCGATCCCCAGTGGAGGGCATGTCGGAGGCACCTGATCAATGCATCTCTTTTATCACTGATGTTCCCTTCTCTCTCTCCCTCTCCTTTCCTCTCTGAAATCAATAAAAACATACTCTAAAAATTAAAAATTGCACTCCCGAGCAAACTCACCAAAGGTAGGAATCACGTCCTATTTATCTTCGTATGTTCACACAGAACCCAAACTATACTTCTCACATAATAAATACAGAATCAAGTGGAGGGGGATTCAGAACACCTCTGTGTGAGTTTCCTAGGACTATCGTAATAAAGTATCATAAACTGGGTGGTGTAGAACAACAAAGTATATTGTCTCACAGTTCTGGAGATCAGAAGTCTGAGATCAAGGTGTGGACTAGGTCATACTCTTGCTGAAGACACTCAGGAATGATCTGTTCCAGGCCTCTCTCCTAGGTTTGGGTAGTTCCTTGGTTTATGGAAGCATAACTCCAGTCTCCACATGGCATTCTTCTCTCTGGTGTGCATGTCTGTTTCTTTACATAATATTCTTTTTATAAAGATACTAGTTATATTGGCTTAGGGACTAGTCGAGTATGACCTTATCTTAACTTTACATCAGCAATGACCCTATTTCCAAATAAGGTCACATTCTGAAGTATTTCAGGTTAGAACTTCTACATATAAATTGATGGGGGTGGGGGGCACACAATACAACTCATAACAACCTCCCTCTGGTCTTAACTGTTTAAGAGCTTGTGCAATTAGTGACTAGAAAGCAACTATTCAATGTCTCGATTTCTCCCCTTTACTATGGGTATTAAGACTCTTGCAAATGGTTGTTTCACTTAATCTGCATTCTGGACAATAAGGAAGACATCACAGAAATGCTGTGCGGCCATCCTGCTGACAAGGAGTCAGTCTGACAAGACACGCTGTCGATCCCCTCAAGAATCAGATGGCAGAAGTCCTAGATCAAAGGGCAAGAAATAAAATGAGCACCAGAGACAAGGGCATAACACAAGCGTATTTGGCTGTGTGACTGGTATCCCAAATCATTCATGAGTCTGACTTCTTCCATGTGATGGTTTGTGTCTTAGTCTGTGCTTAACATCACTCAGAAAATTCAGTGAAGCGATTCCATATAATGACAACTCAGTCACCGCAGGAGGTAGAGCTATTCTTTGGAGTAGGTATTTATTTAAGAATCAACAACGATATATATTTTAGTGTGAGATCTTCAAAGTGTATGAAACTGGTAAGTTGCCAGAAAGTCAATAAAACAGAACCTCTCTAAGTCATTCTGCTTCTGAGTTCTAATGAGGTCACACAGCAGTTCAACCTAAAGTCTACTCCTGACTCAATGCTGAACTTTCGTTTTGGGGGGCTTCCCTTGAGCTGTAACATCCGACTGAGTCACTGACTGGGCTTCTGTTGCATTTGGTGCAAAAGGACTGATCTACCCAATGTTACTAAAAGTTTCAGCTCAAACTCTTTCTGCTCTCACCATGCTGGCCTGACTGGGCATTGCTTACCCAGTTCTCACCCTCTACATATGAGCTGCTCTTGGCCAATGAATTATTATGAGGCCAATGAAATTTGAAAGGGATACCTTTTGCTTTGGTTTCCTGGTGTCAGGGCACATTGCTTGGCATGCAGAAGTCTGGCTGGGTGTCAACCATAAAGGCCTGTCCCTTTGTTCCAGTTGCCACTCTAGTCTTTCCTTTACTTATAGCACAGCTCAAGGCAAACTGAAGAGTTTACAAATGTTCATCAGAGAAAGGACCCAGGATTATAGAAGTTTCATGCAATTTTTCAACTGGAGTTAGAAACTCAAAGGCTTATAAGGACCAAGCATATATGCAAATGAAGGAGGAAGGCTGGTGGGGATGTGCTGACAAGGAAAACCCACCACGGCCAGCTGAAAAGGGGCAGCAGCTCCTTGGTTCCCGTTGACGGTAGCTATGTGGAAAGAATGTCACTATTTTTCAAGAGAGGTTAAAAATCAGGTGTTTCTGTGACATCTCACAACTGGGTTTTTTTGTTTGTTTGTTTTTTGTTTTTTATTTTTGTCAGCAAATATAAGGGCAACTTAACAATGTGAGCTAAACAAAATATCTCCAGGTGAATTTGGCCCTGAGGCTCACACTTGACAACCTGTGGACTGGCAATTTTAGGGGCTATATGGCTTGGGAATTCATTAGGCATTTCTTACAGGATGTCCCACATTCATTACAGGCCTGATTTCCTGGCAAGACCTAAGGAGAACTTCCTGCCCTGCTCTTAGCCTTTTTTCTCATGGTAGAGGTCACCTTTCCCTTTAACCTTCAGCTATGCTCAAAAACAGCTACCCACTTCAGACGCCAGACTTGAGAGTAAGAAGTTCGGAGAGAGAAAGCATTTTCCTCCTCATGCGAGTGTAAAGTCTGCCTTCCATTCAGTCAACAAATATTGACTGTGACCACACATCGACAGGTGCTTTTCCAAGTATATGTATGTATGTCATGGAGTTTATTACATGTCTGCCGGAGTCCAACCCCAGCAGGTCCAGGGGTCCCCAAAGGTGTGGATGGAGTCGGCGAAGAAGGAATGACACAGAGACAGCGTTCAGTTGATCAGCAGCCTAGCCAGGATCTCTAGCCAGGATCTCCAGCCAAGTTCTGGTCTGGATCTCCAGCGAAGTTCTGCTGTTTATTGTCTTGTTACATCCGTATTTATCCCAGTTGATTTTAATCCTGTCAATTTCTATTACAAAGGTTAGGGCGTTTCTTATCTCCATTCCAGAGAGTAAAGATTATGTAGCTTAAGCATGATTGTTTGTAGTGATTAACTGCCTGCCTGGCACTTAGTTAAGGAGTTTCATCCCCTCCCTGACTTCAGGGAAAAATCCCTACCTGGGGAAACAACCTTTCTCGGAGAGGCATCCCCTCCCTGACTTCAGGGAAAAATTCCTACCTGGGGAAACAACCTTTCTTGGAGAGGTGACCTTGGTTAAAACACACAGCGCTAAGGGGAGCAAACATATTAAGAACAGTATGCTATATACGCCAGGTCCCTTGAAACATATGCTGTGCAGATGTTTCTTTCCTGCAGCGACTGTGTCAAGCAGCAAGGATGAACCGGCTTCCGGCACATGTCCAGGAGACAGATTTTTTAAAAATAAATAAGTAAACAAGATAAAACTGAAGCTCATAGATGCAGACAACAGTATGGAGGTTACCAGAGGGAAGAAGGGTGGGGAGAGGTAACAAAGGGTAAAGGGGGCCAATTATATGGTGACAGAAGGTTTTCAGTGGGAAGTGATATGATCTGGCTTAAATTTCAGAATAAGTCTGAGGCTCCCTTGTGGAGGATAAGTTGTAGGGGAAGCATGAACAGAGGCAAGAGACCAGTTAGGTTACTGCAGTGTGCAGTTGATAGATAATGGGGCTTGGACTTAAAGACAGTAGCCATAGTAAAGATGAGAAGCTGTTAAAGTTTCAGAATATTCTGAAGGAAATGCTAATGGATTTCTCAGTGAATATTGGATGATAAGGTGAGGGAGAAAGAGGAATCTCGATTAAACCTCTCATGATAATATTGGTGAAGAATTTTCTACTCTACACCTGAACCTGAAGAGAAATCTAATTAGCTCCAAAAGCTGATATGGCCCTAGCTGGTTTGACTCAGTGGCTAGAGCATCAGCCTGCATACTGAAGGGTTCTGGGTTCTATTCTGGTCAAGGGCACATCCTTGGTTTGTGGGCTCAATCCCCAGTGGGGGGCATGCAGGAAGCAGCCAACCAATGATTCTCTCTCATCACTGATGTTTCTATCTCTCCCTCTCTGAAATCAATAAAAAAATATTTTTTTAAAAAATCTGGTATGCATTTTTGAAGAATGGGGAGCAGAAGGGATATCAGGAAATTGCCAACCATTCAGGTTTTTATGTCTAGGAGATTCAGAGAAACAAACAGATAATATAAAAAGTAGCCAAGAAATATAAAACAAGAAAAAGATCCTGATGGGAAGACTGCTGCTTCCCAGGCTGTGTGGCCTTGATACCCTGGTAAGATGCGGACCCCGCAGGCCAGACTGCCCAATAAACGACAGACAGGGCTTATGAGGGGGCTCAGGCCCTTTTCAGGCAGGTCTTTTTCTAGACAGTAAGAAAGACATCTTTGGAATGACTATGCTTTGGACCTGCCCTTTCCAGTCCTACAAATATGGTCATTTATAGCAATTAGATTGCTTTCCTCCTTATATTCATCAACCCTGACTATCCCCCGCTGATCCAAAGGTCTCCCTGCTGGGTCTGCTATTTCTCTTTGCTTCAAATCCCTACTCCTTTCCCTTGCCATTTCTCCTCTGTTCCACTTACAATTTATCTTGGCCTGACCTTTTGATAAGCTTAAGAACCACAGCAATATGTGCTCTTTAAATACTAGAAAAGACTGTATATTTAAGGAACGGCTTGATGAAGACAGTTTAAAGTTCTGCCATTTTCCAAACCCACTTGATGTGAATAGCATTGTCTATAAAATCATGATCAAGAGAACTTTCACAATTAGTCCTTTGGCCCACAAGGCACTTTTGCTTTTCTTTGCAAAAACAATTGAAATAAAGGAGAGAAATCCAGGTCTCATTGACACAGAAAATATTTTCTTGCTAACAATTTCCACAAATTTTTTTTTATCAGGATGAACTGGTAATTGATATTAAAATCTATGTATTAAACATACATGTGCCAGTTATAAGGACCATGAAACAACCCAGAAGTGCACCATTTCTCCTGTTAAGCATATATATATTCCTTTAACAAGCTCAGCCACTTAAAAGCTATAGAACTTGTGCAAAACACCTCTCTGGGACCTCAAAAACTTCATCCATGAAGTAGGATGATAGTGGTCGTAAAGATTAAATGTGAAAGTCTGCATTAAGGATTTAGGGCACAGATTGTTATATAGTTAAGTACTCAGTAAACAAAGGTTATCTGTAAAACAAACAAACAAACAGTGCTATGACTTGGAAATTTAGTGATAAGTGACAAAATTCTTGGGGGTCTTTGATGGGCCCATATAAAGAAGGTTAAAAAACATAATGGAGTGTAAAAATCCAGTTATTAAACTATAACTTGGATAAAATTTTAGCCAAGTTCTTGGGCTGATTAAGGACCACTTATGTGACTTCAGAGAAATGGAAACATCTTTGTTGGAGTGTGAAGTTATTGAAAATACGTGTTTATCCATGAGAAATTTTGATTTATATATTCAGTTAATTGTATTTTCCAAAAATTAAAAAAAAAAAACCATAGGGGAGAGTATTAGAATAAATTACTTAAGATGGCATTTCAAGTTTTATCAGTTAATAAAATCTGAATAAGGTTTGAGAGTAAGTTTTGAGAAAGAAAAACAGGATGTTAGGCACACAATGAGAAGGTGGTGAAGTCTGAGCTCCCAGGACTTTGTCAAACGCACAATGTTCCTGAGGGCCGCACCTGAGCTTGGATATGACAACAGTTTTGATTTCTTGTCTTTGCCTTTCTGTAAGACTTTAGGTCAGCTGACAGTGTCAGTGATAATAAAATTCAACAATATGCCTATTCTTTGGATTTATGGGGAACATATTTAATAACAAACAGAAATTTTACAAATCAGATGTATTGCACACAGTGATATAATGAGATAAAATCAATATTTAAGCACCTGAGCATTTTTAATGTTCAGAATGGTGTTTCTGATGAACACAATGATGCCTACATGATATATTGGGGTTTAATCTCTTAAGAAGTCAGGGCTAACCATGGAGATGCTTACTATTTGGCTTTGTTATCAATGGACAGTATTTCCTGATCATCAAATAAGCAGTTTAAACTTTAAGCTTATCCCCCATAATGTGGAAAAGCAAATTAACATTTGCTTTTATTTAAGCAATAATTTCCAGATGTTTCTATTCATTGCTTTAAATATATGAGTATATTTAAAATGTATGTTTATGTGTGTATATACATAGCCAGGTTTGTATCTGGAACCAGCACAAACAAAATAAATGAAAAGGGTTTATTACAGGGTTTATTTGCAAAGTATGGACTTGGTTAAAGGAAACCACCAAGGTATTTTGAAGCACTCCTAAGTTAGCCTTCTTTTAATTAAAATTCACCCCGACCACAGGACCTTCAGAGAGAGAGCATCTGAGTGGCCCTATTTGAACCACTTGACTACCTCATTGGACAGAATCTAATGGGCCAGACTAGATACTTGATTGGGGGAAAAACCAAACATAGGATTCATTCTCTCTCTCTTTGTCTTATTATTTCCCTCTCTCTTTTTGTTTATCTCACTCCTGAATTTAATACAGAGGTTTACATGGGGATAGACACTAATATTAAAAGGTCACGGCGAGTTATGGCTATAGTTTTTGCCATCCCTAACAGAGCCCTGAGACATGTACAGAAAACAAAAGACTTACAGAGGGAGCAGGTCCTCAAAAGAGATGAAAGAACAGATGCCCAGAGAGAATCTGAAATCACAGAATGTTTGGGCCCAATGGGAGAGGGACAGTGTAATAAAGAGTCTGACCACATTTTTTATGTTAGACGACTGCCAACTTTCAAGCATCCCCCTCTTTTCTCTTCTGCCCCACATCTAGGAACACTGGTAAGAGAGCCCAGTGCTGCCTCCCTTCATTCTAGTGGAAAGTCTCACCTAGGCAAGACCCAATTTGAGACCCCCTCACCCACCCCTTAACAGCTGTAAGCCTCAAAGCACTTGCCCATCCCTGCTCTCTCAAGCCATTTTTGGAACTGCTTGAGACCCTGCCCTACTCTCCCCAGAAAGCTTTATTATGTGAACAATAAATCTTTTTATAGTCTCTTGGAGTGTGTGATATTATCACTTTCAACACCTGAACTAAATCTGAGACAGGGAATCTATTCTCTTTCTGTGCCACAACCACAAGAGAAAAAGAGAGGGGTTTCTGACATTTTAGTCAAGCTAGGATATATTTTCTCCATTTTTTCTCCTTAGGTGGTTATGATATTGCTTCCCTTTAACCTTATTCTAAACTCTACGTTACCTAGATTCGCTGTAATGGCTCTCTGTTCTTGGAAATCAAGTGATTTCTGCATATGACCCCTGATGACCCTGCATTTACTGCAGCCCACAGACCTTGTGAAGTGTTGATGACTCTTCCTACAGCTGATAAATGTTGTTGACTGACTTAATTAGATTGAGTTTTGGTTCTGCTATGCCCACAAAATGGCTGTTCCTTGCAAACAAAAACATTATTTTTGGCTACATGAAAATAATAATTGCCCAGACTATAGATAAAGCTGTCACAGGAAATAGCTGACTCATAAGTACCCAGAGCAAAGGTGTGAAAGATGTAGAGACTATGTCACTGGGACTGAAATGGCATAGGCCTCCTGGGAAAACGTGGTAGAGTCATTCTTTTTCGCTGTCAGGGTTGTTGTTAATTTTGTCTGCAATTGCCAGCAAAGTGCAGGAAGATGCATGGGAATGAATTATTGATTTCCACTTGCATTCTGATTGGAGGTTTGCAGCTTATTTCCAAGTAACTCTTTTCATCTTCATGGCAATAAAGACAAACATCCATCTAATTTATCTCTGTGAGTTAGCACCTTTCATGATAAACTGTATTTGTGAAACAACTAACCCTTTCCTTGTTGTAATCAGCAAATGAGCTACAGCTGAACAGATTCTTGCATCTCACCAAAATTTAGAAATAGCAACTTTAGTAAAAAAATTCATGGAAGGGGAACACATCTTGTGGAAGGTTTTAAATACAATAAGTCTTCTGGGCTTGAGAACTATAAAGCTCCTGTTTAAAATAGTTTTGACAGTGATTGAGGAATATGTTCTTGCCCTCAAATTCTATTCCTTATGTTGCGAGAGCTTTTGTTTACGGATGTCAACCTCCGTGCTTCTGCGACTGCTTCCATCCTGCCATCCCCCAGCCTGCAGGAAGGAAGGCGGCATCTCACGTGTTCCGAGCTAAGCTGCACTGTTCTGAAAGCCTCACACTCCGTATCTTCTGGTTTGCTCCATCCTCTGTAGAGCTAAAGACCTCTCGTCCCCTTCCTTCCATTCGCTTAGGAGACAATGCTTTCAAAGGACAACTTGGATCACTGTGGGCCACAAAGTAGCTGTTGGAAACCTTCGGTCCCAACCTGCATGAGGATGTGATCTTTCACTATTTTATTTAATGAGGATGGTGACAGACTCACAGCTTCAGCACAGTTCACCTTTACAAAATAGACACACTTTACCAAAAGTTCTAATAATTCAAAAACATTCTGGTATGGTCTCCACAAAAAGACACAGTGTTCTCCATCAAACTGAGAAGTGAGGCTCCCCAAGTCCAACACACACACACACACACACACACACATCTGATAGTTCATTTTAGCATCTGTTCCAATGGTTCTTCCTATGCATGAGAACATCTCTGGGGAGAAAAGTTTAATTAGGTGCAGACTATGCTCAATAAAATTTTATCTTAAAAACTATTCTTTCAACTTTATTAGGATTAATTTAATTTTGAAGAATCTTTCATAATACTGTAATTTTAGGTTTTATTTATTTTATTCAAAGTATACATTCTCTGTGTGTGTACTATATTAATACATTATTTCCTACATGCTAAGAAAAAAATATATAAAAACTGGGTAATGTTTTATATTCTGGAGTAAAAGTTAATGAAAAACAATAGCTTCTATTCCTGGAGATTAAAGGACAGTATGACTGAATTTAAACCAGAAGTACTATAAACATTACTAGCCCAAGACATTTTTTCCAAGCTGTAGAACTGTCATGAGATGACTCAGAGTGTCAGTGGTTCTCAACCTGTGGGTCGCGACCCTTTTGGTGGTCGAACGACCCTTTCACAGGGGTCGCCTAAGACCATCCTGCATATCAGATATTTACATTATGATTCATAACAGTAGCAACATTACAGTTATGAAGTAGCAACGAAAATAATTTTATGGTTGGGTCACAACATGAGGAACTGTATTTAAAGGGCCAGAAGGTTGAGAACCAGTGGTTTAAGTTGTCTTCATTTGTTATTTCACTCTCACCCTCCAATTAAAGCAGAGTGCAAAGCTGCAGGGGATTGGGGTGAGGGTTCAGGGGAGCAGAAGAGGGGACAGCTATGTCAAAGGAAGATTTGTAGTATTATATAAGATAGGAGCATCAGGCCCAGGAAAAGATTGTCTGATGGATGAGCTGATCTGTATAAGAAAGTGGGTGATACCTTTAGTATGAATTTGGAGACACAGAAAACTCCCTCCTCATTCTCCTCCAAATATTCATTCAATTCAAAATATACATATAAAGGCCTTCTTTATGCCTGGGGCTGAGTCTGATATGAGATACAAAGATGGAGAAAAGACCCTTATCTTTGGATGGTTTATAGTGTAGTGGAGTACACAGAAGAGAAGACATTCAGGGCACAAAGTGATATGTGTTATAAGGCAAAGCCCAGAAGCTATGGAGCATGGAATGGAAACCTTCACCCAGTCCATGGAGCCAAGGAAAGCTTCCCGAAGGAATGATAGACTGGCACCTTGTGCCGAGCCGGCACAGCCATGGGTGAACCTGCAGTTCCCCCGAACTCAGGCCCCTGTTCCCCATACTCAGCCCCAGGTTGGACGCTATATGTGCCGAGCTGGCACAGCCAAGTTCGATGAGCCTGAGAGGGGGTGGTGAAGGATTAAGAAAAGACAGACAAGAGAATAAAGCTGGGCGCTAGGAGGGACGCTGCCCTCTCTGATGGAGAGACAGTGCCACGGCCTGTAACCCGAGTCTTTATTTTATAGCCAGATTCCACGAGGCAAAGTAAGGGCGTGGTCACAACATTCTCACACGTTTCAAATCTACTCAAGTACATGCAGCTGATCAAGCTTTGTTTACTTGCTGTACCTCCGGCAGCCCATATCACTTAGCCACGTGGGGCTACAGGTTCAGACCATAAGGTCAAGCTTACAACTATAGCCTTTGGTTATAATTGTGCCGGGACTTGCGTGTGGCTTTCCCATGAGAGGATCGTGTCCTCTTATTAGTCTGAAGCTTGAACCTGTCCAGACACAGTAGCCCCTCTCCACAGCACCTGAAGGACCAACATAAGTTAGGTGAAGGGAGAGAGAACAGCAAGAAAAGGCAAGAACCTGATGGGTGCAAAGGAGAGTCAGGAATGAAAGCTTGGAGGCAGAGGGCTCACATTCTATCCTGGTACTACAATTGATTAGTAATTTGGCCTTGGGCAACTACTTATCATTTTTGAACCTCAGTTTCCTTATCTGCAAAATATGGATAATAATATCTATCTCTTGGCATTATTGAAAAGTAAATGAGATAATATATGTAAGAGAAAATAAAAACTCAATCTCAGCTTAAGTATAAAGGGCAATGTATTGGAGAGTTATTGGGATATGCTATAAAACATGAAGACTTTACAGAATGCAGGGATGTGGCTGTATCTCAAAACCAACTGCAATTCATATGCCTTTAGCACACTATTGCTCCTCATATGTACCTCCATTTGCATGTGGAAGTTTTACTGCCCTTCCACTGAACACCGGCATTTTATTCATCATAATCATGGCCTCCCAAGAAGGCAGCTCCAGCGTTTTGTATCTTTGGCAGACGTAATTCAAAGCGTTACTCTCAGTACTAGTTCCAAAATTCTCAGCAAAGGACTGATCAGATGCCCACCCCTGTACCATCATCTGTGGCCAGCAGGTGAGGTTATAATGTATTTGTATGATGGCTCTAGAAATGACTTTGTGAAGGCAGAGTTGCTAGAAAGGGAATGGAGTTGGAGAGGCAGCACATTTTCTGGTTCTTAAACATACTAATTAAAGCTATGTACCTTTGGTGCACCCCAGCTATGTGTCACACACAATGCAAAGCATTTGAGATGCAAGATATGTAATTAAAATCAGCCTAATGAGGTAGTTACTATCATTATCTCATTATATCACAAGTGAGGAAAGTAAGTTATAGAGAAGGGCTCATTTTCTCGGGCTTCATGAGGCTAGTCAGGTGAAAAACCAGGATATTAAACCAAGCTTGCCTAGCTCAGAGTTTGACCTGTTGACTATTATTGGTATTTGATTTAATAAATGTCTCTTTTCAGCTATACATCAGACTTCTACTTCCCTTCACTAAACAGAAGAATTCTGAACCCTGGCGAGGTGGAGAACAGCTATTTCCTCTATCTCTCCAGTGTTCAGGGCCAGACAGCAATTGCAAGCAATTCTTCCATGAACATGAAAGCCATAGCATAACTCAAAGACAGGAGCTCTTCAGATGTTGGAGGTCACAAAACTTTGATGTGATTCTGTTACCTATGTCTATATTTTCTTGCTCTTTCCAACAGAGTTTAATATCCCACCTTTCATGCTAAAAGTGACTTCCACATATGGATACTGATTTTTCAGAAACGTTAGTCCTCATTTCAACCTATAGATCAAACTAGAAATTAAAGAGAAGTGATTCTATAATTCTAAAAATGGATCTCGGGAGATTCTGATAGCAATTTTTAAATGACAGATGCATTCAATGCCTGTAAATTGATCATAGATTGGTTGAGCAATCGAGCAAAGTCTGAGCTGATTCAAGGTTTTTCAATAGGGCTTTACAATAAATGAATATATTTCCTAAAAATGTTCTTTGACACTCTGGGTGGGCCAGAACATCCACCTTCTGATTCTTCAATCCGATCTGCAGTGTGTTTATCTGTTGGTGTTTTTGTAGAGCAGAGGATGAAAGCACTTATGGCTTTGTTAGGAAGGAAAGGGGGGAAGATATATTGCAAGTGTTTTTGTTCATTAGTTCATTTATTCAACAAATAGTTATTGAGAAGAAAACTGTGATTGAGAAGGAGATACAAATGTAGCTCAACTTCTATCTGAAATACATTATCTTAAAATTTGAAAGCAAATATGGCAAAACATTAAGATTTGTTTAAAGCTTATTGTATGTACAATAGCATTTGTTTTACCCCGAAGTATCTTGACTATAATATATAACATTTGGTTGGGGATGAAGGATAAGAGAAAAGAAAATGTATTTTCACTCGCATAGGTACTAAAACCATTCCATTTTGCTTCAGTTTTTTTTTTAATGCACTATTATCCTTTTGTGCCCATAAATCCTAATGTGCCAGCACCATGTGGGTTTTAAGCCTTTTTTTGCACTATTATCATTTGGTGCTCATAAATCCCAATTTTTAATGCACTATCATTTTGTGCCCATAAATCTTAATGTTCCAACACCATGTGCGTTTCAGAGTACATGGGCACTCTTTCTCTATGCTCTGTGTCTGGTCAGGGATCGTGGTGGTACATTTTGGAGCTAGAAATTAAAAAGGCACATCAAATTGGAAGGCATAGACTTCTCAGATTTTCCTCCTTTCAACCAAAAATAGAAACTTCTTGTTTGAAATGTTACCTAGTATACTTACTATAAAGAACCGTAAACTTCAAGCATGATTTATTCTAGAATTTCACATTGCTCTATCCTGAGCTCCAAAACATCGAACTCACTCTTAAATATTGTTTCCCTCGAGTATCAGTTGGAAAAACTTACAATAGTACTTATCTCATAGGTTGTTATAAAAAGAGGTAGATTTCCTATAACATTAATAAGTTTCAAAGCATCATTTGTACATATTTTCTTCAAATTTAGTATGTAATTTTATATTTGTAATTTTATATTGTTTTTCTTAAGAAGGGCCTCATAATTGACTATTGACTACCTTCAGGCCTCATAATATCTGGATCTGTCACTGAGTCAGATTAAATGAGATATTAAATAAATAAAAAACCTTAAGAAAGTGACTTATATGGAAAAGATAGAAAGGAACTGATAGAAAGAGAAGTTTTAAAGAATTGGCTCACATGATTTTGGAGGCTGGCAAATTCATAATGTGTAGGGCAGGACAGCAGACTGGAAACTCAGGAACAGTTAGTGGTTGTAGTCTTCAATCTGAAATTCATAGGTCAGGCTGATGCACTGGAAATTCAGGAAGGACGTTTATGTTACAGGCTTACGGTGCAATTGCTTCTTTCTCAGAGAACCTGTTTTTGCTCTTAGGCCTTCAACTGATTGGAAGAGTCCCGCTCACAATTATCAAAGGTAATCTCCTTTACCTGAAGACAACTAATAGCTACAAAATACCTTCCCAGCAATATCCAGGTCAGTGTTTGAGCAAACAACTGGACATCAGAGCCTAGTCATGTTGACACATAAAATTAATGACCACACAAAGTAAGAGTTCAACAAAACAAAGTATGAGTTCAACAAAACAAAGTATTCTGCAAGGGCCTAATTAATTATTATTATTCTCCTTTTTCTTTATTTTTTGCTTTATTATATAGCTTACATTTATAGAACAGAACCTAGAATTTTTTTTTTTTTTTGAACCTGGAATTTGAAGGGTCCTAAAAACATCTTTTGAGAAAATAAATGTGTAAAAAAAAGTATGAATAACTGAATAAAAATGTACTTGTTAGCAATCAACTGATATATGAACCCTTCAAAATGGCTAGCATTATTCAGGGCAATGAATTTGGCTAGATAGCACAACAGATAATGACAAATAGAATCTGGCGTATATCTTTCATTTTTGTCCTGGTCCACAAGCTCAGGTCTTAACAAATGGTTATGAAAAAAAATGTTTGAAATCTGAGTAATACTATATTTTCTGTATAATTATTTTACTTGCTCAGAGCAGAAAAAGCCTTAGCATATCCAACATTTATACCTTCTTAATTACAGTAGTCTTTCCTCTCTGGGGACTTGCTTTCAGCAATTTTAGTTGCCTGTGATCAACCATGGCCCGAAAATAATAAATGGAAAATTCCAGGAACTAACCATTTACACGTTTTAAATTGCACGATTTTCTGAGTAGCAGCGGGATGAAATCTCGTGTTGTCTCGCCTGGGACTTGAGTCTCGTAGGAGTTAGTCCCTTAGTAGCCATGGACTGTGGTGGTATTGCTGTGTTTGTGTTTGAGTCACCCTTATTTTATTTAATAAGGCCCCCAAGTGCAAGGGTGACGTGCTGGCAGTTCGGATCTGCCAAAGCGGGACCGTAAAGTGCTTCCTTGAAGGGCGGCGGGGAGGGGGGAGGGGGGGGCAGGTGAAAGTCCTTGACTTAATAAAGAAAAGAAAAAGAATGTCATGCCGAGGTTGACGAGATCCGCGGTAAGAACAAATCTTCTGTCCTTGAAATTGTGAAGCAGGAAAGAATTCTATGTTGGTTTTGCTATCACACTTCAAACTGCAAAAGTTATGGCCAGAGTGTGAAATAAATGCTTTAATTAAGACAGAAAAGGCATTACGTGTGTGGGTGGAAGACTAACAGAAAAATGGTTTCTGATGGACAGGAATGGGTTGCGCCAGGAAGCACTGAATCTATATGAAGACTTCAGCCAGGGATCCCCTGAAACGGGCCATTCACTGCACGTCAGGGAGGGCCCCAGAGGTTCAGAAATAAATTTGGCATTTTATCATCTCACATCATCACAAGAAGAAAAAGGGTGAGTACTGCATAATAAATGTTTTGAGAAAGAGAGAGCCTTCACATAACTTTTATTACAGTATATTATTATAGTTGTTTAATTTTATTTTTAGTTATTGTTGGTAATCTCTTCCTATGCTAATTTATAAGTTCCATTTTGTCACTGATATGTATGTATAGCAAAAAAACATAGTATATATTGGGTTTGGTATATCCACGGTTTCAGGCATCCACTGGGGGTCTTGAAATGTATCTCTAGAGGATAAGGGGGACGACTGTACTTTTCCCTGGTTCTTGTTAAAACGAAGCTGGACTTAAGGAACGAAATCAATATTTTCCTTTTAATCTGGACTGTCCACAAGATAAGGCAGCATTCAGTCGTATATCATGACCTTTACCTTTATGACTTCTTTCCATGTTCAAGAAGTCAGTTCAGTTGTCACCTTTCTCTCACTCTTGTCTATCTCTTAATCCAAATAGTGTTTATTCTTCATGAGAGAGCCACGGAGTGGGAGGAGGCAGGCAGAAGAATTATGTCCTCAAATTCATTAAACACTTCTCTCTTATGCGTGAGAAACCTGTAAGCTCGTCCGCAGAGGGCTAAGGCAAAATGGATGAAAACAAATCCACTACCTTTCCTTGCATGATGGCGGCAATGCCTGTGCTAACACCAGGAATCAAATCCTTCTGTTTTCCTATGCTCTTAATAAATCAAGTGTCTCTGGAGGTCAAAGATGTGTTTATGTGCAGCTCTACTCAGTATTTTGCTTCAAAGTGGTTCTTCCCAGGAACATGTGAATCTTTATCCAAATGCAAATTACATTTGTTCCTTCAGCATTATCAGACACGACTTCTTGCCCCATCTTGTGAGTGCTTTGTGTATCTGACATAATTTACACAGATCAAACACTGGCTCACCCTACGGCCTCTGGAGTGTGAATTCCCACCAGTGATTGAAACCAAGGTAAAATCTCCACCTATATCTGAGCCAAGTCTGCTCTCTCCATGCAGACCTGAAGACTAAAAGGTGCCATTGGAGATAGAATCTCCATTTCTCTGTAAGTTGAACTTAGGGCCTTGAGAGGTTCATTGTAAGGTATTTGTCCATTCCTTTATTTCTCCACTTTTTGTTAGAACTCTATTCTCCCTCCCCCTCCACACACATATACACACAGAGGTGTGGACCTTCAGAGTCATCTGATAATATGTGACCACAACTCCTGGCTACACATGTTTGAGTACAGGTAAGTACTGAACCCAATGTGGGTCAATCAGATTTTCTCCACAGGGATTTGGAAATTCAATTCTCAGACACTAGTTTAGTCTGTTTTGGTCATGTGAACTATGAACTGATATAAAGACAGAGTTAGGATAGCCATTACTTGGAAAAAAAACAGAACTGGTTTGCAGAGAGAGAATGATACAGACAAAATTGCCATGCTAGCTGAGAGGAAATAGCCACAGAATGTGGTGATATTTTAGTTCCTGGTTCTAAGCCCCTGAGAGGTCATGGCTGTACTTTCTGTGCCTCTGTAGATGACATTTTGGTCCTTTTAATGATTCTTCCTTGTATATAAATTAGTGTGAATAGATTTCTATTACTTGTCACCAAAAAGAGCCTTGACTGAAATACTCTATGGAATTTATACTAACCAACGTTAATGCTATTTATGTTGGAATCATTGGTTTGCTAAAAAAAATATAATTGTCACATGGATACTATTTCTAGTAACTGGTAGGTGCCAAGGATACAAGATGGAAAAACATATTTTGTGTTTTATGAACATCATTTATAGAGTGATTATTACATACCAAACTGTTTCTAATATGTTTAAAACATTCCTCACAGAAACCATGCAATGTAAAAAACTTATTCTCTTTACTATGCAAGTATTTATTGAATACCTACTATTTTTTAATGCTTTGTCCTATAAGCTGGGAATGAAATGATGAACAAGATGTGTTCTTAACACTTGTGGTTTTCGATTCTAGTGGAACAGACACATAAGGAATAAACTTTAAGTAATACAAATGCTATGAGGAAAAAGCAGGGTAGTGTGGTCGAGAGTGAGCACAGTATCCAGCGGTCACAAACCTTTCAGACCTCATGGACCACCAGTTGGCTATCGCTGGACCATTTGAGGGAGTAGGAGAAGAAGCAACATTAGAAAGGATGGCCAGATCACATCGTTTGTCACCAAAGACCTGAATTATAACAATGCCTCATCACACGATGAGCATCCCAGGTTGAGAAAATAGCAAGAGCCAAAGCCACGAGGCTAGAACAGGCCTGGTGTGATCAAGCAGTAGAATGCAGGTCAGAGCGGCGCAGGCATAAGAAGGAGCATAGCAATGGGAGGTGGGTTGGAGAATGGTAGGCAGGGGCCATATCAGAGCATTGCAAACAACCATGAAAAATTTTGTATTTAATTCTGTGTGTAGTGGAAAGCCATTAGAGGTTTTTAAGCAGAGAAGTAATATGATCATTTGTGTTCTTAAATGATTCTGGCAGCTGTGCAGAGAATAGACTGAAGAATTCAAGAGTAGAAAGAAGCAGGGAAGCTGTTATAAAGATATTGCAGGAGATGAGGGATGATGCTAGCCGGGCAGGGATAGTAGAAGCAGAGATATAAAAAAAGGCATGTGGATTTGATATATCTTTTTGGTATCTAACAGGAGTTGGTAATGGATATGTGAAGGGGTAGCTAGAAACAAGAATGAATTCCAGTTACTGACTTGAGCAACAGTAAGAGCCATTATACATAAATAAAACTAAAAAACTAGGAGAGAGATGAGGTTTACTAGTATATGGTGGAGGTTGGTGGTGAAGAAACAAATAGAATCAAGTGTTCTATCTGGGCATGTTATGCTTGATCTGCCTAGCAGACATCTAAGTGAGAAGGGAGCATGAGAGAGCGATTAAGCCTGAGAAGTCAATTTAACTGGTATCTAGAAGAGAGGTAATGAATATGCCAACAGATGCAGGATTATTACTAGGAAGATGAGTGATTCTTTGATTCATATTCTTTCTCAACATGTGTGTGTTTGGGATGTATATTATGAAGTAAGATTATCATCTAGGATAATAACAAATAAGTGAGACTGATAAGTAATATTCAGTGACAGATGAGATTTGTAGTCATAAATTACGAATGAGAGAATTCAGGATGGATGTTTGGGTTTTCTTTAGTGACAATTGCTTCAGTAAATGGTAGGATAGGCAGATTTTTGGGTTTGATCAGAGTCTGAATATTTTTCCAGCTGAGTACTTTGGAGAGAAATTAGAAAAAAAGAGTTGATAATGCTTAGAAAGAAATGATCATAATGATGAGTATTAAATACAGTTTTTAACAAGGGTGTGATAAATTTTTGCAGTGATGTCCCACAATTTGTCCTGGCCTCCCTGATTCATGTCCTTTAGTAGTTTCTGACACACAGATTATGGTCATTTGACTTATTTTGATTCATGGCACATGAGCAAATATGATACAGAGACTTGAAAAGCATTTGAGCATTGGGGCTTGACCTCGATGCATTCAAGATTCTACTATCATCACTATATGAGTAAGCTTCGATAATCCTACTGGGAGAAGGAAAAATCACATGATGCAGTCACTGTTGTCACATCTGCCAGTAGCCAACCTACTGGTTGATATGTGAGTAAGGCTATCCAAGACCAGCCAAGCCCCAGTCAACTGACCAATTGACTGCAAACTCATGAGCAAGCCCAGCTAAGGTAATCTAAGCCCAGACTAGACCAGAAGAATCACTTAGAAGAATTATGAGCTTAATAAATGGCCTGTTACATAGAAATTGATCATTGATAAAAGGTCAGTGATGGGTGGTGAGAAAGGGTAAATGGATTGGCAGTTTGAGGGAGAAGGAAGGATGGTAAACGGGAAGTATAAAAATAAAGCTTTGAGAGGTTGAAAAAATTTCTGGAGTTAGATGATGGAGATAGTTGCACAACAGTGTCAATGTACTTAAGGACACTGAGCTGAACACTTTAAAATGGTTAAAATGATAAATTTTTTGTTACATGTATTTTACCACAATTCATAAAATTATTTTAAAAATAAATATGTTAAAAGAGTAACTTTTATTATTATTTTTCCATCAAATAAGTGAAGCTTCAATATAGAGAATAAATTTTTACAAAGTCACACAAACAGTGGATGGAGAAACTATGAATAGCAACAAGACAACTCGTGTCTGACATTTGTGGCATAGTGGAAGGAACATTAGACTTAACTAAGCATTCATAAATTTTTTTGAGTTGGTATAAATTTTACAGATCATCTAGTCTAACCTCTCACTTTATAAATGATGTAATACATATATTTGTGTCATTACATGTTGCTTGAACATTGATTTGTTAAATACTTACTGGGCACACTCTGTGTTTGGCATGTGCTACCTGGTGCGCATCCAGTTTATAGAGCCCCTGGAGCTTTCACTTGTGACAACAGACTCTAAACTAAAAAGTTATGACACTTGTATAATTATATATCATGTACTATGAAGAAAACTACAGAGAAATTTGTGAGTATAGTAAAGGGGAGGGGGCTCGTTTTAGGTGGTGGCAGAATCAGTGAAAGCTTTCCCAAGGAGTTAATCTTAGGCTGAGACTGGAAGGATTAGTAGGGTTATTAGGAAGAAATCTCTCTGTGCCTCAATTTCCTCAAGTATAATATGAAGGAACTGGACCAGATTCTTTTCCAGCTCTAAAATGAATTATTCACTAAATTTAGAGATAGGGGATTTAAATTTGACTGGAAAACAGATGTGACCATTATTCAGGGAGTTGCTGGTTTTCACATTCATGTGGATTGTTTATGATATAGTTTAGTAAGAAAAGATATTTAAAGCTGGTATTTGGGCACCAATCTTTTTTCAATATGCTCAAATCAAATCCTCTACCTTGGGCTGAGCTCTTATAGGATTTTTATGATATCTTTTAATCAGAACTTAAGCATAAACTATATAATGGCTTTAGATTTCCATTTCGATATACACAGAGGGACTTGGGGAGCTATTTCCTTTTCCATACACAATCGTCTCTCTAATGGAAAATATGGTTTAAATTAGGCATCATTACTGAATGAGTGCAGTGTGAATGTTCTATGTCAACATTTAAAAGACTATTAAAAATGAGAAATGTACATGTACATATTTATATTAAATTGTAGATTCATTCTTTTTGGAAATATTAGCATCTTAATCTTCATCTAAGTAAAACCATCTTATTTTAACTTGCATTTCTTTTCTTTTTTTTAAAAAGAGGGGGAATGGTTGCTTTTAGAGGCTGATCTTGGGATGTGAACACGGTGGTTTTTAAACTATCTTGGTCTGGAAATTAAGAACTCCTTGAACTAAACTGGAGCATATTTTCCCAAAAGTGAGCAATGATTTTCTGAGACAAGCATTGGCTCAAATTTCAAAATTTCTTCCATATATATTTCTTGATATTTGATACTTTCTATAGCTGTCTTGAAAAAAGAAAAAGGAATGATTGAGGAACAAGCCTGTGGAAAACTGAGAAATGGAAAATCATGCTTGCTTTGACTGCTTGATTTTCCCCACTCCCAACCATAGGACACCCATGACTATGACTTTATGGCACATATAATAGAGTCATATTTTCTGCTAAAATTATGTCTAGTTCATATGACATAATGTGCTATGTAAATATTTCATGGTATAACACACTTATGCACACTACACACTAAAATCCCATGAAGACCTCCTGGGGTTTCCTGCAGTGAAATAGGAGAGAACCATCATTTTAGTATTCAGAGACTTTTTGGTTCTATAACTCTTCACAAACAAGAGTTCATCTAGTTACCTACATTTTTAGGAGAGAGCTGTTCTTACAATCAATTGAATAGATAGTGACATCAAGACACAAAAGATTAATGTCTTGTCTGTGCCCACACAGAAATATTCAAAGTAAGGATTCTAATTCAGGAAATCCTGAGGACACAGTTTTTCCCCATGCAAAGTTTATTGTTAATTGCCTGACATTTCAATTTAGCCAAGAATCGATAGAGGACTGGTCATACATTTGTGATGGCAAAGAGGCATAACAATCTTATCAGACCTTTGCCTGTCTAATACCTCTATCCTTCCACTTTCCCTGGAGGAAGCCAAAGGAGAGTACCACCACAGGCAATAGGGAATGTTACAAGTTAAGGAGTACTACAGTTCTGATTACTGAAGTCCTCAGTGCCAGGGACAAAGTCTGAAAGATTATAAAATGTGAGGGAGCAAAATATAACATCAACTCAAGATATCAAACCAAGAGGTAGAACATGGGTGATAAAAACAGAACAAGTAAATTGGGAAAGCATAGGCAAGAGGTCATTGGTTTAGCTGCCAAGCATGAGATAAGCTTTTGCTTAGAACAACATTAAAATTGGTAATATACTTGTCAAAGTCAGTAAATCGGGGTTGCCGGGGCTGACCAGCAGACCCTGAGCGACAGGTGAATGGATTACTCCAACACAGTTTCACTGTGAAAGAGGCTAAGGGATGGCCGGGGTGAAGGAGTGAGGCAGCCTCGATTGCCTGCCTCCTTAGGCTTTTATTGGAATTTTTATCTTTTGATACACTCAGAAGGGAAAGTAATCTTGGCAGGACACTGGTGTTTACATTGTCCTCTATACAAGGGCATCCAGGGATTAAGCATAAGGATTCCAGTAAACGCCCAGGGATCTGAACATGCACAGACTTTTTGGAAAGGTCAGGGAATAATCAGGGGCACCGCCTTCGGCACTCCCCTAAGTCAGAATTCCGATAAACAGGGCAGGTGGCCTTCCACACACTTCCCTTTTTTCAAAATGTCCTCCTTACAACTTTCCAAACAAGTCTCTTGTGCTCCCCAACACAGGGTGACAGTATTAGAAGATTAGGATATCCAGAAAAATTACTGAATATAATTTCCTTCAAAATAAGCTTTTTTTCCTCTATATTTAGAAATATTGTTGGATCAATATTTGGAATCACAACAGTGACATCACTATATAATAAGTTGCCTGGCATTTGATACCCAGATCACTAGGTCACTTTATTAAATGATGTTGAAGCATGTCTACTGATGGCAACCTATGATGTCCTCAACTATCAAAATACTAAAAATTGTTTCATTGTCCAGCTGGTGTGGCTCAGTGTTTGAGCATAGACCCATGAACCAAGAGGTCACAGTTTGATTCCCAGTCAGGGCACATGCTTGGGTTGCGGGCTCAATTCCCAGTAAGGGGGTGTGTAGGAGGCAGTTGATCAATGATTTTCTCTCATCTTGAGGTTTCTATCTCTCCCTCCATTCCTCTCCCTTCCTCTTGCTGAAAGCATATTAGAAATTATTTCATCAAGGAGAAATTAAGTTATATTTAGTGGGGTTTTCATATATTTCATGATATGATGGCTTTTATAACATTATATAGATGCAGATTATTTGTTTAACCAGCACATTCTGTCACACACCAAATTGAACTTATTACACTCTGGGGGGAAAAACATTTTATTTTTCCAAACTACTGAATGATTGATTGCTTTATTCATCAACAGGCATTTATTGGATAATAAGTGATTAGGGAGAAGGGAGTAATAAATGTGTCACTCAGTTTATGATTTCAGATAAATATGGATTTACAAGTGACAAAAATATTTAATTCCCCTTATGGACTACCACTTTCATACCTCTGCCTCCACTGTCCTCACCATTCAATGCCCTTGTGCCAGTGTGAACATTTAAAATCTCCCCCATATGGTACCTCTTTGTTGTCTGCCCTCTTGGAATAGTATATATTTGCTAGACTTGTTCAACCCCCATCAAAACGAATGCACATTACTTTTTCTTGGTAAACTTAATGTTAAAGAGACAAGAGTGGGTAATCTTTTACAGCTTTGACATTTGAATTTTGACAGGAGGATTTGAGCTCTTAGATCTTGTTATGTTTCAAGCAATGGAAACCAATTCCACCTGACTCTCTAGGATGCTTTATTGGGATATAATCCATGTGCCAAATAATTTACCCACTGAGATACGTGATTCAATGGTTTTTAGTATATTCAGAGTTGTGTAACCATCATCACAATCAATTTTAGAATCTGGATAATTTTTTTAAAAAGGAGACTCTGTTAGAAGGCTACTAGGGATGCCAAGAAATGATGAACTCATGCTTGGAACTAGCCAAGATCCAAGACAGCTCTGTAGTGTGAGGAGATGACCTCATAGCTGGAAGAGTCTGGTAGGCACCACTACCACTGTACAATGACAGCCTCAAATGGGCTTCATGGTTTCTGATTACCTACCTAATATATGGTGTCCAGGAGAAGCAGTTAGTTGTCCTTGATGACCACCTGACTGAACTAAAGCTTCAAGAGTAGGAAGTAAGCAACTAGCTTAACCATCGCACACAGTGTGGAAGAAAGTTCCACAAAACACAAGTAAAGGACTCTCAGGGCAAGAGACTGGGTATTAAGATTGACATGAAAAATGCCTACTAAAATATTGTTGAATATTAATCAACAATGTTATATCTAAATATTGTTTATATTTATATCTAAAGATAACTCAATATATTGGAACATTGATTACTTGTCCACCAATTGTCTTGAGGAGCTAGTTCCTCTATAGAATCACATTGGAAATCCCCCAACCTTGGCCAATGTGAAATTCTCTTCCTTTTTTTTTTTTTTTTTTCTTTCATTTTGAGCCCTGCTGAAATGGCTACGGCAGTGGCAAAATTTCAGAAAAACTGCAACATGGTTTGTAAATCTATTTCATTAGAGAAGAGAGGAGACAGTAATCAAAGATGCCTTCTTTTCACCTGAGGTTTTTCAACCCTCTTTCATGGTTATCGCTAACCGGGTGGAAGTTAGCATTAAATACTTCTACTTCAATTCTGAGATTCTATGATTTCTTAACTTTTTAGTGAGTTGTTACATGTAGAGAGAAAACTCCACAAGGAGTCACTAGATAGCTATGAGAACTCTGCAAAACTTTAAGAAAGAACCCTTAGTTAAAAATGCAACAGTACTATAACATGAACCAAAATTTTCCATGATGGGCAAATGAACATTTAAGTAGCTAAATCTCAGTATGTACAATTAGACAGTTGGAAATATTTTGAGGTGAAATTGGTTTTATTTCCCTCCAAATGAGTGGACAAACCCTCCTGGGATTTTGACCCTTTCTTTCAAAATGTTTGTTATGATATCTATAAGGATATCCTACCTTACCTGAGAAATGTTGTCACAAATAAACCTTGAAGCCCAAAGCAAAGTTTAAACCAGACCCTCAAAGTGAATCAATAGTGTGTTTATTTTCATCTTATGAATTTATTTACTCCCAGGTTTGTTCCAAAAGAGATTTGAGATAGGTACAGGCACAGCTGTAGTGACTTTCATGCATAAATATTAGTTTCCTTCAACTGCTTCAAGCAGTATCACTAGTGGACTGACTGAAACCGGCAAGAATAATCCTTTACTATTAAAGAAAGATGAGACAGATAGACCATGAGTTTCATTCCTATATGTATATATTATTGATTTCAGAGAGGAAGGGAGAGGGAGAGAGAGATAGAAACATCAATGATGAGAGAGAATCATCCATAGGCTGCCTCCTGCACACCCCCTACTGGGGGGTCGAGCCTGCAACCCAGGTATATGCCCTGACTGGGAATCAAACTGGTGACCTCTTCCTGGGTCGATGCTCAACCACTGAGCCACACCTTGTCGGACTTCATTCCTGTCTTGATGAAACTTGTAAGGCAGGGGAAGGGTGAACTGCTAAAGTGGACAGATCTGGTGATATTTTCAGGGTGCTGAGTACAGAGCCTCATTGAGGTGTGCACAGACTGACCACATGCTGAGCCCTTAGCCCTTTATCAGACTGAGCCATCCTCTGCCCCACCCCAAAAGGGGCCTTCTTTCCTAATAGAATGGCTGGCAAATTGTCAAAATTAATACCTAATAATATTTTAACAGGTCCTCTTATTCTCCCTTTTTTCCCAAAGGATAGGTCCACATTTAACATTTAAGAGCCCAATAAGGCAAAGATTGCATCTTTGGAGCACAGCTGGCATTTCAGTGTTCTTCTGGCTACTAGTCCAGTGTTCATCTACATAGAACCCACTCTACTGGAGGAATGGTGGCTGTCATGGTGGGACATTGAAGACTATTTTGGGGCAAGCAGAAATACATAGTCCTCCTCATAATCATTCATACATACATCAAGTACTAAGAGCCTCTTACATGTCAGATACTGTCTGGAAGCAGTGGAGATATAAATGTTAACAGAAACTTGAACCGTGGCTTTGAAGATCTCACAGATTAATAAATATGCCTGTCAGTTGTGTGTTAAGTACCCTAACTAGGTACTTATGGGATCATAGAGGAAAATCTTTAAGCCTGCCTAAAATGATTGGGGACGACTTTTAGAGGAGATATAGTGACATCAGTGTTTGAAAGGAGGGTCAGAATTTGACTAAGCAGAAGGACCTTCTCCACAGAGGGAAGAGCCAGGGCTAAGGCAGAGATCTATTCAAACTAATGATTTCTTTGGCAAGCTGTGTATCTGGGTGGTGGTATAACAGGTAAGAGCTGAAGCCAGACTTCCTGGGTTTAGACTCTAATGCTTATTGACCGTGGGTGATGGGAGCCGTGAATGCTGAGATTGTTAAACCTCTTCGTGCCTCAACTTCTTTATCTGTTAAATGGGAAGGAAAAATTGTAGAGTAATACTTATGCCGTAGGTTTGCTGGGAGAGTTAGAACAATGTCTAGTGCATAATGAGACTCTATTTGTGTTAGTTGCTGTAGTCTCTCTATGGCTGAGCCCAAGAGGTGGGAAAGGTTTGGTTGAGACTTGAGGCTCCAGTGGTTGTCAGGGACCAAGCTATCCAAGCTTGAGAAGCTTGGCCATACAACCCAGTGGGTTATCATTAGAGACTCCTGTGGCCAACCAGTTCTCCATTTATAAGTGAGGGAATATCAGACCAGAAACCAGAGCATGCATGTTCTTGGAGAGTGCGCAGAATGTGCCTACTCAGAGCCTGGACAACCTTCACCTTGATTAATCTTCTCAATGTTGTAAGCGGATGTCCTCAGGTGAATGGAGCCTTATCTGCTCTAACAGTTAGGTTATAGAGAAAGACAGAGTCCATAACTTTAGTCCAGATGAATGGATTTGTGAGGTAGGTAATGTGACCCAGGTGATGGATCATCCTTTAATTGCTGAACTAATAAAATATACACTTTGGATGTGTTTCAGGTGCCTGCAAAATGCATACCTGGAAAATCATCAGAGCATATAGTACCTTTTCCTGGCTTCTAATACAACATACTTTCTCTGATTAATACCACATTAATAATTACTTAACCACTAATAACTTATTATTAATGGATTTATTAGAGATGTTAAAAGAAAAATAAAATAACTGGCAATCCATAATTTTGGAGCTTTAATTTTCAAGTATGTATGCAATACATTAAGTATTGTGTGTAATAGGAAGCGTTTTCTAAAAATGAGGTCACATTGTACCGTCTATATTTAACATGCCCTCCTTTTCCCTTCACACTGCACTGTGAGCACTTTCCTGTATCACTGAATATTCTTCTCCATCTTCCATTTTGATGGCTGCATACAGTTTTATCATCCAGCTGTAATATAATTTCTCTGACTCTTGGACATTTATGTGGATTCCAACATTTTACTGAAAGTAACATAAAAACAAGCATTCTTATAGCTGTATCTTTGCCCGGGTCTATGAAATATTTTCTTTGGGATGATTCACAGAAAGAAGTTCTCAAGCTTTACAGAGGCCAGATTTTATTGAGACCATTGAGCCTGGGTTCTTCCTGATCCTTTCTCAGAAATGAGGTGATGAGTTACACTGCAGGGTTTCTCACGGGCCAGGTTCATTCTCCCCAGGGTGGGGAGAGAGCAGTTCAGTGGGATGAGATAGTCCTGTGTGCATGAGATGACAGGCCTTCCCTGCTGCTCTGGGGCCTGGGTGCAGGGACCACAGAGAAGGTGGTTTTGAAGGATACCCTTTAAGCCGCACCTGGCCTCTGAGCCAATCCTCTCATCATCACTCATGAATTTCCACTTTAAACCAACAATTGCTTTTCACTTTGCAATTCTATAGCCAGAGAATGAGAATGAAATGAAAGTCTTAATCCTTAATGACACTAAAAGGTTTTTGAGTATTCCTTAATACCATTATGTTTTCAGTGAAAGCTCATTTTTTTGTTTCCTTTGGTAGAATGTAAAAATTTAAAAAAAAAAAATCATTTCCAAATCAAATGCAAGTACCAAGAACTTGGATATCTGAAGGGAAAGACCAAATAATCAGAGTGATCCAGATGTCTTTTCTCTATTAAAATCCTCATACTTTCCTTTGAGGAAAATATAGTGAATTATAATCTGTGTAGATTATATTATTATAAATGTGTGTGTTTAATTAGCTATAAAACACAAAGGACCTGTTGACACACACATACACAAAGGAAGTGTTTTGTTTTTTATTGTTATATAAAATAATGCTGCTATAAAAAAAGAAAAGGAACAAGATGAAGTCACCAGTAATTCTACCACCCAGAGATAACCAGTTAGCATTTTCCTTATTAAATACATTTAAAGTAAAAATAGGATCAAATTAATCACTATTTAACATCTACTTTCACTTAGCAATGAATCATGAAAATTATCTTTCAAGAAATTACGTATCCTCTCATTACTTTTCAAGATATCATCTCATATGAATTTCTTTGTCCTTGGTTGTATCTGTAGCTGTATTTTCAGATGTATGCTGAGATTTTTATTTTTTGAAAAAATAAATTGTCTTCAGGAAGGTTGTAGCAATTTACTCAGTCACCATATAGGAATGCTTTGCCACACCCTTGTCAGCACTGGCAATTATTAAAAACAAACTAACAAAATCCTTACTAAGTAGCATACCTTTGCTATTTTAATTTGCATTTCTTTATTAATGAGAACACAGTTTTGTTTTTGAGACTCATTATTTTCAATTACTCATAATTAAAATGAATCACTGTTATTAGTTAACTTCCCAGTGTAGTTCTGTTATGCTTACTTGGAGAAGAAAGATCAGATTTACTGACATGTTTGGCCCAGGCGTGGAGGGGAAAACATGGGGAACACAGGATAGGTTTTTCCAGCTTCAGGAAGCAGTCAGTTGGGCAAAAGACTATAGAAAACTAAGCCCTCAGCGGACAGCATTAACTTGTGCAGTAACAAGTTCAGGGACACTCTGTGTCTCAGCTGTTCAATCATGAGAGAGCCCAGAAAGGAAGGTTGCCATGGCGATGCCTTGCCGCACGTGTTGCATTGAGGAGGGTGGTGCAGAGGTGACCTTCTGCAGAGTTAAATGAAAGCTGGTGATCGTTGGCCTTTTGAGAAGTGCCCCAAAAGCGGGGAGTCGGGATGCGCACAGGCTGCTGCTGGGAGGCGGCTGCTCTCTGGTGGTGCAGACCCAGGGTGCGCTGGGAGGCTTGGGGAGGGTCGCATGTCCCTGGCCCTGAGCAGCCCCCTTCCCGGCAGCGGTGATGCTGGCAGCCATGTTAGCGCAGCTCAGATGCCTGGGCCCCTTCCCCCTTTTCAGATCAGGCCTCAGTGGGGCCCAGATCAGTCCGTGACCCGAGGTGGGCGGCGAGCGCCCCATAATGCGCGCTCACCCACCAGTGCTCTCAGCATTTCATCTCCACCTTCGCTCAGGGCACCTTTGCTTTTTCTGGTGATTTGTTTGATGCTGGGAGTGATTTGGAAATCGAATTCCCAGCAACCTGGGAAGCGAATTCACATCTCTTTCACCCCGGCTGCGGGGAGAGGGGCGGGGGAGGCGCGAGGGGCAAGGAAACGCAGATGTGATATGAAAGTGAAGGCACACTTGGCCAGGCCTTTTATTTCGTACATCATTTGCATTTGCCACAGCGATTTCAGAGGCAAAGCCTATGCGGACTTGCCTGGGATTGAGAGGGATACTTCACACATTCCTCAGGACGCCAAGCAGATACTAATGTGTGATGTTTGCATAGAAAATAGGAAATACTCAGGCAGCACATTTTACTCTGCTGCTGTGTAAAGATGCAAAGCAGGGCCTGGGCAATAAATATTTGCTTTATTAAATTTGGTCTCCGTGCCTGCTTTAGGCATTTCATTTTCTCCCTGATGGATGGACATAAAACCGTGGCATTTTATTGGTCTGCATTGCGTTTTTGCATCTGCTACATGTCACATAGTTTAATCCAAGACTGCTTTGAGTTCTAGAAAACCAGAAGTACTAGTAGTGACTTCTGTAATTATAGCGACATAATTTGAATGTTAAATTCGTTTGGGTCAAGAGCTTAGGCAGAAAAGATTATTAAAGACAGGAGTGATGTGGTTTCAAGGTTGAAAAATGACAAATCGAAAACATTTCTACTGCCTTGAAACTAGGCAAAGCTCATTTATAATTTTCATTGGTATAGAATCTAAGAGCTAAAAACGGTGCATTGAGATTATTTTGTCCAGCAATGCCTTTTTGCAAATGGAGAAACAAAGATTTGAAAAGGTCAAGAATTAATTTCCCAAGGTCATAAAAGCATCAGAATACAGACCTGCATTTGTAGTTTGACAACACTAAGTTCAAAAGCAGTCTGTGGGACTTCCTACACTATGAAATCACCTCACAACAAAAAATATTGAGGATGCCAAAGAGCTTTTGCTTTTGTGAATTATATCTATCAATAGTTACCACACTAGAATTTAAAACTAAGAACAAAAAAAATACTAATACATTTAAAATAGAAATTAAAAGATTACATGTTAACACATTTTTGTGAAAAGGACATAGTTTTACATTTTTTGAAAATTAATATGTAGTTTACAGTTAGGCTCATCTCCTTCTTCATTCAATCTGTTTTAATATGTTGTTTTGGTTAACATGTATGAAGAAAATATGGCCTCTCACATTAAATAGGAGAACTTGGTAAACCACCTGAAAGTGTTTTGGGAACTCTCAGAAAGTGTTGTGCTGGTAAATATTTTGATAACCAACCCACCAGGGAGGAAAGAAAAACCCAATTTGTAGCATTTGCCAATTTCCCTGGTGTAAATATTCTCAATGTGGCTGATAATGCAGAGTTGGGAAGAAATGTACATCAGCACAACATCGTATAAAATTTCTTCTACACTGTAAATACCATAGATCTAAATAACCTCAAAGGCCTATAAATAGTAAAATATTTAGGAAGTGACAACTTTTTAGCCTTTATTTTAATGTAATTTGTTTAGTTGCAAATTTTTATAATTTAATTTTTAGCAAGGGTATACTTAGCAACTGCCTCATAAAATTCTTGAAAATTTGACAAAATTTGCTATAAGATGGATGGAACTGCTCTTACACGCAACCACTTCTAGGAATCCTCAGACCATATTTTGAGAATTAGTATATCAAATTAATTCAACAAAAATTTATTCAGCATTTTTTGTGCTACAATCTGAATATAATATATTTGAAAATCCAGAAATAAAGTAAATATTATTAAGGTTAGGGGAAATAATTAGAAAATGCATTAATCAGGGTAATTTAAACCTCTGCTAACTACTCAATTTGAGTTAAGTATTTGACTTCTTTAATATCAATGAAAGTGAAAATGAAAATGTGATTGTGTTGTCTCTGGGAGAGGTAGATATTACCACTTTAAATTTTGTAGCAAGGCTGTAGGCTAAGTTGGTATTTTTATATGAGAGCTGTGATCTGGATATAAGATCTCTGTAAAAGGAAAATATCTTCTTTACCAACAGAAACATTTAAAACACCATGATTTAGGAATTTAAATTTTACTGACAGCAGGGTTTGTTTGATCTTTGGTATAACCACAGTGTTTCCAGATTAAAGGAACTGTACTCATGGTGAAATGCATGAAATATGTACTGGCATTGTGGGAAATCGGTCATTCAGTGATTATTTATTGATCATCTACTCTGTGCTACAAGCTGGTAAGCTTACCATCCTAAGTAGCCACTCAGTGCTTCAGGCCAACATTGATCAAGGGTATTTATCCCCTGAGCATTGGCATTGGTGTGAAATAATTATTGCCCTGAGCACTGATAGGACCAAGTGTAGGAGGCATGGGCCTCTTTTCAGTTTAGGTCTCAACCATTCCGTTATGTTACCCTGTGGACACGCATGAGCATTTTCTTTAGTGATTGCTTGAGGCTCACTTGCTTTGGTTGCTGCCTTGCAACATTTGAAATGAGTTAGTAATAAAGTGTTTTTGCTGTTGGTTTGTTTAAGTGTCACATGTAAAGGAAAAGTCATTAAGTTACAAAAGGTCCTTTCCAAAGGGCCTTGTACTCTAAGGACCTGCACATGGTGCCTCTGGCAAGTGCAGGAATTGCTAGAATATGCTTCCACTTCAGATGCTGCAATCTCGGATAGGGTGTAGGTGGGTGTCATTCATCAAGGCACACCTGTAAAAGAAGTGTAACCCAGTCGTCAGCTATGGAAAAATATCTACTGCGATCAGAAAGTCAAAGCTCTCAACTTAGCTGCCAGACCCATCTCTTCTGTGCCTTTATCTCATTTTGTTTTAGAAAAGAAAGAGCTGGGGATAAGGCAAAAGAAATGAAAACTGCTTCAGCTGATTTCCATGGCCTTGGTTCTACATATATTGACCTAATGGGTATGGATGGAAGCTCCAGGGCTGTTATGAATAACTAACTCTGTGACCCTGGGTAAATCTGTGAGAAGTTGCACTAAATACTCTTTACTGTTTCCGGTAGTTCTCAACTAATTTCATATCAAACATAAGATGCTATAAAAGTTCACACAGTGGAAGTCTGGCTGACATTAAAGCTGAATATTGATGTGACAAGATCATCTCCAAATCTTTACTGCAGACCAATTTGATGGAGTAGTTTAAATAAGAGCATGAGCTTTGAAATTGGACATAACTGAATTTGAAACCTCCCTAGGCATTTACTAGATCTGTGGCCTTGGATACATAACTCTAAGTCATTAAGACTCAGTTCCTTTATTTTTAAAATGAGAATTTATTGCTCAGCCAGTGTGGCATTACGGGTCAGGGAACATTCCCAGCATTGCAGGCTCCATCTCCAGTCTTTCTCCCTCTCCCTCTCCCTCTCCCTCTCCCTCTCCCTCTCCTCTCCCTCTCCCTCTCCCTCTCCCTCTCCCTCTCCTCTCCTCTCCCTCTCCCTCTCCCTCTCCTCTCCTCTCCCTCTCCTCTCCCTCTCCCTCTCCCTCTCCCTCTCCTCTCCTCTCCCTCTCCCTCTCCCTCTCCCTCTCCCTCTCCCTCTCCCTCTCCCTCTCCCTCTCCTCTCCTCTCCCTCTCCCTCTCCCTCTCCCTCTCCCTCTTCCTCTCTTTCTCCCTCTCCCTCTCTTTCTCCCTCTCTTCCTTATTCTCTCTCTTAAAAAAATTAATAAAAACATTTAAAAAATAAAATGAGAATTTATTTATGCAACCAAATATTTATTGAGCTCCTAGTATATGCTCTTTTAGGCACAATGTTTTAGCCACAGCAGATATCAATGAACAAGAGACACCCAGACCCTCTTCTTATGGCTACCAATCTGATAGATGAAGATGCGCATCTGGCCATCACCACACTGTTGTCTGTATCCATGGGTTGTGCATATATGTTCTTTGACTAATCCCTTCATCTTCTTTTATCCAGTACCTGTCTTCACCCTCCCCACTGACAGCTGTCAGTCTATTCGATGTATCCATCCCTCTGTTTCTATTTGTCAGTTTAATTTATTCATTAGATTCCACATTTAAGTGAGACCATAGACTTAGTTTTTTGAGGAACCTCCATACTGTATTCCATAGTGGCTGCACCAATTTACATTCCACAAGTGGTGAGCAAGGATTCCCTTTTCTCCAAGACTTATTATTTCTTGTTCTATTGCATAAGCCAAGCTTTAAGATCAATCTCATTGTGTGTATGTATATGTATATAGGTTCTGGTTCTGTTTCTCTGGAGAATTCTGGTTTATGTAGATTTTTTCACTCACCATAATATTTTTGAGATTCACTTGTGTTGTTGCATGTATATTGCTGAGTAGAATTTCATTCTATGAATATATCATAGTGTGTTTATTCATTTCCCCAATGATAGAATCCTAGACTATTTTCAGATTTTGGCTAATTATGAATTAAACTGCTATAAACAATCTTTTTATCAATGGATTTTATTGGAAACAATCAGACCTTTTTTCCAAAGTGGTTGTATTATTTTATATTCCCACCATAATGTATGAGAGACCTAGTTGCTTCACATCATCAACAGTACTTAGTATAGTCAGTCCTTTAGATTTTGCCATTCTTGTGGATGCATAATGGTATCTCATTGTTAGTTATTTTGCATTTCCCTAATGAACAACTCCTTCTTGTGCCTATTGGACATTCATATATCCTTCCCTGTGAAGTATCTATCCAAAGTCCATATGCATTCCTCCACTGTTCTTTCCATCATATTTGATATCAGCCTCTTGGCAGATATGTACCTTCAGAAAACCCTCTTTCATGGATTCTTTCATTAATACATTATTTGGATGCTGATAAAGTTACTGTCTTTTACTGGAAGATATCTAACAAGAATATACCACAGGTTTGAAGAGAAAACTGTGAAGCAATTTTTGAAAAGAATTAATTCCTTTCCCTCTGTTTTCTTTTATCCACACCTGAGAAGGATATTTTTATTGGAGAGAGAGAGAGAGAGAGAGAGAGAGAGAGAGAGAGAAGAGAAGAGAAGAGAAGAGAAGAGAAGAGAAGAGAAGAGAAGAGAAGAGAAGAGAAGAGAAGAGAAGAGAAGAGAAGAGAAGAGAAGAGAAGAGAAGAGAAGAGAAGAGAAGAGAAGAGAAGGGAAGAGAAGAGAAGAAGAGAAACTTTGCCTTCTGTGCACACTCCAGGTGGGTTTTGAACCCACAACCTAGGTATGTACCTTGACTGGGAATTGAACCTGTAAACTTTTTGTGTATGGGGCAAAGTCCAACCAACTGAGTCACCCGACCAGGACTAGAGTGATTTTATGGTGCTAGGTAAGTTGAATTACACTGTGTAGCCCTGTTTGTACTTATTGGGCTCACATTTGCAGAACACATAACTTCTCAGTTGTTAATTGAGATTGGCTTCTCTTTTCGTAGGTCAACACTTTAGTCTGTTATTTGCCACCACTATTTATGAGTACTATTTTTTTACATAAGATATTCCAATCATTTGTTTATTGCTTCTACTTCCTATTTCTGCAGAAGCACAGAAACTTCCAGCCAACATCTCTGGGAAAAGTATTTGTGCCAAAGAAAATGCCAAAATTACAATATGTGAACCCTACAAAGAATAAAAATACTCTATTTCAATCTTACCCTGATCAATGCTACCTTGCTCTAGTAATGAAAATATATTCTTGAAAAATGATTCCATTAGTCTCTGTTAGAAATAGAAAGAGTTCTTTCTATATCCTCTTATAGTTTTGTAGCTATGCTTTTCTTTTCATTTCTCTTTCCCAGCTACAGAAAAAAAGTTCTGTTTGAGAAAACTGTCTTTGCTCAACTCACATATTAGAATCTTTATGAAATGAGTGGGTTCAGTAGAAGATCTCATTAGTAATACAGACACTGCTCATTTGTTTCTGTTATTATCTCAAAACTATCTCCCATTTCTATCAGCAGTACTTGTCATTCTCCCCAGCTATTTTACTTCTCGAGGGTATGTCTAAAGAGAAAACTGTCGAGGCAAAAAAAAAAAAAAAAAGCATGACTTCCTTATTTTTAAGAACCAGGAACTTAGCCATTTCTTGGTTAAATCTAAAAAGACAGGAAACTCTTTGGTCTCTTCACTTGCCTTTCTTGGCACTTACTGAAGTGATTCAGACCTTGACCCTCCCACCAATTGGAAATCAATACACTGACTAATAGGGCCCCAACCCAAGGCACCTGAATACTTAGAGAGTTGCTGAAAGATGAGAGACAAAACCTACCTCACTGGAGTTGTTGGTCTGAAGGTTTTGCTTGAAGTACTCAAAAACTTGCAATTTCTTAATAATTTTTGTGAAATTTTACGGGAGTGGGGAATTAAAAATAGACTCTACCCAGGTATGCACCTGCCTGAGCCTATGGACTAGACAGGCTCGAAGAGATTGTGATGACTTCACTCACACAGGCCACATTGGACACACGGGTACATCTCTGGCATTTCTCCAAGTTTCTCATTGTCCAGGAACTATGTTCTTGTTTGACCTTTACTAAGAATCTCCCTAGTTATTGCCATAGTCTATCGAACCAGTGCTATAATAGTCAACCATGGGGGCCTAATACAGAAAGTTCATACACTGTCAAAGAAAAAAGGACATGGTAGATTAGAGCCCTGGTTTATTTGTTGTTTAAATATTTATTAAGGGCCTACAGTGTTCCATATGTTCCTGCACATTACTGGAGCACACAGCTCATGTCTGCTGGAGAGAGATAGAGATGTACATAGGCAGTTACATTCCTGGATATTAGGCATAACAATGTGCACAGAGAGCAATGGGTTTGAATGGGAAGATCTACCTGTATGCATAGGTGTTTTAGTACACGTGTATGTGTGCTACACAGGGTGTCAGTGGTAGTTGGCAACATTTCCTGGAAAACTTAATATCATTGGCTAAATTTGAATGTATGGGTTGGAGTTAGCCAACTCAGTATGGTAATAAGAGTATTTATGGTGGAAGAGGCAGCTTTGCAATGACAGAGAGACGTGTAAGAACTTGGCCCATTTGAAGAAGGTCAAGTAGCTTAGTTTGATTGAGTTTAAGGTTCAGTGAGGAACAATGGAGAGAGATGAAGCTTGAAATATTTGTAAGTTGTCCCATTAAGTAACAGGTAAGATCTAAATGAGGCAGTCTGAAGAAAGAACTTGAGCTCTCAACCTCTGTATTGTGTAGATATGGGCAGATTACATTATGAGGGTGTTGATATAATCAAGGAGAAATCACAGTGGCAGGAAGTAAAAGTAATAGTGGGCCTATATACAGGATATAGATGCAGGCATATTAAGGAAGTAGACTTCATAGGATTTTAAGTGGTTACTGAAAGAACAGTTAGTAGAAAGAGGGAGAAATTAAGGATGATTTGGGTGACGGCAGCACCATTTTTTAAATGGGGACTATGGAATAAAAGCATATTTTGCAAGAGCATTTATAAGTTCAGCCAATGATCAGTTAAGTTTTGAAGTAAGTCTTAAAAATGTGTTTTGGGGAACTAGATAGGGACACAGGCATGATTTCCAAGGCAGAATGGGTAAAGTGAAAAGAGAAACAGGCCAAGGATAGAACCCTGAGAAACACCAACATTTAGAGCACTGGCTTTCAACCCAGTATTTGTAGAAATAATTGGGCAAATAAAATTGTATAAGGAAAATAAATTTATAGGAGAATTCAAAGGCATTAATAAAATGGCCTGGCAGTGGTGGAGAAAGGGGGCTGTGGATGGAGGCTGGAGGCTGCAGGAAGGGCCTGGATTGGGGGCAAGAAAGCATAGGTGGGTGGTGAGGCCCAACAGTTAGGGTTCCTATATTACTTATCCATTAATGTGTAACAAATCACTCCAAAGTTTAGCAGCTTTAAACAACAAACATTTATTATTTCACAGTTTCAGTGGGTCAGAAATTGAGGTGAGGTTTCGTTGGTTGCCTCTAACTCAGGGTCTCTCAGGTTGCAGTATAGTTGTCGGCCATGCCTGTGGTCCCATCTGTAGGCTTGATTGACAGAGTATCCTCTTTCAAGCTTAATTACATGGGTTGTGGCAAGCTTCTGTCGCTTGTCACTTGGGCCTCTCCATATGGCTGCCTTATGACATTGTAGCTGGCTTCTCTAGGTTGAACAATTCAAGAGAGAGCAATAAGAACTCTTTCAAGATGGAAGCTACAGTCCTTTTATAGCCTAATCTCAGAAATGACATCACATCGCGTTTTCAGTATTCTGTTTATTAGAAGTAAGTCCAGTCTATTATTCCATACTCAAGAGGAGGGGATTACACAAGAATATAAATACCATGAGGCAGAAATCATTGGGGTTCATCTTTGAGGCCACCTATCAAAATCCTTATTTCCATGGTATCTGGTAATTAGGGATTCATAATGCCCCTGTTTGGTAATCACTAATATAAATGATGGGCAGAGAAATCAGTGCTCAAAAATAAACTGAGACACAAGAAACTACAAAGGTAGAAAGGAAACCAGGAGAGATTGATGTCTGTCAAATAACCAAAACAGTGAGTATCAAGAAGGAAAGAGCCCTAACCAGTTTGGCTCAGTGGATAGAGCATAGACCTGCTCACTGAAGGGTCCCAGGTTCAATTCCAGTCAGGGGCATGTACCTTGGTTGCGAGCACATCCCCAGTAGAGGGTGTGCAGGAGGCAGCTGATCGATGTTTCTCTCTCATCGATGTTTCTAACTCTCTATCCCTCTCCCTTCCTCTCTGTAAAAAAATCAATAAAATATATTTTTTAAAAAAGGAAAGAGAGGTCATCAGTGCCAAATACCACTAGTGTCGGAGCCATTTTGGATGTATCATTGATAATCTAGGCAGGGGCAATTGCAGTACATGTTTGGGCAGAAGGCAGAATACTGGGGATAGAAGGATAAAGTCAAGGAGTAAAAATAGTGAGAATGGGGGACTTTAAAAAAGCATTGTGAAGGAAGAAGAGCATGTACTAAATAGAGGCAATCTATACTTAAAGGAGACTTTTTTCTTTTACTGGAAATGCAATATATGACACATTTTGTCCATCACTCATGCTGTTTTCTCATCCCAGTAGGTCTGCACTTCCCTCTCCATTTATGAAACCACTGCTTTTACTTCAAGGCTTGGATCAGTCTGTGTTTCCTATGAGAATTATTTGTCTGCCCCTGTGTATTCTATAGTATGTTACTGTCACCTCTATCATATATGTTATGTCCTTCTGCTTTGTTTTACAGATATTTGTGTACATGTCTGCCTTTTTTTTTTTTTTTTTTTTACCAGACTGTTTCTTTAAATCGGAGTCTGCATCTTTTTGGTCTGTGCACCTGGGTGAATAATGAGCACAGCGCTCTGTTTAGCGACATTTGTAACATGTTTGTTAAATGAATGGATGAATGAGAGAGTGGATGAAACTGGTGAACAAGGTACCTTGTACTCTCAGCTTATGGCTAGCAGTCACACCACCCTTCTTCCTCTGTCACAGATCTGGAAAGAATAAGCTGATAAATCCAGAACATTTTCCTGACAAGGTATTTATCAGATTAGACACAAAGAGAAAATGAAACAAGGAAGGAAGGAAAGTGGGATAGCAATATGGTTGGATTTGTTTTTTAACTTAGGGATGAACCTCTTTGTAAGTTTTAGACAACTAAGGAGCCAGAAACAGGCTCCAATCTGATTTTAAAAATCACATGATTATGTTGGAGACAGACAATGATGCTTAGTCATTGTGTAGTTTCTGCTATTTGACGAGTAGCCCTTTTGCCAAGTATGGATGTGCTATTTCTGGAGGAGTGGGCTATGCAAATAAGCGGCAGGTGAAGGAGGGTCCGTGATCTTTCAGGTTTGGTTTATTATTTTCTTCTGCAGTTTCACTGGTGCCTCCCTCTGGATTCTGTTCACCAAGGAAGCTGTTACAGCAGCTTCAAATAAATTATTTTTCCGAGTCCGGTTTATCCTAATTTCACCTCCTGTTTTGTGCAGAAAGAGCTCTCAGGCTAGGCACTGCAGTCATTTGTGTTTGCCGAGGCAGAGAGAGCTTTGATGAGCTGAACGGATCCTGCGTCTGCAGCTGAGAGAGGCTTCGGGCTCTCTGTTCACATGGGGGTAGAGCTGCACTTAAAAAGAAGGCTTTCTGTGCAGGCTCTTTGACAAAGCAGAGGTTTTTCTGTCCCCGCCACTACGTCTGGCACCCTCAAGGCACTATTTGGAATTCATGCTCCCACCTGTGCCTACCAGTCCACACCCTGGGGCATGACTCAGAACTATCCACATGCCGGTTTTCAGGCCTGCACCACAATGTTTAAAAATTATTTATGTTCCAATTACACTTCATTACTTTTTAACTAAAGCTCTCATTTCACTCCAGTGAAGAACCCAATATGATTTGAGTAATTC
Source organism: Myotis myotis (assembly GCF_014108235.1). Taxonomy (NCBI): domain Eukaryota; kingdom Metazoa; phylum Chordata; class Mammalia; order Chiroptera; family Vespertilionidae; genus Myotis; species Myotis myotis. The sequence goes on from NW_023416314.1 coordinate 56,797,253, forward strand.
CAAAGCAGCCACAGAGATCCTGCATTTGGGGACCATATTTCCATAAAAATAAAGCATACCATTTAGAACTTTTCCCAATTTGTGAAACAAAGTGAATTGGTGAAGCTCAGAGACTTAAGTGTGGAGTTGCTACAAAAGGTAACATAAAAAAAAATTCTTATATCTTTTGGTAATCAATCAATTTCCAGCAATATCCATGGAGCAGTTTACTGTGTGTGTATGTGTGTTTTGGGGGGGGGGGGGGGGGGCGGGGGGGGGTTTTTTTTTCCAAACAGCTTTTACCCCTTTCCTCTAACACTGTGCTTAAATACAAATGAGGTTTCAGTAGATCTCTACTTCCACAGCTTCAAAGCTATATCTCTGATTACTGAGGTTTTGTATGGGAGAAAGAAATTCTACTGGGCCGCCAGCACCAGTCCAAATAAATGGTTTCAAAGCAGGGAAGCATCTTCCATGGCTTAGCAACAAGCTCAGTGAATCAGATATGTTCCCCCTTGTTTCAGGCTGAAATCTCATTTTGGCCAAAGCTTTCCCCAAGGAAAAGGAAGACAATATGTCCTTGACGTTCTCGCTGCCAGGTTTTTAGTAAGAAAGCTAATTTTTTGCCAGGTTTTAGCAGGGTTGCCGAGTCCTGCTTCGGAAGATGTTTTTCCCCTCACATCTCAACAACAACAACAAATTGTTAACTCTGAGCTTTTGTCTTGGTTGGGAAATTTTTTGAGCTTTTCTTACCAGTTTCTTTCTTTTAATTACCTGTGGGCAAATGCCAACTTTGTGCTGATTTTAATTTGTGTGGTATTTTAATAAGGTGGCACGGTGCTTCCCCTGGACTCTTTAAAGATGCATGTAAAAGGCTAGAACATTAGCACATGTCGGATTCACTTGTGAAGCTTCCTCAGCCTGCCAGGTCCAGGACATGGACGTTGGGCATCAGCTCCCATGCCTGCCACTAACTGACTACGCCACTTGGAGAAGACCTTCAGTCCTTGGGTCTTTGGTTGACTATTCTGTAAACTGCAAAGATTGAACCGAAGATATTTATCTAACTGCTCTGTGAGACTTAGATCTTCGTCATGGTCATAAGTATTCTGCACAACACACAAAAACTAAACTAAGACAAATCAAAACTTCCGTTGTCAAATAGGTATGACAGATGTTTCCAATATATTCCTCTCTTGAAGATTCATGTTTTTTATTAGCATTTTAAAGCCTTGAATCTGTGTTCCTCAAACTTATCTGAACCATTGTATCAGTTAGGATACACTAGGTTATACTGAGAAAAAAAAATACATCCAAATCTCATAGGTTTTAAAATAGAAATTCTCTCTCTCTCTCTCTCTGTCTCTCTCTCTCTCTCTCTCTCTCTCTCTCTCTCTCTCTCTCTCTCTCTCTCTCACACACACACACACACACACACACACACACACACACACTACATATTCAATATGGTTTAATGACAGTGGAGTGGACTCTTTTCTTCACAGTCACTCAGGGATACCAGCGGCTGGAGCAAACATCATCATGAAAATTGCAATTCATTTTGCCAGAAAGAGATCAGGAAGTTTAGGAGGGTCTCAAACCAGCCATTAAGTGTTATAGCCCAAATCTGATACATATAGTTTTCACTCACAATTCATTGTCCGGAACTAGTCAAATGACCCCAGTCAACTCTAAGAAATATAGATAGTGCCCTGAGGAGAGGAAAGCTGGATGGTGGTGAGCAGAGTTAATGACCACTATGACTTTGGAACCCTTTCTTGTGGCAAAAACTGCAACAATTGTAGAATTACATTCTGGAAAATTCTGTAGTGGATGAATTTTTCTGAGATACTTTCCAATTCTGAAAGTATGATCCTATGACCTAGTCACAGAAAATCTTTTCCCTTTCTGATTAACATGTGTGCTTCTCTGGGAGAAAATACCTTTCTTTTTTTCTTGGTTTATTGTGGTAAAGCATATAGAGCATAAAGTAAAACACTTTATTTTATAAGCTAAAGCTTTAAGAGATGAACCTTTTAATTGAGTTGTAGGATCTTTTAGGATTACTGGTTCATATCAAAGCATATCTTATACCAATTACAGAACAAAAAGAGACCACTTACATATTGAGTCCAATTGCATACCATTAGATTAAGTGAGAAAATGAGGATTGCCTATGAATAAATCCAGTTAAAAACTGTAATTTAGACAGTTGTTTCTTGGGTATGAGGTTCCTGGCAAATTTGTGAGCCCTTTGACGGGGGGCTGCTTTTATAACCACTTCCTGGGACCTGTTAAGGTCACAAAAATGAGAGGAAAAAGAATTCACCTTCAAGAAACAGAATATGTCTATGTAAAGAGTATACACACACACACACACACACACACACACACACACACACACTCACACCTGGCATTGGAATTGAGGTACTCTCCCCACCACCCTTCTTCCCAGCTCTTGACCTATCTCATGATTTTTCTCTTGCCATAAAACCTCTTTGTCTTCTAAGGAAATTACCAGACTGCAGTCTTGTAGAGACGAGAGGCTTACTTTCAGCATGATGTGATTTTCTTTCTGGTGTGGGGATACAATTCATGTTTGGGTGAGCTGCTGACTTGTCTCCAGGAAAAGAAGTTCAATCTATCAGTAGCTCATTCTGACCAGCTGCCTGGTAAGGACCTCAGTGGCCAGAGTGATATTTAATTTGTCACAGAACAGCCTGAGGCTATGATAAATTCATAAGCTTCTACCTCCCTTCCCTCAATACAAATGCGATTTGTTGACCCGTTTATATACCATTCTGGAAATGGAGGCAGATTTTTAAGGATTTTTTTTTAAATGCAAAATGGAGTTTAGCACAGAACTGTGCACTGTCATCGTTTGTGAATTGCTAATAGGCCGTGAGTCTGGCTTAAGTATACATCACATCCTGAGACATTAATCAATTCTCAGAGCAGAGTGAACACAAGGCTTGTCCTTCAGGGATACAAAATGCCTATTTTGAAGAAAGGAATTATAATAAGGAGCACAGAGGCATTCTAGACCTTGAAGCTCTTAGCAGCAGCACATCTTTTGTTTCATTTTCGAATTAAGAGCATTTACAAGAAGATACTCGTGGTAGATTCAGCCTGACTTTTCACCAAGGATAAATCTATGTGAAATATCCAATTGTTTGGTAACTGGTTGATTCTGAAATATTTGGCCCTGGGACTACAAAATGAAAACCTCCTCTTCTATGTAAAATCTCTTCAAGGCTGAGCCCATCATGAAAAAATAATGGATTTTTGAGTGGGAAGAAAACAGAATCTCTCATTTTCTTTTCTCTTTTTGTTTTGCTCTCACATACTGTTAAAAGATTGAGGGTGTTTTTTCCATTGCCTACATTTCCAAAGCACAAGGTCCTTTTATTTTTCTGTTAAAATACATTTGAAGCCCTTAGAGATGCCATACCTACATGCATAGCACCTTCAAAATGCTTTACATATAACCTTTAGTGATCTGGCCAGCATCATATGGAACCTCTCAGGCAACCTGACATCTTCTACATTTTAAAAGACGTGGTAACTGAGACTTAGTTTAAATGACTGGGCAAGATATTTATCTAGGAAATGGTTGAATTGGGACTTAAAATCAGTTCTTCAGGTTACAAGTCTAGGGCTTTCCCTGATGGTGGTAATTGTTCATATAATTAGTTCTCTGGTTACGTGCCTGTGGTATTATTTATAAAGTAATTCCTTATGCTTTAAAAAGGTGATAAACTCCCTGATAAAAATATGTTGCAGAAAATGCAAATATATCACTAAGACAAAATACTTGTATAGAGTATAAACCATATCATACCTACAGGGTTTAAAAACTTTCAAATTGATCTTCTGGGTCTCTGTTCCTAGGACTAATATTCTTGCCAGACGAATTGACCAGGGGTTAGATCAGTCAGCATTTCTCTATGAAACCAATGTTATGGAAAAAAATACTTCACAACGATTCTAGATGTTTCCTTCCATGTGAGAGGAGCTCGTTGGCCATATCTTCTCACCTAGTCTGCCTCTTCCTTACTCTGATCTAGAGGAGGAAGAATTACTTTGATGAATACACTTGAAACAAAGCATCAGAGCTGCTCCCTTCTGTTTTTTATATAGTCTTCCTGCTCTGCTTCTCCAAGGGCTGGTTTTGTCCTTGTAAGGAACAGGGTAGGAAGCTTGCCCCAATTCAGTATGGCTGTGGCTGGTGGCAACATATGTCATGTCACTGCTTTAACCTAGTTGTGAGGTGGTTTATAAATTCAGAACTAGCTGTGAGTTAAATTCTCTCACTTTATAAAGCGAGCTTGATACTTTATTTTCTAGAACAAGATGATAAAGTTAAAGGACGTGGCTGAAGATATTCCTCTTTAACCTTCATTGATGTCCAAATGAAATGGGTGATCATGTGTGTACTAGTACTTGCTATATGTATGTTTCAGAAGTCACAGGTCTATTTATTCCTCTTGATCACCAAAGCTCAGAGAGTGTAAATGATTTCCTGAGATGGCTTAGGAATGAGAATGTAGAATATGAATTTGAAACTGGCTTTATCTGATTTCAAACCTGGTTTTTTTTACCTTATACCATTGAGAAAGGAAAGATGGGAGCCTGGATTTAAATTGCATCAGGAAACTCTCTTTTAGGCAGACTCTTCTGCTAATGAAGTAGGGAACTTAGGCTTGTTCCCTATGGGGGCCAGGGGTGCTGCATGCACATGTGTGCAAGCACACATACACACACATACACGCATACACACATCCTGATCCCAGGATGACTACCTCCAAGGTATATGGATGATGTTGGGTGTGGAATAGGGGAAGGCAGATGAGGCTCTGTGTGACTCAGCACAGTCTATCATGATGGTTAGGAAATCTAATTCCAGGGCAAATTTTCCTTGCTGAGAATGAGTCAGTTGTTTCTTCCTCTTCTCTGACACTTCGCAGATTTACCTGAAGTGATCAAGGTTGTCGTAGGGAATGGAAAAGCATAAGGAATAATGGAAACAGTCCAAGAAAATATTCTGGTATCCATTAAACATGGAGATTTAGTGTCATTTCATCATATTCCTCATGAAATAAGATTTTCCAATAATATTTTTTAGTGAACAAGGAGGCAAAAATGTAACCTAAACTCATACGTACATAAGTCTTTTTTTGCGGGGGGCGGGGAGGCGGGGGAGGAGCAGAGTAGTTCTAAACCATTTTCCCCAATAGCACAGACATTTTTTTTTTTTTTTTGGAAAAAAATGTTCTGTCTACAAAGGAATTTGAATAATTATTTTCTCTAACAAATGACTTGACATTTCAGACTTACAAATTTTTTAAAGCATCCATCTCAGCCACCAGTCACTTAAACAAAAAGAGTTATATTATTTCTTACCAAGTTAATTTTTTTAATTTTTTTAAATATATTTTATTGATTTTCTTACAGAGAGGAATAGAGAGTTAGAAACATCGATCAGCTGCCTCCTGCACACCCCCTACTGGGGATATGCCTGCAACCAAAGTACATGCCCTTGACTGAAATCGAACCCAGGACCCTTCAGTCCTCAGGCCGACACTCCATCCACTGAGTCAAACCGGTTAAGGCTAATTCTTTTTTTTTTTTTCAGTTTGCATATTCTATTTTTTTTAATATATTTTTTATTGATTAAGATATTACATATGTGTCCTTATCCCCATGTTAGCCCCTACGCCTGCCACCCCCCCGCTCATGCCCTCACCCCCTGTTGTCCGTGTCCATTGGTTAGGCCTATATGCTTGCATATAAGTCCTTTGGTTGATCTTTCCCCCTTACCTCCACCCTCCCCTACCTTCTCTCCAAGGCCCGACAGTCCAATCAATGCCTCTCCATCTCTGGATCAGTCCTTGTTCATCAGTTTATGTTGTTCATTATATTCCACAAATGAGTGAGATCATGTGGTATTTATCCTTCTCTGACTGGCTTATTTCACTTAGCATAATGCTTTCCAGTTCCGTCCATGCTGTGGCAAATGGTAAGAGTTCCTTTTTCTTCTTCCTCTTCTTAAAGAATACCTTTCAGCATTTCATATAATGCTGGTTTGGTGGTGATAAACTCCTTTAGCTTTTTCTTATCTGTGAAGCTCTTTATCTGACCTTCTATTCTGAATGATAGCTTTGCTGGATAAAGTAATCTTGGTTGTAGGTTCTTGCTATTCATCACTTTGAATATTTCTTGCCACTCTCTTCTGGCCTGCATGGATTCTGTTGAGAAATCAGCTGACAGTCGTATGGGTACTCCCTTGTAGATAACTGACTTTTTTTCTCTTGCTGCTTTTAAGATTCTCTCTTTGTCTTTTGCTCTTGGCATTTTAATTATGATGTGTCTTGTGTGGTCCTCTTTGGATTCCTTTTGTTTGGGGTTCTCTGCGCTTCCTGGACTTGTAAGTCTATTTCTTTGACCAGGTAGGGGAAGTTTTCTGTCATTATTTCTTCAAATAGGTTTTCAATATCTTGCCCTCTCTCTTCTTCTGGCACCCCTATAATTCTGATGTTGGTACGCTTGAAGTTGTCCCAGAGGCTCCTTACACTATCTTCATATTTTTGGATTCTTTTTTCTTTTTGCTTCTTTGGTTGGGTATTTTTTGTTTCTTTGTATTTCAAATCTTTGACTTGATTCTTGGGATCCTCTTGTCTGCTGTTGGATCTCTGTATATTATTCTTTATTTCAGTCAGTGTATGCTTAATTTCTAGTTGGTCTTTTTTCATATCCTCCAGGGTCTCACTAAATTTATCGGTGGTTTCCATAAAATTCTTGAAAAATCTTATAAACGTGGTTTTGAACTCTATATCCAGTCGTTTTCTTTCCTCCATTTCTGTCATTCGTGACCTGTTTCTTTGTCTCCTCATTTTTTATGCTTCCCTGTGTTGGTAGAGTGGTTTTGTGTGCTAGGTGTCCTGTAGGGCCCAGTGGCTCAGCCTCCCCCATTACCTGAGGTGGACACTCTTGGTGCACCCCCTTGTGGGCTTTGTGCACAGTCTTGTTGTAGTTATGCCTTGATTGTTATAGGTATCACTGGGAGGAATTGACCTCCAGGCCAATTGGCAGTGAGAATCAGCTGTGTCTGCAGCGGGAGAACTTCTGTGCTGAAGACACCCAAGATAGCTTCTCCAGGGCTAATTGTTATTATAACAAAGATGATAGTAAGTTCAACAATTGCCCAATCTTTGTAGGTCTGGTATCTAACCTTTGGAGTGTGACCGAAAAAGTGAACTTAGAGACTAGTGATTACATGACAATGTGATTGCAGAAATGCTAGCTAATAACCTTTTTTTGCGGGGAGGGAGGGGGGCAGTTTTATATCCTGAAGGAATGAAAGGCTCTCACTTAAATGGCTTTTGGTTACTTATTGGTCAGTTTGACCATGAGACACCTAATAGCTAATAGGTTAAGGGGATGGCAAATTCAGCAAGTGCCTGCATTTCAAGTATCAGGAAAATTCTGGGGTTGGTTCCAGACAACCCAGCCTTATTGGGAATCACAAAAAGGAATGGGTGGTAACTAAGAGGTCAAAGTACATATATTATACAAGGAACAGGACACTTAAAAGAACACTATGTTTCCTTTCTTATTTCTTGCCACATAGCCCCAGAGATAGACTTTGAGGTTTAAAAAGAGAATATTCCATTGCTTACTGTGACCTCAGGTAAGCCACCTCTGTAAGCCTTTTAATACCCTCATTTGAGAATCAGGATCACATTAATACCAAATTCAGAGGATATCATGAGGATTTCACAAGATTATATATGTAAAAATTTTAAAATAATAATTAGTACTGGTTAATCACTCGATAAATGTAAGCAGTTAATAGTTATAACATAATAGCAATATCAACAACTAGTGCCATTTTCCATACAAAGCCCATTTACTTTCAGAAGAAGTGCATGGTAATATACCATTCTTTTCATTTAGAATGCCAAGGGCCAAGTGTGTGAGGTGGGGTTAGGTGAGGTAGAGTGTAAGTTCCTGTGTGCATCTGAAACAGACCTGCTAATGTTATGCCCAGATTTCAATATTCCCAAGAGCCCACCAGGGAGCCAGCGAGTCTGATGCAAAAGCAAAGAGTCCTTTATTTCAAGCTAGCTCGAGCTCCCCGTCCACCACACTCACCGACACAATGGCAAGCCAAGTGGCAGAGAGAGCGAAGCCTGATGGGATGAGGAGTTTTATAGGGGGGTGGAGTAAGGGCAGGAGAGGGGACTGTGGGCCCCGCCGATTGGCCAGGTGCGAGTCGGTGTCTTGTTACACAGGATGTGGTCATATTGATGGCATGCACTTCCCTTGATTATCATTGGTTAGTCCAGAGAAATCCTGGGTGTGGCTAGCAGAGGCTTCTTCCAGGAAGAAGCCTTGTCGAGCACATGGCTCTGCCCAAAAATGGAGGACCCAGAGTAAGATGGAGGGCGTAGTCCTCGCCCTTTCACTAACTATTGTCAGTCACTTACCAATGCTGATTTAAGAGGCTTTGCAGAAGGCTCTTCATAGTTGTTTCAGGCTGTCAGATGTGCCTTCTCAGGCTTTGTACAGTGTAACTCCAGGATACATGAATTCACAAAGACTGTGATGAGAATATACTGTCCCAGGTTGACAGGGTCTAGAACGACCACAGTGAGAAATGGACTCCCAATAATTAAAAGTTGGTTCAAGTTCTACCACATCTTACCTTGTAGCTGCATTTGACACAGTTTTGAAACATTTTTTTCACTTGGTGTCTGGGACATGTTGTCTTTTGGCTCTCTTCTTATCTCACTGATCACTCCTTCTTCATCTCTTTTGCTGGTTTCCCTTAATCACTTCAATCTCTTATTAGTAGAGTTCTCTGGGACAGAGTATTTGGGCCGCTTCTTCTCTCCTCTACCTACATGTATTCCCTTGGTAAACTCAGCCACCCCCATATCTCTCAAACCATCTCTATTTGGATCATTCCAAAATGTATATTGCTAACCCAGACCCCATTCTTGAATTCCAGGCTCTTACTCAACTGTCCACTTGACATAACCACTTAAAGAAACATTACACATTTATCTGGTTGAAATCTGAACTCCTGAATATCCCTGCCAGACTAAACCTGCTTCTCCTGTTCTTCCTGCGGTTTTTTCCAAATATCAACTCTGTCTGTCTACTGGCTGAGGCCACAAACACTGTAATCTGTAATGCCTCTTTGCTCCACTCTGCACAAGACTAATCAATGGGCAAATTATCTCAGCTCTACTTTCAAAATAAATATGGAATCTGAAAGCTTCTCACCATCTCTCCTGCTTTTGCTCATGTCCAAGTTACCTGTAGTTTTTTTTTTTAAAGTATTTACTGATTGATTTGAAAGAGAGAGGAAGGGATATAGAGAAATAGAGGTAGAGAGGTAGGTAGATAGATAGATAGATAGATGGATTGATAGATAGATAGATTTCGATTTGTTGTTCCACTTATTTATGCATTTATTGGATGATTCTTTTATGTGCCCTGACCAGAGAGCCCGCAACCTTGGCTCATTGGGATGATGGTCAAACCAACTGAGCTATTCGGCCAGGGCCACCTGCAGTTTTATATGTGGATTATTGTAATAGCCTTTTAACTGTGCTTCACTGACCATCTCCCATCTGTTCTCAGCCCAACTGTCTCAGTGATCATTCCAAAATTTTGAATCAAATTGTCTTACTGTTTACCTTTAATTCCTCTAACAGTTTCTCATCATACTCAAAGCCAAGCACTTACCATGGCCACCATGGCTCTAATGCTCTGTTTCCTCTACTCCAACCGCTTCAACGTTCTTTTTCTTCTTTGACCAAGCCAGTCACACTCTCACCATAGTTTTTTTGCAATTGCTGTCTCTTTAACTGGAATACCTCTGTCTCTCTCTTAATCTCTCTCTCTCTCTCTCTCTCTCTCTCTCTCTCTCTCTCTCTCTTTCTCCCTTTCTCCCCACCCTCCATCCCTCCCTCCCTCCTTCTGTCCCTCCTTCTTTCCCTTTCTCTCTTTCAACTCAATTGTCACTTTGTAGGTAAGGCCATTTATTATACTAGAGACTAAGGAATTTAGAACTAAATTGTGCCAATAATGCCAGGGGCTGACATTTTTTAGCTGTGTGAGGAGGATATTTTCGGCAAAGAGAGTGTGACATCTGAGTTGAGTCTGGAAAAATAAGTAGGTCTTAACAGGTAGAAAAGGAATGCAAAGGTGGGAAAACAAAGGGAACAGAGGGTCAATGTTAGATGGTATGAGAATATATATAGTCAGGGAGCTGAGGCTGACCAAATAGATCTATAAAGGTAGGTTAATGAAGGGGTAGAGAGTGAGGCCTTGGAAGATGGACAGGAGCTAGATTGTGAATGGTTTGTAGCGCACATACCCATAAATACCTTCCTGAAGGAGAGACTTGTTTGTGTGGTGTATGTGTGTGTGTGTCTGTGTGTGTGTGTGTTGTTGTTGTTGTTTTTGCTAAATCTTTTCTTTTTAATATGTTTTTATTGATTTTAGAGAGGAATGGAGAGGGGGAGAGAGATAGAAACATCACTGAGAGATGGGCTGCCTCCTGCATGCTGTCTATAGGGGATTGAGCCTATAACCTGAGCATGTGCCCTGACTGGGAATCAAACTGGTAACCATTTGTTGCATGGTACAATGCTCAACCAACTGAGCTACTCCAGCTGGCATTTTTTTGCTAAATCTTATTCTGATATTCCATGCACTTTCTTAGATGTTAACTTTTCTATTATTTTCACCCACAGATTCCAACCCATTTTTCATGTGTTTTTATTCTAAGGAAAAATTATAGGTCACATTCACAGATGGATTTTAGTGGAGCCCAAACCTGGTTCTAATGTACAGGCATATTGTGGGAGAAAATTGATAGAATAAAAATATATCAGTGTTGTGCATTCCATGCTGTAATTCTTTTCAAAGAAGAGAAGATATATATACTTAAGTTTAAACTCAGAGAGTGTTTTTTTATGCAATAAAAATCCCAGATGAGTAAATGAGGAGCCTACAGTGTAATTTTAAATATTGAAAGAGAGTTGTGAGGTTTACATGGTGTAAATTACATACCTAGAAGGAAAAGAGAAGTGTTAGATTTATATAGCATAGCTTTCCTTCATGTTACCATATAAATGGAGGAAACAATGAAAATTCCAAGAAAATTCTGGAATGCTAACAATTCTTTTTAATAAAAGATGAATGTTCTGTGATATTGCTGTGATTAATCAAATAGATAATATTTTATTTGCATTTGTCTGGGTAGGTGCTGGGATTTTTTCTTTTAGATGTTTGTGAAGATAGGAACACAAAGTAGCCAGCAGCTCTGCCTCTTCCCATTTGGTTCACAAATTACGACAGAGACACCAGTCAGGAATTGGATGAGATCAGAGAAAGGAGATGAGGTCTCCCCAGATGATACACAGAATCTGCTTTATAGAATTCTGGTCACGTAGTTCAGAGCTCAGACCTGCTTCAGTTTAATCAGCTTCCAAACATTAGAGTGTATAGAGCCATGTTGATCCAGGCCCCTACATGCATAACTTATTTCCCCTAAATTAGGCCTTTATTTCTCTTTGGCACATCATATTAAAGCTGCAATGGTGAGACTACAGTATTGCAGTTTATGTATGTATGTGTTTCTGTATGCACTTAAAGCACATAGCTCCAGCGTTAAAGCATATCACTTCCTCCCGTGCACACGATGAATACAGAACAGTATTGGATTATGAGCAGGATTTTAGCTTCCTCTATTTTGGCATGTTATGGGGGCAATCCTTTGCTGAAAATAGGGCCCACCTGCCCTTGCAGATTTGGACAGGTCACAGGGATCTAGCACTTAACACCTTCCTAGGTTGTGAGCAAGATCTGCACTCATTCACTAAATCCTGCAGTGGGGGATTCTGCAAGAGCTGCTCATGACAAGCATGGCAGAGTCAAAAATTCTGGACATGTTCTTTTCAATGCTTTTAAGAAAATTCTGGGGGGGAAATGCAAATGCTGTTGCCCTACTTTCTATCCTCAGTTGAAAGAGCACACTAGGAGAGAGTAAAGGCAGTAGAGATATAAGCATCTCAATCAAACCTGAAATGCACTGTCATTTCTGCGACATGTGATACTTAAACTTCAGCGATCACATAAGCAGCCTCAGAATAGGGTCCAAGAAAATGCTTTTAATTTTATTGCCTGGTAATTAGCCCAGAGAAACTGAATTTGCTCGAATTCTGTGATTTTTAGTATGATTTAAAAACCACTAAAATAATAGCTTAAAAGGGTGTTTCTTAAAAATTCTTTCAAGAATGGCTTCAGAGCAGCAGCATTATTTACGCAATGCAGTATGCCCTTCGGTCACATAGGCACTTGGCCTCATTGTGTTCTTTGCTCATTCCTGACGTTGTAAAAGGAGAACCTGGTTTTCTGAGGTGATGATATTTATAGTTTGGAATCATCAAAAAGCAATTCCTTGCTTATTTGGGATTCGAAGCCCAGCCGGGCCTCCCTTGTGACTCATTCTGTATTCACCCAGGGCTCTACGTCTGCCCGCCTGCGCACTCTCATGAATCCTTAATTCCATTTGAACTCAGCAATGCCAGAGTCACTTTCCATCAACCTGCCCACTCAGCTGAATTGCACCAGCCTCTTCTGTGCAAAGCATCACACTCCCATTCTCAGATTGATTGGGTGTTGGGCTACCTCCACAAAGACAAATGAGGTCACATTCAGCACCAGCTATTTGCTTTTAAGACATGATACCATCATATAATTCCTTCTGATTTCTTAAGCTGAGGCTGATGAAATTTTCAGGGGTTTGCCCACATAATCTCACATCTTGTTGAACTGGCCATATCGACACTTCATCACTGATAGTACAATGAAATATTGATGATGTGTTACTTCTACTCTCTACCTGCATAGTGCAACAGTGGAAACCAAAAGGACCTGGTCAGACCAGACTGATGTGTACCAACCCTATAACATGGCATCTTTTTATTCTCCTGCTTTGCTCTTCTCTGGAAGTGGTAGGGCAGGCATGGCTGGAGTGTTGGCCTGCTGTCCAAGCAACTCTAGGCTCCATGACCTGCAACTAAGGTAGGCAGGGTAGCTACTCCCAGGGGTTAGAAGCAAAAACAATCAGGGAGCAAGACTGAACCTTGTTCTTATGTCATACAGCAATTCAGAATTAAACCTTGTTAACAGGCCAGAGGATCAGGTGTAGGGATATAGGCTTAAGAATAGAGCAAGAGCAAGGGCAGGGAAGCTGGATTTAAGACAATTACCAATTACTAGGATGGTGTGATGGTGGCTTTTTAAAATTGGTTTCCCATAGTGTTGTGTGTATTAGGGTTGGTCTTCTTTAGAAGCACAAAGTAGAGGGTTGCCAATATGCAAAGTATTGGAAAAGTTGAAAACTTATGTAGAGAGTATTGGATTATTTGAGCTCTCTCCAGTGGCCCTTTAGTAGCTGTAGCTAGAAATACTTCAGCAAGGGTCCCTGCCTTGAGAAGCTCACCATCTGCAAGAGGAGACAAGAATGCAAATAAAAAATCATAGCACTCACAGGATTTCCGGAAAGTAATGTTCTCATTCTACCTGGAAGGTAGTAATAGTAATCAACATTTATTGAAAACTCACCATCTATCACTTACTACCTCTGATTCTACCGTTCCATTTTATAGAATAACAAGCAGAGTCTAAGAAAGGTCAAACAATAGTCACCCAAGGTTGCAGAGCCAGTAGTGAAGTCTGATTCTATGACTTACAGCTCGACCACTATACCAGTCTATTCTGGGAAACACATTTCAAGACCAATGTTAGAAATATGGAACCTGTCAGGAGAGTGCCAAGAATATTGTATAGACTGGAATCCATGATCTGTGAGCAAGGTTCCCTTTGCCCCCTTCCAATGAGTCTGCTGAGATTCAACATCAAGGGAGGCCCATCGTGTGGCTTCAGATGTGGACAAGGAGTGAGGCTGTGGTAAACTTTGCTTGGAGTGGAAAAAAGAGAGATTTATCTATGGATTCTTGAACCATTTCTCTTTGTGGTGGGTGCCAGGTTTCCCTGGCAACACAGATTGAGAATTCTGGATAGATATCAGGTAGTTCTCCAGTGAACAATAACAAAAATAAAAGCATCTAATAAAAGTTTAGCTTAGAGAAGAAACTTTATAGGAATTTCCACACATTTGAAGGGCTGTCACGTGGAAGAGAAAAAATAACACTTGTTTCATATGACTTTAATGGATGCAACTAGGACCAATGACTGGGAATGATAAGAGGCAGATTGCAGTTTAACAAATATTTTTCCCACCAGTAAAGCTAAGCAAAATAGAAGCTGGTCTGTGGTAGGGTGGTTTCTTCATCACTAGAGATATTCACATAGAGGTTGTGTCACTTTCTTTTGAAAGAGGTAGTTTCCAAATTTCAGGGCTCAAGAAATTCACTTGTACTGCTTGCCAAAAATGCATATTTCTGGACGCAGCTTCCAAAGATTCTGAGTCAGGTCAATCATGGGTATTAAGAATCTCTTGTTTTTAAGAAGTGAACTAGAAGATTCTGGTGTAGGTAGGAGATATTAACCTGAAAACTGTAAACAGGATTTCTACTTTCAGAGGAAAAATTAGATTGCATATAAAATTTCTTTCAGCTCTATGTCCAGGCCATGTTGGTCTGTCTCTACCCAGAGTTTCTAGTTTCCATATAGTCTTTGTCACATAATTTAATATTTAGTTAAATTTTGATATGTTGTTTTCCTTTTCTAAGTAGTACCCTCATAAAACCAATATTTCTTGAGTATCTACTATATGTCAAGCACTGGGGAAATAGAGTGCAATAAGCAGAAAAAGCACCTTGCCTTTTTGGAGCTGAAGGGATTTAATCTATTGAAGGGAGATAAAAAAATAAATAAAATATGCCCAGCTGGCTTGGCTCAGTGCTTGAGCATTGACCTATGAACCAGTAGGTCATGGTTCAATTCCTGGTCAGAGCTCATGTCTGGGTTGCAGGCTTGATCCCCAGTGTGGCGTGTGCTGGAGGCAGCCGATCAATGATTCTCTCTCATAATTGATGTTTCTCTCTCTTTCCCTCTCCCTTCCTCTCTGGAATCAGTAAAAACATATTTTAAAAAATAAACACAATAAATACATCATTTCATAAATATTTCCTTCATACAACCAGACATGAGCTCTTTTATGAAAGGACTCTTTTATTTAGCATTTCATACAGTGTCTAGAACAACGCTGTATAAGAATAAGTACTCAAAAGTATATTTTAAAGCAACAGTGAAACATTAAAATAAAAAAAAAGATTTAGAGAAAAACTACAAAGATTTATGTTTTTCTACCATAAACCAGGTGAATCTCACTGGTTTAACTGAGGATTTCTTTGGACTTTAAGAAAGAGGATTTTTGTAAGCCAATGGATTTTTGTCTGCATTAATAGAAAGAGTATTCAGAAAAAGTGACACAAGCTTCTCAATGTTGGGGTGTTACATGTTACAGCCTTGGATAGTGAAAAACTGAAAGGCTCCCAGGAAAAATAAAGATAATGAAAGAGCTTGACATGCTATGTGGGACAGGACAAGAGTCAGCAAACATGGTATAGAGATAGATAGATAGATAGATAGATAGATAGATAGATAGATAGATAGATAGATAGATATTTAAATATTTTAGGCTTTGGGGGCAATAATATCTCTACTACAACTATTTGATTCTGACATAGCAGCCTGAAAGAGACCATAGACAATATGTAAATGAATGAACATGTTCTAATAAAATTTTATTTACATAAATAATGGCAGGTTGAATGTGGCCCTCAGATATAGTTTGCAGACCCCTGCTATAGAAGAAACAGTTTTAAAAGATTATATGTTTAGCTTAGAGAAGACACAAGGAGAACACCACAACTATTTTCAATATTTGAATTAATTACATATAGAAAAGGGGTTTGACCTATACTATATGACCAGGGGATGTATGACCAATGACTGGAAGATTTATGGCAACATATTTTTGACAAGTAAAATAAATTTCTAATAGAATTATCTAAGGCAGTGGTCAGCAAACTGCGGCTCGTGAGCCACATGCGGCTCTTTGGCCCCTTCAGTGTGGCTCTTCCACAAAATACTGACTTCTGTGCATGGGCCACGAAGTTTCAATTGCACTGTACATGCACGCCCGCACGTGGTATTTTGTGGAAGAGCCACACTCAAGGGGCCAAAGAGCCACATGTGGCTCGCGAGCCACAGTTTGCCAACCACTGATCTAGGGTGATAATGAATTTACCATCACTGGAGGTATTCAAACAAATCTCAAATTCTCACTTAGGAATGTTCGATAGCAGACAAAGGACTCAAAGGTCCTTTTCTACCAGGAGATTCTATGATGAACATGGAATTTAATGGGCAGAGCAGGGCATCAGATAAGCTCAAACTGACAGAGGCACAGGTAAATGAGAGCCAGCAATTGCACAGGTTAAATTCTATCTGTGATAAATAACTTATTGGCTGCAAATTTAAGTCTGCCAAATGTTAGGTACATATAGTAATAAGCAAGTTTACAATAACCAAAAATTAAAAACAGATTAAGTATCAGCTCTAGTGAGTTTGCCTTAGGGAGGCAAATGGGTTGGTCATTTGAAAGCTAAGTGGATGTGTCCTAATTACATAGATTAAAAAGAGGTCAGAGTCCATCCTCCCTTTTAAAATTCAAGGAATTTTAAATTTCTCAGTCTCATTTTGGACATTTTACAGAATCCTTTTTAGGTGCCTTTGGGTGTTTTGCATTTATAAAGCTGTAAACTTTTAAAAAACAACATCCCTTCTGAGTGGATGTGTAGATCCATAAAATTAATAAACACAACGATTTATTCAGAGCCTCTGTCCCACCGATGAAAATGAGAACCAGGCAGTCTCTAAAGGATAAACGTGACAAGGAGCTAAATGGCTTAAAATTTGTGGCTGTCCTTAACATGCTGCTCATGTGTGCCAAATCCTCAACCGTCCAAGCTTGCTCTCCACCTCCCAGTGGAGGGTCGGAAGGGGTGAGTGATTCCAATCAATATCCAGTTGTTAGAGTAACAGCCATGTCGGTTCTGGATGGCCAACTGGGCGAAAACATGTTTGTTCTACTTAATGTGACAGTGTCCTGTCAAATTAACAGCCACCGGTGGCAGGAGCAAGCATGCTTAATAGGCCTGCGTCAGTTCCACCGAGAATGTATCATCAACATGCAATCGAGAGGAACCCAAACCTCATTACCAGGGTTTATTTGTAGATAATAACTGAAGGTATGCCATGTACTTACAACAGGGTTTGTTTGCTTTTCAGCAACCCAGTTGCGTGTTCTTTATCAAATGCTACCCTATAACTCCCACAAACCATAGAAGATCTGGTTGGTCTGTGTTTAAATACATCACGGATAGTGGAATATTTCAGCAACTGTGCTGAGTTAAAAGGATCATTTGCAATAACCAACTAATCTGTGTGGAAGGCAGCGAAGAGAGGAGCTGCCCAGAGAGTTGCTTTAACCCTGAACTGTGCTGTGAATATGTAAACACATGTTTCCTCTCCAGGTAAGCTGTTGTTTGAAAGCCAGGATCACTAACTGTTTGCCAGGTTCCTCTCAGTTAGGTTGTGTTTGGCCTATATAGTATAAAAAAATAAAAAATTAAATGCTGTCTAGTGTATAAAAATAAGATAATTTTACACACAATTCTGTATGTCTTATTTGAATAAAAAATTAATAAAACAAAACTAGAATTGGCAGCATAAGCCAGTTTTTGCACACGGCAATAGTTGTCTGGTGCTGTGTAGTAGCCTATTGTCTTTAGATGGGTGTCCGCTGGTCTGCTTTATTCATTTATGTGATTTCACCAGCCCCTTAGAGCATTAAAGGTTTTCATCCCATAAGTAAAGATTAAATTTTAAAAAAATATGTCTTTACTAAGAGGCCCAGTGCACTAAACTTGTGCACAGGTAGGGTCCCTAGCAGCTGCCAGCTGCCGGCCGGGGCCTCCCTTCCCTGGCTGCCAGCTGCCAGCCGGGGCCTTCCTTCATTCCATGCCACCCCCTTGATGGTCAGCTCACATCATAGCGAGTGCTTGAACTCCTGGTTGGTCAAACTCCTGAGGGGACACTTTGTATATTAGGCTTAGATAGATAGATAGATAGATAGATAGATAGATAGATAGATAGATAGATAGATTTATTTCAGAGAGGAAGGGAGAGGAAGAGAGAGATAGAAACATCAATGATGAAAAGGAATCATTGGTTGGCTGTCTCCTGCATGCCCTCTACTGGGGATTGAGCCCTCAATCTGGACATGTGCCCTTGTGGGGAATCAAACCCCGGACCCTTCAGTCCACAGGCTGATGTTCTATCCACTGAGCAAAACCAGCTAGGGCTAAATTTTTATTTTTATCATCATATTCATGGATGGAAGGTTAAATATGGCATTACCATTCGTGGATATTGTTAAGAACTCTTTTCTTCTCCTTTTCTCCCACCTTCCAATCTTCCACCAATGCCTCCCAGTGTCTTAAACCAGCAGAAGGTAGCTGATGACAGAGCCTGGGAGAGGCCGGCCTTTCAAAGCAGAACACAAGAATGGCAAGGAGAAGATCGGAGAGCAAATGGACTTAGAAATAAGGAATCTGGGAGCCGGAAAACACGGTCTCTAACCCACTAATCAATTCTGTGATCTCAGAAAAGTGCTTGAACCTACCTGGTCTTCAGTTCTCCCTCTTGAAAAAATTGGACTAGATAATCCCTGGAGGTTGTTCAAGTCTGTGATTCTGTGGTGGAGGGGATGGCACAATCTTGATTCCATTGTCTGTTTACACCTATTTGAGTTCCTGTGTGACATGTGACTGTGCATCTCAACACCGAGATGTTAAAGGGGAGCCAGAGAATGTAGCTCACCTGACATGAAGCCTGACAAGAACAATGAAAACGTCTTTGGGCAGCTCTGTTTTTTAAAAAATGACTTCAAGGAAAAATAAAAATGGCCACTTTAACCAGAGAGTTACTTGTAATGAGAATGCTTCACCAGTGTAATCCCTGGGCTTTGGACTGGCTTTAGTGCTAAAGAATCTCAACCTCAGGAGATTGTGACTTTGGCTGCTTTTATAATCCTTAGGAATCCAATGATATCTTTCAAACAAACAAAAAAACCTAAACTAACAATAATACGCTATTTTCATCATTTAGATCACAAATAATTCCCCTAGAATGATCAGCTCCAATTTCAGAAGGAATTCTAGAAACAAATTCAATTCCATATGAATCATCAATGCCTTTCTGTTTGTTGGATGAACTTCCTGTTGACAGTGAAGTATGGATCTTAGATGGTGAATTCATTTTTCTTTGTGTACCAGCAACCACATAATGAATCAGGAAGAGTGGCAGCAGCCTTTATGTCTCCATTGGCTTCAAACGGATAAAAATCTTTTCGTTCTACCTTATTAAATGTCAAATAACCCAGTAATGACAAAAATCTAAACCTGCACTTTCATAGAATTTTGTAAAGGATATTAACTTTCTAAGGGACAGCGATATTTTAAATAAAAGTGAACACAGACTTTAAAATATATCCATTATTGAGCCAATGGAAACCTTACTGTACTCATTTAGTAAATTTTCTCTCTGGAAATGGGGTACATTCAGAGACAGAACCAGAGCTTTTCATTTTTATTTCAGTTGGAACTGAGGCGAGGGATTGAGATTGCTCACTGGCAGATAACATTAGTCTGGACACTGACATTTGCCCAAACATTAAGTCATTTGCAGTTTCTCTTTGACAGGTATAAAGACTTGGAAATGAATTGTGGGAGCTGGTCCTCATTCACACAAGATCCCCTCAGCCACTGCAAGAATATTTTCTGTCAAAAGCTTGGGATAAGTCACGTTTGCTTGTTAAAATGCCCATGAATAAACATGAAATATATTACATTTTGAATTTTTAAAATAGAGCTGACTTTAGAGCTATTAATGAAGAAACAGAAGAGAAACTGGAAATATTAGTTTTAGAAGACCTAGTTTTAATTAATGAATTTTTTTTTCAGTAAAATCTTGATTAAGCAAAAGAGTTGAGGAAAAGAAACATCTAGGCAAGCAAAGTTCTGGGGGAGGCTGGAACACAAATGGTTTTTCCTTAACATTTCCGGTCTTCCTTCTGAAAATCTAGCCAAAGTAATGATCCTCCTGCCTAAAATTCAATTGCCTTTTTGTTAGGCACATACACATGCAGGTCAAGGTAGAAGGAGGCTGAAGAGACTATCCTAAATAAATAATCCCCCTTGCTCTGACAAAATTTTTAGATTTGGCGAATAAGTATACTGAACATAAGTGAGGAGTTTTAAAAAATATTCATTCCAGGAGTACTCCAGCTTTATTATTTTGAGTTTCAGTTTCCATTGCCTGAGGCTGGAGATGCACTAGAGAAGAATGGCGGAAGGATTACTGGATTTGGAGGGAAATGTCTTGAGGATGAAATGAAATGAAATAATGAAATGCAACTAAATGAAATGTATGAATGATCTTAGCACAATGTATGCTACTTTACAAATGTCAACAATGTGCATATATCTTGATTTCTTGTATTAGAGATATATGGCAGACATTGTTTTATTGATTAACTTCCTTGTAAGAGCCTGGAGGTGGGAGGGAGTTGAATGTCACCAATTGCTTCTTAGTCAATCAATGTAGGTATTATGTACCTACCAGAGTAAGACTGAGCCACATATGCTGAATTATATAAATCAGATTGCTCCAGGAATACAAAGGAAGAACATCAAAACTAAATTTTGAGTGACAGGACCTGATTCTTTAAGAAAACTGATGTTTGAAGAATACTGTGAAGGAGAGTACATTTTTTATACAGTTTTTTGCATGTTATAGCAGTTGTTTCTAGGAAACGAATGAAGGAAATACTGGCTTGGAAAGTTAGACAGCCAAATTTCTATGATAGGTAACAAACTGCAATTAAAAAAACAAAAAACAAATGAAACATCTTCCTTTGAAACTAGAGGCCCTGTGCATAGGATTTGTGCATTGGTGGAGGCGTGGACTGTGGGGATCGGCCCACTATGGGAGCACTGCTCATCCCAGTCAACCAAACGGCTGTGGACCTGCCCTCTGAATGGCTGCTCCCACTGTGGGAGCACACTGACCACCATCAGGCAGCTCCTGCATTGAGCATCTGCCCCCTGGTGGTCAGTGTGCATCATAGCAACTGGTCAACTGGTCATTCTGGTCATTCTGCTGTTCAGTCTCTGGGCTTTTATTATATAGGATGTTGTCACATTGCTGGAATCAACTTACATAATGTGTAGTCTATGTGATATAATTATTGACAAATGAAATCTTAGCGTGTGTCGCTGTATGGCCATGTCAAATAGCAATTAAGAAGCCATTAATTTATCAAAAATGTACTGAGCTTCTGTTATATTGCTAAAACTGTTAGATGATGAGGGAATATAAAATAAATTTTGAAGTTGTCTTTCTCCTTCAGGAACTTAAAATCTATTGGGGAAGACAGACTTGTACTTATGTAACTAAAATAACAGGTTTGAAATAGACAAGGAAAAATAAGTGTTATGATGTTGAAATAAAGAAGGGAACAATTTTTTTTATATGTTAAGGATTTAGACAATTTTATAAATATTAAACAAACTATGAAGATAACCAGTGACAGTTAACACTTTTTATTCTCCATTATGCTCTGGCTATTTGAAAATTACCTTAAGGCCCAAGTGTTTTTATGCTTAGAAATCTGGATATGGACTTTCTCTTTTTCTATTCCATTTTTCTTAAAACGAAATTTTAAAAGTTGCAGCTTTTCGGCCCATATCCTACCCTATGGGCATTTATAACCCTAAGAAGGATGTATATTCCTCAGTGTTCCCGCAGATGGACCATTTAGGGTCTTCAAAATTATGATGTGGCTCTTAGCTCCAGAGAGGCTTAGGGGAGCTAGAGAACATTTGGGTTGTTCTTTGTCATGCATGTCATAAAAAACCTATAACTTCAGAAAGGAGTATCAAAAATTTGGTTCTTGCTATACTTTTCAAAAAAGGGATATGGTGATTCTGTGTCAATCTTGATTAAAACTCTTACTGTGGAATCCAGAACTCTAGGTGACTCTTGTCTACCTTTCAATCTGTTTTCATCCCACTTTCCCTTCTTCCACTTGTCTGTAGCCATATTGCTTCCTTCTGTCCCTCAAAAAGATGAGAGATATTTCTTTCCTTTTTAGTCTTTATCTTGGCTGGTTCCAAATCCTCCAGATCTTTGTCAAAATGGCTCTTTCAGTTTCAGATCAAATAATAATGTGGTTTTGGCTCTTTAGGTTTCAGATCAAATGCCACCTTTTCAGAGAGATCTTACCTGACAACCCAGCCTTTTGTATCATTTGGTTCCAGTTACAAATAAAAAATAGGAAGAAAAAAAAAGTGATTCAAATCTACTTCAACATGGGAACCATAAGATCACACAAGAGAAAGTCCTGAGGTTGGGTGAGTTTCAGGTGATTGGTTTAGTACCTCAACAAGTTATTTCCTTTTCTGCACTCAGCTTCCATATCATCATCTGCCTTCTAAAGCTGGTTCCCTTCATGTTCGTTCAATGGTCCAGGGAAAACCTGGGCAGTACGTTCCTTGTTAATGCCATAAAATTACTGATTTCTTATGACTCTTCCTTTAAAAATGAGAGAAACTTTCTAAGACCTTGGAAGCAAACTTCTTTTACATTTCATTGGCTGGAACTGTGTCACATGATAATGCTTGAACATTATCAATCTATATTATAAAAATCCAGTGGCCCTAAGCACTGTAACAACCAAAGACCGGTCACCAGGAGGCAGCGTGTGCCGCGCACATGGGTAGGCAGGGCTGTGTGCATGGCGAGGCATGTGCAGATGGGCGGGGCTGCGTGCATAGCGAGTTATGTGTGGGTGGGCGGGGCTGCATGCGTGGCGAGGTGCACACGGGTGGGTGGGGACTTGACTCTGGGTCTCGGGAGCGCGGTGGGTCCTGGGGTCCTGGTCTCACGCGATTTCCCATGGGTCTGGGTCTCACATGATTTCACATGCTGGGTCACTAGTCATTAATAAAGTGGATGGGATTGATTCAAAATAATATGAGTCATCACCCTTTGAGCTGAGGCTCATTTCTGACACTACATATTGCTGCTATTTTTTAAAAATATATTTTTATTGATTTCAGAGAAGAAGGAAGAGGGAGAGAGAGAGAGAAACATCAATGATGAGAGTGATTTATCAGCTGCTTCCTGCACACCCCACACTGGGGATTGAGCCTGCAACCAGGGCATGTGCTCTGACTGGGAATTGAACCGTGACCTCCTGGTTCATAGGTCCAAGCTCAGAGGGCATATTGCTGCTATTTGTCAAGAGAAAAACAGAGTGAGTACTGGGGAGTAAATCTAATGCTCTTACTTCCCTCAGATGCAAACCCATGATCTTTTTAATTTTTACACTTATATTGTTCTAGAGTATTATTGTCTATTTTACTTACCAAAGTTAAAGCTACACAAGATAATGGCCCTTGTCTTATTTGATAATGTATTTTCATTTAAAAAATAGAATAGTTGGTGCTCAATAAAAATTTGTTGAATTTGTGAATAAGCTAGACACATCACATCACTCTCTTATTGAGTTTCTTGACTTCAGTGGATGAAAATTTTGCCACATTATTATAAACTGACTTTCTTTTTATTCTCTAGACCAGTGATGGCGAACCTTTTGAGCTCGGCGTGTCCACATTTTGAAAAACCCTAACTTAACTCTGGTGCCGTGTCACATATAGAAAAATGTTGATATTTGAACCATAGTAAAACAAAGGCTTATATTTTTGATATTTATTTTATATATTTAAATGCCATTTAACAAAGAAAAATCAACCAAAAAAATGAGTTCGTGTGTCACCTCTGACACGCGTGCCATAGGTTTGCCATCACTGCTCTAAAGTCTCTTATATTCTCAGAGGCCCCAGTGACAGGTGAAGGTGCTTAAACATTAGTAATTGTACCAGGCTTGAGAAATTTTGAACTGGGCCTTGAAAAAGTGAATAAAATGAAAAGTGAATCACTTACTTAAAAAGAAATAATGGGGAAGGTATATAAGGAACAGCAACAGTATTAAGGCAGGATGATATTGGGTGGGATATGCTAAGAAATGAAAGCAGTCTGGCATGACTATGGGCAGGCTGTATAGAGTGACTGGGATGGGGGGCTGAAGCAATGCCTTAAAGTTGACTTTCTCCCATGGTCTTTCTCAGTCATTCCACTGTTATGATTATCTGGTCACTGCTTTAGTCACCTCAGCACATTTATAATTTGCTTATATTGTTTCTTATAAATATTTCTATTTCTCTATACTTGGTCCCTTTGCTTTTTTGACTAGTTTCTAAACTCATTGATGGCACTAAATTTACTCTGTGGTAGAATGAAAATTAACTGAACGAGATGTAAGGGAAGCTTCATAAAAGGAAGAACCTTGAACGATTCTTTTTTTAACCATTGTATGCTCAGTACGTGTGGAAAGCACACATTAATATTGGTAGATTAACTAAATGAAAGAGGGGATAATTCAAAAAAACCCTGCTTTTTTTTAAAAAAAAAAAAATCAGGCTCCCCCTTACCCATTATGTGATCTTGGAAGAGAGTCACTGAATCCCTCTACGTCAGTGGTTCTCAACCTTGGCTGCACATTAGAATCACCTGGGAATCTTTTCAAAATCCTGATTTCTGGGCCTCCTCCTCCAGAAATTCTGTTTCTTTGTTATGGGGTGGGGCCACAACATTCGTAACAAAGAAACAGAATTTCCGGAGGATGAGGCCCAGAAATCAGGATTTTAAAAAGATTCCCAGGTGATTCTAATGTGCAGCCAAGGTTGAGAACCACTGCTCTACGTCTTTTTTTTTTTTTTTTAATCCTCACCTGAGGATATTTTTCCATCTATTGGTTGCCTCCTCACATATACCCTGACCGGGGCCAGGGATTGAGCCTGCAATTGAATTATGTGCCCTTAGCCAGAATCAAACAACCATCCTTCAGTCGGCAGGTTGAAGCTCTATCCACTGAGCCAGACTGGCTAGGGCCTTTCTAGTCTTGATTTCCTCATTGGTCAAGTGGGGATGATGATGCTGGTGATAGCATATTACTGGAGGGTTAAGTGAGATAATGAAGGCACTTGGGAAATGAAAATGCTCCACAAATGTATATCACGGCACTGGGACTCATTCTGAAATCAGTAGCTGCACTGCAGGAGCAGCGCTGTGAGAACAGAAACAAGATAAGATCAGTTTGGCTCCAAATGGCAGACCCTAGCTGACATTGTTGGCCTACCTTGAAGATTTCAAGTTGCCCTGTTTTTAAAATGTTACAGTGTAAGAAATGGAGATAAAGAATTACTAGTAGCTGAATAAGTGGCTATAGAGATGCAAGCACAAAGACTTTTAAGTTGTGTTAGGTAAACATTCCCAAGTTTGGATGGGCCTCTTTGTAAGCACGTATCTCTGGAACTCATCACTCTTCTCTTTCTCACCTCAGAGGGAATGAAGACGTGTTCTTGCCTGATGTAGAGGAAAGATCACCGCATCAGGAAACTTGGATTACAGTACAAGTTCTCCACTAATTTCTTAGGTAGCCTTGTATTAACTTGTATATATGTGGTTTTGGGGGTTTTTTTTTTCTAAGATGAAGAAACTGTATAAGAAGAAGTCTGCAGTTCTTCTATTCTCTAACATTTCATAATTCCTAAGCACCAGGAAGAAATAATGAATTTGAATCCCAGGCAACTTCCCATGCTCACTCAGCTTCCTGATTCCCTTATTCTATCCATAGCTCTTCCCTTCTGCACATATTTCTACAAAGTTCTTTTATTCTGGTTTTGAAAGGCTTACTTTGGGGAGTCACTTTGTCAGTTAATTTAGGTCACATCCTGCCATGTGACTGTATGATGATAATAATAGCTGCCACTTCTATAATACCACAGTATGGTCACTATTCTAAGAATTTAACTCATTTAATCCTCATAGCAGCTTTATGAAGTAGATCAAGCATGTCAAACTCAAAGGCTAACTCGGGCCAAATAAACAAGGTTTAGGTTTATGTGGGCCACAAAAAAACAGAAGCTTCAATTTTCATAGAAACACAGGTTTATTTCGATAGAGACATGCTGAACACAAAGGGCTGAAATAAATGAGTAATCGTTAACATAAAATAATAGAACATTTTAATAAAAATTAATATGTTTTCTTGAACATTAACTTATCAAACACTGAATAACTGCACAAATTAATAAGTGTAATGCAAATAAACCTATGTTTCTTGTTCTACAAAAGTGAAATATTTCCTGTTGCACACACCAAACAAGTTAGTCCAAGACTAATGATGTGGCAATCAGCTGCTAAAATATTCACTGCTAGTATTAGTGGAGAGAAATGGTGCACCTGCGCAGAAGGCAGAGAAGGGAAATGAATGCAACACAATTATAGTAATTAGTCATTAGCAAATATTGTAGTTCATTATTAATAACTATAGGCCCAGTGCACAAAGTTCGTGCACTGGTAGGGTCCCTAGTGGCTGGTGGCGGCTGGCCTGCTACTCCCTCCCTTCCTCCAGCCAGCCCCATCCCCGGTCGAACTCCTGGTTAAGGGAACAATTTGAATACTATGCTTTTATTATATAGAATTATGTGTAGCAGGATATTGTAAAAATTAAGTTACAAAATTTTTATTAATGCTTCTTACATACTGTTATATTGGCTGGGCCACAAAAATATTTGTTGCGGGCCACATGTGGCCCGTGGGCCACAAGTTTGACGTTCTTGAAGTAGATATCTTTGTGATACTTTATATATGAATAAAGTGAGGCAAAGGTGTGTGGTTTTTTGTGTGTTTTTTTTAAATTTGTCCCGAGTCATACTACTGTAAAGTGCCAGAGTGGTAACTCAGATCCAGACTGCTTTATAACTCTCCATATGTATGCTAAAGTAATAAACTGTACTGAGTTGGGAGGTAGGAGGAAAGCTAGCAAGAGGAGGTCTACAGTCAGAAAGCACAGAGCCAGGCTCCCAGATCAATGTGACAGGTACACAGTGCAGGTAAACTAGTTAGACAAATGAGCAACCAAACGTCTAAGTTCTATCCCATAGATCAGTTTGCTCTCAAAATTTTGTCTCTGAGATTGCCTGCCAAAAATGTGACTTTAAATATAAAACCAACAAAATGAAATCATTTCTTGGAAAACATTTCTGTGGTTTGCTGTGGAATGCCAAGTTAAGAATATCTGTCTTACATTTTCAAGCACATGTGTTGTAGTAATTTTATGGGGTAATGAGTTGGCTTCCATTAAAGATATTTTTACAGGGGCTGGGGCTGGAGAAATGTTATGTGGCAGGCAGTGAAATATCTTACTTTTTCAGATTGCTTTGGCTAATCACCTACAGGTGAATTTTTTAGGAACTGTGCTTTTAACCATTTAACTGCTATGAATTTTATTGGGTTGTGACTGAAGACTTTGGACATAATGTCAGGGGACCAAATGGTGAGGGAGGGAGGAGTTCAGGATATGAGGAAAACGATGAGTATAACAGAAGAAATGTAGGACTTTTGTCTCAACTTTAAAACGTGAATGGGACTTAAAGTCCATTCATTGGATTCAATAAAAAACAATTCAAGATGTGACAACAGCTGATTAGTGGAGGCAGTTGTCCTCTATCAGAGTAAGCAGAAATCTCACTTCCCAGTTTTCCACATGACAGATGTTGCTAGTTACATACCCAATATCTATTTTCTCCTTCTTCTTTACTAATAGGAGCAAAATTTTGCTCCTAAAAGATTCTATTCCCCAGATTATTTTTCAACTAGAGGTGGCCATGTGACACCATTATTACCAAAAAGATATAGGTGGAAATTGGCTGAGGATTTCGGGAAAGATAGCTCCTGCCCAGCCCTCCTAAGTGATGGCCAAGAAGAGCATCAGCAACCATCGATTAGGCAAGAGAAATGAGTTAGGATGGTGGTACAGAAAGACACAGATTTTTTATTCTGTGTAAAGTTGATGCTGATACTCTGGACTGCTTAGGAAAAGCATTCTTGTGTTCTGAAAAATAAAGACGTATTTTTGATATGCAAGCATTTGCCTAATACTGAGGCTGAGGAATATACTCTCACTGTGCTTTTTTCCTCTTACCTACGCCCTCCAGTGGCTCCAAGTTTTAGAGCTGACATATTCCCATCTATTAGTGATAGAACCAAAGGGGTAGGGTCACATGTCATTCCATTCATTGTAACCATTATTCTTGAATAGGGGAAACCGTTCTTGGTTTATGTGAGAAAGACAAAGGGTTGTGACCCAAGATGAGATCAGTTACAAAAACCTGTTTGAATTTCAACATAAACATAATAGTCAGTGGAATAAAAGAATCTATTGTGCATCCTACCAGCAAGGTCAAGTGAATATGGAAGAGCTTGGTGCCTGGAGGTCACTGGTTTGATTCCTAGTCAGGATACATGCCTAGGTTGCAGGCTCGATCCCCAGTAGGGGGCATGCAGGAGGCAACTGATCAGTGTTGACACTGATGTTTTTATCTCTCTCTCCCTCACCCTTTTTCTCTCTTTAAAATCAATAAAAATATATTAAAAAGAAAAAGAAAGAGCTTTTTTTTCTCATATCCTTGCCTAATATTGGGATATGAGAAATGTTACCCATGAGGTGCCTGGGTGACAAATTTGTAAAAGGCTGGTGTCAGCTTTCAGCATTCTAGGACTAAAATGCAGCCCATCTGGGTAGAATTTCTCTGAGATTAAATACCAGTAGGACATGAAATATTTGATCAGTAAGTGCGGTTAAGGAAATTTTAAAGAACTTTGAATGGAGCATTCAAGAGTTACCTGAGAGTTAAATGGGTGCAATTTATGTAATTTGTCTGATGTTACTAAAAAGAAACAGCTTGATGCTGGAAGACAGCGTGTTAAGTATGGGAGATTAGAAAAATCTTTGATGGCATCATTGCACTTAAACTAACACCAGCCTTTGGCTTATTTTTGTATGAGCCAAATAAATCATTTACTTTTTGAAGCTACTGTTTGTTGGGCTTTGTATTTGCAGCTAAACTTATTGCACACTGACACATTCCCTCTTTTC
This sequence comes from Myotis myotis, assembly GCF_014108235.1. NCBI lineage: Eukaryota > Metazoa > Chordata > Mammalia > Chiroptera > Vespertilionidae > Myotis > Myotis myotis. The sequence goes on from NW_023416314.1 coordinate 56,826,414, forward strand.
TCTGCCCCATAGATATCTGATAAGTCAGAGAAACACATCTGGGTTAAAGACAGACCTTGTGATAGAAGAATTTGACTATGATTATCTAGGTCTCTATGATGTCTACTTTATGTATATGTTTTATTTTGTTTTTGTCCAGAAATATTTAGGCTCATTATATTTAAACTAGAGGCCCAGTGCACAAATTCATGCACCAGTGGGGTCCCTTGGCCTGGCCTGTGTGATTGGGCCGAAACCAGCTTTCCGACATCCCCCAAAGGGTCCTGGATTGCAAGAGTGTGCAGGTCAGGCCAAGGAACCCCACTGGTGCATGATTGGGGCTGGGGAGGGACGCAGGAGGTTGGCCAGCTGGGGGAGGGGATGGGGTGTGGGACCACAGGAGGGCTCCAGGATATGTCCAGCCCGTCTTTCTCTGTCCCTATCAGCCAGATCCCAGCAGCAAGCTAACCTACCAGTCAGAGCATCTGCCCCCTGGTGGTCAGTGCACATCATAGCAACTGGTTGACCAGTCAACTGTCTGCCCCCTGGTGGTCAGTGCACATCACAGCGAGCAGTTGAGCGGTCTTAGCAAATCATTAGCATATTACGCTTTGATTGGTTGAACAGATGACTGGAAAACTGGACACTTAGCATATTAGGCTTTTATTATATAGGATGAGTTCCATGAATAACAGTTTATTTTTTTAAAATTTTTAGTGAATTTGTTGTGGTGACATTAGTTAATAAAATTATATAGGTTTCAGGTGTACAATTCAATAATACATCATTTGTATATTGTATTGTGTGTGCACCAGCCCAGTCAAGTCTCCTTCCATCATCATTTATCCCCCCTTTACCCTTCTTTCCCGCTCACCACTCTCCTTTCCCTCTTGTAATTATCATACTGTTTTCAGTGTCTAAGAGGTGTTTTTATTCTTTGCTTAATCCCTTCACGTATTTCACCTAGCCCCTGAGTACCATTCCCCTATGACAGTTGTCAGTCTGTTCTCTGCATCTATGAGTCTAGTTTCTATTTTGTTAGTTTATTTTGTTGATTAGATTCCACATATAAGTGAAATCACATGGTACTAGTTTTACTCTGACTGGCTTATTTCACTGAGCATAAAAATCTCCAGGTCCATCCATGCTGTTTCAGAAGGTAAGATTTTCTTCTTTTTTTTATGGCCAATTAGTATTCCGTTGTAAAAACCACAGCTTTTTCATCTACTCATCTACTGGTGGGCACTTAGGCTGCTTCCAAATCTTGCCTATTGTGAATAATGCTACAATAACAATTTGAGTCGGCTTGAGATCTTCCTAGGAAAGGTGAACATTTTGACTTTCTAAAGACAGCTTGAGAAATGCAGAGAAGAAAGGCAAAGAAAAGAAACAGATGGGCATTGAATTACCCAAGATGTGCTCATCATGGTACATGTCAGCATGTCACCTTATTTACTTCTCAGAACTGCTCTTCAGGCATATTTTGTTACAACCATTTTACAGAATCTGAAATCTGAAACTTAAAATAGTAAAATCCCATATTAATAAGTGGCAGAACCAGATTTCATATCCAGATATTCTGACTGGGCATCCAGATTTTGTGTCCTTTGTCCCAGAAGGTGTCATTACCTTTTCTATACCAGACAGATATCAAACCTGTCCGTTGCTTTGAAAGGAGACACTATCTTTATCTTCCAATGCAGACATCCTTGGAAGGAAAATAGGGAGCTAGGGCAGCAAGTGCCTTTGCTTGCAAACAGTGCAAACATAATAGAGGCCCATGGAGTATTATCTACCAACAGCATTCACCGTTTTCTTCTTCCGCTCTCTTTCTGACACCCCTCATCGCGGTTCAGTCCACCTTTGTGCTCCTTTATTATCTTAAGGGCCTGGGGCCTTTCAACTTTTCTACTATTATCATTGGAGAAAAGTTTAAAAAACTCATTTTAAGCAATGAAAGGTTTTCATATGATCTTTTCAGGCAACAGAAGCATAAGCATTAATTCATTAGTTCAGTTGTGTATTCAGTGTTTATTGTATAGCTACTATAGAGCAGGTACTGAGTGCTTTCATTTTAACCATTCAGACACTAGTGAATGTAAAGAAGTAACAGTATCAAGTAGAAATTTTACTCAGGTGGGGTTTAGTGCTTTTACATTGGATGTTCCAGGAAGACCTCAGTAAAAAGAAAAAAAAAAGTGAAATTTGAGCTAAGAACTCATGGATAATGTCCCAAGTAGATCCTGGGAAAGGATCTGGGGTGTTTATCTAAGGTGTCCCTTGAGATAAACTTTAACCTTGCAGGTGTGGGACATTCAAGTAGTTGCTAGTGAAGAGGTTACTCTATGCAAGCAGGACCAAGGAGGCAGGCTTAGGACCAAAAAGAGACCAGAACCTTTAATTTAACTTTTAAGTGTACACAAAATAATTCAATGAACTGCTGGAGGAATCACACCACATGAAACATATGCAGTTGCAAATCACACAGCACTTTATTACTCACACAATTCCTGGTGCTGCGGGTACAGGCTTAAGTGGAATCCCAGTGGTGCTGTCCTCGGGGGTCTGGCAGCTGGGCTGGTCTGGTCTGGATGCAGGGGGCTGGCGTTCCTTGCCCAAGAGCTAGGTCGTGTCTCAATTGGGAGGTACTGACCATTATTCTGTCGTCTGGCAGAGAGATGAGCGTGGAGTGGCGTCGCTTGCCAGACTGACAAGGGGACGTGTCTTTGTGGCTGTCTCGACAGGCGAGCACCAGGCTGGTCGGGACCCCCACTTTTAAAGCCTGTACCCCATTTGCAGCACAATTGGCCATTTTGTTAGTTTATCAATGAATTACATCAAGGCACACATGTTTATCTCAAACAGGGCGAGGGACTACATGTGGTTATCTAGGGAGAGTTCATCACCCACTCAAGTGGTTATCTTGACAGGTCACCCTGTTATTTACTGAAGTTCAAATCCTTATCTATGAGTGACACACACTTCAGGGCAGTGGGGAATGTGTTCTTAATATCACGCTTTAAGTTTCAAGAAAAGTTAATTTAAACATTTTAAAACCTTCTTAGACATTTTTTAGGCATTTTTAAACATTTCTATATATTACTACAACAGATAAGAAAGAGTCCATTATTAAAATAGCTTGAAAAAATAGCCTGAGTAACCAATCCTAAATCTATTAGGTTGAACGAGGTGAAACTGCTAATGTGCAGTAGTGTCCCCTCATCCTTGGTTCCTCTTTCCAAAGTTTCAGTTTCCTGAGGTCAACCATGGTCTTAAAATATTAAATGGAAAATTCCAGAAATAAACAATTCATAAGTTTTAAAAATGTGAGCTGTTCTGAGTAGCATGATGAAATCTCGCAGGATCCCCTCCAGGATCTGAGTCTCTCTTTGTTCAAGGTATCCACTGGGCTCCCACCCGCTGGTCACTTCCTAACCATCTTGCATTATCAGATCCAATGTTGCAGAATCACAGAGCTTGTGTTCAAGTCACCTTTATTTACTTCAAAATGGCCCCAAAGTTCAAGAGTAGTGATGCTTGCAATTCGGATATGCCAAAGAGTGCTGGAGGCAAAGACCAACAAGTAGTTAGCATAATAAATGGGAGAGGTCCATCAGAAGGCTGATGGATCTTGGGGCTTTAGCAAGGGCTAAAAGCTATGCACTGATTGTTCTGTGGAGACAATGGTGGCTGAAGGCAATCTCCTCACCTGATAATCTTTTACTGTTTACCAAACCTTATCTTTGATATGTCTGTTTGGTTTGCTAAAGGGCAAATGTATATTCCAGTAAATAAAAAGCCATGGGTCCAGAGATTCAGGGAGCCACTCCACTAGAGAGTAGGTTTCTGCCTGGTTCCCCCGATGCCTTCCAAATTTATATTTCTTGTCTAGTATATCCATTTGCGTGTGGCCCCTTCTCCAGATGCTGAATGCTTGCTGCAAAAGGTTGCGTCAAAAGAGAAGCTGTAAAGGGCTTCCTTTAAGTAAAAAAGTGAAAGTTCTGGATGTAATAAGGAGAGAGAAAAATCATATGCTGAGGCTGCTAAGAGCTACGGTAAGAATAAGTCTTCTAACCATGAAATGGTGAAGAAGGAAAAAAGAAATTCATGTTAGTTTTGCTGTCACACCTCAAATTGCAAAAGTTATGACCACAGTGTGTGAGAAATGCCTTAGTATGTATGTATGTATATATGTACACATGTGAACATATATACACATATATGCATATAAAGGTGTGTGTGTGTGTGTGTGTGTGTGTATTTCTACTAGTTAGGCTTCTCTGGAGAACCCTGACTAATACATCATGCCAGTGATTTAATAAGTTATTTTTTATTTATTTTTATTTTATGTTTGTTCTTGGTTTGCCCACTGTGTCTAATCAGGACACTGCTTACTGGCAATTGGACTTTGGTTCAGCAGCCTTGATACTTAAGTTCTGGCTAAGAAAGAATTCAGAGCCAAGACTCAAATACAGGCAAGAATTTATTTAGAAGATCACAGATATAGAAGAAGTGAGCCGTGGAAGAAGGAAGCCAACTGGGCTGGGAGGGCTCAGGAAATAAGAATCAGAGGGAAAAGAAAGGCCCTTGGAACTTAGGAGAAAGAAAGCAAGGATATATGCCCCTTGGGGAAGGAGCGCTACCTGAGAAGGGGGTAGAAAAGAGCACAGAGTGCTTGAGAAGGGGTGGAGGGGAGCTAATAAATTACTTTTAACAGAAATACTGACATTTTAAAAAATAATGTGGAATTTTCAAAAGCAATATTTTAGGATAGGAATAACCTTTGTAAGGTATTTCTTTGATTATAGAACCTAAAATAAAACTACCACCTCACATAATCAAGGGATTAATTTGAATCTTAGCTCCATAAATAATTGCTGCTCTTTGACAAAGCAACTTAGCCTAGCTTAGCTTTGTTTCTTCATCTGTAAAATGGGTATAACAATATCTTAAAGAAATGCTGCAAGGATTAAGCAAACTCATGTATATAAATATTATAGTATAAGTCTGACACATGCAATTGTTACATAAATAATATGATTGCGGATAAATACCACAGGATCTCACTCACTTGTGGAATATAATGAACAACATAAACTGATGAACAAGGACTGATCCAGAGACGGAGAGGCATTGATTGGACTGTCGGGCCTTGGAGGGAAGGTAGGGGAGGGTGGGGGTAAGGGGGAAAGATCAACCAAAGGACTTATATGCAAGCATATAGGCCTAATCAATGGACATGGACAACGGGGGGGGGGTGAGGGCATGAGTGGGGGGGTTGGGGGGTAGAGGGTAACGTGGGGACAAGGACACATATGTAATATCTTAATCAATAAAAAATATATTAAAAAAAATAATAATGATTGTTACTATTATCCTATATAATAAAAGCCTAATATGCAAATCAACCAAATTGTGGAATGACCAGTCCCTATGACACACACTGACCACCAGGGGGCAGATGCTCAATGCAGGAGCTGCCCCCAGCCCGCAGGCCCCAGGCCAGCCAAGGTGGGTTCCAGTGGGGACCCCCCAATTGCCCCTTCAGTCTCCCCACAGATCGGCCCTGATCGCTGCCAGGCCTAGGGACCCTACCTATGCACAGGGCCTCTAGTATAGATATAAAGTTGATTCTGTATGAAAATATTCTAATATGCTAGCATGCTCAAAGATTTAAAAGATTAAGCAAAAGTTTGTGAGGCAGTAAAAGGGTACAGGAACTGAAGCTACTTATGTAGATGAGATAGCATTATCTGTTAGGGAAAATACAGAGGCTAAAAAGTAGTATTTCTACATCTAGTCAGCATCAACTATAGCAAAAGATCAGTGGCCAGCATAACTGATCATGATGGGACTTGGGGAACTCCTGGCTCAATCATTAAATAAGCTCCATTAGGCTGAGTTCCATGAGGGCAGGTGCAGATCATTTATTTCTTCATTCTTAGTGCTTATCACGAGACAGGCATTGACGGGAACACTTTTCACATTCTTGCTCAGAATAACCCTGTGAGTTAGACATTATTGTCCCCACTTAATAGATGAGAAGTTTGAAGCGAAATGGGTTAAATGGTTTGTCCGAAGTCAAATGAAGTAAACTGGGAGCCAGGTCTAGGACCACATTTTGGCCACCAAGATGTACTGCCTCTCATTGTCTGTTAAGTGCATCTATACATGTGGTACAAAATAGGTTTCTGGTGGAATATTTTATGTTTGTCATTTTAATCTAACCATTTTTTTTTTCCAGAAAGGAGAAGCAAAGAGATTATTAATATCATAAGCATTCTCAAAAGTCTACCAAATGCCTATGTATCCCATCTCAGTGATTTTTAAGCATACAAACTCCTTTGAGAACTGATGGAAACTATGAACAGTGTATATACAAAAGTTCTCTTGCAAATTAGGGGCTTCACAGTCAACCTGCAGGCAGGTTAAAAACGTCCTCAGAAAATAAATAAATAAATAAATAAATAAATAAATAAATAAATAAAACACACAAAAAAAAAGAAAAGAAGAAAATAAAAAGAACGTCCTCAGATATCTCACTTAGTCCTCAGAATAATCCCAAGAAGTAGGTATTATTACACCCTTCTACCAATGGAGAAGCTAAAACTACAGATTGAAAATAATTTGTTCAATGTGACATCATTGATGCGGAGTAACACCTAAGCTAAACTCAGATGAATCTGGGCCCAAGTTTGATCTATTTAAGTTATACCATGTGGTTTTATATCTAGCTTTTGGTGGTTTTTTTTTTTTTTTTTAATGTTCTCTATTACTTGGCATCTGCATTTTTCCCCTTGAAATTCAGATAAATTAAAAAGAAAAAGATGTGGTTCCTCTGGTTGTCCTGTGGCAATTATAATTTGAACTTTGAAATCTGGATATAAAAATAAGATGATTAAAAATGTCTGTCTGCTAGGAGTTTTTGACTTTGGAAAATAATGCCTCATTAACAAACACAGAAAGGCATTCTTACTGCCAGTCTTACTTTGATTTTGCAAACTGGGCACTGGTGTTATGGTTTGATATAGCTCTGGGGTCAAAGAGTTTATGGTAAGTTAATTCAGTTCAGGGTTTGGCCTAAAACACTAATTGGTTTTAGATGCAAAACTATATCCAAATTGTCTGAAAGTTTGAGTGGTACGGCACAAATAAAAAAGTACAATTAAGTTCCTAGTATTATGCTGGAAATGACTTCTGGCTTGGGAAGTGGTCCCAGGTCCAAAAGGATTGCAAAGACTTTAGTCTTTGAGAAATCAATATTGTGACATAACCATTGCTGCAGTTGCTTGGAAGATTCTAATTGAAATGAGAAATCAGTCAAAGAACAAAGAACAGCTCATTGTTTATTGTTTTTCCCATAAGGGAAAAAGTCTGAAAGCAAAATTCATAAATGAATGTAATCATCAACATGCAGTTCAAAACTAATTGACATCTTATCTATAGTATCATTTCTATTGTAGCTTTGATCTTTAATAAAAATGAGAATTGTGCACTGTATTTCACTCCCAATTGACCATGGGGGTGGGGTGTATGCATTGGGGGGGTGGGGGGGTGGGGGAGGGGGACAATGCTTAACAATATCCTTTTCAAGTTTTGAAAGAAATTAGCTTTGTGGTCTTGAATCAAAACCAGTGATAAACACGGATTCCAAATAACAAAGCTTTTCCATAATAGAAAGTCTGACTGACTTCTTTTGAGAGCCAAGGTCTCAAGATAAATAGCTCATTTCAAAGTATTTTATTTTTTTTTAAATTTATCTTTATGATTGAAAGTATTACAGATGTCCTACTTTTTCCCCCCATTGATCCTCTCCACCCAGCACCCACCCCTCCCAGGCCTTCACCACACTATTGTCTGTGTCCATGGGCTGTGCTGATATGCATGTAAATTCCCCAGTTAATCTCTCCCCAGCCCCCTACCACCACCTTCCCCCTGAGATTCTTCAGTTTGTTCCATGCTTCTATGTCTCTGGATCTATTTTGTCCATCAGTTTATTTTGTTCAAAGTACTTTTTTGTAATGTACTTGTAAAATAAACATGTCATTTCCATAAAGAAATGTAACATATGAGGAAAGTGCTGGAACTCATGGGCCAGCTATGTTGTGAGTCCTACACTATTTCTTTCCTAAAATGTTTTCCCTTCTCATAGCTTTATTGAGGTATAATTTACATAACATAAAATGTACTCAGTGTAAATATACAATTTAATGATTGTTAGTACATTTACAGAGTTGTGCAACCATCGCCATACTTGTTTTTAAAACATTTCTACCATTCCCAAAAGTTCCTTTGTGACCTTCTCAGTTTAACTCTGAGGTCCACACCCAGCCTCAGGCAACCATTGATTTGTGTGTGGGTTTTTTAATTTATTTTTGTTTGTTTGTTTGTTTTTGTCTCTATGAGCTTTGTCTTCTATATACTCACAAAATGCAGTCTTTGTGTGTCTGGCTCCTTGAACTTTGCACAGTGTTTTTGAGGTTCATCCATGTTGAGGTGACTCAGTAGATCATTCCTTTTCTATGGCTAAATATTATTCCATTAGATGAATACATTAAATTTTGTTTCTCCATTTGTCAGTTCATAATGTGGATGAAAAAGGGGCCACATGCTAACCTGACAAGTTTAGGGAAGGCCTTCATGGCAGTCTTGCAAACACAAAGACCTAAAGCAGGGCTGGGCAACCCCTGGCACGCATGCCAAACATGGCACGCCAGTAACTTTTGCTGGCACGCAAAACCCTCTCTTATAATCTTCCATTTACAATTTTTTTCTTAATATCGACTTTTTCATTTTTCAGATAAATTCAGTGTAGGTGCATCTTAGATAAATAAATAATTTTACATAACAAGTTAGCTTAAAGACCATAAACATGGCTGACTTTGAAATGCAGTTGATTGAATTTCAGAGTAGCTCAATTTGGAAGCAGAAATTTAATGACCTTAGAGTTGACTTGGAAAACATTGAAAAAAAAAAAGCAATTAGAGACAGGAGTACCAGAGAGAAGTGTTGAAAATGAACTATTGAGGACTTGGAATGCCATTCCAGAAAATATTTCCTGTTTAAAAAACTTTGCAACAGCGTTATTCTCCATGTTTTCATCCACATACGCTTGTGAATCTTTGTTCTCAGTGATGAATTTTGTTAAGCCTCGTAATAGGAGTAGCCTGACGGATGAAAGTAGTAGCTCGTGCATATCTCTGAAGGTCACGAAATATAAACTTGATGTAAAATCTGTCATCAGTGATGCAGCAGCAAAAGTCCCACTGATAATATCAAACGGAGTCATAACGTTTTCTGTCGGACTATCAGTGTACATGTATACATTAAAAAATAAATGTATTTTTCATCATCATATACTGTATTTTTGTCGCTCCAATGAATTTTATTATTTCTTCAAGGTTCTTCACATATGTACACCTTAAAAGATATCAAGCCCTAACCGATTTGGCTCAATGGATAGAATGTCGGCCTGCAGACTCAAGGGTCCCGGGTTCGATTCTGGTCAAGGGCATGTACCTTGGTTGCGGGCACATCCCCAGTAGGGAGTGTGGAGGAGGCAGCTGATCGATGTTTCTCTCTCATCGATGTTTCTAACTCTCTATCCCTTTCCCTTCCTCTCTGTAAAAAATCAATAAAATATATTTTAAAAAAAAGTGATATCAAGTAGGTGTAACATGTTCTCAAAAAATTAGGGTTGGTACGCAGAAGAATTTTGAGTCAGAGATTTTGCTGGTTTTGGCACACACTCACAAAAAGGTTGCCCACCCCTGACCTAAAGTAACCACAAAGGATGATCTGAAATTAAAACTTTAACTGGAAGCACTTAATGCTGGGTAGTCTCATCCTAGGCCTGTATCTTTTCTGACAAAGGTCAATCTTTCCCTTAACTGAGCCTATTGTCTTTGAAATGTCAGAGTAACTTTGTAACTTCCCTTTTTCCAGACCCCTCAGGGCACAACCAAATGTCTTGGCTTTAACAAATCCCTTCATTGTTATTGTTATCATGTTAATTGTTTACTGTTAACTATCCTACACCCACCTAAGTAAAAGAAATATCTGTCTATCATCTTTTTATCCAATCCCAGAGGTTCCCCCCTCCTTTTGCTCTCTCCCACCTCTCTAATCACCAATGGATTCCTGTAACCCACTTACATCTCCTTTGATTGTAATGTATAAAACAAGGTGAAAAACTGCCATTCCCCAGAGCAATACATTGAGATTCTGCTTCCTGGCAATTGTCACAGTTTGGCTCAAATAAACTCACAAAAATTCTTTACAGGTTTGAATATTTTTTTTACATTGACAATGGACATTAGAATTGTTTTATGTTTATAGCCATTATGAGTGATGCCTCTGTGAATACTCACAAGTCTTTGTATAAACATATATTAATCATTTTTTGTTGGATCGAATTAGCAATTTCTACAGAGGCATCTTAATCTCTCATCTTATTGAGGATATCATTGTCTTCTGACTTCTATTCTTGCTGCCAACAAATCTAATTATTATTCCTTTTTAGGTAATACTAGAGGCCCAGTGCATGAATTCATGCACAGGTGGGGTCCCTCAGGGTGGCCTGCTGGGATCGGGCCCCAGCTCACGCCCCCAGCCTCACAGTCCTGCAGCCCTGGCTGGCACTTTGCTATGGTCTGGCACCACCCCCTCACTTGCTCCACCATCCTGCCTGCGGGGCCAATCAATCGGGGCCGGGCTCCTTGCCCAGCTCCCTCAGTGGCTGGAAGCCAAGCCATGGCCTTGCCCCCTGATGCCGCTGCTGGTCGCCATTTGTAGGGTGATCAGCAGGGCGATCAGGCTCCAGCTTGCACCCACCTGGGCCTGGTGTCACCCGCTCACTTGCTCCACCATCCCGCTGTGGTCCTGCTCTCATTGGGGCCCATCTGGGCCAGCAGCACCTCCACTGCTGGCTGCTGCCAGTACCATGTCACTGACGCTGCTGTGTTCCGTGCCACCCCCTAATGATCAGCACACATCATAGTGAGTGGTCAAACTCCCAGTCGAACAATTTGCATATTAGGCTTTCATTATATAGGATTACTCTGGCTCTCCTCTTTGGTTGCTTCTAAAATGTTCTCTTTGAATTTGGCATTTTAAAGTTACATGATAACATGTCTTTGTGAGGATTCATTTGTATTTGGCCTAGTTTAGTCCTGATGTGATTCATAGATATAAGGATTGTGCTTTTCATCAATTACAAAATATTCTCAATCATTATGTTTTAATTATTAATTCTCTCTAATTCATTTTATTTACTTATTTGAGAAATTGTATGAGATATACGCTGAACCATCACCCTTTATTCTCCATTTCTCTTAACCTTTTACATTGTCCACATATTTATGATATTTATCATCATACATTTATAAAATTTTATATCACTACCAATTCTGGGTAATTCATATATATATATATCTTCTAGTTCATTACTTCTCCCTTCAAGTATACCTGATATATAAATCCATTAAAAATATAATTTCAATATTAATATTGTCAATTTCTAGAAGTTCTACTTATTTTCAGGTCTAATGTTTATTTTACAATATCCTATAATTTGGTATGGTCTTGATTTTTTTAATGATCATCTTTAATCACTTTATACCATACATACTTAGCTTAAACAGTCCTTTGGAATGTTTCATATGGCATATCAGTTCTCATGTGATTCCTAATTTTTTATTGTAAGTTCATTTCAACCACTTCCTGCCCTTCCCCACTGTGGTCATTCTGTGTTCACAGGGTATTAGTTCTATAAACACTTGTATAGGCTTTTGGCAGGTGCCTCAGAGGTTTTCCTCCTCAGACAAAAATATTTTCATTAACTTATTAGCTTGAGATAGCTTGTAATAGACTAGTATTTTTTATAAAGGTGGGGCCCTGATCCTATAGGATTAGTGTCCTTAGCAGAAAGTGCTTTCTCTCTCCCCCTCCCCGCCCCCTCTCTATCTCTATCTATCTCTGTCTCTATCTATCTCTATCTCTATCTCTATCTCTATCTCTATCTCTATCTCTATCTCTATCTCTATCTCTATCTCTATCTATCTATGTGAGGACATAGCAAGAAGGCAGCCAGCCATCTGTAAGCCCGGAAGAGAGCCTTAACAAGAAAATGAACTAGATTGAAACTTGATCTTGGACTTCTAGCTTTCAAAAATGTAAGAAAATAAATTTTTGTTTTTTAAGCTATCAGTTTATCCTATTTTGCTATGGCAGCTGAACTAATATCTAGTTTAGTTGAAAATAGCTAAATTTTGAAGCCACATAATTTTATTTTTAATGTAGGTTTTTGTTTTGTTTTTGGTCAGAATCAAGCTTCCTGTCCTTTTTCTAGACTGAGATTTTTTTTTTAAGTTCCACTTATATGAAGGAGGCTATTCTAATTGTGTCCTAGCTTTAAGGTCTTATGCTCCTAGGTAAGGAATAAAACCTTGAACCTAGATTATAGGACCTATATCAGAGTTTTTCTCTTACCTTTGCCTTATGACTTCCCTTCATTTTTTTTTTTCTGGGATCTGATATTTTTATTATTTCTTTGGATCCAGCTTTTATTTATTTACTTACTTATTTCTGTTAAACTTTACCCAGCATTACTCTGCATTTTCAGGGGAAAGAGCCTATGTTGGATCAGGTATTCCTTCTCCTCTCACACGTTTTTGTATATAATGCTATTACAATCAGCTCATTTATCCCATTCGAAATTCAAAACCTACAATAAGAAGGAATTTTTCAAGGGAAGAAGTAAAATTTTTCTAAACTAATGAAGAATTTCCTAACTTTTCTTTACATAAACTCAAAAAAAAAAAAATGTGGCAGATGTAATTGCTCCTTTTTGGAAACTATTCTTAGACAAATTTTTTTAGTTTCCACTGAATTGCAGTCAGTGCTCCCAGGTCTCGGAGCACTGTTAATAGGTAGGAAAAAAAATGAAAAGTGGATATATAAGAAGGAAACTCAAAGTCATAAATATGCCAACTGCAGTTAAGCAGTATTAATTACAGGCACTTGTGGATGACAGAAAATTAAAATACCCCTTTACAAGTTGCTTGATTTCTAAACCTCCACTTTCTCTCTTATTAAAATAGTTCACTGTGTACTTTGGCAAGAGCTGCATGGCATTACTCTGAAAGTACCTAGAGTTGGAATACCAGACTCAGAGTCCAACCATCAACCTCCTCACACTGTGTTCTGTTGGGAGGTTGCCATATCTCTTACGCTTTTTGTTGAGCCCTAATGGCAGGAGAGAGTTAAACTAAAATTTTCTTAAGTTTTTATATTCTCCTGGAAATGATCTTTATGGATACACTACACTTACACTTAAGTACATACAGAATGAATGATTTACTTAATTTAAGTCAATGCTTAGGCAAATAATCTTTATTGTATAAGATTTCTTAAGAGTGAGAGAATTGTATGTGGTAGGGAAAAAAGACTGTGGGCTTAATAGGCACAGACACAGCTTTGTCATTCATCTCTGTGTGACCTTTGGCATATCAGGCTACTCACTTGTAGAATAGAGACAGTATAAAATAGAGTGTTAGCGAGAACTCAAAAATAAAATAGATATACGGTATTGAGCCCAGCCCTAGCTGCTCAATATACGTTAAATGCCCTCCTTGCTTTTCTAAAATGTTAAAATAAATGCTCCAATTAAAAGACAAAGTTTTTTTGTTTTTTTTTTAGGTAGGATTGATAAAATACACATAATAGACTGTTTATAAGAGAAATATTAGAAACATAAAGTTTCAAAAAGCTAAAAAATAGAAGAATGAAATAAAGATATCTACCATGGAAAAACCAACTAAAAATTGTGTAGTTATTATCAGATAAGCAGGCATTAAGGTAGATAGCATGATATTAGAATAAGTCACTTCATAATGACAAAAAGTTCTACTCACTAGAAAAGTCAATAATTCTGAAATTGTAGTTCCCATAAATTTTACATATTTGTGATTTGTGTGATTTCTTTTCTTGTTCTAAATACACATATTGTGCTGGGCTGCATATCTGGCGCTTAGGCCAGGCGGGGCATGCTGTACTCTCTGTTCCTAGAACACATAGATAGGAAGGTAGTCACTATACTGATACTGTACTGTGTCAGGAACAAATCGTGTAAACAAGGCTTTGTAACTAACTTTGTGGTTTTTGCAAATAAAAACGCTGTAACTCCTGTAGTCGGCACTGCAGTTCAGCCTCTGCTTCGGCAGGGTGCTGTAACTGTAGTCACTGGCCAGCTTAATAAAGGCTCCTAAATCTTAATCTGAGTCCCTGGTGGTCGTCTCCACGGGTCACCCCATTAAAATCCTGAAATAATTTAAAGAATTTTATAACTATAAATTTGAACATAACTTTGCAGGTCTTCTTTTCCAACACAAGATTGTTGTGGAGGCTAGGAAATAATGAGTTAAAGTCACTCAAAAGCAGTGGTTCTCAACCTGTGGGTCGCGACCCTTTTGGGAGTCGAACGACCCTTTCACAGGGGTCACCTAAGGCCATTGGAAAACACATATATAATTACATATTGTTTTTGTGATTAATCACTATGCTTTAATTATGTTCAATTTATAACAATGAAAATACTTCCTGCATATCAGATATTTACATTATGATTCATAACAGTATCAAAATTACAGTTATGAAGTAGCAACGAAAATAATTTTATGGTTGGGGGTCACCACAACATGAGGAACTGTATTAAAGGGTCGCGGCATTAGGAAGGTTGAGAACCACTGATCTAAAGCTACCTCGAAGCCCTAATTCTAATTCACATTGACAGCCAATGTTGATGGCTTTCTGCTTTTTCTGTTGTTTAATAAAATGATGACTCTGTGCTACCTCTGTGAATCAGAAGGTTATCTTTTTCTGTAGGGTTTAAAATAACATTCTTTGTGTCTCGTGATATTGGTCTTGTTTTTTCTTTCCAATCTCTTGTCAATGCCTTTTCCCCATCTCTGCGACTGTTTTCGTGATGCTACTTGCTACCTCCAAGATTCACCTCCAACTCCTTACCTCAGTCCAGGTACAAGTGAGTCTAAGGAAATTCACCCCTTCCCTGACACCCAGAGGGTGCTGACAGACCTCTATACTAGGGGAACAGCCAGAACTATAGACTCTAAGAAATGGATAAAAGAAGAAAACAAAAGGGGAGAAGGGTCTTTAAAGGTTAGACTCCTACAGATTCTTAGGGAGAAAATGTCTTTCCCTTTCTATGGGGACATGAATGAATTTTTTATCTAAACCAAGCTTCTGAGACTGAATAGCTGGAAAATGACGAGCATTAATAATTTCTTCTTTGAGAGGTATGACTATAAAATGAAAGAATGAGTCATATTCTACTGTTTAGTCTATGAAACTAAGAACTGGTTTTTCCTTTGTTTCTTTTTCTCTTTCCCTCCTCAAAGGAACACATAGATGATTTAAGCAGCCTTCGATTACAACATACCTGAAATAATAAAGAATTGAGTGGGGAGGGGGAGTCAGCTGAAGGTGTAAACCCCCTCCAGGCTGAATGACTGCTTATTTCATCTTCTCATTCTAAATCAATGCTAAGCAAAGCACAGAAATGTTTACCTTTGTCTGATCTCTAATTCCCTAAATTTATGTGGAATCATGCACAGATGCGCTGGAAACCAGCCTGGAAAAGCATGGCATTTTAATTGATCCCAGAGCTTCTTGCCTCACGGCTCCTGCTGTGATGAAGTCGGCTACTTGTTCCAAAGATTCTCTGCCTGGTTGCCTAGCCACCAGCAGCTGGCCAATCAAGGTGTCCACATGGAGCAGAGGAAGTAACCAATCAATTTTTTAATTTCCTTTTGTAAACGGGAGTGAATCAGGGTGGATTTGAAATCTCATTAGTCAAAAGCACGATGTGTAGTGTGCATTTTAGCATATGTATCAGTTGCATACGTTTAGCATTGAGTCATAAATCCTGATGAATAATTTGAAAGCCCATTTCAGACAAGTTTGAACATCAAGTTACTGACATTCTTTTAAATCAGTTTTCTATTCTTACGAGCTCAGACTATGTATAAAAACGTCAATAGACTTTCCCCCTAATTTAACACCTGCTTCTTTGAAAAGCACCTCTTTATCAAAAATTCCTTCCAGAAACAATTACACCTCCTGTTCCAAATCGTTGAGATTCAATATATTAGATTCACATAACTAAATTTTTGCCTGCATTCTTCAATCCACCCACTCATCTGGTTTTTGTTTTGCCCTCCCCCTCTCCCCCCCTCCTCCCAATTTTGACCCTATTTCTCCATTCCCATGACCAATACTCTGGTCTAAGGCCCAGATTTCTTCACATTTGGATTCAAAAATAGACCTTGGCTTTAGTTCCTCTAGTGCATTCTATAAGCCATCATCATCTTTCATCACTTCTATTCTCTTCTGGAAAACCTTTACTCAGATGCAGACCAACATGAGTTAAAGTCAGCACTTATCAATTGGTATATTCTAGCAAGTTGTCTTGCATCTCTGTGCCTCAGTTTCCTCATCTGTAAACACACAGATAGTTAAATTAAAGGAGATAATGTTTGTACTTAATCCGGCTCATGTTATGTACATATTATTTAGTGTCTAAATATTTACAGGGTGGGACAAAGGTAAGTTTACAGTTGTTCATATGGAAAATAATACAAAATTAATAAATAATAATACAAGAAAAAACTCTATGTTTCGTGTACCTGCAACTGTAAACCTACGTTTGCCCAATCCTGTCTATTTTTATACATATCTTCTACTAGTATTTGCACTACTATCATTTAATGATCCCTATTTTCTTGTATTTTCAAGATCCTTCATAATCTGGCCTATATCACATTCATCCATCTTTATTTCCAATATCATTCTTCTCATACTCCTTTCCTTGCCATCATGTACCCATCTCTCTAAGCCAGTGGTTGGCAAACTGCGGCTCAGCAAACTGTGGCTCGTGAGCCACATGCAGCTCTTTGGCCCCTTCAGTGTGGCTCTTCCACAAAATACCGGCTCTTCCACAAAATACCGACTTCTGCACATGGGCCAGGAAGTTTCAATCGCACTGTACATGCATGCCCACAGGTGGTATTTTGTGGAAGAGCCACACTGAAGGGGCCAAAGAGACACATGTGGCTCTCAAGCCACAGTTTACCGACCACAGCAGTCTAATCAAATAGTCTCCTTACTGAATCTCAGATTCTTTCTGTTATATTCACTTGTGTCATCCCTAACTCTTCTTTATTCTTCAAACTCAAGCACTACTTCCTAGAGCAGTGATGGTGAACCTATGACACGCGTGTCAGAGGTGACATGTGAACTCATTTTTTTGGTTGATTTTTCTTTGTTAAATGGCATTTAAATATATAAAATAAATATCAAAAAAATAAGTCTTTGTTTTACTATGGTTGCAAATATCAAAAAATTTCTATATGTGACACGGCACCAAAGTTAAGTTAGGGTTTTTCAAAATGCTGACACGCCGAGCTCAAAAGGTTCACCATCACTGTCCTAGAGGAACGTTCCTTTATTGTATGCTTCCAAAGAACAACGTTCATTTACTTCAGAAGACCTTTTCCCATTTGTAACTATATATCTAGAATGACTATTTAATTAATTATTGTTTGTTTCCCTATTATACAGGGATTTCTGTAAGAACAGGGACAATGTACGTTTTTGCTTACCACTCTATTCCTAGTGCATAATGTGGTAAGTGTGGTATAAATATCTGTTATGAAAATGTTGCTGAATTTATGGAAATGTCCTCTACTCTTTGCCTCCTTTCAGACCTCAAAAAATTTATCTTCTGAAATATTTTATTAATTCCATTAAAGGAAATCAATATTCAAATAAACATTTATTAAAATCATTCCATGTGCCCTATACTATGATGGGTAATATAGAGGAATTATTTTTCTTGACTTTATGAAGAAATTATGAATTTAAAAAAATATTAGAGCAAATGTTTAACTGTGTGTGTGGGTGTGAGAGAAAGAGAGAGAGGGAGAGAGAGAGATAGTGGAGTTGGGGGTGAGTACTTAGAAAAAGTAGAATAAGGCAATGTGGTCCAGCAGGGAAAACAACAACAACAAAAAACAAACAAAAAAACAAGAGACTGAGAAATAAGAAACCTGCCATTTGATATGAGATCTTAGATAAACTTGAGTAATCACTTCTCCTCTCTAGGCCTCATTCCTTATCTTTTATATGAGCACATTGGACCAGTATTTCTTTAGGTTGTCTTTAAGTTCTGTGGGTCAAAACAAAACATGTGCTACTATTAACAAATCAACTGTGTGTCTTTGAAAAAAAATTTAATCCACACCTGAGGACATGTTTTTATTGATGAGAGAGAGAGAGAGAGAGAGAGAGAGAGAGAGAGAGAGAGATCAGTTGTCTCCTGTACACTCTCCAACCAGGGATTGAAACCCAACCTAGGTATGTGCCCTAACTGGTAATTGAGCTCCCAACCTTTTGGTGTGCCAGATGACACTGTAACCAGATGAGCTATCAGGCTAGGGCTCAGCTGTGTTTCTTTTAACTCCTTAAGTCTGAGTTCATGTGGATAAATAAAGGTATTTTATAATCTGTTATTAGAATGTTGTATTGTGCTTTTCTCTTGAATCGTATCCTATATAATAAAAGGCTAATATGCAAATTGACTAAACAGCAGAATGACCAGTTACTATGATGTGTACTGACCACCAGGGGGCAGATGCTCAATGCAGGAGCTGCCCCCTGGTGGTCACTGCACTTCTACAGGCGGAGTGCCACTCAGCCAGAAGCTAGGCTCTTGGCTGGCCAGTGCACAGCCGCAGTGGCAGGAGCCTCTCCTGCCTCCATGTCAGTGCTAAGGAAGCTGTCAGTCGGACATTCTCCAAGGGCTCCTGTACTGTGAGAGTTAGCAGGCCAGGCTGAGGACCCCTCATCCTGAGTGCATGAATTTTGTGCACCAGGCCTCTAGTAGAGTAATATGAGCCTTTCTCATGGTGTTACAAAAGACATTATAATCATCTTTTTTATTAATTCAATTCATACATGTTGAACAAGGGCTCTTTGATCAACACTGTGTGAAGGACTGTAGATAAAATGTAGACTGGGAGAGATGTGGTCTTGGTCCATAGGGAACTGATTGTTAGTGTGGGCTATATCTGCTAAGTGTAAGCTGCATATTGGATTCACCCTTTTTTTAGAGTTGAGATCTCACACATTTCAATACATGATTATTTACCTTGTCTTATGATTATTGGTTTACTCATGTGCAAGTAATGTATGTCTTTCAAAATTATAAAAATTTTAGAAGCTTCAGTATGTGTGTGTGATCCTAAATCACAGAATTTTCATGCCAATTTTGATTTTAAATATTTTATTTTATTATCACAAATGCACATAAGACTTGTCCCACAACATGTCCTAATGTGTATTTAGAAATTTACTCATGTATATGTAAATGTATGTAATGGTAACATATGTGGAATGCTTATTAGGTGACAGTACTTATCATGGACTATTTCATCTAATTCTAATAACTACAACTACCTTATGTGATGAATACTATCATCCCCATTTTATGGATGGGAAAACTGAGGCCTAGAGTGTTAAAACACTGCCCTGAAATCACATAGATAGTACATGGTATATGTAGAATTCCAAGCCAATTTCTGACCACTATGTTATACTATGCCTTTCCCATGCTATGCTTTTTTATGTATTTCTGTTCCTATACTTTACTCTGGTAACAGAATAAATGCTCAATAATTTCTTAGTGAATGTTATTTTGGAAATTTTATTTTGGAACCACATACATCTTTGCTTTTTTCTTATGAGCCATATCAGATTTAATAAGATGATCTGCATGAGAGAAAGGGGAAAAAACAGAAAGAAAGAATCCTGAAGATATTTTATGCCAACTTGGGAATCTCAATGATTCTAAATTCTTAGAGAAATTTTTAAAGGCATCTACTTTCCAACCACCAGACTTAGTGCTTTGGGTGCATGATATTATATGGTCTTCACAAATAATCCTATGAAGTAGGTGCTATAAATGTTCCCTTTTCAAGGATGAAGAAATGGAAGGTTTGCAAGATTAAGACACTTGCCTAAATTATTTACTCTGGATTGTAACACGGAGGGCTTTAAAAATACCAGTTGCCTTTACCCACATTATATTCAATAGTAAGATACCTTGTTCACTCTCTTCTCATTCTCTTCCCCTGCTTCCTTATTGAATTTTTAGTCTCCAGTACATGTTGCTTATTGTTGTCCCATTATTATTCCTTGCTGTAAGGAGCTGAGATAATGTTGAAATGTGTTAAGCATATATGCTGGTATAGTTGATTAGTTCCATTAATATTATCTATTAATAGTAGTAGTATAAGTATCATGTGCACTTGCATTTTGGGCACACATAAGCTTGCTTCCTCATCTCCATGAGGAATTGCTCTGTGTGTGTGTGTGTGTGTGTGTGTGTGTGTGTGTGAGTGTGTGTGTGTCCCCATCTGTCTGTCTATAATTGGTAAATAGTAGTAGTGTTAGATAAAGAGGGGACTCTATAAACCAGTATTCCAACAAATATAATAATTTATTTTCCAACTTTCTTGACAGTTTTGTTCTCTCACGTTCCTCTGACCTCTAGATGAATTCTGCTTAGGGAGTTCACTAGAAGACCTATTCACTTGATGGCTCTAATTTTTAGAAAGTCTTGTTTCATATTGAATTGAAGTCAGCTTTTCTAGAATGGTAGGTGATTGTACAGGGGGAAAATGGTGCATCCTTGCATCTTGAAATCAACTAGGTCTGGTCTTCACATATGACTCTATTATTACTATGGCTCTAACTGAAGTTACTCAGTATGTCTGCACCTCACTTTCTTTTCCTTAAAGAGGGATCATAATCCTTATTGCAGAGGATTATTGTGATGTTTGATTAGGTTACATCTGCATTGTCATGCTGTTCTCTCACAGAGTGCCTTTTACTCCTTCGCTCTGCCCCAATTCTTTCACATCTGGCAGGCGGTACCCTGTCCTTTGAGCTGCATTAGGCTAGCAGGAGGATCTTAGTTCAAATAGATGGAAAACCGGGGCTAAGGTGGCTGCCGGGGAAATGTGTGCTGGCTTCATTAGCTTCTATTAGATCCATTTTGCCACATTGCTCATAAGCTGGCCCTCTACAGTATCAAAGAGCAGAAGCCCTCACAGAACTATTGACCTTACCTCAAAATGGCTACCGGGGTTTCACTCAGGCACAAATCAAATCTGGAAACAGGTTCCCTAGAGAACTTAGCTATGAGCTGTGATGCAGCGATAGTCACTGGGGTAAAGGGAGAATGGGAGAAAGCTATTAGTTTCTGTGGACTGACAGACTGAACAGCTCACAATGTCAGCATTGGTCTGGAGGAGGGTAGTGGGTATTGAATGTTTGAAAAACATCAATTCTCTCAACTTCATAATGTAAAGAATTCTTCTAGAAAATGATGTGATGTATTGATATAAATAATACTCCTAGACAATAACATAGGAAGTGTTCCATAATATTCTTGGCAGATTAAATGCATGCATGATTCTATAAATTAATGTGTGACTAGAGAGTGCGTAAGAGTGATTCAAAGGTATGTATTCATCATCTATCCTTTGAACCATCCATTCATTTATTCATCAGACATTATATGCCAAACATTATGATAGAAGCTAGTGATTCAAATATTAATATACCACAATGGCTTTCTAATAATTCTTTAGTAAGAAAGGATGTGAATATATGTGTGTATGTACATATTCACATCCTTTGAACCATCCTGAATATATGTATTCAGGAATA
The DNA here is from genome assembly GCF_014108235.1 of Myotis myotis. Lineage (NCBI taxonomy): Eukaryota > Metazoa > Chordata > Mammalia > Chiroptera > Vespertilionidae > Myotis > Myotis myotis. Next base: position 56,848,203 of record NW_023416314.1, read on the forward strand.
ACTAATACATAACATGATTAGGGTAGTAACATCATAGCAGGAACTATATTAGAGGAAAAAGAAAAGTGATTTCCGCTGTAGGATCTGACCTAGGAATGAAAGTGACATTGAAGAAACCATTTGAATTTGGCCTTAAGGAAAGAGTAGGAGTTTTCCAGATGGTAGAAGGAGGATGAGAAGTGCATTCCATGCAAAAGGAATAGCATTTACATTTACATGCAGCTTGGGGAAAGAGCAAATAACTGGGGTAAAGAGAGGTCTTTGAGAAAAAGCTATAGGATCTGAAGCTCTAGAGAAAGGTTGAAATAAGACTTGGATGGACTCTAAATTGAGAAAGGAATTGTTTATGGTAGATCAATAATTCTGACATTTATCTGGGCCTTTTAGGTTGTTGCGTACTTTCCAACAGGTTCATGGGTTTGATCTGCCACTCTTCCTACAGACAATGTCCTGCTGTGCTCAGCATTGCCACCTCTGGCCTGGCAACGTGCTGTCCTAACTAGGAGTCTTACAATTTTTCCCAAAGCTGTAAAACCCTGAAAGTAACTAAATAATGCTACTGTTATGACTTGTTAAATTAATGTTGGTCAAGTGGCGCACAGGATGCCAAATGGGGAGCCACAGTTCAAAACGAGATCACAGGAGAAGTTTATTACTCACATGTCCTGGGGGAAGTGTGGGACATGTGGCAAGGGGCCACACAGGGGGGCCGAAGCTGAGTGCAGGCAGAGAAAGAGGCAGGGCCTGGGACACATTAGTGTCCCTGGGTAAGTGGTTTGAGGGTCCCAGATTGGTCTATTCGAACCAAAAAGAACAGGGCCTTGGTAGCTCAAGGGGGCTGCTTATCTAAGGCCCACAAATGAAAGGCCACAGGAGGTGGGGAGACTGTTAGGCACAAGGGCTTTTTGGGAGTCCTATCAGGAATTTACATTTGCCTGGGACTGTCCTGTCATGCACTTGCATGAGGGGCTATTGTCACTTTAAGGCCCCTGCAGGAGAAACAAAATCAATAGTGAGACAGCAACACCATCAAGTAGTTTAGCTTCTGAACACCCTTGTGCCTGACAGTCTCCCCACCTCCCGTGGCCTTTCCTTTGTAGGCCTTAGATAAGCAGCCCCCTTGAGCTACCAAGGCCCTGTTCTTTTTGGTTCGAATAGACCAATCTGGGAACCTCAAACCACTTACCCAGGGACACTAATGTGTCCCAGGCCCTGCCTCTTTCTCTGCCTGCACTCAGCTTCGGCCCCCCTGTGTGGCCCCTTGCCACATGTCCCACACTTCCCCCAGGACATGTGAGTAATAAACTTCTCCTGTGATCTCGTTTTGAACTGTGGCTCCCCATTTGGCATCCTGTGCTCCACTTGACCAACATTAATTTAACAAGTCATAACAGTAACATTATTTAGTTACTTTCAGGGTTTTACAGCTTTGGGAAGAATTTTAAGACTCCTAGTTAGGACAGCACGTTATATTTTCCTGATTGCAAAGTCTTCTCATCCCTTTGTTTTAAATTTGCTGTCATGCTTTTCTTTTTAAAGCTGCCTTCTGTGGAGTTTCCTTATCAAGTCTGGCTCATTCATTTACTCATTTATGTCTTTTTAAATTTGATAAGTATTTAGCAAATACCTGTGGGTGGAGTGCTTTGTTTCTGGCAAAGGCCAGATTGGTCAAATCAAACCAAAGCCCATTATTATTATTTAATCAAAACCATTATTATTATCTTAATTCCTTCGATGTCATCATTCCTTGGATCTTCATCAGCTTAAATTTGCCTTATTCTTTCCCAGGTAGTTCTCACCCAATCACTTTTGTGTTTCTCAGATTAAAACACAAAATCCCTCAGGCGTATTGTCCCTGGGTTGTTTATTTTCACTGGAACTCTGCAAGTTCTCAGTTCTTAATTTCAGGACTTACCTTCCAGATCCTTTTAGCAAAGAAGCTACCATAGTAAAGAACTCACTTTTAAGATGGCAAGAATCAGCTGGACTTTCTGCATCTATTGTGAGCAATATTGTTGACTCATCAAAAAATACGAAACAACCCAAATATTTAGTATGCCATTATGCATAGGCCACTTTCCAAGAAATCCCCAATTATTTACTCAGTCCAACATAAAATTATGTATATCTTCTTGTGGACTACACTGCAGGGGCGGGGAACGTTCAGCCTGTAGGCTGTGAAGGCATTAGAGGTGAGTTAATTAATTAAATGTTAGGAGGCTAATTTTTAAGTTGATAATTTTATGTGGCCCGTGAATGATGTTATAAGTATCCAAATGGACCTTGGCAAAAAAAAGGTTCCCCACCCCTGGACTAAAGAGTATTCATAGAAAAAAAAATGCATCCTTTAGTTCTGGCATTATTTTTTCCAAGAAAATGAAATTTAATGGTAGAAAATAGAGTAAATGTTTGAGTGGCTAAAAAAAAAAAAAAAAAAAAGTCCTAAAACTTTCAATGAACTTATAATGATTCAGTGGCATTTCAAAATGTAAGATATTTACTGTAGAAAATAATTTTGCAAAACAATAGAGATATTACGATATCTAAATTTTGTATTTGCTATATTTTTCTGAAAATACTAAAAACATTGTTTATCACCAGAAAGCTCCAGTTAGCATGTGATCAGCTTGGAGAACAGTACCTAGAACACACTATTACTGTTTTCTAATGCAAACTAAGATAGTTTTTACAACTGTAGGGCGTGGATTAGTGAAAATGCCAAATGCCCAATTTAATGACAAAATTCTTGGACAAAAATCGGAAACACAAGTCAAGTTTAATGGACTGACAACACCTCATTAATGAGCTAAAACAGAGTTCTATGATATATTTTAGATTTTTTATTTTGTATTATTGCATTTGTTTTCTTTTCAGTTAAGTTTTTATTTCCTCAAATTAGTGACCATATTTCTCAGAGGCATATGAAGTTGTAGACATAAGAGTTAAGAAGGCACCAAAAGAACTGTATCCTAGTCCTAACTCATCCACTAATAGTAACCGTAGCAAGTCATTTGATCTCTGATTCCTATATAGTTTACTTATAGTGCCCATTCCCTCCCTTATAGAATTACAGTGAGAATTATGTGAAGCAATGCATGCAAATGTTTAGGGATTTTAGACTCTGTACAGTTTGTGGGACTATAATTCTAACTCATTCACATGTAAAAAAATAATCAGTAAATACATCAGATTTGTCAACAAATAATATGCTTGTGTCTCTTTGGGACCAAAGGAGGTTAGCTATTACTGCAAATTATACCTATATATTTTTTTTCAAAATCATTTCGTTTATACAGCTGGTTTAAACACACTGAGGAATGATGACTAAAACATTTATACTTAAAAAGCATAATTGTAATAATTTGATGTTCCCCTAGGTCTTTATTATGAGAATATTTTTTAAAAGCACGATTGAAATGATTTTTGTAGCTTTTGGCCTGAAAGGAACAAGTCCCATAGTGATCACAAGGAGCTGGGGCCTTTCCTACTCCGTGAGTTTTACAATCCTGAGTTAAACAGAATACAGATGTCTGCAGATGAAAAGAAAACATATGAAATTCTCACTCTTGGGCCAGGAGAATTCAAGCCAATTCAAGTGTGAAGGCTAATGTCACAGCTGAAATAGAAGTCAAGAGGGTAGCTTTGAATCTAATTAAGATATGACAGTTTCACTCAGATCCAAAACCCAGGCACCTAAAAGCTGAATGTTCTCCAAAGGTGTGAAGGTGAAAATAAAACGTTTCTGGGAATTGGGCTGTGATCCAAAACTAATGAATTTCCCATAGAGTTACTCATCATCTAGAGCCATGGCCATCGGACACAAGACTGGGGAGATGGCAATCCCCCTTGAAACTATTTGAACCTCTCCTCCCTTTGAGGTCTGCAAAACTATTCTTCTCATAAAGAGGAAAAAAACTGAATTTCAGAAATAATGGAATTCAGATTTTCTCTTTTTACCTAGATCCCTGTCTTCTAGGCATACTGTGTGTGTTGACTCCTTGCCAAAATTGCCAGGCATCACAAGGAAAATACCAGCACAGCTAGCTTAATGTTAACATTGTATAACCAGGTACGGATCTTTTGTTCCACCATGAGGCACTCCTTCCCAGAATGTTTCAAGTTTATTAAGGGTCACCCAGAAAGTACCCCAAAATGAAGTAAATAAAAAAAAACCCCATAAAACTGTTTAGTTGTGTTTATTTTACACACACACACACACACAAAAAAAAAAACCACATTGATTTTTTATCTTAAAGAACAGGAAAGATTATTCAACAAAGTCCACTTCAAAAAAAAATATATTGGAGAGGAAAATTGATAGCAGAATGAGAAAGAAATAAAAGAAAATAAAAAAGAGAAACGGGAAGAAAGGAGAAGAACCTGGGGACAGAAAAAGGAAAGAAAGCTGAAATGGGTGCTCTCACATGTCTCTTACTTTCCTAAAGTTGATTACATCACACCAATTAACGTATATTTGGCTTCAACTATGTGCCATCTACACTGTTAGAGACCTAGATGAGTTAGACCTGGTGCCTGCCTCCAAGAGTTCGCCATCCGCTGACGAGATGAGCTGCAAAGTAAGGAGAACCAGTATTTATAAAGACCAACCATGACCAGGCACAATGATGCTTTACATACATAATTTCAGCTTTGCGATGTCCGCGTTACATTCCCCTTTTATAAATGAAGAAACTCAGGCTCAAAAAGAGCCCCTACTATATGATGGAAACAAGACTAAAATCCAGATTTACTTAATGACCAAGCCCATGCTCTTTCCACTCTATCTTGCTTACAAAGTGATAAGTACTATATTTGATCTATGACCATAATGTTTTTGGAGAGCAGAGAAAAAATAATTTATCTTATCTGGAAAATGTCAATAACCATTGTTTTAAAGCTTTAATATCTTCAACATTCAAGACTTGAATTTAGAGCAAGGCTTACTAAAATATATTTTGCAAAATTTGAATTCTTTAAGTTATTGGCTAATGAGAAGTTCAGTGTTCAAAAAGTATGGGAAACTGCAATTGTTATATTCTTGTGAAAATCGTTAGTGTCTCCTGATCAAGAAAAGCCTCTCAAATCTCTTGTTGGCTTTAGTTCATTGTTATTCCAAGATTTATGGAATACGCTCTTGGAAAGTCTGATATAGAGGTAACATCTTGAGTGAGATATTTAGAACTTCTCACATCAGAGTGATCAGTTGAGATCAGAATGATAGTACAAGTGCTTCTTTTTTTTTCTGAATTAGTCTTTATGCAAAAATAATAGGTTGCTAGTATATTGCGGCAGAAATTAATGGTCATTATTATGGAAAATACTGACTTATCACATATCAACAATCACCATTCTTGCTTTCACAGCATCTAACAGTGTTTCCAACTGTGCCAAAAGAGTTCTAAATTGTAGCATTCATAATTCACTTCATGACTATAATGTTCATATTTATGGTTAATAAATATTTCTGTTGAAATAATCATCACATTATACCCTCCACTTAGTCCCTATATCCTGATTTTTAATCTAAAAATATGGTCTTATTATTAAAACAAGTCATTTATTGTTAATTTTTCATTAATTGATACGTTTATTAAAGTAATGTATGTTCGTGATAAAAAGTTCAATGAGTACAGAAGAGAATAAGATAAAAAAAATTTAAAGTCCCCTTTCTCACCCTCAGCCATTACTTCTTTGCTCTGAAGCAATTATCTATTACTTGTTTATAATTCTAGAAAGGCACATATATATGCATGTAGATTTTTTAAATAAAAAAGATCATTTTATACATGTTGTTCCATAATAATTTGACTTATAATTTGATACCTTTATTCTCTTTCCATAATGAAAACATTTTATTTATTTTATCAGCTTTATTGAGGTATAATTTACATATAATAAAATCCACCAATTTTAATTGTGCATTCTGATGAGTTTTGATAAATATGTATAGTTAATATAGTCCCAACACAATTATATTTCCATTACTAAAAAGATCCCCTTATATCCCTTTGCAATAAAGCTTCTTCTCATACCCTGGCCTTTAGAAACTACAGATCTGCTTTTTATTTCTACTGGTTTTACCTTTTCTAGCAATTCAAATAAATGAAATCACAGCTTTGTAATCTTTGTAGCTGGCTATTTTCACTCAGCAAAATGCCCTTGAAGTTCATCCAAGTTGTTGCATGCATTAATAGTTTATCTCTTTTTCTTTTATTTTAAGAGTTCATATCTTTTTTTATCGCCAAATATCATTCCATTGCATGGATATACCACAGTTTGTTTATCCATTCATTATATGATGGACATTTAAATGCTGCCCAATTTTTGGCTACTATAAATAAAGCTACAGTAAACATGCATATATTTTTGTGTGGATGTATGTTTTCATATTCTTGAATAAACACATAGAGTCAAATAGCTGATTTATATGGTAAATGTGTGTCAATAGGAAACTGCCAAATTATTTGCCACCAAGCTGTATCCCATCAACATGAGGGTATAGTTTGTGTATATGCTTTCAAGCTGGCATTATCAATATTTTTAATTTTAGCTCTTCGAGTGGCTATGTAGTGATATCTCACAGTGATGGTTTCAATGTACATTTCTATAATGATTAATGACTTTGAGCATCATCTTATATCAGCCGCGGGCCGAATCCGGCCTGTTTGAAATTAATAAAACTATTGAAAAAAAAGACCGTACCCTTTTATGTAATGATGTTTACTTTGAATTTATTTTAGTTCACACAAACACTCCATCCATGCTTTTGTTCCGGCCCTCCGGTCCAGTTTAAGAACCCATTGTGGCCCTCGAGTCAAAAAGTTTGCCCACCCCAGTCTTATATACTTATTTGCCATTTATATGTCTTTTGGTGAAATGTGTCCTTAAAATTGTTGCCCGTTTTTAATTGAGTTATTTTTATCCTTGTTATCAATAAGAATTCTTTGTAGGTTCTGACTACAAGTACTTGTTTTGCAAATATTATTCATAGTCTGTGGCTTGTGGTTTGATTCTCATCATAATATTTCTTGAAGAACAATTTTTAAATTTTAAGTAGGTCTAATTTATCATTTTTTATTATCTATTACTTTTTGTATCTTAGATAAGGTATTTTATTCAAGCCATGATCACAAAGATTTTCTCCTATATTTTCTCCTACAAGTTTAATATGTGTGATTCTTACATTTAGGTTTATTGTTACCCAATTCAAATTAATCTTTGCATGTCTTATGGCTTAAGAATAAAGGTTCATTGATTATCCAAATTTTCCAGCACAATTTGTGGAAATGCTTATATTTAGAATTGCTTTGGTGATTTTGTTTAAAACAATGAAGGATATAAAAGGGAGTCCATTTCTGGACTATCCTGTTTCATCTAGGTATATCCTATCTTTACATTAATATTACACTCTCTGATTATTGTAGCTTTGTAGTAAGTCTTAAAATCATGTAGTGAAAATTCCTAACTTTATTCTTCTTTCCCAAATTTATTTTCGTTATCCTATGTCCTTCACATTTTTATATAAATTTTAGATTTAGCTTATCAATTTTCACCAAAAAAAGGTATATTGAGATTTTAATTGTAATAGCGTAGCCATTTGAAGAAAACTGGCATCTTCTGGTCCATGAAGACATACATATACTTTATATATGTTGTTTTAGAACTTGTTTTTGACTTGTGTGTAAATAATTATTTCTTAACCAATGTTTCCAAAAGTAGAATTCTTGGCTCCAGGTGTATGGGCATTTAATATTTTGACAGATGTTGCCAAATTGCCCCCCCCCCCGAGGGTGTTAATAAGCATTCCTACCTATAATTATTAAAAAGTACCTTTACTGATACTGAATACTAGCAAATATTTAAATCTTTGCCAATATTACAGGCATTGTACTTCCTTATTTTAATTTGCTTTCCTTTAATTATATATTTCATAATGGTGAGGAATGATGCTGTGATATCAGTCATGTGTTGATGTGTTATTCCAGAAGTGTGGATATGAGTGCTGTCTGCACAAGAAAAATACTAGCAGCCAATTGAGAATCATTCACCATGTGCCAGGCTGCACTGCCCCAAGTCCTTTTCTCACGTTATATCATTTAATTGTCACCACAACTCTATAACATCTGTAATGGATAGAAAAATTAGATATTTGCCTAACTACCCAGCATCAGAAGAGTGCCCATATATCTCACACATTGAAACCAACCAATGACCAAACTAAAATGCCGATCCCAACAAATGAAATAAGAATTGCAATTCTAACTTCAAATCTTTCTAAAAACAAATTAAGGAGTCAGTTCAATAATGTTGTTAACAATTCACTGTTTCTTATGGCAAGCATCTTTTCTCATTTTTTTCTAAATATATAGGAAATGATACCGCCATCAACTGACTTCTATGTTTTATTCCTTACCTTTCAAAACAAGTACTCCATTAAATATCGCATAAGAGTGTAACTATGATAAACGGATTCATTTACAGGCCTCAGTTCTTCCCAAGCCCAACTCATTAGGTTTGAAGTGGTACAATTAGACAACATGGGGGATGGTCTGGAAATGTGAAGCCCAGAGAGCTCACGGGAATTGCAACTTTAATTTTAATTTGTGGTACTTCACTTCCGATTTCTTCTCTTTTCACTTCCAATCAGAGCTGCCAACTACTTTTTACATGCTTTCTGCAGCCTTGTCTGACTTCCCTGAGGAACTTACACTTGTTTTTCTCTCTATTAATGTGTGATTTCTCCTCCTGTTTCATTGTGTATAGCTACAGAGGTGAAGTAATTGAAAGCGCCCCTTTCTTTTCACTCCTGTAAATGAGGAGATCTTTTTTCATGTTGACAGCGAGGTCTCAAAGGCCAGAGTCTGTTTGTACCAGAAACTTGCTTTTCTAAACCTCAAAACACTTCACCATATGTTCAGCTCACTTGTTCTCCTGGCTGGTTAATTTAACCCATGCAAGACTCCTCTCTGCTTGGGGTAGGCACTGGGGACATAGCCGGCTTGTGAATTATTATTTATGGGGACGTAAACTTGCAGGTCACTTGTGATGACCCCTGGGTGCTTCACTGAACTGTGAAAGACACCTCCGAGGAGTGATTATGGATGAAAGATATTTGGAATTTAAAGATGAAACAGAATACCCAGGTCTGACACCTAGAGTTTTATTTAGTTCATAGTCAGTTAATACATTTAAAGCAAAGCAAAACATCCCTTCAAAAATTATCAACCTGGTGGCATCCAACCTGTTCCAAATGTCAGTTTATACAAATGCATGTAATGCCACTGGGTAACATTAAAATGAGATGAAAAAAATAGAGGTGACAAAAATTAAAGTAACAATTAAAGGAGAGTTGTTCCCAAAACATAGGCTATAGGACCCTACAACTTTGCTAGAAATCGGTCATATATTTGACTTTCAATTACCTATGGTAAAAGCAAAAAACTTAAACAAAGCAAGTTTCAAAATTCACTTTAGACATAACATGTGAACAACCCAGTGTCTCAGCAGTATATTTTACCCAGAATTATGATCTGAGCTACATTTCTACTGGAGCTACACATTAAGGAAACTCTAGAAGAAGGATGATCTGGTGAGATTAGAAAGATCAATTCTATTTATTTATTTATTTTTACTTATTTACTTATTTATTTATGCATTTGGAGGTTATCTTCTCATCAGAGATCAACATTCATATTCACAGTCCTATGATCAATATTATAACTGACTCTTTAATATACCTCAATTTTAATCTCTTTAATATCAATTGCAATTTAGAGGACATTTTATTAAGAGGGGTCAAAACAATTTAGTCCAGGCACTCAGTTCTCTGATATTTTGTTCATTCAAGAACAAAATGTCAACTGTCCAGAGGAAAAACTGGATAGAATATTACCAAGGCAATCCTCTCTATATCTCTTACAAAGAGGCTTTTGAATATTACAACTGAGAAACTAAGATTTCTAGTTTATATTATCCAGTAGGAACTCAGAGTACCGATAAGTTTTGTTAATCAACTGGACAAAGACTAGAACTAATATTTTAAAAGGCTGTTGTTAACAAATATGGTGTTTATTTTGGTTTTCATTTATTACTTCCAGGCCTGAAGCTAAAACAGGCTGAATGGAGCAGGCATGAGCCAGCATGTTGCTCGAGCTATGAGAAGCCAAGTTGAGGAAGTATGGCAAGGGGCTGCTGGAGTTACAATAGTTGTGAGGCCCTGAGCTACGCTTGTGCCTGCCCCACCCACCTGGCAGAGCATCATTACTGCATTACCTCTACTTTCTAACTTACATGTGGGGCATCTTAGGATGCCGAAAGAGATCAAGGCCATACTCTCAACTGCAAACTCTCCCTTCGAAGCTCTAAGTCTTATTATATCTCCTTAAGTCATGGAGATCTGTAATGGATAGAAAAATTAGATTTCCACCCTGTTCAGGACTCTAAACACCTTTATGCAATATTTTGTGCAGTTTTGGAGGGGTTATGTAACTTGTGATAACCGGATTAAGAACCCTGCTTTTAAAGACTTTGCAGTTTACAGGAAAGTTCAGGCTCTTTTAATGGCCTACATGTTCACCTAGATAGGCTGTGTCTCTGTCTGTGTGCCCCTTTCTCTCTAAGCTCATTCCTTACTGTTTCTCCAACCCCCAAACCTCGAATACTTCAGTTTCTTAAAGCATGTCGATCAAAACTGCCTGGTACTGGCACAAGAACAGACATATAGGCCAATGGAATAGAATAGAGAACCCAGAAATTGACCCAAACCACTATGCTCAATTCATATTTGACAAAGGAGGCAAGAGCATACAATGGAGTCAAGACAATCTCTTCAATAAATGGTGTTGGGAAAATTGGTCAGATACATGCATAAAAATGAAACTGGACCACCAACTTACACCTTACACACAAATAAACTCAAAGTGGATAAAGGACTTAAACATAAGATGAGAAACCATAAAAAATATTAGAGCTATCCACAGGCAGCAAAATCTCAGACATATGCCGAAGCAATATCTTGAAAAATAAACAAATGGGACTACATCAAAATAAAGAGCTTTTGCACAGTAAAAGAAACCATCAACAAAACAACAAGAAAGCCACTGCGTGGGAGAACATATTTGCCAATGATATCACTGATAAAGGCTTAATCTCCAACATTTACAGGGAACTCATACAACTTAACAAAAGGAAGATAGACAACCCAATCAAAAAATGGGCAATGGACCTAAATAAATATTTTTCAAAAGAGGACATTCAGAAAGCCAAGAGACATATGAAAACATGCTCAAAGTCACTAATCATCTGAGAGATGCAAATAAAAACTACAATGAGGTATCATCTCACACCTGTCAGAATGGCTATCATCAACAAATCAACAAACGACAAGCGCTGGAGAGGATGCGGAGAAAAGGGAATCCTCGTGCACTGCTGGTGGGAATGCAGACTGGTGCCGCCACTGTGGAGAACAGTATGGAGTTTCCTCAAAAAACTAAAAATGGAACTCCCATTTGACCCAGTGATCACACTTCTAGGAATATATCCCAAGAAACCAGAAACACCAATTAGAAAGGCTATATGCACCCCTATGTTCATAGCAGCACAATTTGCCATAGCTAAGATTTAGAAACAGCCTAAGTGCCCAGCAACAGATGAGTGGATTAAAAAACTGTGGTACGTCTACACAATGGACTACTATGCTGTGGTAAAAAGGAAGGAACTCTTACCATTTGCAACAGCATGGATGAAACTGGAGAGCATTATGCTAAGGGAAATAAGCCAGTCAGAGAAAGATAAATATCACATGATCTCACTCATTTGTGGAATATAATGAACAACATAAACTGATGAACAAAAACAGATCCAGAAACAGAGAAGCATTGATGAGACCGTCAAACCTCAGAGGGAAGGTAGGGGAGGGTGGAGGTAAGGGCGAGAGATCAACCAAAGGACTTGTATGCATGCATATAAGCCTAAGCAATGGTCACAGATACCAGGGAGTTGGGGGGGGGGGGCAAAGGGGAATAAGGACACATATGTAATACCTTAATCAATAAAGAAAAAAAAGGAAAAATAATAAATAATAAAAATAAAAACATGTCAATTCATGCCTCAGAGTATTTGATTATGCCCTCCCCTGTTCCATCTTCCTGGTGAACTCTCACGGAGCCTTCCAGAGCCAACTCAGAACACTAAGTTCTCCTTAGTTGCTCACTTACCTCTTTGCCCACAGAGTATTGTACAGACTTCTATAGAGCATTGGTCACTCTCTACTGCAATTATTTGTTGCCATGAGTGTCTCCCATATTAGAAAGTGACTTTTAAGAGCATCAACAATTTCTTAGTTGCCTCTGCATCCCTAGGATGTAATTCCTATAACATGGTTGTTGTTTATGAAACTTTTCAGTGTTTAGAAACTATCCAGAGCCTTGCAGTCCTCCTATAGATTATAGAAACAGAAGCTCTGAGAGGCATTTATGGAGACAAATGCTGTATGAGATTCCAGAACTAAGAAGATCTATAGTATTTTGGAACATATTCCTGTGCAGAAAATTGGTTTGGCCAAACATCTTGATGTGTTAAAGAGGATATTTACAAGGAATTTGATTTAATTAAGGTACATTCCCCATGATTAACTGCTAGACATTGTAATGACTGACTTGGAAGTGTTACAGAAATGTCTAACACCAGAAGATTTTCTAGAACAGCTTATGCTCCCTCATTTTCAAAATACACAATCATCAGTCAAATTAGTTGGAATATTTTGCAAGTGGATCATGGATTGATAACTTTATATTCTTCCAGACTTGAGAATGAGAATCTTTGCTAAAAATATAGTATTGGCATGGTCAGTGTGGTTCAGGGGTTGAGTGTCAACCTATGAAACAGGAGGTCATGGTTCAATTCCCAGTCAGGGCATATTCCCAGGTTGTGGGCTCAATCCCCAATGTGGGGTGTGCAGGAGGCAGCCAATCAATGATTCTCTCTCATCATTGATGTTTCCCTCTCTCTCCCCTTCTCCTTTCCTCTCTGAAATCATAAAAGTATATTTTTGTAAATATTGCATTGTGCTGGATGATATAATGGAGAAGAGCTTTATCTCAGCATGTCACCTAATAAGTATTTTTAACCCCTTGGGATCCTTAATTATGAAATGGGCTCAGATGCTAGGTGAGGATTAAATGGGATAAGGGATGGGGAGAAGGGTGGTATATTTAGCAGGGCCAGAGTTGTTTGTGTTGAATGCATGGAGCATGCTTGGAACAAAAGGTATGAGTGGCAGGGCAAGATAAAGACCGTAAGAAACAGGAAGTCTGATACTGGCCTGTGAAAGTAGAGCAGCCTCTAATTCTTTTTGCAGAATTACTCCATTGCTTTAAAAGTTTCCTGGAATCGTTAAGCAGTTTCAGGGAATTAATATGGTAGTGACAATAAAGCTTCGCTTTGAATTAAACTCTTGACTTTGCCTCAAATTAATGTCTACCATTTTGAATCTTAAATGAGGTGGTAAGCTTAGTATGTGTTTATAGTTTTATTTCATTCTTATAACAATCTGAAAAGAAGTTATTTTGTTGTCATTATTTCCATTACACAGATGAATAGACTGAGACATAGAAAGATTAAGTAATTTGTCCAAGGTAAATTAGTAAGTGGTACCTAGATGCAAATCCAGGTCATTTAAAACATAACTACATCACCATACTGCCTCTGTGATCTTCAATAAGTTAACCTTATTGAGCTTTTAGATTCCTTGTCAATGAAATGGAGGTCATGATTTCTACTACCTGTCTTGCAATGATATTTCAATAAGTCAACACATAAACATTTCCTCACCATAACTGCAGGATCTATACAGCTTGTTAAAAATAAAGATTGATCTCAAAAGTGTGTGTGCATGTGAGTGTGTGTGTGTGTGTGTGTGTGTGTTCATCTCAGTCTCAGCCTGAGGAGTGAGATATTTTTTACCTGCTCACATTGAGGTGCCACAGGAAATTGACTGGTAGTTGGCAGGCAGCCTGGGGTTATATGACCCAGGCTCAGGGCTCCAAAGCCTGCCAGTGTGCAAACCAGTCAGGCTCTGAGGCAGGCAGGAGGGATCCATGACCAGGATGGTGATGTGATGAGGTAGTTTGCACCCACTGTTTGTGCCTTCTAAAGAACCTATAAAGAAAGCAGAAAAACTTCGTATCCTTGACTCAGCTTACACTATGGGGACCTAAGAGGTGGGAAAAAGGAAACTGGGCTAGAATAAAGGGTTTGCTTATTTTTCTTCCTGCTTCATGAACAACCAAGGCCACGCTGTTTTTGTAACATTTTTCCTCTGGAGTATTTGTGTAGAAAGACAGCAAAGAAACTAAAGAAATTTTGCTTCTATAATTTAGGTCCAAGAGCTTCAATAATTCTCTCTAAATGGCGGGTTAGACACACACACACACACACACACACACACACACACACACACACACACAGAATTGCTATAGAATACTTAGGATACAAATTCTATACTATGCCTCAGATATAATAATGTAATTAGCCTCCAGTATTACATAGTTGAAAGCGTATAGATTTAGTGAGAAGACATACTTAGTGTGCAATACCAGTTCCACCACATGTGCCTTTTGGTCCATTCCTTAACCTCATAGCCTCGATTTTGCTCCTCTATAAAATAGGAATAATAATAATACCTTGCAGAGTCTATTTGACAAGTAAATGACATAGAGAACATAAAAGCAACCAGAGCAGTGCCTGGATCAGCAAATGTTGGTTGCCCTTCTCTACAGCAGGGGTTTCTCATAGATTCCTGAACAATGTTATCATGTTAACCGTCACTACTACACTACAGTTTTTCTTCTGTATTTTTTTTTCCAGGATATAGCACTCACCCTTCGCCCTTAGGTGAAGGAAATTCTTTTTTTGCCCTCTCACTTTACCCCATCCATAATATCCATTTTATAATCTCACACTTGATTACTGAGCAAGGAAAAGATGTGTCCATGCAAGAGTGCTGGTGCCTTTTAAATGTTCCTCTTCCTGAAGCAGAAATCCTGCTGAACATGAATAGGCTCATGCACAGTATTTAGCTATTAGATTGCCTAAAACTCTAACTTACTGTTCCATGCTGTACTGTTCACTCCATTTTCATGAATCCCCTGTTTACCAATTTTTCATGTTTTCTGTCACTTTATTCTTGCTTTATTCTTTGCCTCTAATTATGCTGCCATGTCTCTGAATTGCCTACTTTGAATATAAATAGTATCTTTCTACTTAGACTTGATAGATTAGTGAATTATCACATAAGAGAGAAGGAATCAAGGTGCCAAATATGGCACTGGAGGTCAAGCATGAAGTTGGCGCAATCAGCAAGGATGTTGTTTTGTCAAATAAGGTGTCAAGTAGGACTTTCCAAAGCAGTCAGCATCCCGTGAGGATGGGCACAAAGAGAATCAGGGCATGGAGACAAGTAATGCAGGGTCTGTAGAGCCTCATTTAGGATGGAGAGTAAAGAACTGCTGAAAAGCATGGAGGGATGCGAGAACTAGAACAATAGAAGCAGTATTTGTTTGTTCATAGAGTTCCCATGGCCTTCAAATGGTTAAGAATGAAGCATTTAAAGAAATATTGTGTGTGGTAGACACCTTGGGTTTTATGATCAATACTCCATTTCTAGGAATCGCTCCTTCGTTTAAACTTACATTTGCAAGGGAAGAAGCTACGTTTCAGTGTTTCTCCTGCTCCTTGGCCACTCTAAAGTGGTCCAGGGGAAGAAATCGAACTCATATTGGGCCAAAGATCCTCTTCTCAAGGACTTCTAGACTTGGGATCTAAAGTGTAAGAAAAAATGCTCAGAATCTATGTTTCTTGCTCCATAAGAGGAAGGGAGAAGCCAGTCTTTTGAGAAAGAAAACACTGTACCTATGACAAAGGGTAAAAAAACTAATTCTAAACATGCCAAATTGTCACTGGGGAGCCCTTGCTGAAGTCATTCTCCTGATTGGGACAGCCTCCTTTCCTCTTCGACGTTGCCCATGCCTGTCATAACCCATTCATTCCTCCCGTCTCTCCTCTCCTGAAAAGCCCTCCCTGATCACATCTGATGCCAGTCTTCTGGGATGTTCCTTACATGTGCAGCTTGATTAAACTATTGATGGATTGAAAATAAAAAGGCTTTTTGTATTTTCTTTACTTTGAGTTTGGTCAATCCTTCAAATTCCCTAAACAATTTTTACACATTCAACTTGGAGACAGATTCCTTTGTATTAAAGCTACAGAATTTTGTATCACAAAAAAAAGCACTTTTCAGTGCATAGTAGTAGAGATGTCCATTATTAAGGTATATAGACATGGAAATTTTTATTAGAATATTTCCAATGACCCCATGAGGTAATATTATCTGATAACCTGCTTTTGGACAAGTGTGGGTCTAGTTTTATGCTTTTCAAAACAAGGGAATATTGCCCTGGGTGGTGCTCAGTTGACTGGGTGTTGTCCCATGCACCAAAAGGTTGCTGATTCAATTCCCGGTCAGCGCACATGCGTGGGTTGCAGGCCCTGTCCCTGGTGTGATGCCTGCAAGAGGCAGCTGATTAATATTTTGTTCTCGCCTAACTGGTTTGGCTCAGTGGATAGAGCGTCGGCCTGCAGACTGAAAGGTCCTAGGTTCGATTCCGGTCAAGGGCATGTACCTTGGTTGCGGGGACGTCCCCGGTGGGGAATGTGCAGGAGGCAGCTGATTGATGTTTCTCTCTCATCAATGTTTCTGACTCTCTATCCCTCTTCCTTTTTCTCTGTAAAAAATCAATAAAATGTATTACAAAAATATTTTGTTCTCACATTCATGTTTCTCTCTCTCCTTTCTCTTTCTCTAAAAAAAATCAATAGAAGTATATATTTTTTTAAAAAAGTGAAAGACAGGAATATTAAAAGATCTCAAGTGGTCATATTGGTCTAAGTATGTAAATAAAGCTCAGATAAATGTATTTGGATTTTCAATTCCACATGAAACAGTATTTAGGATAGCCTTTTTGTCTCAGTTAAGGCTTTAAAATGGAAAAAAACAGTGGCCTAAGAGAAGAGAACAGAGAGAGAGAGGGAGAGAGAGAGAGAGAGCGCATGCTCTGGCTGTGTCTGTGGCAGCATTATGAATTCAACTGCTGTACCCAATAGTGAGTATTGACAATAGGAGAGGCGACACAGCAGACGGTCAGCACATTCACCCAAATGTCAGGCCGTGGCATCATTAACATAGTGCAGTGTCCAATAACTCTGAGCTCCCTACGGATGGGGACTGTGCAGGAATAATTACTTGGACATCACATGTACTTCATCACTTCCAAATTAGATTTTACTAATCCACCGCTTTATTCTCAGTATAATCTCATTACCACGATGGTGTTTCTTTTTTTTTTTTTTTTCAACACCTTGGAAGATTTATTGCTTCAAACCAATAACAAGATTTAGTGATTGCCAAAGGACATATTATTTTAAGATTTAGACTGATGTGACTGGGGCTGTGGAAATGCATTCCTCTTTTTCTTCCATCCCCCACACTCTAAGAAAAATTTTAAGGTGAAAAATAAATTATAACTCCATATCTTAATTTTCTTTTTTATAATAATACAAATAAAACCATATTGCAGAATGCTGCTAATTATCTGGAAAGGAGAATAAGGGTCAACTGGTCATTATACACAGACTTTCCTTGTAAAAATGCCTCTAGAAAAAAATGTCATCTGCTCTCTAGATATTTTGTCATATGTATTTTATTTTTTCTCCACTAATAATTAGGTAAAATGGATGTTCTTGGTGTTTTCTTTTTCCATTCATGTTGACCCAGAATAGATGAAGTTAGAGAATGCTGAATGATTTTTTCCTCCCAGACAGTGTTGTGTTTCAAGAGCTGCAAATTCTAGACCAGGCCAGATAGGAATTCTTTTGTTACTCCACAGGGTAATTCAACACAGCCTGGTTATTTTAATTGACAAGAACAATTTTATAATATCATGGAAAACAAGACAAATTGTGATGAGAAATTACCAAAAACCAATGTCTTCCTCTTATATTTCTTTTATTAATTGCCTGAGATTATTTTCCTAATTACACACATACTTATACACACCTTATATAATGTCACACATCATCTAATTTCCATATTAGAGTATTAAAATATGAAATTAATGATAGACCAAATGACTGAACATTAATATATATGTTATAATATATATAATTAGTTGTAATTCCTTTACAAGGAGGTTGTAATATGGGACAGATATTGTCATTATAAAAATAATCAAGATCGGCATGTTTTCTGCTCTGAGGGAACATAAAAAGTAATGGGGAAAACAAACAATTACATAGATGGTTATTACGTAACGTGATGAGTGAAGTACAGGGTACAACAGACGAATTCTCCTTAGGAGCATGAGCAGGGTTTACTTTTGTAGAATGTTTGATATTTGATGTGTTCCTAATTCCCTCTTCAGAGATCCAGCCTTCATCTGGGCTATGTCCTTTCTGTGCATGCCTATGAATTTGTCAACTAATTGCCATCATATGCCTTATACTCAGGGTGTTAGCTAGTAACTTTTCTGCTAAAGGAAGAAATACAAAGCTTTGGAAGACCCAGATTTTGGTCCTGGGTTGGGCAGTAATTGATGCTCTGTTCTTGGGATGAGCTCAAAGTGTACCCAGACTTCAGTTTCCATGTCTATATGGTGAAGATTTGAACTAAAGTAACCCTATGGATGTTTGGAATTCTGAAAAGTTCATGAATTTAGTTATCTTTGCAGACTATCCCCTTGCATTTTTACAGAATATATTCAAAGATCATTAAGACCTACAAAAAGGGAAAGGAAAATAGGAGAATTAACAATAACTAAGTACCTGTTATGTGGCATTGATACTTTACAAAAAAAAAAAAAAACACACAAAAAATAGGGCTAGAAATTATATCCCAGGAGTACTCTGTAAGTCTACTAACCCACCCAGAGTATATATGAGTTGAAATTCAAACACAAAGTAAACACTAGTGATGGTATTTCAGGTACCTACACATGGAATTAGGGACAATAATCAATAATTTGAGTGAGAGAAGACTTCCTGGAATCTGAGGGCACACAATTTTTTTTAAAGGCTGACCCTGTACATCTACACTAATAAAAGAGAAACATGCAAATTGGTGTCACTCTGCTATGCCCACCAGCCAATCAGAGTGACTATGCAAATTAACCCAACAAAGATGGCAGTTAATTTGCATACACAGGAGCAGAGCGAAGTGTGAAGGCTCCGCCTGGAGTGAAGACTGAAGACTGAAGACTGAAGAGGCTTGGCTTCTCCACTGCAGCAGGACCAAAGGCCTGGGTCCCGGGTGCCAGAGGAAAACCAGTGCCGGCAGCCAGGGGAAGGAAGGCCTATTGCACGAATCTCTTCATGCAACGGGCCTCTAGTCTGAAATAACCATGTTTGAGAAGTCAGGAAAAAAAAGAAAAACAAACAAAGAAACAACAAAAACTGAGATTTTGTACATGGAATTAGCTGTAAAAACTCACAATTAACCCTAATTTACAGATGTATCCTAATACCATCAAGTCAAGATCCTTGGATGACAATTTCAAGCAGTACCAAACCAGGAATGTGTTTTCTTCACTATTCTTTGGAATGTGTACATTAATAATGGTTTTTCTGGAAAAATAGATGTATACCATTCTGCCATCGAGACTAGAAAGACAAATGTTTTTCTCTATGACAACAACATGATTAAGAAGTTGCATACTCAGGTTTGCCTTAGAAAGCAATGGGTCAAACATGAATTATATTTAGAAAGAATGCCTCAAGATTATAAAACTAAAATTATTTTTTTTTTATGGCAGAAGTCTTCCACTTTTTAATTGGCTTACTTTTAACAATTTGATGCACCAGGTCAAATCTGTCAGCTACTAAGGAAGTACATTTCAGAATTAATTTACCTCACAGGGATTGCCAGGAAGTTGCTCTATTGTGAATTTTTATGGCTATGGTGAGTGATTAGTAACACCTGTTTCAAAAAAATTTTCCAGTCATACTTAATAGTGTAGAACATTGAGCCTTGGCTAGTCATTTATTTCTGTGTTAGAGAAGAGCCAAATCTGCTTCCTAAGGGAAATTTGGACCTATCTCCTAGGCATTCCTTAGAGCAATCTCTGTTTAGAACTATGTGGCCAAATAGCCAAATGTGCTGGGTAGGCTCCTCAGCTTTTCTTGTTGTATATAAACCTTATCCTGTCCTGAGTGATTGAAAATATACAGAAATGCTCTTAATCAAAATCTATAATGTCTGCACTCCAGCCCTTTACTAGAGAGTATTACTACAAAATAATTGCCATCCTTTTCTTAAAGCCCAATGAAAAGAATCAACATCCATGGAAGATTATCTGAAACATATTCAGCCTAATGTCTCTAAAAGACCAAGTATGAGAGAATTGCATAGCTGGGCTCCATTGTTTTAACACCTGGTTGAAGTTTTCTTACTAAATTGCCACTGGTTTTGATGGCAACAGCCTGCATTACAGGACACTACAATAGACAAACCCTTTGTTAAATGGATATTATTGAGCATGTTGTATATTACACTGGTTTAGAATAGCAGGGAAAAGATGGACTAGGAAGCCCCTAACTTCTGTGGAAGCTACAGCAAGATATAGACCGCAGAATTTGCACACTGTACACAGGCATTTTCTCTACTTCTTCATTCTCCTTTAGCCTGATTTCTCCAGGGTTTAATTTTTGCCCTGCTTTATTTTATATAATTATAAAGTACATTCACTTAATAAGCTTATTTATTAAATAACCACACACACTGAAGTGAGTATAGCTTGATGAATTTTTGTTAAGTGAATATACCTATGTGCCCACCACCTGGAGGAGGAAAAACATAGCAGCACCCGTCTCAGAAACCATCCCAAGAGCCTCTTCTCAGGCACCATTCCCCATTCCTAGCTTTGCCAGGTTTTGAACTTTATCTAGAGGGAATCGTATACTATATATTATTTTGTGTTTGGCTTTCTTTACCTCAATATTACTTGTTTATGAGATTTACCCATGATGTTTCTTTGTGTAAGTGTAGTGTGTATATTTTCATTGATCTAAGCAGGGGTCCTCAAACTTTTTAAACAGGGGGCCAGTTCACTGTCCCTCAGACTGTTAGAGGGCCGGACTGTAGTTTAAAAAAAACTATGAACAAATTCCTATTCACACTTCACATATCTTATTTTGAAGTAAAAAAACAAAACGGGAACAAATACAATATTTGTATTTGCATGTGGCCCGCGGGCCGTAGTTTGAGGACCCCTGATCTAAAGTATTCTACTTCATGAACATACCATGATTTACTTAAAGATTCTATGGTTGATTAACATTTTGGATATTTTTGGTTTTGGGCACTCAAATTATGCTTCTATAAACATATGTGTCCTGTTGGATTTATATGGGCTATTTAAATAATTTTTGCAAAGAATAAAGAAGAAAGTGGATATACATGCAAATATACATAACATTGTGGGATGTGGATGAACTTCGAACTCAATGATCTGAATTGTTTAAAGCAGAAAAGTAAAATGATCAGAAATAAATTTTTCAGCAAAATCTTGTAAAGAATGTGTTGTAATGGAAAAACAGTAATAGAGGACAATTGACATGATCCAAACGGAAAGTGATGAGAATGTCCACTAGGGGGAGGAAGAGGGAAAGATTGAATCAAAACCTTTGAGGAGATAGAACTGAACCTAAGGACATGATTGACTATGAGAGGTTGAGAAATAGACAGTCATGATTACTTGAGCACTGGGAAGATGGTAGTGAGTCAGGTTGTTTTTCCTGATGAAAGGGTGATTTCTTTCCCGGATTCTTGTCCAGATGGACTTGAAGAATGAAGCCATGGACCAAAGGTGGTAGATGAAAAGGGTGGAAATTTCTTGGAAGTAAGTACAGACTCCCACGTAGGGAGGGGGTTTCAAGGGGGTAACCCACTAAGCTCCTTTTTCTAAGGTTTATAAAGAAAAAGTTATTTGTCTCTTCATACTGCCTTCCAATGGGTAGAATATCAGCTTCAAAGCTCAAAGCCCACGTGATGACCCCCCTCCCCCTCTCCCCCTTCAGTGATAGAATTCTCTCCTGTGAAAATCTGTTTTCCTCCTGCTCCCCATACCCTGTGGCTTTCCCCTATCGTATGTGAATGGATGTCTGCCTCTTTCCTTATCCTGTGGCACTTTTTTTTTTTTTCCTGTGAATGTATGCCTTTTGGCAGCTCCAAGCCCTCATCTATGTAGTCCTCCCCCATGGACCCTCTTTATTCCTAAAACTCCCTAAACCTGCCTATTTTACCCCTAAAACTCCATTCAGTAGTCAGTGCCAAAAGATGGAATAGTGGAAGAGAGAAAACTTATTGGGTAGGAGCAAAGATGCTGAATCATGAATTCCTCTTTGGCTATCTTCAGTATGAACAAACTTCCCCCAAAAAGGATGAATCTGTGTGAACAACTGAAAACTAGACCAGAGGAAGGATAACCAGTGAGTGTTCTAACTCATTTTATGAGTATGAGCAACTGCTTTTGTACATATGTTGATATGTTTGTGTTGAAAGAAGAGACCAGGTAATCAATATGCCTAAATGGAATGTAGGTTGTATATGGAGGTAAAGAGGAAAATAATTTATATGTATTTATATTGTGCTAGAAGTTTCAAAAGTCTCTAAATAAATTCCCTCCTCTCTATCCTACATTTTCCTTTCTCACTGCTAGCACTTCTGTTCAGAACCTCAGAATCAAAACTATATTCTTCAAAGGGGCCCTTAGAGCTTATTCCTCCCAATCTCTTTGACTTTATGCTGAATAACTGAGACTGAAAGAGGCAAAGTGGCATGTCCGAAGCACAGAGTTAGATAGGGAGCCAAAAACAGCACCCAGGTCTCATTTCTCCTTGCCTTCCTCTCTTAGAAAATCAATATCAACTTCTCAACTGGTCTCACCATGCCCGATTCAACTTTTATCAATCATGTTGCCTAAGGATACTGAAGTTTCGAAGTTGTCAATTTATGTTCAAAAGCCTTTTATTTTTTTTCTCAATATCTGCAAAATAAAAGACTAATCTTTTGAGCTCAGTGTCCAAGGTCCAACTGAACAATAGCCTCATCTTTCACTCCTAGAACCCAATCAAATAGAATAATTTGCCATTTCCCAAATATTTCTAATTCTTGTCACCTCCAAGACCTGATCTTTACTGGCAAAACCTCATTCACCTTCCAAAGCCTGTTCTAACTACCAACTACACCATGAAGAATTTCCTCCTCCCCCTAAATTATGTCCCTCTCTGAGCATGTTTTCTCATCAGATAAATGGGTATAGACTTGTGCTAGGATTAAAATTACAAATGCAAAACTCCTAACAGACAGTTGGTCGTGGAGTGGGCTCTACCTCTTCTTTGAAGCATTCTTCAAACCCTCATACTTTTGTATCTGTTCCTTACTTGCACCCTTGTATTTTGCATTTGTAAAGTTTTATGTGTATTTGACTTAATCCTCTGGCTATGTAGTAAGTATTTCAGGGATCATAAAGTACTTAGTGCTGGAACCAGGCCTCATTCTTCTTTGTATCACCAACTCTAGCTCTGTGCCAGGCACTAAGTAGGTGTTTAATAAATACTTCAAGTATTAATGTGAACTGATTAAATCCACAGCCCAGGATGCCTCCTCAGCCTCTAGACCTGAACCACTGAATTTTGCCAGAGAAAACATTACAATGAAGGAGTTTGGGGGCTGCAAACGATTAATTCCTCCCACAGAGACCTTAGCTTTCTAACTGCCCCTAGGCAGTACTCTTTTTCTTTCATAGCGATTTTTATTTAAACCCTCTAAGCCAGTGGTTCTCAACCTTCTGGCCCTTTAAATACAGTTCCTCATGTTGTGACCCCACCATAAAATTATTTTTGTTGCTACTTCATAACTGTAATGTTGCTACTGTTGTGAATCGTAATGTAAATAAATATCTGATATGCAGGATGGTCTTAGGCGACCCCTGTGAAAGGGTCGTTCGACTGCCGAAGGGGTCGCAACCCACAGGTTGAGAACCGCTGCTTCTGAGCTCTCCTCAAACTTCCTACTTTTTTATCTTCAAGTAAGATACATGGCATGCTACCTCCCTATTTCACAAAATAAAAGTAGAAACTATTTCCTGCAAACTCATTCACCAATTTATTCATATTCCCCTGACAGTCCTTCCCCACCCCTTATTCTTACTTCCAGTTTTGCTCTCCCAATGAATTGGTTGTTGCTCCTTCTCTGTTAGGCGACTTCTTCAACTGAGTTCTTGGTTTCTAAACTTGCCCACTTCCTCCGGTATGTCTCCCTACTAATTATCTTATTTCTCATCCTCTTCTCCACTGACTCCTTTCTAACAGCATACTTAGTTGTCCCCAACCTTAAAATAATAAATCATCCCTTGATGTTAAAATTTCTTAGATACCACTACATCATGTTGTTTCCTTTCTTGAGTCACCTACATTTATTGCTCCTTCTCTCTCATGTACCCCACAACCTACCTTTAAGTCTACCTTTTGCCTCTCAAATGAAAATTGCCGGAAGCCGGTCCATCCTTGCTGCTTGACACAGTCGCTGCAGGAAAGAAACATCTGCACAGCATATGTTTCAAGGGACCTGGCGTATATAGCATACTGTTCTTAATATGTTTGCTCCCCTTAGCGCTGTGTGTTTTAACCAAGGTTACCTCTCCGAGAAAGGTTGTTTCCCCTGGTAGGGATTTTTCCCTGAAGTCAGGGAGGGGAAAAAACTCCTTAACTAAGTGCCAGACGGGTAGTTAATCACTTTAACTACAAACAATCATGCTTAAGCTACATAATCTTTACTCCCTGGAATGGAGATAAGAAACGCCCTAACCTTTGTAATAGAAATTGACAGGATTAAAATCAACTGGTATAAATACGGATGTAACAAGACAATAAAAAGCAGAACTTCGCTGGAGATCCAGACCAGAACTTGGCTGGAGATCCCGGCTAGAGATCCTGGCTAGGCTGCTGAACAACTGAACGCTGTCTCTGTGTCATTCCTTCTTCGCCGACTCCATCCACACCTTTGGGGACCCCTGGACCTGCTGGGGTTGGACTCCGGCAGAAAATGTTCTGGTAGAGAATGACAGTGGTTTCTTGATTGCCACATCTGAGAGATCGTCTCTCTTCCATGGCCCACTCATAAGCCCCCATCACTCTACTGCTACCTTCATGGCCTCCTCTTCCTCAGCCTGTTCCTTAAGTGTCAGTATTCCTCAAATCCTCAGCTTTCTTCTTTTCTTTCTCTTTAAGTGATCCCATCATCTCCCATTACTCCATGAATTTTTTATATAATAATGGCTCTAAAAGCTGTAATTCTCCACCTGATCTCTCCTCCTTCCTCCAGACCTGCATTCCACCCAGGCACAGCACCTCAAACTCAGAGCATGCCTACCGTGAAGTCCCAATCCTCCACTTTCCTCCTCACAGCTCTCTTCCTCCCTCTCTCAGGGATAAACACTACCATCAACCCAGTGGTCCAAATCAGAATGTGTGGGCTCACCAGTGAAAACTCCTTTTCCTCACCTTGTTTCTCAGCGTGCTAAATGACTTGTCACATTGTGTTAATTCTATCTTGTTACTAAATCGCAAACCTGGGCACTTCTTTCCATTTTCATCACCACAGCTTTATTTCAAAGCTGTATTCCTTTTTATTTCTATTACTGGATGTACCAGTTTTCTAGGGATGCCAAGTAAGTAAATAAATAAATACCACAGACTAGGTAGCTCAAACAATAGATATTTATTTGCTCACAGTTCTTGAGGCTACAAGTTCAAGATCAGGGTGCCGGCAGGATTGGTTTCACCTGAGGTTTCTTTTTCTTGGCTTATCGATGGCCACCTTCTTCTTTTGTCCTCACCTGGTCTTTGCTCTGAATGCACACATGCCCGTGATGTCTCTTCATGTGTTCAAATTTCCTCTTCCTGTAAAGACACCAGTCAGATTGAACTAGGGCCCAACCTAACAGCCTTATTTTAACTTAATCACCTCTTTAAAGGCCCTATTTCCAAATAAAGGCACAATCTGAGGTTCTGGGGGTTAGGGCTTACACATATAAGTTAGGGGAAGGGGACACACAGTGCAGCCTCTACATTGTTATAGCTTCAGTATTACTTTCCTAGGGCTGCAATTACCATGTTATGTAAACGGTGGCTTGGAATAACAAATGTATTGTCTCACAATTCTAGCGGCTAAAAATCTGAAAACAAGGTGTTACAGTTGGAGTCATACAATATTGGCTTCTTTCACTTAGCAATGTGCGCTACCGTTTCCTCCATGGATTTTCAGAGCTTGATAGCTTATTTCTTTTTAGCACTAAACCATGTTCCTTTGTCTGGATGCACACAATTCATTTATCCATTCATCTACTGAAGGACATCTTGGTTACTTCCAAGTTTTGAAAATTATGAATCAAGCTAATATATGAGCAAATGTTTGTGTGAATGTAAGTTTTCAGCTTTTAAGGGTAAATGCCAGAGAGCACAATTGCTGGATCATGTGCTAAGAGTATGTTTAGTTTTGTGAGAAACCACCAAACTATCTTCCAAAGTGGCTGTCACCATTTTGCATTTCCACTGGCAATGGACAAAAGTTCCTGTTGCTCCACATTCTGTCCAGCATTTGGTGTTGTCAGGGTTCCATATTTTGCCATTCTAATAGATGTATCATACTATCTTATTGTTCTCATTTGTATTTCTCTGAGGACATATGATGTGAGCATCTTTTCATCTGTGTGTTTTTTGTTTGTTTGTTTTGTTTTTTTTGGCCATCTGTATATCTTTGATGAAGAATCTGTAAAGCTCTTTGGCCCATTTTTTAGTCTTTTTTTTTAATTGTTGAGCTTTAAGAGTAGGCTTGGTATATTTTCAATAATAGCCCTTTACCACATGTGTCTTTTGAAACTATTTTCTCCCAGTTTGTAGCTCATCTTGTCCTTCTCTTGACATTGAGTTTGTTGAGCAAAAGTTGTTGTTGTTGTTTTTAATTTTAATGGAGCTTATCAATTATTTCTGCCAGGAATTGTGCCTCTGGTGTACCAGAATGATTATATTTTCAAAGTCAAGCAAAAATGGTTCCAAAAATAATTTCAGGTTGAAAAACTGAGAAAAAGATTTGTGTTAGGAAATTTCAAAACAAAATTTGCCTCTGCACTTCAGAAACTTTGTGCATCTCTTTCACTTAGTCTTCCTGCCTTCATAAGTTCTTATACAAGTTTTATAATCATGGGAAGTATTAATATTTCAAATCTTGGTTATTTGTAGAGTAAGGAGAGACAGGGAAATTAAATGAAATGGCATTAGGATCTCATTTTCCTTCTGCAGAGTCCATTCATCTTTAGGAAATATAATTATTCTCTCCTTTATATTAGTACTTTCCTCAACAAAAATTAATGGCCCTATAATCTAAAACCTTTTCCTTTGACTTAGATGAGTACAGCTTGAGGACTCAAATAGCCTTCTGATTTTTAGTCGTTGTGGAAAAAAGAAAATGATGGCATTTTAATAGGTCAAATCACATTATAAGGAACCATACATATTCTATGTATAAAATTACAATACTCTTGATATATTAATCTAATAAAGGGACAGCTTTCTAAACCCTTATGGATTCTAATTGCTCAACACAGAATATTTTGACTTACTTATGAAGTAAACATTTGTATTATTTGTGACTAATGACAACTTTCCAAATTTTAA
The DNA here is from genome assembly GCF_014108235.1 of Myotis myotis. NCBI lineage: Eukaryota > Metazoa > Chordata > Mammalia > Chiroptera > Vespertilionidae > Myotis > Myotis myotis. The sequence goes on from NW_023416314.1 coordinate 56,875,986, forward strand.
TACCTTATTATTTTTAGTGATCACCACACTGTCTAGGACAATGATAGTGGACAAATTTGTTTTGTATGTGAACTTTAAAAATATCTTCTAATATTTTGTTATTAAAAATGATGTTTGCTGAAAATGTATTGAAGATGCCCTTTATCAGATTAAGATAATTGCCTTCTATGACTAGTTTGCTAAAAAGTCCTTATCATGAATGGGCACTTAATGTTCATCTGTTAAATAGGATCATGTTTTATCTTTTATTCAATTAATGTTGTGGATATATGTGTTTGTGTGTATGTGTATATGTGTGTGTATATATATATATATATATATATATATATATATATATATATACACACTAGAGGCCCGGTGCACAAAAATGTGTGCACTCGGGGGAAGGGGGGGTCCCTCAGACCGGCCTGTGCCCTCTCGCAGTCTGGGACCCCTCGGAAGATAACCACCTGCTGGCTTAGGCCTGCTCCCGGGTGGCAGAGGGCAGGCCCAATCCCTAGGTGCAGCCCCTGGTCGGGCTCAGAGCAGGGCCGATTGGGGAATTGGGGCGCCGCCCCCTGTCATGCACAGAGCAGGGCGGATTGGGAGGTTGTGATGCCACCCTCAGTCACGCTCAGGGTAGGGCCGATTGGGGGGTTGGGGCACCGCCCCCTGTCACACTCAAGGCAGGGTCGATGGGGAGGTTGCAGCGCCACCCCCTGTCACGCACAGAGCAGGTCCCATCAGGGGGGTTGGGGCTCCATACCCTGTCATGCACAGAGCAGGGTCGATCAGGGGGTTGAGGAGCTCCCCCCTGTCACTCACAGAGTAGGGCCGATAGGGGAGTTGGGGAGCTCCCCCCTGTCACAGACAGAGCAGGGCAGATCAGGGGGTTGGGGCACCGCCCTCTATCACCCACAGAGCAGGGCCAATCAGGTGGTTGGGGCACCGCCACTGTCACACTCAGGGCAGGGCCGATGGGGAGGTTATGACTCTACCCCGTCACACACAGAGCAGGGCCCATGGGGGGGGGGGTGGGCCCGCCCCCTGTCACACACAGAGCTGCAGGGCAATCAGGGGGTTTGGGCGCTGCCCCCTGTCATGCTGATCCCGGTGCTGGGAGGCATATTACCCTTTTACTATACAGGGTAGAGGCCTGGTGCATGGGTGGGGCTGGCTGGTTTGCCCTGAAGGGTGTCCTGGATCAGGGTGGGGGTCCCCACTGGGGTGCCTGGCCAGTCTGGCTGAGGGGCTGAGGGCTGTTTTCAGGCTGGGACTGAAGCTCCCAACCACTCCGTTTTTTCTTTTTTCTTTTTTTATTCTCGGCCAGCTTTAGCTCTGAGGCCTCCGCTGCTGAAAACAGGTTTCTGGCCTTTGTTTACCGTCTGTATTTGATACAATGTTGCGGTCCGGCTGGCTGAAGCTCCGCTGAGTAAAGCAGGTTTCTGGGGGTTTTTTAGCTTCTTTATTCGCAACATAGTTGCTGAGAGTTGCAGCTGAGAGGCTGGCAAGTCAGGCGGGGAACGTTGGAGCCCGTCACTGAAGCAAGCAAGCCTCCCTGTTCGCATCAGCTGCCTGGCTGCCGGCCGCCATCTTGGCTGCCAGTTAATTTGCATATCTCGGCCCTACTCTGTGAGTGACAGGGGGATTAGCCAATGGGAAGGGTAATGGAGTGACACTAATTACCATGTTTCTCTTTTATTAGTGTAGATATAAAATAAAAGCCAAATGACTGAACAAACAGTCGCTATGATGTGAACTGACCACCAGGGGGCAGACGCTCCATGCAGGAGCTGCCCCCTGGTGGTCAGTGCGCTCCCACTGGGGGAGCACCGCTCAGCCAGAAGCCGGGCTCATGGCTGGCAGGAGCCTCTCCCGCCTCTGCAGCAGTACTAAGGAGCAGCAAGCCGAGCAGTGAGGAGTGAGCAAGTGGGAGGTAAGGGGTGAGGGATCCCGGACTGCAAGAGGGTGCAGGCCGGGCTGAGGGATGCCCCCCCCCCTCCAGTGCATGAATTTTGTGCACCGGGCCTCTAGTATATACTAGTACAGACAGTCCTCAGGTTATGTCAGACTCAATGTACATTGTTTCATGGTTATATTGCCATCTCCCATTTATTTATTTAAAAAAAAGTTCTGTCATTTCAATGTATGTACATATGTGCTTTATGTCTTTTATTATTTATTTACCACAAGTAAAGGTCAGGAATTGTTATCTTTCTTTTAAATTGTTTTTGCTGTTTCACTTCATTACTGCTGTGAATGTGCTCCATGTGAGTGACATAGGTGCTTATGTAGGTGGGTTCTGACTTAAGGCAAAAATTGCATTACTATACGTCATGCCATAAGACCGGATCTCCGACATAACCCAAGGACCTACTGTATACTAGTACATTAATCCTCAGCCTGGGATTTTTTTTTTTCATTGACTGTTTTAGATAGAGTGGAAAAGAGGGAGAGAGAGAAAGAGAGAAACATCAATGTGAGAAAAATACATTGTTTTGTTGTCTCCCACATGAGGACCAGTGATCAAACCTGCAACCCAGGTAGGTGCCCTTGACTAGAAATCAAACCTGTGACCCTTCTGGGTGTGGGCTGATGCTCTAACCACTAAAAAGCACCAGCCAGGGCTTTGGTTATATGTTTTATTAAAATCTGTGTAAGGTTTTATTTTTCTGTTGCTAATAGTTACGTCAGCTCTTTTGGTTTGCCTTTGCTTAATATATCTTTTATTATCCTTTGAATTTTAGCCTTTTTATGTCCTCAATGTGTTCCTTGTAGGTACAATAATCAGTAGTTATTTATTAAATGACCCCTGGAAGCCAGACTCTATGTTAAGCACTGGGAATACAAGAGAATAAGATATATACATTTCCTGACCCTATAGGATGTACATTGGCATGGGAGAAATAAAATAAATATGTACACAAGTAATAACTAACTAAATCATTATAGATTGTGATCCACACTATAAGGAACAGAAAGAATGTTAGGATAGAGGATAATGGATGCTAGCTACTTTACTAGGAAATGGTAGAGATAGGGAAAACAGCTGAGAGAAAAAGCCAATGATGTGAGCAGCAAGGAAATCCAACGTACCAGACAGGAAAATGCATGCATGTGTCCAGCTCTGTATGAACTTTGCATGGTCTACGAATTTGCAAAAACAGCACTCTACCGTGAACATTGTGAGCAAGCAACTGGAGGGTCCTAGAGGCTATTAGAAAGAGACAAAAAGGAGAGAAGATACAGAGCACTGATGCCATAATAAGTCATTAGTGTTTGATGATAACAGAAAAATATTGAAAGATTTTAGATGCAACATTTCTTTCTTTAAAAGCAAGGATTTTTTTAAGATTGAATTTTAGGGAGAGAAAAACTTTGATCCCACAACCTAGGAACTGAACTGGCTAACCTTTCCGTGCTCAGGAAGATGCCCGGCCAACCGAGCCACACCAGGCAGGCAACATTTCTGACTTACGTCTCTAAAAGTTCAGAATGATTTCCATGTAGAAAATGGATCGAGCGCTGGTGGAAACATAAGGAGAGGAAATACAGACACCAGATGAAATGCTCTTGCAGTGAGGAATGCTGGTGGCTTGGATTGAACTGGGTAGAGCGGATGGATTTGGAATGCATCTTGGATATAAAACTAATAGAACCTGCAGGTATTTTGGATATACGGAGTAAGTGGCCAAGAAGAGTCGACATGCTTCTCATGTCCAAGTCTTATAGTGGTGACTTTAACTGATAAGAGAGAGATGGGGTGTGGAGAGAACATAATATTTGTTTTGGGGTAAATCCATGTGTGACCTCTGGGGAATGGTTGTGGAAAGAAAGAGATCAATTTTGAACACATTATTATTGAGATGCCTCTGAGACATACAAATAATAATGTCAAGTTAACAGTTATATACACACATCTGTAACATCGAGGGAATGTGTAGACTAGAGTTACAAATTTTAAATTGCCATCATATAGAATAGCAGTGAAGAGAATGGTTGTGAATCAGGACTTCCTGGGTTTATGTTGTTTTGCAATTTACTAGCTGTGCAACTTTGGGCTCTCTAATTAATGACTCTCTAATCATGAAATTTCAGGTGGAGGCAAACATCGTGGGGGAAATTATTACAGGATAAATACTTTTGGAAGCAGGATATGTTTTAGCTTTCGATCAGAACGCGCCAAACCAATAACCTACACCACCCTTGGTATGAGATCCACCTTTGATCCTCGCCCATTCAGTGCCAAACATATAGTAGGTGTGAAGATAATGTTTGTGGGCTGAATCATACTAAAATATATTGATGATCATCTGGATTTTTAAAATTATGTACTCTGCAGAGTGTTCTAGGAAATTGCTGAACACTACTGGCTCACTAAGATGTTAAAAGGATCTCTTGCCAAATTTCATGCAAGGATTGCGTGTACATCAAGCTGTTCTAGTACACTTGCCAAACAGACTCCCTTCTCCTCTTCCAGTACAAACTTACAATTCAAAATACACACACCAAAAAGAGTGATTCATTACAATTTTGTCCACTCAATGACGTCATAATCCTCGTCTGATTCAAACAACTGGATTTTTTTTTTTCTATCAGCTAGTGTTCCTCGACTGTGTATAATCTCTCAGAGACGTAAATGTTTATGTGATAGAATTGTCAAAGGGAAAGAAAAGATGAGAACCTATAGTTGAACCAGTCACTGGGCTCTCCATGCTGGTAATAAATATTTTGGTGCACTCTAGTGGTGGAAGGAGATAGGCTAGAAGACCTGATGATACACTAGGCTTAGCAATAGCGATTGTAATTTTGAAAAATATTCCACCAATTGTGGATTTCAAAATGTGACCAATGGAATGTTTCATGTAAAAGGTAGAATTTGCGTATGAACCTTGACCCTCTCAACCCAGAAAATACCTAGAAGAGAATAACTACATTTCTTTAATAGAAGAGCACCTTAACTTAAATATAAATGTAATGTGTGTTGCTGAAGGTTCCTGTCTTTTGTGACCATTTTATTTTTAACAGGAGTGGAGTTCATTGTGTTCTTCTCATAGTGGCAATAAGAACTACCTTTCTCTAAAGCCATTAGGGACTAGAGTATGCACATATGAACAAAAAAGATGGCCATAAATGCAAATTAAATATTTGCACACACATGGATAACTGTTCATTTTAGATGTTTGGTGTTTTGTAGTTGCTTCCTACCTTCTCACCATACCTCCTGTGCTTAACCCTAACTCCAAGATCTCTGATCATTTATTCCTTGGCTCACGAGAACTTCATTTTGGCACCTCTTTTTCTATTTTCTTGCTACCATTTATATTTGGAGAGGTAATTTGTATCCCCACACATTGTAAATTTCTGGAAGACCCAGCTGTGCCTGAACACCCCTGCTACTTTCATAATAGCCAGCACGGTGCCTACTACGTAATGGGCATTTGGAGTATCTGATCAGTGAGCAAATTTGTGAACATCCTGACCTGCTGTTTTACTAAAGTTCTCAGCTCAGGCTCAAAAGCTAGCTAGGAGGAAGCGTGGACCTCTTCAGAGCTGTTGTTTCTTTGAGCAAACCAGGTGCCATGAAGAAGAGTGGATTTCACATTATCCCCTTTCTCTTAAGGAATCAGCATGATCTTCTGGTTATGGTATTTCTCTTTGGGGTATGCTAATGAGAAAGGGAAAATTCACTCAGACAGCTCATTTTCCAAATTACCTTACCAAATTAAAAGTGTGTGTGTGTGTGTGTATAAAACCAAAGGTGAGAGAGAGACAAAATCCATCCATATGTGGTTCAGTAGAAAAACACCAGGTTTGGGAATCTGGAGAACTGCGATAGATGCTCTGTAATCAACTTACCACGTGGCCTGAAGCAAGAAATGGACTGTCCATAGGCCCCATATCTTACCAAACAGAACCATCATACACAGAAACTAATGAATCAACAGATATGAAGTGTCCATATAGCTCTAAGGGGTAAAGGTTTTTTGCCGTTATTTTTTGTAAAACATCTGGCTTTGGGTATATTATGTTGTAGCTGTGGGGGAAATGTCTTTATTCATTCAATCATTTATTTAACAAATATTTTTTGAGCATCTATTATGTCAGGCACTGTTCTTGGAACAGGAAATATATACCACTGTGAGCAAATCAAATACACTTTTGCCTTCGTGGAACTTGTATTTTAGTGAGAGAGAACAACAGTGAATAAGCAAATAGCATCTAAATATACATAAAAGCCTAAGTGACCAGAATGACCAGAATGACAGGTTGCTGTGATGCGCACTGACCACCAGGGTGCAGATGCTCAATGCAGGAGCTGCCCCCTGGTGGTCGTGCGCTCCCACAGCCAACCTCCCCTGGCTGGCCAACCTACCACAGTCCCTCTCCCCTGGCCAGCCAACCTCCCGTGGTCCCCTCCCTCCAACCGGCAAGTCCCAATTGCCTGATCGGGGCTGACCCCTGGGACAGGGAACCGGGGGTGGGTGGCAGCAGACACAGTGTCTTTCCCAGGGGCCCGAGGGCCAGCTAGAAACTTCCTCAGGGCTGGCGGCCAACCTCCTGTGCCCTGTCCTTCCCCCAGCCAGCATGTCCCAATTGGCCCGCCGCCTGCCTTCCACAGTGGCAGTGCAGTAGTGAGGGAAGGAGGAGGGGAACTGCATGGTGGTGGGGCACCCACGATGGCAGTGTTTGGCGTCCAGCATCTATTCCTTTCACGCCCACCCCGGTGATCATCACCTCTTCTCCATCTCGGATCAGCCCTGATCACCAGCCAGGCCCAGGGACCCCACCCGTGCATGAATTTCAGGCACCGGGCCTCAGTATAATTATATGAACATAACAAATTCAGCATTGTGAAGAAAAAACAGGATTAAGAATGATGGAGGATACAGTTTCATATTTGTTGGCCAAGGGAATACTCTCTGCAGAGATGACATTTAAACTAAGACCTGAATGATGTGAGAGAGTGGGCTATGTGAGTATGTGGGGAGGAGCATCTGAGACAAAGAAACAGATTGAGCAAAGGCCTTGAGGTAGGACAATACTTGAATGGGCTGCAGAACTAGCAGTGTCACACCTTGGCAGTGGTTGGAGCTTTGGCTCTTGCATCAAAGAGTCGCAGGTTCAATTCCTTGTCAATCTCTCCCTCTCCCTCCCTTTCTTCCACTCTCTCTGAAAATAAAATTAAATGGGGAAAAAAAGTCACTGAAGTGATCTAGCAAGAGGGAGGGAATAAGGCGATAAGATACAGAGAGGTAGCCAGGTGTCCTATCATGTAATAACTGGTAAGCCATAAAGAGATGTTTTTTTTTTTTTTTTTTTCTTTTTCTTTTTTTTATATATTTTATTGATTTTTTACAGAGAGGAAGGGAGAGAGATAGTCAGCAACATCGATGAGAGAGAAACATCGATCAGCCGCCTCCTGCACATCCCCCACCGGGGATGTGCCCGCAACCCAGACACATGCCCATGAACCGGAATCGAACCTGGGACCCCCCAGTCCGCAGGCCGACGCTCTAGCCACTGAGCCAAACCGGTTTCGGCTAGTGCTCAGTCTTAAGAGCATTTTTTTCCCACAAATGAACACAGTGAGGAGTCACGCACTTTTTTTTTTTTTTAACTTTTTAACATGAGGCACAAAAAACGATTCTCTTCGCGTGCGCTGTTTTACAGCTACCGGCTGAGGGGAGAACGGCTTCAGGGAGCAGCCTCGAGGCAGTCAGGCCCCACCACCTGGGACGGAGGAAGGGGAGGCTGCAAAACGGCCTCGTCCGAGCTCAGAGGGACGCCTGCTCGGGGGCTGCCTTGGACGTTCCCTGTGCCACGGCCCGAAAGCGGGCTGAGCCCTCGAGGGAACCGTCTGCCCCAAGCTTTCCGTCTTTTCAGGGCTAAAGTCTCACTCTTCCTATCGACCAAGTGTAGCAGCCGCTTAAAATCTGAGAGGTGACCCCAGAGCCAAACCTCGTCTGTGCCATGAACGTGAGGCCTAGCTGCCCAGGGGATGGGCATGACTTTAACAGCCAAGATGAGGGGAAGGGAATAAACCACGTGCAACTACAACATCTGAAGTCATATTTACATTTGGAAGCTTGGGCCGGGAAGCTGGGAACGGCGTCGAGGCTGGGCGACCCGCCCTTTTCCTTCACTTGCCTGAAGCCGCACCTCCTCTACCTCGCGCACCTCTCCTGCCGCTTGCTTCCTGAGGCGAACACCCGGCCTCAGCCCGGGTCTAAGAGATGTTTTTAAATAGATTTTTTTACAATAGTTTTAGAGTTATAGAAATGATGCAAAGATAGTACCATGGACTCCATGCCCAGTGTCCCCTATTATTAACATCTTACATTAATTTGGCACATTTGTCAGAACTAATGAACCGATATTAATACATTTTTACTAACTAAAGTCATACTTCATTTACATCTCCTTAGTTTTCCATAACACTTATTTTTCTGTCTTTGGATTTTTTTCAAGATATCACATTACGTGTATTTGTGTCTCTTGGGGCTCCTCTTGGGCTGTAACAATTTATTAAACTTTGGTTTTTGATGATTTTAAGAGTTTGAGAAGCCCCAGTCAGATATTTTATAGAATGTTCCTCAGTTTGGGTTTGTGATTATTAGACTGGGATTATGGATTCTTCAGAGGAAGACCACAGAATTGAAGTGGCCCTCTCATCACATCGTACCAAGAGTGCATGTTGCTAACATGACTTATCACTGGTTTTGCTAACTTATCACCCAACTGAAGTGTGTGTGTTGCATGCCATGACGTTGGCTCCGACTCCAGTCCCCCCTGTAAATGAGTGATGGCCACACTGAATGATGTGGCCTGTCCTCAACAGCTCGACTCAGCTCCTGTAGACTCATGCCTATGACTTTTATGGAGTCAGCCATCTCGTATTTGGTCTTTCCCTTTTCCTGACTCAGCTAGTGTTTGTCAAATTTCTGTAAATTTATTTTTCGCCCATGTTTATACTGTACCCTTCGTAAGGGCATTGCCACCAGCTTCCTACACGTAAGGGGTGGGGAGTTATATTCCAGCTCCTTGAGGAGAGAATATGTGCACAAACTATTGGAAGCTCTTCTGCACAGGAGATTTGTCTATTCTCATTCATTCACTCAACCCTGTATTTATTTTATTTTATTTTTTAATATATTTTATTGATTTTTTACAGAGAGGAAAGGAGAGGGATAGAGAGTTAGAAACATCGATGGGAGAGAAACATCGATCAGCTGCCTCCTGCACACCTTCTACTGGGGATGTGCCCGCAATCAAGGTACATGCCCTTGACCGGAATCAAACCTGGGACCATTCAGTCCCCAGGCCGACGCTCTATCCACTGAGCCAAACCGGTTAGGGCTCAACCCTGTATTTATATCAGTGTGAACTCATGGATATTGATTTCATACTTTGGGATATAATCCAACACTACATTATTTATTTATTTCTCAGCCTGTTCCAGGTGTAGCCATTGGGAGCCCTTTTAAGTAAGTTCCTATGGCAAATATAGAAGGAGGGGGCTTGTAAGGTGGCTCTTCAGTGTGGCTCAGAGGTGGAAGGTGGTTTGGCAAAGAAAGGTGCAACAGTGGGAATGAGAATGGGCCAACTTTGGTATATACTTTGTAGGTTGAGCTTACAGTATTTCCTGATGGATTGAATGTGGAGCATGAAATCCAAGGTGACTCTGAGGTTTCTGTTCTGAGCAATTGAGTAACTGGTGATACTATTTATGTGGTGAACATTGGAGAAGGAGCAGTTTAGGGACTCTAAATAATACAAGATATATAACCCAGCCATGTTAAATAAAACTCTACTCAAAAGAGCAGTTCCCTTGAAAACCTTGTTTTGACTGGTTTTTATGAGGGAAATCAGCAGCATGATTCAAACACAGGCTCCTGGGCCAAGAGAGGCAGATGGTAGCTGTTTCTCAGGCTGGAACCGTAAGGGAAGAGTTTTGGATTTTTTTCTGAATATAGTTTCCAGTATCTTAGTATATAAATATTTCCTTAGTTTATGGGCTTGTTTTGTCTGTGTACATTCAACTATCATAGCCCTGGGTGAAGTTAGTTTTCTGGGAATCAGCGAGCTCAAGCTGAGAATCAAATCGAGACAGCCCTTAGGAAGATAAAAATACTCTTTCCTACGAGTGAAAATATTGAAAGTGAGACTTGGATTTTGGATTATGATATTAAGATATTATATAAATTTCCAAAAGAGTTTATGAGTGATTCTTTCAGCCAACAGATCTTTCTAGGGGCCTATTATGTGCTAACCCTGCTTATATATATGGGAAAGAGTTGCGTCTGTCTAATCACCCAGGGGATAAGAGATAATACTGTGTAGAAGGAAGCTAGCCTAGGCCCTGCCCCATTGGTCTCCTATCAATGGAACATATTACTATACTATGCATCACATACTTCTACCCCTTTGGCCCATTGTACATGCTGCTCTTTATATCTGGAAGATAATTGCCTCTCTTCTCTGCCTTATACATCTTAGCTTGTTCAAGACACCACTCTAATGCCATTCACTCCTTTTCTTACCATTCTTAATTCTTAAGCACTTGGTTGGTTCATATTAAAACCAGCAATCTTTTCCAAACTTCATTCACTTACCTATCTCTTGAGGTTTTTTTCCTATAGACACATACACTTATAGCATTATTAACCATATAATTTGATTATATTGACACATTATTTGTACTTAATTCAATTTCAGCTTATGCAATAATACTTGTAAAATCAAATCAAAACTTTATGGTTCTTATTGTATTATTCAACACATTAAAATTACATATATATACATATATAGATAGATAGATAGATATATAGATAGATAGATAGATAGATAGATAGATAGATAGATAGATATATACTATCTAATAAAAGAGAAACATGGTAATTAACTGTAACTTTGCTACCCTTCCCATTGGCTAATCTGGGTGATATGCAAATTCACTGCCAACCAAGATGGCGGCCAGCAGCCAGGCAGCTGAAGCGAACAGGAGGCTTGCTTGCTCCAGTGACAGAGGAAGCCAAGGTTCCCCACCTGCCGCTGCCGGCCTCTGAGCTGCAGTCTAAGAAACAATGTTGCAAATATAGAAGCTAAACAATTCCCAGAAACCTGCTTTCAGCCAGCCGAGCCTCAGAGCTGGAGTTGAAACAGTGTTTCAATTACAGAACCCAAACAAACCCAGAGACCTGCTTTCAGCAGCTGAGGTCTCAGAGCTGGAGCCAAGCCTCAGAGCTAAAGCTGGCTCTCAGCTCCAGTGACAGCCATAGAAGGTAAATAAATCCCAGAATAAAAAAAAAAAAAAAGGAGGGGTTGGGAGCTTCAGTCACCCACCAGCCTGAAAACGACCCTCAGCCCCTCACCCAGACTGGCCGGGCACCCCAATGGGGACCCCCACCCTGAAGGGGGTGTGACCCACTGCAAACAGCCATCATCCCCTCATCCAGGCTGGCCAGGCACCCCAGTGGGGACCCCCACCCTGAAGGGGGTGTGACCCGCTGCAAACAGCCATCATCCCCTCATCCAGGCTGGCCAGGCACCCAAGTGGGACCCCCACCCTGATCCAGGACACCCTTCAGGGCAAACCAGCCAGCCCCCACCCATGCACCAGGCCTCTATCTTATAAAGTAAAAGGGTAATATGCCTCCCAGCACCGGGATCAGTGGAGCCTCGAGGCCTCCCGAACCCAGGATCAGCGGAGCCTCCCAGCACCGGGATCAGTGGAGCAGCAAGGCCTCACTGCCCCTGTGTCAAGCGGAGCCGCGAGGCCTCCCAGCACTGGGATCAGCAGAGCCGCGAGGCCTCCTGGCCCCGGAGCAGCGTGACAGGAGGCAGCGCCCAAACCCCCTGATCGCCCTGCGGCTCTGTGTGTGACAGGGGGTGGGGCCACAACCTCCCTATCCACCCTGCTCTGTTCGTGACAGGGGAAGGCGCTCCAACCCCCTGATCGGCCCTGCTCTGTGCCTGATAGGGGGGAGCTCCCCAACCCCCTGATCAGCCCTGCTCTGTGTGTGACAGGGTGTGGCGCCCCAACACCCCCCCCCCCATGGGCCCTGCTCTGTGTGTGATGGGGTGGAGCCGCAACCTCCCCATCGGCCCTACCCAGAGCGTGACTGGGGGTGACATCGCAACCTCCCGATCCACCCTGCTCTGTGCATGGCAGGGGGTGGCGCCCCAGACCCCCAATCGGCCCTGCCCTGAGCCCGACCAGGGGCTACACCTAGGGATTGGGCCTGCCCTCTGCCACCCAGGAGCAGCCCTAAGCCAGCAGGTCATTATCTCCCGAGGGGTCCCAGACTGTGAGAGGGCACAAGTGGGGCTGAGGGACCCCCCCCCCCCCCCCCCCCCCGCCGCCAGTGCACAAATTTTTATGCACCGGGCCTCCAGTACTATTCATAAAAACAATATGATAAAAAACCATTTCTTACACCATCAATGGAAAGTATACTATGATTTGGGAATCCTGGGTTTATTATGATGAATTATTAATAGATTGCTTTAAATAGTTCCAATTCTCTACCCTCCTTCTAACCTTATCCTTCACTGTGCACCTTTGTAGTGCTCTCCCACTAAGGACAGTGTACAAATCCTTACCTTTGGGCTTGACCATGTGACTCACTTTGGCTAAAGGAATGTTAGTAGACAGAGTCCAAGCGAAAGATTGCAGGCCAGGATTAAGGTACTTTTAGTGAGGTAGTTAGGGTGCAAAATTTAAGGGAGCACTCACTCTCAGAGTTGTGCCTCAAATTTTATAGACTTGAAAAGCTATTGGGCTTTTGTCTTGCATCTTTTCCAAGACAAGGAAAAGAACATACCACTAGTCCCAGGAGAAGTATGAGAGACACATGAAGCAGAGCTGCCTCAGCCTAGGTGCCTGACTCAGCCGAGCCTGAGGTAGAGCCCCCAGCCAACTAACAAAAGCCAGTCAAGATCAGCCAACCCTCATCCACTTCCCAGCAGATACACTGACCTGTGAATTATCATAGTAAACAATAATGATTTTTATTACATGTAAGCATTCAGTAAATGCTTACTCTAATAGTTATTACCAGTTGTGTTACATTCAGTTAGTTTCTTAGCCTCTCTCAGCCTGTCACAGAAAGGGATATAATAACTACCAACTACCTGTTAGGGTTCAACAAGATTGTGTGGCCGAAGCCGGTTTGGCTCAGTGGATGGAGCGTCGGCCTGCAGACTGGGAGGTCCCGGGTTCAATTCCAGTCAAGGGCATGTGCCTGGGTTGCGGGCACATTCCCGGTGGGGGATGTGCAGGAGGCAGCTGATCGATGTTTCTCTCTCATTGATGTTTCTAGCTCTCTCTGTCTCTCTCCCTTCCTCTCTGTGAAAAGTAGAATATATTAAAAAAAAAAAAAAAAAAGATTGTGTGTCTATTTCTATTCTTCAGTCACCACCAGAGCTTTTGGTAATACCACATATATGATGCTGTCTAATCAAAATGTTCTAAGTGGAGTTTCCTTTAATAATTCATGAGTGTTATTATTTATCTTCTTTCACATATTGTTTGACACCAGGATTGCCATGAATAACATAATAATATTTTTTGGAGAATTCTTTAAATGCTATACATGCATTAAGTCACTTAACATTGACAACTTTATGAAATAGGTGTAACCTCATTTTGCAAAAGAAAGACCTGAGACATCAGAGTTGCTATATAACTATAAGGTAACACATCCAGCAAATATCAGCCCAGCCTAGATCTGTCTCCTTCTTTTCTAGTAGTAAGCTGTTTTCTAAATACCACCTATAATTACACTACCCCACCATAACAATAGTTTTTTTAAATTTCTGTGCTCATTTGTCATATACATATTATTCTTATAGTTGCACAAATGTAACTTAACACTCCACTATTCACCTAATGTTAATAATGTTATTTATTAAATTTGTTAATATCCTTCCTAGTGACAAATAAAAACAATTGGGTGACTTTTCCCTATTTTCAAAGTTAATGTTGTCTTCAATGACTTTGCACTTAGGGGTAATATTAAAATTAGCATGTTAATGCATGCAGTATTTTACTTCCTTTGAAATATATTCTTTGGAAAAATTATCAAAAACAATATTAGTCAGCTAAATTTTATAAAATGTTTTATTATTTTGATAAATGTTGACAAGTTTTAATGTATTTACCCATTTTCTCTGTGACCAACGGTGAATGTACACATTTCCCCACTATTTTTTGGCACAAAGTATTGCTATTTTAATTAAGTTAGTAAATGTAACAGACATCTCTGTGTTTTACTTTGTTTTTCTTTGATAGTGAGTCCATTTGTAGTACACTGTCACCTAACCATTTGGTGCAAATATTGCTTCAAAACAACATAAAATGATTTTTAAATCCAGAGGTATTTTTAAAGCTATTTATTTATTGGATTGAATAAAAAATTATAAATTTGATGGTTAGATATTATTTTTCTAGAAGAGGAATGCTACTCTGTGAGATATTTATCACAGTTTTAAGAACCCGTGATTTTTAAATTTTACTTTAAGCTTGACCTGTCTCCCATGAATGTCTTATGAATAATATATGACAGCTTCAAAGGTGTTATGGCAGCAATTAAGTACCTCACAACTTATAATAATACCAACCCTTTCCTAAAATCTTGGATTTAAATGTTAATTAAGCAATTAGAGGCACAGGGGACAATCGCCAGATGATGCCTCCTGGTAGAGTGTAGTTGGCAGACAAAAGTGATGAATTCTATTAAGAACTTGTTAAAAAAAAAAAAAAACACCAAAAAACCTCAAACAACCTAAAATAAAAACCAAAACAACAATCTGAGAAATAAGAGCTTACTTTGCTGTGGGAGGCTTTTTTCATTTTTATGGGAATTTTGACAAATGCCATTAATAAAACATACACAAGAACTCTTGCAAGCTTTTCCTTTGTGAATCATTTTTGAACTGCTGATTTAAGCAAATCCTTCAAAATGGAGCATTGTATTAAAACCAAATGCATGAGGTACAGATGGAGAGGCCAGCTCTTAGCATATGTTTGGATTTTATGGATGGATGCTTCTTTCTGATTGGCCCTACATATTAATGAATTTTCCTATCTTGGTATAATCCAGACTAGTTCACCCAGTTCAAAAGCCTTTCTCCTGTGATTTATCTGCCCACTCCCTCAACACCCACCCTCCAAGTCTAACTGAGAAAGGCTCTGGCACTATGATGTCATCATGCAAGGTTCCAGATACCCTGTTTACCATATTTATGAATAAAATCTTTGGTTGGAGGAGTGAAGGCAGTAAGAAAGTCACCTATAGAAGAATTTAATACTAACTTGCAAAAGGCACCATCTTTTGTAGTTAACTAACACACAAATTCATTTTAAAAAGTTAATGACTCCACACACCTGCAAGATAATTTTATGCCATTTCTCAGAGATCGAGAGTTTTAAAGTAAATGTCATTGAAGTTTTCTATTAATATTCATGGGTTTTAGCCTTCCTTTTCCTCCCTCCCTCCCTCCCTCCCTCCCTCCCTTTCTTCCTTCCTTCCTCCCTTCTTTCCTTCCTTCCTTCCTTCCTTCCTTCCTTCCTTCCTTCCTTCCTTCCTTCCTTCCTGAACCAAAAGTTTAAACATTGATCAAGCTTTGCATTTCCAAAGACGAGGACCATGATATTGAATATATGCAAAGCAGTGTGGCAGGGATGAAGGAGGGTTCCTAAAATCTGCCCATTGCATTTATAAAATCAACTCCACTAAACTAGAACAGGACATAATGCAAATAAATAGGGTAAATTGAAAATGTCACAGCGCATCTCATGTAGTTAGAGTAGATATTGTATTGAGATTTTTTTTCATTTATGTATCTTAGGTAAACCTAACATCCTGCCAAACTGGGGTCCCAAGTGGTGCATTGCTTCATATTGTAATATTGATGTCCAACAGCTTATTAAATGACACATTACAGACACTGTGCTAGACCTGGGCACACAGAGATAAGAATAAATGGGTTTGCTTGTTGAATGGGTTCATCAATGGTAGAACTTGTTGAATTCTATGAGAAAGGACATGGGCTCTTGATGCACCTGATGTGAGGATAAGAGGAGAGAAGAGGGTTTTTCTAACAGTAATGAATGATAATAATAGACAACGCTCACAGAGTACCCACTGTGAACTGAACCTGTCTTAAGAACTTCACATGTAATACCTCCTTTAGTACTCAAAAATGTCCTATGAGGTTGAATTACTCCCACTTGATAGAAGATTAAAAAAAAGAGGTGTAAAAAGGGGAAATAATATGTTCAAGCTAATAAGAGGCAGAGCAGAGATTAGAGCCAAGTAGTCTAGCTTGAGTCCTCTCTTTTTTTAAAAGAAATATATTTTTATTGACTTCAGAGAGGAAGGGAGAGGGAGACAGAGATAGAAACATCAATGATGAGAGAGAATCATTGATCGGCTGCCTCCTGCATGACCCCCCACTAAGGATTGAGCCCAGAACCCAGACATGCGCCCTGACCAGGAATCGAACTGTAACCTCCTGACTCATAAGTCGATGCTCAACCACTGTGCGATGCTGGCCAGGCTTGAGTCCTGTCTTAATCAACATGCCATCGCAATTCTTACCATGAGGGACATAGGAGAGAGAGTGGAGTGTCAGTTTTCCAATGTTCTCTCTCCTCCCACCTTCCAGAACTGAGGCAGAAATCCTCCCACTTTCTTCTAAAGGAGCAGTGAACCTGTGAATTTAGTTCATTTAATCATCAACACTCTCCACCCACACTGGAGGTTAGTACCAGCTTCATGTGATGAATAATGAGTGAGGAAGAGCTGGGAGCAGGTCCTGAAAGCTTCCCTTATTCTCTGACTTCCCTTGGGAATATGCTAACAAACCTATTTCTCACTGTTACCTTTTTGTTGTCCATTGGCTCATATTCCATCTGGTATCTACATCCCTAGCATGTCACTGTGTTTTAAAGTTGGTTTTCTTTCTGAAAACTTACAAAGAAAAAAAAAAAAAAACCAGAAGAAAAATCAGCCACTGTCCATTTTGTGTTTTCTTTCCCTTCTCTGGAAACTTGCCTTCAAAACACTAATGTTTAGAAAAAGTATTCTGAGAAAATGAAGGACAATGAAAATCCTAAATACACGAACCAAAAAAAAAAGTGTGAACTTGGGAGAATTGAGTGTTTTGGCCTAAGAGCATTCCACTGGGATGGGGCCCAGGCTTCTAAATCTGTGGACCAGTCATTGCCACCTTCTTTTCTCTTTTTCCTATACAGGTTTTCCTGAATACTTGGCTCATAAATCAAACAGCTGCAACATTAATTATGTTAGACCTCTAGTGTTAGCTGTTAAATATGCCTCACCCTAGGGATTACTGCAACACTAACCCTCTCTGGTTAGTACTGGGCATATGAGTAGGCAAGTCGCCATTTCTTGTGTTCTCTGATTTGATGGAAATTGGAAAGCCAACACCTCAGCCCACACGCACCTAGGCTATAAAAATCTCTTTAACTTGGCAGACCTAGTTTTTTCTGTCTCTACCCACACTCTGCTGTGTCTGCTGATACCTCCTCCACCCCCTCTTCCTGTATTCATCTCTCAATTTCTGAGTCAGTGCTGGGGAGATCAAGAGGAGAGTGAGGAAAGTGACTAATAATGATTAAATATGAGCACCCACACTATGTCAAGTGGTGTCTTAGGCACTATCAACAAGGCAACTATTATTAGCTCTTTTTTAATAGATGAAAACAGTAAAGGAGGATATAATAAGTAAAGCAGTTAAAAGCAATGAAAATAACAACAAAGCAAACTAGTCCACATGGGGCAAACATCTGGTGAAAGGATGCCATTAAAATCCCCCAAGGACAAAGTGAAGTCTAGAGGACTCCTTTCTAGAAAGATAATTGCAAGATTTTCAGGAATCTAACTTCTGGCTAGAGGTATAGAGTCCTGGAAATATACCATTTACATTTTAAGAAAGCAGTTTTCTTATTTGCTTAACCCCTCCACCCCCAAAATGATGTCCAAATGTGGGAAATGCTGACTTACTATTGCTGATTTGTGTGATTCAGCATGCAGCTGAAATGTGAGGAGAAAACAAGGATATGAGCAGCTAGGGCCAACTTTTCTCCCCAAAATTGTAAACTTTGATTCAATTGTTGAATAAAAATTATAGTTGGAAAGAAGGAGTTTTCAGGCCACCTCTGTTTCATAAACCCATTCTTTCTATCTAATTCTTTTGATTTTGTATTTTTTTTAGTGATCTAGAATTTCTAGAATGGCCCATGGTACAGTGTAGCTTCACCCTAGGCTGCATTCAGTTACTTCTATATAAGAGAGTTCATCCTCCTGCAAAACAACACAAAAAGCAAAAGCAAAGAATATTCTTTATAATAAAGCATGACAGTGTTTTTTTAATCATAAACTGGAATTGATTAGGTATATTAATTAGTGCTTATAGACAATTATAAATAAACTTCTCTTTTTATGTATGTGTGCTTTAGTTAACCCCATGCAAAAGCCCTGTGTGCCTTTTACAGAATCTCATAAAAGCTTATTCAAGCCAGACACTGAGTTTTATAGAAACATAACACTTTCTAATTGCCTCCTAGTCCTACACATCTGAAAGACACACACATACACACACACACACACACTAGCCTGAAGACATACCTAGTTTATAATGTCCTTATTCATTGATGACCAGATCACCTCAAAATGACTGTGGGATATTTTTTCTCATGACTCACATCATAAAAGACTAAAGTTTAGATTATATTGAGAGATAAGGAAAATGTTGTTGTTCCTTTCCATGCCAAAATCTTTCATCTACCTTTTTTAAATATCTTATTTACTGGGAGAACACATTTTTTTTTAACTTTGTAAATGTATTTATCTAAATTTATTGGGATGACATTGGTTAATAAGATCATATAGATTTCAAGTGTGCATTTCTATGATACATGATCTGTATATTGCATTGTGTGCCCACCCAGAGTCAAATCTTCTTCCATATGTTTGACCTCTTTACCCTTTACTACCCTCCATTCCCCTTCCATCTGGTAACCACTATTGTAAGTTTCTATGAGTTTTTGTTCATTTTTCTTGTTTGTTCAATAGTTGTTTTCATTTTATATACCACATATGAGTGAAATCATATTGTTCTTGTTCACTTAGCATAGTATTCTCAAGACATAGCCATGTTGTCACAAATGGCAGTATTTCATATTTTCTTATGGATAAATAATATACCATTGTACATACGTTCCCCATCTTCTTTATCCAGTCATCTATCAAAGGACACTTCAGTTGTTCCCATGTCCTGGCCGGGGGAACTCTTTTGAACGCCTCAGATAACTTGAAATTCTCTAACCCTATTCCATAAATATAACATCAATAACCCTTAAGATGGCTTTCCAGTGACTTACATCTTTCCTGTGAGCTAGAATTTGCTTCAAACTTCATATAAAAGGCAAACTTTAATCAGCGAAACTTTTAAAATATTGTCTATTGTATTTCTAGCTCTGGGTTCTCTCTCCTCTCCTCTCCTCTCCTCTCCTCTCCTCTCCTCTCCTCTCCTCTCCTCTCCTCTCCTCTCCTCTCCTCTCCTCTCCTCTCCTCTCTAAGAAATCAATAAACATATCCTCAAGTGAGAATTTTTAAAAATGCCAAATGACACTGCCACAAGGTACATATCAATGTTTTTAGATCCACATGATCATAGTGAAGTCTTCAGGAACCAGGCACAAAGAAAATTAAATTGATTTTCATCCTTTTAGCTATTTCCATATGTGCAGTTTCCTCTCTCAGTACTAATACAAAGTGAGGTTTTTAAGAACACACACACAAAAAAGCATGTTTCTTAAGCTAAAAAATTTACCAAGCTCTGAGACTGATGCAATAGTTAACCGATGCTATATAACAAACATTCATCCCCAGAGCAGTGCCTGATGTTGAGGTTTTGCAATAAAAAAGACATCACGGCCCTGGTGATAGGTGGTGTTTCAGCCAATGGTTTTCAAGTGAGCACTGCTTGTGGGAGCCTGACAACAGGCTGACATCCCAGGTTCTCGCTGGGTTCTAAATTCCTTTCTGCAGCTGACGAGGATGTTTAGCAAAGCTGGAAATCCACCATAGTTCCTGAGGCTGAACAGAGGTGCTTCTTCACTCCTAAATAAGTGCAGGCACTGGAAATGACCAAGGGGAAAATCATGTGCTTCCAACATATAAGGATTTTTAGTATACGTGCTGCCGAAGTGAGCACAGACATATAATGATTTTTAAGCTTCATATTTCAGATGATAACACCAAAGAGCCCAGCATGTTACCTGGAGAAGCAAGAGTATAGTGGTCAAGAGTACAGCTCTGGAGGCAGGTTTGAACTGGGTGGATCCTAATTCTGCTCTTTATTGCTATGGAACTGAGCAAGCTATGTAAACATGTTTTGCTGTTTTCTCTTATATAAAGTGCCTACCTCTAGGGTTTTGTGAAAATTAATGGGATAACTTAAAAAAACAAAACAAAATTAAAGGGATAAATCATATGAGCTTTCAATTAATATAAGCTATAACAAAAAGGTAGTTTCCACATATAACCTAAATTGCCCTAATACAAAAAATAAATTATACAGGTTTCACAGTAGTAATAAAATAATGACACTTAAAAAAAAATAATGACACTATCTTAGATTTGAATAGTGTTTTAGAGTATGTGAGCGCTTCCACACCTCCAAGCTCATTCAATAATAAAGCATACTTCTCAATAAAATCGTGTTAGTGAAGCTGTGTCCAGCCGCTGGTGGGAAATGGATAAGTATAGTGAGCCAGGCAAGCTCAAGCCCGACAGCCATTAGTGAGAAATAACAGATGGTGTCTCATTTTTTGCTGTAGGCAAAGAGCCAAATGACATGACTAAATAGAAAGACAGCCCCATAGGACTGCATTTGGGCTCCTACTGAGCACAGAGCCTGAAAGGCAGGGACATTTTTAATAACCTTTTTTTGACAAGCTTAAAGCCATTTAATGTCTAAACCTGTCACACGTATCCAGCCAGGAGAATAGACCTCCAGAGAAAACCCTACAGTAGATGGTCTCACCTCCCGGTGAAAAAATAAAAATTGCACACACGCATAAAAAAATGATATAGCAATGTCACTAAATATGAACTTTCCATTTAAATAAAAACAGCCATTGCTCCTCTCAGTGGCAACCTTCTAGACCTACTCCCCATTTTGCACTGGATGAAAAAAGGGGTTTCTGTCCAGACATTATTTAAATAAAACAATAGAGGACTCATGCTTACTTTAGCTGAAATTTTAGTTCAGTGTAATTAGAAGAAAATGCATTATAAATTATTGTGTGTTGAAAATCGAGAAAGAGAGAGAGAGAGAGAGAGAGAGAGAGAGAGAGAGAGAGAATGAACTCATAATTTTTTATATATTGGGTTTCACTTTTTCATCAATCCAAGTGAAACAGCAAGTAATTGCTTCTTTTTTAACAACTTTGGAAGTAAATGGGGGGGGGGGGAACTAGCAATTAACATGATTAAAAAATCTTCATTATTTTGTCTATTATAGTACTCAGCAGCAGTGAGCCAGTGATTCTGCAAAAAACATTCACTACAGCAAATTTATCTAATAAATTGTATTTGTTTTCCAGCAAGTCAGCTAGTAAGAGCATTAGTGTGGACATGATTTGATTTTCCCTGGAGTCCATGGCTTCATCTTGCCCCAGCTGTTTCATTTTCTTCTCATCACCAAATCATTTTATTACAATAACTCTCCCTGCCTTGTTTTCCTATAGCTTTATGTGAATACAAGCACATCAAAGATACCTCCATGCTGAGTAGTAAGGTTAAGGCTTACATTTAAGTTCCACCTTAAATGTACATTTGTCAGGAGGAGGAAGGCTGATAGAAAAAATAGTTTGAAAAATATAATTGACCACTCCTTAACTATATTATATAAAAACTAATTTATAAGAGCTGCAGTAGGAGAAAAAACCATGTTAGTAAAATGTCATAATAATGTCTGTGTAGTTCTACAGATTAATGGAATTAATCTCAAATAAAATAGGTATACTCATTGATGTTTCTAGAAAGACCCCGCCTGATTTATGTATTTTCCCTTTTAAATCTCTCATGCCAGAAACATGATTTCAAATTTGAAATATATGCTTATTTGTAAATTCAAGAACACTCTGAATTCCATGAAAGTGTCAATTCTTCTTGTTTACCAATGTTTTCTATATACCCATGCGTGGTAGAAGTTCAATGACTGCTTAATATTGTAATGTAATTCACAGCAAAAGTTGTTAGCAAAAGGAGCGTGTAAGCACAGTGAAACAAATGAAGCAAGTTGAAACACCCATTATCTTGGCCATATCAGAATAATTTGCAGTGAAAAACGTGGATCCCAGTGATAGAAAAGAAAAATATTCAAGATCCTCCCCTCAGCAGTAACATTTTGCCTTCCTTCCTCCTAGTCCTCTCTTATAAACAAGGCCATGGTGTCTCCTCCTCACTCCTGCATAACCCAGCACACCCATGGTCATCTTTTTTTAAAAAATATATTTTTATTGATTTCAGAGAGGAAGGAAGAGGGAGAGATAGAAACATCAATGATGAGAGAATAATTGATCAGCTGCCTCCTGCACACCCCCTACTGGGGATCGAACCCACAACCTGGGCATGTGTCCTTGACTGGAATCCAACCCGGGACCTTTCAGTCCACAGGCTGACACTCTATCCACTGAGCCAAACATGTTAGGGCCCATGGTTATCTTGATACCCCACCTCATCATGACCACTCCTCTTGTTCTGATGCACCAAATATTCTGTTTAGGTCACTCCTTTCTGCTGTAAGCACACTGGTGCTTGTGTTAACCTTGCTCCTTCTGGTGGAGGCAACACAGTAAATCCTCAGAAAATGAGTAATGAGCAAATGCATGTACTGCTTTTGGAGTCAGAATGCACATGTTATTTTAAAACAAACATTCATTCAGCTTGTGAACCTTGAAAAAAGCAATGGGTAAAGAGTTTGCAACCAAACTGGGATATATATATATATATATAGCTTGACTGATTTTTCTGTGTCTAAAAAAAAAAGTATTGCATCATTAACTTAAAACAAGCTGTTCTAGCCTGGCCAATGTGATTCAGTGGTTGAGTGTCAACCTAGGAACCAGGAGGTCACGGTTTGATTCCTGGTCAGGGCACATACCGGGTTGTGGCCTCGAACCCCAGTAGGGGGCTGTGCAGGAAGCAGCTGATCTATAATTCTCTCTCCTCATTGATGTTTCTCTTTCTCTCTCTCTCTCTCTTTCTCTCTCTCTCTCTCTCTCTCTCTCTCTCTCTCTCTCCCTTCCTCTCTGAAATCAATAACAACATATTAAAAACAAAAACAAAAAACCACCACTACCAACAACAACAACAAAGCTGCTCCAGGAAGATACAATGACACATCCCATTCCAAGGGCTTGGAGACACACATGGCCTCTCAATGCTAAAAGCCTGGAGGGTTGTCCTCTCAGTATCAGATTTCTGTATAAACTGTGCAGCCTGGAGGAAGGAGTACTTTATTTAAAATACCAAACCAAACAATAGGCAGATAAGTAAATGCTCTTACCTTGTCTCTTTCCTGACATTCAAAATCCTAGTTATTTTCTAGGCTTCATGTCAAAATATTCCTTTCCTTATGGTCTTCCTAATATTTAAATACTGGAGGCCCGGTGCACAAATTTTTGTGCACTCGGGGGGTCCCTCAGCCTGGCCTGTGCCCTCTCACAGTCTGGGACCCCTCGGGGGATGGCCACCTGCTGGCTTAGGCCTGCTCCCCGGGGGATTGGGCCTAAGCTGGCAGTCAGACATCCCTCTGGCTTCCTGGGAGCCCTTGGGGGATGTCCACTTGCCAGTAGGGAGCAGGCCTAAGCTGCAGTTGGACATCCTTAGCGCTGCTGAGGAGGCAGGAGAGGCTCCCACCATCACCGCAGTACTGGCAGCCATCAGCCTGGCTTGTGGCTGAGCAGAGCTCCCCCTATGGGAGTGCACTGACCACCAGGGGGCAGCTCCTGCATTGAGTATCTGCCCCCTGGTGGTCAGTGTGTGTCATAGTGACCAGGGATTCCCAGTGGCTCTGCTATTAGGGTCAATTTGCATATTACCCTTTTATTATATAGGAGTGCCTGACCAGCCTGGGTAAAGGGCTGATGGCTGTTTGCAGGCTGGCCACAGCCGCTTCAGTGTGTGGGTCCCCACTGGGGTGCCTGGCCAGTCTGGGTAAGGGGCTGATGGCCGTTTTCAGGCTGGCTAAGCCCCCCAGGGGGGACCCTAACCCCATGAGGGTGTGGCCAGCCTGGGTGAGGGGCTGATGGCTGTTTGAAGGCTGGCCATGGCCCCCAGCCACCCAAGCTCCCAGTGGAGGCTGGCTGGAAGCAGGTATGTGGGATTTATCTATCTTCTATAATTGAAACTTTGTTGCCATGAGTGGAGGCCACAGCCAGCTCAGGGCAGGCAGGAAGCTTGGCTTCCTCCATCACCTGGGCAACCAAGCCTCCTGCATGCTCCAGCTTTGTGGCTGCCAGCCGCCATCTTGGTTGGGTTAATTTGCATATAGTCGCTCTGATTGGCTGGTGGGCATGGCTTGGGGCATAGTGAAGGTACGGTCAATTAGCATCTTTGTCTTTTATTAGTGTAGATATTGTTTATCATGGTCAAACCTGAATTACAGTAATGCTTTCTCTCCCACTAAATTTTAAGTTCACCCAACACAGACAAGTCCTACATTTATCTCTCATCTTTGTATCTCTCAGTTCAGCACAATGCCCAGTCATAGTGCCTAGTACAAATGGGCTTATTGAGAGAAAAAACAAGAACTAGTCCATTGTTTTTTCTAGCCTATGGAGGAACTCAAGGAGTAGGATATGTCCTTGACAGCATGCTCCTCCAGTTTCTGTTTAAAATATGTCAGGCTAATAGGTCAATTTCTGTATCCCCAATTTTTCCACTGATCATAATACTACTACAACTGATAAGTGATTTACATACATTTATCATATCATCAGAATATATAATTAAAATCTTATAATTTTTAAAAAATATATATTTTTATTAATTTCAGAAAGGAAAGGAGAGAGACAGGGAGAAACATCATTGATATGAGAGAACCATCATTTGGCTGCCTCCTGCACACCCCCCACTGGGGATTGAGGCCACAACCTGGGGATGTACCCTTGACCAGAATAATCAAACCTGGGACCCTTCAGTCCACAGACCAATGTTCTATCCACTGAGCCAAACTGGTTAGGGCTAAGTCTTATAATTTTATTTGTCAATTATATCTCAATAAAGCTGGAACAAAATTTAAAGTAAAAATATGCTAGTTTTCAAAAGAAAAAACCTTTGGCTTTATTCATGAAAGCCAAAGATAGTATTTATCTTCTGACTCTTGCCTAATGTTCCTCTGGAGAAGCAGCATGATCTTATAAGCCTAGAGTAAAGCTAAAGTGATATGTGAATAACAATGCAAATAATCTATAATATAAAAGCATAATATGCTAATTAGACCAGACCTCCTTCCAGGGCTACAGCCACGGGATGGAAGCAGCTGCTGCAGCTGCAAAGGCCTACTCTTGCACGAATTTTGTGCATTGGGCCTCTAGTAATTGTAATAAAAGGTCAGGTGTATATATACATTGTTTTACTATTTCAAATGTAATTCATCTCTATTTTTCAGCATAACCCTTTAAACTTCTTTTGTTTATTTAAATAAATATTTGAGGCCTCATTCTGTTAGATGTTGTATCAAGTGCTGGAAATAATAAGAATGAAGCAGAAAGAAAAATGTCAAAACACACAGATTATGACTCAACTGAGGGAACAGAAGGGATGTGGGTTAATGAACAAATGAGGAAACTCAGAGATAAACAACTTGCCCAAAACCTGATTAGCAGGACTGGTTTGAGACCAGGTTGATCCAACTGCAAAATCTAAGCTCTTAAAAAATTGCTATAATAGCTGCTCTCTCAAGACCTAGTAGATACCCTTCTCTGTTTCTTACTTCACAGGCAATATGTAATTTATATTTTATGATTCTTATAATTCTCAGAATATGAGGGGAATGATGGTTTATTTCATAAATTAACTTTAAGGATATTATGATTACATAATATGGATAACTTTGAACAAATGTTAAGAATACATTTTTTCTTCAAAATTGAATTCAGATTGTTAAAATAATTTGGCTTTATAAAAATCAGCAATAGTTTAGATTCCAAAGTAACAGCTTTTTGATTGATCAGATTTTCTTCCTACTTTCTACTTTTCTAAGAAATTAGCTATTTGACCTGTTAGTTGCCCTTTTTCTGAGGTATGATAAAAAATTACTTTTAGGGAAGTCTACAAATCATTTCCTTCTGCATCTAAGGTACTTTAAATGGGAGTTGGTGTTTAAATTGATAACTTTCAGCACTATAAAATTGCCTTCTCCAAAGATTCAATGACACCTTCACACTTACTAAGGCAACCCTCAATCAAAAAGAAAATCCACCCAATGAAAACACCTCATAACCTGAAATGTGCAACTATTCTATTGGAAATTTAATAAAGGATGAGTAATAATAAGGACAAACTGTGGAGATGGATAGGCAGAGAAAGTCATGGACATGGAACCCAAGCTCAAACAGTAGAGAATCATTACTGAGTAAAATGGAATGTTCATTGCTTTGGCCAGAAACATTGTGCAGGAAAAATAATCATTGTTATGAGAAAAGTATAACCCTGGGAGAGAATTTTCCAAGGGCTTATGCCAAGGTCTATAATGTTACTATTATTCTCTATATAAACATATGTTCTGTAAAATGGACCTACTGTGATTTGATACGAAGACCTGATTCATTAGCAGTGTCCAATAAATAACAGCTGTGACACAAACCCTCACTGAGCATCTAATCATAAGGCACATTTTACCCTCAACATTGGCTCTAACCAGAAGTGTCAAGTTATTAGGCTTGAGATTTTATAGACTGGCTTTAGTAGATTCAATATAGCCAAGGGATATCAGTTGGTATTAGAACACCCTTATGGAATTTTCCACTGAGGCCTAACTGAGGATAATCCCGGAAACTACATATTATAATTCATGTGTATGAGGGTATATATGAAAAGCTTTTACAGAGAAAATGAGAGCACTTGGCTAAGGATGTGTTCATTCATTCATTCAAGGAATATGTATTGAGTGACATGTGCCAGACCTTGTTCTAGGCCCCAGAGGGGCAAACGGGGAACAAGAGAGATAAGGCATCTGTCACTATAGAGATAATATTCTACTAGAAGGCGTTAGGTGATATACAACTAAAACAATAAATGAATAAGGTGATTTCTGACAGTGGTGAGATGTTTGAAAAATAAAACAGAATGATGCAATAGAAAGTAACTGGTCAGTGTGTGGGTAGCTAAATTCTGGAAGAGTCCACTGAAGTGCTGAGATCTAAAGGTCAAGACCCAGATATGCAAAAAGCTGGGTGTACTGGTACATTGCAATTACTTCCTTTTGATCCACCTGTGGTTTTGTGTTGACCTTTTACCATTTTTTTTCATGTAGCCATGTATGATTCTCTATATCTGAATCTTAAAACCTCATAACATTTGGATATGGTCATCCTTTCTGATTTTCCCTCTTAATACGTAGGTGTACCCCCGTAGCAATGTTCCCTACCTTGTGAACCACCTCAAAGAATCGAGGGCTCCTAGAATCTTCTGGTCAGTGTAGGTCTTACAGTGTGCGTACCTGATTCTGTGAGTTGATAATGTTTAAGTTATGTCCTCTTGGGAGTAGGATATTTTTGCCTTAGCACTACACTAAGCTTACGTATAGTGAATATAAAATTGTGGCAAATACCACACAGGTTCTCCAAAAGGTTGGGGAATGACAGATTGACTTGTAGAGCTAGAAGAGCACTTCAATTTTTCAAATAGTGGGACATTAGTGCCAGTTTACCCAAGGGAGACCAAATAGACTGAAAAACCATTGTTTTACATTCTTACTCTGCAGAGTCTGCATATGGTATGAAGAAATTTTAATCAAAGGCAAATCAAAGCTTAGTGGGAAAATTATGACATACATACTTGTATGAATGGGTTCAATTCAGGTACTCACAGCTACACTGTGTATTTCAGAAATGTGGAGTATGGGGTGTTAGCCAAACAATCTAATATTGTGTCTTCTTATGTGAGAAAACAGACTCATGGCTCAGATTTGCATTTTAGAATATTACCCTGACTTACCCAACCTTGCCAGTCATTAACATAGTTGAAATTCCTGCTCAAATAGTTATTAGAGAAATCATTAAATCATGAAAAATTAAAAGATGTTCCCAAATGCCCAGAACTCATCATGAAAAATATTATGAATACAAGATATTTTCATTAATCATTCATATGCTTTTCTATAATGATGGAAGTAGTAGCATACTTAGAAATTGAAACATTATTTCCTATTTCTGGTTTCTATAATTTCTAGCATTTCCTGTAGCTTTCATTTGGTAAAGTTCCTATGATATTTATTGCCAGGGTCCAACCCCAGCAGGTCCAGGGGTCCCCAAAGGTGTGGATGGAGTCGGCGAAGAAGGAAGGACACGGAGACAGTGTTCAGTTGATCAGCAGCCTAGCCAGGATCTCTAGCCAGGATCTCCAGCCAAGTTCTGGTCTGGATCTCCAGCGAAGTTCTGCTTAGGATCTCCAGCCAGGTTCTGTCCAGGTTCTCCAGCCAGGTTCAGTAGCCATGTTCCCTCGCTAGGTTCTCCAGCCAGATTCTGTCCAGGTTCTCCAGCCAGGTTCAGTCACCAGGTTCTAGTCAGGTTCTCTTGCCAATTTCTGTAGTCAGGTTCAATCCAGGATCTTTTGCCATGTTCTCTCCAGCGAAGTTCTTCTGTCTTCTGGTTCCTGTGTAGGTTCTGTCTTCTGGTTCCTGTGTAGGTTCTGTCTTCTTAGTTCTGTGTTCTAAGCTCTGTATTCTAAGTTATGACTCTTGCTGTCTTGTTACATCTGTATTTATACCAGTTGATTCAATCCTATCAATCTCTATTACAAAGGCTAGGGCGTTTCTTATCTCCATTCCAGGGAGTAAAGATTATGTAGCTTAAGCATGATTGTTCATAGTTAAAGTGATTAATTACCCGCCTAGCACTTAGTTGAGGGGCTTTATTCCCTCCCTAACTTCAGGGGAAAATCCCTACCTGGGGAAACAACCTTTCTCAGAGACCTTGGTTCAAACACATAGTGCCAAGAAGGTGAGCAAACATATTAAGAACAGTATGCCATATATGCCAGGTCCTTTGAAACAGCAAGGATGGACTGGCTCCCGGCAATTTATTTTTTCCAGGTATTTGAACTTAATGATTTGACTTTTTAATATCCATTACAGTAAATGAATTAAGAAAACAATATATGTTTAAATGTAATTTTTAATCATCAAAACATTTTTGTTTTGTAGCAGGGTTCCCTAAGATGAGAGTGGACCATGTCTTATTAACAACATATTTTCTAGACTTCTTTTATTGTCCTTTTCTATACACAGAATCTGTAAAGGTGAAAATTAAATTTCCCAGGCTTGAAGCTAGGGTTCCAGACATGATAATGGTTCTGTCAAGCAGGTGAATTCTAAGGAAAGAATAAAGCCCTGAGGCATACATTTTACAGGTGCACATCAGCAGGTAGAGCGTGGATCCAAACCCACCCTTCCCTGCAGGTTCCTCCTGACCTCCGTATCACTGCTAAGAAAGGATTTCCTGGATTGGATTATGGTTGAGGTAGTGCTACCAGAGCCAGTAGTTGGAATAATGATTTCCTGTTTCCTCACTTTCCTTACTGTGGTAGAGAGGCAGTTCCCAGAGAAAGCTAGTCTTGTAGTTTCTTATGGGAGTCTTTCCTAGGGGACCAAGGCTGGAGCTTGCTCCTGTAGCCTTCTAGTGAT
This sequence comes from Myotis myotis, assembly GCF_014108235.1. Taxonomy (NCBI): domain Eukaryota; kingdom Metazoa; phylum Chordata; class Mammalia; order Chiroptera; family Vespertilionidae; genus Myotis; species Myotis myotis. Next base: position 56,905,917 of record NW_023416314.1, read on the forward strand.
TTCTATAAGCACCTAACAGGCTGTTTCAACTGTCTTTCTACCCAGAGACCAGGTAGGGATAAGTTTTATTTGGACTGAGATAAAAGATAGAAGCTCTATTTAGATCTCAAATCTAAGCTGATTTTCCAACTGGAAGTTATCAGAGTGCTACATTGAATAATACTGGGCCCTTGACACCTTAATAAAAAAGCAGTACTTATTCTGCCATTGTTTGAATGTGGAGCTTTCTGTGGGACTTCTTGGGTCATGGTCATGCCATAATCAATTATTCTTGAGTTTTTAGTGATCTGATAATCAAAAACATCATCCTGAGTCCTAGACTGAAGAGTAATAGAGGTTTTTTTCATAACTCTTCTGTTAATCCTGTAGCTTTATGGACATCTTGCAACCCAAGCCTTAAAATTATAAAATGGAAAGAAATAGTCTAGCTGCATCCAAACTAAATATTCACACTTATTATAATATTTGCATGAATCCTTGACCTACTTAGGTAAAGATAGTTTTAAAACTGTCAGGCATTCTACTTAAACCTCAAGGGAGTTAGTAAAAGCAAGTACAGAAATAACTAGGACTCCATCACTTTTTGAAAAATGTTTTAGTGAGTTCTTATGATTCTTAATGTTATTCTCCTTTTATTTATTTATTTATTTATTTATTTTTTAAAATATCTTTTATTGATTTCAGAGAAGAAGAGAAAGGGAGAGAAAGATAGAAACATCAATGATGAGAGAGAATCCTTGATCAGCTGCCTCCTGCTGGGGATCAAGCCCTCAACCTGGCATGTGCCTTGACCAGGAATCGAACCATGACCCCTGGTTCATAGGTGGACACTCAACCACTGAGCCACACTGGCTAGGCAATGTTATTCCCCTTTTAAAGTGATATTGAGTTTCCATTTTAAGAGGGTATATCAAGGTAAAAGCAACATCCCCCCTGTTTAATTGGGGTACATACCTGATCAGCCACGTATATTTTATTAACTGTAAACAAATGCTAAAATGCTAAAGTCCTTTATAACATGAACCAAAGTCATATATACAATTCATTAGCTGTTTTAAAATATTTTATAGATAAGAAGATACGTAGGTAGATAGACAGACAGAGGCTAAGTAAAGCTAAATCTCAGGCCTAATCTTGGCAAGTTAGATTCCTTCAACCCGCTGCAGAAATTGATAACAAATACAGGAAGCCAGGATTTCGAGGTAGATTTGAGTAAGAAAGTAATACTAATGAAATCATGTTTAAACTTTTCTAGACACACTGTGTTCCTGACTCCATAGTTTACAGTGGTTTGCACACTGACACTCTCTGGCTGAGAATCTTGATCTGTTTCATTGGTTGACTCATTTGAATCCCAACTCAGCTATAAACACCTTAAAGGCAGGAATCCTTTTTACCACTTACCAAATACAAAGCTTGCCCACAGTAACATTTCAGTGATAGTTTGTGGAGTAAATTAACTATTTGTCAGTTGGATTTCCATCTAGGTTGATGACATCAAGAGTTCTAGCCAATGGCTTCTCAAACAAATGTGAATGTGATTACCTGAGGATTTTTGTTAAAATTCAGATTGCTATTAAAGAGATCTAGGGTGGGGCCCAAGATTTTGCACTTCTAATAAGCTCTTAGGCGATTTAGATGCTGCTGTTCTTCAGATCATACTTTCATAAATAAGAGTCTATCTCACTCCTAAGAGTCTTATTTCTGTGAGGAAATAAAACATAAGGTAGGCCCGGCCACGGTGGCTCAGTGTTTGAGTGTAGACCTGTGAACCAGAAGATCACGGTTCAATTCCATGGTCAGGGCATATGCCTGGGTTGCAGGCTTGATCCCCAGTGTGGGGCATGCAGGAGGCAGCCAATCAATGTTCTCTCTTATCACTGATGTTTCTCTCTCTCTCCCTCTACTTTCCTCTCTAAAATCAATAAATATATATTTTAAAAGACATAAGTTCAAATTCTATTTCTGTTCTTACAAATTTAGTAAATGTAGGACAATTATTAATATCTCTGTGCCTTATTTCTTCATATGTAAAAATTTGATAACAGAATCAATATTTTATATGGGTATCATAACATGTAAATGAAATAATATATGAAGATATTTAGCAAAGTACTTGGCATATAGCAAGCACTCAATAAATGGTAGCTATGCAGTCTCATGATTTTCCCTACTGACTATGCCTGAGGTTATATGCTCAAAAACACTCTTAGTAAGCTACGTGAGATTAATCTGAAGCCTAATCTTCCATGTTTGATTTCCCCAACCCGCTGCAGGAATTGATAGCAAATACAAGAGGCCCAAGGTTGTGAGGAAGATCCCAGTGAGAAGGCAAGACTGATGAAAAGGAAACTTAGGGGCACTGAGTAGTAATGTGGGGTTAATTACTGAAAAAAAGGCAGAGTTTTATAGTAAAATAAAGAAGAAAAAAAGGCAAAAAAAGAACAGATAGAGAGCCAATCTGTTTAATGGGGAAAGTGAAGCATGCACAAAATCTAAAAATGGCATTCAAAATGCTTCTATTTGTCATATCTTAAGTCAGGTAACCCACAAGGATTCCTGGTAAGTGGATTAGTAAGGAGATGTTCTAGAAAAAACAGTCAGAAGAGTGTGGGAAGCTGACTAAGAAAAGAGAAAAAGTCCAACAAATGTGGGCTGGCTCTCAAGCAAAGCCTCACAGAGGGAAACAGCCTGATCTCCAGGGAATTCCTGGAGTGTAAATAAGCCTTAAAGATGTCCGGATTTGAGGAGAGAGAATTGCAGTTTTAGTCATTGCTTTCAGGCTACCCAAGAGAAATGGGAGAGACATAACTTTAAATCCCCACACATTTCTAATTCCCCACAGTGCTGGTAAATCAGGCCCCAGTGTCTGAAAGCAATCTATAATAATAAAAGGGTAATATGCTAATTAAACCAGATATCCTTCCTGATGAAGCCGGGGTCAGAGGGAAGCCAGCCCAGGTCCCTGAAGGCAGCCCGAGGTAAGCCAGCCTGAGTCCCTGGTGCCTGCGGGCATCCAGAAGAGGGAAGCCCGGGTCTTGGGTACCAGGGGGAAGCCGGTGCCAGCAGCCGGGGGAAGGCCTACTCTTGCACAAATTTTCATGCATCGGGCCTCTAGTCCAGACGTGGGCAAACTATGGCCCGCAGCCGGATCTGGCCCATTTGAAATGAATAAAACTAAAAAAAAAGACCGTACCCTTTTATGTAATGATGTTTACTTTGAATTTATATTAGTTCACACAAACACTCCATCCATGCTTTTGTTCCGGCCCTCCGGTCCAGTTTAAGAACCCATTGTGGCCCTTGAGTCAAAAGTTTGCCCACCCCTGCTCTAGTCTATCTACACTAATAAAAGAGAAAGATGCAAATTGACCGTACCTTTCGTGATGCCAACTAGCCAATCAGGAGTGAATATGCAAATTGACCCATCACAGATGGCAAGTTAATTTGCATACACTGGCACCAAGTGGCCAGGGGCCACTCTGGGCCTCTGGGCAGCAGGTGAAGGCAGAAAGGCGGCTCCAAGCCTGAACAAAGGCAGAAAGGCGGCTCCGGCCAGAGCGAAGGTGGAAAGGCAGCTCTGGCTGGAGCGAAGGCAGTACCAGCAGCCAGGGGAAGGAAAGCCCATTCTTGCATGAATCTTCATGCATTGGGCCTCTAGTCCTATCTAATAAAAGAGAAACATGGTAATTAGCGTACGTCTGCTACCCTTCCCATTGGCTAATCAGGGAGATATGCAAATTAACTGACAGCCAAGATGGCGGCCGGCAGCCAGACAGCTTGAAACTAACATGAGGCTTGCTTGCTTCAGTGACGGAGGAAACCAATGTTCCCCGCCTGCCTTGCTGGCCTCTGAGCTTGCAGTTTGAAACATTGTAACAAATATCGCCGAAACCGGTTTGGCTCAGTGGATAGAGCGTCGGCCTGCGGACTGAAGGGTCCCAGGTTCGATTCCGGTCAAGGGCATGTACCTGGGTTGCGGGCATATCCCCAGTAGGAGATATGCAGGAGGCGGCTGTTCGATGTTTCTCTCTCATCGATGTTTCTAACTCTCTATCTCTCTCCCTTCCTCTCTGTAAAAAATCAATAAAATATATATAAAAAAAAGACCCACATGTATTTTAAAAAAATATATATAGAAGCTAAACAAAACCCCAGAAACCTGCTTTCAGCCAGCCGGGATCTCAGAGCTGGAGTTGAAACAGTGTTTCGATTATAGAACCCAAACAAACCAGATACCTGCTTTCAGCAGCAGAGGCCTCAGAGCTGGAGCCAGAGCTAAAGCTGGCCCAGAATAAAAAAAAAAGAAGAAAAAAGGGAGAGGTTGGGAGCTTCAGTCACCCGCCAGCCTGAAAAGAGCCCTCAGCCCCTCACCCAGACTGGCCAGGCACCCCAGTGGGGACCCCCACCCTGAAGGGTGTGTGACCCGCTGCAAACAGCCATCATCCCCTCACCCAGACTGGCCAGGCACCCCAGTGGGGACCCCCACCCTGATCCAGGACACCCTTCAGGGCAAACCTGCCGGCCCCACTTGTGCACCAGGCCTCTATCCTATATAATAAAAGGGTAATATGCCTCCCAGCACCGGCATCAGTGGAGCTGAGAGGCCTCCTGGCACCGGGATCAGTGTGACAGGGGGCAGCGCCCAAACCCCCTGATCGCCCTGCAGCTCTGTGTGTGACAGGGGGCAGGGCCACAACCTCCCTATCCACCCTGCTCTGTTCGTGACAGGGGAAGGCGCCCCAACCCCCTGATCAGCCCTGCTCTGTGCCTGATAGGGAGGATCTCCCCAACCCCCTGATCACCCTGCGGCTCTGTGTGTGACAGGGTGCAGTGCCCCAACCCCCCACCCCCCACCCACGGGCCCTGCTCTGTGTGTGACGTGGTAGAGCCATAACCTCCCCATCGGCCCTGCCCTGAGTGTGACAGTGGCGGCGCGCCAACCCCCTGATCGGCCTGCTCTGTGGGTGATAGAGGGCAGCGCCCCAACCCCCTGATTGGCCCTGCTCTGTGCATGACAGGGGGTGGCACCGCAACCTCCCCATCGACCCTGCCTTGAGTGTGACAGGGGGCGGTGCCCCAACCCCCCAATCGGCCCTACCCTGAGCGTGACTGAGGGTGGCATCACAACCTCCCAATCCGCCCTGCTCTGTGCATGACAGGGGGCGGCGCTCCAACTCCCCAATCAGCCCTGCTCTGAGCCCAACCAGGGGCTGCACCTAGGGATTGGGCCTGCCCTCTGCCACCTGGGAGCAGGCCTAAGCCAGCAGGTCGTTATCTCCCAAGGGGTCCCAGACTGCGAGAGGGCACAGGCCGGGCTGCACAAATTTTTGTGCACCTGGCCTCTAGTATATATATAAAAGGCTAATATGCAGTGTCCCCTTGGAAGTTCATCCAGGAGACTAGGAGTTCGATTGCTCACTATGACATGTGCTGACCACCAGGGGGTGGCATGGAACATGGCGGGTGACCAGTGGCAGTGGTGGGGGCACTGAGGGAGCAAGGGAAGGAGGAGGCAGGGAGGTGGGGAACCTGATTGGTCCTGATCACCGGGCTGGCCTAGGGACCCTACCCATGCACAGATTTCATGCACTGGGCCTCTAGTCCTATATAATAAAAGCTTATATGCAAATCGACCAAACTGACTGACCAGTCGGTGCGGGATCAGGGCCGGTGAGTGGGCAGCAACAGGCCAGCCAAGGCAGGTTCCAGCAGGCAGAGAGAGGGGATGGTGATCGGGGGATAGCAGCGACTGGCAGCGACAGTGGAGTGATGGGGGCGGGCCGGCCACTTGCCAGCCAGTGCCATCCCCCAATTAGCCCACGTATTGCCTCCCACAGAGGGAGGGCAGACTGTGGCTTAGGTGGGGAGTGTCAGACATCCCCCAAGGGCTCGCAAACTGTGAGAGGGTGCAGACTGGGCTGAGGTCCCCTCCCTCTCAGTGCATGAATTTTTGTACACCAGGCCTCTAGTCTTCCAATAAGGAGCCACAGGTCTTAGAGGTTTGAAGCCAAACCATACGAAATCATTTTTTTGGTTGATTTTTCTTTGTTAAATGACATTTAAATATATAAAATAAATATCAAAAATACAAGCCTTTGTTTTACTATGGTTGCAAATATCAAAAAATTTCTATATGTGACACAGCACCAGAGTTAAGTTAGGGTTTTTCAAAATGCTGACACGCCGAGCTCAAAAGGTTAGCCATCACTGCCCTAGACATTAGAGCAAAGTGAGCCTGGGGCAAGTTACTGTTGTGAGTGGGGGATGGAGGGAGAGCAAAGGTGAGAAATATAAGTAAAGTCAGAGTGTTGAGGAAAAATTAAAGGGAAGATATCCTGCAACTTCTAGGAAATCTTCACCAATGGAGTAAATAAATAAAAAGACCTCTATTCTGTGAGCACAAAACCAAACTGGGTTGGCGTCTCAGACAATTAGCTCACATGATTGCAAAGACAGACAGAAACCCCCAGATTGGAGAGGGTGTGGGTCAGGCTGGGGGACCCAATCCCCATGCACAAATCTACGTGCACCAGGCCCCTAGTTAATAAATAGTAATACAAGAATAAACTATCTTGCATACTCACAATTGTCAACTTACTGTTGACAACCCCTGTGTATATCACATATAGAAATTTGGATGAAAATTAGTTATAGCCAAGCTGCTTAAAAACTAGGGTTGTCATCCAGAGAGAAGAATGTCTCCAAATGACATGCTGCAATTAAACAAAATATAATAACAAAAATATGGTCAACCTATAAGACTTTTTGCTTGCCACTTTGCATTTCCACTTTTAAAATGAAGAAACCATCATGACATATACAGAGTTGAATCAGTGATATAAAAATTATGTCCAAAATAGCTATGCGAATTTAAATTTCATAACCTGACTGGCAGAAACTTCCAGGCTGAACATAGAAGTGTCTAAGGGTAAAAATAAGCAGAAATGGCCTGTTAATTCCAAGTCCCATATTTCACACTTCACACAAACTGAATCTGAGGTGAAAAGTATTTGAATATATACTTTTGTGCTTAAAAATGCTGAAATTGGAAGAAATGAGGAAATTGCCTTTTCCCAAGGACAAGAAATATAGACCAATTTCCCCTAAAATTTTAAGAGTTCAGTTAGATAAGACAAGCTTTAGATTAACCCTCAAATAGCTTCAGCTTAAACTAGCAAGCACAGTACATATGTGTAATGTGTGTGCATGTATGTAATATATACATGTATTTTGTGTATGTACATATATAAAATGATAATCCTAAAAATATTTTATATACAATAAGATAAAAATATAAATTATAAGAAATGACTGGCAGAAGTAACTGTCACTTATTTAGGGTCCTTTCCATGCTTCAGAAACAAAAAGCATTTCAAAAGAGCAACAAAAGCTATAAAATTCTTAGAAAAATATACTTAGTGTCCAAGACCTATGAAGAATAAATTAAATAACATAACATAAATGATTAAAAAACACAAAAGGCAATCAAATTCCTGAGTAAAAAGAGTTACAATTTTTCCAGATGGGAAGACTAAAAAATCATAGAAATATCAACCCCAAATTAAGTTAAATATAAATTCAATATAAACCAATGAGAAAGCCATTATATTTTGGGGTAGAATTTAGTGTAGTAATTCTAAAGTTCACCTGAAATAGAAAATCTGGTAGAATAAGAACTTTTTTGGGGAAAATAATACAAAAAAAAAATCCTATCTTACAGAAATTAAAACAGAGTGGTTGGGGTGGGGGGGGGGGAATAAGATCAAGCAAACAGAATAGAGAGTCTTGAAGCATTTGCATGAAAAATTTAGCATAGAAAAGGTAACATTGCAAATCAGTGGGGAAAATATACTAGTGGTGTTGGGGTAATGGGATCTCCATTTGTATTCACTAAAGGCAAAAATAAATTTCAGATGGAATACAGATCAACTTTAAATGAATTAAATGTAAACAAAAATATACATAAAAGAAACAAAATCGATCACATTTTAAAATAAAATAGAGGAAGATCATTTTGATAATATTAAAGTAGGGGAAGCTGTTTTAAGTAAGCAAATTAGAAACTAAAGAAAAAGCAGAAATAGTTTTTAAACATTTAAAACATCATTGTGACTAATGATGCTGTAAAAACAGTTAAAATGTAAGAACTGATTTACAGAAAAAGTATTTGGAATACTTTTAATACATGAAATAATAAAATCTCAAATACACAGGAGGCTAGAAAAAGGTAAGATAAAAAATAGGGGTAGTCTGGCCATTGTAGCTCAGTAGTTTAGCATCGACCTATGAACCAAGAGGTCATGATTCTGATTCTGGTCAGGGCACATGCCTGGATTGTGGGCTTGATCCCCAGTGGGGGTTGTGCAGGAGGCAGCTGATCGAAGTGTCTCTCTCACCATTGGTGTTTCTATCTCTATCTTCCTCTCCCTTCTTCTCTAAGATCAATTAAAATATTTTTTTTAAAAATAGGGGTAAAGTTTAAACATTTCACCAAATGAGAAATACCAATAGCCAATTACCATATAAAAATTCTCAATGTCACTGATAATCAGAAAAATATATTTTAAAATGAGAAGCTAGCCTGTAAAATAAGAATATATTCATATGTAATTTGGTAGGGAAAATTGTATACTTTCTATTTAATATTTGAATAGATAATATATCTGTACATGTCAAAATGCACAAGTACAAAATGGTATGCAATAGTCTTCTCACCCAGTTCCCTGCCAATGGCTTACTTCTTACAGGCAATTAATTTCTTTATCTTCTATGTAGTTTTACAAAAATGTTTTATGCATTTACAGGCAAATGCACAATGCTTTGCACTTTAATTTTACACAAACACACAGATAGCTTTCCCCTTATTTTTTACAGTGTTCCATTGTATAGACATGACATAATTGATGGACATATAGTTTGATGACAATGCTACAATAAAAAACTATATATAATGTATATATATTGCATCACATAGATTTGAATATATTCAGGGTAAATTTCTGGAGTAGAATTGCTGAATAAAATTATATTTGTTTTTTTACAGATGAGTATAGTCTTTTGAGGAGGAATTTTGGAGATAGTGTTAACATTTCAAATAGTTATTTTTTGGAACAAAGAACCTTTCCTGCAAAGTACTTTTGACATTATAAATAATGTCTCTAAAAGGATATATATTGCAGTATTTTAATAGCAATAACCTGGAGCTCTAAATGTCTTTTCTTTTGGAATGATTATAGTATATATAATGGCCTATCCATATTACTGAATAACATATGGCTATTAGAAGGAATGAATTAGGTCCATATAAACAAAGATGGAAAAATCTCCAATATATATATATAATTAAATGAAAAAAAACAAGTGGCCGAAACCGATTTGGCTCAGTGGATAGAGCGTCGGCCTGTGGACTGAAAGGTCCCAGGTTCGATTCCGGTCAAGGGCATGTACCTGGGTTGTGGGCACTTCCCCAGTGGGGGATGTGCAGGAGGCTGCTGATCGATGTTTCTAACTCTCTATCACTTTCCCTTCCTCTCTCTCCCTTCCTCTCTGTAAAAAATCAATAAAATATATTTAAAAAAAAAAAAAAAAAAAAAAAAAAAAAAAAGTGACTGAACAATATGTGACATAAAATTTATGTTATTTTTTAAAATATCTTGCCAATCTGAAAGGATACACACCAAATTGTTAAAAGTGATCATTTGTGAAAAATGGAGGGATGGGTGTAGGTGATATGGGGCAATGAGAAGGGGAATTTTACTATTTTTGCTGTATGTCTGGATTTACATTATTTTTAAAATAATAAAAGAAAATATTGGGAACACCTCACTATGAAAGTCAGCTTCTAAAATCTCTTGTGTGGATGCACTCTAAGATCCAAAGGTAGAGAGTGCAGATTGTAACAGATAAAAATGTATGTCAATAGAGATGACAAGCAAGGACGGCAAAGCAGAATCGTAGAGTACCTTTACTGGTATATATGGTGTTCCCATTATAAACGTGCCTTTTCAGCTAAAAGTAATAAATCTAATTTTAAACTAAAAAACAAAGTTAGCATAGCCACAATCTTTGCAATTTCTAAGTGATAAAATGTGATAACTTTGGCGAAATATATAAAATGCATTTTATACAAAAAGGAAAATGTGGAACTAATATAAATAAATCATGTTTTATAAGTTATTGGAAACTGACTACTTTATATGAACCTACCATCTGAGCCTATAATTACACCTTATAAACGTGAAAAATAACTAAACCAGCAGGAGAGATTTCTTTCCCTCAATAAAAGAACCATATGTCAGGTAAAAGGAAAATGATCACATCCACCAATGTTGTTTCTGAACCTCTATCCTGCTTAGTTCATAGTTGAACCATGCCATCCATCCTATATAATAAAAGCCTAATATGCTAACTGTCTGGTCATCCGGTCGTACGTTCAACCAATCAAAGTGTAATATGCTAAGGCCGCTCAACTGCTCACTGTGATGTGCACTGATCACCAGGGGGCAGACAGTCGACCAGTTGACCAGTCGCTATGACGTACACTGACCACCAGGGGGGAGACACTCCAACCGGTAGGTTAGCTTGCTGCCGAGGTCTGGCCGATTGGGACTGAGTTGGGCTGGACACACCCTGGAGCCCTCCCATGGTCCCTCCCCAGCTGGCCAACCTCCTGCATCCCTCCCTGACCCCAATCATGCACCGGTGGGGTCCCTCAGCCTGGCCTGCACCCTCTCACAATCCAGAACCCCTCTGGGGATGTTGGAGAGCCAGTTTTTGTCCGATCCTGCAGACCAGGCTGAGGGACCTCACTGGTGCACGAATTCATGCACCGGGCCTCTAGTTAATAATAACAGTACTAGGCATAGCTAATTTAACCAAAATATTCATTTCATAAAGTTACAAGCTGACATTTGGGAGCATTGAACCTTACATTTTTCCCAATGTTTTAATCTGAAGAATTTTTCTATCTAAAGGAAAACTGAAATCTGTTGTATTCATTTTAGAATTTAATCTTAGTAGCTTTTATTTTCACACATTTGTGGTGAGTTTAAAAAATATAATTATGTTAATATTATTTCATTTTGTTAGAAATTCAATATAGAAAAATGAAACATTAATATTTTATTGTGAGTCAATCACTGGAAAAATTTTCTCATTTCATCTGTTTTTAATATCATGTATGGCATTGCCTTCTATGTAAATGTGCCAATGAATAAATATCTAGTAAACAAGACAAAACAAAAGAACTAGAAGGTATTTTTTTCCCTGAAGTTCTAGTATTACATATAAATAATTCAAGAGCTTCCTCTTAATCTCCTTAATATTTCACTGAGAGACAGCCAATAATTAAAGTCTCCTGTACCCTTCTGACAGATGTGACATACATGTGATTATTTTTCTGTTTTTTTTAGGGCACATCATGCTTTCTGTTCACTGTGGTACTATGTCACCAATTCTCAAGATTTAATCTCTCTTTTACACTTGGATATTTTACTGTGATTGAAAATCTGATTTTTCAACTTGGTTGATGTAAAATAATTACTTTTCATCATTACATGCTTCCAAAGAACAGAAACCTGATAAGGCTTACTGATACTCGATGGTCCTCCTATGATAAAAAAAAATATATATATATAGTATATTCAGTGCTAATTCCCCAATAATTAACAGGAAGTTTTCCCGCCAAGGCCTGAAAAATCCTTCTGGTTTTATGAGTTCTCTCTTTCCAAAGTCTCCCTCATCCTAACCTTTTAACAAGAAAAACGATTTCTAGCAAAATAAATATTTAATAAATAATGATCAAAAAGTTCAGTTGTCAATTAAGTATAATTATTTAAAAGAAACATACATGAGGCTAATCTGATCTCTTTATTTATAGCTGTTTCACTTTTTCTACCTGGCCATCTGAAAATCCCTTCTTTGATTCTTGAAGGGCAGTAACTTAATCAGCACACACTACTTGACTGTATGTTCTTTAGGCTTATATTTTTCGTTTATTAGGTTTACATTTTTCTTATTTCAGGCACTTTTCTTTTCTATTAAATCTTTGAATATTTTCACTCATTCTCTTTTTGGGGATTGTCTCCTCCAAGAACATCAAATACCTAAATGACCTTGGACAAATGTTTTCACCCACCAAACTTCCAGTTCCTTATTTATAACATGAGGATAATGCTACTTATTCTGCAATGTTGATTATTAAATAAAATAATGTAAGTAAAAAGCTTAACAAAGAATCTGGAAAATAGTAGGTGTTCAATAAATGTTAATCTCTCCCCCTCAGGCCCCATCCTTGATATTTGATCACCCATGATATCTGATCAGATTTTTCATCCCCCACTTTTTTTTTTTTTTTTTTGATGCCTAAATCCCTAGTCTGCCTTTAGCAAGAATCTTGTAAGGCCAGGTTAGCAAGACTCCCCCTGTCTTCTGGCTCCTCTTAGTAATTTTCCAGCTACTCCCCTCTCGGCTAGTTGGCTATTAGTCCCCACTGGTCTTTGTTATACTTAAAGAGTTTGCCCCAACCTCTCTTCTCTATTTTAATTCCCTGATTACAAAAGTCATGAATAAAGTATTCCTTACCATTTAAACAAGTATCAGAATATTGTTTTCAATAGAAGAGTCACAATAGTAAGATAAATAAAACTTAAAAATATATTTTTTAAAAAAGTAAATCTATACTGGCTTTCCTATTGTTCCTAAAAGATACAGTCCAAATCCTCTTTATTTGCTGGGGTTATTTTTCCTAACTCCATCCTACTATGATATTATAATATATTTTTAAAAATATTTTTTATTGATTTTTTTTTTACAGAGAGGAAGGGGGGAGGGAGGGAGGGAGAGAGGGAGAGAGAGAGAGAGAGAGAGAGAGAGAGAGAGAGAGAGAGAAAGAGAGAGAGTTAGAAAAATCAATGAGAGAGAAACATTGATCAGCTGCCTCCTGCACACCTCCTACTGGGGATGTGCCCCACAACTAAAGTACATGCCCTTGACCGGAATTGAATCTGGGACCTTTCAGTCCCCAGGCCGATGCTCTATCCACTGAGCCAAACTGTTAGGGCTATATTATAATATTTTGATCCCCAATATTCCTTTTGGCCTCATTACTCCCTCCACCAGTGAATAAGTGCCATATTTCCCTGGGGAGAGAGAAGATACAACTTAGAACAATGATATCAAATAGGATCCTAAACACATTTTTCAGAAACGTTTACTGTGGTTGTTCGTCTGTTTTTGAATTCTGAAAACCTAGTTCTGCATATTAAGAGTACATGCCTGGAGGACTCAGACCACAGGATTATATAACAATGAGAGAAATTTATATGATGACATTTTATTACAAGTCTTTCCAAAGAAAAGAGATTAAAATTATTTTCTGGGATAGCATAGAAGTTTGGAGAGGGTTTGGAAGACAGAGTAAGAGAGTTTAGATGTGAATGTGAAAATCTGCTTTCAATTTTGCCTCCTCTCCTAGTCAAAACCCTGGAGAAATCATAGAAAACTCTTGATGGCTTGGCTAAACAAAAGCAAAGGGGACTTGTGAGCTTTTCAACTCTCGGTCTGGAACTCTGGAGATAGAATTGAGCGAGTCATGCAGAGGGCACCCACGCCATCATTAGGCATGGCAGGTCCCCAAAGATTAAGGGCTTCAGATTCATCTCTCTTCCCTTGAGTTTTAGTTACCTTCCACAGGATATTGACAAGGTGTGAAATTACTTACATGCCTGAGAATTAAGAGCATGCATACCTAATGACATGGCAGTGGGGATGTCTGAGAAAGAAGGGGTATCAGCTGGAGAATGGACAGCCTAAACTGCTGTCTGGATGGAGATGTGACATTAATACTTCTCATGACATCAGTACTGCCAGGGGCAGCTGAGGTGTGGACATATTCATCAAGAAGGGATCATGAAGTTTTCTGCCCAATATTTATGCCAAAAGAACAGATAATGTATATCAGTAGAAGAGTATTTACAGGTCAGAGACCCTTCTGTGGAGGATGCTAGGATGGCATAAGAAGCCCTCCTGCGCTGGTAACACCTACAAAATACAAAAACAGAATGGGGAGTATTTATCCAAAGAAGACTAAGATTTAATCCACAGACATTTCATTATCTTAAACTGGCAAAATCAAATTTTCTGCCATCAGCTTGAGAGCTAAGTTCAGTAAGAAATGAAAATTGTAGCACTCGAAACGTGATGCTATAATGTGAAATTTTAAACTGGCTACACTACCGTGACATTTACTCAAGAAATAAAACTTCATAGTTTCCACTGAAACCCTTATTTAACCATGGGAAAATAATAGTAACTCACCTCAGAAAGTTGTTATGAAGAGTGAATGTTTATAGTACATGCAAAAAACCTAAAAAGTATTAGCTATCCTAATATATAAAAGGCTAGGGTTGTAACGACCAAAGCCTGACCAACCCAGAAGTCCTTCAGTTAGCCTGGGTTGCCATGGCGACCCAGCACTGACTGCCCCGCTGCAGCCTGGCGACCCAGCACTGACTGGCCAGGGGGCTGAGACCCAGAGAGAGAGGCAGGGTCTGATTGGAAGCCTCAGTGGCTGCTGTTGATCAGTACTTGCCTCTCTCTTTCTCTCCCTCTTTCTTTTTGAGCTTTGCCAGCAGCCGGGCCTTTCTTTCTCTCCTGGCCTCAGAGGAGGCTGCTGTTCATCCCTGCCTCTCTGATAAGGCCCAGAGATAGGCCTGGAGATGCTGACTGGCATAGGAACCGACCAATCAGAACCAAATGTGGGTGCTGTGAAGAACCAATAGCTGCCTAGGAGGTGGAGCTTTTGACTCTGACTAGCATAGACACTGACCAATCAGAACCAAATGTGGATGCTGTGGGAAGCCAATGGCTGCCTAGGAGGTGGAGCTTCTGACACTGACTGGCATAGAAACTGACCAAACTGAACCATATCTGGGAGCTGTGGGGAGCCAATGGCTGCCTAGCCAGCAGAGCTTTTGATTATGACTGGCATTGAAACTGACCAATCAGAACCAAATTGGCCAGCAGAGGAGGGCAGTTGGGGGTGAGATGAGGCCTGCAGGGGAGGGCAGTTGGGTTCAAGATCAGGCCGGCAGGGCAGGGCCATTGGAGGCGAGATCAGGCTGCCAGGGGAGGGCAGTTGGGGGCAACCATGCCAACAGGGGAGGGCAGTTAGGGGTGATCAGGCAGGCAGAGGCAGTTAGGGGCAACCAGGCTGGCAGGGGAGGGCAGTTAGGGGTGATCAGCCTGGTAGGCAGAGGCAGTTAGGGGCAATCAGGCAGGCAGACAGTTGGGCAGTTAGGAGCCAGCGGTCCCAGATTGTGAGAGGGATGTCTGGCTGCCATTTTAGGCCCAATCCCACCAGGCCTCTAGTCCTATATAATAAAAGGCTAATATGCAAATTGTCTCCTCGACCTGGAGTTCAACAGGGAGTTCAACCTGGAGTTCTACCAGGGGTGGGGCCGGCCAACCGCCTGCGACCCCTCCCCCTGACCAGCCCCACCTGATTGCCCTCTCACCCCAATTGGGGGTGGTGCCGACTGGCCAACTGGATTCCACCAGTACACGAATTCGTGCACCAGGCCTCTAGTTTTATAATTACTGATTATATCTAGGATCATGTTGATTTTTGATATAGCAACTTGCTTTATACACTAAGGTACTGCATAGGGTAGCATGAGTCAACATAATATTTGATATCATTTACCCCTTTTGAGAATCTAATGATCATCCCAATAAAAGTGAACAATGAATAAAACATTTTGCATATAATTCCACAGATTCATCTTTTGAGCTCTAAAGGTTGATGGACCCTATGCTGAAAGTCCCTGCTATTCTATACATTTGCAATTATATCTACTACTAAGGCACTAAACCTTCAAGGAGCTAGGTTTTTTTCACTCACTTTTGATTGAAAATATAAATTCATCCCTTCAAAATATTTTCTTAGAGAATGAGAAAAGACAATAAACAGACATTAACACTGAAATGACACAATGTTGGCATTATCTAATAAGGATTTTAAAGCAACTGTCATTTATCAATAATTCATTGAGCAATTACAAGCACTTAAAACCAATAAAAAGGAAAGTCTCAGTAAAGAAATAGATGATATAAAGAAAAAAACAAACTGTAAACTTTAGAATCAAATAATAACAGAGATAAAAATTTAATGGAAAAACTCAACAACAGAATAGAGGCTGGAATCAGTGAAGTCAAAGATAGAATAATAGAAATTACCCAACATGAACAAAAGAGAAAATCTAGTAAGGAAAAAAAATATGAACAGAAACTTAGTGACTTCTTGGTATAAAACAGTATAGTTAACTCATGTCGTTGGACTACAGAAAAGAAAGGATAAAATGAGTGGGGCTGAAAAATATTCTAAGAAATAATGGCTGAAATTTTTCCAAATTTGGCCAAAGACATAGCCTATAGATTCAAGAAGCTGATCAAATCCAAAATGGGATAAACCTAAGGAAATATATACCAACATACATCATAATCAAAGTTCTGAAAACTGTAGACAAAGAAATAAAAAACTTAAAGAAGAAAGAGAGAAATGACATTTTACCTATAGGGAAAAAAACCTACTCAAATGACATATTTGTCATCATAGACCTGGATGCCAGAAGGAAATGTCCCATTTTAAAATGCTGAATTAAAACACACACACACACACACACACAATTCTTTATCTAGCTTTATTATTCTTCAGGAATGAAGGGAAAAATCAAGACACTCCCTGATGAAGGAAATTTAGGAGAATGTCACACCCTAATGAATGACTAAATTAAGTTCTTGAATATTCATGATATTGTTTTACTAAAGGAAGATATAATTATGATTATCCCAAATGTATAAACGAGAACATGGAAGCTTAAAATAATGATAAGAGTTTATCAAAGGTTGTCAATTAACAAGGCTTTTATTTCCCCCTTTTTGCCTCCTCTGTTACACTTCAGTACCCCCCACCATAAAAAAAAAATCAGTTTTTTAAATCTTTAACTCTTAAATGGAGTTATGTCTTTTAATTGTAATATTGTAATAGTAATTGTAATATCACATTCACAGAACTAGACTATAAAAATGGGTATAATACATTTAACAAATTGCAGAAACCATATTCTTCAAATATCCTGCCTTAGCTAAGGTTTATAATAACAAACAGCGAAATCATTTTGAATCTACTGGGGCCAATTTACTGGCGTAGTGCACAGGGTCCAGTGCTTCCAGCTATAATTAGAAAATGGAGCCTGCTCTCCATTAGTTTTGGTTACTATAATAATTCCATATGCAACCCATGCCTGCTGACTAGTGAACTAGATCATGTATCTTCTATAAATTGCTCTTGTTAGTCCCTTGTAATTTATTTTATGTTTCCAACAACAGTTTCAAACCAGCAGTGTCAGGAACACATGTTTTTACGCTTAATGAAAAAACAGACTAGTGAATGTGTGCCTCCAACCTCATCCTCACTCCTAGCTATTAGTGTTTATGTAAAATACTAAATATTTTTGAAAATTATCAAAGATTGCAAAAGTGGATTTTCATCTTTTGAGCTCTAAAGGTTGATGGACCCTATGCTGAAAACATACATAGAAAACATACATCCTTTCGCCAAGAACCTTTATTACAAAATTATGAAATCTCATCTCTAAACGAGACTATAAAATAATTTATAATCTGCATTATTTTTGCTATTCTTTATTTTGATAGTTTGTTAGTGTATATTATTTGAAATTTGATATAAACATCCATTGTGGATTTTAATTCAGTTAATATTAAGGTGTGTAATATGTCTTAGATTAGCAAAGAACTTTTACCGTTTTTGTCCTTGGGCACATCTACAGTCAGTAACCATTAACAGTATGCTATTTTCTTATTCCATTCTGGCATATTGTCAATGCTCATAAATATATGCATAGCCTCAAACAGAATATCTTACCAAATAAGTATTGATAATGTGTCAGATGCATGGTATTTCAATAGCTATTCTATAGAGATATATACAATTATGGAGGGTAAAATATCCAATATTGAGCTACACAAATATCTATGCCTCACATATTGCTTTTCAGATATGGCTTCTTTTAATAAATAAAAAATTTGGTTCATAACATAAAAATATATAAGCTAAATAAATTGGTTTTTAAATGTTTTAGAGCATTAAATTATAGTCTGACATATTAGTAGGTGATCAATGCTTATTAAATAAATGAGTGAAAACTTGCAACACAAATATAAAACTGAACAGTTAGATATAAAATGAGCCTTTGTAGTGATTAACATACAATTTTTTAGAACTTTTAGAATAAAAATATTTTAAACAGTAATGAGTACAACCAAATTTCAAATAAATCCCTAACATTGAGAGTATCATACATAGACTTCATTCACAGCATGATAATACTATTTGTAGAATATGTGTACATATAAAATATAAACTGATTATTCACATTTTATATCCCTATGCCTATACGTCTGAATTTCTGCATATACAATTTTTTAAGATTAAATCCTGATCATTTATGAGATAAAACTATAAAATCACAATAGACTTTAAAACACCAAAGCTCTTTTGAACCCAAACCTTTATCCCAATATTAAGAGTAATGAAGCTTCAAGAGACAGTTGTATACACATTAATTACTATCATCATTCAAGCTACTTTCCCTTAGGGCCACCATATTTCTAAGCCAAAAGGGCATTCTTAGCCCACTATGGCAATTAGTATCTGATAAATGATGCTACTGCCACACTTCTAATATAGTGATTGATCATTTCCAATTAATTCCTGAGAGAAATCAATGATTTCTTCCTGAAGCATTTACATTAACTAATTTATGTTAATACGAATACTCTATATCCGTAATTTGCTAGGGAAGATGGACCATTCTATTTATAACTGGTTACTACTTTAGAACTTTGGTATACTGTTTCAGAGCTCTAAATATAAATATAAAAGCTATAAAGATCAAGTAAAATTGGACAGTTTAACCACAGCAAGTAATCTTTACATTGGTAAATGTTGATCAAACTCAAATTCTAACAAAGAAGTGTTGGAAAATTTTTCAAATTGTTTGTAGCTTAGAAATGTTACCATATATTGGGGACCCTACTTTTGTATGGATTTATACTCTTTGTATCTACTACTAAAATGGCTTGCATTTTTAAAGCTATAACTCTAAGGGGGTTGTAATCAAATGTTTCCTCCATTCCTATTCCTTTTATTTTGTTTGCTCCGTTTCTAATGTGAGGGCCTTGGATGTTCAAGCAGCACAGAGTCTTGTCCTCACTGAGCTTATACTCTAATGGAAAAGACAGACACACATCAACACTAAAATGGGATACAATTAATGGGAAAAATGGGTGGTCTGAAGGAAAACAACAGAGTGTGATATATTTAGATAGAGGCATTATGGTGAGAAATGAAATTAAAGTGAGCAGTGAAGGACCTGGGTGATAACATTCTTGGCTAAGGAATAATGAAAGTAAAGGCTTTAAGACAGAAAAAAGCTCAGCCTATTCCAAGAACTGAAAGAAGACCTTTATTTTGGAGTCTATAGAAATTGGCTTAGTATGGAATTCCTTATCACTAAAAACAGAAGATGAATTATGTGGGTATATTAGTATAGATAGATGTAGTAGTAGACGTCTGCTTAAGTTCTCTTCCGATTACTTCAAATTTCTCAGTGAATATGGGAGTCCACTACTTGAGCTGTTAGGTGGAGATAGATTGTAGAAGTGCAGTAAAGAAAGTATAGAAACCAGCCAACTGCAGTGATCTGGCTGAGATATGATGGATGAATGACCATATAAATTATCAGCCAAACCAGGAAACTTTAGAGAATAAAAGGGGACACTTGTATTAATTATGCCAGGACAACAGGCATAACTCAAATCTGTCCTGAGCAAGCAATGATTTATGGTCATCCTAGCCTACGCTAAGGGGATGAGTAAAAATGGAGATAAGGAAAAATATACTGATGGAAGGAATGTGAAGGTTAGAAAAGAGGGAATATTTGAAGATAATTCCCAGTTTCTACTTATTGAGAAATACATGGGAATAAGCAGGCTTATAAGTGGGAATATAGATTTCTGTTTTGGATATGTTTGGTTGAGTGGCTTATGAGACATTTACAGACAGTCCTTGGGTTACGTCCAACTCCCACGTACGTCATTTCATGGTTATGTCGCCATCTCTCATTTATTTATAAAAAGTTCTGTCATCTCGCCGAAACCGGTTTGGCTCAGTGGATAGAGCGTTGCCCTGCGGACTGAAAGGTCCCAGGTTCGATTCCGGTCAAGGGCATGTACCTGGGTTGCGGGCACTTCCCCAGTGGGGGATGTGCAGGAGGCAGCTGATCGATGTTTCTCTCTCATCGATGTTTCTAACTCTCTATCTCTCTCCCTTCCTCTCTGTAAAAAATCAATAAAATATATTAAAAAAAAAAAAAAAGTTCTGTCATTTCGACATATGTACATATATGCTTTATGTTTTTTATTATTTATTTATCACAAGTAAAGGTCAGGAATTGTTCTTCTTTTGATTTTTTTTTTTTACTCTTTCACTTCATTACTGCTGTGAATGTGCTCCATGTGAGTGACATGGGTGCTTATGTAGGTGGGTTCCAACTTACAGCGAAAATCACGCCATGTGGCGCCACAGGAACGGAGCTCCGCGGTAACCCGAGGACCTGCTGTATATGGGGATATTGGTCACGAAGCTCTGATGAGAACTCTGGGCTGGAGATACAAATTGTGCACATAGGTAGTATTTAAATGGATGAGAACACATGGCAACCAGACTATTAAATTCTGAGAAATCCCAGCAAAGGTTGATTAGGGGAGAAATTAGCCAGAAAATTAAATTGAGAAAAAGTAGCTAGAAACCCAGGAGGAAACCAGGATAAAGTAGTATCACATAGGTTTTGAGAATAGAATTTCAAGCTTAGTTTCAATAAAAGGGAGGGGTCAAAATGTCTGAAGTTGCAGGAAAGTCTAGTAATTTGATACAAGAAAAATGTTCCTTTGCATTTGGCATCATGGAAATAATTGTGACCTTGACAAGAGTTATTTCTTAGTATTGAGGACAGAAATTAGATTGATGTGAGTTACCATATCTGACAACACAAAGAAAAGTCTTCAGTACTGGGGAGTTCAAAAACTGTTTCTTCTTCGAAAACTACGTTTGTTTGTTTTTTATTCTTACCTGAGGGATATGTTTTGTTTTTATTGCCTTTTTTTGAGAGGGAGAAGCATTGATGTTTCCCATACTGACAGGGATCAAACCTGCAGCCTAAGTATGTGCCCGGATCCGGAATGGAACCTGCAACCTTTTGGTACACGGGACGACCTTCAACCAACTGAGCCTCAGGCCAGGGCGAAGTACTATCTTTTCAGCATTCTTAGAAATGGTCCTTCTAAACTACTGTTAATTGCATGGCTTAAATGTCATCTCCTCTACCCAGAAAACCCATGGTACCACACACCAACCTTTCATATATTACCATTACAAGTTAGTACCTAAAATGTATTTTGGACACATGAGAGTATAGATTTGGTGGCAACACTGACATTTTAATTCTGTAAACCATATGTTCAAGTAGTCAGTAGAGAATGTTGCCCATCTAGAACTGGGCTTGGGCTGAGACCTGGACCTTGTCTTTCCCCAAAGGCAGCATCACGCACGGCTCCCAAGAGCTAACAACAGGTCGGTCCAGATGCTAAGGCCAGGCGCCTCGAAACCTCCATCCTGCGCCTTGCAAGTCTCCAGGGCACGAAGAGCTTCATCTTTCAGGGGCGAGGGGGCCTGACAGAGGCTCTGAAACCGGCTGTACAGCTCCTCCCAGGGCCCCTCTCGGGCCTCGGCGCCAACCCACAAGCCCTTCTGGAGATCGTAGTGCAGCCGCCGGCCCCAGTCGGTCAGCAGACCCAGGTAGACCGGGACGAGCTCCGGGTGGCGACCCACCACCGAAGCTAAAAGCCCGGCCGGGAGGCTGTGGCACAAAGCGGCCATGGTGTCTGGCTGGCCCAGAAGCCATTGAACCAGCTCGTGACGCCCCTCTCCCGGGGCCTGGGGGCTGTCCAGTTCCAGCTCCTTTTGGGGGGGCCCGGGGGGCAACGACGGCGGCGGCAGCAGCGCGGCTGCTATCACCTCCAGGAAGCTGTTCTGGGGCCCGCGCGCCCACAGGCCGCTGAGCAGCGCGCGGGGGCCCTCCGCCCCGGCCTCGCCCACCTCCTGCAGACGCCGCAGCAGCAGCTCGGCCTGAGTCTCTACCAGTGGGTCCCGCCGAGCGGCCGGGTTCTCTCCCAAACCGCTGGCGCGCAGCAGGTGGACGGCGGCCCGGCGGCGGGCGAGGAGGGCCAGGCGGTCTTGCAGGGTCTCCTCCTCGGCGTCCCGGACGCCGGGGCCGGGGCAGAGCTGCTGCAGCAGGCAGCGAAAGGCGGCATCCCCGAGGGCCCGGTTCCCTAGCAGGTACTGAGACAGCAGGAGGTCGCAGCGCCCCAAGGCCCGGAAGTTCGTCAGCCCCGAGAAGGCGGCGGGCCCGGGGCCGTCCTCCCGCCTCCACCGGTCCTGCAGCCGCCGCTCCAGGGCCGAGCGGATGCCGGCATGACGGCCAAAGCGCCTGTAGACGTGGCGCAGGTAGCGAGCCCACTGCAGGGCCCGGCGCACGGTCGCGGGGTCCCAGCTGCGGACGTGGGCGGTGCGGGAGACGGCCAGCACCTCTGAGAAACGCTCCAGCTGCTGCGAGAGCGACTCCATGGCGGCGCGCGAGGGCCTGACTTCCGTTTTCACCCTGGCGGCGGCGACTCCCTGCGAGCTGATTGGCGTGTCTGTGGAAATGATACGCCTCCCTACAAGGCTATTGGGCGCGGTCGCTGTCAATCTGACAACTCCACTTTAATCCGGGTACTTAGAAGCGTTTAAACTGGAGAAACGGCGGGGTGGTGTTACTTCGTCCTTTGAACTCTTAGGGGCGGCAGAGTAAGTGCAGGACATCCTAGCGGGAATTCCAAGAGCCACGTGAGAGATGCTCATTTAATGAAAATGTTATTAAATGAAATTTTAGGATCCATTCACCCTAGTAAAAATGTACTGACTCCCACTGATTAATGCCAGGCACTATGCAAAAGTCTGGACCGTGACATTGTTCTTTCATTATTAAAACTGAAGCCCCGGTTAATGGAAACGAAAAGTAAAATAAGATATTTTGAGAGCGAGACCACGGTCACATAACTTCTATTATAGTCTATTATAATTGATCTGTTTTATTATTAGTTATTGTTGTTAATCTCTCACTGTGCCTAATGTATAAATTACACTTTTTTTTATAGGTATGTGTGTATAGGAAAAAACAAAAAAAGTATATAGGAATCATACTGCTTGTGTTTGCAGCATCCACTGGGGGTCTTGGGCTTCCCACTCAGGTAAGGGGGCGGAGACATGAATGTAGTATAGTGTGCGCTGTGGATACCGCTACCAACCTCCCACTTCTTGATTATGATTTCTAAATTCCTGGGTTACAATAAATTAGGAGAGAGAATGCAAGAGCAAATTTCAGGAGATTTTGTTAAAATCTGACATCAATCAAACCATGGGAATTAAGCATCATGAATAAAAAGGGTTAGATAAAGGTGCTTTCACAAAGTGCCAACCTCATCGGGTTCTGGTGAAGACTAAATGAGATAATAAATGTAAAATGCCATTCTTGATATCATGGTTTTCTTTTAATATTCATTCTTCCATCACCTCGCCTTCTTTGCATAATAACGATGCAATTCTGGATACTGATTCCAGCTCAGCTCAAGGAGGAAGGCCTGATAATTTTGAGTCAATCATTTTAAACTATCCCTCCTCTTAATTCAATAATTAATTTAGGAACCCAGTCTTAAATCTATCTATGTATAGCATTTTTTCATAACAATTTTTTTCCAGAAGTGTCCAGGTGAATCAGTTGCAATCCATTAGGCCTTAGTAAGCAATCAGAGGAAGAGAGACTTTAGGGTTTTTATTTCTCTGTTCTCTGCTAAGGCATCAGTAGTCCAGCTTCTTCCTCAAAAATTCCAGGAGGCCTGCCTGAGCGTCTGAGAGCACATACTGCTCCCTGCAGCCCTGGAGTGTTCCTGCTGTTGCGAATTCCTGGAAGCCCTGGCATACCGTGTAGATCCCCTTAGTGCTGGCCCATCCCTATGAATACTGCTCTGTTAAACTTTCTAAATCCCTACTGACTGTGCCTGTTTCCCACCAGGATCTTGCTTGAAACAGTTCTTTCAGTTTTCAGCCATTCTTATCCTATCTAATAAAGAGGCAATATGCAAATTGACCATCACACCCTCACACAAGATGGCCACCCCATGTGGTCGCAAGATGGCCACCACAAGAAGGCTGGCAGGGGGGGCAGTTGGGGGTGACCAGGCCAGCAGGGGAGGGCAGTTGGGGGGGACCAGGCCTGAAGGGGAGGGCAGTTGGAGGGGACCAGGCCAGCAGGGGAGGGCAGTTGGGGGGGACCAGGCCAGCAGGGGAGGGCAGTTGGGGATGATTGGGATGGCAGGAAGGGCAGTTGGGGGTGACCAGGCCAGCAGGGGAGGGGTTAGGCATCGATCAGGCTGGCAGGGGATGGTTAGGGGCAATCAGGCAAGCAGGAAGGTGAGTGGTTGGGAGCCAACAGTCTGGAATTGTGAGAGGGATGTCCCAAATTGGAGAGGATGCAGGCTAGGCTGAGGGACACCACCCCCCCCTCCCCCCCAGTGCATGAATTTCATGCACTGGGCCTCTAGTAATTAATATAAATCTGTGAGTCATAATATTATCAACCATGTATTTTAGGAATGCAAATTGTAATTTAACTAATTGGGAAAAGTCTCTTTTCTTTTGGAAAAGAACAAGAGATTGATATTGATTTTGACTAATGCCAGTAATTGGAAAAGAGAATAAAAAACTCATAGCAAAGCATGACTCAGTGGAAATTGTTATAAAATAGTTTTCTTTGTTGTTTTTTTTTTTTTATCCTCACACTCTTCAGGATCCCCTGGATTAGCATATTATATAATAGAACACATAATTAGATAATACTATGGTAACTCCAGAAGACATAACGATTGCATAAGAGTTGAGTTATTAAAAATGTGATTGAATTATGTAAAATGAATAATTTAAACAGGAATTTCTCCCCTTCCTTAAATAATATCCAATTCAACTTCCAGAACCTGAGTATTTAATTTGATATCTCTTAGATTGCTAATATTCAGAAAACACTTAAATACTTGAATTGGTCCCACTGGGAGAAGTTCCACTGAGTTTTTTTCATTTATATATTTTTCCACTGCATGGATACTTGTTTTGAAAAAAGTAATCTCGATAATAAAGAAACAGCGGAGAACCAAGATGGCGGCATAGGTTAATGCCGGAGTTTGCTGCTTTGAACAACTACTTCAAAAGTGAAACTAAAAGACGGAACAAACATCACCCAGAACCACAGGAACGCTGGCTGAGTGGAAGTCCTACAACTAGGAGGAAAGAGAAACGCATAGGGACACTCAGAGGAGGCGCAGTGCTGAAGTCAAATTCTGAGGTGCGGAGTGCGCGGAGCGGGCTGGCGGCGGAGGACGCGGTTGGCGTTTTCAATCGGGAGGGAGTCGCAGTCTCTGAGCTCCAGATACAGGCGAGTCTTTAGGGACCCAGACTCAAACTGGAGAAGCGGGACTGTCTGGCTTTGGTCAGAGCGAGTGCAGCTTTCTCTCCAAGCTTTGCAGCGGGTGCTGGGACTCAGAGAGGCAGAGCCCCTGGGGACAGGACTGAGAGCCGCCATAACTGCTCTCTCCGGCCCACCCTGTTGATCCTGTGCGACCCACCCCGCCCAAGCCCTGCACAGAGGCATTTGCCGGATAGCCTCAGGCAAAGGCTAGATTAGCACCTCCCTAGAGGACAGAAGTTCTCTCACTGCAGACACAGCTGATTCTCATAGCCACTTGGCCTGGAGGTCAAACCCTCCCTGGAATTAGCTACAACAATCAAGGTTTAACTATAAGCTGCGCACAAAGACCACTAGGGGGTGCACCAAGGAAGCATAACAAAATGCGGAGACAAAGAAACAGGACAAAATTGTCAAAGGAAGATATAGAGTTCAGAACCACACTTTTAAGGTCTCTCAAGAACTGTTTAGAAGCTGCTGATAAACTTAATGAGATCTACAAGAAAACTAATGAGACCCTCGATGTTATATTGGGGAACCAACTAGAAATTAAGCATACACGGACTGAAATAACGAATATTATACAGACTCCCGACAGCAGACCAGAGGAGCGCAAGAATCAAGTCAATGATTTGAAATGCGAGGAAGCAAAAAACACCCAACCGGAAAAGCAAAATGAAAAAAGAATCCAAAAATGCGAGGATAGTGTAAGGAGCCTCTGGGACAGCTTCAAGCGTACCAACATCAGAATTATAGGGGTTCCAGAAGATGAGAGAGAGCAAGATATTGAAAACCTATTTGAAGAAATAATGACAGAAAACTTCCCCCACCTGGTGAAAGAAATGGACTTACAGGTGCAAGAAGCGCGGAGAACCCCAAACAAAAGGAATCCAAAGAGGACCACACCAAGACACATCATAATTAAAATGCCAAGAGCAAAAGATAAAGAGAGAATCTTAAAAACAGCAAGAGAAAGAAACTCAGTTACCTACAAGGGAATACCCATACGACTGTCAGCTGATTTCTCAACAGAAACTTTGCAGGCCAGGAGGGAGTGGCAAGAAATATTCAAAGTGATGAATACCAAGAACCTACAACCAAGATTACTTTATCCAGCAAAGCTATCATTCAGAATTGAAGGTCAGATAAAGAGCTTCACAGACAAGGAAAAGCTAAAGGAGTTCATCACCACCAAACCAGGATTATATGAAATGCTGAAAGGTATCCTTTAAGAAGAGGAAGAAGAAGAAAAAGGTAAAGATACAAATTATGAACAACAAATATGCATCTATCAACAAGTGAATCTAAGAATCAAGTGAATAAATAATCTGATGAACAGAATGAACTGGTGATTATAATAGAATCAGGGACATAGAAAGGGAATGGACTGACTATTCTTGGGGGGGAAAGGGGTGTGGGAGATTCGGGAAGAGACTGGACAAAAATCGTGCACCTATGGATGAGGACAGTGGGTGGGGAGTGAGGGCGGAGGGTGGGGCGGGAACTGGGAGGAGGGGAGTTTTGGGGGGGAAAAAAGAGGAACAAATGTAATAATCTGAACAATAAAGATTTAATTAAAAAAAAAAAGAAAAGAAAAGAAAAATAAAAAATAAAAGAAAAAAAAAAGAAAAAAGTAATCTCTACATAAGAAACAATGATGACAGCTATACTGACATAAATTGAATAAATAATATATACTTTTGGGACTATATGTCAATGCACAGATTATACACCCTCCTCCGTGTATATGTGTATATTTGCATAGAAGTAAATGGGATGATATTCCTAAGAAGGTACTTGAACTAAATAATTGTGAACTACATTTATGTTTAAAATTTCATTTTCAATTTTTTTCCTAATGTCCAAACCAGAAAGAAAAAAAAAAAAAATCAGGATCTCTCTTTTCTTTCGAATTAGAAGTTTGATTTCATGGAGGAAAGCTCTGAGCTCTGTAATAATGTCTGGATGCCTTTATTTTTATCCCACAGTTATCAGTATATTGCTATACAAGTACCTGCCAGCAAAGGCTTTTTTTCTGGTTCAATAACGTTTTAAATGTCTGTTGTTCCCATTTTCAAGTCTCCAAAACTTTTATGTGAATTCTTTCAGCACATTTTTTTCATTATGTCCCGACTTTCTTTTTTTTCTGGATGGCTAAAGTTTCCAGACATATAACCAGAAATGTCCTCAGAGAATTAATATATAAAAAACTAAAGCTAAGGACATGGAAAGCAAAGAAAAATATCATGTAAAATACATATATATATATATATATATACACGCAAATTCATTTTAAGTTTTCCTTTAAAAAGTAATACATGAACCTAATTTTCTTTATTAAAATATTCTCTTACTGAGTAGCAAATATTGTGGAAAGGTACCAAGAAATTTGTTTTTTTAATAACTCCCAGATCTAATCTTAGTTCTTAGATTGGGCTAGTCTGTTAATATCATTAATGTCAAGGACTGTTATTCCCAAAGATTTCTAGCATTTCAAAATAAACTGGCTGAAATAAGCCAAATAAGTGATTAAAACAAAATTCACAATATCACAGAGATTTTATTTGAATGTAAAAAATATTTTTGGTAATGTTTTTTATCAGTTACACATTTTAAGTATAAAGAAAGGCTTTAAGGGAATATTCCATCAAATTTGAGGGGCACACTTCATTTAAGGGGAGAGAGGTGTTTGAAGCAAAAGTGTCAGAATCTAATATTTCTTTTCCCTTTATTGTTTTGAGTGGATGAATAACTTATAATTTTCTAACAGTTTGCATAACTTTGCTTAAACAGATCTAAATGGGTAAAAGCCCCTATTTCTTGTTATTTTAGAATAGGGCATGTCTTCACTTCCCTTAGTTTATATAATTTTAGTAAGCATCTGCTTTATTGATGCTCTACAGAGAGGAGAAGATATATACATCGAGCAACATCTCTCTCTCTGTTACCAGGATGTTGGTAGTACCTGGATCCATTTGAAGACTTTTCAGTATTTCATGGCCCATTCAGCATGTTAGAAAATGCCAAGAGTTCAGAACAAGACACAATTACTGAGGGAGCTGTAGTGATAAAAATAAAGGCAAGAATGAAAAAGAATTATGTAGCCGATTAAATTTGACTATATAGTGGGGGAAATAGTGAGAGAATTTTCAGAGAAATATTTTCCTAAATAATAATGTTATTGAAATATGACAAAATTAAGGATTGCAATCAGCAACATAATTTTAAGCAAATAATTGCAAATTTCATAGAAATATTTTTACTTGTGAAAATTATAATTTTTAAAGTGTAATATTATTAACTTTTTCTCGTTCAAATGAAGTTTCTGTTCTGGATATTCTTGGCTATACAAAATATTCATTTGATTTTATTCATTTAGTGGGGAAAAACAAACAATTTGATGTTCTTATCCTTTGCCCAACCATGAGACTATCACTTAATAACTACACTTCTGTGTAACAAGAAATTATTAAAGTGAACACCGTG
Source organism: Myotis myotis (assembly GCF_014108235.1). NCBI lineage: Eukaryota > Metazoa > Chordata > Mammalia > Chiroptera > Vespertilionidae > Myotis > Myotis myotis. The sequence continues at coordinate 56,935,100 of NW_023416314.1, forward strand.
TTCTTCTCTAGCTCTTCAATGGAATTATGTCAACTAGTTTGTTTATAGGTTTTAGTAAAAAGAAAAAAAATTGCTTAATTTTAACAGGAAGACTGAATATCTCTACAGTGTGGCTTAGATTAATTTACCTTTTATTGCCTGTACCAGCTGCAAAAATTTCCCTTATTCTTCCCTACTTTTGAGAGCCTAGGCCCTAGGGGATACTAAATGTAGCTCTCATATCCTAGCAGTCCAAGTATTTTCAACTTTAAATCTATCTATGTGTTTTACATTTTGTAGTCTCATTACGCATATGGTTGAGAAACATAAACTATGAATATTAATCTGATGTCCAGGTGGTAGGAAATTGAAAGGACTTCCAGCATAGTATTAAAGGGAACAGCAATTGAAACCGCCAGAAGAAAAATCTATTTTGAGAAAGATGTGTGGTTTAGAAACAGAGTCATAAGATATTTGTCTATGTTAAATTATTTGTGTGTATAGGTAGTATTTGCACACTGCCAGGTTTGCTTTCTAATTCTAAAATGTCTTTTCTTCCTTCCTTCCTGCCTCCCCACTACCTTATTTCCCTTCCCTTCCCTTCCCTTCCCTTCCCTTCCCTTCCCTTCCCTTCCCTTCCCTTCCCTTCCCTTCCTCCCTTCCCTTCCCTTCCCTTCTGTCCAGCTTTGAAGAATACAAAGCACTCAGAAAAAGGGAGCTAATATTATTTGCGTAGCATAGTAGCTCAAAAGTAGTCAGAGATATATTCAGGCTTTATTTTATGATGTTTCCTTAAAAAAAAAAATGCACCTTACCTTTAATTTGACTAGCCTTATTTTTATCCCAGAAAAAAAGATCTGTTGTTTCCTTTCTCAATTATTTTGTGCCTCATGTTTTTTAGGCTTGGAACCATTTTCTTCACTTTCACTTCACATGAAACACTTCCTTCTATGCTACACATCAAATTCTACCTCTTTTATGAGTCTTTTCAGGTAACACCAGCAGAAAGTAATCTGTTTCACTTTCAGACTTCCTATAACACCTGTGGTTGAATTGTTAATTTGTCACTTACTATTTACTGCCTTTTATGACAAGTTAGGTCCTTTTTATGACCCAAATGTCTAATGACATGAGCCTACTGAATTCATCACCACACCAGGCATATTGCTACCTGGAGAATTCAATACACCAGGTTCACTGTGCAGGTCCCTTCTCCACAAAAAGGGCAGGAACACACAGCCCAATTACATTTTCAATTGGATATGTTTGTCTTAGGCCCACCCCAATAGAAATACTGCGTCTTAATGGTATTTTTAATGTCGACAATGCTTCCTGCAGTACCTTACGGGATGTAGGAATACAAGGTGATGGAGGGGAAAGAATATGTCGTTTCTTAGATGGTGAGCCTTCTTTTCATTAGACTTTGAGCTGCTAAAGGAGAGGGTCTAAGTCTCTGTATCCTTGGTTCCTAGCATAATCATTGATACCTGATTGGTGTTTACCAAATGTTGAGCTCAACAAAATTTTGGAATCAATCAATACCAGTGTTTGTTATAAGTTGTTATGAGGACTCAAGGAAATCATGTTTGCAAGGCACTTAGCACAGTTACTGGCACATCATCTATATACAATTGACATTAGAGGGTTCTTTTCCTCCTATCATTGAAGTGTGTGTGTGTGAGAACTGGTAGCTAGAGTAATGAAAAGGGTATTCTAGCTTTGAGGACTGGAAAGATGAAAAAAATGAGGTGGGCAAGATGCATTTGGAAAGTATTTTTCTCTTCAGCTAATACTTTTTGAACCCATATTATGTGCCATATTATGTTCTAGGGATATAGGAATGAATAGAGTCTTTAACAGCAAGAACCAGTCTAAGAGAAAAGAAAACTCCAAATAGTCCATAGTCAGAGGATTGCGATACTGGGTATGGCCATTTTAAACATGGCCTTAGAAATGTTTGACACTTCTCCCATTGAAAACACGGATTTGTGACCGATTTGACCAATCATACACAGTGAAGGGATGCTGTGTGACTCCTGAGGCTAGATCCTAACACGGCAGGCAGCTTCCACCCAGTTCTTTTGGACAGCTTGCTGTCAGAACATTCCTCTAGCAACACTTCCTCTAGGAATCTGGCCACCAAGCTGTGAGAAGGCCATTTCACCTTCAATCATCCAAGCCTTCAATCATCCAAGCCCAGGCACCAAATATATGAGTGACAAAGCCTGCAGATTATTACAACCCCTAACTGTTATCGTTTCTCCACTTGAGACGCCAGGCATTGTGGGACAGAGGGCAACCATTTCTCCAGTGCCCTATCTGATATTTCTCAGACTTCCTTAGCAAAAGTATGTGGTAGTTGTTTTACATCACTGAATCTGGGGTGATTTGTTGCATTGCAGTAGTAACTGGAGCTTAAGGTGATACCTTGGTAAAGATGCTTAATTCAAAACCAAATGTGAGGTCATTATTACTTAACTAGAGGCCCAATGCACGAAATTCGTGCAAAAGTAAGCCTTCCTTCCCCCGGCTGCTGGCACCAGCTTCCCTCTGGCACTCGGGCTTCCCTCACAGCCCTGGCTTCGTCCTGAAGGTCATTCAGAAGGACGTCCAGTCTAATTAGCATATTATGCTTTTATTATTACAGATGGTCTAATATTTTTAAACCCCTCTTGTTGAAGTTATTTAATTAATTTTCTTTTAAAGAAAGTATAAAATAACTTGTAAGAACTTGTAGGTCCAAGTAATGAGAAATAATTAAGAAATAATATAAAAGTTACTTAGTTTTTTCTGATAAAGGTGATATTTCCTTCCAACATGAAGCGTCTCCTTGAACCTTTATTATGATACTAAAATATAGATCATAAAGAGTTATGGTTATCATAGAGCAGTATAACTATCCCTCATGGTTAGAAAATGAAAATTATCATCATAGGAAATAATATGTAATTATGTAATGCTTATACCTAAATTAATTGAATTGAATCTTGAGTTATACTATTGAGTCCAAACTTTTTAATATGGTATTTAAGGCCATCCAAAATCCCCACTACTATCCTCTACCATCTGAACCCCACATCTCCAGACTGCCTCTCATTCCCTGACGACTGAGCATTTTCATAGCGTTAGGCCTGCATTCAACTCCCATACCTTATCCTGTAAGGGTCACCCTACCATGCTGTCTACCTTGATTCCCAGAGGCATACTGTTCTTGAATCTCTTCGCTCTTCTGTAGACTGTGGGTTGTATCTATATTTACCACTTATTTCATTCTGTGTTAAGCTAATTCTGTTTCCTTCACCAATGAAAGATTATTCAAGGGAAATGGTGTATCTAACGCAACTTTGTGTTTCCATACTACCCACTTTAGGTGCTAAATAAAGACTTTCTAACTGTCAAAAAAAAAAAAAAAAAAAAGCCAAAAACCAAAAAAACAAATGGAAACATTCTGAGGTCAGTTTGTGATATGACAAGAAGCATTCTAAAAACATTACCAGAGTCTCCATCTATGCTTTAATTCCAAAATTGAAAAGAAGGAACAAAAATAAAAATGACTGCATTTTGTTGAAATCATAAACTCCAAATTGTAGAAATCGCCATTTTGGTTTGGACAAAAATGAACATTTCTGTTCTTGAAGATGCCTATATCATTCCCATACACAATTTGGTTCCAATTCTAAACTCTGCCTTAATGAAAAAAATTAACGCATGACCTGGCAGGCCTAATGCATGGCTCCTCTGCTTGCTCAGCAAAGAAATTAAACCAAACCATAAGGTGTAAATCACACACTTTCTTGGTACAGAGCCTAGCTTTATTTCCTTACCTTCTATGTGTCTAGCACAAATATCTAAGGCTATATATTAAAATTTAATTAGAAAATTAGTGCAATATTTGAGGCCAAGTATATGAGATTTTATAAGTTATTTAATAATTCTGAGAAAGAATGTTAACTAACATTTTGTGTATAGTATATTTTTGTACTTCCTGTGCCTCTTGGATCTTTCCATTATTTCATAAAAATATTCTCATTTACTAAACAATAAAAATATCTCTATGTAATGTTATATTGCCAGGATAAAACTGCAGACCAAACTTATTTATGAACAAGAAACTAAAAATGTTTTAAAACAAACTGGAAACTTTTTATTTCAATCATATTATGACTTCTACAAGCTGTAAAACAGTAGCATACACTAATATTTGATCTGTCTTCTGGTTCTTCTCTTACATTTTTGGGTCTTGAACGTGGCTACATTTTCTGCAACTTGAAGCTTTTTGTAGTCTCTTTATGAGTTATAGCAACATATGCCATTAATGAAGGGAGTTGGGTAACCTTTTCGCTAATCTTAATACAGCACATGACAGACACCAACACCAATTATGGAGATCTGCCTCAGGCATAGAACATTGAAAATAGATATCTGTTGAAGCAAAGAGGATGAATGTAAGGAAAAGAAAAAATGGAACAGAGCTGTGTAAAGGAGAAATTGAATGAATGTTAAGATAATGTTTACATGGTGGGTGGGGAGAAAGAAGAATAAGGTATAATCAAGATAAACAATAAAGAATTATAGGAATTGACAAACACTCAAAAAGTATATAGAAGTTAACCTTATGCTTTGAAAAATCCACAACCCCATAATAAAGCAATACTAACGATTGAAAATCATCATAAGGTCTAAGATGTATGAGCTAGAGAAAATTCCCGATGGTGGAAATAGTCAAAGGCAATTCAAATATGCTTATTACTCTCCCATTGGATGTGTCTGTCATGAGTGTGTGTGTGTGTGTGAGTGTGTGTGTGTATGTGTGTGTGTGTGTGTGTGTGTGTGTTGTTTACAGCACTTATATGATTTTATACTGTATGCTGGACATTTTCATTATGACTATTAAAGTTTTAATATTGTTTTACTCATCTTTTCTTTCTTTTTTTTAAAAAATATATTTTATTGATTTTTTACAGAGAGGAAGGGAGAGAGATAGTTAGAAACATTGATGAGAGAGAAACATCGGTCAGCTGCCTCCTGCACATCTCCCACTGGGGATGTGCCCGCAACCAAGGTACATCCAGCCCTTGACTGGAATCAAACCTGAGACCATTCAGTCCGCAGGCCTACGCTCTATCCACTGAGCCAAACCGGTTTCGGCAACTCATCTTTTCTTTAGTGTTTACTTTTACAGAGGGTTTTGAGATAACTTACAGAAATTCATGAGCACAGGGAAGTTTGCATATGATATTTCTATAGAGGATAGTGGGATGGCAGGAACATTTTAAGAGAGGAGGAAAGTGAAGCAGGGCGAATCTGGTAATCCTGTAAGAGGAGAATAACTCTAGAAGCATGAATAGGTGAAGAAGGGGAAGTAGGATAAAAATAGAGTTCTCAACCCTTTGTCCTTGTTCTATAAAATGTAAGGATTCTTGCCCAGCTGGTGTGTCTCAGTGGTTGAGCGTCTACCTATGAACCAGGAGGTCATGGTTCAATTCCCGGGTAGGGCACATGCCTGGATTGCAGGCTTGATCCTCACGAGCTGGCTTGCAAGAGGCAGCCAATCAATGTTCTCTCTTATCATTGATGTTTCCATGTCTCTCTTATTCTCCTTTCCTATCTGAAATTAATTATATATATATATATATATATATATATATATATATATATATATATGTATATATATCTAATATTTTTAAAATTAAGGATCTTTTCCATGGCAGGACACATCAAAACATGCTGACACTTGGACAGATGACAATTAAGACTCTGTTATAGACCCAAATAAGAAAAGGCCACCAAGGAGAGCCAGGGTGAGGCCAAGCTAAACTTCTGTCTGGCAGGCTAAGAGACTTTAGTTAGTGTTCCAAAGCTCCCTGAGAAGTGACTAATTTTGTAGACCCTGAGGGCATTGGGACCCTCCTTAGTTGTCTGATTCCTGGCCCCAAAGAAATTAGGGTGAATGTGGGTCCATAGTAGCTCAGAGTATGAGAGCCCAGTAAGGAAGTGGTTAGAATATGGACTTAGTTGGCTGCATAAGAGGAGGAACTGAAAAGACTCTACCCAGGGTCTCAAAACTGGGTCAAGACAGTATAAAAACAAAGAAACAAATAATAAAAACCCACTATGTTATACTTTCCTGGACCAGAAGGGAAAAAAGTGATATATACATAATATATAGAATACATATATATTATAATAAAGAGCTAATATGCTAATTAGACTAAACATCCAAATGACCAAACAACCTTCCGGATGTCCTTCTGGACGACCTTCTGGATGAAGCAGGGGCTGCATGGGGCTGCGAGGGCCAACCCCCTTGCATGAATTTCATGCATCAGGTCTCTAGTATATTATAAATACATGTAATATATATATAGTGATATATACATAATATATAGAATACATATATATTATAAATACATGTAATATCTATTAAACTCTAAAAATAAAGAAGGCAAAGAGGAAAAGAAAAAATAATACGGAGGAGAAAATAGTAGGTTATCTCCTGAACAGGAGATTCTTTCTGAGGTTCTTTTCTTTTCTTAATCTGCAAGGTCAGGACCACTCTATTTCCTCACACTCTTTTTCCCCAGGGCTTCTGTTGTCAACATGGGCAGCCCAATTATGTGAGCATCATATCTTGGCCCATAATTAAATTTGCTTCTAATATATTTTATTAGGGTTTAAATTCACTTCACAATTTAGTAATGAACTAAGTCACTCCCAGAGTTACACAACAACTGGTAGCTAAGCAATGAGAAATGATAATCAGCATCCCTACTTTTATTCAGCAACTCCCCAATATTTGAGGAGAGAGACTTTAAACAATCTGGGTATTTTTGTGAGAAGAGGAGGAATGAAGACAACTGAATACTTGTATATACACGTAAGATTTGCTTTTAAAAGACTCAATTATTTTTATTTTTTTAAATCTTTATTGTTGAAAGTGTTACATATGTCCCCTTTCCCCCCATGTACTCCCTCAGCCTGCCCCCACCCCCAACCCCAGCACAACTCTATTGTCCATGTCCACGAGTTATACATATATGCATACACTTTCCCTCCGAGATTCTACACTCTGTTCCATGCTTCCATGTCTCTGGATCCACTCAGTTCATCAGTTTATTTTGTTAATTAGATTCCACATATGAGTGAGATCATGTGATACTTGTCTTTCTCTGACTGGTTTATTTGGCTTAGCATAATACTCTCCAGGTCCCTCCATGCTGTTTTAAAAGACTCAGTTATTTTTTATTCAACTTCTTACTGGGTTCCACTGACCACACAATAGCTTCCATTGGATATCAAATTGTTACCTCAAACTTAACTTGTCCGAAACTAGAAACACAATTCTTCTCTCAAAGCAAGATATGGTAAAACAAAGCAAAACAACTTCTTCCCAAAGTCTTTGCAATTTCAGTAAATGGCAGCATAGTTTCTGTAATTGTTTACATTAAAAAACCATTGGGGCCCAGATTGTTTGTCTCTCATACTGCATATCTATTCATCAGTGATAAAATTTAAATCAAAATTTAAAATAAAAATTATAGTGACATATATCATGGGTGAGGTAGTATTCTAGACTAGAATTTGGTGCTTACACAATTCATTTGCCTCATTATAAAATGAATACTAGTATACTGGGAGAAAAAGTATGAAGAAGAGAATAACCATATAAAAGATATGCGGAATCTAATTACTCACCATAACTTCACTGCAATCCCTCTCATCCAAGTCCCAATCACCCCTCAGCTGGATTATTATAATAGCCACCAATCTGCTCTCCTTGCTCACACCCCTGTCCTCCTGTAGTCCATTCCCTACCCAGAAGTCAAAGTGACAACTTCACACTACAAATCTGATCATGTCACCCCTCTGCTCAAAATCTTAAAGCAAAGTCCAGGAAAAGGCTTACAAGATCTACGGGATATGAAACCCCTCTTCTGGAACCCCAGTCTCTCTGACATTATCTCCTACTCCTTCTTTATTTATCTCTGCCATAGGAGCCTCCTTGATTTCCTATAACATTTGCTTTGTGGAATTTCCCTGAGACATTGCACTAGCAATTTCTTTGTCTGAAATGGTCTTTAGGAATCTTTGTATTGCACTTACTTCCTTTGGATCTCTGCTCAGATGTCACTTTGCTGGTGAGGCCTTCCATGACCATGTATAACATCTGCCACCTCTCAGCACTTCCTAACACTTTTATCCGTATGCTACCTTTCTGTAGGACACACATTATCACCAGATATATTATGCATTAATTTTTATTGGTTTATTTGCATAATTCTTGTCTCACTTCAGTACAATATAAGTTCTATTAAGTTGGGGACTTTGCTTCCCTTGGAAAGAACAGAGCATGCTTCATCTTAACTGGCAGAATAAATGGTACTTTAGAGGTAAAGATGTGTTTAGGGGAAAGATTCTGATTGACTTTCTATTCAAATATATGTAGCAATATGAGAACAGGAACAGTTACTGGCTACATTTGTTATATAAGACTAGAGGCCTGATGCACAAAATTAATGCAAGAGTAGACCTTCACAGCCACAGTGGCTGCCTGAATCCCTTGGAGCTGTGGTGGCTTTCTCAATCCTGCGGCTGCAGCCCCAGCTTCATCTGGAAGGTCATCTGAAAGAATGTCCGGTCTCATTAGCATATTATGCTTTTATTATTATAGATTAGTTGCATACATACATTTGTGCATTCATAGGTTAAGCAGTTTTTGATCCAGAAATGCTAACCCTATTACTGAAGATGAATATCAGAACCTCAGTCATTATGCTTTATTTCAAATGGAACACGTGAAAACCCTTCCTATTTTTTTCTCTCCTTGTTTTCAAGCTATGCATTTGAATATAAATTCATTTTAGTTTTATCTCAGAGGTAAAAACTGTTGATGTATAGTCTATTCCCTCTCCTTAAAAAGAAAATAAAAAGAACCCTGGCCAGGTAGCTCAGTTGGTTAGAGTGTTGTCCTGGTACTCCAAGGTTGTGGGTTTGATCTTCAGCTAGGGCACATATAATAAATACAATAACCAACCAATGAATGCATAAATAAGTGGAACAACAAATCCATGTTTCTCTCCCTATCTCTCACTCTTCCCCTTTCTCTATCGGTAAGATCAATAAAAATTTATTTAAAAAAGATAGCAAGAACAAAGCGAGAAAGGAAGGGAGGGAGGGAGGGAAGAATGAAGGAAGAAAAGGATTGAGGGAGGGGAGGAGGGAAAGAAGCAGGGAGGGAGGGAGGGAGGGAAATGAGCATAGACTTTCAAGTCACTCAGGATCAGACATGAATCTGAATCCCACCTGAGCTATTTAAGACCATGTTTTCCTGTTAACCTGTGAGCTCCTGGAGAGCCAGGCTTGCAACTTCATCTTCATGTAACAAGTGCACAGAGGAGATTGGCTAATGAATGAGTGAATGGACCATGAAGCTATGGATGTCTAATAGCGCATAGAGTGGGATGCCATAAATTGGAGAGGAGACAAAGATTCAGAGAAAGGATGCATAAAATTCTCTGATCTCCTGTATTTTTAATGATGTCTTTATCCCAGGGGACTGTTGTAACAAGTCAGTAAGATGATTTAGGTGCTCAATTAATAACAAAATACCTAACATCTATTAGTACTTCATACTTGCTATGCATCAGACAGTAAACGAAATATTTTACATATGTTATAGAATGCTCAAGACAGGCCTACAAGAGAAGGGCTATTTGTTAACCACATTTTACAGATGTGGAAATGGATAGTTAGGTTAATTAATTTGCCCATAATTGTTAGCAAGTAAGTGGAGGAGTTAGAACTTGACCCTCATTGTGTCTGTTTCCAAATCTGGACTCTTAATTATTAAGCGAACTACAGCGACTGTTAGTATCCCAATTTAAGATGTCTCATTCCCTGACAGCTTTGGTGGGAATAATGGCTGGTGAAATCTTTTGGCAAAAGACTCTGGAGTCTAAGAAGCTACTGTGCCAGCAGCTGATGGCATTTCCTTCTGCCTATCGAAGCCCCACTAACTCTGACCCCTCCCCATGCAGTTCTGTCACTGTGGGCTAGGCAAGCTACCTTTCCTAGCCTGGTCCAGTAAAAATAGTAGAAAACTCTTCCACAGTAAAATTTTAAGAGTCATTTCTCAAAATGCTTCATGTAAATCAGCAGTTGTCAAAGATCCCATGTTTGTAAAATGTGTGATCATTTCAGTGTTGGAAATTTCAGCACATTTTTTCATCCTTCAACAAAGTAACCCTAAATTTGTCATTACCAATGTTCTAAAAATATATGGATAATTGAAACAAGGTCAACCTGCAAGAGAGTCCCAAGAAAGGTGACAGTAAAATCTCATTTAAGTGTAAATTGTTCTATCAACAAGGATACAAAATCAACAATGGGTGCCATCTTCACAGGGAGATTTCCACTCATTTCCCCTTTGATGGGTGCAGTCCTTCCTTCTTGTATCTGTCCTATCACACAATGGCATCTGCTTTTTCTCTTCCAGGTATTCAGTGGCATTATGTCTCATTTACTCATTCAATCATTCAACGAGCTGAGGTTTGGCACTGTGCTGAGGACTTGATATGCAAAGATGGATAACCTAGTCCCTCCTCTCTGGGGATTCACAGTTTTAGTAGAGAGGTGCAGGTGTAAGAAAATAACTGTGACATACATTATAAATGATATATAAAAGAAATAACATATTCTCAGAGCAAAACAGACAGACATAGCAGTATTTCTGCCGGAGAGATCAAGAGAACCAGAGAGAAGATAACTACTAAGCTAGTCCTGGAAGAATGAATTTGATTTATTCAGAGAGAGAATGTAAAAAAGTGAAATGTCGTTCTAGTCAGCATGAGCAAAACTTGGAGGTGTGAGGGTGTACAATGTTTGGGATATTGTGATATTACATCATCTCAAGTCTACTGCCGACAATATATGCGCACATCTGTTTTGTACTTTATAATGAAACCATCTGTTCATTGATACCCTGCCTCAATTTTGATTTATTTTTCTCCTTAGTTTAGTTTCAAAATCAGATTTTTTTTTCAAACTATAGGTTTGAAATAAATTTCGCAGTTCTTCAACAGCATTTCTTTTCAATTGAATGGCATAGAAAAGACTAGAATAAAGCCAAATCGAAACATGTTTTGGTTATGTTGTCTAACTGTGTTTCGATGTGTCTGTAACATAAGGTATTTCATATTTTGAGTCACAATAAAACAAGTTTGAAAGCCACTGAAGTAGTAATATTTTTCTATTGCTTTTCAATGCACTCCCATTATATTGGTTATGATTAAACCTTGAGTCTAAATCAACCTTGGTTTTTAATGAAGTGACTAGTGACACAGACTGACCTCATTTGTAAAAGCCTGGTACACAGGCAAGCATCTGTTTTCCTGAATTCTAGTTACATTTTACTAGAAGAAATGATTCTAGCCTGGAAATTAAACCATTATTTATAATGTTATTTTAATATTATTTTCCTATTCTGAGGTCCAAACTACTAAATTAAAAACAATATATAAAAATATAACCAATTAGTAGTAAGCTTCCCAAGAGATTGGATTCTTCTATAATATTCATTCATTCAACAGTTATTTATTGAGTGCTTACTAGATGTCCAATGATATTCTAGATACTAGAGAAAACAGTGGTTCAAAAGAAATACAGGGTTATTGAAATAAAATATTTCATATTAAACATTCATATTAAATTTGAACTTCTTCCAATTAGAATGGCACATCTACACTAATAAAAGAGAAACATGGCAATTGGCGTACGACTGCTACCCTTCCCATTGACTAATCAGGGCAATATGCAAATTAACTGTCAGCCAAGATGGCAGCCAGCAGCCAGGCAGCTTGAAACGAACATGAGGGTTGCTTGCTTCAGTGACGGAGGACTCCAACGTTCCCCGCCTGCCACTGCAGGCCTCTGAGCGAGCAGTTTCAAACATTGTAACAAATACAGACACTAAACAAAACTCCAGAAACCAGCTTTCAGCTGCTGGGATCTCAGAGCTGGGATCTCAGAGCTGGAGTTGATACAGAGTTTCGAGAACCGAAACAAACCAGATACCTGCTTTCAGGAGCGGAGGCCTAAGAGCTGGAGCCTCAGAGCTAAAGCTGGCCCAGAATAAAAAAAAAAAAGAAGAAAAAAAGGAGCAGTTGGGAGCTTCAGTCCCAGCCTGAAAACAGCCCTCAGCCCCTCACCCAGACTGGCCAGGCACCCCAGTGGGGACCTCCACCCTGATCCAGGACACCCTTCAGGGCAAACCAGCCGGCCCCCATCAATGCACCAGGCCTCTATTCTATATAGTAAAAGGGTAATATGCCTCCCAGCACTGGGATCAGCGGAGCCACGAGGCCTCCCGGCACCGGGATCAGCATGACAGGGGGCAGCGCCCAAACCCCCTGATCGCCCTGCAGCTCTCTGTGTGACAAGGGGTGGTGCCACAACCTCCCTATCCACCCTGCTCTGTTCCTGACAGGGGAAGGCGCCCCAACCTCCTGATCGGCCCTGCTCTGTGCCTGATAGGGGGAGCTCCCCAACCCCCTGATCGGCCCTGCTCTGTGGGTGATAGAGGACAGCGCCCTAACCCCCCCCACCCCACGGGCCCTGCTCTGTGTGTGACGGGGTAGAGCCATAACCTCCCCATCAGCCCTGCCCTGAGTGTGACAGTGGCGGCGCCCCAACCCCCTGATCGGCCCTGCTCTGTTCGTGACAGGGGGCAGCGCCCCAACCCCTTGATTGGCCCTGCTCTGTGCATGACAGGGGGTGGCGCCACAACCTCCCCATCAACTCTGCCTTGAGTGTGACAGGGGGCGGTGCCCCAACCCCCCAATTGGCCCTGCTCTGAGCCCGACCAGGGGCTCCACCTAGGAGCAAGCCTAAGCCAGCAGGTCGTTATCTCCCAAGGGGTCCCAGACTGCGAGAGGGCACAGGCCGGGCTGAGGGAGCCCCCCTCCCCCCGAGTGCACAGATTTTTGTGCACCGGGCCTCTAGTACATTTATAAAAGATTTAGAAACAAACCACACAAATATTTAACGAAAACCTAACTTAACTTAGACAAGGAAAATCACACAACAGTATATATTACAAAGGATATTTAAAAGTAGGTGAGATAAATGGCATATTTCATGAAATGCTTTTTATCTACCTTCTGTGTAAAAATTAGAAGGCATATGCTCATATACAACACACATTTTGTGAAAAATATGAGCCGCACAATAGGGAATGGATACCTATACTAGTGTTATGTTCTGCTTTTACACTTCAAACTTTTCCTTGGAGAGTAAAAATCGAGTTTTTAAGTTGCATATCCAAATGAGAGTAAACCTTGACCTCTCACATGAAATTTCAGTCATTTGATTCATTCTTTGTAGTGTTATATATGAATGGTGATGAGAAGTATTAACACTTTTTACCGCTAATGTTATTTGCAATTACCATACTAGGACTTATAAGTCCTTTTTGTCTGACATTTAAAAAAATGTTTCAATATATATATCAATTCAAGGCCTATATTATGGTCCAAGATAGTAGATAGGAAAAGACAAACATAGTTTTCATTACTGATAAAATATTTCAATAAAAAGGAAATAAGTGTTTTCATTTATTACATTGCTTCATATATTTCTCTGGCACCGTTGCAGGTTTTTGTACTGCTTTCCATATCATATTTCTCACTGGCTTCTAACACTTGCTCATTTAATAGCCCTTTTGAAGCTATTTAGGAATATAAGAATGCCTTGGTCACCTTTGGAAATTTATTTTAGTTTAACCCAGTGTCTATTTGTGACGAGCTGGTACGGCCATGGCATACTCAACCCCAGGGTGCCTTATGTGCCACACCAGCTCAGCCAGGTTCAGTGAGCCCCGTGACCCTGAGAGGGGTGGTGAAGGATGGAGAAAAGACAGACAAGAGAAAAAGCTGGGTCTGGGTGGGACACTGTCCTCTCTGATGGAGAGCCTCTCTGAGGGAGAGCTAGTGACAGTGCCATGGACTACAAGCCGTGACTTTATTTTATTGCCAGATTCCACGAGGCAAAGTAAGGGCCAGCCGGCCCCGCCCCCTGGTCGAACTCCTGGTCAAACTCCTGGTAGAGGGGACAATTTGCATATTATCCTTTAATTATATTAAATTATATATATATATATATATATATATATATAGAGAGAGAGAGAGAGAGAGAGAGAGAGAGAGAGAGAGAAGGCACAGCTCATATTCGAGACAATGTTGAAGGTGTGGAATGCCCCAAAACACAGAGTAACCTAGAAACTTTCAATATTAAAGTCCTCTTTTAAACTTTAATATTTAGGTGATAAAAAGAAAAATTAAACTAAATATTTATTTAAATCTGGCTCGGCTTTTTTTTTTGTGCTGTCAAATGTCAGGAATGTATTTAGACAATTTTCACCTCAATAGGTGAGGCATTTGCTTCCATTACCTTCAAATCAGATCAGGGAAGATAAGTTGGACCAGGGTTTCCCAAGATGAACATGTTTAGGTTGAGAGAGACCAAAGCAGGACCTTTCTTGGACAAAAAGATTATCTGACAAATGTATTTGTGACTGATTGGAAGACATAAATAGAAATTTGATTTTGAAAAATACAAAATCAAAATCAAATGGGAATTGTTACAAATTCTGAAGAAAATTAAATGAAAACATAATTTTGATGCCTCTTTAGAAATCTTCTGTATTACTTCTCTTTTGCCACCAAAAGGGATTCAGCACAACCCTCAGCTGCTAAGGGAGAAAATGCACATTTCTCCTAGCATTTTCCTTTCTGCTCTTGCTCAAAGGATAGGGATCTGATGGGATGCATAATTCAAAAGTAGAAATTCCTGGAAGGAAGGGACTTTGGAGGGAGTAATTTGTATAATGATGTTCTCCCAATGCTTCTGCAAGCCTCCTTATTTTCCCAAACTGGGTTTGGCATTGTTCCTGAATTAATACAAACATTGATATACACTTTGACAAGAATAATGAACAATATGACAAGAATATTTACACCTGGAAGGTATAGGACAGTGGTCGGCAAATTCATTTGTCAACAAAACCAAATATCAACAGTACAACGATTGAAATTTCTTTTGAGAGCCAATTTTTTTAAACTTAAACTGTATAGGTAGGTACATTCAACTTTAAATTCAACTTTACATTCACGGTTTTCGTCTTCCGTTTTTCTTTGCTTCTTCTTTGTAGCCATCTCAAACAGGGCACCTAAAAAAAATATTTCATTTTATAATAATAAAGCCACCAACACAAAAGAATTACAATTCTTAAATTGATGACAAAAATACCTGTAGGATTTGCAGCTGGTTGGAAAAATACAGGTAACTTTATGCTTCGAGTAGGTACTTTTATCACCCGCTTGCGATTTGTGGAAGCGACTAGCACTAACCACTGAGACTGCTGACTGACTGGCTCACTCAACTTGTGCATGAATCCCGTGCTGCCTATCTCGCGGCCCGCCTGCGCCTTGTCTCCTGTCGCCCAACTGACTGACACCCCTCCCCCCCCCCCACTTCTTCTAACGCCACTTCTTCAAAATAGACTCGCCCAGGCCAAAAACTGACTTCTGCGCAAGGGCCACGAAGTTTCAAACGCACTGTACGTGCGCGCCTGCACGTGGTATTTTGTGGAAGAGCCACACTCAAGGGGCCAAAGAGCCGCATGTGGTTCGCGAGCTGTGGTTTGCCGACCACTGGTATAGGATATAAGATTTTCAAAATCCGAGGTGTTAGATTTTTTTGAACTCTTTTTTTTTTTTAATATATTTTATTGATTTTTTACAGAGAGGAAGGGAGAGAGATAGAGAGTTAGAAACATTGATGAGAGAGAAACTTCGAACAGCCGCCTCCTGCACATCTCCTACTGGGGATGTGCCCACAACCCAGGTACATGCCCTTGACCGGAATCGAACCTGGGACCTTTCAGTCCGAAGGCCGACGCTCTACCCACTGAGCCAAACCGGTTTCGGCTGAACTCTTATTTTATACCCTAAAGATACTAAAATAATGTTTATTGGCTGATGATGTTTGATCATGAAAATTTAGGATGTTTGACTTTTTAACTTAAATTGAATAAGTTTAGAAACTCAAAATACTTTGTTAGGGCTCTTGAAATATCAGATCTGGTTACTTTGGAAACATTTTTATTATTCAGAATCATTTCCTCAAATTCGTCTGTAACCTGTTGTGTATGATTTGTTGTTTATGTACATCCAAGCAGCAATATAGGCCTTTACATAGGCTGTTTCTCTTTAAAATGAGGTGACTCTGGGAAGCCAAGGAGGAACATGGAACTGACAGCTGCAACGCCGCCTTGAACTAAAGTAAAAAGCTTGGGGGGGGGTCAGTCAGTGCCACCAAACTTTTCAATCTGTTTTGTCCCCTTCTTCGTTATTTGTGCTGCTACAAGCAAGTAACCCATGCGGTGTCTAGATGTTTCAGAGCCATTAACCACTTCCAGACGAAAGCAGTAATAAATGCAACATGCATTCTTTAATGATATCTAAAATTATCCTGGTCACTTCGATATTGTGTATCTACAGGTAGTTTCTATTTGGGGGGTAGGGGTGTGATTTAAATGCCAAAGGTGACCAAGGCATTCTTATATTCCTAAATAGCTTCAAAAGGGCTATTAAATGAGCAAGTGTTAGAAGCCAGCCTCTTAGTGATTTAAAGGCCTACAAAACATTCCTGCTTTGTTACAGAATTGCTTTTCTTTTAAAAATGAGCCAATGGGAGTTTCATGCTGGCATACTAGATTTAGCTAGTATTAATTGAATATACCACCTACTTAAAATCTGGTATCCTTGAGAGAATCAGAGTCCTTGTGCCAATGCCATCTTATACAGGGGATGGAGATGCGCGGAGGAACATGAAAACAAAACAACAACCAAGTGTAATACTTTTCACCTACGCTCCATGGACCGTGGTAACCTGGGGGAGTAGGACACTCAGCCAGGGGTCACCAGTACACTGAGTGGCCAGATTATTATGACCACCCCATCAGTTCGATGACGTGAATTAGTTATGCAAATAATAATAATAAA
Source organism: Myotis myotis (assembly GCF_014108235.1). NCBI lineage: Eukaryota > Metazoa > Chordata > Mammalia > Chiroptera > Vespertilionidae > Myotis > Myotis myotis. The sequence continues at coordinate 56,952,139 of NW_023416314.1, forward strand.
ACCTTGAGAGTATTTCCTTAGGAAGTTTTCCATATTCAGTATTTTTGGAAGTGTCAATGAAGTACTGATGGGGTGGTCATAGTAATCTGGCCACTCTGTATATTCGCGGGGAAGCAGACACTTGAACATCTGTCCAGTTCACACACAGCCAGGCTCTGCATCTCAGACTACACGCACTAATAAACAACAGTTGGGGAACACTGTCTGTGACATTCCCCATCGTGCCCAGCTGAGGCGGAGAGCAAGAAGGTGGAATTGTATTTCCTTTGGTAAAGCGGAAAACAGCCCTAAGTGCGGCCTCTTCTACACTCTCATCTTTAGAGAGACGTGCAAGAAATCAAATTGTTCAGTTTGGAACGAAGAGAGGCCGAAGTTACTGGAAAGCTCATGCTTCCGAGTCTGCAAAATCCCTGGCCAGGAAAGCACAACTTTTCCAACACCCCATTTTAATATCGTGCTAAAGCCATCGACGCTGTTAAAACCCCGGAGTTAAATATGATCCCCTCCCCACCCCCAGGCCCTTTCCCTCCTAGGTGAGTGCTTGGGGGTCACGGAGGGGGCTGGAGCTTGGCCCCAACCTCCGAACCGCTGCCAAGGGCTTGTAATACAATCTCTCCCCGTTTGAAGGGGAACTCGGTGTCAATTGCGTTTGCCGTCCACCAGAAAAAGTAAGCATTTGACTTCCGCTCGGTCTGTGCGGACTGATGAGATGTAGGCAATCTGTTTCTGGCAAGGGGGAGAGATCGTTTTCCCAAACGGCACCAAGAGGAGCCATCAGAGAAGTATGAAGAGGGGCAGTGCGGCGGGAGCTGCTGCCTGTGCCGCCGGGCTGCTGGGGTGCGGACCGCTGCTGCCGCAGGACCTGCTCCGGGAGGGGGCCGGGCCGCAGACGCTGCGGGAGCCGAGCCGGGAGCCCGGGCGCCTCTGAGAGCCGCCAGCCGCCAGCCGCCAGCTCCGGACGGACGCGGGGGTGAGCGGGGCGGGCGCAGCCCTCCCAGCCGCCGCAGGGTGCGCGCTCCGCAGCGCGGGGTGGCGGGAGGCCCTGCTTGCGGAGACTGCGGGGGCAGGGGGGGAGGGAGCGGGGGGGGGGGGGGGCAGGGGGAGGTCTTGAAAAATAACCCCGAGGACCTGGCCGGGCGGGGTGCAGAGCCGCGGACGGCTGGCCGGGCTCTGGCGCGGAGTGGGTGGTCACCGCAGTGGGCGCCTCTCTGATTCACGGGACACAACCATGTGTTCCTCATCCCTATTGTGGGCCAGGCCCAGTGACCGCGGCGCGAAAAGCCCGCTGGGCCGGCTCAGCCAACCAGGGCCAGAAGTGAGGGCTTCTGATTAGCACAGGGATGATGACTGCACAGGGACGCAGCCCTGCACCGGGGTCGCCGTGATGCGGGCTGTTGTTGGGGAGGGGGAGCGGAGTGGGGATTGATCCTGAACGTTTTGCTTGAGTCAGAAGGCCACGATGGGAAGGAGGAGGGCGACACGTGTGATTTGGGGTGAACCTCTGCTCTCCTTGATGAGTTCGACAGAGTTGAGCTGTTTAAAGTGGACAAACAATGGCTAGCCTGTGACTCAAACCCCCTTGGGGAATAATTCGCGCTCCATTGTTCTCTCTGAGTCCACAGTGCAGGGTTTTGGAATCTGGAATTGTCTGGGGAGCAGAGGAGACAACCCTGTTTTGAAGGCATTAATTATTTTTGGCAAAATTACATTGTATCAGCCCAGTGAGGGAAATTGCCAATAGCCTAGCCCAGCCATCCGAAGTGTCTACTGTTTGAAAGGAGAGGGCGCAAACGCGGGGCTTAATTAACCATTGTCTTCCACTCTCCAGCACAGTTGGGGGTGGGGTGGGTTGCTCAGTACTTTCCTCCAGGTAACCTTTTTGGAAATCAAAACCTGTACCCTCCCCACCTTCTTCCTCTTCCTCCTCTCCCCTCCTTCACCTTCCTCCTCATATATATATAGATTTGCAAAACTTTTCTGTCCCTCTTGCAAACTCCGCCCTCTCCGCAAGAACCCTCTCCAACAAAGCTAGATCAGTTGTGTATGGGAGTCTTATGCAGAGGAAATAAGATCTGCTTGTGCACAGGAACACCCATTTGGCCTCCTAGTGTTAAAATAAAGGCCCAGGCAGGTCGGATGTGCCAGCCGGGCAGGGGAAGTCCACCTTTCCTCTCCACCTGTCCCCTGAGATTCACAGAGGCAAGGCTGAGAACAAGCCCTTGTGCTCATTGCTTCTTTCCCCCCAACCTCTGCGCTGTGTGGACACTGATTAACTACAGCTGGGATCTAGTGTGCCCAGCCTGTCTTTGAAATCCATCAATGAGTTCCTTCTCGAGGAATGCTCCCCCCTAACTCTGGAGGGGGAGGTGGTGGCCGTGGTGGTCCTCTCCAACATGGGCATCCTGGTTCTGACTGCCTAAGAGAAGGTAAGGGACAGATGCTGAGGCGTGGGACCTTGTAGCCTTCACCCATGGCTCTCTGAGTGGGCTCTGAATCTGAAAGGTAGCTTGGATTTCAACCTGTATGCTACTATCCTTTGAGCTTCTTTCTTTACTTTGCAGCTGAACACCATACTTTTGTGAGGTGGACTGTGCTTTATTGGGAAACAAATTCACTTGGCAAAAGTTATTTCACCTGGTGCAAAAGGCCAGGTGGTTGCCACTGAGTTTCCTAGTCTCTTGCAAAGGAATCTTAGTTAAAACTTAAACTTGCAGGGGTGAAATGTCAGGTCTTTCTTATATTAATCCTAAGGATGGGAGGCAAGATTTTAGAATTCTGTTTCAAGGCTGCGAGTCTGAATTCATAGACTTTTGGAGCCTTTGGAAGGCCAAAATTACCTCGGTTGAAACCAGATAAGGAGGCTCTAGCAATTCGTGTGCAGAGGGAGTTTGTTAAGATTGCAGCTGATGTTAAGGCTATTTTGGTATCTTTGTGGTTTAGATAGGGAGGCACAAATAGGATCCCACTGTTTCTTTGCATTTCTCCTGAGCAACTACCAAGGTTTTCTACTCAATGTTTTCTGATTAGAGGAAATACCTGGGGTGAAGGTAAAACATATCTCTTGTCAAAGTGAGTAAGATGCATGTAATTTTTGTCTTAAACATTTTCAGGATCAATTCAATAGAGCTTTTGCTAATGCTCTCCCCTGACATGAGAATGAGAGAGAGAGAGAGAGAGAGAGAGAGAGAGAGAGAGAGAGAGAGAGAGAGAAGAAAACTGGTAGCTCTCAACATTATAGTTAAGAAAAACAGAAATCTTTGCATTACAAATAGCATATAAAAAACAAAATCTCATGAAGTGAGGTTTGCCTAATCAACTTGGATGAAATTTTGTTGGAAGTCTTTAAATATTCTAATTGACTTATGAATTTCAGATGGTTTTCTATTCAAATTATGTTCCAAGTTAATCTGGTAGGGGTCCAGAAACTTGTACTAAATTGTTTGGAAAAGTCGTCTAGTAGAATTAAAAAAGAAAAAAGAAAAAGAAAAAAAATTGCTAATGCCATAGAAATCAGTTCCCACTCAGTCTTAATATTTTGGTCATGATTTAAGAATTTTTATCACAGGCATATCATTAGCTGATTCAATACAAATTACCATGGGGTGATTTGAAAGATTCTCGGAAGAAAGTTAGATAGGAAAGATTCTCCGAAGAGAGTTAGCATTACTTGAGATTGGGCACCAGAAGGATAGGATACCTGTAATGACTCTGTGGCTACATAGCCTTGTTACATTGGGAAAAATATTTTAGGACTACAATCATTTATTAAGAATCAGGAATTTGACAAAATGTAAATCTTCTAATGTCCATTTAAAAGTTAAAGATGTGATGATATAATTAGGAAAACTGCTGAGTGTTGTTTTGACTTTATGCTTGGTGCTTCTTTAATCTGTGGACAAGTTGTTCTCCTTAGCCAGAAGTGGAGGTCCACTTATTTACAAGATCTAGAATTACTTTTTTGATTAAATTTTGAGCTTTCATTTTCTGATTAGACCCTTATGTTAAGCTTTTGCTTTCATGACATTGGTCGAGAATATGTAGCATTGTAGAGAGATTATTGGTGAGCTAAAATGAATCACATAGGAACGAAGAACTCAGAATGGTGAAAGAGCCATCCTTGGTTGTCAATTCTTTGAGTGTAGCTTGAAAGATACCATTTTCTCCTTCCAGATTTTGGGAGGGCGTTTGGCCTGGGGTATTGTTTGTTTGTTTTAAACTTTAAAAGGTAGTGTTACTGGCCTATGAATGTTGTTTCTTTATTGTTTCACACCCCAAACACACAAAATGGACTAGATAGAAGTGAGGTCAATGCTGCAGAGGAGAACACGGTGGCCTTTAGGGTGGAGACCTTCACTGTGAATTCATTAGCGTTCTTTGTTTTAAGTGGCCACAGTTAAGGAGTATGTGCAGGGTAGGGAAGATGTGTAGTGACATCCTCTCACATTTATTTTGGGAGGTCTAGCATTCTCCTATCTTAATAATTTATCGTTAACTGGTGTCAAAAATGCAGTATAATTTGTTAACAAAATTTGTTTTTAAAAACACATGTAAACTACTCATTTTAGAGCTCAACATTTCATTCATTTTTAAATTTTCCAATATTTATGATTTTATTTCATCAGTACTTTGTTTTCATTTCTCTTCATTACCCTTTGTCTTCTCTTAGTGATTTAAAGGCCTACAAAACATTCCTGCTTTGTTACAGAATTGCTTTTCTTTTAAAAATGAGCCAATGGGAGTTTCATGCTGGCATACTAGATTTAGCTAGTATTAATTGAATATGAAATATATGCCAACACTGACATAAATATTTAATCATAAAGATTATATTTGAGATGTTAGCCTCCATTGTGCATACTGAAGAACTCAGGTACAAAAACAAAAAGTTTCAAAACTAGAATAGAATAGAATAGCTATTAAGTGGATAGTTAATAGAGCTAGTATTTGACCCCAGGACTTCTGATTCCAATTCTGAAATTCAAATTATTATTCATTAATTCGGCTTTTTAGTGGAATCTCATAGCAGACAATAATGATATAATGTTTATCTTATTCTTATTTTTTTTCTTTCCAATCTGTTTTCTATGCAATATTGCAATGCATTTTTTTATAACATATCAACAAGGTCTAGAGATAGACCAGAAACCGTGTTGGTCATAATTAAAGCACAACTCTAGGTGGTGTGAAAGAATACTTTATCTTCGGAGTTAAAACTATGAGGTCTTCAACTAGGATTCTGGAGCCACAGACTAAACAGACTCTTTAAACATATGATATTTTACTTACGGAGTCATTCATTCTTTCTTCTTCCCCTGGGCTAGTTCACGTCTCATCATACTCATAATGGTTATTCCAGAACCACTTCTATGGAAAGAAAGAAAAAAAATACACATTCTTTGAAGAATTCTGTATTAAGTTTCTGCATGTTTTTTGCTTTAAAATTTATTTTCTGAATTCCAAAACCTGAGGGTTGAGTTGTCCATTTTTAGATAGACCCATAAACCTTGGAGAAGCCATAGTGTAGAGGACTCAAGGCAGCATTTGAGTCCTCACTCCACTTTCCAAAGCTATTGCCTTTGTTTAGTTCTTACTGAAATCACTTATCAAGCTTTTTACATATTTACATCATATGAATTTTAATGTTAACATCTTTCAGTGTTTTGATATAGTATACCAAAAAAAAAATGTTTTTTGGTCTCCCAAACTTTAACTTTGTTCTTCAAGTCTAGTGAATCATTAATCATTTCACTTCTCATCTTTAAAAGCTACCCCTTGGCATCGCTTGTGGTTTTTGAAAACTTTTGAATGCATTCAAAAGATCAGAAATGATCTTTTTGTTTTGGTTTGTTCTTTGTGATTTAATCCAACTCATCCACACTGATTAAACATTTGTTAAAAATTATAAATCATAAAAAGGCTACAACCTGTAGTGATCTTTTTAAGTTGGTAATATAACTTTGTTTGACTTTTGTTCACCCCATTTTAATCATTTCAATGGGAAACCATTCACCATGGAATAATTCTTCCACACTCCTGCGAGCTGGGTTCATTCCCATGTTTCTTATTCATGTCTCGGCCATATCTAAATCCAAGACCTCCATGTAGTGGCTGACTTTCAGCTGAACCACAGATGGTGATTTAAATTATGAAAAAAAAAGCTTCAATTTGGATTGAAATCCTCATTTTTTTTTTTTTCCAAAAGGGACTTAAACAGAGTTCCTATCCATGACAGCGACTTTTAAGTGCCAACCTATTTGGCATGTGTTTACTTGCTTATCTTCTATTGCATGTTGATGACCCACTAAGCCTTCTTTATCTCATTTTAACCTCCTGGTAAAATAAAACTTTTTTATTGTTTTGCATAGAATTTTGATCATATACAAAGCAGCATAACAAAAATTGCTTAACTCCTCCCACTGTTTTTACTTCATGATCATCTATAAATATTAGAAGATAGTTTGAATTACACGTCTGGCAAAATACAGGGCAGACTCCATGAGAAATAAATGTGCCACTGTCAAGAAAATAAAAACTTCACTGTTTAGAAGTATTGAGGGGAAGGATTGTGTCCCTCTGGCTCATTGAAACTGTTACATGCCGTTAGGCTTACTGTAAACTATCCCTTGATGAATTCTTTGTTGGACAATGAGCTTAAGAATCTGAGGTGTCTTCTTGCTTTTACTGAGCAGAATAGGACTCTGATGTTTAAATGGAAGTTGCAGAGCACATAATAGGATGTAGCTAAAGTTACTGACCTACCACATCTCACTTTCAGGAAAGTAGTGGGAGAGATTGTGTCTTGAGAAGAAAGGCATTTTAGAGGTAACCCTTTTAAGATTTCAATTAGTTATTTAAATATATGAATCATGTGCTTAAATGTAATATTACTTAAATGTTTGTTTCTGAGGCCAGCTAGCCTATAGGAATCCTAAGCAGCTACAGGGAGAGGTTTTGTTTTCCTGGGACTAGACCTATTTTTTCAAAGAATTGGGGCAAAAATGTTTTGGGTTTCTGATATTTAATGACAGGATTTGGAGAAAATTTTAGGATTTTTGTGTGAATAATGTGATGATTAACCACAAAAGAATAGGCAATGATAATGTTCTGGTTTCTATAATGATAATTTAGTAACATATGTTTCACATTTGCACTGGTTTACTATGGCTAGCTAGATATGGAGAGATTTATAAAAACATGTTTTCAAAGAAAAATTATGGTCCTTTCTTTTTGCAAAAATTACTCAAAGGCATAATTGTTTAGAAATGCATTTGTCTGTGCTTTTCAATTACATATTTATGACACCTTTTAGGTGCTTATGCTCCAGCTGTCTTTTCTAATACTACAGCAAAATGTTTGGGAGATGTTCACATCTGACATTTTTCTAAACACCGATATCTTATGTTGTCGAAAGCAGTCTTTAAAAGACAACAATTATCCTATGCTAAGAGAATTTGACTTTGAGATTAACTAGAAGGGAATACTATGTAACATTTCAAAGAATAAAACTGAAAAAAGTCTATGTACACTTGTATTGGAAACTTTAAAATACTATAATCATTGAAATATAGCTGAAAACTCCATTATATCATAAATCTCACCTCTTGCCAGTGTATTTTCATTTTTTGTTCAGTTATGCATTTAGTTACTTCATATGCACTATTTGTGTGCATAATAGAGACCTACACATTGTTAAATTTATGAGCTTCTTACCTTAGATGCTTCAATGTTACTTCTGTAGTCTTAGGTCCTATAAGTAATGCATACGTAAGTGCTACATTCAAGGCCAAGTATATATTCAAACAAATTTTCTACAACCCCCCTAGGAGACTGTGATACCCATGAGGTGACCAGGTTAATGAAATCAACTTTTATTTTGTAGATTTAAGATATTTAATCACTTCTACTCAAAAGATGGTTGCAAACAAAACCTAGGATGCAAAACACATAAAGTGAAAAGACACAAAGTAAGACAAAAGAAAAACTTACGGCAGTATTTGTTAGAATACTGGGTTATATTATGGTTATATTTTGTAAAATGTGTCATTCTGGAAAAAATATTAAGACCCAGGTTTAAGGCTGACTGTGCCATAATCTAGCTGTATGATCTTGGTTAACTCACTGATCCTATCTGGTTTTTATTTTCATTAACTGTGCAATGAGAAAAGTATAGTAGGGACTCTTTAAAAACACCTCTTCCCTGTTTCCTCCCCAGTTTTCTGAACTGTAAATCCATGATTGCTCAGGCATCTGCAAAGAACCAAGTACTGTGCTTAATCCCATAGGTAATGGTTTTAAGGGTAGTGACCATATGTTTACAATAAATTGTGCAAACATTGTCACTGCTAGCACTCATTCCTAAAGTTCTGTAGAAATCTATGGTTTAAAACATTAAGCCAAACAATGGGGATTTACAATTTGGATGCTGAAATTTTAATCAACAACTTTGATTGGGATTTCCTGTCTTAGAAATGGACTCTAAATATGATGTTTGACACAAGCTTAGTGCTAGCTGTTTGCTATTTCTCTTTGACCTTTGATTGCTGCTATTTTCTACCAACTGGCTCGTCAGCAGTGATAGGACCAGAAAAGATAAAGCAAATAGTGTTTCCTGGGGGTTAATAATTAATAACCCGACCTTTCATGAAAATCTCTATGGATCTGGTTCCTTACTTTGTCATTGGCAGCAAGATGTTAACAAGAGAAGTCTGTATAAAAAGCAATTGCTCTTTTGTTTCCCAAACAGGTATTACAAGTGGATAAATAATGTGCACTGCTCTGAGCCCAAAGGTACGCAGTGGACCTGGCCTCTCTGATATGCATCAGTATAGCCAGTGGCTGGCCAGCAGACATGAAGCTAATTTGCTACCGATGAAAGAAGATTTGGCCTTGTGGTTAACCAATCTATTAGGTAAGGTTATAAGATATCATTTTGTGAGCAAAGATAACAGGGTTGTTTTTTTGTGTCTCTTCCCCCCCCCATATAGTGTCCTTCACCTAAGCATGTGACAGAACCTTGGAAAGAAAGATTTCATTATTTGGGTTTTGCATCTGGGAAACCTGAAGCATGTGGAAAATTTAAATGAATTTCCCAATGTCTCTCCCATTAACTGTGCTTAGTACTTCCAATATCATGCCTCGAAATGTGGAAATATGTGGTCAAATTGCTTATTTCATCTATATGCCGATCTGATTTACTTTTCACTTTTCTTTTATGCAACGGATCAACCTGACCTATTCTTTGGACATTGCACCCAGGCCATAGCCTGTGAAATCTGACTTCTAAAGCTAGATTGCTTTGCCCTACATTTATAGCACACCTTCTAAAACTGCTGAATACCCAAACTCTAGAATGAACACATCTATCCTTTGTCCAAATGAGCTGACTAGAGTCATCTAACCTTGAGCTAAAATTTTTCTGTTCTTTTCACTTCTGTTTTTAGCTACTCTTCCAAAAGTACTATGTCTGAGAAAAAGGCTACCTCATGCTAAGGCTGTCTCTTTTTAAATTCTTATTGTGCTGGCATAGTCATTGGATAAAATTTCAACCATGTGCATTTTTTAACCATGTACATTTAAAGGGTCAGTATATAGAGCAGCAGTTCTCAACCTGTGGGTCACGACCCCTTTGGGGGTCGAAGGACCCTTTTACAGGGGTGGCCTAAGACCATCGGAAAACACATATATAATTACATATTGTTTTTGTGTTTAATCACTATGCTTTAATTATGTTCAATTTGTAACAATGAAATTGGGGGTCACCACAACATGAGGAACTATATTAAAGGGTCGCGGCATTAGGAAGGTTGAGAACCACTGATATAGAGAAACACTCTTTTTTTCCAATCGTTTTTTCACAGAGAACAAAATTGATTTATGACCCGAGGGAAGGACTCTTATAAACATAAGATATAAGATTTGAATATCGAGGAAACATTATTTGTATGATGCTTTATCATCTGCAGAAGGGATTCCACCAACATTATTTTATTACTTAAAGAGAAACTAAACAGCTTAGTGAGAAGCACCCTGTCCACCTGAAATCTTAGTGAAGTTTGGAAAGGGTTTAGCACATTTTAGCCAGGTTTTCCTTTCATGCACCATGGCTCAGGATTTTTCATGGCTTCTTTTCTTTTTCTCACTGTGCATACACTAGTTGGACAATTCTCTGTAGTGTAACCAGAGCTACTGCATATGCATATGCATGTCGTACTTTCACAAGGACACCCGATCAAAGGGCCAGGACAGAGATGCAGAAGGCTTTCCGGGAAGACCCTTCACCATGCTATGGAGCTGTGTCCACTAGAAGGAAGACGCTACCTACCCCCTTTTGTAATTCATCCATGCAAAGGAGGAACGTTTATCTCCATCTCTGAAGACAGCTCAAAGTTAATAATAAATTACTAGTGTAACAATCATGAGTGAACCTTGGAAGGACAAACATAAAGAGAGGACATCCACGTGCTCTCTTCAGACATGGGCTTTCACCAATACGGCAGTATAGAATGGAGGGTAAGAGAATAGGCTTGATTAGGGACTGCCTGTGCTTGAACCCCAGAACTGCCACTTACTACCAAGATGACATTGGGGCAGAAACACTTCCCCTCTCTGTGCCTCAGTGCCCTCATGTGTAATGTGGGAATAACAGTAGTGCCTACTTTGTAAGGTTGCAATGGGATTACATGACTAAAATAGGTATGCTATTTAGAAAGTGCCTGACATATTGTAAATACTCTGTGTTGTTGTTATTCCAATTATATAGTTTAGTGATACTGTTAATTTTGTGGATACGTTTATTTATTTATTGAACAACTATTTGAGTGTGCCGCAGCATATAGTATTAGTTGAGAAAAATCACTGGGGTCAGAAAGCTTGAATTCAAATCTCGGTTCTACCACCTGCTAGCTCTGTGATGCCGGGCAAGTGTCTAAATGAACCATGCCTCTGTTTTGTCATCTATAACTTAAGTATAACACTAGTATCAACCTCGTAGGATTGTTGGCAGTTTGAATGAGATGATCACATTTAGAACAAAGCCTGGTGCATAGTAATCAACTAGCTATAGTAAATATGTGCTGTTGTGATATTTCTGGCCCAGATGCAGTCTGCTAAGTACTGGAGGGAGGAGTGGTGATTAAAAATAGACAGAATGCCTGTTCTTAGAAATGTTGCAGCAGATTGAAAAGGAAACATTAAGTAAGTAATTGAATAATTTGTTAATTGGGCTTATTATAAACACGGAAAGATACAGGTTGCACTAAGAGGTGGGAGAGGGGCAAAGGATTGCAGCACTTAGGGAAATCTTCTTTAGGGAGTCTAATGTTTAAACTGAGGACCAAAGAACGATTAATAGACAAAGCATGTGAGAAGAGCCTGGTTAGAGGGAATGGTTTGTACTGAGGTAGAAAGGAGTTTGGTACATTGGGAAAACTGAATCAAGACTAGGGTCAACAGTGCAGATCAAGAAAAGGTGAGTTCATGACACATGTAGGTGCTAGATTATGTTAAAAAACATTATAATTTATTGTATAATCAGTGAGGAGCCATTGAGGTTCCAGATAGAGGGAGATGGTGATTCATTAGAATATAGGCTGATTATACAGGTATGGCCCAAGGTCCCATGACCTGTCATCAAAGCCATTTTATTTGGTGAATGTGATCATTTACAAAGCAGCTTGATCAGTGTGAGCAGCCCAAGACAGCCTCAAAGAATAGAGAGTCAGTATGTGTAATGGAAAGATCCTTGGAATAAAAATCAAGAGACCTGGCTCCTAACAGGATGTCAGGAGACCTGGCTCCTAACAGGATGTCAGGAGACCTGGCTTCTGGTTCTGGCTCTGCCACTCAGGAAACTTGCCCAGAGTCACTCAGCTATCTTTTCTGGGCTCTGTGTCCTCAACCATAAAGCGAAGGGGTTGTAGACGATCTCTAATGTCCTTTCCAGCTCCAAAAGTGTACGTTTCCAAGAAATCCATCTCTTGAGACCCAGTTTGAGATCATCAATATGCATAAACAAGGGAACATCATTTACATAAATGAATAATCTTTATTTTAAAGAATCAGACTAATTTTTTTTTATGCTAGCAGTTGGTAAAACAAATGCAACTAATGGCGTAGGAGATTTTCTCAGAAAAGGAATCTTAAAAGAATCTCAAGATATAGTAAAGTACCCCCTTGAATTGACTTAAGTTAATAGAAGTAGATAGATGGTAGACCTCAAGTGAATAGCCTTATGGCAACTTAAAAAGTAGAACAATAACTTGACATTATTTAAAAGTGGTAAACCACTTGGAGATAAGAAAATATGTACTAAAATGGTGATGATGTGAAGGAGAGAAAAACAATATGGCTAGTTTAGAAGATATTTTTATAACATATATTAGATACATTTAGAATTCACATATTTCAGAAATGAAGTCAGTAAAGTACACTTTAAAATTATATTTACTGGCCATTTTATCACTTCAGAAATTCTTGCTTTGTATGTACTTGAAAGTTAGAGATACCTTAAAAGTAGTTAGCTCCAAAGTTGATGCTGTCTTTATATAACATATCTATTTTTTTATTTTTTGGTGAGGTAGAAATTCACATTAAATCTTTTAATTATATTTTTACCATTGTGATATAGAACTTGTGGAAAGGCTTTCTACTTCTTTTTAGTAATACTTGATTAAATTGTAGCATTTTTCTTTTTATGCCCTTCAAAAGGAGTATTAATGATGTTCTAAATTCAGATATTTCTGGTCCTTCATATGAAATATCAAGTGAAAGTTGTAGTTTCTTAAAGAACACTCAATTTGAATTTAGATATTTCTGCTAGATAAAAAATATTTGATAGAGAAGAAAATTATTTCATTGGCCCATAGACCAGTATTCATATTCATATCACATATGGAGGCTTAATACTATAAATTTTAAGTATATGATACTTAATCAGTTACACTAATACATACCACTTTACTTTCTTAGGCCTGGAATTAAAGGAGCAATAGCAAATTTTTAGATTAAATATTATTTATTCATAAGAACATAGACTGCCAGCTGCCTTGTAAAAAGTTAACTAAGATGAATAAATAGCAGTGGTAGTTGGGATTTGTTTATGGGATAGCACATCAATGTGATTCATAAGATCATCATGTAATATTTACTGATTACTCATATATCTTTGAAAGTATCAACTGACCTTACTGAAAATAGTTTGTATAGTCCAAGTATATTTTTCAAGAGCTGGCTCCATGGAGCAGTTTTATGGCCATTATTAAGAAAAAGCAGCTAAAGAATCCTGAATATCCCTTCATTCTTCACTATAAAATGTTTCTTTGGCCATTGTCCCCCTATTACACATTAAATACAAACATTTCATCTCTATTTAAGACCTTCTGTTTTGTTATTATTGTTCATGAACTAGCTATTTTTCCATTTGTTATTGATCAGCATCCTTAGGACATATTTGAACATCAAATAATTATAAAAATAGCCCTAACCGGTTTGGCTCAGTGGATAGAGCGTCAGCCTGCGGATTCAAGGGTCCCAGGTTCGATTCCGGTCAAGAGCATGTACCTTGGTTGCAGGCACATCCCCAGAAGGGAGTGTGCAGGAGGCAGCTGATCGATGTTTCTCTCTCAACGATGTTTCTAACTCTCTACCCCTCTCCCTTCCTCTCTGCAAAAAATCCATAAAATATATTAAAAAATAATTATAAAAATACATCTTGGAAAAAAACTCAATTGTCACTTTGAATAAACAACATGCTATTAAATTAACAGTATCAGATCATAGCAAAAACACCATTCAAATAGAAGAGGCATAGTCTACAAATGTAATGATTATTGCTGGACTATTGAAAATTGTTGACTTAGCTTTGAAATGAATGTACTAGCATACATGTTCTCAAATTGTTTATTTCACTTGTGTTTCTTTGTTTGAAAATGACGATCTACCTTTATCTTTAATTAGTATTTGTTTAATAACACTACATGAAATCACATGGGAATATGTTTTTGAGAAAAGATTATAGTTAAGTAGCAAATAAATAGACACTGTTCTTAAAGATTGTAGATCTTTAGCTGTAGGCATATGTGTTTCAATATATGTAGGGACTTCGAATAAATCATAATGTATATTACAAATCAAGTTTTGCTGAATTGATTTTATTCCCATTTAGAAATGCATTGTGACAAGTGATGTTATGATGATTTCCCCCTTCTCTCTGACTTTCCACAAAAGAAAATTCAGTTGTTATGTGCTTAATCTGACTGATATGTAATTTTACTTTACAAGTTATTTATAAAAATAACCAGTTTCTAGCATTAAAACGTTAAGTGTCTACTTGATTGGTGTTGCTGCTGTCTAATGCAACTGCTGTCTAATAAGTTTCGAACAGCTTTCTTTACTTTTTGTTTTTCTTGAGGCCCTTTTACCAGAACTTTATCCTCCAGAGTTCTTATGTTCTTGACATAGTACATAAAAATTCCTTCGGAAAGGTGCCACCTTTTCCTAGTTCAAAAGTCTAAAGAATCAAGTTCATGTTCACAAGTTGACACCTTTCAGAGAAGTTACTGCCCATTTTTTTTTTCCTTTTACTCAACTTTTCCAACAGAACCAGCTTTGTCTTGTCATGATATAAATGCAGGGTAGAGAGTTGGAATCACTGTGGGGCAAGTGCTGATCTAGGGTTTCAGGATAGAATGAATCATTTTCTACCTCACAACCTTCGGATTTCAGTCTCAAAACACTGACTAATTCGAGTTAAGACAGCAGATGAGTTCTTTTGAGTTCTTCAATTAGAAAAAACATCCTGAGATTGAGAGGTGAAGTGGAGTTTCAAGGAGAGTTAGATTCTATCTGATCACCTGTAGAGATAAAATACGCCAGTTTTCTTCTGCAGTAACTTAGGTCACATATCAGAACATGCCCGCATGACATTCTCAGCCGTTCTCCAATTTACAAGGTGCACTGCTGTTCATTTTTCAGTACTGCTATCACTATCTTCAGCCCTAAGCTGTTTTTTTGTTTGCTTTTGTTTTGTTTTTTTCCTGAAGGGCTTTCTGTGGAGTTTCTATAGTGAAAGAGACAAATGAGTTAGGGAGAGTGCATTGTAAAAGGAAAGAGTCATATATTTAGCAAACATTTACTAAAGTAGAAGGGCATGGTGACTGAGCATAGACTCTAAAGAGCCAGATTCCTTGTGTGACTTTAGGCAAGTTACGTACTCTAAGTGTATCAGTTTTATCATCTGTGAAATTGATATAATGGTAGCACCCACATCACAGTTTTGTGAGCACATTAAAAAACATGAATGCATGTAAATTGCCTGGCATACAGTAAGAACTCAAATGTTTAATGTCCTTATTAAATGCTATCATGTTTTTAGGAACCTGGATTTAGTACTACTAACTTACTGGAAAGAAAACATTCTTTCTCAGCAAAGTATAAGGTAAAAAGGTTTCTTTTTCCCCAGGGCGGCTCCATTTGAAAACACTAAAGGTTGATACTTAATCTTTATGGATATTATGGCAAGCATGTGTGTTGATTTTAGTTACTTGACAGATGTTTATTTCATATAATTGTGCCCGCCCTACTATTTTAATAGGAAGTGACCAATGGCATTTTTTTAACCAAACTTCCTGATCTTTGTCTACTGGCAAGCTGTCAATCATGACTGAATTGATGGTGTGAAGATCAAAGTCAACAATATAAATTCAGGAAGTAAAGACATTACCTCTAGACTAGACTATTTTAGATTGAACTTCAGGTCAATAGTCTGTACAACCCAATGAGGGTTACTATGCCAAGAAAATTTAAATTAAATATTCATTGTCCTATCTTTTCCCAAACATATCAACAATGTGGAAGATGGGGCTGGGGAAGAAATGATTCTATGGTACAAGAATCCTACTGCTTCTAGTATTTATAACCTAAAGTCTCAAACCAGCTACACACATTAAATATCTGCTTCTAACAAAGATATTTAGCTTTAATGTATAATGTTTACTTGAGAAATTATAATTAGTTCATCACAGCCTGTTCTAATGGATTGTCATAGTTAAATTCAGCTAATTTTATGTTCTGTTTTTTAATACTTTTAATAAGAATGAGACAATATATCATGCCTTACAAGAATTATGACTGATTTTTTACATACTACATTTTAAATGTATATTTTATGATTCTTAATCTTTGGATGGAAAGTACATTACATGTGATGGTTGTTAAAAATACTTCTCCATCTTGCATTTTTCCTTCATTTGAGGCAGCACATTTCAACTATAAAGTATGTAACAGTGTCTGCCTTAGCCAAAAATAAAAAGATAAAAAAATAAAAAAAATCTCACCTTTTGGAGCTATAAAATATACAGAATTGAAAGCTGACACCTAATATATTTTTCATTAGATACAGATGTTCAATGTAGATTCTTCCTTCAAGTATTCATGGAAATCAGGATAAAGAAAAATTAGAAAAATTTTCAGGTATAATGCATAAAGTAAAATGCATACCTTTTGGTAAGTTGATAGTAACTTTTTAATGAAAAACATTTTCTTTTTGTAATTTATAAATTTTTTTAAATATTATAATTATCTTGCCACTTAACATTATGAATAGAATCTCTAAATTGCCATAGAGCTTAATGAAATAAGAATACCTAAAAACCTCATCTAAGTGTAGAAAATCTTAAAACTAATTCATATTTAACAATTTAAAGTTTACCTTTGTTTACTTTGGAATTTAATTGGTAATTTTGAAAATATTTCTAATACAAATGTGCACTGGAGGGGAAGGGGGTTCCTCAGCCTGGCCTGTGCCCTCTCGCAGTCCAGGAGGTGGGCCTAAGCCAGCAGATGGACATCCTCCGAGGGGTCCTTATAGCACTCTCGCCACCACTGCTGCACTTGCCAGCCGTTAGCCTGGCTTCTGGCTGAGTGGTGCTCCCCCTGTGGGAGTGCACTGACCACCAGGGGGCAGCTCCTGCATAGAGCGTCTGCCCTCTGGTGGTCATTGCGCATCATTGTGACTGGTTGTTCTGCCGTTTGGTTGATTTGCATATTAGCCTTTTATTATATAGGATTTATTTTTCATACTTGTCTGCAAAATAACTTTCTTGTTAGAAAATGCAGGCCAATATGGTGAATGCATGATACAAATTCAGTTGTGCTGGCTTTTTGTTCTTGAGATTATTACTTTAATTCCTGAATTGTGTTGAGCTGCATACAATCTATCTATCTATCTATATCTATATCTATATCTATATCTATATCTATATCTATATCTATATCTATATCTATATCTATATCTATATCTATATCTATATCTAATCTATATCTATATCTATCTATCTATATCTATCTATCTATCTATCTATCTATCTATCTATCTATCTATATGCAATGTATCCCCTTGGGAGTTCAACCGGGAAACCAGGAGTTTGATTGCTCACTATGACTTGCGCTGACCACCAGGGGGTGGCGTGGAATGAAGGAAGGCCCCGGCCTGCAGCGGACAGCCAGGGAAGGAAGGCCCCGGCCAGCAGTTGGCAGCCGGTGAAGGAAGGCCCTGGCTGGCAGCTGGAAGGCCCCAATTGGCCCTGATTGCCAGCCAGGCCTAGAGACCCTACCCATGCACAAATTTCGTGCACTCGGCCTCTAGTTTTGAAATAATAGTCATTTTGAATAGGCTATGTCTGTGGTGAGTAATTCGAGCTACTGATGTTTTGCCACCTGCAGAAGTCATTATTCTAACTGGGGGCTGAAATGTGAACTATCCAGTAGGGGAAAAAAGAACATTTTTAAAGACAGTAATTATCTTTCCCTTTTTAACTGCCCTTCCCCCAAATCTAAAAAAGAAAATCATTTCAAACAGATGTGTCTTGAAATACAAATATATTAGATATTGTGAATTTAACTTTAAGCCAGCAGTTTATCTATTGTTCCATATGGGTTATATTTAAGTGTTCATGGATTTGAGCTGAAAGCATTTTTCTTAAGATAAAGGTTAACTCTGAGAGACTCTGTATAAAACTTTAAAATACTTCCTTTTATTTTGCCTTAAGCACTTTTCACAAAGATAGTACCCAATGTTTTCTCAGTTTCCCAATAGTTTATTTCTTCATTTGTTAATTCATGTGCTCACTGAACACATTTACTATGTGCCTACTATGTGAATAACATTATGTTTACCTTTGTAGGCACGTGTGTGCGCGCACACACATACACACACCCACACACAGATACAGATTTACCTCAAGAGGTTTACAGTGTATTGAGGAAGACAAAAAATTTATACAAAACATATTACCAGCTACAGAAGTTTGACAATGCCAATGTGAGTGATACCCATGAGTATAACCATACAGAAAATAGATCATTGTGAACTGGGAGAACCTTTTTCTGGATTTCTGATTAAAGGGCAGCTGGAACTTGGCTAGACACATAGAAATAGGACATTGCAGGCAGGGGTCATGCCAGAATCAAAGCCCTGACAGTAGGAACTGGAAGATGGGCTAATGGAACTGTGAAGGCAGGGTGCAGACCACGGAGCAGAGTGTAAGGACGTTAGATTAGAAAGGTAGATTAGAGGATTTGGGAAGACCTTTAGATATTGGGTTAAAGTGGACATATTTTATATTTTAAGTAGAGACAAAGACTCTTCATAAAGATGAAGAAGGAGCCAGTGAGGGTGGTGTTTAGCAATAATAATTTTAGCAATGAGTGTGATATGTATTGGACAAAGAAGTTGAGGGTGCAAGGAATAGCTCTTGTTGCTAGAGGTTTAAGTATGGATCAGGACATTTTTTTTTATTAAGATGATGGCACAAGAAGTAGAAGTAAGCATGAATCTACAGGATTTGTCATTAATAACTTACAGGAAATTAAGGCAGGAAGATAAAATATTCTGAAATAGAGAGTTATAGAACCAGGAATAGGAGAGAGCTTTGAGGGAGATGAGTTTAGGGGAGCATAGAAGAAAAACTTTAGTGGTTTTATAGGAGCTGGAGGAATAGCGCAATCAGGAGTGATAATTAAATGGTAAAGGGTTTCTTTAGGGTGTTACAAAAATGTCCTAAAGTTGTTTGTGGTGATGATTGCACAAGTCTGTGAATACAGTGTCAGAAGCCATCGAATTTTACACTTCAATTGAGTGAATTGTAAAGTATGTGAATGATATCACAATAAAGCTGTTATAAAACAAAAGAAAAAGGGAAATATGCTTTGGGAACGTATGAGAAAGGAAAAACAATGGTTAACCAATTAAATGTCAGGGATGGACAGCTGTGAATCATGTTCAGAAGAGCAGTAGAAGAAGCTGAGAGTGTAGTGAGGAGAGAATGGTTAGAGAGAGTGGGTGTTTACAGAGAGTTTATCAACAGCATTGATTTTACCTGTACATATTATCTCAATTGGGAAAACAAATGCAATGGGATTTAGAGATGTGGCTTTATGCATTGGCCATGCTATTCAAGTAGCCAATGATGGTTGATTTTTGATATATGATGGCTCTACTTCAAATTAAAGAAGAGAGCAAAGGCGTATATGTAACACAACATACCAGTCTGCTTTATGCCCTTGCCTTGCAGGCCCAAGTAATTGACTGGGCCACTGAGCAAATCTCAGGTACAGTCATTGGTAGAAGCTGGTTCTTTGAGTTTCATTGACTGCTTGATTGCTAAATGGTGGGACTCTTTCACCCGGAATATCCCTTTGTCACTTTTAATATGAAATAAAGCACGCATGCAGTTGAAGCTATTTTATTCAAATGTAAAATGTTGAGATTCTTGTTACCAAAGGATAACATAAAACTCCGAAGTAATACAGTGGGGCCTTGACTTACAAGTGTCCCGACTAAGAGTGTTTTGAGATAACAGCTGTCTCTGGGCCGATTTTTTGCATTGAGTTGATAGAGTAATTTAAGTTAACGAGCTCCTTAATGAGCTCCTTAACGAGCTTGGTCTCGGAACGAATTAAACTCGTAAGTCAAGGTCCCACTGTAATTCTTTCCCGTGAGTTCCTATCCCAGACAACATAACTCAGCTGGAATAGAAATGTTGATGATAAAACTATGTCAGATATGCTGCCATGAAGTGTCACATTTGTGTGTGGGGCATGACTGTGCTTTTGTAATGCTTCTTCTGGTTATTTCAGGGAAGGAGATTACAGCAGAAACGTTTATGGAGAAATTGGACAATGGTGCCTTGCTCTGCCAACTTGCAGAAACTGTTCAGGAGAAATTCAAAGAGAGCATGGATTCTAACAAGCCCACGAAGGTAAAAGAGCCCATAACTAAGGCAAAATAACTATTAGGATGTGGATCACACTTGTAGTTGCTTATGAGTTGAATCTATTTTGAGAGTTTCATTGAGAATGGATGCATTACTGTCTCTATTAACATGGAATTTGTTCTCTAGTTACATAAATTTTATAATCCTTTTGGTAAGTTTAATTAAACAAAAGCTTATAGAAATTGACGGTGATTACTGTGGTATACAAATTAGCCCAATCTGATGCACTGAATAAAAATTTAGCAGAGAAATAATACATGCCAACAGGCAATGAACAAAATCTAGTCAAGAAAGACTTACTAAATAGGTCTTTGTTTTCAAGTAGATCATTATGGCAGAATATTGGAAAAAAATATTTGGAGTGGGTAACTTTTTGTTTGTTTTAAATAGGTAGCAGCATTGAATTAAGGACTTTGGACAAATTATTTTCTTTCTGACTCCTCAGATTTATTTTCCACGTATTAATTCTAATATTCTTTTCTCTTATTGTAAACATGTAATAAAAGTGTGATGTTTGATGTTTTTTGAAGGAAAGAAGAGAGATGGTACTTTACTTAACTTTTAATAGAGAAATGAAAAAAAGTAAGGTTAAAATAATGTTAAAGTCAGCTTAAAATACAAATAAAAAACAACAAACTTTCTGCACTCTTGGCAAAATAGATAAAAGTGATTATTTATGTATAGTTTCTTTATGACTACTGAACTAAAACCCAAACAGAAGATTAATCTTCCTAAAACACTGTATTTTTTTTACAGTTTTATACTTAATTTGGGCGTAATATCCTATATCACTTTGTATAGTGCTGTATAATAATAAAAGCGTAATGTGCTAATTAGACCGGACGTCTTTCCAGACGAAGCTAGGGCTGCAAAGGAAGCCTGGTTCCCAGGTGCCGGCCGGCAGCCGGAGGGAAGGAGGGAAGTCCGGGTCCTGGGTGCCAGAGGGAAGCTGGTGCCAGCAGTGGGGGGAAGGAAGGCCTACTCTTACACAAATTTTGTGCATCGGGCCTCTACTATAATATGAAAGCCCATCCATTTTTTTAATTTTAAAAGTGCCTCCATGAATGTATTAATTTACTGGCTCCCAAATTTGCTGCACATTGGAATCACCTGAGTATCTTTAAAAATGACTGAAACCTGGCCTGAGCATTCTGATTTAATCCCTATTGGGAGCAACCCGGGGATGTCTAAAAAGCTCCTCAGGTGATTCTAAAGTTCAGCAAAGTTTGGGTCCCTCTGCATTCATTTCTTCCTCCCCTCCCTCCACCCATTGTTTAGATGCAGACTAAGTGATTTGTGCAAGATCAAGAGTAGATTCACTAAAACCCGGATAGTTAGGCTTACATTGAATATTTCCCATAGAGAAAAAAGGAGTCTTTCAAATTGGGTATACATAACCTGGAGGCCACAATATTAGTCTGTGTGTGTGTGTGTAATTTCCTCCTTGGCATCTTGAAATGAGGGACAGTAGTGGCAGAGATAGATGAGCTGGTTACCTTCTCTGAATTAGTGAAACCGTGTTGTGTGTAGAGAGATGTTAAAGCAGAATTTTAAAAAAATCAACAAACTTGGTCCCATCTAAATTGATGTCACAGGAAGCCCTTAGTAATTTTCTTCTAGCAACTTAAAACTCACATTTTCATACTCATAGCAATATTTTTAGTTTCCTTGCACGATAGTTAATGTGGGGATTTTACAGCTGTGTAAACACATTTGAGTAGGTAAGTTATGCTTGGTATGTGTGAAGCATGCCTGTGTTAAGAATTTTTCAAACACTCTAATATTTGAGAGAAAATTTAATAAATATGTGAGACAGTTTACATATTTAATATTTTAGTTATAAGTTCATGACTGTTTTATTCTATTCTGGCTTGATAAAATACCCTGAATGAAAATAAATTATATTCTATCATATTTTTTTCTTTCCAGGCATCAATAGGTCAATAGAAAAAAATATATAACCAATGTTAGCTATAGTATTAATTTTAACCTTTGCATGAAAGTGTTGCAGAGAGTCTATATAATTAGGCAATGTTGGTGGAAGCATTTAAGAGTAGTGTGCAGCAATTTAATTGTAATTAATTTAAGTGCCATTCACTATAATTATAAATGTTAATATTCTTGGAGCTGAGGATCATTAAAGGCAAAAATCTAAACACAAAGTAATCTTTCTAACATCCTATCAGGATGAGAAAATGAACACAAGTGATAAGCCCAAGGTCAGGTTTTCTGCCCTTTGACTCTTAATTACCTGACTCAAAGTTGGCATATCCCGACAGACAGAATAATTGTTATATTGATGTATGAACTTTCACTTCCTGGTCCAGATAGAATCCAAATGTATATTTCCTCTGTTCTTTTCCTACCAGTCATGACTTGATTTTTTGTGCATGATTCTCTCAACCACTCAGGCATCAAGATGGTGCAAGATCCCTAAAGTGTTCATCCTCTCTCTTTTTCTTCTAACATTCTTTTCTGTTTGTCTCATTTATCTTGAGATTGCCCCAGACATCAGAGTTTCCCTGGGTTCAGAGCTTCCTTTGACTTCAAAGAGTCCTGGGTAGTTAGATCAGGTTTGAAGCACATGAAGAGGAAAGGAAAAAAAAAGAGAGAGAGAGAGAGAGAAGTTCTGTTATCTGGTAGAATGCTGCATTATGTTCCTAGGAAGGAACTGAACATTCACCATCTAAGTGTAGAATCTCGTCCTTGTTTGGCAGAAAGAACATCCTACTCAGATAGAATGCCCACAGTACTGTTGCCCATCAAGAATAGCTAGTTCTCTGAGCTGTAAGATAACAATACCTCAGGATGTTGTACCATCCAGGAATTAAAGACATAAAGATTAAAGTTTTGCCCTTCAAAAATCAATAGTATGTTTTGTTTAGAGAACACCTTGTCAAGATTGAATTCAGAGAAATCTAGAAATTTGTGTTTATTGCTGATATCTCTGACAATAAGAAAGTACGTATGGTAGAAGTGATAAAAATTTTTTCTTAAAAAGATTTCAGCTGCAGTTAATTTAGAGTTATTCATTCCTGGTTATATAACTAAAATGATTGTATATTCCTCAAGAAATTTATGGTTTTGTGATGCAAATATAATGCTAGACTAAACCAACAGAATGAATTAGGACAAAATGGAGGGAATATAGGTATAATGGTGTGGAAAGAAATGATTTTTAATGGGTTATTTTGCTGTTTGGAACTTAGGGGAAAGCAAGAAAGAGAGAGAAATTAGTGATAAAGTTAAATTCCCCAGTACTTAAAATAAATATAAATATCTTCAAGTTTTAAATATATTAAATTATTTTCCAGTATAAAAATAAATTCCCTTGTCACCATTTTTCTCATTCCCTGACCACCTGGAAAATTTTTCATCTCTATATCAGAGATAATGAAATGTCTTGCTTAATGTTTTCCTTATTGGGAGTGTTTATATTTTATACCATCTTAAAGGATTATGCCTAGCTAGGGCTCCATTGCCATAGTAATAAAAGTTAGTCTGTCATGTAGAATGATATGAAAAGAAGCTTTACTTTTTCCCCTACCCACTGTTAACTAGTCATAGGGGATTTGATATGAGCTAAATTATACAGGCTGAGATAAGAAAAAAAGGAGCAGCGTGAAAAAGTAGGTATAATAAGGAGTGCATGATGTACTTATTGAATTTACTTGGATCTTCAGGCCTATTGAACTAATCTCCTATGTAACACTTCTGCTCACTGACAAGAGTATTGCTGGGTATAACTAAAAATATGGACAAATTGATTATCTAGCCCTAAGCTAATGATTAACAGCTCAAGTTTCATGGCCTGGTACCCCAAGGTGGAGATTCAACCTCCATTAAACAACAGTAACAGGCTGGGAAGATTTTCATGATGTCCTTTACAAAGAAGGCAGTGTTCCTTCATAGCTCCTATGACTCAGCCAGAGACTTCCTTTTACTGCCAAAGCCTCCATCCTGGATTCCCATGGCATTCATCTTCTACTCTCTGGAATGCATGTATTTTATGAAACCACCTACTTTGTCTACTATTTCTGCACTTCCATATCAAGTCAGCAATATATTATCCTATCTAATAAAAGAGAAACATGCAAATTGACCATAACCCCGACACCCTTCCCATTGGCTAATCAGCAGGATATGCAAATTAACTGCCAACCAAGATGGCGGCCGGCAGCCACGCAGCTGAAGCAAACAGGAGGCTTGCTTGCTCCAGTGACGGAGGAAGCCAACGTTCCTGGCCTGCTGCTGCCGGCCTCTAAGCAACTATGTTGCAATTATAGAAGCTAAACAAGCTCCAGAGACCTGCTTTCAGCCAGCCAGGCCTCAGAGCTGGAGTTGCAGTTATGGCAACAGAGTTTCAATTATAGAAGCCAAACAAACCTAGAAACCTGCTTTCAGCCAGCTTCGGCTTCAGAGCTTAGAGCTGCTGTGATGGCAACAGAGTTTCAATTATAGAAGCCAAACAGACGCAGAAACCTGTTTTCAGCCCTCACAGCTGGAGCCGGCTCTCAGCTCCAGTGACAGCTATAGAAGGTAAATAAATCCCAGAATAAAAAAGAAAAAGAAAAAAAGGAGAGGCTGGGAGCTTAAGTTGCCCTCCAGCCTGAAAACAGCTCTCAGGCCCTCACCCAGACTGGCCAGGCACCCCAGTGGGAACCCCCCTGAAGGGGGTGTGACCAGCTGCAAACAGCCTTCAGCCCATCATCCAGGCTGGCCAGGCACCCAAGCGGAACCCCCACCCTGATCCGGGCCACTTTCAGGGCAAACCAGCCAGCCCCCACCCGTGCACCAGGCCTCTATCCTATACTATAGGCAGGGCGGGACAGCGCGAACTGCCATCCGGGCCCCATGTGCAGCCGTGGGTAGCGGGACATAAGCCCCGCCCCCAGCCGGGAATCCTGTGTGCCCCCTGAGCCCCCAGCTGGGACCCCCGTGCCGCCTAAGCCCCGCACTGCTAAGCCCCGCCCCCAGCCGGGACCCTATGACTATTGGAGAGCAGGAAATGCTTCTGGGCCCTGGGTTGCTGTGGTGATCCGGCCATTGGTAAGTAGAAAAGTGCGGCCTGTAGGCAGCCCCCAGCTGCGCCTTCTCCCCGGTCACCATGAAGATCCGGGAGCAGGAAAGCAAGCCTGGCCTGTGGGCAGCCCCCAGCTGGGCCTGCTCCCTGGTTGCCATGGCAATCCGGGAGCAGGAAAGCCCAGCTTGCAAGCAGCACCCCAATCCTGGCCATAGCTCAAGGGAGAGTACAACATGCAGTGGAGGCCAGGAACCTGAGAGTCAACACAGAGGGGCTCCTGCTCCAAGCCTCCATGGTGTGGCTGGGGGCAGGCCCCCAGCAGACACACACACACACACACACACACACACACACACACACACGGCAACTGCTTTGAGCCTACATGGCGCGGCTGGGGGCAGGCCCGAGCAGACAGACAGACACACACACACACACACACACACACACACGGGACACCTGCTCCAAGTCTCTGTTGCCAGACTGTGGCCATCAGTAGGACATACACTGAGGGCTCCCGGACTGTGAGAGGGGCAGTCTGGGCTGAGGGAACCCCACCCCCGAGTGCACGAATTTCATGCACCGGGCCTCTAGTCTATATATATGAAAGCCTAAGGGACCATTATGACTAGATGACTGGCTGGTAGCTATGATGTGCACTGACCACCAGGGGGGCAGATGCTCAATGCAGGAGCTTCCCCCTGGTGTTCAGTGTGCTCCCACAGCCAACCTCCTGCAGCTGGCCAACCTCCCGAGGTCCCTCCCCCCGGCCAGCCTGCCCCGATCGGCCATGATCGCCAGCCAGGACGAGGGACCCTACCTATGCACAAATTTGTGCACCGGGCCTCTAGTGGTACATAAGAGTTTAATGTCTTGTGTAACATTGAAATATCCATTGTCTCTGGGTTATGTCATAGAGCAGGATCTGATATGCAAGACAGTAAATTTTGTGGTTTTTGTCAAATGCATACACACTACTTCTGGAGTTTTCTATGAATCAAGATTAAGAAAATTTTCCAGATGGATAAATGCATGCCAAGTACCAGGATATTTACTAATATACTTCAATGAAAAGACCTCATCTGGAATAGCAACTCTGATTGAAGCTGTCACTACATTTTAATTTTTCTGTTGTTCTCTGTATCCCATCCATCTTTTATATTGGCTTAAATTGAGTGGAGATGTGATAGAAAAAAAATTTTCCTTACAATGTTTGGATCATTGATAGCAACATGAATCTATGCTTTTTTTTTTTTTTTCAAATTCTAGTGTTTTATTTGGTCCTTCTACCAAATAAAACATTATTCTATATGTCAAGCAATAAAAACTCTGACAGTTGCTGTTCTCATATCCATGACAATTACTCATTCAGGAAAAAATATGAAAATAAACCTCTGTTGTGTTCAAAGCCACAGTCCTCAGAGTGTGAGATGGACTTAGGTCAAAAATCTATCTATTGCCTCATCCCACAAGGTATTTCTTCTTCTCGGATGCATAGTGTATAGTTCAGGTCCCTTTGAAGATTCATAGGAAGCT
The DNA here is from genome assembly GCF_014108235.1 of Myotis myotis. NCBI lineage: Eukaryota > Metazoa > Chordata > Mammalia > Chiroptera > Vespertilionidae > Myotis > Myotis myotis. The sequence goes on from NW_023416314.1 coordinate 56,978,965, forward strand.
GTACAGTAAGGACTTGAGATCATGTCTCCTTTCAGTAAGTGGGTCCTGGGTCCATGAATTGGCTCTAGTTTGGGAATTGAGTCATCAAACAGATTCTCTCACTTTGTCATTGTTGCTGTTTTTGTTATACAAGTCAAGCACTTAGGGAGTTGCCTTTCCATGTGCACCTAAAGGCCCCATGATTAATAAATCACAGTCAGATCTCCGGTGGGGCAGATCATGCTAGGATGTTTGATTAGCCTCTTTGTGTTCTGCCAGCTCTATCCATCTTGCCTATGGAAGTTAAGTGCCACCGTGTGTTCCTGTCACCCTGAAAATCTCTATTCTCGTTAACATGAGAGAGTTTCTGTCACCTGCATTCCTAATCTGGAGGGTCAAGTCACAAAAAGTTCTAGAACTTTCCTAGCTAACCTGTTCTTTACTTCTTAGTGAACAATAGAGCCTCTTTGGGCCCCACTGACACAGTAAATAAATATGCTTAGGTGAGCTATACATTATAAATTGTGTACAGTATTTCTTCCCCAGATTTTGAATTCCTTTTTCTATATTATACCAAATGATTTCTGGCCTTTTAGTGTCTTAGTGCGGGCTCGCATTGCATCTACGTTGGTCTTAGCAAAACTATCAGACTTTGCAGGATCAGATGATGGCCTCACCTTGACTGACATTTGGTGAGACTGAAAAAAAAAATGAGAGAGGGATTACTTTCCAAAGAAGGGGGAAAGGGATCCTGGAAGAGGAGAGATATTGCTTATGATCGCCTCCATATTTATGATTTCCCCATCTGTCAGAGGACCTGTAATATTGTTATACTTAGTTGATTGCTTGTCTTTATCCCTTTACTAGATACTCAAGGACATGGTTTATGCTTTATTCATATATAGGTCTATCATAATATCCAGCATATAGGTGCTTGATAGATATGCTTTTGGATAAATAGATGAATGAATGGCCCAATGTAGATGTATACTTTGTAGATCCAAATGTTGTCATCAGTGGGTTTTAGCAAGCCTTAGTTTTTATCCTTAAAGACTTTTATTCTCAGCAAATTTGAAATTCCTCCCTCTGCTGATTTTGCTTTGCTCCCAAGTCCTTGATGTTCAAAATCATAAGGAACAAAGTTGACCTTTAAGCAGTGGAGAAGAAAGAGGACTGGTCAGTTTCAGGGTGGTTCAGGGAAGAACAAGGATCTGAGGACATCAGAGGTGCTGACAGGAGATTGGCTGATGCAACAGACCCTGGCGGTCTAAACCAGTTAGGCAGAGAATTCTAGAGGAGGTTGATCATTTTGTTAATTGTAGATGTTATTAGATATTCATATGATGTGTTATTACTTGAGTTCAGAGCATGATCTAAAGATAAAAATAATGGCAACATGAGCATATTAATATCGAAATGTTTTATTCAACTTAAAGGTTATTTTTCAAGGTCTGTTTATAGTGTTTGCTTGCCATGGTCCCAAAAAAATAAGGAGCCATAACTGTGAATTTGCTCACCATTGAGAATTAGGAAAATAATAATTATAGGGCCTTTCATGTAATAGATATTCAAGAGATATTTTTGAACTGAAATGAGATATTGTTAAAGTAATTAAGAGTTGTATCTTTCAATTACTGAAGAAGCCCTAAAGATGAATCACTGTGAGTTATTTTGCATCTTTTTTCTCAATAGCTGCCTCTTTTGTCCAATAAAAATATTTGGTGAGTGAAATGGGAATATAAGAGCCATTGTTTTTTTCTCAGAGCCCCTAATTAGTCATCTACCAAAATACTATTTAACCACCGAGGTAAAAATACTCTGTAAGAGTGCAGGAGGGAATCAGAGAATTCCAGTGCTTAGGAACAATGAGCAGTAAATGCTGCTGTTGGCTCTCCAAAAATGTGTTATTTGATTAACCCAGGGATAGCGCAAAAAGGAGATAAAAGTTATCATGGGGCAAAGTAAGTTTAACACTTTATCAACCTTAATATAGAATATTATGAATACAAATATTTTATGATAATTGAGCCCTACTTATATATGTTATTTTAAAATTTGACAGAGGACTGATGAGTAGTATATTGTTAGGAATAAGAGATAATATTTACTGTAATATTAATGTGCATATGGGTTGGTGGTGAGAAAGGGTGTGATAAAGATATACAAAGTCTACTCAAAAAATTTACTCTCTATTAGGGAGAAATATGATGTATGTGGTAATACATAGATTTTGAAATCAAGCTTATTAAGGGGTTTCTTAAAAATTAATTTTTGTGTGGCTAACTTTAGAATTTAAAACATAGCGTACATTGAAATGTTTTTATACATGTAATTTTATTAAAATTTTATTTTTTATGTGTCTGATAATTTCTTAAGCAAATGATGTATTAATTAAAAATAATAGCTGCTTTATAAAATATACACAGAAGGGCCCAGTATGTTTATGTTCTTTATATATGCGCGTATTGCAGTGATTTTAAGTGGATTTTGGTACATTAATTTGACCATTCCTACTACTCATACGCTAATACATCCTTTAATCTTCTTTTTATTATAAAGTCAAAGCCTCATTTAGTTATCCTCAATGAATCATAGAGGAATTGCTACTCTCCCACTTATCATATAACTCTCTTGCTGAGTGGCAAAGAAAGTCAGTGAATATCTAAGAAGGTGGACTGAGATTCTTGGGAAAATTACTTAAAACAGCATAAATTTTGTTGAATTATCTATTGATGGAATTAGAAGTTAGACTACATCATAGCTTTACATACTTACTATTATTTGGACAAGTGTAGAGGTCTTGGCCAAATGAAAAATAACCATGTGCAAAGCTTGGAAGTAACCTTCTTGGCAAGCCCTCGTGTCTGAGACAGCTTTCTTTTTATGTACTTGAAGCAAATGAAATGGATTAGAATTATTTCAGAAATCCCCTCACATTAAAGTAGGTCCTCGGGTTACGTCGGAGATTCGTTCCTACATTGAGCGGGCAACGTAAAGCAATTTTCACTCTAAGTCGGAACCCACCACATAGGCACCTACGTCACTCACATGGAGCACATACATAGCAGTAATGAAGTGAAACAGTAAAAAAAATGAAAAGAAAGATAACAATTCCTGACCTTTACTTCTGGCAAATAAATAATAAAAAACACAAAGCACATATGTACATATGTCAAAATGATGGAACTTTTTTTTAATAAATAAACTAGTAGCCCTGCACACGAATTTGTGTGCCAGTAGCTCACCAGTAGCTCACTGCGGCCCTCCTGTAGCTCTCTGCCTGCTGCCCTGCCCTCCTGTAGCTCCCTCTGCTCCCCGCCAAACCCCCCTAATAGCTTGCTGCCCTGCCCCCTCCTATAGCTCTCTGCCGCCTGCTTGTAGCTCATTGCCCCACCCTCTTGCTGATCCGTGATCCTGTCCTTACGCGGTCGGTCATTATGCTTCACCGTGTGATGACCATTTGCATATTACATCTTTATTATATAGGATGGGAGATGGCGACGTAACCATGAAATGACATACTTCAAGTCTGACGTAACCCAAGGACTGTCTGTATAGGAGAGAAAAGTATAATTAAATGAGCAAGAGCAAGTCATTATTTTCCCAAATGCTAATGTTGTCCTATGGGAGTTTGTTTCTGATGAGGTCCTTGAGCTGAGATGTGAGAGAGGGTATTTCTAGCCCTATTCAGTTCTCTGCTAAGAACCCCCACGTTCCAGAGTGAGGGGGAGAGACAGACCAGGTCGCAGCATTTAGGAATTTGCCAGGTTTCAGACTACAAGTTTATGTGAAACTGCTGATAAAGGACCCTCCTTCAAAACTGTCCAGAAGTTCTTTGCCTGCAAAAGTTCAAGCTGAAGCCCTGGCCCGTGTGGTTCAGTGGTCAGAGTGTTGGCCCACACACTGAAGGGTCCCGGGGTTCAATTCCAGGTCAAGGGCACATACCTGGGTTGCAGGTTTGATCCCCAATCCTGTCAGGGTGTGTGTGGGAGGCAACAAATGGATGTGTCTCTCTCACATGGATGTTTCTCTCTCTCCCTCCCTCTTTCCCCCACCCTTCCTCCCTTCCACTCTCTCAAAAGCAATGGAAAAATATCCTCAGGTGAGGATTAAGTAAACAAAACAAAACACCGTTCAAACTAAGTGTTTGGTACAGTAAGTAACAGTAAGTATCATTAAAGGCACATGAGGCATAAGATTACAAATAAAACATGTTGAATTGAAATTTCAGAAAGCATGGAAAAATTAATACAAGCTCTGGGTTAGAAGATGGAGGTCCACACACATTTTTTAAATACATAATTTCACAGAACCAGCAGAATGATCCCCCAAGCATAAAAGTTAACCTGATCAAATTTTTTCATGACGACATCACCTCCTGCACTTACAGGCTCACATCCTGCACTTAACCGCATGCAGACACATGGGCAAGACAAGATTGTAAGAGGAGTGCAGCTGGGGAACGTGTTCATGATATTTGATAGCACTAATTGCGGCCACTGCTGTTTCGAAGCACTGAGGATATGGAATGCCATGTCATGAAAGTCACTCTCACCATATGGAAAATAGAAAATTAATTATTTTTAAATGAGCTGTTACTAAATGCTGTGGAGAAATTCAGGTCACTTGGACAAATCAATAATGGATTTACTAGTACATGCCATTTCTTAAAGGAGAACATTCCAAGATTTTTATAGCGGGCTTTTGTAAGGGACTGAAAATGAGGGGAAAAGAGTTCCTTTTCAATTTAAAAATGTCTGCAATTGCTAGGTGATTTATAATGGAAGTACTCACCATATTTGTGTGTGTGTGGTCTAAGGTGGTACTGGTACATTACAGAGCACTGGCATAATGTTTTTTAGATGAGGTAATCCAGTGTACAGTCTATAGAACTCTTTAACTGTATCTTACGCTTTTCGAGGCTGGCACATGAATACCTTCTATTGTTTCACTTAGCAGTTTGAAAATGCATTACATATCATGCATGAAGCCGCATAGTATGTATTTTGCGTTTATACTACTCTGCTAGTCATGTCTAATTTCACACCAACATAGGCTGCTTGTCTAATGGATGCCTTGCTGGCATCCCTGCTCCATATAAGACATAAACAGTGTAGCAATATGTGTATCTTGAAGTCAAAATATTTTTTTTTTAAAAAAAGCTTAATCAAAAGTTGTTAAAAATATTTAAACCTTTGAAGTAAAAAGTAAGATAGGAATCTCAAAATGGGAATGTACCCACTACATTCTGAATAAATTCAGAAAATCTCTTGAGAGTTCCTTTTGTTCTAGATGTTATGAAGGGTAGACTCTCCCTCTCAGGTCAGAATACTTGTTTGTGTACCATGTCTTTAGCAGTTGGGTGAAGCCCTTGACTCTCTTCTCAGAATGATGTTTTTAAATATGTGAAATAAAACGTATGCAATTGTAACTACAAAACAAAGGGAATCAATTATATTGAATGACAGTTATTACAATATTAAGAATAAATATTAATGCACCAACTAAAAACAAAGAAGATATATCTGCTTTTTAAGATTAACCTGGTTCTTAAAAAACACTGTCATTTTAAAATATAGGAGAAAGTAAACCCAGTATTTCCAGATATTTACAACATTTAGTATGTAAAATAGAAACTTCTACAATTTCTTCCCTAGCCAGGTGGCTCAGTTGGTTGGAGCATACTCTGACTTCAGGTTCGATTCCTGGTCAGGGCACATACTCAGGGCACATACCTAAGTTTTAAGTTCAATCCCTGGTTGGGGTGCTTATGTGAGGCAACGGATGTTTCTCTCTCTCTCTCTCTCTCTCTCTCTCTCTCTCTCTCTCTCTCAAATCAACAAAAACACATCTTTGGGTGAATATTTTAAAAATCTACAATTTCTATTGAGAGAGCTAATGTATTTGATTATATTCATAATGAAGAAATATATATGTATATATAAGTATATGTATCAATTATATATTTGTAAATGATAAATGAAGAACCAAAGCATATTTTGATCCATGTTGTCATATTTGCTATATTTAAATGTTGCTTAAAGATCAAAAAGTAGATATCTGATCTTTTTTTCTCAGACTTAATGAGTGTCCTGTGATGTGATGATAAAGAAATTTATTAAGTATATTTAAACAGTTACTATGTACTTATTCTGTGCCAGTTAGAGTAGGCTTTTAAAATAGATTACATCATCAAATAATTTAAAACTTAAGTCAGATCATGTCATTTCTTAGCTCAGCATTCTCCAATGGCACCTTGACTTACTTTGAGTAAAAGCCAGAATCTTTACTACTGCCTACAAGGCCCTTATGGTCTGTTCTCCAGCTATCTATCTAATCTCACTTCCTATGACTTTCTCCTCTCCCCACCTTGATGCACTCAACAAGCAGTTACCACCCACCACAGGGCATTTGCAATTGCTTGTCTATTTTCTTTGAGCATTCTTTCCTCAGGTATGTGTATGTCTTGTTTCTTCTCTTGAGGCTTTTGTTCAAATGTCATCTTTTGGCCGATACCTTCCCTGACAACCTTATATAAAGTACCTTACAAGGATGCTCTCCTAGAATTTTCAACTGATAGACATTGATGAAATGCTAACTATGTTTAAGAGGTTGGTAAATAAAAAAAAAGCAAAACATTACTGTCTTCGCTCAAATGCCTTACAGTTTAGTTAAGTAAATAAATAGGAACATATAAAATACAGAAATAAATGATAAGTGGTCAATAAATAATATATAGCAGTGATTCTCAACAAAAATAGAACCAGAGACATAGAAGCATCGAGCAGACTATCCAACCTATGAGGGAAGGCAGGGCGTGAGGGGTAAGAGATCAACCAAAGGACTTGTATGCATGCATATGAGCATAACCAATGGACACAGACAGTAGGGGGTGAGGGCATGTGCTGGGGGGTGGGAGCAGCCAGGGAGAGATCAATGGGGGGAAAAGGAGACTCATGTAATACTTTAAACCAGCCGTGGGCAAACTACGGCCCGCGGGATGGATCCAGCCCGTTTGAAATGAATAAAACTAAAAAAAAAAAAAAAAAAGACCGTACCCTTTTATGTAATGATGTTTACTTTGAATTTATATTAGTTCACACAAACACTCCATCCGTGCTTTTGTTCCGGCCCTCCGGTCCAGTTTAAGAACCCATTGTGGCCCTCAAGTCAAAAAGTTTGCCCACCCCTGCTTTAAACAATAAAGAATTTAAATTAAAACAAAACAAAAAAGTTTGTGTCACCATAACATACATTATATTGATGACGTTCAATCAGTTAATCAGCACATATTTATTGAACACTTAAAATAGTATGAAATACAAGGTACCTTGCAGAGCAGTAGAAAAGGGAGAATAACATCAAACTAACGCGTAAGCAAACAGTGAGTTACAGCTGTGTTATGTATATGCATGGGAGAGTCCAATCTCATGAGTGGCTGACCTAACCTACTCTTTTAGGATTTTTACATTATATTAAAGCAGGATTGGGACCTAAACAGACAGAGAGGGAATTCACAGTGTTTCAAATACAGAGAATAGCACATGTGAAGGCCCTCAGATGTGGAGGTGCATGGTGACTTTGAGGGACAAAGGAAAGTGAGTGTCTGGATTTTGGTACATAATACCAGAGCATCAGGAGGCGAGACCACAGCTAAGTCTTGCTGGATGTTGGCATTTATTTTAACAACAACATATTGCCAGTGAAGTGTTTTAAACAGGAGTATGATAAAAATCTTTTAGAAAGCTGACATTAGCAGTGTGGTGAGTGGATAGGAGGGGAGAGATGAAAATGGAACTGAGGACTCCACTTGGGAAACTGTTGCCCAGATCATGAGAGAGAGGATGACCATCTAGCAGTGGTGCTGGAAAGAAATAGATGTTTTGAGACGTATTGACACTTGGCAGTGAAGGGAAGGGAAACTTTTTCCTTCTTCCCTTCAGGGTTCTTTGGCTGGTCTAATCATTAAAATGACAGAAGGCCCACAACAGGAGAAAAACTACTTTTATACATATGGGAGCCCCATAAAGAGATCAGAGCAGGAAGCTTTTATACCTTTTAGACAAAGAAATCATAAATTTGTGAAGATTGGAGAAGACAGAGGGACTTGGGCTTTAGGTAGTAAATTGGTGAGGAAGTAACAAGGTTTTTTATACTGCATTCTTGGCCCTAAATTCCCTATCTCTGGTGATAAGAATGCCTTCTCCCCTCCTGGTACAGAAAGGGTATTTTTCATGTGGGAGATTTATCCCCTGTTTTCAGGGAGACAAAGGAGGGTCAGATTGTCCTTCCCTTCTTGCACTGATTGTTTCTCAAGTGCTTTTAATTAAAAAATAATTACTATGCCAAAGTGGAATATTTTGGGGTGGCTTATCCTATTCCCCTTCAGTCAGCTTAGCAGGATCTGGTGATTAATTGTACAGAAAGGGTAAGGGATATGGGTCTAGGGTTTCATATGTGAAGAAACGGGTGGATGGGGTGCTTTATTTTGCAAATGGACAGGCGAGGGAAGAGTAGGATTAGGGAAAAATCATGCGTTCCTAGGCACATGTACCCCTATGGGTACCCAAGGGTTATGAGCCCTGTGGGCGCCTTGTCCCACTATTCCTTTCATTTCTGCTCAACTTTGAATATGCCTTAGTTGGCATAGTCTGTAAAAGACTTAAATCTTAGCCAATTGAAACACATCCTTGTGTATTGACATCTGATAATATAGACAGTAGGTTCTACAGGGGTTCTAAAACAAGTCAGTTTGTTAGAGTGCTTCGAGATGTTTATATGGAAGGAGTGGGATCTGAATCGCCTAGACCTGGTGCAAATAGGTGGGCAGAGAGAAAAAAAAAGTAATATAAACTCACTAAATGAACCAAATATTGACGTTGGAAAAGTACAAACATATTCTAGGGATATTGAATAGACAAATGTAGTCAATGTGGAGAGGATATGTGGAGAATGTTGGGCACATGGACTTGTGAAGTTAATGATCCATACTATTGTAAAGCTTATGTATTGTAGTCTTGAGCTGGAGCAATACATTAAGAAAGATTAATATGATGATGATGATGTATAGATTGAATTGGAGAGATTTGAGGAACATTTTGTTTTTGCATTTGTTCAGACATAATATATTAAAAGATTTAGAGTAAAGGCATCGAAACTATACTGAAAAAGGCAGGATAATAATTGAAGAAATATTTATTAGAAAACAACAGTAAGTTGGATTGGCAACTTATTGGCCACTGCAGAAAGGCATGAGAGAAGAATCAAGACTATACTATCAAGACTAAACTATAATGATGAGAAGACAAAACTAAAAGAAGGAAATTCAGTTTGGAAGAAACAATAAAATGACATGATAGATATCTGAGATGGCAAGGTATGTAAATGAAATGAGGGATATTTTTGAGTTTGTGCCTATGTGTGTCAGTGATCATTAAAATCCTCAAGAGTTCATTGAATCTCCAGGCTCAATTTTATATCATTAAAAAAACAAAACTTCCCTTCAGTTTTCCAACCTACACATTTTTAAACTTTATTATATGCCAGGCACAATTTCAAGTACTTCCCATATAAACTCAACCTCCCTCACAGTAACCCGATGATATAGGTACTATTATTATGCCATTTCACAGATGAAGTTAAGTTACTTGCCTGAAATTACACAGCTAATACATGAATATCCAGGATTTAACCCAAGCAGTTTAGTTCCAAAATTTGTGCTTGTAACTACTCTACTCTGTTGCCCCTCATTGGAGGTAATATATGACTTAGCTACAGTCAGATTTGTATTTATTCAAAAAATATTCCATAAATACTATTTGATAGATATTATACCAGGTTCTGGATATAAAATGGTGAACAAAACCAGACACTGTTTCATTCCTGGGCAACTAAACAGTCTGGAGGGAGAGAGCTGCTAATCAATTAATCACGTGTGAGAACATAGACAGCAGTTGGAGCACTTGAATAATGTGCATTTTAACCAATTACAAGAAAGTGTGTGGGGGGGAGGGAGTTTGCGGGTAAGTGATCCTTCATCTGGGATTAGAAGTTAATCGAGCAAAGAGGTATGGGAAGGGCAGAGAGAACAGTTATGTGTGAGGACCATGTCAAGGGAGGAAGGGGGAGAATGTGTAGCGGGTAACAGAGCTGGTGTGGGAGAGAGTGAGGGCCATGTTTGTAGGTTGGCCGTTTAGCACCATGGAAGCCACAATATAAGAAGCTTTGTCTTTGTCCTAAAAGCACTGGGAAACTAAATTTGGCTTTTGAAAAGTCTGCTCTGATTAGAGTGTGGAGAACAGACACAAATGCATAGCATGGTGAAAAAAATTAGAAGATGGGTAAAAACAAATTGTAATTAAATCACCATACAAATGTAAAACATCTGTTTTAACTTTATTTGCCTACATAAATGTGGGCTTATTGCAGCAATTACAGATGTGATGATGTAACTATTTTCCAGTCTCATCAGGGAATTCTTTGTAAATAGAACTTAAGTAGACATGTATTAGAAAGAAATAACATTAAGTGAAGAGAGGCTATCATCTAGATTCTAGAGGTAGTATTAAGCACTTCCTAAAACATCTTAGTTAATCCTTAAAACATGTTACAAACAATGGACCTGAAGTTCATCCCTTACTTTCAAATTTGCTGGGAGTCTAGGGACCTATTATTAGTCAATCAATAGTCAATTGATGGACACTTCTAATGTCAGAGTGCCCAAAAGCTGTAGTGTAGTGAAGGTAGCAAAAAAGGGAGGCGCAGCTTTTGCTTAAAAAAAAAAAATGTTTAGAAATCTGTTAGTCACTGAAATAAATTGGGTTTCCTGGAATCCACCTATAAAATACCTTTAGACTTCTGAAAATGCTTTTCTTTGTTGGATACTTTGCAGATGGGTACCAAAAAAGTATATTAGACTATAATATTAGATTCATATTTTAAGTGACTCTGTGAATTCAAAATTTGCTGCCACTATTTATAAATTATTACATCTTTGAATATATAAAATATTTCTTGGAAAGACAAAATTCAAGATACATTTCAAAAGAATTTTCTTGTCTATTTCCTTAAGGTAGTTCCTTGATTGTAGAAGGGACACAGAAAACTGACACATTCTCAAAAATATATTTAAAACCATCCCCAATTTGTTTTAGCTCCTCTAATTCATTAATTATTAGCAGCTACTATTAATTTTGTTGAGAATCAGAGGGACTGTCACTCCTAGTATCCAATATTCCTTTCTCTCAGAAATATTTCATATTTAGAGAATAAGTTTTTCTTCCTCCATTCAAACCTCACTCTTTCAGTCTTGCTACACTAGCTGTGATTTACAGGTGTTCCAAGATGGAAGTGATAAAAAAAAAAAAGAAATCACTGTTTTTTGCTTCTGTAGAATTATCTACTTTTTTCTTTATTCCCTTAATCCATCTTTGACAACAAATGACATAGTTATTTTTCCAAAGCATATACATAATTTGGTTATTTCAGAGTTTAAAATTGAGATTGCAGGCCATCAACCACATACATCTGTCTATAGGATCCAGTGATTCAAATTCGGGGACTATTCACATTAAAATATATGGATTTCCAAATTCTTCTGGAAATTCGGAGGATCCAACAACATTGGCACTGCATCTCTTTATGGTAACAGTGGGGTAGAACTAAATGAATAAGGCTGCCCTCCTGGACATGCCGTGAACTCTTCCGTTTTCCAGTCTCCACCATTCCATTTAGTCCCCTGGAGCTCGCCATTGCATTCTGTTATTTAATCTGCCTGGCCTCGTTTGGCATAAAATGCCCTTTGTGATCCCGGCCCAGCTGACTGTTTTTGGACTCATCTCCTCCGCATGCGCTCTGTATTCATCCACAGCACACATGCTTGTTCAAGCCTCTGCCAGATGTTTCCCTTAATGCAATACACTGAGCATTTGAGATCCTTCCATTTTGTAAATTGCTTCTCCTTTGTAAGGCTTTCCTATAATGATTCCTAATCAACCTCTCCCCAAAGTGAAATACACACTTGTAAATTTCTCAAAGAACTAAATTTAAGCTTCTATTTAAATACTTAAACTTCTATTGAAGTTCTTACCATATGAGATCATGATTTTTAAAAAAAATATATTTTATTGATTTTTTACAGAGAGGAAGGGAGAGGGATAGAGAGTTAGAAACATCCATCAGCTGCCTCTTGCACACCCCCTACTGGGGATGTGTGCAACCAAGGTACATGCCCTTGACTGGAATCGAACCTGGGACCCTTCAGTCTGCAGGCCAACGCTCTATCCACTGAGCTAAACTGCTTAGGGTGAGATCATGATTTTTTAAGTCTGTTTTCAAAGACACTGAGGGTCTTCAGAAATACTATATCATGGCCTTGTCTTTCTTCTATTTCAGTCCCTGATGCCGAGTGTTACAACTGGCATAGAGCTGTGCTTTAATAATGACTGGTTGAGTGGAATCAGATTAAGTTTTCACTAAACATTTTTAGAAGGCCCCAACGTTTAACTGTATTTTAAAGTGTAGGGCTAGACATTTGGAATTTTTTTTTTTAAAATATATTTTATTGATTTTTTACAGAGAGAAAGGGAGAGGGATAGAGAGTTAGAAACATCGATGAGAGAGAAGCATCGATCAGCTGCCTCCTGCACACTCCCCACTGGGTATGTGCCCGCAACCAAGGTACATGCCCTTGACCGCAATCGAACCTGGACCCTTGAGTCCACAGGCCGACGCTCTATCCACTGAGCCAAACCGGTTAGGGCGACTTTTGGAATTTTTAAGAAGCCAGTCTCTGTCTAGTCATATGTAAACAATTAGTTGGGAGAACAGAAGCTTTTCATAGTAGCAGAGCATTTAGATAATGATTCCCATGTGGATGTATATGTAAAATTAGGCACAATGCATATACAAGTGGAAAGAATGCGTTTGTTGTTGAAGTTCCTGCATTTTCTCCTTAGTGAAGCCTTTGGTGCTTCTTAAGCAACTGTCAGTGACATAATTATTTTTTTGAAGACTTTAATTTTTAGAGCAAAATTGATCAGAAAGCACATGAATACTACATTTGTTACAGTCAATGAACTTATACTGACACATCGTTGTCCCCCAAATTCCAAAGTTCACTCCTGTCGCATATTCTCTGGGTTTTGACAAGTGTATAGTGACATATACCCACCATTATAGTATCATTCAGAATAGTTTCACTGCCCTAAAAATCCCATGTGATGAATGAATGAATCACATGATGAATCACCTATTTATCCCCTCATCCTCCCAAACCCCTAAATCATTTTTCTGTCTCTATAGTTTTCCCTTTTCCAGAATAAAGTTGGAATCATACAATATTTAGCCTTTCACGTGGGCTTCTTTCACTTAGTAACACATTTAAGGTTCCATATCTTTTATGACTTAATAGCTCATTTCTTTTTACGGCTGAATAATAGTCCATAGTCTGGAAGTACCACAGTTTATCCATTGATCTACTGAGGGACATCTTGTTTGCTTCCAAGTTTTGGCAATTATGAGTAAAGCAGGTTTTTATGTGTATATAAGTTTCCAACTCATTTACATCTTAACTTTTATTGTCCACTTCATCTTTTAAGCCTGAAATTTGAGTACTTTTGAGTACTAGGTCTGACTCTCACTTTCAACATCATTTTATATTATGCCAGAGATAATTTCAGATAATTCAAAATACTTAAAATATTATCCATTTTTGTTATTTAAGTGACTTTCCTTCGTTTTACAGGACAAACCAAAATTCTGCCATGAGAAATCTCTTTTTTCCCTATATTCATGTGAATGTTTTTATGATATTATAGCATAGAGATTGCACCAAATTTTGTTGTAAGACCTGTTCTTTCTCAAATGAAATCTATTGTGAGGGAGGAAATATAATTTTTCTTCTCCTCTTATAAGTTCTTCTGGTTGGTCCAATAATTCAATTGACATAAGCATATTAATAGGAGAAAAGAGCCAAATTTATTATATATTTACATACAGGGGTTTTATAAAAATATGGGGCCCTAGGATAAATTGGGCAGTTGAGGCTTATATGCCACTTTGAGCTAAGGAGTAAGTGGGATGTGTGGTTTGGGACTTCAAAGGGCAGAAAAGCAATTCACAGGGAGAAGGAAAAGCAAATGTTTGGTAAATAAATGTTTGCTGAGCCATTTTTAACAATGGGACACGGAGGGCTTTGATCCAATGGACCTTGCTAAGTTCCTCCCTGTCTATCACACCTCATTCATATTAAACTATCCTTATCTATGATGATTGCTCCCTTCCTGGAGCAGGTCCTCTATCTCATCTTTTTTTAGGAAGTAAGGGGGAAGGCGAAAGATTTTTCCTGAGTCTTTCGTTTCTTAACAATAACCAGTTTAAAATATTCAATATATCAAAAGGCATATTTTGGGTTGGCACATTCTGTTTCCCCTCAATATGTTGGAGGCAAAAGGAGTGGAAAGGTCCATTTTGAATTCAGTCCTAGTGAGATGAGTGGCTACTGTATCAAATCATAGCTCAATTTGTCTGAGGCATGAGGTCCTATTGCATAGCCCCCAGGAGAAATTGATGGTACCAGGAAGGATTTTCCTTATTTTTAATTTTTACAATTTTTGATCTTGAAGAATATATTTCCATCTTTTCTAAAGTCACTTAGTAGTTATAGTTAGATGTCTTCATGCTGTGAATGTTCATTGAAATGATTTTATTGAATTTTCTTTCAATAAAACACATAGCAAAACTAAAAATAGCAAGGGGATGGAAACATTGATTCCATCATGGAAAATGTGACTTTATTGACTGCGTATTTGCACAGCACATTCTGTATGCCCTTTGGAAAAGGAAATATATTAGTTTTTGGCATTTTCCACATCTTTTATATATCTGTTCTGTTTTATATCTGAAGTAACTGCAAATCAAGGGGAGTAGTTTGCCTCAAACTTTGTGAAGAATGGATTCTTTTAAACTAGTATTAAATTTTCAGCTCACTGCATATAGAGGAGTAAATTGCCATTCTCTTAATTTTTTTCTAGTTTGAATAGTTCAAAGAGAATATATAATTTTTTATTTTAATGTTACCTGGACAAAAAAGGGAAATAAATGCTGAAATATATTAAGTTAAAGGCATTGGTGAGCTGTCATAAGGCAATTAGAAGTGTATGGGCATAAGAGATGACACGATTTAATTTTAGTTTTGCATGAGTTCATTATTTTCATGGAAAAAAATAGAGATACTATTGGAAAATGGAGATACTATACCTACCTAACTCATGGTAGGTGATTCATGGCACCATTTTTTTTTTTTTTTGAGATTTAAATTGGGTAATCTATATGAATGAAAGTTTTGTGTGCCTAGAACATGGTAGGTCCCCATAATGTTAATTTCCTCTTCTTCCACCCACCATATGATTCAGAAAACAGTAAGTACTGCTTGTTTGTAAGACACAATATTTGGCACTATGACAGAATAATGGTAAATAAGATCCTGGTTCTCTAGGAATAGATTATTATAAGTTTTATAAATTGAATTAGTCATGACTATCCTTTTGAAGCTTTAATACCCATGACACCATAACTAAGACACATGCATGTTGAACTCTGCAGCATATAAGTAAAGTTCTTGTAAATGACCAACATAGTTGTGTTGGGAGGACTATATGAAGGGAGACTGTTGGATTTGAGAGGAGTTGAAAGGGCTGGGTATGACATTAGTTAGATGGAAACTAGTCAACTCGTAAACTATTGGACTCTCTTAACCTTCAAATAATGCCTTTACTCTCCTTATTAAGGATGAATGTGCTATCTAATATGAGAGCCACAAACCACATGTGCCTATAAATTTAAATTGAATAAAGTGAAATAAAATTGAAAAATTAGTTTCCAGTCACACTCACCACAGTTCAAGTACTCAATCACCATATCAATATAATGGATAGTATACTAATAGATATAGAACATTTCCATTATTATAGAAAGTTCTATTGGAAAACTATTCTAAAGGTGATATTCAAGTTTAGTGTGAAGATAGAAATAAATTTTTTTGCAATCTTTCTCTGAGTTCTTGTACCCATTCAAAAAAATAAAATGTTTGCAATATGAAAAAAAAGAAATTATAGGAAATTTAGTATATTTTACTTGCATTAATGATGATAATAAAGAACTTTTATTGAATACTTCTACACTTATATTATTTAATTCACATTCATATTATGCATAGCCAATGAAATGCATTATTTTCTGTGTTCATTGAATACAAGAGGAAACTGAGACACAGAAACATTAAATAATTTTCCCCAAAGTATCATTGTAAGAAGATGATATAGCTAAGTTTGAACTCAGGTAATTGGATTCCAAAGCCCTAGCAAGTGCCTAAATGGTAATGGATTGAATTAAAAACCTTTAGAAATAAATTTGAATTTTTTCTTTTTATTTCAACCTAACTTGGTTGTTGCCTGTGGGAATAGCGAGGACATTTTTGATATTCAAACAATTTTCTTGTATGTTAATCATCAAATTTGTAAGTATTTTGTTGGTCATGAGTACATATCTCAGGTTACTTCCATTGAGAGAAAAGGATAAACTTAAAACTCTTGGTATTAGAAAAGTTAATATGCATCTTATCAACTACTTGCACATGATCCCAATGCTTTACTAGTAGTCATTTCTCATTTTGCTAACACAAATATTGAATTCCACACCATGAAGGCTGGAGTACAGTAGCATGACCCTTGCTTGGTGAGTAAGTGAGCCTAAATTTCCACCCAGTTTCAGTTCAGCTTGGCAGTTGTTCTCTACGCATCATTCTGTATTTAGTAACTTTCAAAAATAGATGTTACTTAAAATTTTCAGTTATGCATTTCTTAATTTATGGGAAATATTTTATGTGTAATTATACTGTGAATTTTGAAGGCCCTAGAAATTTATCCCTTGAGAATTTAAAATCTCTAATACAGTCTTTTGCTCTTGTTATCAAATTGATTATGATCTAGTTTGAGGAGCACGGTCTAATCGTTCATTCATGTATCCATCAATCAGGTTTTGAGGACATCTATATATACAAAAGCCTAAGCGACCATTTGACCATTAGACTGTTCAACCCGTAGCTATGATGCACACTGACCACTAGGGGGCAGACGCACATTGCACAGGCATAGAAATATGGAACAGATTGATGAATCTCAGAGGGAAGGGGAAAGGGAGGAAGGTGGGAAGAGATTAGCAAAGATCTTATATGCATACTAGAGGCCCGGTGCACGGATCCGTGCACTGGTGGGGTCCCTCGGCCTGGCCTGCTGGGATTGGGCTGAAACTGGCTCTCCGACATCCCTCAAGGGGTCCCGGATTGTGAGAGGGCACAGGCCAGGCTGAGGGACCCCACTGGTGCACAAATGCATGCACTAGGTCTCTAGTAATATATAACAGCATTGCCTGGAAAAAGTAATATGAGTAAATAATTAAGGACATTATATAATTTAAAGGAGTTCTTTGGAGAGTTGAGTGGTAAAGGGAAGATATATCAAATGAGCTATGTGTAGAGCTTCTGTAGATCTGAAGAATTTCTCCCTATCTGTGATCTATTTTCAGCTATTCAAGTATATCTACACTAATAAAAGAGAAACATGCAAATTAACCATTACTCCGCCGCTCTGCTACACCCACAAGCCACTCCCACCAGCCAATCAGGAGCAAATAATGCCAATTAACCCAACTAAGATGGTGGCGGCCATGGAGCTGGAGCGAGCAGGAGGCTTGGGCAATGGAGGAAGCCAAGCTTCCTGCCTGCCCTGGCCGGCCCTGGGCTCCACTCAAGGCTACAAAGTTTCAATTATAGAAGATAAATAAATCTCACATACCTGCTTCCAGCCTGCCCTGGCCTCCGCTCAAGGAGGCCCTGAAAAATAAAAAATAAAAAAAGGAGAGGCTGGGAGCTTGGGTCGCCGGGGGGTGTGGCCAGCCTGAAAACGGTTATCAGCCCCTCACCCAGGTTGGCCAGGCACCCCAGCGGGATCCCCACCCTGATGCAGGACACCCTTCAGGACAAACCATCCGGCCCTCACCCGTGCACCAGGCCTCTATCCTATATAATAAAAGGGTAATATGCAAATTGACCCTAATAGCAGAACAACTGGGAATGACTGGTCACTATGACATACACTGACCACCAGGGGGCAGACGCTCAATGCAGGAGCTGCCCCCTGGTGGTCAGTGCACTCCCACAGGGGGAGCTCTGCTCAGCCACAAGCCAGGCTGCCAGCTGCCAGCACAGCAGTGGTGTCGGGAGCCTCTCCCACCTCAGCAGCGCTAAGGATGTCTGACTGCAGTTTAGGCCTGCTCCCCGCTGGCAAGTGGACATCCCCTGAGGGGGTCCCAGACTGCGAGAGGGCACAGGCTGAGCTGAGGGCCCCCCTCCCCCCCCCCGAGTGCACACATTTTTGTGCACTGGGCCTCTAGTACTTCCTTAACTACTCAGGGCCATTCTCTATTCTAAACCTATTCTTTAAGATTTCCTTGGAAAGAGGAAAGTTGATTTTATTCAATATTTCTGTTTTTCTTTTATTTACTGATATTAAAGAAGAGATTCAAGCAGAGCTGGCTTTTTCCCAGAATTTTCATGAGAACCTAGAAAAATTAACAAATTAAAAAATCATAGAGATGGAAAATATATAATTGCTAAGTTTTTCAGAACTTTATAACAATTTTTGTGTAAAATGTGTCAAAATATTTTTGTCACAAAAGTATTGAGTGCTGGTATTATTGAATCATTTGATATTTAATTCAAATGAAATTAGACTTCCTCCCTTAGACTCTTAATTATAAATGGCACGTCAACCCTGGGAAGACCCTTGACCCTTTGCTTTTTGGTTGACATGCAGTCAGGAAGAATTTTGGATCTTACAAGCTATGTACTACTGCTCTCAGCCAATGAGTAAAGATCCTTTCTCCTAGTGTGTGTGATGGTACTGTACTGTATATAAGGGTTCACTAGTTATTTGGACTAATGAAGATGACTTTAAATAATATATAGCAATAAAAAATTTCATCTGGGTGAAGATTGGAAGCTTCCTTTCACACTGTTTATAGTTTCTAGTCTTCAGCGGACATGGAAGCAATGACTTTAACAGCTCCATAACAGAAACAAATACTCCATAAATCACATAAAGGCCAGGTTGTTAAATCAGTATTACGGATGAATTTCTTTACACTGAAAATTCCCAAGTTATGAAGTATCAGTAGCTAACTTTAATTTTATCTGTCCTAAAATAACTTTCATGTCTTTCAATATGAATGAATTTTAAACAAATGCTTAGGTTCTGGTATATGATATGTAGATGACTTTGCAAGCATCACAGGCTTATAGGTAGGGAAAAAAAATGCTATTTTTATTTATATGCTCAGTGCTTGTCCTTGTACGTTCTTAAAGAGTAGGCTGAACAATTTGGGGGCTTGTTGCTGGTGGGTATTCTCTCAAAATGTGTTCCTTGGTGGATTAAGTATCAAATCAATCTCTAGCTTCCTTCATGCACTATGGATATTGTATGCCTTTATGCCATACAAATCATGCTCCTCATGTTCTTTAGCATGCCTTTAGCTATGTCAAATATTTTATAGTTCCTGGGTTATAGGTCCTGTATTCAAATTCATTTATCCCTTTGAAATGGTTTCACAAGTTATTTTTTCCCCACCCAAGGGAAAGAGATGGTAGATTTTAAAGTGGCTCAGTGTTTGGATTTATTTATGTTCTTAAAAGATGATCTTCGCCTTACCAGTATTTACCTTATGAAAAGTTTATAGTCACCTCTTGGAAATTTTGTTTCAGCAAATACAATTTTAATATGTTTCTATTGATTTCAGAGAGGAAAAAAGAGGGAGAGTGAGATAGAAACACCAATGATGGGAGAGAATCATTGATCGGCTGCCCCTGCACGCCCCCCCCCCAGTGGGGAATGAGCCCACAACATAGGCATGTGCCTTTGACTGGAATCAAATCCAGGACCCTTCAGTCTGCGGTCGCTGTTCTATCCACTGAGCCAAACTAGCTAGGGCAAATACAATTTTTAAAAATGTTTTGGCTGACATAAGTTACTTATTTTGACTACTTAATCTGAAAATATTGAAAAAATTACTCAAAATCCTATAACGTATTTTGAAATTATGTAAATAAGAAGTAAGTGATCCTCTATGCATCAATCACTTTCCTCAAATATAATTTCTATTGTTTAGATGCATGTCCTCCTTGAGTTTTTCCTAAGTTAACATTATATAAGGAAATACAGTATTCGCACTTATAATACAACATATTTATATGCAACTTAACTTTTTATATGTCCATTTGCATCATAGATATACATATATACACATATATATATGCACATACATATGCCAGTGTATATAATAATAATAATGATGAAATTATATATATATATGTGTATATATATGTGTGTGTGTGTGTGTGTGTGTGTGTGTGTATGTTTTTGCAAATTGTTGTTTTTGCTTAAGAGTATGTAATGAACATCTTATGGTTCAATACATGTATGTTTATCTTGGTATTTTTAATGATACATAGAGTTCAATTGCATTTTTATATTATATTTTATTCCACCAGCCCTCTCTTGACATATTCTTATTTCAAGTTATTTTTTGGTTCAGTCACTGTTGTAACATACATACATACATATATCTTTTTTTTTTTCTTTTTAATATATTTTATTGATTTTTTACAGAGAGGAAGGGAGAGAGATAGAGAGTTAGAAACATCGATGAGAGAGAAACATCGATCAGCTGCCTCATGCACATCTCCTACTGGGGATGTGCCCGCAACCCAGGTACATGCCCTTGACTGGAATCGAAACTGGGACCTTTCAGTCCGCAGGCCGACGCTCTATCCACTGAGCCAAACCGGTTTCGGCAATACATATATCTTTAAGTAGTAATGCTATTATATCTGTAGGCTATATTCATAAAAGTGAATTGTTAGATTTAAGAATATATGTATTTTAATTTTAATAAGTACTGACCAATTGGTGTTTGTGAATATCTTATAAAGAATATATTATGCTGTCTATATCTATTTGTTTTTACTATTCATATAGGAAAGTATTTCTCTGAAAACTATTACTTAACCAAAGTGGTTAAAGGGGTATTGCTACATAGTAATCTCATTTTTCATTTATATACATATCTATAGTACCTAATCTATATATATGTATATATTCATGCAAAAATTTTAATTATGTCTACCCTAAGTCAAATTCAGTCATCAACGAAGAGATGTAGTGACACAGCCTTTAACTGATATAGTAACTGAGTGTTCTAGTCTAGCCATAAAAATCCTTGCTCATGAAGAAGTCTAGTAGTAGTTTGATGTTAGCAGGACTTCACCAGTCCACCCATGGGCCATTGTTATATTTTTGAAATCCATCCTTGTGTATGGACTCAACAATCAAGCACATTTTGGTTATATTTGCTGGTTGACAGTGCATAGAGGAAACATCCTGTCTATGAATATAAATCACAAAGTGCTTCTCCCTTGATCTTTTTTCTCTTTGAGCTAAAGCTCTATATAGCCCAGATCATACAAATTCATAGTTCTATCTTTTCCTTAGAGTCTCACTGTATGACTTCATGCTATGCCATGGAAACTGGTTATAGTCTATTTAAGAAAAAACCCTACACAACTCTTTATAACACTTGGTATGGTACCAAGAGAGATTTCCTGTTTAAAATTATGAGAAACTGTTAATAGAAAAGTTTGTAGAGGTTCACACCTCCCTTATTTTAAGCATTTTTTTTTTTTATCCAGGAAAAAAAATGGTGTGGAATGTTAATAATATGTTTCAAGATCAGGTATCAGAAATCCAACCAGAATGATATAACAATACCCTATAGTTTAAAAGGAAACAGTCTAGAAGAAAGATGTTCGAGTGTTATTGTTAAAAAAGATTTTTCATATTAATTTTTATGATGAGGGTGATGAAGGCTTGTGTGTTAAATAATTCCACTGCTCTCTTTTTAACTGTATAGTTCTTGTGTAATTTTTCTAATGTGTGTACCTATGTACCTAAGAATGCAGGTATGTGTTATATATATTCATATACTATATTTGTATTTCATTCTTCTTTCACAAATGAGAAATACATTTATAAATACTTTGTGAGACATACTGATAGAAGAGAAGGCCAAAAATAATATAAGAAAGGAAAGAGGTCATTTGAGCCAGGGTAGGGACTTATGTATATTTACCATTAGTTACTAAAAAGCCTGTGTACAGGCACAGATTTTTATAGTCTCTTAATGCCAGCTAAAGTTCCATATACATTTCACTTCCTTTCTCTAGTTCTTTACTAACCTATTTATTGACATGAGGTCATCCCAAAGCATTTTGTTGAAAACATAAATGTATATTTAATGTGTCACTGTGATGACTTTTCCAGAATTCCTTCAGAGTGAGATTTCTTTGTTTTTCAGAATCTGCCCATGAAGAAGATTCCATGCAAAGCCAGTGCACCCTCAGGCTCCTTTTTCGCCAGAGACAATACAGCAAATTTCTTATCCTGGTGCCGAGATTTAGGGGTAGATGAAACATGTCTATTTGAATCGGAAGGTTTGGGTATGTATTTTCTTCAGAACTTTAACTGATTAAAAGTATTGTATTTGTCCGTATAACTACCAAAACTAACTTTTTTGTGAGATGTCATTTCACAGATGAACTTTAAAAAATTCATAGTTTGGTGTAAATGAGCTTTTGAAGGTAGTAAAATGCATGTCCTCTTACTATTTATTCTCTTGGGCATAAAGGATAGGAACATAAATAGCACAATTACTGTCAAAATAAGATCAAGTAAATACAATGCAAAATTGGGGGATATTTGAAAAAGGCAGGGTTCAATTTTCCCACCAGGTTCTAACCTGCACTAGAAAGGAAGTAGCTATGTATGTTCTAGCCATGGGAGCACCATTGTCTTTTTGCTTCTCTAAAGGTACGAAAACATCATTTCCCGTAAGTTCTCTTTGTGAAACTGGAGTTTGTTCATTTATTTATTTAATTTGGTGAGTTAAAAATCAGCCAAGCAAGTAGGAGATTGGATTAAAGATGGTGAAATAAAAGACCGATATCTTAGTGCCCAGACCTACCCAGATTATTGTGGGGTTTTTTGGTCTTGTTTTGTTTTATGATTGAATTTTGCCAAATCCACTTCCAGGCCATAGAATGAGCTTTTGCATTTCCTCTGGACAAAACATACAGTTTTTGGTGTTTCAGCATTACTCATGAAATAGAACTGAATGAAGAAAGGAGACATGTAGAGGGGAAAAAGCTTTCGTTCTTTTGCCTGAAGCTTTAAAAAATCAATTCACAAAAATCACATAATACCAAATATTAACATCAAAGTAAGCTGAGCATCCTTCAGAGAGAACAAGTCTACAAATTGCCTTCCAAACAGTCAGACTATCCTAGCCCCCAGGGCTCACAAAGCAATATTCTCCTGTTGAACCTAGGAAATTGATGGCAACAGCTACAATCTTCATTTTTTGTCCTCAAGGAAATTTGTATTTGTACTAAGAGGAATTGATGTGATATAGAAAAGATTATCATCAAATTTCTGAGAATTATCTCAGCAGAGAAGAAAAACACATTAATTTAGACTAGGAGAACATTTTATACTTGAAAGAAAAAACAGAGTAATTGCACAATAGCATACTACGTGTGCTCCTTGAATGTTCATTATATGAATGGGCTTTGACTGTTCTTACCATTTTCTCACCTGAAAGTAAAACAAATTTGGTGGGAGATGTGTGTGTACGTATATACCTCTTCTTCAGTCCAATATTAATTTTACAGATAGATTTTAACTTTTAGGTTAATAGGGAAACTCTGTGAGTGGAGGATTCCAAGAAAGGAGTGTGGAAGAATTATTTGTGAAAAAATATTCTTGAAAGATCTAGTGTGGGGCAAAAGTAAGTCTACAGTGGTTTGTATGGAAAATAATGCAGTAATGAATAAACAGTAATGCAAGAATAAACTCAGTTTCATGTACTCACAACTGTAAACCTACTTTTGCCCAACCCTTTATACAGCTATATAATCAAGTGTGGACAGATAACATCATGATTTAAAATTCTGGAGTGCCCCTACATTACCAACAACTGACAGAGGGAAACTGCTTTATTATTAATTTATTGTACAGATTTCCATTAAAGAAGCCTTTTTCAGTGGCAACTATAGGCCAAGTGGATTAGTAACTATGAATGTAAATGTGATCTTGTCTCATTTTTTTCATTGTCCACGAATTAGTTAAACTAATAAAACTTTTTTGTTAGTTAAACTAATAAAACTTTAGTTGGAATTGAAGAAGAGTCAATCTAGTAATAAATTTTCTCTGTAGTACATATATCACTGGTGCCAAGTACCTAATGAGAATTGAATGCATATTATTTACCTTGATGGCTTTTTAAAACCCCATTCAGATAATGACTAATATATTTTATCTTGAAATAGTCAAGTCTAAAGAAACATATGTAATAATGGTTGTAGTATATAAATAAGTATTCTGCAGCATATACAATCAAGTAAAGAAGAATTTTGAGATGGTCTAGTTCTTCACCCTGTTTGGAAAAAAACAACAACAAAAAACCGTATAAGAAGAAAGTCCATGAGAATTTAAATATAATAACTGCCAAGTATTTTGCTAAAATATCTTTGATTTTTATTACCTTCTATATTTTAACTTAAAACTAAGTTACCTTGCAATTAAAATGCATTAATATATCCATGGAAATTTAATAAGACCAAGTTTTCAAGCTATAAAATTTAAAAATAATTTTTAATTGTGTAAGTAGCAAATTAAAGCAAATAGGCATTCTAGTTTGAAAGATAAATGTGAACTTTCTGCCGCTCAGAATAGGACATGAGGTGATATATAATAGGCCCGGGGAGCTAAAAGAAGGGAGCCAATAATACAGCATTGACTTTCGGATTACTCAGAGAAAGGAAACAGCTGTGCCCATAGATGTGAAAGATAATCAAGAGGAAGGGCAATGAGAAATTCCATTTCCCCAAGTGGAACCCTTTCTCCTTGGATTTTTATTATCACTGTAGGTGAGGAAGTGATCGGGCCTCTGCTGATGGCCTTGGACTCTGTACTTGCAGAATTGACTTTCCTGCAACAATAACACTGTGTACTCTGCTTGATGTCTTTTCACACTTCACTTTTGAAAGGGAATTTAGGGCAAGGATTTTTTTCCTTTTTTCTACCTCAAGATTTCATTTCAGTAGCACACAAGATGAAGAGCATCCTTTGTGTCACAGTGTTTTGAATAGCAAATAAAATGAAAAGATGCCCTGATGAAGGGGAAAATCTGTTTGAATGAATGATAAAGTAGATCACTGTATTGAGTGTGTATCAAGAGGCTTCTGTCTTCAGCTGTTCAAAGGCCTTTGCCTGCATAAAGCATTCTTATCTTCATGGCAACTGATATGCTACCCTCTGTTGCAGTGCTTTTTGTACAATTATTTTGTGAGAGGATCTTGATTCACAGCTCACTCAATCTGTTCTATTTCCACAACAGCTAATGACAAGAAATCTCAGTGGGTGGGGAAGGTATGCCAGGGGTGGACAGGGGAGTATGGACAGCAACTTATTCCATGTGCTGCTCTCATGCTTCTTGTCTTTTGGATTCTTGGCAGATACATTTCTGTGCCACATGATACAATCACATACAGAGTATAATCTGCAATTTATTTTCTATGACATTCTCGGTAATTTTTCCTCTGTGAAATGTCACTTCTTAGATCATAAGTTCATGACTGTACTGAAGTATTTCCAAAACAAGCCAATAGAAAGATGGACACAGGTCTTAAAAAGCCTATTCATAAAAGATTTATAAAAATCCAATAAAGGTATGAAATGTTTGACACATTAGCAATGAAGTAAATGCGATTAAAACTATGAAAATTAGCACAGATTAGGAAAATTGTATGTTTAATGCTGTAAATATAGGAAAACAGGATATTCTATAGAGTACTGGAGAAAATTGGAAATTGATATGTCTGCTTTGGAGGGCAATTTGACATTACCCATCAGAGACCTGAGAAGTGTTCATGTCCTCTTATCAGGTTGTTCTACTTCTAAAAGTTTATCCAATGGAAATAAGTGGAGAAAGGCATCAGAATGTCCACTGAAACATTTTTGTAATAGTAAAAAAATATGAAAATGAATTAAATCTATGACATATAGTGATAGCTTAAACAAATTACAGTCATCCAGAGATACCAACAAAAGATAATATTTTTGAGACTTTAAGTATATGGGTAACTCATGACATACTCTGAAACATGAAGTCACACATGTATATCTAGTAAATAACAAGAAAATATATTTAGAATTTGAAAGAAAGATAAACAATAGTTGGGTTATAAATGATATCATTTTATTCTTCAATTATCTATTAACTAGGCAGTAAAACGATATGGCATATAATCTGAAACATAAACAATTTTTTTGTTAAGATACAATGTGAACCAATTTGCATAGAGAAGTGTTTATGGACATAAAATTTATACATCAGTGTGTTATAAGGTATGTTTTGTATCACTGAGATTTCAAGTGATTATAGAATTTTATACTGCTATGGGAACAGATGACATAAATCTTTGTGTGTTCTGTGGAGCATACTTTAGTCTTGAGATTTTACATAATATGCTCATTGACAACCCCAATTGTTCAAACCATGGTGACATAAAAGTGACTGGAGATTTTATTTTTCATGTGTCTGATTTATTAATAAATTGGTTCCATTGGATTCCTTAAAAATATTTAGGATGTGCTTTAAGCTAAAAAAGAACAACTTGAAATGTTTTTTATTTTAAATTTAAAAGTATGTAGTCTATTGGTCTAAAAATAAAATACTTCCCCAATAATTATTTTGAAAGAAATGAACTTTAATGTAGAGTAAAGGGAAAAAACATTTAGAAGGCTCTAGTTATAAAAGCATTTTCTGTTTTCAGTTTGGAAGAGATGTAAAAGTTCTTAAACTGTATTAATAATTATTATTCCTAACAGTAAGTGTAATAATTTTTCAAAGGTTAAGTACTTGAACTACCATTTCTAAAATAATGATGAATATTTTTATGTGGCTCATTTTTATTATTTAAATTAAGACCCAAGAATGTATGATTTATTTTCAGTCTTAAAAAGTTGTGTTTTGGGAGGTAAAGGAGGGAATGGGAGACATCTATAATACTGTCAACAATAAAAATATAAAAAAATAAATACTTTTTTAAAAGTTGTGTTTTAAGTCCTAAAATTGATGTTCATATGTGATTTTTTTAAAGATATTTTAAGCAAGAAACTAGTTAAATTATTCAAGTTCTTATATGGAAGATTTATTTTTTATAATTTCTCTTAGCACACAAATTAGAAATGTCATGTTAGTTTAATTTTTCTCTGAGACCTCTTTATTTTGTGTTATTTGTATGCATTCCAGTAACCTGGGAGATGGGGGGAGAAAAGGATGGGAAGAAATTCTTTTAAAATGCACAGTTTTTTGCTTTCTGTAATTGTGTCAATATCATTATATTATTGGATGATTATAGGATTTGGAGGCCAGTGACTATTCTTCATCTATTTCTCTGAGAAAGATCAACTCAGCGAGAAAAGGGTTTGCTATCTGCTGTGCTAGCATGCCAATGTGTGTGACTTGCTTTTTATTTTTATTTTTATTTGCTGTGTTCATGTTTGCTGTGTGGCACTGTCTTCTTTTGATGCATGACTTTGATGTTCAGTTTTACAAAGTCCTTTGTCCTTTTGAACATGGGTCAAGCACTGATCTATTTGCAATATTCCTGTGATGTTGCTGTGTCAAAGTAAAAAGGATTGTGTATGGATTTTAAACACTGTTTCCCATTTTATACTTAATGTCACCTGTTGCATCAGAAAAAGAACCTATGCCTGCCTTCCAGTGCTTGATGAATCATCTTTTGTTGTCTATATTGAGGATTACAAGAGTATTTCTGTAGAAAAAGCTACATTATTTCTATTAGTCTTAATGTGGGATAACAATTCCATGCATCTTTGGGTTATTTATATTCACCTTATTTCTTTCCTAAGAACAATGATTTTAGACTTTTTTTTACACCTGTTCTTATAATTCTAATTCACTTTTTACTTTTGAACTGAAAAATTCTTTCCAAATTTAGCCATTTTCCTTATGCCAGATAAAACATAAGCAAGAACAGTATGGAAGCTGATTGAGGGAACTAAATGTGTCCTTGGAATTGTAGGTGTATCAGGGCTTGATGGAGTCAGGGTCAAGGTAGGAAAGTAAACAGCTTTCTAATTTTTCCAGGTTAAAATTTTTACTGTACAATATTTAATAATGAAAGCTACATGCTCAATAATGAGAACTAAATAGTATACATGTGCTACCATTTCTACTCTCCCCAAAACCATCATGTTATAAATGAGAATGCTGGGACCTCGAGAATTGAGTAACTTACCCAGTGTTACACAGCTTCTCAATGGCCCAGCTGGGATTTTAACTCAGTGCCATTACCTCCAATGGTCATGTCCTATGTTACAGAAAGTTATGCTTTGAGTTAATTTTAGAAGTTCATGTGTTTTTTTTCAAATAAAAGATAAAATAAAATATACACAAAATTAGAAAAGATTCTCGCCTCTTTCTGCTGTTCTGAATGGTAGCGACCGGATCCATTAAATTAACATAGGGTCTGGGTGCTGGAGAAAAAAAAGAGTGCTACTTGCGCCAGGCAATGTCGATTTAATGGCAAAGGCAATTGACTATATTTTCTTCTATACATCTCCCATTGCTGATGAGATTTCTGAATGAACTCTAACACTGCGTGTAATTACATGAATGTGACGTTGTTTTCATTGTGAACGATGATTCTGAGAAATTTGGACACACGCACACTCAGCGTTAATGAGCCTGCAGGTCTCTTTCTCCGTGGCCTTCTCTTTGCTCACTAGCCTCCCTCGGGACAGTTTTTAAGGCACCTGAACTGCTGTGCCTTGCCTAATTGCCTCCAACCTTTAAACTCAAAGATTTCTGTGTCGTCTAACTGGGCGTCACATGCTGGCTGAGAGCGGTTTGTTACTATCCCTTCACTTGGTGGGGTGGCATCTTTTGTACCTTATAGATCCTGGCAGGAGAAAAATGCCCATAATACCCACTAAAGGCTAACTGAATGCATGACTTATTTCCTCCTTTATTCATCCTCATCACCTCATCATCACCACTGTTATCCTAAATATTTTTAGAGCGTATATCATTTATCAAAACACTTTCGAATGATTTTAACAAAATACAGGGGTGGGCAGTAGTAGGTTTACAGTTGTTGGTATGGGAAATAGATAATACAAGAATAAGTAATAATACAAAAATCAATTCTTGTGTTTCACGTGCTCACAACTATAAATCTACTTTAAATAAATAAATATATATATATATATATATATATAATGTTTTCTTCCTAAATATAAATATTAAAGCCAGTTTCCTTCAAGACCAACCTGAATATTTTAGCCTCTAATGTATGGAAACTAACAGACAAGACAATTTTTCATTTCTTTGTTCATCTGTTAAAACTTAATATATTTAGCTAAACTATACATTAATGGCCCAATGCATTTTATCCTTGGGTTGCTGTGACATTGAAACTCTACCCTTGGTTTTAGTGGAAGGCCTCATTTCCTATTCCTGGAGCTCGCAGCATTCTATTTGACATTTGATGCCCATGAGATTTTTATAGAATCTAGGTTATAAGAGTGAGTCTCTCGCCACATATTTTTGAATAGGGATCTGTGTTACTTTTCCCAGAGGTGTTCTGCATTATACCTTTCTTTGAAATGGCTTTTGATTATTTAAAAAGAAGCCTCCAGTGATTAAAAAAAAAAAAACCTTTTGCAAAATAATCACCATTGACTGGAGAGCTTTTTATTTGTTGTAAAGAGAATTTGTCCAGAGAAAAGAAAGCAGTAATGATCCCCTCTAATACCTGTAACTCAAAGTGAAAAACCATGTTAACGTTACAGTGATAAAGTGAAAAAAATGTTTCCTACTGGAAATTTCAGTGAAAGTGGAAGGTTTTTTGTATTTTTGAAAAGATTACTCAGGAAATGTGTTTAAAATGAATAGGACATATGACTCAATACGAAGGCTTTAGTTCACAGTCAGTAAAAGTTGCCTTTCTAATCTACCTGACAAAGGCATGCATTTAGCTATTTAATCTCCTAAAATATACAATTCATAATCAATTATAATAACTTATCGAAAATAGAGTCATGTAAAGTATTTTAGTCCCACAGACTGAGCAAAATTAATAGTAAGATGTTTTGTATCTCATAAAATGACATGTCCTAATGTAATTGTTACTTAAACGTTATACTTAGCACAAAATCATAATAGCTTCATGAGATCTGCTTTATATCTAGCTGTATACACTGGCTAAATTGCTGTATTTAACTTGAAATTTGATTAAATTTAGAATTTACTGTCTCTGGTATAATATAAATGATAAGATATTCAAATATAATAGGACCACTCTAAATTATACAAATCTATCAATAGAAATATGTGTGTGTGTTTTTTATTACAGTTTCTTCCCTTGCTTAGTATAGTAACTAACACATTGCCTGGACTGGTGTGGACATGATTTAATGCACAAAAAATGCTTTAAGAAAAAAAAGTCAATTAATTTTTACTAAAGCCAAATGATGATCATCTTCGAGTAAACGATTTATAACAATGAGAATAAAATGAACTTTCAACAAATCTTCCCTCATGTGCCACACACTGTGTTAAGATTAACAATAAATATTATTCTGTGTAATAGTCACAAAAATATCATGTGGTACGCAATATTCTTGCCCTCAGAAAACAGATTTCATCGAATGACCTCCTCAAATAACACAACTAGTGCGTGTTAAAGCTCACACTCTCTCATAGCCACTGCACTCTCTCCATCTATGAACTTAGGTATAATGTAGATAGTACTTGAATTATTAAATTTAAATTTCATAGCAGTAAGGTAAGAGAGTTTGTTTTTATAATGAAATATTTACATAATTTATATCTTGCCTTTTCTAAAAATGCTAGGTAAGATTTTAATCTTTATCAGTTAATTCATTGTCATAATCACTATCATCACCGCATAATTTACATCCCCTTAGATATTATGAGATATTATATTTACTGTGTAGTTACTCTGATCTAGGCACTGTGCTAATTAATGCACCTCTACAGATTTATCTTATTTATTGCTTACTATCAAATATTGATATATTTTGGCTATTATGGGCCCGGCTTGATATGCCTACTATGTAAGGAGTCATTAACATGTGAGACAATATTTTAGGTGCATTTTGAAGCAATTGTATTGCTTTATACAGGATAATATTTCCAAAATTACTGGGAAGTAACATGTTATATTTCTATTAGCATTTTCCTAAGAAGTGATGCTGAGGAAAATGTTTGTTTCTCTAAATTATATAGGCTGGTTCTGTTAAGGGTATAAGTGAAGAATCACGCTATTTCTTTTCAGTTTGCCAAATTACAGTTCTAATCCCTCCATGTAGAGTTGACATTTGAGTTTCGGCATAAAAAACGTGTTTTAAATTGTTAGTTCTGCTGAGGAAGCAAAGAAATACACACTAGTGATGCAGTCCTACATATCACATTGTTTTTCATATATTACCCACATTATTGTTTTTCTTCAGAATGATTATTTTCCATAAAATTTATTTGTTTACATACAATTCTTCTATAGCCCTCAGAATATGTACAACAAACTGGCTAAGGAATCATTATAGTTGGACAGGTACTAGTTTTTATAGTTGGTTATTGACTGCACATTGACATAATATGGTCAGTTCACTGAATTTTTTCCTTTTCTGACATTGTTGTCATCAAGAAATGCGTGAGATTATATCTCAAGCTCGTCATGCTTTAACCACTTGCTTCACACAGCTTTCCTTCAGTGAAGATGAGGGCATTAGACAGGACTTTAAAATCCTTCTCCTCAGTTTTCATGTATTCTTTTTTTTCCCCACTCAAAACTCCTGTTTGTCATTTGGTAGTATGGACAGAATTTTCAAAAAAAAAGTTCAAATAAAAATAAATTGATTATCTACAAAGGAAGATTGATCTCCATTTGTTTGCTTCTGTTTTGTGATGGTTGTTATTGGATGCCTATGTGATATGACATGCCACGAGTTACATTGCTCTGAAGTTGGTTTAATCTAGCAAAAGTTGTGAAGTTTGTGTCATTCTAGCCAGAGACAATTAATGGTGCATTTGACACTAGAGGTGTTAAGTATCTTTATTTTAAGACCTTTTAATTAAAAGTAACTTTAGGCTTCCCCAATTAGGATTTTGTGACAGTTTATTAAGGTTTAACTGAAACTAAAATTTGTATTACCAAGATTGGAAATATTTTAATTCAGAAATCCCATAATCAGTTTTGTTTTAATGAACATTGCTGATGGGATTAGAATTTATTTTAAAAGCTTTAAAAGTGATATTTTATAGCAAGATAAAAATTTGTTTCTGTTGAAATCCAAGTGAAATCATATACTTGCAATCCAAGTAAGAGTATTTTACTAATCACCACACATTCTTAACAAATCCTATCGGTTGTCCATGGACCAAGTAGTGCCACTACCTTAATCTGTGTAAATAAAGAATTAAATGTTTAAATTAAAAGAATGGAATATTCCATTATAAAATTGAATGGGATATTCAGTTATAAAAATGGGATATTCAATTATAAAATTCTATGTTTAATTATTAAAGAAATATGATTTTTCTTAAAGTGTATTAATAAGCTAATATACTTTTAATCAGGATATTAACTGTGTCTATATAAAGGTCGTTGTAATGCAATATTTTTTCCAATATCTGTTGTCTTTATTAGGTTGTATAAAATAACACTTAAAAATTCTCTAATTATGTTTTGAATAGAGAATAATATAAGCGGTAGGTACTCCTCTGGTAGGCCCAACAAATGCAAGTATGATTTGTCAGCATTACTGACTGTCCAAGCAATTGATAAAGATGTATTTAGTAATCAGGTTATATTAGAATAAAAATATCTATGCAAATAGTAGTCTTCTAATTTGTTCATTTTATGAACAAAGCTGGCAGATGGTATATATTCGTGTATATTCCCAAAATCCATCAGTTGGAAGTGTTTGTTTCTAAATTATCAATCAGATTTTATTAGAAGAGGACATTAAGTTTCAGGGTCTCATTTGTCATCTTGGCTTAAAGGATAACAACAATCTGTGATGTGTGATTTTTATTCTTATTCATTGCGTTATTCCTGCCAAAATCACTAGTGAAGGTAAAGCCAGGATTTAAAAAAGGCCAGTCCTTAAAAAAATAAAAATAAAATAAAAAGCCAGTCTTTGTTCCATAATCTTCTGTGTGCTGTATGTAAAATATCTATCAGCTATTTATATCATAATTATAGCCACATTTTGACTTACTAAAATTAATTGATGAAAATAATTTTAAGGTGAGATTTACACAGGTTGAGATTTCCTGAGACTAATGGCTTTGGGGAAGGGGGTCGGACAAAGAATTTTGAAAACTACCTTGAAGCTTTAGTAAAGTGAAGTCTTCTGTGAGGTAGGTAGGCTGTTTTTTGTGAATGTTAGAATGAAGACTCGCTAATTTCCTGGGACTGGGAGAGATGAGGGGGTGAATGGCAAGCCTGTTCACCATTGAGCTGCTTTATAATCCCTTCTATTGTAAATGTGTCCACCTCTGTCTTGTCTTTCAGTTCTCCACAAGCAACCCAGAGAAGTGTGTCTCTGTTTGCTAGAGCTGGGCCGGATTGCAGCCAGGTAGGTCAGAATACTGCTATTATGTCAAGACATGAACCATCTCAGCATCCAAGCATGTAAGAAGCTTAATGGCTTTTTATTGCTGATGTTGAGCCTGTTGAGAAGCTATTTATTCAAATATGTACCAACATCTCAAGAGCAGTCATTCAAACTAAAAGCATGCCACCAATGTTCTTACCATTGTGATCTTGTTGTTAAAGCCACTCATATAGCCCTAACTGGTTTGGCTCAGTGGATAGAGCGTCAGCCTGCGCACTCAAGGGTCCCAGGTTCGATCCCGGTCAAGGGCATGTACCTTGGTTGCGGGCACAATCCCAGTGGGGAGTGTGCAGGAGGCGGCTGATGTTTACCTTATTGGAAAGTCTATCCCATTATATTCTTTCCTTAATCTTTCACGCTTCTCTTCCTCTTTACTCTTTACTAATGTTTAGCCTCCTCTTTCGTTCATTTTTTTTTCTCATTTTCTCCACTCAATATCTCATCTCTTAGCTCTTTTAGTTTCTAATTCTGAGAAGGGGAATAGTTGTAAAATTATTCTCCATATTTTTATTAGGGGAATATGTAGAATATAATTATTCTTACATAGAGATATCTTTAGAATCTTTGTCTTCTAGCAAAAAATAAATAAGCAACTGTAGAAATCATAATTATGGTTGAATAGACAGAGGGAGGGACTTTATTAGTTAAGCTGACTTTATGTCATGTCTTCTTTTGTATCTTGCAAACCATTAAGCAGGGTTTCAGACAGCCCTAAAAATTAGAAATGAAGATTTAAATCTTTAAGAAGTCTTAGTGAAAAATTAAAATTAAAAATAAACTAGGTGTTTTCTCATCCAGATCTGGGTATACTTTTAGAGCTGATTTCAGATGAATCAATAAGATCTCAATAAATGACTTGTTGCCATCGAAATGCTAGGAAAGAGAAACATGGGTCATCTGGAGTTCTTAATTAGCAGATGGAGCAAACAACTTTTTGTTTAGTTGTTTTTTTGATTATACTGTCAGAATATTCTAAAATGCAGATTACATATTGTTGCTTTAATATTGTAACTATGAATCAAATAAGCATCATGAATCTGAAAGTTGAGATATAGAAGTAAAGAGGAGTTGCACTATCTACAGAGTTAGTTGGAGAATTGTCATTTTCTTCTTGTTTAGTTTCTATTATTTGCCTGTTTTCTGGATTTATTTATTTACATATTTATTTTTGTAAATATACTTTTTGTTACCTGAACACTTTGAGTAGGAGACCTGCTGAACTGAACATTTTAACTATGATCAAATCATCAAAGGAGAAGACATAATACCCAATGACAAAATCCCTTTAAAAATCACCTTTCCTCCAGCTCTACATCTGACATAAATTGCCCCTTGCCATAGAATATAAAGCAAATTAAAATCTTGGTTATTAAAAAGGAATCATGATGGTCTGTTCAGTTTCAAGGTAAAGCATATATGAAGAATGTGACATTTTCCTCCCCCCCCCCCAAATATTTTAAAATTGAGATTCTGTGTTGCTTTTTTTTTTTTAAAAAAAAGCCCTGTATTGAGATATGATTGACCTACAAAAAGCTGTATGTATTTAATATAATATATACAACGCAATGAGTTTGGGGATAACTATACATCTGTGAAACCAGCACCATAATCTATGCCATAAACATATCCATCACTTTCAAAACTTTCCTCCTGCTATCTATTATTATCATTATTATTTATGATAACAATGGGTTTCTCCATTTCTCTCTATACTTATGATCATGCAAGCTGACAAAAGAAGTTTTTATTCATGCTGCAAAGAAAATATTACTAATCTCATAAAGGAGTTGTCAAAGGAGTAAGACTACCCTTACATTATAATACTTGATTTGTAAATTTTGCTTTTTGTTTTCTTCACCTACTTGAGTGGTGTGAAGTATTGCACACTTTCACTGAAAAAGAGGAAGTATGCCAAGAGATTGTTCAGGGTGTGCCATTGTACATTTTGTGTGCCACATAAGGTTAAACAGTTGAAAATGAATTGGGTAGATGGAACATTTAAGTATCAGAGTCTATTGAAGATTCTCTCAGTAACACATTTGAAGATTTCTGTATTTATGGAAGTTCAATTGTGCTTTATAGAAAATGGCAAACTGATCAACCCAAATCCCATTTCCTTAGCTCTATGTTGAAGCATATTAGTTAAAGAGAAAAAAAGAAAATACATCCCCAATCTCATTTTTACTCCTACATTAGGGTGTGTATGTGTGTGTGTGTGTGTATGTGTGTGTGTGTGTGTGTGTGTGTGTGTGTGTGTGTGTGTGTATATAAAACCTTTATCTACATCCTTACTTTGTGCTTCTTTCTTGTTTAACTCCTCCATGGAGGCTTATATAAATTATTAAGGTAAGATAGTTTTAGCCAAAACTAAAAGTGATTTTGGGAGAGCTCTCAAGAATCACAACATTCATTTGTATACACAACGGATGAGTTTTGAGCATAACAAAGTTCCCAATACAATCTTGTGAGTTTTTTTTATCACTAATAGATGATGCTTTTTTATATTTGATTCTAAACATTTCTCCTCAAATTACACAAATGTCATCTTAAAAGCATCAACGTCACTTCGGATATGATTTGCAAAATGTTTCTGGTTTTCTGCCGTGTTCTCCTGCGTGGTATCATTCAGGGAAGCCCCTTGGGCTTCTCCGAGCTCTGAGATGGGAGGATGAGACCACTTACTTTTGTTCTCATGGGGGGTAAAACTTCCTTTTATTTTCAACCAAATAGAGTTATCATCCCTGGAGAGTGAAATCCCTCCATTAACATTTCAGAAACCATGTCAGTTTCTGGGTGTAAAATATGCACGTTTGCCTTCTGAAAAGGAAAACACTCAGCAACGGGAGGTCAATAAAACCTCACAGATCTTTTTAGTGACAGTGTTTTGATATTTATTCCTCAAAAAAAAAGTTGCTGTGAACTGAACTTTTTCTACAGACTGCAGAATTAAGATTAGCTTTACAATAATAGTAAAACACTTGATATTTTGGTTTGGGGCCATAATCAATCATCAGCATCATAGTGAAGCTTTTTATATTTTTGAGAACTTCCTTGATTTTGAACAAAATTTATTACTACTAAAAAGAAATGTATCTTATTTATTTTATTTTTTTAATCTTTATTGTTGAAAGTATTACATATGTTGCCTTTTGTTCCCCATTGATTCCTTATAACTTGCACCCACCCCATCCCCCAGACCTTCACCACCCTTCGTCCGTGTCTATGGGTTCTGCATATATGCATACAAGTTCTTTGGTGGATCTCCTCCCACCTGCCCACCTATCTTCACCTTCCCTCTGAGAGTTGACTTTCTGTTCTATGCTTCTATGAAAACAAAACAAAACAAAACAAAACAAAAAACTTTAAAATAATTTTGTTAGTCTTCTATTTTAATCCATGGCCAAACAAAATGTTTCATAAAAATATTCTTTTACAAGACTTATTAATTAATTCATCCTATTTAAAGCACTTGTCTCTGACTACTAAGAATATCATGTTTTCACATGGGTGAAATTTCCTTTCAAATCTAAATCTATCTTTAAATTATTTTAAGACAGAATAAAAATGGGGCAAAAACTATCTTGCAAGAATCTGTAAACTGTTACAAGTTTTAAAATGGGGCTGTAGTCAGTTTGCTCAGTGGTTAGAGCGTCTGCCTGTGAACTGAAGGGTCCCAAGTTCATCTGGTCAAGGGCACATGCTGGGTTGTGGGCTCAATCCCCAGTGCGGGGGGGGCGGGGGGGGGGCGAGCAAGAGGCAGCCAATCAATGATTCTCTCTCATCATTGATGTTTCTGTCTCTCCCTCTCCCTTTTCTCTGAAATCAATAAAAATATAAAAAAGGGGGTGAGAGGTTTTAAAATTTGTCCCTCTAACTCTAGTAAAGTTGGCCCCAGGTGTCTTTTATTTGAAAACTATAGTCTACTAAATAGTTTGAGTAAATGTTCTCACTCGGGACTCAGTTTGGGCTCAATTATTTTATCTAGAACAATCTCAAAAGTTGTGCCACATGCCAGAAAAACGAAGTCCATGTATAAAATCTCATCATGAAGTCATCAACCATAAGACTCTTCCCAAGCAGGGTGTAATATTTTTTAATGGGGCAAAAAAAATGTATTGCCCTTTCAGTATTTACCCTACTTTCTTATCCCTGGAACATACAAATGTGAGGATTTGGTGTTAGTGGATTCACCCTTCTTGCTTTAGTTAGACCCTGGGAGCTACAACAGCCTTCTCTTCCCCAAAACTCTAAAATCTTGTCCTTGGAACAGAGTAGAAACCAGTATAAATTTGTGAAGACCTCATAGACAAAATAGAAATATGAAGTGGTATAGAGTTAATCATGGAAACCATAACAAAGTGGCCTTTTGGAGCATTGGAAAAAAAAAAAAGACTTACTTGTTGTCTAAGTTGGCTTGCAGGTGTGGGCCCCCAACCTAAGGGGAATTTCATGATTTACAGCCTGTTGACATCTCCAGACAGACAGGAAGCCAATGAATCGTTATTTAAGTGTGCATTTCTGGACTGGCTGACTGTACTAGAGGCAGCCTGAAGTAGCCAAAAGCCAATATAAGCAGAGATTTGGGGCTTAGTGCTGATTTTTTGTGTTCAGCAACATAGCTAATTTGCAGCTTTCCCAGATAGAGAAAGCTCTCCAGCGCAAGGTTCCGTGTGTGACTGTGACCAACTTCATTCAAACTAAGTCCACTTTGTATCAGACGTGGAGTGGAACCTCCTGTCGCTCTAATAACATATTATTTTACTTTGTGAAAAAAGTAACAGAAAAAGTTAGGCAACCTTTTCCTGAAAGGTGGCATGAATCCACCTACAATTACAAATGAAATCATATTTTCCAATTGGCCTACTTTATACTTTCACATATGAGGTTTTTCACTCAGTATTGACTTTTAATTGGCTGTGACTCCTAGTGTTTTAAATTTCTCTACGTTCACTGCCCAGTTTGTTATTCTCTGAAGAATATTAAACATAACAAATTTTTATACCTTGATGGAACGAAGAATTCAAAGAAGTCTAGGGAGATTAAGAACGAGTTGCCTGCTGAAGTTCATGCAGCCAGCTAGTAGCAAAGCTGTATTTATAACTTGGTCTGCTCCACTTCAGCACTGAGATATTTCTGCTATTCCACAATTATAGCAAAATCAATGTAAAGAAAGCCTATAGTAAGGGTTTTGTTTTTTTGTCTTTTTTTTTTTTGGTAAAGGATACAAACAATAGTAATATAAACATTTTTTAAAATATATATATATTTCTTTTTTTTTTTAAATATATTTTATTGATTTTTTACAGAGAGGAAGGGAGAGAGATAGAGAGTCAGAAACATCGATGAGAGAGAAACATCGATCAGCTGCCTCCTGCACATCTCCTACAGGGGATGTGCCCACAACTCAGGTACATGCCCTTGACTGGAATCGAACCTGGGACCTTTCAGTCCACAGACCGACGCTCTATCCACTGAGCCAAACCGGTTTCGGCAATATATATATATTTCTTTATTGATTTCAGAGAGGACGGGAAAGGGAAAGATAGAAACATCAATGATGAGAGAGAATCATTGATTGGCTGCCTCCTGCATGCTCCCTACTGGGGATCGAGCCTACAACCCAGGCATGTGCCCTTGGCTGGAATGGAACCCGGGACCCTTCAGTCTACAGGCCGATGCTCTACCCACTGAGCCAAACAATATTGCCCACTGGCCAGGGCAATATAAACAATCTTAATACTACTTCACATCTTAATTATGATGCCATTATATTATTTAATTTGGTGGTATAATATACTTTAAAAGTAAAAACTTTGGCAAAAGTACATTCGTACTGCAGTTTTCTGGCTGTGCAACATTTGAAACATCAGTTAACAGCAACCTCAGAGGTTGTGATGTGTCAGAAGCTGCGCTACGAGTGTAATGGATACTGTTTTAATTCTTCCTAATAATATTCAAATACAAGGATTAGAATGTCCACTTTATATTGAAAGAAAGCTGAGGCTCAGTAGTAATGTATGTGAAGGTGCCCTCATGGGCCAGACACATGCTGGTGTTCAATAGCAGTTGCTTTTCTCACATTCTTTCTCCCTCCCTGCACTGCTCCATCAGACCTCTAGGGCAGGCCATTTTCATCTCTGCCTTCCTGACAGAAAGCAGACTCCTAGAGGTTAAGTGACCTGCTACATTTAAAGAGTAGGCTCTTGACACAGTTAGCTCAAGCCTACCTCAGGGAATAATGATGCACAAATCTCCATATGAGTATTGTTGGTACTTACCAATGGGAATGAAATGCTGGGTTGAGTTCAGTGTAATTAATACTAGTATCACAAAGGTTTTTTTTTTTTTAAAAAAAGTCTTCTCATTTTGGATATTGTTTAAAGTCACCTAGAACATTTTTTTTTGGTAAAGCATTTATGTACGTTCAATATTGGCATGTTTTATGAAAGTGATATGCATTTAAACACCCCAAACAGTGAAACCAAATACATACTTGGAACTCCAAGTTATTGTTATATGAGAATACAGGATATTTTTTTCTTTCATTTAAAGAGTATGAAGTACCTACTGTGTTCCAGGATCCATGCTAACTGCTGGGGATGCTGTGAGTCAGAGAGCGGTCTCTGCTGTTAGAGAATTTGCAGTCTGGCACATGTTTTAACTCATGTCCCAGTATGTGGTTAATATGATTGAAAGGTTAAAAATAAGATAAGTGGTGCCTAGGTCTTTGATTTTTGCAACTAAAAATGACTCCATTCATAGAGGCAGTTCTCAAAGCAGCATTTGTGCCGTTGAGTTATGCTAGCTTAAACTGTTTTGTACTGAATTCTAACGTTTTCCAGCACTCAAAGGGTACCTAACACATACCACCCAACCTTACCATCTAAATTCTGGAAAAAAATTAGAAGATAAAGGAGTGGCAGATAGAACAGCACACATCCTCTTTGTTGTTGATAAGGTGCGAGTTGACAGACATGCTTATTGTCTGTAATGTAACTGCAGAATCAGGCCAGTTAGCCACCTAATTGCAGGTGAGGATGAATCAGGGTGGAGGTTCCTGTAGAGACCTTCCTGTGGGCAGTTCTTTTCTAGATGAAGAAGGTAAACTGAGTCCAGCATGTTCAGTTTATTCTTATGCCATGATCTGCATGGTGGGTTCAGGATAACCTGTAGGAGGGCCGACGCACAATGAAGACACTATTCATGAAAAATGAATTTTAAAGGCCTGGGGGGGCCAGGTGGAACCTCTTTCGAGAAGAGGAACCACGAGTCCCAGTCTTGCCTGTTTTTTATTCAGTTTGGTTACACATTTGCCCCTTAGCAATGCATGCAGGCAGAGCAGATAGAAGCAAAGGCCAGTGAAGTTTAGTGAACAGTGTGAAGATGATCAGGTTAGGAAATCACCTCGAGCCATCACAATCACAGCATTGCAATATTTGCATTCTGATTAAGTGATAGTTTTTCACCAAAGAGATAACATCCAAGCTAAAACCTGCTGAGATCAAGGTCCATTGGCCTTCCAATGTCTCTTTTGCACTTTCAAGCTAATGCTGTTATGCGCTGGTCTTCAGCATGCTTAGACTTACCGATTTGATAAACCCTTTTATGTTGTTGGAGAGGAGAGAATAATGGAGGAGAGAGACCAGAAATTAAATGAATTGAACACCTTCTACAACAGCGGTTCTCAACCTGTGGGTCGCCACCCCTTTGGCGGTTGAACGACCCTTTCACAGGGGTTGCCTAAGACCATCCTGCATATCAGATGTTTACATTACCATTCATAACAGTAGCAACGAAAATAATTTTATGGTTGGGTCACAACATGAGGAACTGTATTTAAAGGGCCAGAAGGTTGAGAACCACTGCTCTACAAGAACAAAACATCGAGAGTGAGGAAATTGCTTCCCTTTGGGAATGTCCACTGAACACATGCAATGATGTCAGTTAAAATGACAGGCCATTAGAACAGGTTAGTATTTAGTAATCTAAGCCTTTACATTTAATACTGTTTTAATGTACTAGGTACTAGACATACCACCAACATATTTATTCTCTATCTATAGATTATTTACTTGGTAGATTATCCATGACCTGAGGCTTTTCCCTCTCCTTTCTAACTCACAATCGCCTGGTTAAAAGTAAGAGAAAATTGGCTTCAGTCCTGAAGTCAGAGAACCTGGCTTTGCATCTTTGTGCAGCTCCTACTTAGTTCTGTACCTTCTCTGGATCTGTGTTCTTAGCTGTACAGATGAAGTGTGTGATAGATGATCCCAGAGGCCCTTCTCAAATCTTAATTTCTGGAGTTGTCTTTGGCCTCCTCCACCTGGGTGCAATTGATGTACATCTAAGAAAGCAAATCAATTTTAAGTTTACCCTAAGAAAAATATGATCATGAGAGATAAAAATGCTAATAACAACTATATCTATTTTTTAAAACTTCTATGGCATTTATAATTTAAAAGACAGAAATTTAACATATTATTCTAAATTGTTTTTCTTTCTTCTCTGTTCATTTTCTTTCCTAGAAACACTAGACATGCTTTCATTATATTGTTTTTAAGAAAATAACCTGTATAACCCATAGTCCAATGTTCCTGGGCCCCATAGGAGGTATATAATTAATATAGAGAATTTCTTTTCTGTTAAATCATTTAAGAATGTTTGTTTGGGGGGATTATTGTTTTCAAACTTGGCTATGACTGAATTTATTTCCATCTTTAATAAGCTTGTGTCCAAAATAGGAGTTCAGTTACATCACTTATATCATTTCCTAGTGAATATGAAAACTGAATACTAAATGTTATATGGTTATTTGTATTATTGATTCATTAATATATTACATGTAGCATTTTATTTAATCTTAGTATGCTATTTGTTATGTGTTGATTCATATATGTGTACACACACACACACACACACACACTCAGCAGATATGTTTCCCCCCTGTTTAAAAGGTGCCATTTAAGAACCATTCCATGCCAGGAGAAGTTAAATTGTTTTAAAAAGTTATCAGTTTGCTCCTGTAGTCTTCATAATCAACTATAACATACTAGAGGCTCGGTGCACGGATTAATGCACTGGTGGGGGGCGTGGCCTATGGGGATCAGCCCACTGTGGGAGCGCCACTCATCCTGGTCAGCCAAGCAGTGCTCCCACTGTGGGAACACACTGACCACCAGGGTACAGTTCCTGCAATGAGTGTCTTCCCCCTAGTGGTCAGTGCGCATCATAGCAACTGGTCGACCAGTCGTTCTGGTCATTCCACCATTCGGTCACTGGGCTTTTATATATATATAGATAGTAAGTGTATCGTTGTAAGTTATGCATCTACATTGATCTTGTATCTTTTAAAAGGTATGGTGTGGAGCCTCCTGGTTTGATAAAATTGGAAAAAGAGATTGAACAAGAAGAAACACTTTCTGCCCCTTCTCCTTCACCTTCTCCTTCATCAAAGTCTTCTGGAAAAAAGAGTACAGGAAACTTACTGGATGATGCAGTAAGTAAAACTGGTCAGACTTTATATTACGTAGTCTTTTTTTAATTTCAAAACTCATCTTGTTTTATTTATTTTTTAATTTAAATTCCTTATTGTTTAAAGTATTACGTATGTCTCTGTTTTCCCCCATTGACCTCTCCCCAGCAATTCCCACCCCCCAGCACATGCCCTCATCCCCTACTGTCTGTATCCATGGGTTATGCTTATATGCATGTATACAAGTCCTTTGGTTGATCTCTTACCTCCTTTAACCCCCCACCCCCTGCCTTCCCTCTGAGGTTAGACAGTCTGTTCGATGCTTCTGTGTCTCTGGATCTATTTTTGTTCATCAGTTTTTATTGTTCATTATATTCCACAAATGAGTGAGATCATGTGATATTTATCTTTCTATGACTGGCTTATTTTGCGTAGCATAATGCTCTCCAGGTCCATCCA
Source organism: Myotis myotis (assembly GCF_014108235.1). NCBI lineage: Eukaryota > Metazoa > Chordata > Mammalia > Chiroptera > Vespertilionidae > Myotis > Myotis myotis. Next base: position 57,022,774 of record NW_023416314.1, read on the forward strand.
TGCTGCTGCAAATGGTAAGAGTTCTTTCTTTTTTACAGCAGCATAGTATTCCATTGTGTAGATGTACCACAGTTTTTTGATCCACTCATCTGCTGATGGGCACTTAGGCTGTTTCCAAATCTTAGCTATTGTAAATTGTGTTTCTATGAACAAAGGGGTGCATATATCCTTTCTGATTGGTGTTTCTGATTTCTTGAGATATATTCCTAGAAGTGGGATTACTGGGTCAAATCATTCCGCACAATCTCTTATCAGTCTAACCTATGTCTATTTCAATTTCATTGAAATTCATTTTAAAATCCTGTGAAAAAGTCTGTACTTCTACAGTTCATTTTGAGATTCAAAACTGAGCCAGACTTTCAAATAAAATGTCACTTAATTCTGCTGAATAGTATCTAACAATGTAGGACAATAAATCAACTCCTTAAAAGTTGACTTTGAAAACACTTCAGATCCTTGCCAGTGGTTTGACTCCTCATTTCACAGGTAAGAAGCCTGAAGCATGAGATCTGGAGGATTGTTAAAGAGGCAAAGCAAACACCACAGAGAAGATAACTGCTCTTTACCGACTGCCTGCTGTGGTTCAGGGTCTAGCATTGTTTTCCAAGTGCTCTAGGTATCTGTAAGGCAGGTTTCTTACTGAGAAAACACAAACAGAAGTTGAATCACCTCCTGAGGAAAAAAGAGGAGCTCAGATTCCAACCCAATTTTGTCTAACTCTGAGGCCCCCATCCCTCTACTGAGCAGAGTCCTTGGGTCACAGTCTTTGGCAGATTAGCAGCTATTATCATTGTCCCTCATAATCACAGAAAACATCCTGGGTGTTACAGCAAAAGGAATGAATTAAAACTCTCTGGCAACCTCTGTTGCCTGTTAAGTAGTTCTTGGTGATAAGTAGTGTGTTCGATTTTGTGTATTTACCTCCCAGAACATGTGTTTTGGGTACAAATGTTAAAAAAAAATGGTTATTTGTTTTATAGCAAATAGTAACATCATTCAGAGCTGTTAGAGTGAAGTATGTCTCCAATACATGGGGAGAGTCCTGAGAAACTAGCAGCAGCCATAATGCCCATTCTAAGAAGTAGACAGGACTAACAAGGACTGCTGGCCCATGGCTGAAGGTTTCCTTCGCCAGGGGCTGAGCTGAAAAGGCTGGGACTGTGGCTGACTGGCACTACACAGTGAAGAAACAGGGTTTCCCATCTTTTTCTTTCCTCCATGTGGCACTCTAACGCACACTGCAGGTTCGGATGAGCAGAAATATAACTTTTTCTGGCAGATTGAGACTTCCCATTTCTGCTAAGGACAGCAGACTTAAACTTAGCCTGTTAAAGTATCTTAGCCAATAACAGTTTAATTTAGTTTTCTTCTGTTCAGTCCATTCAGGAATTAAAGAATAGGCAAGGACATTTTTTATCCTCACCATTGACTTGTGAACCAGGAGGTCATGGTTCAATTCCCGGTCAGGGCATATGCCTGGGTCGTGGGCTCAGTCCCCAGTGTGGGGTGTGCAGGAGGCAGCCAATCAATGATTCTCTCTCATCATTGATGTTTCTATCACTTTCTCCCTCTTCCTTCCTCTCTGAAATCAATAAAAATACTTTAAAAAATTTAAAATTATAGAACTGTTTTTAAGGAACAGTGACATGCCTTGCTTATCATAGTATTTTGTATTTATTTTATAAGTTGATTAAATAAAGTATTGTATTAATAGTAGGTAATAGTGCATTATTTATATATTGATGAGAACAATTTTCCCCGATTTATTTTGGGGTAAGATGTTCCTTTAGTCTTTCTCTTATAAATGTGTATCTCCGGGGCAACTGCACTTGATTTTAATCCCTTTCCCCTCAGCTGTCACTTCTACTCATTTTCTTTAATGTTTTATAGTCAGAGCTTTGGCCAGCATCTTAACCTCCTAATGAATTAATTTCTGAATCAAATACATTCTTTTAGTTCTCACATTGTGAGGCTTATTTCTCATGTTTGACATTGTTGAACAATGTGTTCTTGACATTATTATCCATAAACATTATTGTTACCTAGGTGCAACTCAGATTTGATGAAAATTTATAGGGGTTCCCTTTAACATGCAAGGTAAATCCCAAATCATTTATGTCACATAAGTCTCCATGTGCTGGCCTATTTTGTCTTTCCCCTCTAGACTCATCCTAGCATTCGGAGGTACCCATTGTAAAGATACCTGCTAACCCCAAATTCCAAAGGACATTTTATGCTCTGTGTTTTTCCTCATTTGCTTTCATCACCATATGGATGCCTATACATCTTTTAAATCTACCTTTTCATCTTTTAAAATTCAGGCTGTGAGCTTTCCTTGGCATCTCCCATTCCAGGTGATATTGACAAATTAGTCCTCGATGCCCCAAGTGTTTTTATATATTTCATGAGGTATTTACCTTATTGGGCATAAATACCCATTATTCTCTATGTGTAGTCCTTGTTCTCAAAGACATGGGCCATCTTTTATTAGTCTATGTCTATTAGTGCCATTTTTGTTGAATAGATTATCAATGTGAGTAATTAAGGTTTTAAGAAGCTTCTTCCTTGTTCTATTTATCTGGAATGGCCATGTGCTCTGGAAATGGGCTACTTTGCAGAGGGAGGAGATGTTGCCCCTTGAATCCATTTACATGAACCTGGGAGAAGTAGCTACAATGGTTCCCTTTCTTCACCAGCTTGTCCCATATCCCTCATCCTTGAGAATGGGAGGAAAAGGACAGGAGGGAGGAGGTGGTGAAATAACTATGAGAAGGATTTTGGAAAAGTTTCTTCAATATTTCAGTCCAAGCAAGACTGTCACCCCATGGTGGTTCTCCCTTCTCCAACTTCTAGTCCCCCAACTGGAAACACTGAGGGGCTCTCACAAGAGCTTTAAACCTCTTTTAAAGTTTACCACAAATTTGGGAACATAACCATCCATTTAGTTACGGGGTTTTAATTGAATGTAGGAATGTGCAAACTGGATATTTCTGTACCATTGCCAGCTAGAATACTATGTTCTGAAAGGTTTTAAACCAGCATTTCTCCAAGAATGTTTAGTCAAGTACTCACACCCCAGATGCCTCGCAGGGAGAAGAATTCCGTGGTTAGGTTGGTTTGAGAAACACAGCTCACTGTATTCCCTGGGTAGAGTTTGGCAATTCACTGTGATATATTAAAGGCACTAGTGAGTTCTGTAAGATCTTGTTTTACCTGGAATTTTCCAAATTATTTGGCCATGGAAGTTTCTTATCGTCTCTCCTTCATACTTTGTTGCTGAATTGCATTGCAATATTTGCATTCTTATTAAGTGGTAGTTTTTCACCAAATAATTTATTTCAGGGACAGTGGAACAGAGAGAAACATAATTTGAGTCTCACTAATGATGTAAATCAGAGATTCGTATGTCAAATATGAAAATTAAGTAGTCCCTATGGCAGTTGCTTCACTGCATGTGAAACATATATAGCGGCGGGAAATTGAAATTCTTGTACCCCAGTTTGTGTTTTAGAATGGGGATGTAAAATAGAGATTGCCTGCAAAGTTCCCGTGTTCAGTTAAAAATATTGGCTATTTCTGCTCTGACAAAATTACTATTTGTATCAAAAAGTAAAGAAGAAAGAGGATAAAGAGGGGGAAGAAAACAATAAAGAGGGGAAAAAGAGAAAAGAAAAAGAAAGGGCAGAGTAAGAAAAGCAGACCTGTGTTAAGATATCATATTGCAGAGAGCAGTTTCAACAGGAACTGCCAGTTTTGAAACTGTCAATATTTCCTCACATTTATTTGTTTGCTACTTAGGGGGATTGAGGAAATTTGGAAAAAAAAATATAGGTGACCTTTTATGTGGATAATTTGCCCTACCTTCTTTAATCAAGATATCATAAAAGAATACATAGTAGTGTCCATTCAGATTAATTTATTCTCCCGAGGTGATTCAGCTGCGATAAAGTGGTGGAGTCGGGTTCAGTTCTCTTTGCATTCCCTCATGGGGAGCTGGTTCCCACACAATGAGTTGAATCCAGTTCTAAGAAACCATTCTTACTTTCTTCCTCTTCTCCATCAACTTCCTCAGTCTGGGGATGAGAGATAGCGTAATTCTGAGTAATCAGGCTCCTCTTGAAATCCCATTTCAGCAGAATACTGGCTGGGTTCCTGGGCCCAAGCAGAACACCTGCCAGACTGACTTACCCCGAGGTAATGTAAGACGCACAGATGTCATCGGTCACTGTTTACTTAACAATCTATTTTCACTACCCCGCAGTCTGGCCTCATCTCTTCCATTTCTGCCCCCACCTCTCACACAACTACAAAAAAAGCCCTTGATTTAAAAAAAAAACCACAAGTTTGTTTTCAAAGCTCTGAAGGCACTGGGAGAAGGGCAGGCCACTTGAGGAAATGCATTTTGTATTTCACTTCCTTTGATTCCCACAGTTTCTGTGTTTTGTCTAAGAACACTTCAAGATGGAAACACTTACCCATACTTGCGATTATCATTTTATTTTAGCAGAGGAACAACTTGAACGCCAGTTTACCCTTTGCTCAATTACTGTGTGGCAGGAAAGCTGGGCCAAGCAGGGCTCTCCTAAAGTTTGGGCCACGTGCTTTCATAACGCTGACTTATTGTTCTATCATCACCATCTTATTTAAGAATATCCATTCAAAAATGTCTCTAGGGACAGAATTCTGTTAATATAGTGTGTGGGGGGGTGGATGTACCTATGGGTCAAGTATCATATGATAGAAAAAATTCAGAACTCAAATACACAGACCTAATCACTAACTTAATGACCTTAACAGGTTTTTTTTTCCTCCCCATTTTTCAATGAAAGCCATTTGTAACATTCTTTGAATCCAATTTTAATCTGTCGCATGATTTCCCCTCGTGTCCCATATAGGCTCATGTTTTTATTTAGACATTCATTTAGTTACTCAATACGCATTCATTGAACACATAGTATATGCCATTAAGGGATTTTGTTTTATTTGAAGGATTTAAAACAGTAATGAAATACTATCTTAACCCTTGAATAACTCACAACCCAGCAAAGAGCAATTAGGGTTAACCAATAACTGATAAACAATTTGATATGGTAAGAATAAGTATTAAGAATTGTAGGTTTATATGTTGGCAGAATTAGGGATTCTAGACAGGACAGATGAAAATATGTATCTCAAAGTTGGTTCCCTCTCCCTCAGCTATAGTGTCAGTTTTTCTTTATAGGTCTTCACTGAGGCATAATTGCATAGCACTTAATGTAAGTTTTCTTCAGGATTCCTCCACTTTTTTTTCTAGTTTTTTCTCTAGTTATTATGCTTCCATACTTTCTGGAATCTCTCAATCTGGGGAAACCAAGCTGTTTAAGTTCTGTACACCGACACACAAGTGAACTCATGTGTCACTCTTTCCACAGGTTTTGTTTAATAGAAGGCTGATTGAAGTCAGACATTGCTTTATTTGAAGGAATGATTGACTATCTTTGGTGATAAAACTCTAGAAACTATATCTTTGTGGAAGAAAGAACTTAAGTGGGAGAGACCAAGCCAATTCTTCAGAAACTAAATTTATTCTGTCTAGCTTTTCAATTGCAGGGTGCATGTTGTTTAGATCTGTGACTCAGAACACAGGAAATTGTTGCTTTGGTTTGTTTGGTTGGTGAGTTGAAGAGAGGGCAGTTATGAGACACAGCATGACAGGTTCCCAATTAAGAAAAACATAAATATAAACTTCATTCCTACAGTCATGGTCTATATACATTGCCTTCTAATAGTCACAACTACTTACAGGCATTGTGCACACATCATTTAGATTAGGTATTTTTTTTTTTTCAGAATAGAGAGATAGATAAAATCGAGGTAAATTCTGATATTCAGATGTGGTTTTATAAAATGTATGTAAATTGTAAGATACTGCCACTGAAGTAGGTTTTGGAGGGTGGCATTTACTGGGATGGAATACATTGCTGGGTGAGCCTGGGTGTACTAGAGATGACTTCTTTTTAAAAAATAATGTTTTTATTAACTTTTAGAAAGAGAGGAAATGAGAGGAATAGAGAGATAGAAACAATGATGAAAAACATCGTCAATTAGCTGCCTCCTGCACACCCCCAACTGGGAAGCAAGCTGTACAACCTGAACATGTGCCCCGACTGGGAAATGAATCGATGACCTCTTGGTTCCTGGGTCGATGTTCAACTGCTGAACCACTCTGGCCAGGCTAGAGATGACTTATTAAAGAAAACCTTTGAGTTCAAAATAAAATGAAACAATAGTCTCATTAAAACAACAACAAAGTGTTCCATTCTCTTTATTTTGAAATGGGTAAAATTCATATTGTTAAATTACAACGAGGAAGCACAGTTTTGACATATGTTCTATTCTAGTTTTCAATGTATTTATCTTGGCAACCCAATGTTCATGGTCTTTTTAATTCTCCCACAATGAGAGAACTCAGGTTCATTCTTACACTGCGAATTGATTTGCTTGTCATTATCCTCCAGCATCGTTTCTTTGTCATGACCCAGCTCGTGCCTTAGTGCAGTTATTGGCCTTCAGAAAATGCTTTCCAGGCCTGATCTTCACATGGTTAGGACGCAGCTGCTCATATCATGTTCATAGTGTGATACAGAACACATATAAAAGCGGCCCCGGTCCAGGGGCCTTTGAACCCACAGAACAGATTAATCTAAATGGGACTTGATGAAGGAGAATGAACTGGAGAATGAACTTGCTTGCTCTTCTATTTCAGGTGAAAAGGATTTCTGAGGATCCTCCTTGCAAATGCCCAAACAAATTCTGTGTGGAGAGGCTCTCTCAAGGAAGATACCGAGTGGGAGAAAAGATCCTCTTCATTAGGGTAAAGTTTTACTGCTCACATGATACCTTATCCTTTATGAGACTTTCAGGACTTGAGTGGGGGTTACAGGAAAGTATGACCAGTAACTAAGCAGGGACCTCCCCTATGGTGGTTACAGTTGGACTTGAAGACACGAGGTATGAACATTTAAAAACATATCACATAATTACTGCTGAGGGCTAAATAAATAGAACTCTCTCTCTCTTTTTACATATACCCAAACATGCACACCAAATAGACCACAGAGATAAAGTAGAATGAGGAAAAGAAAAAACAACAAATTCATTTTTGTTTATACATTCAGTTTCAAAGGAATACCCCCTCCGCCACCCTCCACACACAGATATCCCCAATGGGAAACAGAAATCAACATTCTGCCCTGATCTTTCATATCTCTACTTCAGGAATATCATCCTGTTGGTCCTGGCAATTTTCAAATTATTTGAACATGATTTTTAAAAGAAGTTTGGATTATGAACCAGGGTGAGGGGAATGAAAGCTCATTACAATGGCTGGGCTAAATAATGCCTGACATTTACTACTTAGTTTTCTGAGTGAATGAAGAAATGTGGACTTATGCCAATGAATGATTTGGTGGTCTCCATTTTACAATTGTCCTAATTAGATATCTGATTAGATAATTAGTGGCTCAATAAAGTCACACTTCAAGTCTTTCACTTGTGATCTGTTTTGGTAATAATCAAGAAAACATAATCTCTTAAAATAAGACTTTTCATAAGACCAAGAATTCTTCTTCTGAGAAATAAGAAAATGGAAAATATAGCACTGATACATTCCTATAATTGATAAGTATATTTTTCCACCATAGTTTTTAGTCATTACCTAAATAACAGCAATTAGGTTTCAGAGGAGCTATAGTCTCTTTTCTTTTGAATAAGTTACAAATTTCTTGCTTGTTATTTTATTTTGTAGGGCAGAATATTTGAGTGCGTACTTCTAGTACAATCAATGAATACTCTACACCAGTGGTTCTCAACCTTCTGGCCCTTTAAATACAGTTCCTCATGTTGTGACCCAACCATAAAATTATATTCATTGCTACTTCATAACTGTCATGTTGCTACTGTTATGAATGGTAATGTAAATATCTGATATGCAGGATGGTCTTAGGCGACCCCTGTGAAAGGATCATTCGACCGCCAAAGGGGTCGCGACCCACAGGTTGAGAACCACTGCTCTAAACACTACTCACAGTGATGGCCCAGTAGAAATTTTGCCTGCGCAGTATTTTCTTAATTTCAACTTTTGACTGAAATTTATTTGTGTGAACGGATTTTTAATGTTCTACATCATGTTATTTGAAGAAAAGTTTGATCATAATTAGCCTTCAAAATAATGTCAGTCAGTTTTTAAATCTAATTTAGGTCAGTGTTTTTTGGTGTGTGTTTTTAAAATAATTTTGGGTAAAAATTGATATTTTAGAATAGCAATGAAAGGAATATAATAGGTCAGTGTTAGAGTTTTGGTACAAATCTGGGAGAGTGGCCTCATTAGGATAAACAGTTGCCCCCATCAATGCTTATTGTTCTCTTGTATCTTATTATAAGGATAATATACAGGTTCATTTTAGCCACGCTGCCTGCCTTCCCTTTAGTACATTAAAAAAAGTGATTTGGTCATTCCAAAGATGTGTTTAAATTTTACTATGCTGACCTTTGTCAATTGTGAGTCAGGCTCCTTGAGAATATTAGATCCTTGAACCTAGAAGCAAAGCAAGGTTTAATTCATGTTAAAAGTTATTCCTTTTATGATCGAAGTGTTGACAAAACACATGATTAATAAACTAGATACATTTTCTTCTATTGTAACCCAATATCTGTAGGCTAAAAATATATACATATATGTGTGTAGCTATTATATGTTTATTTGTGTCTGGTCTTTAATTTAGTCAATTGTCAACAAGTTTGATATCGGTATTTATGAATAACATAAATTTACATTGCATTTAATGTTTAAGAAAATTTTTGGTGTGCCATTTTTCTTTTCAGAAAATGGTTTCCTTTTGGTAAAATCTGTGCATGTGTTGTTTATAGAGGACTTGGGATTTTCTTTACTGGAAAAAATTGCATCAACTTCCCTAGTGATAGCATTTGAGTTAAATACAGTGTGTTACAGCAGCATATACTGTGCACATTCAGTTTCATGCTTCCAGTGTTCCAGGTAAGCCTGCAATAAGGGAGTCAACTGTGACATGGTTTTCACTGACTGGCCAGCAAGTCATGGTGTCATGCTGCTATGCCGGATGTTTTAATCAATTTTAGTTATTCACTTTTTCTCATTATGCACTGTCCACATATAATGTGAGCTATTTTTTTTTCCAACAGATTTCCCTTTAAAATTAACCTGTTATTTTTCATATCTTAATTATTAAAAAGGAATATTTATATGACTGCTTAAATCAGAAGGTAAAACTTTGTCAAAAAAGAAAGTTATCTATTAATATATATTGAAATTCTTATCCTTTGGCTTGCCAGGGGTCTGTTCTCACCCTGATGGAGGAAAGTGATTCCAAAAAGGCTCCTCTGTTGTTTCTTAATTATCCCTCATGGCTTTTACCCCCCAGTCCCTGGAGTTTAGGAATTAAAATTTCACAGGCAAGCCATAGACACTGTTCATCGCCCATTTTCTCCCCGCATCCTTCTGTTCACTGAATGCAGGAACTAATACCGTCTTAGTGAGGAGTACAGGCTTTGGCTAGTCCTTTTGATTTGTGGCAGGGACTATATTTAATTGATTGCTATTCTGCACGAACTCACTACAAGGAACTGGCAGTTATTACTAAAAAACAACACCCCAAACCCTCAGAGGTACTGGTTTTTAAATGATCATATGGTTGTTGCTGCTAGTTTCTTACCTTATGGCTCTATGAACACCTGGATTAAGTAGTAAGTGCGCTGTAGTCAACTTCTCACCCACACTAGGGAATAACAACATCACAGGGGCTACATGCAGTTCAGCATTTCCTAAACTTACGTTTTTCACATTGGCATATTTTAAATTTTTTCATATCTTTTTTGAAGCTGCTAAATATGGTCATATTTACTATATAAGACATAGTAAGTAGATGCACTTATGCATATTATTGTTATTATATAAAATATACATACAATGAAATATATATGGTGTCTTAGCTTTTGTCCCCTAGTTTTCTGTCAGTCCTGGGAACGGCAGTGTCTTCGTATAGCCATGATGATACTGGCCATGCAAAGAACAATTCTGTCTTCTAAGGCTGTTGTTAAGACTGTTGACTTAGCTTTTACACAAAGATAATACAGTTATCAAAACAGTGATTCAGGAAAAAACTCTCTTAGAATTAATAAATACAAAATTATCTTAATAAGTCTGTATGTAACACATTTACTCTAGATTTAACAATTTCATTCCTAAGAAAATTATAAGGTTTGTTGACAATACCCAATCACTTTACTTATATATGGTTTTATGATTATTATGTATATGAATACATCTTCTCTTTAAACATTAAAACAGATACACTGTGACAGCAAGTAAGAATGAGAAATATAAGAATGTCAGCAGATTATTAAAAAAGAGCCCAGAAGACATTTTCTACAGAGGATATCTTTGCTAAACATATGTCTTTTCTGTGGGTTTCTAGAGAATGTATGCATGGACCCTTCACCTACATGGCTACCTAGTGTGCACTAATCTAGCTGCAACCCTATGCTTATGTAGGCATGTGTGCTTATGTGCATATGTCTTCGTTTCAAGGTGAGGGATTAATCTATACCCAACTATAAAGAATCCAATAGTATAAGAGAAAATCTCTGAGGTTTTTGACTGTGTCTTTTAGACAATCATGCTCATAATCCCCTGTCAGAGTGGGAATTGTTTCTAGCTTATAAAAAATAATTTTCAAAGCTACATTTTTGCTCTACATCTTCTAATGAGCAACAGTGTTTTTGACCAATCTGATAGACAACAAGATAAATGCAGCTAATTTGTATCTGTTGTGCAGATACAAACTTACTTTCCTCCAAGATAAAAATGTTTCAGTTATTTTTCAGTGACCTTTGAATTTGGACAGTGATGCTAAAACCTCCTTGATTTCTTAGGTAACAGGTTGGGATATTACCATTTCGCTATGGTATATATCTTTAAAATATAAAGAGAAGGGTCTCAGGCTTAATGGCATTATTTGAGGAGAAGAGAAGTAAGAATTTTACTTTGTTCATTTGTTCATTCAGTTAGTTGGTGTCTACCCAGGCTTTCAAGAAGTCAGTTGGCAATATGATTGTGTATAAGCTAGTGGGAAAGGTTTCCACATGCCATAAAAAGGTCGATGCTATTTTGTCAGCCTCCATTCCATGGTGACAATATTCCATGTAAATAATCCAACAGTAGCTTTTAAAAGGGATCCCAAGATAAGCAGCATCAGCATCACCTGAGAACTTGTTGGAAGTGCAGATTCTTGGCCTCACCCTGACTCATTAAATCAGAAGCTCCCTGGGGGTGGGGCCCAGCCACCTGTGTTTTAACAAGCCCTGCAGGTGATTCTGAAGTGTGCTGATGTTTGAAACGAACAATCTAAAAGAAAACAAGAACTATATGAAGGAAGAAATTTGTCATACAATACCACAACTAGAGATCATTGCACATCTGGTCATGGAAGACTACAACCACTCAGGTACTAGGAAATGACTTATTTAAAAGACGTCTAGGTATCCTTAGGGGGGGGGGTTGTGGGGGACAGACTTGGAAATCGTATTTACATATTCAAAATGCCACTTTGTGGAAATGATGTTTATAATTATGATTAAGACTAGAAGAGAATAGGAATCATTGAAAAAAGTTTTTAATTGTTGGGGGCATAAAATTATGAGTGAGCATTTACTTCTGATGATGACATTAATAACAGGAACTCTTCAGAAGAAAAGTCAGTGACCTGATACAGTTGCAGACTTGAGATTAAATAAAAGGACTTTCATAAGAGGTCATATTAATGAGCTGACTGTTCACTTATCTGGTCCTCTGGCCAAGGGTAGGGAAGTTCATGGAGTCATGTGTATAGACCAGGGAGGACTTTGCGTTTTTGTTGTGGAACTATAGCATATTTTTTCCTTGGCTGATGCTTTTACCTTTTATCTTTCTTTACTATTTTATCTCTCCATTTCAAAAACTCACTCCAGTTGTTTTGGGTTAGTACTAGAAAACATGCAAACATCTGTAAAGTGTTCCTTCTCTCTGCAGACCCCATAATTGAGACATGTACTCAGTTTTCTCTCTCTTAGGCATGAAAGCTTTAATCGGGATATCCTTTTCCTTTAAAGCTAAATTTTTAGGGACATGCAAATAACCTAATATGATGAACTGATCTTTGCTAATATGATACATTGATTTGTAAATGGCTCTAAGGAATAGAATGTTTTGAGGGTAAGAGCTTTACACTTACCATTGTTGCTCTAATATTCTGGTAATAAGACTTTCTGGCACAATAGCAAGCGAGCGGGGTCCTAGGTTGTGAGATTGTGTGTTCCAGGGAATAATAGTTCCAGAAGATGTTCAAAGGTATTATTTATAAAGAGGAGTTATTATGGAAAAGAGTTTAAACAAGTTTCTTCACTCTTATTACCGATAGTTGATTCCATTAGCCTCTGTCTGAGCACGTGATAGATCTCATCTCATCCTGGTATGTCACCATTCCCATTTTACAGATGAGAAAGCGGAAACATAGAGATTGAATAACTTCTCAAAGACATAAGCTAATAAGTGGTGAAGGTGGGATTCAAAGGCCAACTCTAGAATTTATGTTCTCTACTAGTAAGCAATATTGATTTGTTTAACTGGTATTATCTGGGATTTCTTGGAGGGATGAATATACTAATGTGAACTATTAATCCCACAGTATACAGTGAAATATACCATGTAGCATTTTTCCAAATGTGTCTGACCATAACTGACCATAGAAATTGGCCCTTGCCCACCCACTTTTTCTTTTAACCCTCCCCAGAGCATCATCCTGAGCTTAGGAGGTTATGAAAACATACTTTGGGAAAGGAATTATCAATTGAACCAAGTTAAATAATTAATTTATAACATAGAATTATACTGAAGTGAAAGTTTTCAACATTGGCTGGAGTTAAAACCCATATATATTAAAGTACTTCCAAGAAATGTTGAATTTAATATTCATTTTTACCTTAAAGTTCTGTTTGGAAGTTATGATTCAAGGAAATGACTAGAAACCCTTTAAAGGAAAAATAGCTAAAATTAAAAAGTGTCATGTGTGGGGGGAGCATTTTAGCAAGTGCTTTCTATACACTGTCTGAGTCCCCTCTGCCACAAAACTGGGAAATTGTTTTCACCCTTTTGTTACAAGTGAAAAGATAAGTTTGTTTGTTTGTTTTTTCAGACCTAGAGAGACTAAGTCTGAAGTAAGTAGAGTGATAAACAAAATTGAAGTTTTGACTCCCAAACCCATAATCCACTCCACTCCACGCTAGTTCCCTGTGGCATGTCAATTAAATGCAAAGGTTTTATTCACAAGCTTAGTATTCTGAAAAAGAGCTGCACCTTTTTACACAATATTTGAGGCCCAACTATATAGTAGTGTTTCCTTATATCATTTTTACTTTAAAAATATTCAGAACACAAAAGGCATTGCAATTGCATAATCAATAGTGCCTACTGTCAATAAAGGGATATAATGTGTATTGTTACAATTATAACAATACTCATTAGGTGTGTATTCGTATGCCAGACACTGTTCAAAAGCTTTATATGGCCTCTCTAGTGTAATACTCAAAACCATTTAAGCATCTGTACACCATGAGATGTATTGTTATCTGTCCTGATATATTTTTTAATAGAACTCAGAAGATAAATCTTCTGTATTTCCAGTTAAGTATTGTTGAGTATTCTTGCTAATTGCAGATATTTTTTAAGTGGATTAATATTATTCCAGGACATTTTTATAGCAGACTTTCATGTTAGGTAAGAACATATGACACGATGCAATATACAGATGATGTGTGATAGAATTGTACACTTGAAACCTATATAATCTTATTAACCAAGGTCACCCCATAAATTTAATAAAAAATAAAATAAATTAAAAATAAAATAAACTTTTGCATAAAAAACAAAGCAACACAAAACCATATGAGGTCTCTGCTGACACCCTAATGGTTCAGGATAGGATTTTTCTTTTCTTCTCATTTTAAGAAGTGTGACTATTTAAAGAGCCTGAAGAAAATACAATGAATAATTTAATTGGAAGTCAGCAAAGGGATTTGAAATGTTATGGAGTCGCCTTTTTTCTATTACTTTTAAATGAAATCATCTCAGATCAATGGAAAGGTCACACACATTGTTATTGATTCATTGTAATTTCTTCTTTACTATAAAAATTCTTCAGGATTATACCAGTGTGGTAAAAATCAACTCACTGTAACAAACCAAGCAAAAGAGCCACCAGAGCTCTGTTGCTATAGCAACCCAACCTGGCAATGTCTTCTGGGACTCACTCTAAGGGAAGGTCCAATGATAGCGAGTGATATTACTTCCTTTTCTGCTCTTATGACACATATTGATTTACTGTGAGTAAAAAAGTAGCATGGTTCAAATTGCATACCTTTCCTGGTAATGAAAAATGGGCTGTTATGTAAAAATGCAAAGGAGTTTTAAAGAAGTAGCAAGCACAGTAATACTTGCATTTATCTTAGTGGAAACATTACACAAACAATCATTACTCAACAGCTAAATGTCCAAAATTCATTAAAAAAAACACACATGAATATGAACCTTTCCTCTAATTTAACAATTTATGGGAGCAGTGATTAGGGTTTTAAAGCTGTCTAATGGATTACATTCATTTCAAGGAAAAAAAATATGACCGTGTTTGCCTCTGATGTATGTGAACTCTCAGATAACATGTATAATGCTCTGATCCATGGTGAGAGAAGCATGGCTGTAACTAGCACTTCCATATTTTCAAACTGGGTCCCTTTCTTTGCTCAACTACCTCAAAAGAACACTAATTCAGGAAAAGCAAGAAGCAACATTTAAAATGTGTTCAAACACTTTAATTTCAGATTTTAAATTTTTTAAATAATACTTTGCTCCTTTAAAGGCACTCATTTGCTTTTAATTTATTCATGTTAAATGAGGCTGGCCTAATAATATGCTTGTAATTTACACTTTGGTAACACATCTCTCAAGGGTCTTTGCAAATGTTATTAAATCCTCTTAAACTCCTTTTTCTGAGACAGGCATATGTCCTGCGTGAACAAAAAATAAATAATGATTAACCATATCTGTAAAAATAAATCAGGGTGTTGTTTTTCTGAGACTTATCCCTTGAGGTTGAAAAACCTTAAGCAGATACAATTTTAAAGTAGACTTTGTCGAAGATTGTACCCAACAATGCATTTGACACCACTTTTAAAAGCAAGAAAAAAAATGCATTCTTTTACAAGAATGGAAAGATTAGCTAATATATATGGGCAGATCTCTATATTGTTATTTAAGTTAGAGAATTCACTTATTTTTCCATGGAATTGTTAAGAGGTATATCAACTTTGAAGAACAATAAATAAATTAGAACTCAAAGCCAAAGATTCTTTTTCCCTGAGAATTTGTTATTTGGCCACTTAGCAATGAGTAGTGCTTTTAAAATTATGTCTATCTTTCACCTGATCTGATAAACAAAGTTTACAGTGCCTTTAAGTAGTGCAATATATTTGTGACTCTCTTCCACATTGCATCTAGAATAAATGGACAATTTCTTGCATTAGCCACACATCAAAATTATTTACATTTACAGAAGCACTAGAAAATTAAATGGCTTCATTGTGAAAGTGCACAGGTCAGTCTTATGATCTGCATTTCCAATTTCTGCATTTCTATAGCATTCCTGCCATTAATATATATTTATTGCATATATATATACATATATATATATATATATGATGTATGTATTGTAGTGTGATGTGTACATGTGTAGTGAAAAGGCACAATATGAGAAAGTTGAATTAATGTAATCATTTGGCATTTTATTTTAAAAGAAATATTAAGTTGATTTCTCTGTACTTGAAGTTTAACTCCCTAGTCAAGTATTTTGTTAGAAAAAGAAACTTTATGCCCAGCTGGCATGGCCCAGTTTTTGAGCATTGACATATGACGAAACAGGAGGTCACGTTCAGTTCCCAGTCAGAGCACATACCCAGGTTGCCGGCTCAATCCCCAGTAGAGGACATACAGGAGGCAGCCAATCAGTGATTCTCTCTCATTGTTGATGTTTCTCTCTCTCCCTCTCCCTTTCTCTCTGAAATAAATAAATAAATAAATAAATAAATAAATAAATAAATAAATAAATAAATAATATATATATATATATATATATATACACATATATATTAAACCTTTTATTTTTTTCTACATTGCATTACATATACTGTTTAATATTCACTGTTTTCTTTGTGTCAGGTGCTTTTCTAACAACTTTCCTTGGATTCTTTTATTTAGCCCTCACAACTCTTTGAGATAGACACTATTATTATTTCCATTTTATCTATAAAGAAACCAAGCATCAGGGAATTAATTATTTCTCAAAGGCCACACAACTATAAGAGTCAAGACCTTTTTTTTTTTTTAATTCAACATACCTAACTTCAGAGCCCAGGGTTTTAACTGCAGTATATGCTTTCATTCCCTTTCAGACTACTGGTCTTGGGCAGGTCATCTTTGAGTATTGCTCTTCTACCTTTCAGCATCCATTAATAACTGACCCGTACTTAATGTGCAGCTTTTAATTTGTTTATCCCTTTGCTTGTGAGCTTTGGAAAAATGTTAAATTTGATAGCCAATCCCTGTTGGGGAGTCAGAAAAAAGTACCCAGGAAACAAAGAGTATTAAAAAACAATAACAACCACCCTGTCCGCCACCCGCGCCCCATCGGAAAAGCCAACCAGTATGATTTTCACAGTGTACAACATCTTTATTAACTTTTTCAATATATACTGACTAGACTTGAAAAGCAAAAATTTATTCTGGGAATGAGGAAACTAAGCAATATTCTCAAATAGATTTCCATTTTCAGTTTGCTTTATGCAGTTAAGATTAAATTTGATTATGTATAAAAGGGGTTTCTGAGCATCTTATGGTGGGGTAAGGGGTGAAATTGTCTTGGGTAAGCTTTTAAACTTTTATGAAAGGGGCTAAATTGAACTTAGGACAAAGTTCAAACTGAAAACTTTTGGCATAGCAACTAAGGCTTTTAAAAGCAAGTTCCCTAAAAATAGATGTCAAGTAATTTTTAAAGAATAATGTTTCTTAGCTGTTTTTATCCTGTACTGAATGGTGGTACAGAATATCTTACTTTTATATGATTTGTAAAGTACACTCACTTATTCATCATCTTATTTTATTTTCATTACTACTCTTTGCGAAGAACCAGTGTGATTGTTTATTTACATGTCTCATTGAATTGAGGCAACTGCAGATTAAATAGAGATTTAACAACTTTCCCAAGGCAATCCAGCTAGTACGTGGTTGATAGAGGGTTAAATCACATTATAAATTTTTATATATTAAAATTCATATATTTTCAACTTCACACAATAAAATTTCCCTTTGAAGTTTTTTTTTTGTTTTTTTTTTTTAATCTTAACAAAAATGGAAACACTTAGCTGTTCACTGTGTTTTTGATTTAAGGATCATTTGCCCTGCATTACAAAATAGACATTGCATAGTTATGTGAATTTGTAAAGTTTGTAAGACTTTTCTCTTCTTTCCTTTTGTAGTCTTCCTAACAAGAACATTTCTTGGTTTATGTGTTCTATGCTGACACAAATGTGAGTAATTTTAATGATTAAAATGTGAGTGACTTTTTGCAAAAGGGAAAGAAATGAAACAATTATACATAATGTGTCATGGTCTTAAATTATTGATGAGTCTTCTAGCAGCCAAAGAATAAACCTGTGAAATATCTGTCAGTATAAATTATATTTAAACCTCCCATGGGCTTAAGTTGCATAAACAGGATGCAGCCAGATTTATTAAGAAGTGTACTTTGCAAATGTGGCCATCTTGAGTTTGTATTAGATGTAGTCAAGCGTGGTAGAAATTTTTTCATTCCAACAGGGACTAGAATAAAATAGGACTCATTTATTTAGTGGTATCTTTTTTGTAATATCACTGAGCTAAGCTTCTGCGTGACTTGGCCATTTTAGACCTTGCTTTGCATTTCTTCTCTAATACTTTTCATTTTGAATTTCAGTTCCTCAGTAAAAACATGGAATCTTGGTCCCGGACTCAGAAGGTGCCCCCTTTTCCTAATGCCCAGCCTTTCATTGCAGGAGCCTTACCAGTTCACAGCAAATTTTAGTTCACCGGGATGGCATGTTTCAATTCTATTAATGTTCACATTTTTATCTGAAGCTTGTTCATGTGTTGTTTTAGGATACCTTATGCCATTTCCTGCCATCTTGTTAGAAGCATACTAAGATCCTAAGGAAATTTTTGTGTAGATTTTGGGAGGAACAAAAGTATAAGGGATTTGGGTTTAATGTTGGCCTTAAGATATACGTGTATTCTCAATTTGTTTTATAATGAAAATCCTAATGTTAGTAAAAAAGAAAATAATTCCCTGGGAGTTATTTGGAGAGTTATTTGCTGTTTCCCTAAAAGAACCCCCCACAAGAAATCACTGCATTACTTTTCTCTTGATTGCAGCTTTTTTTTTTTTTTTTACATCACCATTTCTTTTACACACCGGCTTCTCTTGCCAACTTTCCATCCTCCTGCACTACCCCTCACACCTTGTCCTTCGTACACTCTTGGCTATTATGGGGAAATGCTCTCTCTCCAGCTCAGAGCTTTGCTAATCTAGTTTGCATTGTAGACACATTTTAAGGGGCTATAAACTCCATGGGAAAGTTTATAATGATTTGAGAACTCACCATGTAAAGGGTTTTCTCACACACACACCCTCACCTTTTTTTTTTTTTAAACCAATCAATCCATACAGTGTTTTACTGTATTTGTGCATTTTCCCAGAAACTGACACCTTGGTTAACAGTCTCTAACTTTCACTCTGAACACAGTCATTTGTCTTATCTTTTTGAAATCCAGCCTCATAGAAGATGTGGAGCAGAGATAATGGGATAGCCTCTGAGGCCTCATTTGAAAGCTGGGAAAGGGCAGGCCTGACTTAAAATCTGTCTTCTAACGTTGGCATCAGGCATAAGGTTTCTGAGAATCCCATTTCAAAACTGTAACACCTCAATAGTTGTAACACATGAATTTGTCATCGCCCATCAATGTGTTGTCCATAATAATTTTACCCAGTCCAGGACTCATTTTTGATATTCATGGTCTTTTGATACGATGGGTTAGTAGAAAAATTATGGAAACTCCCATGGCCTACAGAACACTAGGAACTCTTGAATTGCCCACCCACCTGCTAGGAGTAAGGCTAAGGTGGGCTTCAGCCTTGCACCAGGAAGCACTCGGGAGTACAATGCATATATCACAAAATCCCTCTCCCACAGTGATGTTTGCAAAACATCTTTCTGCTTCCTTCCATTTCCCTGACCATCTATAGTCAATATGACAAGGAACTAGAAGTGGTCTCGGAAGCAAGGTGAGGACTGTCTCTCATATCCAACCTTGGAGATCTCATCTGTCTCATTTTTTTTTTTTACTCGGCATCTTATAACAAAAAGAAACCCTCCAGTGTGCACTGAAAGAATTCCAGAGATACCTGAATTTAATTGACACCTTGGCATCAAGGATTGAATAGGATCTCCCTTCATGTTCAATACCCACAGATCTGACAGATGACACATGTATATATACTAACTAGATAAAGACATTATAGCCATAATAGTGTCTAATCAGATTAAGGGTGGAAAATGCCTCCCAAGGATGACTTTACTTGAGAACCGTGATGCTTCATTAGAGAATCTGGAACATGTCCTTCAATTCTGACGGAAGGCCTTTCAACAAATTACCTTTCAGATGACATAGGCGTCTCTTTGTGAGTGTGTGACCATTGTGAGATTAGAATGCTGCTTAAATACATTTTTAATTGCAACAGAAGGACATGTTAGAGTGCCTGATGGGTCACACAGTTTTCAGAGAATAAACAAAATGCTAAGGCCTTAAGAAAGGCAAGGGGCCAACATCAGTGATCTGGATGGGCACTAGGGAAGTCCAAACAAGATGGCAGGATATCCCCAACGTAGGAAGTTTCACACTGAAAATAATGGCTTCATTTACTTACCCTTTTTTTTTCTAGGACTTCATCAGACATTCTCTAGAGTCTGGTATCTCTTTTGGAAATGAGGCACGGACTTGACATCTGTTTCCCAGGCAAAATTATTTCCTTACATGTATCTCTTGTTTCTTTAGTAAGCGTTCTGAGCAATGAACAGGAAACCACAGGACCCAAGAAAACTGATAATCCTGGCATTTGTGTTTTAAAATGCCAGTGGCCAGCACAGTCTACAATCCTCAAATTATGTGTGCTTCAGTGATCACTCAGTGTGGATTATTAGGCAATAAAACTTCCCTTCACTGTGGGATGTGAAAAAAATATACAAGTAGACATTCTCATTTTAACTTCAAAAAATAAAAGGTTTCTTTAATCTTGTCACAAAAGATCCCAGTTTGCATTTTCAGGTAATGTTCCTGTGCTTTCTGCAATGGAGATGGAGAGCATTTGATGAACTTCCTATCTTCTTGTTTCAGTAGGGTCTTCATGGTTGTTACTATGTCTCCAAAGCCAAAGCAAAGCAGACATTTAAGGTAATTACTTAGATAATTAAGGGGAAACCTCTCTACTTGGCTTTCACCGTGGAGCTTTGACCTCTAGACAAATGAGGGAAGTTGGGCAACAAAAAGTGAATAATTTACTTTGTTTTTAGTGAGGTATTCAGATGATGGTTTTCCTTTGGTTTTCCCATTATACTTTGTAAAAATGGCAATCTGGGACAGATTGGGAGTGGGTGGCAGGCAGTGTCCTAGCGTTTTTGTCTTTTCTGAGTATAATTCCCATGCAATTCCAGAGTATTCCTTCATTACGTTTTTTATTAAAATTGTTCAAAAGTATAAACCTTGGTTTAGCTTCTATAGGCAATATCATCTTAGTCATTGCTTTAAAATATTGAAGATGACATACGTATGGAATAAAAACAAAGCAGCATATAACTTCAGGGTATTCCCTTTCTACTCCCAAAAGTTGCCCTTTGTGTCCTCTCACACCTGCAACCTCATGGACCCCTGCCACATCTCTGCTCCTGACACCATACTTACCCAATATATCAGCAGTGTCTTACCTAACACGTGGGATTTAGTACTTTGGTACAATACAGGTTAAAGAGGATAGGGATCAAATATGACTTGAGGTTGCCAGTGTGCATAGAAGGGTTGGTTCATTTTTAGTTTTTAAATATTTATCATTCTGATCTAGAAAGAGCAACTTACTAGAATAATTGTTAACTGTTTTTGCATAAATACAAAATAATCATTAGAAAAGCCCCATTTTGTAAATTATTTAAATAGGATAAATATATCTTGAAACTACATTATGAGAATTAGTTTAGATTTTATTAAGAAAGTATTAAATGCATTTCTTTATGCATAACTTATTCATTTAGTCACCAAATACATGAATATGTGAAATGTGCAAAGAACTACTAGAATTATGGAGGATACTATTTCTGTATAAACTCTGTTTCTTTGTAAAAATCATGCTGAACAATGTAAATAGTTGGTCATATGATACTAATGATTCTGACAGTGACATATTTAGTTGGTTATAGACATTAAAGATTGACAAGTATGAGAAAGAGGTTAGTTCTTGAAGAGTCACTTCTAAAGTCCCCCTCAAAGGACCTGAAAATCTATACTAATAATACAGGAATATGCAAATTGTCCAGGATACCATCACAGTAACAGTAATGACCAAACAGCAGGCTGCATGGGGTGACAAGGCCAGCAGGGGAGTTAGTGAGGGCAACTAAACAACTGAACAGCAAGCTGTTTGGGGCGACCAGGCCAGCAGGGGGGTTGATGAGGGATGATCAAACGAACAGCAGGCTATGTGGGGTGACAAGGCCGGCAGGGGGGGGCAGTTAGAGGTGATCTGGCCCAGGGGGGGCAAGTTAGGGGTGATCAGGCAGGCAGGCGAGCAGTTAGATGCCAGCGTTCCAGAGGGATGTCCGACTGCTAGTTTAGCCCTGATCCCGGGGATTGGGCCTAAACCGGCAGTTGGACATCCCCCGAGAGGTCCTGGGTTGGAGAGGGTGCAGGCTGGGCTGAGGGGGACCCCCCCCCCCCCCAGCCCCCGCTCCATGCACAGATTTCATGTACTGGGCCTCTGGTATATTTATAAAACATTAGGGTTTTATAAGTTTCTGATCATGTTGGGGCAGAAACAGCAGACAACTTTCCTTGGACCTGCTGAAGACATTGCATAAAGACTTATGAAGCAAGTTACCATTAAGTGAAGGTGAATACTTACCTGGAAGGGAAGTTTCCATGATCATTAAATGAAGGTGAAACCCAGGTCTCTTGTGCTAACCAGAGACCTTGTGCTATGACAGCCTTGACCCCATTTATCACCAAGATTGATTGAACCACACTCTTGCTGGCTGGGTGTGAAGTTTGCCTTTCACTTATTCAGATGTCACTTGGTTAACAGGGAAAATGTTGCCTGACTGGTTTTCTTGGTTCAAAGAATATGAGTGTCTGTATCCTTTTCACCACTTACATTGCCACACCTCTCCTTGCTTATCTTAAAAGTATTTTTTTTCATAAGTGTCTTTTTTTGAGGGCACAAATTGAATTAAAAAGCCAGGAATATAGTTATCTGATAACCCTAGTCACAATTCTTTGTACTTTAGGGTGAGTCTCCAAAGAAAATCTTTGAAGTTCATATGATCTCAGTAGACAGCATGGATTTTATAGGGAAGGTTTGTAATGGGGCTGGCATGCTAGTTGTTTTGGGGGAGGGGCAGTTCAAGCCCCACTTTGGAGAGGCTAAAATCAGTAGAGTTCATTTCTCTCCTTTTCTCTGCCTTCCCTTTTTCTTTCCAGAGAAGATGAGTTAGAGAAAGAGAGGGTTCTTTGCCAAGTTTCTGGAATGGCACCCTCATCCTAGTTCCTTGTTTTACTATTTAAATGTAGATGTAGAATGACAACACTGGCCTTGTCCTAAGTGAAGTGAAATGCACAAAAATCAAGGTCAAGACTTGCTTCCTGGAGACATTTCTCAGAGACCCAGTAATGCCCAGAGAACAGCTTGGAGCCGAGCTTTATCACTGGGCTCTTTTCTGGTCCTGGAACAATCAGAGGCCCTTCAGCAGTTGCAGCCCGTTCCAGGGTCATCGGTCCTTTCGGCTTTGAACCCAGGAGATTCTGGGAGAATATGAAGGGCTTCTGAGACCTTGGCAAGCAGGCTTTGGAAGGCTTTATCACATCTTGGACCCAAGGGCTGAAATACCTGGAGATCAGCAGAGGCCAACCCCCTAATTCTTCCTCCAGGGCTGCAGTCTGCTGCTTATGGTTCCACTTTGCTGTCATACCACTCCCTGAAGGAAGCTCTGCCTCCTGACCCTGAGACTCTTGCTGAGAGGCTTGCCAAGCTGTCTTCAACCTTGACTCTCACTCTGGTTTTGCTCAGTGGATAGAGCGTCGGCCTGCATACCAAAGGGTCGCAGGTTCGATTTGGGTCAAGGTCACATACCCTGGTTGCAGGCTCCTCCAGGCCTAGGCCACCCCCCCCCCCCGCCCCATCCCACCCCCGACCAAAAAAAATCACCCCGAGTCTCATGACCCTAGTCTGTACCTAGTTTTCAGTGTTTCCTGCCTTGTTTCATACGCCTTTTCACAGAAGGGTCTTATGTTCTAATCATCTTCATTCCTTATGCCCAGTCCCACCCCTCAGTCTTAGTCCCTCAGATTTAGACTTCCTTCAGGTCTTGCCAGGTGGGCAAAGGGCAGGAATTAACACTTGTTCTGGGACCTGCTTGGTGTGAACTGTTGTTCTCTTTGTAGCAAGATTATCTTTTCTGCCTGCCCTTGATGGCACGTCTTAGATCATTTCACTCCCAAGATCCCGCTATTTTTGTTGTTGTTAATCCTCACTTGAGGATTTTTTTCTATTTATTTTAGATAGAGTGGAAAAGTGGGGGTTGGGGGTAGAGAAAGAAACATGGATGTGAGAGGGCACATTGATTGGTTGCCTTCCGCATGCATCCTGACTAGGGCCAGGGATTGAACCTACAACCTAGGTATGCGCTCTTGACCAGAAGTCAAACCCACAACCCTTCTGTGTGTGAGCTGACATTTGGAACACTGGCCAGGACCCAAGATGGCACTTTTGACTCCCTTCCCACAGCAGGCTATAGAAAACATAGTAAACATTTTAACCATTTAGATTACAGCAGTTTCCACATAACCAGAGGTTACTGAGGCAAGTGTTGATGTACAGTGGGGCCTTGACTTACGAGTGTCCCGACTAACGAGTTTTTTGAGATATGAGCTGTCTCTCAGCCGATTTTTTGCTTTGAGTTGCGAGCTAAAATTCGGGTTATGAGCCAGCTTCAGATACCCCACCGCTAGTTGGAGCAGTGAACGTCACAGTGAACGCCACAACATCAGCCCAGCATCACGTGTCTTACTTGTTCACTTTTTGATTTGACATAAGAGTAATTTGAATTGCGAGCTCCATCACGGAACGAATTAAACTCGTAAGTCAAGGCCCCACTGTACTTAAAATGCCTCCACCCAGTCTTTGCTGCTCAGACATTCCCAGTCAAATACATCAAGGTAGTTTTTTTTTTTTAATTTTACATGTAATTTCACACTCAGTAATCTCCAAATCTATTTATTATAAGTATTTCTCCAGAATAAACTAGTGCTTTCTCATATTACTGCATGTTGGATCTACTAAAATTGGCTGATCTTCAACCATGTTTTTTCTCTGATTTCCTTAAAGTGAGGGGCTTTTGAAACAAGACATATCTGTGAGCAACATGTATTTAGTGTGCTATATTAAACAGAGACCTTTGACCATATTTTAAGAGAACAATCCTGGATTTTTTCCCCAGTAGCAAAACATTTGAAGATTTATCTAAGGGACACATAGTTGAGTTGCTTGGGAGAGAACTTAAAGCAGTACTTGGTATATTGACTTTAAGGACTTAGATCATGTTGGGAGAGACATCAAAGTTTAACTTAGACATCTACCTTTCATTAATCTTTCATGGGAAACATTCTTCAGATTTGGAGTTAGAATTCCCAATGTGATTACCTATCATAGGATTTTTCCATTAATCTGAACCTGTGGAACCAAGAAAGGCTATTAGGAGAAGGAAGTCTGAGATGAGGCTCTAGGATGCTAAGGAGAAAGGAAAGCATTTCAAGTAGAATCAGAAAGGAAACAGCATGCACGAAGGTTCAGAAGCATAGAGAGAAGGGACACCTTCCCTCTAGTGTCCTCTGTGAATTATTTAATCTTTTTAATGGGCTCTTCTCCACTCTTCCCAGTTCCATGGAGGATGTTAAGAGTGCCCATACATGCATTTGCTGAGTGAAAGGCATCAATATTTCTGTATGTAGGAAACAAAGAAAAATAATTCTGAGAAGTCAGCTTCCGCTAGAGGAGAGTTACATTTATTTATTTATTTCTGTAAATGAGAAGTATTGGGAACAGAGGGGAACAAGAAGTGTTCTGTTGAGAGGAATGACTTGCATATTTTAGCTTGGTCTGTTCATTCTTATATAAACTAGGGAAAAACAATGGTCCCATTAAGTGTTATCATTTATCACTTCAGTGTTTTTTCCTTTGGAGTGGGAAACAGCCTAGAATCAGGGAGTGCTTTGATTCTGTGGTGTGGGTTTAAATTCTATCTGCTCACCCACAAGAAAATTCTGAAGCATGGGCTCTAGAATTTTCTTCTTCATGAGCGCTAGTCACCTTTCTCAGTTTTTGTCCAGCCCAGTAGTTTGGGAGGTGATGGCGAGACAATAGAGAATAGAGTGAGAAGTTTTGGACCATGCCCACCTACCCTCCACTCTACCTGTCATCTCCCTCGCTCAGCTCTAGCCATATTGGACTTCCCTTCTTTCAGCACGCCATGCTGTTTTCTGCTGAACGGCCTTTGGGAATACTGCTTGTCTTTCTGGAATGCATATCCTTTCTCTGCCCATTTCCTAACATCTCATTTTTTTAATCCTTACCCGTGCTGTCCTTCCTCCAAAAAAACTTGCCTACCTCCCCACATGTCTGTCATGGGTTCCGATCCGCAGTGCCTCACCCTTCACTTGCCTTCTTCATCATGAGGGGCCGTTAGGGTGTGACTGATATTGGAGTGGCTCACAGATTCCTCTCAGTACAGCACAGTCTCTGGTCCTTGGTCTTGCATGTGAGTGTTGTGTGATAAATACAGGGTGAGGCAAAAGTAGGTTTGCCATTGTTCCTATAGGAAAGCATACAATGATTAAGAAATAATAATATAAGAATAAACTCTGCATTTTGGGTACTCACAACTGTAAACCTACTTCTGTCCCTCCCTGTGTTTGCCAAATGTATTGTACTCGAATAAACACACTGTTGAGACAGTGCAGGGTTTTGGAAAGTTGAGGGACTCTGAAAACATGGATGTGGAAAATGGATTGCATTAGTTGGCTGTGAGTAACAAAAACCAACAAGACGTCAGTGACTTAAAGAAGATGGAAGTCTATTTCTCCAGCGTGCAAGTCCAGGGCAGTTGGATGACTGCTCCTCAGAGTCCTCAGGGACCCAAGGTTTCTCCAGCCCATCACTCTGCCATCGCTAGTGCTGGGTCCCAGACACATGGCCCCGGGCGGAACCGTGGAGGAAAGGATAAAGAAGGGACACAGCATCAGTGCCACTTAAGGAAAGTTCCTGACTCACTTGACTCTTCTGCTTACATCTCCTTGGCTGTAACTTAGACATGTGGCCGCATCCACCTGCAGGGAGACTGGGAAAGTAGCCTTTTATTCTAGCAGCTCTGCCCCCACTAAACTTTCTACTGCCCTGGAGAGAGATAGAAGGTAGTAGGAATGGTCTGTCCTTCCCAGGAAGTCAGGGTTAAACACCATGAAGATCAGATGTAAGCCAGACTGCATGTGGCAGATCATCCAGCGTTAATTGTGGCCTTGAATTGACTTTGATTCTGGAATTTGTAATAAAACTTAAAGGCACCAGAGTTACTGATACTAAAATGATACATGCTTTTGAATAGCGGTTTTTGTTTGTGTTTGGCTATTTTTGTGGAATTCTTACAGGAGACAAACCTATCGTGGCTGGTTTTAATAAGGAAGAGCATGCTTTTCTCATGAAATGTATCAACTTGCAAGAAGCTTAATTCTAACTGGATGCAAGGTTGAATTCAAGCCATATAAGTCTTTAACTTTCCAAAGGAGAGTAAGCATGGTTTAGAAAGAAAGAAAAAGAAATAGTCACAGGCCCTGTTTATTTCATGCTTGACTATTTACAAAGCACTTTGAATTAAGGACATTTGGCCCTGTAACAGCCCCCAGAGCTAGACAGATTCACAGATGAGAAGCTGAGCAGTGAAAATCAGGCCAGAATCAGGCAGCTTACAAGTGATGAAGTCAGGACTGAACCACATTCATTTTTAAGTTATTCCTCCTGTCTCCAAATGTGTGTCAAAGCCTGATGAGGGAACATGTGGAAACATGGACAAGAAAAGACGCGTCTGCTCAATGTCTTTCTGGGAAAGCAGGCAATAGGAGGACTTAGGAAGTGGAGACGGATACCTGGTATTCTTTAGTCATAATTCGTAGAGACATTTCACATGGAATCCTCCGTGGTGGGGGACTTTTCGTGACGTAAGTATTGCACCAAAGGTAGCCATGTGGAGTGGCAGGGAATACTGTCTTTGAATAAACAAGGGACAGCACACACACACTGAAGACGCACTGTGGTCCACACGCTGGTGTCACTAGGCAACCGAGAGCAGATTGCTTTGTATTCTGAGTTATTTCCTGAGCGAGGGGAGTCCCCTAGCAGGCCCTTCAGAGCTAGGCTTTATGGAGAGCTGGATTAAATGAGATTCAAGGATATTATGGCTGCCCTCACAGGATCTCTATTTCCTGACGCAGGTCCCCGCCCCTGCTATTTCAGCAGGTCATGTATGAGTGCCGCTGCCACTTGGCCTGGTTCAGAATGTTTCACTCACAGGTTTAATTAAAATTTCTGGCAAGCACCATCTATCATTCCTCTTTTGTAATTTTTCTCGCCCAGAGAGAGAAGCGCAGTGCTCATTACCTCTTGCGTGTTTCCAGTGCCTTTGTTTCTACAGGCAAAGATTCGGAGCCCCTTTAACAGCTCACGGGATTTCATTGGGAACCTTAATGCAAAGCAAGGCACAATTGTGGATCTGTGCTTCTATCTAAAAATGTGTGAGTAAATATGGGGTTTATTATTTAACTCTGTGAAATATGGAGACCCAGAACGTAAAATCAGCAGGAATTATTTTGTATAATAATGTAACAAAGTAATCCACCTTGAGATAGCTAGACCCCCAGGTCTTGTGCTTGTAGAAATGAGGGTTCATAGGCTAATTTCAGTATCTCAGAAAGCAAAATGATACTTGTACCTTCACCAATGGCGAGGGTGTGTGGGTGCACCAAAACATCAGGCTTTAGGTCAAATTAGTATAATAATTATTTCTTTTGTTGTTGTTGTTGTTAATCCTCGCCTGAAGATATTTTTCCATTGATTTTTATGGAGAGTGGAAGAGAGAGGGAATGACAGAAAAACATCAATTGGTTGCCTCCTACACAGGCCTGGCCAGGGCCTGGGCTGGGGAGGAGCCTGCAACCAAGGTACATGTCCTTGATCAGAATCGAACCCAGGACTCTTTTGGTCCACAGGCAATGCTCTAGCTACTGAGCCAAATTAGCTAGAACAATAATTATTTCTTTATTCTAATCAATTGATGTTTTACATAGCATATATATCTCTATCTCTATCTCTGTCTCTATCTCTATCTCTGTATATATGTTTTGATTAATTAAAATGGGGAGTAAGTTATTTCTTAATAAACAGATTTTGCAGGCAAATTCTCTCAGCATGATATGTAAGAAGAATGGCAAGGGCATTCTCACTGTTGGAGAATGAAAAGGGGCTTTTGGGGGGGTGTATAGAGAAAACAGAGCCCTCCCTGGTATTCTTTTATCACTTGAAGTCACGCAACAACTGTGAGAATGAATTCTATCATCGATAACAAAGGGGATTCATGATATCTATGACATATTTGTTAATGAGAACTTGAAAGGATACCCAGTCCAGTAATGAGCACACAGTAGCTTATAAAGGTTGATTACCTATAAAAGTCATTGTCATTATCATCATCATCACCATCATCTTCATCCTCATTCCATCAAAACATGGGCTTTAAAAGAAAAATGAAGTAAAAGGGTTCCTTAATTGTGAACTGATTGGGGAGCACCATTTGAAGTCTCAACAAGGTTAAGACTCAGCTCATCCTGGCAAAGCCAGCTTGAGCAAGTCATGTCAATTAAGAGCCCCCTGTCATGATCTGTGAAAAGCAAAGCATTGGGTTGCTATCTAAGGTATTTTCTGGCCTAGATAGTTCATATTTCTCACCGCCCCACCAAGACCTCCCCTCCCCAGCTCTGCCATGACTGGCGGTGTTGCCTGGCGAGTCACTGCTCTCCTGGGAGCCTGTGTCCTCATCTGTAAAATAGATATAGAAATGCCTGCCTTCCAGGTTGTTGTGCAGTAAGAGTGTGGCCTGGAGCAGAAACTGCTTACACTACAAGGGGCAGCTGATCACTCTGAGGA
This sequence comes from Myotis myotis, assembly GCF_014108235.1. NCBI lineage: Eukaryota > Metazoa > Chordata > Mammalia > Chiroptera > Vespertilionidae > Myotis > Myotis myotis. The sequence continues at coordinate 57,052,473 of NW_023416314.1, forward strand.
GTTCGCTGAGCCCATCCCACGATCCAGGTCTGCTGGGTTCTTCGCCGTCAGGGCCACACCGTCTGGGTGTGCTCCTCTTGCCTGTGTCCTTCCTCCGGGGCCTGGGAATCACACCTGGTCCTGCACACGTGTTCTCACAGGTGGTCTAGGGCGGCCCTCTGCTTATCTTCATCCTCACTCTCACGGAAGCGCGTTTAACCTGCATCTGTAAGACATCCCTCTTAGTGTTCTTTCTTCCTGGTGTTCTTTCCTAGGTGTCCCCTCTATAAGGTCTGAGGTCATAGGTTAGACTCATTTGCAGACCCCTTTGCAGCTTCTGGAACGAGTACAGAAGGCTCCAATAAACCTAATGAAAGTAAACGCCTTCGATTAAATGGCAAGGGCATCCTCACTTTTGGAGAACAATAGGGCATTGGTGGGGGAGTGGGGGAGGAGTAGAAAAAATTCTAAAGTTCCCCTATCACGCTCTCCATGCTCTATCCTCAGTGATTCTGAAGGTCAAGGACACTTGTTTGATCTGTGTTTGAGTTGTAGTTGTTTTGTCAACTAAGCCCAACCTACTCTATGTATTATTGCTGAGAAGGAAAAACAAAAAAATAACCCACGGCACTCAGAAAGGACATCCTTATAGATTGCGTGGACAGTCAGGTCTCACTATCCTGAGTGGGTGGTGGTGTCCTCTCTCACACTCTCACCTAGCTTCTCTGATTCATTCTGTCACATTGTCCTCATTGGAAACTATTCTTCCTTTCTCCTGACACATTCTTACTGTGCTTCACCAGGAAGTGCCAGATGGCACTGAATCGCCAGCTGCTTAATATTCAAGAACAATTTTTTATACAGAACAGAACAATGTACGTGCTGATTAAAGGACTTAGCTGATGTCCTGGGAATCAGAGAATGTCCCAGTCACCTCCACAGCTGTGCCTGGACAGTTTGTGTGGATCGCAGTCTTCGTGGAGGCTCTCTGCTAAGTGCGTCTCCACCTTTCCCTTTGCTACTGCGGCTCTTGGAGTGTTTGCTCTGAGCTCCCTGCCACTCACGGTACTGGGTGACATGCCCCCATCACAGAAGGGTTGTTAGAAAGCCTCCAAGTGTTAGAAAGCCTCCTCTGTAGGATGAAGAGTCTACAGGAATATACTAGTAAATGACCCCAAAAAAACACCCAGAAATATTAACATGGATGGTTTTACTTTTACGGGAGAATTGCCATTATAATTCGAGAACATGTCAACATGTTAGCGTGTCCAGGAATTGCTTTCACGCTAATACTATGAGCTCCATGTCATGTTCTGAATGTATTCTGAGCGTAAAAGGCTGACTTATTGGATAAGTCCTGCAAAAGGAGTTCGTTTTCTATGGGGAACTTCGGTTAAAAACCAAAGGGGGAAAAAACAACAGCGCAAAACCCATTCTCTTATTATTGCATCTTTCCAAAGGCAAGCCACCTTTGCTGGGGCCACCTCAGAAGAGCGTAAAATGTTCCTAATTACGTCTCAGAGTTATGTTAAAACAATCGCAAATCTTGCCAGACCTCCATTATTTGAAAGCAGATCTGCATGTACATCAGTTGAGTTTGTTTGTTTTTTTAATTAGTGAAAAGGAGAACTTTATCTGAGATGTCACCATCGATTTTGACTATTTTGTAAACAATTGGCTGGATAGACATACTGGTGGAGACTACTTAGGAATGCCTTGAGGTGGATTTTTGAAGCTCAACCAATAAGACCAGCCTTAGATCTCATCACTTAACAAGTCACTGTGTGTTGCCCATTTATCCAGATACTCATTCAGCAAAAGATTATCACTCGTCCATTATGTGCAAAGATCTGTGTTCAATAATAGTCATTTATAGTTAGCACTAATAATAAATTACCTCTCAAGATACATCCTGGACATTTTGCTGCGGTCCTAAAAGGTAATCAGTAATGTAGGACGGAAATGATTCTGTCTGCCGCAGACCTCCATGAATGTTGTCTTTGTGGAAATACTGTTTATTTCAACAGGCAAACACAGATTCCTGCCTGTGTCACTGAAGGCACACAATTGATCACAAAAGGAATAGAACACCAACGGGTGGGATGTTGTTGGTGCTGGTGAGCTGCATACCTGTATCTCTTTCAGTGCCAAGCATCACACCCATAACCTCCTTCCTATTTGGTATTTTCAGTTCTATCTTTGAGGATTTATCAACAAGAAGTGAGGAAAGGCTTCTACAACTATTAAAAACTTACTCGTAGTCACCATCCTATAGATGCCCAGCAATAGCTATATAGGAGAACTACCTGGAGAATTTTAAGAAAACTACCCTCCCTAAGAAAATCCGATTCAATTAGTCTGGGATAAGGTCTGGCAATCCACATTTTAATATGCATCCTAGTAACTGTCTTTAGTTTCCCACATGAATTGTTTTTTTCTTAACACTATGAAATGGGAACAAGCTGTTTTTACAGCTGATATAGCACTTTGTTTGAGCATTTATCAGCCTTTGGTTAAGGGAGAATAGAAATTAAGACAAAATCCCTGGTCTCAAAAATACCACAGACTTCGAGTTCTGTGAAATGTGTAACATAAATCCCACTCTGTGGCTCATTACACTGTGTGTCCCTGGCCAAGTCGTTCAATCTCTGTGTTGCTTGGCAATTAAACTGCAAAGGGAGAAGCTAATACCTTTTACATAAGGTTGTCAAAGGTATTAAATGAGATAAATCGCTCAATGGGGAATCACTATTATTTATTATTGTATCATGTTCATCATCATTATGTATTGCATGTAAGAATTTATGCAATTAAATGTGATATATGTAATCTGTGTACATATAACATGCATAATTATCATGTCTATAATTAGTTTGTGTGTATATATGTGTATACATACAAACATATAAACTAAATGTTACTCTCACAAATATTCTACAGTGAAATGTAGATTTACATAGGAAAAAAAAAAGAAGCTTAGTGCTTTTTAAGCCCAGGAAAATAAATACAAGGCAGTGATGAGAAATGTTGGAGAAAAATGTGTTTACTGCTTTCATTCCAGTAGAGTTTTAACAATGCAGCACTAATTTTTATTCGAGGATGGGCCCACACTTGTGTGCTGCTGCCACCTAGTGCCGAGATGTAAGAACGTCAATTTTGCTACATTTTCGTTGACAGGTATTGAAGGTTAGAAAACAGCTTGCTTGGTACCTTGATAGCGACTTTGAAACAGACATTACATAACGTTGAGATGTGTCTGTGGGAATTTACTTGTTCCCTTTATCTCTTCAAGTATGAAATGGTTGACCCAAGTGAAATGGTTTGCAGGCTTTTTGCTCGTCACATGGCTTGTCTGTCTTGAAAGGCACCAGCGTGCCTTTGCAACATGAAATGGTGTACATTTCCTCCTCCGGTCTGCATTTCAGCACTGCACTGCTGCCCTGTGTAGCCACTGCAGCCCCTTTCTTGCGACTGTTCTTATTCCGATAGCAAAATATTCTGTGTCTTGCGTGTTAACTAATCGCGTGGGTGAAAACAACACCAAAAGGAGAGCTCAGGTGACAGGAAAAAACAAGAAATTACAGCTGAGATGGGGAAATAATTCAAATGTTTCTTACAGGAATGGTTTCAGCTTAATTTTACTTTGTATGAACAGTCATATGGTGTGGAAGAGGGTTCCTCAAATCCTGCATGGTTGACATATTGCACCAGATAATTCTCTATGGAGGGTCCTGCGAGTTGTGGGAGTGTTAGTAGCATCTGTGGCCTCTACCCACCAGACGCCAGTGCAACTACCCCTCCATTTGTGAGGACCGAAAATGCATCCAGAAATTGCCCAATGCCTCCTGGGTTGAGAACCACACATGTAAAAGCACGCTGTGGTCATTACATATAAACTAGTGATTTTTATCATTTTTAATTTATCTAGGGTTTGTAATAATTGATGACAAACATGATGTAATGCCTAGTGAATTGTAAGCAAATTCAACCAATCTATTCATTCATTTATTCAGTCATTCATATGTTTAAGGGGATGGCTGTAGATGGTAATTATGTGGCGTGAGTTGGTCAGTCATGTTGTCAGCATGGACACCTTTCTGTTAGCAAGTTCGGACTGGAGTCTGTATGTGAGGTCTTATATAAACAGGTACACTACTGGAAGTTTAGCTGAATTTGAAGCAAAGTGTTAGGAAATATAGGTTAGATGTGTGAATGAGGAGTAGGTATTGTTAATCCTTCGACATCATTATTTAACTTAAAATAAGAGGGACACAGGATGGTGTTTTACTTGAAAAACTATGGTTTCTTAGTGACCTGCAGATATTGCTATGTATCTAAGTCCCCCAAATATGTGAAGATGCTTGTACAAACAGGAACTTATCATGTGCAACGGGCGTTTGAGGAAAGAAAAGGAAGTGGCCAACGGACCCACATGGCTCAGGATTTGTTCTGTGGATTTTGTCATTTGAGAGAATTGGACTATACAGATAAACAAATAGAAAATTGTTCCAGTGCTCTGGCCAGGCCCTAGTTAGTCAAACAGTATCCCTCTTAACAGTAGGAGAAGGAAGACAAGACACAGGGATGATGGTAGATCCCAATATGTATGAGTATCAGATGGGATAAATTTATGTAAGTTATTTCTCTAATCATGTGTATATAACACACCTGTACACACATGCGTGCGCATGTACACACACACACACACACACACACGAAGAACTTTATAAAATCATGAACAGAAATGAGAGTACAGAGATAGAAAATTATGGAAATATAAAAATAGAAGATGGGCTGGTGAAAATTTTAGTGTAAACTTTGACAAGAAAAAAGATACTAGAATTTTTAAAGGTAAAAGTAAATTTAAGAGCCAGGAAAACCACCAGGCAAACTTTGTGAGGTTGTGTCTGAAAAGGGGGTGGATTTGAGGGGCAGTTTTGGTTGATAACTTCCTAGAGCATTAGATATGTGTGACTTTTACCAAGAGAGTGTGTGGCCCCAGAAAACAAAAGGCTCATTTACAAGTGAGCATGTGACCAGTCCCTAAAGAAAGAATGGATAGACACAGTTGGTTATGAATTGTTTAATTCTTCTGGACTTCATCTTTATGAAGGCCAAACAGTTTGGAAGCTTCTAAACTTCACCTACTCATATTGGAAAATGAATGATGGACATAGAACATTCAGTAATTTTTTTTTTAAATTCAAAACAACCCAATCTATTCACAATGTATAGCAAAGAGAATAGCTGTGTAGGGAGATAAAAACAAAAGATTTTTTTAAAAATCCATATACAAATAGTAATATTTTTACATATACTTTGATAGGTGAGATTGGTTTATATTTTTCCTCTATACTCTTGACCTGTTCACACAGCATGAGAAATGGAGTTAGGGGAAGAGCAAGCCTTTGGTGCCTCAGAGAAGGTTTGTGGAGCCAGTTAGGATCACAGGGACCACAGTGATCGAGCTTTGGAGAGGGTGTGGCATTCTATTAGAGTGCAGGGAGAAATAAGAACAAGGGGTCATGATCTTGGAAAGAAAGTTTCTAGAAGAGAAATGCTGAGACTTATGATTGTTCAAGAGTCAAGAACATGTTATAGAAAAGGGGAAGATAACTAAAAGGGAACCAGTACATAAAAGCAAAGTGAATGTCACAGTCTTACCTGAAGTTATTATGGTGGTTTTGCTTGGTGTTGGGAAAAATCCAAATATGTGTAATATGAAAATAACTTTAAAGTAACATTAGAGGATAAAATGAAATGAGCCATTAGGTACTATTAAAATGTTAGAAAACCCATTTGAGATTTGGGTAGCCCAGGGGTACGTAGGGTCTGAATACTGTTCCATTATACACTACTCCTGAAGTGTATCAAAGTAGGGAAAAAAGATTATAATTAATTTTGTAGTGATTTCAGATTAAATTACATCTTTATGTAGTGATGTATATGAGAATTTGCCAGCTAGTTTTCAAAAGAAGAATGTGATTTTTATAGCAATAAATTGTTTAAGGATGATGAATTATATATATTTCCTTTGTTGATGTTTTAAAAATTCTATTTTCCCCATTTTTCTTGTTTTCTTAAATAGAAGAACTGAGTATTTTAACTTTAATTTTTATAAAGAAATTCATGTATGTCATTAATAAAATGGTGCTATAAGATGTCTGACCCCAAAGAGCAAACTTGCCTCCTCCCTTTCCTTCCCTTCCCACTCCTTTCTCCTGCGTTCTCCCTGGAAGCAACTAGTTTTACCTCTTGTAGCTGCTTCTTTTGTCTCCAAGTTCTCAAGCCACACCAGTGATGCTGATGTATCTTCGTTTTTAAATTTCAGACATTTCCTATGGTACAATCATGAGCTACCTTGGGGCTTATGCGTGTACCATAGAAAATGTCTAAAAATCAATACTCAGCATTTACTTTATTGTGATCATGTAAACATTGTAGTGTGTCACAACTACTTTTCCTATTATAATAATTTCTATTTTCCTTGAAGTCCATAATGTCTCATTTTGTTGTCGTAAGTCTGAGTAAGAAGCCCTTAGCCAGAGCCCCTTGGAGAACTGTAAAAGCCATCACAATGATGTCACAGGAAGACACACCAGTTCATCTATCAGTTTCATTTCCGGTCCTTGCACATCTCCCCCTTCCTCGGGTTGGCCTCACTGTGTCACCTGAGTCTTTAACTTGTTCTTACACTGGACCCTCTATTTCCTGGATCACACATCTTTAGCTGTTTATTCCATTGTTTTTGCAGAGGCCATCCTGAGAAAATGTGTAATAACTCATTAATCTAAGACATATTTATTGAACATATATAATGAAAAAGCAGTGTTATAGGGGCTAAGATATATCAGAGAACAAAGCAGTAGGTTCCTGACTCCCTTGAGGACTTTATATTCCTGTGTATATGTATTTGTGTGTGTGTGTGTGTGTGTGTGTGTGTGTGTGTGTATGTATAGGGTTGCTAGATAAAATAATGTTCAGTTACACTTGAATTTTAGATAAACAATTATTTTTAGAATTAGTATGTTCCAAATACAGTAGGGGAATTACTTATTCTAAGAAAGTTCTTCATTGTTTATTTGAAATTTAAATTCAATGGGATATCCTGTATTTTTATATAATAAAAATCTGGCAACCCTAGTTAGGAGGAATTATGCTATATAAACAGTAAACATCAATTGTACATTGTAGAGCTTACTAGAAAGTAGCAAATGTCATGGTGGGTGGAGAAGGAAGAGTAAGGCGGGTAAGGCAGATTGGGAGTGCCAGGAGCAGAGACTGTGATTTTAAAAGAGTGATTAGGGTAAACCTCATTGAGAAGGTGAGAGATTAGCAAGAGCGTGAAGGAGGTAAGGAGTTAGCTCTGCAGTTACCTGGGGGGTAAATGTCTTCTAGACAGAAGGGACACCAAATCAGGAGCATGCTGGGAGTGGTGGAGTGTCTCAGAAAAAGCAAGGAGACAGTGTGGCTGTAACAGAGCGTATGGGGGCCCAGTGCTGAGACAGGAAGTCAGAGAGGTCACGGGAGTCCAGACCACACAGGAACTTGAAGGCCGTTGGATGTGGGGAGCCTGCAGGGTTTTGAGTAAGTTGTAGCATGAGTTGCCTTCTGTTTTAACAAGATCCCTCTTGTTTCTCTGTTGAGAATATACTGAGGGGCAAGGAAGGGCAGATGCAGGAAGAGCAGTTAGAAGGTCATTGCAGTCATCCAGGTGAGATGAAAGAACCTAGGACTAGAGATAGCAGTGGATATGGTGAGGACAGATTGGATTTGGGTGAATTTTTTCCTCTACCATTTTATTGTGAACATTTTCAAAAACACACAGAAGTCAAGTCAATACCCATAGAAGTACCATTTGGGTTGTGTAATGGACACTTTGCTTTAAGAGGAAGGAAGCTTATGTTTTCAAATGTTTTGTCAATAAAAAAGATCTGAATATATTTGGGTAATACTTTGTTTTCCATTTTAATGGGTTTACCAATATGCTAAAGGTACATGAAAAACAGCAGCAAAGTAATAGCTTTTCCAGTGTCTGGATTACAGACAATATTGTTACTTTTCAGGACTGAAGATGACACAGGTTGGAAATTGCTGGCGTGTATCATCACAAAATAACATGTGGCTCCCTGAGGGCTGATTCCTGTCTGTTGGGTTTTGGCATCAGCGTGTAAAAGAGAGAATGGGAGTGCAGACTGCATCAGACAAACGTTTGATGAGTGGAAGGAATGGGTTTCCATTGCCCCTCAGATCCCAGCTTTCCTTCCTGAATAGTTACTATATTTTGGGGGTGGATGAATTCTAGTTTCCATCAGATCAGCTACAAATCCTTCCTCTGGGCAGCTGTTCCTTCCAGCACCAGCCTCTTCCACCTCATTGCTCTCCCTGTGCTGAGTGTTCTATGAAATATTTATAACTTTGCCTTCCCTGTCTGAAGTGATGCCATAGGTAGTTAGATTGTGGTGAGGCACCTTAATTTTATTTGGCGCAGGGCTGGGGAAGTGGGGGCCTTATACCACGATAGGTAAGAACTAACCCGCTGTTGGAATCAGGTGCCCCTACATACGTTCCAAGCAGAGGCAAATGGCACTCTTGCCAGTCAATCCTTATATTCTTTCGTTAGCCTCTTCTCATGTTTGCTTCCAGAAAGGAGCTACTAAGAGTCATGAGTCTTCAATGAGACTGGGAAGTGAACTTCCTCGGAAGGAAACAACAAAAGCAGCCCAGACATTTTTTTCTGACCAGCTTCAGTAGCCAGAAGATTTCTGACTCAAAGCCCTGTTCTAGTTGGGAGGTTGGGTATTACCATTTATGGTCCCGTAGTAGTAGTTCACCCTTCAAATGAGAGTTTGAGGATTATATGTGCCCTAATGTATGTTTTATTATTAAAGACAACACATCACAAAACTGGGAATCAGAAGAGTAAATCTGTGTTCTTGCTCTGTGTTCGTGAGCCACTCAAACTCTTTAAGCCTATTTCTCCATTTGTGCAATGGGAATAGTACTGAGCAGGGGTGACAGCAAAATGACATGAGACAAGAGAAAGTACTTTGCAGACTATCAGGGATCTCTCCCCTATATGATTCCTTCAACATTTTTTTTTTTTGTTTGGGTGAATGAATCAGGTTCAAATTCATATATATTCTTCCGAGCATATATTAAACATCTTCTTTGACCTGTGGTTGGGGTATGTGCAGACTGGGCAATATGATGAGCAATGGCGACATTATAAAAATGTCAAAATGCATTCCCAAGAAAATAAGTGTTATCCATGAGAAGACAACCATGGAACTCAAGACAACCAGGACCCCTGGCAAAGCTCCTTTAGCAGGTATAGTGAAGTAGTAATGAGTATTGTCTTTAAGTCAGAGAGAATCAGATTCAAATCTAAATATTGTCAGTTCCTAGGTAAGTGATCTTGGGAAATTTTCTTAATTTTTCTGAGCTACCATTTTCTCATATGTAGATGTAGATAATACACACCACTTAAAAGTTGTTCCAAGAATTAAATAAAATCTATAAGAAGCCTATCATTATCATCACAACAACAATATTATTGTTTTAATAATAATAACAATCATCACAACAACAATATTATTGTTTTAATAATAACAACAATGGCCGGCTACTATTGAGTATCATGTGCCAGGAAGTTTTGCTACATGCTTATATATATTGATATCTTTGTCCAAACAACTCTAGGAAGAAGAAATTGTTATAATCATTTTACAGACGAGAAACTGAGGCATAGAGAGATTAACTAAATGTCTCAGAGTTGTACAACTAGTTAGTAGGAACCATATTTAGGCAGTCTGGTAAAGAGAAAACAAATGCTTACTGTTAAGCCATCCCCCAGAAGCCTTATCTAAGAAAAAGGCATCATTATTAAAGGACTGTTAGGGAAATAAAAATGAGACAGTAGATATGAAACCTGCTTTATGAACAGTAAAGCAATAATTCCAAAATATTATTTATTTTAGTAATATTTAACCCTTTATCATTTCAAATAGCTAGAGATGATGACAAACGAGTGTGCACATGTCAGCTGTGGTTAACAGAGCCTCAGTTGCCCCGGGAACAGGTAACCTGATCACTTACCTGCAAAATGCAGGTATCAGGCTTTCAACATGGCAAACCAGAGATGGAACACCTGCCATCTTACTCCTCCGTGTGGCAGGGTCCTGCAGGCAGAGAGCTGAATTCCCAGTTGCCCAATGTTGAACATATGCCATTTTAGCATAATATTAGATGGTGACAGAGTCTGTTGTCCTATAAATTAATTTAACACTCGTTCTCTGGAGAGCAGACGCCTGCATTCTAAAAACAATATTTTCACTCAAGTTATGATGGCTTGTAAAAACACACCGAACAGGGTTGACAAGGAGGTATTAGGAAGCGTATGATATCCCTGGAGGCTGGACTGATCTAAATTAAGGTAGGGTATCTCTTCTAGGCAATCCGTGTCAGAGATGGTTGCCTCTTGAAAGGATGGCTGCCTGGAGAGTGGTTAACAGAGTGGGCAGAAATGTGAGCCGTTGTGGTCCGCTAAGTGGGAAAGGACTTAATGAGAGCTGGAGTTGTGCTGAGTGTACCAAAAACTCATAAATTAAAAGATAAAAGGGAGGGGGTGAAATTTTTACTAAGTAATTTGTCATTATGTGAGCGATATTTTAAAAAATGCCAGGTGTAATGAGGACTTGTGAAGAAGTTCGCCAAGAGAATAGTATCATTAATTAATTCTGGATTCGTTCTTCCTCTTTCCTCCCTTCCCTCTTCTCCTTTTTCTCTTTCCTATCCAATTAAAAAAATTGATTAACATGAAAGAGGGAGAAACATCCATTTGTTTTTCCACCCATTCATGGATTCACTGGTTAATTCCTGGATGTGCCCTGACCGGAGTTCAAACCTGCAACCTTGGCATATGGGAATGACGCTCTAACCAACTGAGCTACCCAGCCAAGACTCCTGTCCATTTTTTAAAAATTGATTCACAAAAGACTTTCCCTTTTTCTTTTTTATGTGATTCATTCATTCTTTGACCTAAAAGCTATCTTTCAAGCAATTCTCTAAACAGTAGTTGATGTGGATTATCTTTCACATCCCAGTTTTTTCACTGTGTCTTCTAAAGACAAATAATTTCCTCTTTTCCCTTATCTTTCCAAAAATATGCAATGTCTGCTACTTATCACATATTGTAATTGTTGACAGGTATGCAAACCATGCCACCCTTTCAGGAGGTCACAGGGAATTAGAGAGAGATAGACAAGTAAATAAGGTAACAAAGTATTAAAGGCACTTTGCAGGAAATTCACAAGGTTCAAAGAAGGCAATGTAAAGGTTAGAGAGTACAAAGGTCCTATATAATAAAAGCATAGTATGCAAATTGTCCCCTTGACCTGGAGTTCCTCCAGGAGTTCAACCAGGGGTGGGGCCGGCCAGGGGAATGGAGGGAGGCACCAGAAGGAGGGAGGCTACTGCTGGGGGAAGGGAGGGAGCACCTGGCTGGCAGCTGGCAGCCCCTAGGGACCCTATCAGTGCACAAAATTCGTGCAATGGGCCTCTAGTATTTCATAAAGGCATTGATGCCTGGGTGAAGCATTAGTAGGTGTTAACTTTGTTCATTCACTCATTTAGCAAATATTTACTGAGTGCCCATTGTATACTTGGCACTGTGCTGGGCCCTCTGGGGATGAAATATCACAAGGAATAACTTTGCCTGGCACTTAACAAATGAATATTTGTTAAATGGCCAAAGGAAGGGACTTCATTTGAATTCACCTGGTGAATGAGGAGCATTTTTCTGCATGCAGAAAAGCATAACACTTTCAGGGGATTCCAAAGAATTCAGAATATTTATGGGGTAGGTACTTTGGAGGGTGGCATGGGCACAGACAAGAAGGGCACAGTATAGCTGCACAGGTGTGCAGTGCACAACCTGCACAGTTGTATGTGGTCATTCTGGCATAGAGAGAAATCAGGTGGGGAAGGAATTCCTGCTGGGCCATGAAGTGCCTGGTGTGTCAGACAGTTGTTCTCAAGGGGGTTGGTGGGACAGAGGTAGGTGAGGGGTATCAGGTTTGCTGGCGGATTGTTTCTCCAAATTATGTATGCTTTTGCCCTAACCTGGAGGTACAGATTCCACCCAGTCCCAACACATACACAATAGTGATCTCCCAGAATCTTTGACTTCTTGTGAGGATAGAGTCCTATTCCTCGGGTGGGTTGGAGATAAAAATAGCCGAGAAACTCTGCCGAGAACCACTCATGGTGTTTAGCCATGGCAGTGGCGTGATCAGATCGTCCCTGTAGTAAGACCACTCTGGCCCTGGACTACAGGGTGAATCAGTGGAGAGTGAGAGACCACGAGGGCACCCGCTGGAGAGCTTTACATCCTCAGGGTTTAAGGACATTGGTATTCAGAGCACTCGGCAGATACTCCTGCTTGTCTCTGTTTTCAAGGTCACCGACATAAGATTGGAATCAGAATGAAACAGATTTGTCAGTGTTGTCCTGACACCTGAAGCCTTTCACAGGGATTATGATTTAGGGCAGATGTGAACATGCAAGCTGGTCTCTGCTGGGGAATTAATGAAGGAAAGCTACCAGATAGGAGCATGAAGCATTTAGCTTGAATGGCATAGAGGTATACAGCTTGATCACCTCAAAAATCAAATGCATTACCAATAAATCCACAGTAGTTTCTGGCTGTTCTGTGAGACAAATGTATTTGTTTCTTTTTGTTTAGTAAAACCTAGGATAGTCTGTGATCTCTATAAATATTGGCTATGCCTCGTCAACAAAAAATGAAGTTGATGTATTTGTTTTTAAAGACTAATTAATTTTCCCAAGAGAAGAAAAAGACCTATTTTTTCTTGCTTTAAGCTCTTAGTATCTACTCTACATAATGTGATTCTACTCTGTCTCTCCAAGCTCCATAATTAAGCGGGAAAACATCTCTTTTCTGAAATCCTGGTGTCATATATGAGAGCCAGAGTACTGACCCCTGATACCACAGTGACATCAGACTTACAAGGAGCTATTGATTAACCACTTCTACACCTTTTAAAGTTTCCTGTTATGTTCTAAATTGATATGGGAGAATTAACATTTCTTTTCAACCCATTTTTTTTTCTTTGAATTCAGTACCTGGGTGAGCTGTAGCACTTGTTGGTTATGAGACAGTTTTTATCTTATAATGTCAGGAAGGTAAGATTGAAAGGTGGTACTAGAAAGCAGGCTTTAGGTCAACACATACTAGCCTAACCAATTGTGCATTAAATCTAGTTAAGACAAAGTTAGGACTGATCTGAGGTTGCAAACCACTGCTGGGTCAGTATAGTAAGCGATTCACCCACCTTTAAGTATTGAATTCATTTTAAAGTAACACTTTTTGGATTAGTACAGGTCAATCATAAATCCAAGTATTTGGTTGGGAATAAAGTGGATGTGATTTCTAGCCTGGCTCTGGGGAACCCCCTCTGTGACCCTTTGTCTGTCTGTACATCTGTGAAAGGAGAGTATTGCCAATGACCTCAATGTTGTGTGTGTTTTTTAATGTTCTTCTTTTTCCCCCCCAAGGTATATTTGTGGACTACCTGGCATTTAGTATGTTCTCTAATATTATGACTCTATGTCATTTGAGGGAAAAAGGTTCCCTTTGGCTGGCACATAGGAAGAGGCCTTCTTTGAAAACTACACATAATTAAGCATTAGTATAGGCCCAAGTCATTAAACAAAATGCGTTTGATAAGAATGAGAAGGCTTCTTCCCATTACTGAAAAAAATTACTAAAAAAACAGCAACATAACATTGAGGCAGATAGATTCTTTTCTCTGGGGGCAAGAAATGTGACTCAGAGACATCAAAAAAGAAAATGCTTGCAACATGTGTAACAACCCAGATCTGCTTACAGAACACCCTTAAGGCCATTGGGAGAAATACTGAGGCAAGATTTTTATTATTGTGTCCCCTTCCTCCTTTCATACTAAGAAATGTTGTCATCTGCAGGAATCTCTTTCCCTTTGTTGGGATCAGGGGCATAGTGAGAAATGAGGCTGATTGTAAAAAATAGTAACCGTCAGAATAGAACTAACGTGCAAAAAAACACTGTTTGCGGCATGCACTGGGGAAGACTTATAACAACTCTCACTTATTTTTCTTTACTCAAGAAGAAATGCAACCAGCAGCAGCATAGAAATTCAATATTAAATACCCAATTGACATGTGCACTGATGCTCCTGGGGTCAAGAGGAGTTATGTTTTGGAAGGAAGAACACAAAATTGTTCAACGTTGTGAAGCATCAAAAATAAAAGAGCCGTAGATATACCCTCATCAGAGAATCAAAGCCCAGTCTTGCTTATGCCAACAGATACCTGGCAAAATATATCCTGTCATTACTGGACACATGCTTATTTCTGAAATAATTAGGGCCCCTAGGGGATGATCTTCTGAAATTCAATCCAATGTTTAGTTAGGGTTTACTAGAACGTAAACACTAGAAATCATTTTACATGAGCATTTAATCTGCTTAAGCTACTTATGACTATTTCTAACATTGATGTTCCATTCCCTGCCTGTGATGAATTATCACAAGTAAGTAATTAAGCAGACAGACATGAAAAACCAAATCTAGGAATTTGACAGAATAACTGGGCATGGTAATAATGAACTGGTTCTGCCCTGATTTGCTGAGTGAACTTGCACAAGCTATATAAGAGCATCAGCTATTCTCTCAAGAGCATCCATTTTTCACAAAATGGGAGTAATACTGATAGTGATATACCGAAGTAGAGCCTGTGGCAATATACCCGGAAAGGACTACTCTATGATTGCAGTATTAACATTGTTCTGAGCGCCCATACATGAGATTCCCAAAATGAGAAATACGTCACCACTCTCTTCAGAGAGCCCAAACATTATTAAAGGGGGCATACAGGTAAAGTAGCAATTGCAATATGGTAGAAGGAGTGAAACAATAAAATCAGGTGTAAACTAAACAGAATACAGTCAGGAATACTTCCTTGGTGAGAGGTGTGATCATAGATTTTTCAGGTGGAGGTGATGTTTGAATTGGGGAGGTTTGTGGTCATGGTAAATAGGGAGAATAAAGCAGAAAGTCCACAGTTAGAGCAGATGTGAAAAATGTGCCAAAAGAAAGAGTATTTTTTCTGGGCACAGAAAACTGAAAGAATTCATGGGTCCCAAAGCACAGAAAACTGAAAGAATTTATGGGTCCCAGAGCTCAGGGCAGGGCAGTTGAGGTTTCAGGGCTGGTCATGGAGAATAATGTATGCAAATAAAGGGAACTAAATCTCAGCCTACTGGAGAGAGGGAGCCAGTGAAGGTATTTAGGCAGGAGACAATCAATTTTGCATTTTAAGGAATTCTTTTTGGTAGTAAATTAATAAATGGATCAAGAGAGGGGAAGGCTCGAGGCAGTCAGGCATTTACAGTAGCCCAGGGAAAAGGTGAGGCACTGAATGAAACAGTAGCAATGGTAGCAAATACCCTGAGAAATGTTTAGGAAGGAAATGAATGTGTTTGGTTTCTGACTCATTACAGAGATGCGCATGCCATCAACCTTACTAGCAAAGGCTTGAGGGCCCTTCCAGTGTGAGGTGATGGACAGGGATGTCTTTGCATTTTGATTCTCAGGGAAGAGGCAGGGGCTAGCGTTATAATTTGGAAATAAGAGTAGGTTGGGTAGTGAAAACCATAAGATTGCAAATAGAATGAGAAAAGTCATGGAGAATGGGTAAATCCTTCAGGATCCTTTAGAGCAGCAGAACTTAAAAATAGCAGAAATCGCACCTATAAAAGAGGCAGAGGGAGAATAATCAGATAGCTAGGTAGCAGGAGATCCAGGGCAGAGAGTCCTGTCAGAGAGAGTAAAGGAGTAGGGAGATTCAAGGAAGGAATGGTGGATACTATCAGAGAGCTTACTTGAGTGATCAAAAATTATAAGGATTGAGGACCATCTATTGGAGTTGATAACTCTAGAAGCCACCTGGTTCCTTTTCCCAGTGCAGTCAGTTGAGGTTAGGGGCAGAAGCAAAGCCGACTGTGGGTAGGACAGTGAATAGCAAGTTAGAAGTGGTGACACTGAGTGAAAACTGAGCTATCAGGAATATCAGATGTAAGGAGAAAGCATGAGAACAGAGTAGATGGGGTGGAAGGAGAAGAGTTTTGCTTTGGACACAAGTGGGAGAGGCTTGAATATGTTTACTTCCTGAAGGTTATGGACCATTATATGATAAATTGGACAGCGAGAAGAGAGAGGGGATGTTCCATGCAGCAAGGTTCTGCATGAGTGGCAATGGGAACGGTGATGTAGGGAGAGGAATTGACCTTGGGCAGAAAGACATTTTTTTCTGTAATTAGAAAGGTGGAAGGAAGGATAAATGTAGGATGAAGTAAAATAGCCAGTGAAGGTGCCAAGAGAGAGGAAGCCGGGCCTAATAAAGGTGAAGCCATCAGAAGATGGATGACAATGGAGAGAGGGAGGGTGAGAATAAGAAGAGAGGAATAGGACATGGAGCCAAGTAAAACAGAAAGGAAAAGAATTAATTGCAATTGGCCCTGGAGTTGGAAAGAGTTCTTCGGCAGAGCTCAGCAGCTGGCCCTGGTTTAGAAGGACGATTTCTACACTTGCTCCAAGATTGGGGTTTTGTAGGCAAGCACTGGTGGGGAGGGAGAAAAGAGTGACAGAGATCTGGTTTATAGCATGTTGATTTGCTTTTAGGTTAAACAAGAGGGGTTTTGTTTAGGGAGATGAAAGTGGGTGTTACATTTTTTTCTTGAGACTGACCACATACCAAGAAAAGGCAGGGGACTTCTACAGGGCTATGAACCCCAATGGTCCTTATTCCCAGGCTTGAAACTGTTGCCCACTGGTCCACTGACTTTCTTAGCAAATTATAGGTTGCTGATTATCTACAGGAAGGATATGGAAGAGGAGGTGGTCAGACATTTAATTCCTATACTATGCACATTCAGTATGACTGTTTCATGTTGGATCCACTTTGCTTGGGCCTATGGATTCACTAGATTCTGCAAAGAGAGTTTGCACTTAAACATTTACTGTTTTTCAAAGTTGTTAACTAATTGTTTAAAAATTATTCTTCTGGTTGAAATAGCCTCACACTGAAATGAACTTGGTCATTCTGCCAAAGATGTTTAGAAGCAATTCTAACTGTAATTTTCAGGGCTAAGAGATGCCAGCAATTCAGCAATAGGCAAAGCCACTTTCCAAGAACAGTGGGAGGAAGGGTCAAAGTAGGATTTTGACACCAACCTTTGTTCCAGCAACTCCCAAGTTTTGGAAGCAGGCAGTACAGGCACACACAGGAACTTGTGGGACTGGGAATAGGACAGCCTGGTTAAGCCCTGAGGAACTTTATATATACGGAGGATCTGTCGTGGTAAGAGCACTAGATTGGAAGTCAGGAAACCTGGGTCCTATTCTAAGCAAATCACAGAAAAGACCTTGGCCTCAGTGTCTTCATCTGAAACAAAACAAAACAAAACAAAACAGAAAACATGGACTGCTGTGGACTGCACCAGGGGAGGCAAAATAGTTAAAAGCCAAATCCTGACTCCTTGTACCTGCTTTCTATTTCAGGGACTCCCATGAGATTTTGTTTAACATGTAGAATCTGCTGCTAAAATAAGTTTAAAAACTCTTAGCTAGAATGTGTTCCCTAAGACTTGTCTATTCTAAAATTCCAGTATTCTAAATGGGAATAACCTGTGGTCCTACTTGATGTAACTCTCATGAGTCTAACAGTTTTAATTTTTGACACTCAGCACGTTTGTTATTTGATTTTGAAGACAGCTTCGTGCCAACCACGACTTGGGATTTCTTAGCTTGAGTCCGTGGGTGGATTTCTGGGCTCTGTGAAACCCCTAAGCACACATGCAGGACTTGGTGGGTATGGGCACACAGAAAGATTTCAAAACTTTCACCAGGTCCTCAACAAGTGGATGGAAGCAGTAAATGAACACAAGCTATCCCCGGCTTGGTGGGAGTCAAAGACATAGAGCATCAATTTTAGGGATAGTGGGTGCTGAACTGGCATTTTCCACTTTAAAAAGTCAGCTACACATTTCACTTTCACGTTACACCGTCGGTAACATTCACAAGAAAATTGCACAGGTCTTTCCAATAAAGGGAGGAGAAAAGACCAAGACATACTCTGAGAAGAGCTGTCCGGATCGCAAGTTGACACACAGATTTAAACAGAACGGATAGTTCCTGCAATGAGAACAACTTCCCAGATCCCCAAGATTACATGGCCAGTATGTCTTCATAACATTGTGGGCCGGGGACAGTGTCAGCAAGGTCTGGTGATGGTGCCACCTTGCCCCGTGAGCTTACATTTTCCGAGAGATGCCAAGTTCAAATTCTGTGGCTCTCCATGCCAAACCTCAACTTGCATGTTTTTGCTGGAGAAAGAACCACACATTCTTCACCTTTTCAACCTGTAGCCTTGTTAACCTGGAGTTCTGAACGGCTCACAGGCCTGAAGGTAAGTTTTCTTAAAAAGATGTATTCTAAAGTAATAAGGAAGCATAAGAGTAGAGGAAAACAAACGTGTTTGGCCAATTCAATAACATCTTGCCTTGGAAGACCTCTGTTTTCCTGAGTGCATTTGCAGTTCTATTTGGCATCAAATATTTGTGTGATTATTAGTGTTATATTCAATAGCAGACATTTCCGTAATCTTCTAAGTCCCGGTTCCAAGGCGGATACCCTGGTGGGGAGAATAGAAGCACTGATCTGAGGCAGCAGCAGGAAAGGGGGCGGGAGGGTCAGAGATGGCCTGTAATGGGATATCAGGTGTCAGAGAAACGCCTCCTGACACATTAAACCAATCCAGGGGTTGGACTCAGACCCATTCACAAAGCCGGGCGAGCCTGGCTTCTGGGATGTGGACCCGGACCCACTCGCGTGGCATAAACGAAGCCTCTTTCATAAACGGTTCGCTAAGTCAGTCGCTATGACGCCCCGAGCAGACAGACAACCGGGCGTGAAAAACCAGACAGACCAAACGCAGTAACAACACTTAGAGCTGAAAGCTGACTCGAGATACTGTAAGAATGCTCGGAATTTAACACGCTTGCTCTCCTTTCATTGCAGATGCTGCACAACAAACACGTCATGGTCCGCGTGGGAGGAGGATGGGAAACGTTCGCGGGGTATTTGTTGAAACACGACCCCTGCCGGATGCTGCAGATCTCCCGTGTGGATGGCAAAACGTCCCCCATCCAGAGCAAGTCTCCAACCCTTAAGGACATGAATCCAGATAACTACCTGGTGGTCTCTGCCAACTATAAGGCTAAGAAGGAGATTAAGTGAAACTAGTTGGTCAGGACAAGGGGACTCTCAGAATGGCCTGTATCCACTTCTCCAGGGTAGTCAGCTTAGTTCACATGCTCTGAAAATTACTTTGGAAAAAGGTGTCACCCACAGGGAAGTGTCATCATATTGGAAAAGGTTCACAGAGTAGCACTATTTATTTTAATGCTTCTGTAGAAAATGACCTATGAAAAGGCATTCTAAACTCAGATTTAGATTAGACAAACTGGAAGCAAATTATTACTTCTCAACAGGCGAATACAGTATTTAGAAATACAAATCTAGCTAGAGGTAAAAAAAAACACAACCTGTTATTAGAAGAAAAAAAAATTTTTTTTTTAGGATTTCTAGATAAAACAGAAAGTGCCTGCTTTATGTCTACAGAGTAAAAGCACCCCAGACATTTTTTTTAACTGCCAGATTTTTAAAAAGTGACAATTAGTGTGATAATGTGCTACTAAAAACATCCAACAGCACTATCAATAAGTACAGAGTATTCACAACAGTAAAACTTTACTGGAAAGGCCACTTTAGAAAAGTTTACATTCACTTGGAAGATTGCCTTAAAGTTTATCCCTTACCTGTGACCAAGTATCTTGGTACTTTTGGAAGTTTTCAGTACACCCACTAGAGAACCGCTTATGAATTGCCCCACACATTCCTGAGAAACATGGCTGTGTCGAGGCTGACAGTGTCATTCACACACATAAGCTGACATACATTTATATTTTGACAGAGTAAATTGTACAGTCCAATGTTCATTGACTTCATGTTATTTGAAAGCATTCTTATTAAAATATATCTTTAGTTAATCCTACTTTGCTATGCTGTCTAGTAAAGTCTATTCACTGTAGCTAATAATGTTACAGACTTATGTATACCCTTGTACACCCAGGACAGAGCTGTTTTGTACCCATAAACAGCAAAATATTGTCCTTGCTGATTCAAGAATTAAAGAGATAAATTGAAAAAAAAATATGTCTCGATATCAATGCTTCATTCGGAAATGAAGATAATCTTCAAATGGCATCTTTCCCTGAGAGTTAAAGGAGAAGTCAAATTTTAGTTAGTTGGTACCTCCTGTACTGTGGGCCACTGAATGATGGTGTGTGTTCGTCTAAGCCAGGGGTTCTCAACCTTCCTAATGCCGCGACCCTTTAATAAATACAGTTCCTCATGTTGTGGTGAGCCCCAACCATAAAATTATTTTCGTTGCTACTTCATAACTGTCATTTTGCTACTGTTATGAATCGTAATGTAAATATCTGATATGCAGGATGTATTTAGGCGACCCCTGTGAAAGGGTCATTCAACCCCCAAAGGGGTCGCGACCCACAGGTTGAGAACCGCTAGAGTGGAGTCTAGGTTTTTCCATAGGTGGCCCCTCAAGTGCTGCTACCTTGAGGATCTATAGTCGGAGTTAATGTCATTTCCTCATTTTTCAACAACAAACGCCCACTTTTTAACTTTTTTCTCCAGAAAGTCAGGGATGAAGTATCTGTCTGCCACATGACCGATTTAATCAAAGCAGACACAACCTGTTAGTAGGGAAGTTGTTTTGTGTGTTTTTTTAAAAAACATTAAATTGGGGTGACATTGGTCTACATGAACATGTAGGTTTCAGGTGTGGTTTCTTTGTTACAAGATCTGCATATTGCACTGTGTGTCCACCACCCAAAGGCAAATTTTCGTGTCACCTTATATTAGGACACAATATGGACGTTGTTTAACAGGCATAGTGTAATGTGGTGCTGCTGGAAGTGGGAGTAATCCTTCTGGGGGAAAAAAAATTAAAGTTTTGTAGGAAATGAAATCACCTGGGAACAGTGAACAATTGTACTCTCTCAAAAAACAGATATTGAGTGATAGGATTTTTATGTTACTAAACGAACACTGAATTTCCCTGTATAGTAACTGGCAACAACAGTATTTCCATCAAAACTTTCTCCTGTGCTTAAATTTTTCCTGTAAATATATTTTTAATAATTAAAAATAATTTTGTTTAGTTAAAAATATCTAGGTTAACTAAACTATTAATCTCTTCATGAATTTTGTTTTCTGATGTTAACACCACAAATGTATGTTACAGTACTGCAGTCAGAGTATGAGAGGGTCTCCTTGGGCTACCACGGTATCAGAGAACTGTGTTCCTTTCTGAAGAGAGAATCCATTTCTTTGCCCTTTCTACCTTCCAGAGGCTGCCTGATTTCCTTGTTTCATGTCCCCCTTCCTGTCTTCAGAGCAAACAATAGAATCCCACAATGATGCTTCTTCGTTTACATCTCTTTGACCACAGGTTGGAAAGGTTCTCTGCTTTTAAGGATCCATGTGATCACCTAGATAATCCGATATCATTTCCCCATGTTATGATCATTAACTGAATCACATCTGCAAAATACCTTTTGCCATGTAATGTAACATGCTCCCCAGATTCCAGGGATTAGGATGTGAACATGTTTGGGGGAGAGTGGCATTATTCTTCCTGCCTATATCACATCATTTAAGTGTCACCAAGAACAGGGTGGTAAATGACATTGGGGTCTAGCTGCTGCTAGCTGGATGGCACTCGACACCAGGAATATGGACAATGAGACCACATTCAGAAGGAAATGGCCAAATGCAGATCGCTCTTACTGACTGCCTACTGAAAATACTGTTCTTTTTTTCAAATTTGTTTTGGCTATTATACATGCTCAATCTCCATATAAATCTTAGGATCATCTTGTCATTTTCCCTGAAAAACCTTGCTGATATTTTGCATTGAATTCATTGAGCAACTTGAGAATTGCTCTCTTGACAATATTGATTCTCCCAGTCTGTGAACATGCAATGTCTCACCGTTTGTCATAAAAAATTATTTCAGCAACATTTTGTAGTTTTTAGTTCAGATCTTTTACTTGTTTTTCCTAAATATTTTATCCTATTTGATATTACAATTGGAGTAATATTAATTTTCAGATTATTTTATCTTTCAAATAGAAATAGAATTGACCTTCATATATTTAGTATTCTGCAAACTTGCTTAATTCATTTCATCTTGCGTAGGAATTTTATCTTGTGTAGGCATTTTCTACATGAGACACTTTATATTCTTTTTAAAACCTATGCTAAATAGTTCTAATCTCCAACTAAAAAATTTAGAATGAGAAAATGGTACGTTAGGAGTTATTAGGTAGATTGAGGAGTTTAGGATAACTCTTTGACTTCTGACTTATGGGATGAAATAGATTCCAAGCAATAGCCTACAGAGAGCCAGTTTCTGTGTAGAACTAATTAGTTCCATTTGAGATAAGTTTGAAGTACTTACAACAGATTGCTCAAACCTGTTTTTATGGCTGAAAGATATTAACTCAAAACTTCACAACTCAAGTATGGTGCTACAAGAATAGACAATGCAATTCAGGATACAATAAAAATATGATATCCAGGTCAAGTACTTGATGAACATTCAGTTCTTAAACCACAATGATCATATTTGGAGGCAAGATTTGTAAGATGAAGCATATCTAGAAGAGGAAGAACAAGACAATAAAAAGCCATGTCATATGAGAAATTTAAAGGGTTTGAGTTGTTGGGACAAAAACATCTCTGTGAAATCAGAATTTTTTCAGTCTGCTATATCTACAAATGCCTGTCAGTGGCTTTTGAGAAAATTAAGGAAAATGGCCACAGTACCACATTTGAGCCAACTTAAAGCACATACAGTAGTCATGGGAATCTGAGATGCTTGCTTGGAGATGTTGAAGGGAATACACTTCAAACCTCAACACAGATAGGCAATGCATATCTACTGACCTTTTACTGATTTAGTTATGCAGAAGTTATTATTCAAATTAAAATTGACAAGTTACTCTTTCTTCTAAGGCAGTGGTTCTCAACCTTGGCTGCACATTAGAATCACCTGGGAATCTTTTTAAAATCCTGATTTCTGGGCCTCATCCTCCAGGATTTTAAAAAGATTCCCAGGTGATTCTAATGTGCAGCCAAGGTTGAGAACCACTGTTCTAAGGGCATAGCATGATTCTTCAGCAAATAAACAAGTTGAACTATTGGAAGAGAAAAAGAAAATTCAAGTTTTATGCCAAATGCTCCTGGGGTACACCAAGGATGATAGCTGAACCCTCTTACAGTATTATTTCTCTAAGGAAAGAGGAGACTAAAAATATTTCCTTTTTCGAGTATAGGAGAAGAAACATGCCTACTTATAATTCAGGGATTGTATGAACACACCAAACGGCTCTTAGCTCTGTTCTCATTAATCCCAAAGAGATGAAAGCATCACTGAAGTTAACCTAACCACTAACCCAAGTTCTCATTATTTAAGATGTAGTGAGATAAAATTTTGTTAAACAGAGAGAGCCAAGGCCAATTTTTATATGGGAAAAAATGCATATTTATAATCCTATATGGCAATACAGAATTTATAACAAAAAATTGTGTGGGAAAACGCAATCGGCAAAACAAGTGTCCCTCACATATAGATGTTTTAAAAATCATGCACTGTGTCAACAAAGAGGCCATGTGATACACAACTTTTTGTTACCAGCCATACTAATATAAATAGTTCGGTGACTAGAATAAGAAAGCAGTGATTCAGGCATTTTACATTTTAACACAGTAGTTACATATGTGCATTTCACTGTTACATTTACATTTTACTAATTTGGTTGGGGTGTTTGGGTGCCATATTAAGCATTATGTTTCCCTATTTAAACTATGAATTATGGTAAATTGGCTCTAAAATATGGTTTTCATTAGGAAGTGATGCATAACTTTATGAGAGGGATGCCCTGTACGTGGCTGCATCTGTACGTGTGTGTACACATTTTCTTTAGTAATTTAGTCAGGTTTCCCAATAGGCATTTAGTCTCCCCCTTTCCCTTCCCCTTTGTGACACTATTCCTAACATTTGAGTATCACCCCTTAGCCCATGTAACTTAGGTGGTTTTGGGAAGCCATGGAGGCAGGTCATGGTTGGCTGGAGCAGGACATCCCACTGTTCCATAAAGCAATACACCAGCCTATCATGCGTGGTTCAACAGTTAAGTAAGCGTGGTATTTGGAAATAGGGCAGTATCCCCTAGATGTAGACCTTTTATTTACACTAACCCAAGTGGTAATTCTTTAGGATGTAGTGCAAGATAAAATTGTTCTTTCTGTTTTAAAACAGATGGAAGGATTTGCACAGTCCAAGGATGATACGTCTAGTTCTACATCCATTCAGCTGTCAATGATCCTTTTTCCTTTCAGCCTTGGAAAAGTTAATCATGTTCATAAAGTCAACATTTTATTTCTGAAATGCAACTCAATGATTTCACTATCCTTTATGAACAAAAACACCACACTAATCCTCCAAGAGATGAAGAAAATTGAGCCTAACTATATATTTGCATGGATATCATGAAATACTTCATGCTATAACAGAAAAGCTAGTTTTTCCAATGAGTAGTCAAGAGACCTATATTATAGTTCAAACTCATTAAAATTAACATACACAATATGTTGCAATATAACACAAGTCTTATGGTAGGGAGGAGCGAGACAGGGGCTGTTTTCTTCCTGTAAATCAAATGAGCTGGTCTACACTGAGTGGCCAGATTATTCTGACCACCCCATCAGTACTTCATTGACACTTCCAAAAATACTGAATATTGAAAACTTCCTAAGCAAATACTCTCAAGGTTTTATTATTATTATTTGCATAACTAATTCACTTCATTGTACTGACGGGGTGGTCATAATAATCTGGCCACTCAGTGTATTTTGTCCCTATTGACAGTAGCCACAGATTCTACTATAGGGCTCAGGTTACAGTCTTGCCATCCAAAAGAGTTAGCGATCACAATAGCTCATTAAAATATATAGTGATTCTTCTATTTTAGCTCATTATATATTAAACAGAAATATTCAAAAAACAAAAATGCGCCTAGCTGGTGTGACTCAGTGATTGGGCATCAACTTATGAACCAGATCAGTTTGATTCCCTGTCAGGGCACATACCGGGTTTCGGGCTCCATCCCCAGTAGGGGGCATACAGGAGACAGCCAATAAGGATTCTCTCTCATCATTGACGTGTCTCTCTCCCTTCTTCTCTGAAGTCAATCAAATATTTAAAAAAAAATGCTATAAAACTCATGTTAGTAATAGAAACCTACAAAGTTTATAACTATGCATCATACAGAATTACCTCATAATATTTTTATGTTTAAAGTAGTCCTTTTAAAATACAGTACTTACACGTTTATATTTCATACATTTATATTTGTCTTGGCAAATGCTTATCTGTATAAATCTTATGACCACTTTTTAACAAATACAAAAGAATACAAACATCTATGAAATCTGGACAAATACATTGCCAGTCAGTATGATCATCTAGATTCTTAGTTTAACTCATTCAGTTACTATAAAGATCTCCATGGAGCTGAATTTAATATTGTACAACAGCACATCACTGCCCTCTGATGGTACCACACTAATATATAATTTTAAACTCAAGCAAAATAATTATTATAATGTGAAATATCTGTTAAAGTTTATAAAGCTACACAAGTAAAAACTAAATTAGGAAAAATTAAATCTTTTCTACAAATATTCATTATAGTAAGTTATAAAAATTTACAGTGTTCCTTCACATAACCCCTTCAAATGATTTTTCAAGGTTTTCCCTGATGATCAGTTTAAAGGCACTAAATCCATACAGTTTAAGCAAAAGTCTTCATTATATAATGAAACAAAAGGAACTATCAGGCTAAGCAGCACAACTATAAATAGCTAGGAGGAAAAATGAAATTGTAAATTTTAATATTTGAGATGTATGCAAAATCTTCACATGCGATGCGGATATATTCACGATTTAAATTTAACTATTATCCACCTCTTGCAAAAGAAGCAAATGTAGGAAAATAAGTATTCAATGAAAGTTCTGGCCATTTTCTAAGTCTGGAAATCAAAAGCATGTTTAATATTTCCATACTGAAAGAGCACTGCGTTTAATGGCACTAAAATTACAAAGTCTAAATCTCCATTTATTCAAAGAGAGTAAGTTAAATGGAGGATGTCTACTTGATTGCAGATACTAGTCATTGGCAGGAGACTCTCACTCATATTATCCTTTATGAAACGGTCCACTAGAAAATAAAAACATACAGAGAAAAGTAATTTTATTTAGGGTTACATAATAATATGTAATATGTGAAGAAACAGGCAAAGAGAGGACGATGGGATATGCCAGCGATTTTCAACCAGTGTGTTGCGGCACACAGGCGTGCCACGAGAATTTTGAAAACACATGATACCAGACTATTTAGTCAGGGGCACTGACCTCTTTTCCCGTAGACTGTCAAATAGAAAAATGACATCGGCCAACACAATAGCCATCCGGTGTGAATGAGTCAAAATTATACTTTTTTTTTGTCTTATTGGCAAAAAATATAATGTATTTTTTGATGTGCCACAGAATTTTAGTAATTCGTTTGTGTCCCATGAGATGAAAAAGGCTGAAAGTTGCTGGGATATGCAAATGCAAACTAATAGCAGTGCTTAGTAAAATTTCACTTCGCAGTCAGTGTCTGAAAGAAGATATATGATCATTTAAAAATAGAAAAATATCTGGTCAAATTAATGGGTAGCTAAAATCGAAATATCCAATAATCAGTGAAGGAAAAACCCCCACAAAAACACCACCAATCAAAAACAACAATGAAGTTACAAAATGAAAATAAAGGAATTCTTGTTTGAGGCACAGAACCGAGAAATGGTAGAAACTATTAAATAATGGTTTGGCAGTCTTTGCCTTGCTTGAGTTGAGAAATTATTCCATTTGTTGTTCTGATTAAATCCGCAATAATAAGTTCTAAAACAGCCATTGGGACAGGACCAGAGATATTTTAAGTCTATTGGGTAGTATTTTCCAAGTATATCGAAGATCTATTATTGGGGCTATAAATACGTTTAAAAAAATAAGGTTTATTCCAAATAAACTTGCTTTCCTTTATTGCAGAACGTCTTAGAGACTTGATTACTGTACCCTTTTTAATCTTCAAGAAAGGGATACTGTGTACAATATAGTATTCAGAATTTTAAACAATTTTTTAGCACGGGACTCTCTTTTTCACAATGTATCTATCTCTTAGGACTACAGTTAAAAACACTAGAGCAGCGATTCTCAATCTGGCTTGACATGAGATGGCCTTGGGGAGCTTAAACCAGTACTGATGGCTACACCCGACTCTCAGAGATTCTGTCAGCCTTGTTTGCAAGCTCCTCCTAAGTCTCTAATGTGCAGCCAGGGCTGAGAGCCACTGTCCTCGAGGTCTGCCATTACTCCTGTAGCGGTGTAGCCTGTACTCATGCTGGTCTGCATCCTGATGCCATCATCACCTTGACTTCTTAAGATCAGGCTGCCTTTCCAAAGGACAGTGCTGAGTATTATGCTGGGAAGAGGCAGAGCTAGACAAGAGGTGACTGTGTGGAGGGCAGGCAGACGGGAAAAGGACATTTTCCTCATACTATGGAGTCGGGTCAGATCAGGAGGACTCTGTGTACATTCCAGGACATTCCAGGCCAGCCTGAACAACAGGCCTGATAGCAGCCCTTAAAGAACTCTAGGCCAAAGGGATTGAGAATTAAAGTTATTCTCTGCCTTGCATTTTCCCTTCTGTTATCCTTGAGCCCCCTACATTTTATTATGAACTTAAGGGAATACTCTGGATGAACCGTGCATGTGGTCAAGGGGAAAGCAGAATGCCCCTTAAAGCCAGTGTGTTGATGGTAGAAGTGGTTAGGAATATTCCATGGAAAAAAGACAGTGGCAACGGTAGTTGGTTCATGAGAATGAGCCACTCTTACTGGGAAAATCTTCTCACCACTGCCCAGTCTGATGGCCTTGAGGGCCATTTTTATTAGGGAAGCCAGAGAGATTTCCTGTAAGAACAACATTCAAAGAGATAAAGGTACTAAATTTACATTGGGATGTTTTTCATTGTGAGCTCTTCTGAGGGACCAGAAGCGGTATAAAGCCTAATTTATGTTTAATTTATAGGCTTCAGGGCATGGAAGCTTTAGGGCTAATTAAGACAGCCCTTTCTTTCGTAGAATTTAAGAGTTGATGTTAAATTTGTTAGCTGAGGAGTTGTAAAATAAGTACCTTCTTAATTCTGACAAAATATAAAGTATTATTTTCTTATAACATTGTATGTGGCTTTAAGTCACTTAGTAATTCATTTTTTTTTCCTACTACGAAATCAATCTCAGCATCATTATCAGTCCTGTAATTTAATTTTCACGAATTGTTTTTGAGAAACCTCTATGAAGTAAACCTGATGACACAAATCTTTATCGCAACAGAATACTGAAAGTAAGCATCTATACTTTTCATAAAGTATTTTACCTTCTATCTCCCAACTGTTTTACTTTATATTAAGTTTATTCTATTCCATTGTCAGGGGTATATTAAAAAACTAAGCAAAATGGTCATGGCTATTTACTTCAATATTGAAACCAATTACTTAATACATTTATAAAGTTAACAATCAAAAGTGTTTTAATTTCATTTAAGTGAAATTAGATAAAGTCTCATACAATTATAAAACACAGGTAAATCTTCTCTGTGTGACATTCCGAGCCAGAATCACATCTGCACTTAGAATGCTCCTAAACTGCCTGCCCCACAAACATGTATGTCTTTATCTATAGTTTTGAGAGTAAACTGAATTGATTGAATTGGCTAAATAAGTGGTATGTGAACCCTATTTTTCTAAGTCTTAACATGCAAAATAAAACCCAGATGCTCCTAATAGGTTGCAAAGATCCCCAAGTTCAAGGGCCTCATTTAATTTGCCCACCATTATATTTCCAGTGACAAGAGCTGCGATTGTTACATGGGGAGGTGCATGTGTCACACTCACTGGGGTGCACCCTACTGCCCAAATTAACATTTCCATAACTGTGGTATGAGTGACCATGAGAAGAGCAAAAATATCAAATCACTGAGTAAACACATTGTAGGTTACAAAAACAAATTTACAGTGTAACAGAATTTAGTAGGATTGATGTGTAAGTGGAAACGAGAAATGATGTTTCAAAATGACACTGGATTTGGGTGATTCTGACTCCTTTATACTTTTCCATAATATTTGACTTTTCTACACATTTAAGATTAGTATTAATTATATGAA
The DNA here is from genome assembly GCF_014108235.1 of Myotis myotis. Classification (NCBI taxonomy): domain Eukaryota; kingdom Metazoa; phylum Chordata; class Mammalia; order Chiroptera; family Vespertilionidae; genus Myotis; species Myotis myotis. Next base: position 57,081,988 of record NW_023416314.1, read on the forward strand.
GTATTAAGATAATCAGGAAAACTCCATTTGAATTTTGGGAAAAGGACGTAAACCTATTCCAGATAAATGTATTATTCACGCTTTTAAATTAATTCATAATGTTCTGGCAACCCATATCAATAGAACATTATTGAATGGATTGCTACTTAAGTTTTTTAAAATTCCAGGTAAATTTAAATTTTAACTAAATTTTAATACTTACTCTAAGTCCACCTTCAGGTGCTCCCCCAGATGTAGCGATTTGTTTTTCTATTTTTTCCTTCCGCTTTCTCTTTTGTTCCACAGACTGAGCATCCAAAATGCCCCGGGATGCAGCCTTTAAGAAATTTAAGGGGTACAAAACAACAATAAAAATTAGTATTGAAGGACTTTTTTTGTCTGTTTGGTTTTTTGCTTTGGAAGCGGGGTATTGGTCTATTTTGGTAACAAAGAATTAGACTATTTCTACAACAGCTTTATGTAAAAAAATTATCATTTTTTTCATTTGGTATTTTGAAACTGTACAAATTTTTCTCCTAAACTTATTTCATATCTGTCAGTGTTTTATTAGGCATGGTCATTTTATCCCAGGGAATACTGCCGTTAAAGGGACATCTCACATAGAATACATATGTGTAATAGTTTTCATATATTAGATAATACAAGTGCATTGATGTAGCCTATAGAAACACAGAGATCGTTTTGAAAAATAATTACCTTTAAATATAAATTTAATAGATATGGATAATGGATAAATACTACTAGTCATAGACATCTATCAAGAATAAAGTACTAAATTCTCTAAACAGGTAAAATTTCATTTTTAGTCCCACCTCCTTCTGTCTTCTTTCTGCAGCCTCTGCAAGCTTTGCTCTTTTCTCTTCCTAAGGAAAATATGTAACAAATATGTTTTAAAATAAAACCAAACATTAGCATGGAATTTACATACCTATCTATATATTCAACGTAATATAACAGTTCATCGAAAAATGTTTAGTACTGCCCCAAAATGGTCTAAGAGTGCCAGTACTATACTTTTATAAACTAATCGACTTTCTGAATCTCATTCTCACAATTAATGAACACACCTTCAAATAGGAGCATGCTAAAACATGTATGATACATACTGTATGTCATATACTATATGTACAAATACACACACATATAACACAACACAGGTTGGTCTATAAAATAATCTATTTCCTTGGGTTCAAAAAAAAGGCTTACAAGCAAGTCAGGACAATAACACAAATAACCTTTAATAATACAAGGTTTAATACTGCCAATTATAAGGGAGTTTGAAGTAGGTTGGTGTTTTTAAGAAAGGTTCATGGATGAAGTGGGAGAATCTCCCTGTGTATGACAGGAAGAACTGTAGGAAATGATGAAAGGTACTGTTCTAGGTTGGGAAACAATAATTTTCTATATCATGTATGAATTATAAAATCTTTAAATAATAAGACAGTAAGTAGCATTCTCTTGGGAGCTATGCTAGTAATTCCCTTTTTTTCCCCATACCAATTCATTCATTCATTGTACAAATACAGTATTTACTGAGTGCCTGTCATGTCTACAGAACCTGCCTCGGTGCTGAGATACAGCAATGAAAAAACTCAGATAAATGTTTCCACTCAAATGAAACTTAAAATTACAACGAGGGCACACAATCAAATATAGTCAAGTAAATATGTACCAGGTGGTAGTAAGTAGTTGGGATATAGGAAGGATAAGAAAGAGAAGGATGGGTGTTATGGTAGGGGATCTATTTTATTTAGTGTGATCAAGAAAAACCTCAACAATAAAGTAGCACTCACTACTGAACCAGATGGTTATCTAAGGGGATGGGTGGGGTTTAACAAATACTGACAGATTAGGATTTTATCAACAGCCAGATAAACAAAATTAACAACATTTAAAAGCAACTGTAGCAAGAAAGACAAGGGGAACTTTCTGGTTCCAACTTCCAGGTCATTTTTAGTACCTATAATCAAATGGCTGAAGAGTTAATGCTCTTTCTTAAATAACTAATGTCTTTCAACGAATTTTTTGCTAGGCAGGAATGTAGGTTTTCTGTTATCAATTCCCAGTAAGGAATACTCATGTAAAGATACCGTTAAAAACTGAAAGCTACGAAAAGAATAAATGCAGTGTACCACAAACCACAAATCGCTAAGTTACATTTGGATTTCCAATAAACAACGAATAATTCCTAGAATAAGTAACCCCCATTACTGTGTGCGAGAAATCTACTTTTAAAGGGCATTCCTTGTTTATCTGACAATTGAAATGGGCGTCCTGTGTTTAATTGCTAAATATGGCAACTTTACAAATTATAAACTCTGTACCACATAAAATACTTTTTTTTTTTAAAGGACATAAAGGGATTACTAATACAATATCCAAGAAAGCTCGGGAGTAAGGGACTTTAAGCACCTTCTTTAAACAGTTGATACAGACACAGGAAAATGCACATCTCCCACTTAGAAGACGCAACACTCCAGTTCAGGAAAAAAGAGGCATTTCATTTGCACCCCGTCTCCCGCGTCGCCAAGAATGGCCCGCCCCCCACACCGCCCGCGTCGGGTCCCACCAACTTCCAATTTGGCCCAAGTCGGCGAAAAAGACCCAGGAGTTGCCTTCGGGCAATTTTTATGTAACCGAAGTGGGGGGACCACGGAGGCGGCGGCCCAGGTGCCGCGGGCAGGACCCCAAGGTCCCTCGGGGCGCGGCCGCACGACTCCGCCACCGGGGTGCCCACCCGCGGGCTCTGCGGCGCGCGCCCCCCGCGTCCAACCGCCCGGCCGGGTGCTCGCGGCGCCGGCTCCCCCCCTCCCCCGCCCCCTCCCCCGCCCCCTCCCGCAGCGCCCGTCCCGCGAACAGGTGCGCGCGGCGCGGGCGGCGACGCGCAGACGCGGCCTTACTCACAGGGTCCGGCGAGGGAGGCTCGGGCTCCCCGAGACAGGGCAGACACAGCCCCATGGGGACGGCGGCTGCAGGTGCCCCCGCCTGGCCGGTAAGTGCCCACGGCACGGCGCGGGGACACGCGCGTCCCACCCAGAAGGGCCGCGCTCCCGAGCCCCGCCGCGGCCGCCGGTGTCTTCGCGGCTCGGCTCCGCCCCTTGTTGCAACAATCCTGCCGCTCGCGACTCCGCCCCGGCACCGCGGCTCGCTTCCGCCCCCCAGAGGCGACTCCGCACCCCACCTCCGGGGGCCCCGCCCGGCCAGTGCCCGCGGGCGGACCCGGCCTGGGTGCCTGGAAACGCCTGCGCCCGCAGCGAGCTGGCCCGGGATGGAGAAAGGGGATTCGCGGCTCCCTTTGCCTGTCCATGTATGAATCAGTGCCCCGACACGGATAGTTTATGCGACTTCTTCTGTGAAACGGGACCCTGGCCTCCTAGAAATCCAAGTTTAATGGAACTAAGCTGGCTGAAATTGCAAATGGACTGCAGTGCCATTTCCTGCCTTCTCAGTGGCTCAGTATTATTCCCATTGAGAGAGCAGAGTGCGCAGTTCTTGGCTGTGCGTTAGAAGCCAGCCTCGTGAATGTGGCATTAGTTGAGGGGCCCATTGATTTCTGGTGTTTTGGGAAATGATGGAGGTTGATTTATTCAGAAATATTTTGGTGCTCAGATTTTAGTAAGCATAAAAGTCATCTGGGCATCTAGTTAACATGTGGTTTATAATTTAGTAAGTTTAGGGTAAAACTTGAGATTCATTTCTGGGAAGCTCCTGGGTAATGCTGAAGTTGCTGATATATTCACAATTGCTTTTGATATTTTTCCTTGCATTGTACTAGTTTTTCTTGCTTGTTGGAATATCTTAAAATCTTAAAAAGGTAGGATGTGAAATAACAGCTCCTCAGAAAGAACCGGTATGTGGTTTCAGGTCTAATGTTTAAGTCTTTAACCCATTTAAGTATTTTTTGTGAGGTGTGTAAGATTGGGGGCTAATTTCATTCTGGGGCATGTCATTATCCAGTTTTTCCAACACCATTTTTTGAAGAGACTATCCTTTCTCCGTTGCATATTCTTAGCTCCCTTATCACATAGAAGTGGCTTATTTCTGGAATCTTGATTCTGTTCTATTGGTCTGTGAGTCTATTTTTATGCCAGTTCTCTACCTTTTGATTGCTATAACTTTGTAGTATCGTTTGAAATCAGGAAGTGTGATGCCTCCAGTTTTGTTGTTCTTTCTCAGCATTGCTTTGGCAATTTGGGATTTTTTTGGTTCCATACAAATTTTAGGATTGCGAGTTCTATTTCTGTGAACAATGCCATTGGAATTTCCATAGGAATTGAATTGAATCTGCAGATTGTTTTGAACACAATGGACACTTTAACAGTATTAACTCTTCTGATCCATAAACACGGCATATACATTTATTTGTGCCCTAAGGAAACACAGATTTGCTTTTTGTGGCTCTAGAGCAGCCGTGCGGCCTGTGGGCCGGATCCGGCCCATTTTAAATGAATAAAACTAAAAAAAAAAAAAAAGACCGTACCCTTTTATGTAATGATGTTTACTTTGAATTTATATTAGTTCACACAAACACTCCATCCATGCTTTTGTTCCGGCCCTCCGGTCCAGTTTAAGAACCCATTGTGGCCCTCGAGTCAAAAAGTTTGCCCACCCCTGCTCTAAGAGTGACTATATTTTATAGTTTCAGGTAATTTGGATCATGTGTACTTCTTCAACACAAAGTGTTAAAATTCATTAATGTTATCGTGCGTGTATCTTCAATAACATTCCATTTATATAGATGAATCACATTTAAAAAATGAATTTACATATCCATTGACATATGGGCTGTTTGCATTTTGAGGCTATTAAGAACAAAACTCTATAAATATTGGTGTACAGTTCTTTGTGTGAACATGTATTTTTCTCTTTAGAGACACCTAAGATTGGAATAAGTGGGTTATATTTCACAGTATGGAAAAAACTGTTAGGATTTTTTGTTGTTGTTAATCCTCAGTGAGGATATTTTTCCCATTGATTTTTAGACAGAGTGGAAGGGAGGGGGAGAGACAGAGAGAGAAACATCAATGTAGGAGAGACACATAGATTGGTTGACTTCTACAAGTGCCCAAATGGGGACTGGTGTCTGGGATCGAGCCTGCAACTGAGATACATACCCTGGATGGAATTGAACCTGGGATCCTTCAGGCCTCGGGCCAACAGTGCAGCCACTGAGCCAAATTAGCTAAGGCTTTTAGGAATTTTTTTAAGGCAAAGTACTTAAACCATTTTCATTTATATCAGCGATGTAAGAAAATACTAGTTAGTTTTCATCCTAGCCAACAGTTGGTATAATCAGTCTTTTTCATTTTATGAATTCAAATGAACATATAATAGTATTATTTCGCATTTCCCATGTTTTCATGTACTGTACTTGTTTACTTGCATGTTTGTTTAGAAATGTCAGTTCATATATTTTGTACATTTTATTGGATAGTTGGAGTTCAAATTTTTAAAATATATTTTGTGATCAAAAGACACATTCGGTATCACTTCAAGCCTCTATGACATTCACTGAGATTTATCTGGAGGCCCAGCAGATGGTCTATTTTCATCTTCCAGTGTACACTTGAAAGGATAGGTGTTCTGTTGATGTTGGGTGGAATGTCTTATAAATAGCAGTAAAATTCTTGAATGGTAGTGCTATCTTCTACATCTTTAATAATTTTCTATTTGTTGCATCAGTTTTCAAGAGAGGAAAGCTATGTTTCAGTTATAATTGTGGGTTTACCTATTTTTAAGTTCTAGTTTTTGCTTAATGTCTTTTGATGCTTTATTATTGGGTGTATCTATTTATGATTATGTCTTTGTGATGAATTGAAGCTTTCATTATCATAAAGTGTTCATCTATACACCCGGTAATATGATTTATTCTGAAGATGAATTCGGGTGCGAATTAGTAACATAGCCATTCTACTTTTAGGATTTGTGTTTTCATGGGACATAGTGTTGCATCTTCTTATTTTTATACCCGTCAATGTTCATATGCAACGCATGTTTGCGGTAGATATACTGTAGTTCTTTTTGCCTTTTTTAAAATCCAGCTTGACAATCTCTGCCTGTTGGGAGAAATTTCTCCATTCGTCTTGCATGTTTCTGTATGTTCTCTGAGCAAAGGTTTTAACATTTTTTCCTAGACCCGTGGTCGGCAAACTGCGGCTCGCGAGCCACATGCGGCTCTTTGGCCCCTTGAGTGTGGCTCTTCCTAAGCTTTAGGAGTACCCTAATTAAGTTAACAACAATGCATCTACCTATATAGTTTAAGTTTAAAAAATCTGGCTCTCAAAAAATTTCAGTCGTTGTACTGTTGATATTTGGCTCTGTTGACTAATGAGTTTGCCAACCACTGCCCTAGACTGTCTTTTTAAGGATGTTATATAGTAAGTAAACTTGGATGCTAGTTTACAGCAGATTTGTTTACTGTCCAATATAGTGGAGATAATATCTTTCTCTGGAGCAAAGTTGGGCAAGTTTCTTAGCAGCCCCGTATGTAAGATTGGGGCTTTCTTAGTTGTACCATGAACCCACGGTGTACAGTATCCACCTGGCACAGCTCTGCCTCTCCTCATGGGGCTTGGCGAGTCAAGGGAACCAACGAAAGCATGGGTTTGATACTGCCCGCTGTGCCAGACATAATACAGTTATTGTTCTCCACCCAGTAAGTCTGTTTTCTGCCAGCGTCTATGAAACTGTGGCAGTTCAACTTGTTTCTTCTAAGTAGAATAACATTTTGAATTCTTCACAGATACTGCCTTTTCTTTGAATTCTTCTTGATACTGCCTTTTAATTGGAGTGTTTAGACCATCTAGGTTTCATGTAGCTATTGATTATTTGGGATTTAATCTATTATTTTGCCATTTGTTTTCTTTATTATTAAATCCGTTCTTTTCTTTTTCTATCTTCATTTGGATGGATTTTAAGTATTCCATTTTTATCACTACTTAGTTATATTTCTCTGTGTGTATGGTTTCTCTAGTACCTACAACATGTCTTTAACATATCCAAGTCTACCTTTAAATAGTATACTTTTTCTCCTAAAATATAAGAAATGTTTGATGATTGTACTCTCCCACCCTTTGTTATTGTTGTCATACATTTACCTCTATGTGTTATTACAGCCATAATAATTAATTTTGCTTAAAAGAGTCAGTTCATTTTAAAATTAAATATTAGAATAAAGTTATTTTATATTTACTTGTATGTGCATTATTTCCAGAGCTTTTTATTGTTCTGTGTAAATCTAAGAATCTATCTGATACTATTTTTCTTCCACCTAAAGAGCTTTCTCCTACTGTTGATATTTTTTTTGGAACTTCTGAAAAAATGTCTGCATTTTTGCCTTCAGTTTTGAAGGACAGTTTTGTTCCATATAAAACTTTAGTTTCACAGGTTTTTCTTTAATCAATTCTTTAAAGATGTCATTCTGGCTTACATAGTTTTTAATGAGGTTTGTGGATGTTTATGCTTGTTTCTCAATATTTAATGACCATTTTCCCCTGCTGTTTTCCTTTCTCTTTTCAATTATTCAGCAATTCAGTTATGAGGTAATTTGATACATTTTGGTCTTTATATTGCTTGTTTATTAAGCTTTTTGGATCCATGGGATTAATTTTAATTAAATTTGGAAAAGTTGTGGGAATTTGTTTTTACTCCCATCCTCCCCTATTTAGACATTCTCAATTATTCATATGTTAGACCACGTGATATGGTGTGACATGTCAGCAAGGCACTAATAAATTTTCCAGTCTGTTTCTTTTGTCTCAGTTTGGATTATTTCTCTTGCTATATCTACTATATCCTCAATTTCATGACTTTTTTTTTTTTACATCTAATATACTGTTAATCTCATGACTTTTTAAAGTTTAGATTTTTTTCAGTTATACAAGTTCTATTTAGTTCTTTTAAATATTTTTTATTCCTCTCTTTGTTCATGTTTTTCTTTAAATTACTGAACATAGTTAACATATATTTTATTTAAATTAATTCTTCTAATTATGTAACTTCTTTTCATTTCTGTGTTTCTTTCTATTGACTTGATTTTCCTGATTATGTGTTACATTTTTTCTGCTTCTTAACATGCCTAGCAATTTTGATTGGATACTAGACATTGGACATTGATAGTGGACTAAGATTACACAGATCTGACTTTGTTGAGTTTCACACTGTGAACGTGCAGTTTAGCATTCAGCAAAGACTCAGTGTAAGCCAGTAAGAGCTACAAAGTGCTGTGTATAGTTCCTTATGCTCTGGAGATTCTGCCTACAACTTCCAGCTGCCCCAGACTTCCTGAATTGTTATCTTGTTGCTCAACTCATCCTCAACCCAAGAAAATTGCTGTACTCTGCTTATAACTCTTTTTTCTGCATCAATATCTGGATTGCTCCCCAACCCAGTAAATGGGTAGTCATTGGGTTCACCTATTTCTCCTCTGTTAGGGGTCACAGCCCTTTTTTGACTTTTGTCTTATATCTGAAAACCATTGTTTTACATATTTTTTCCTGTTTTCTAGTTGCTTAGTGTGGAAACATAATTCTGGTATTTCCATCATGCCCAGAAGCAGAATCCCCTGTATTTCAAGTTATATTTTGGAGGCTGCAAATGATCACTGAATGTAATGACCCTGTCAGTCTAATAGCTGGCAGTTCTTTAGTTTTAAAACAATTGTGATAATTTTATTTTTTTTTAATAATTATGTAATTAAGCAAGCATTTTACAGAGGCATATGATTATCATCCATATCAAACACAAAATTAATATTTAATTCAATATTCAAATTTTACCTTGAATGAAAATTATAATTGCACTATAGCTTATTTGCAATATCAACCCATAATACAGGTTTTAGTTAAACATTTTGTTTAAACACAGGTCATTATAAATATATAGCAGAGGAAATCTGTTTTTCCTTATTATTAAAACATAATTTTAAATCTTTACATAAGTCATAAATCTAACTAAACAAATTTCAAATTTCCAAAAAGTGGTAGGGAGATATGCTGTTTATTGAAATTCTAGAGCCTGTGGCTTGGATGTGAAATGGTTGCATTCTGTTTATTTTGCGGAAAGTGCAGAGTATTGCCTTTATTTTTCAAGTGGAGTAAAACCTGGAAATGCCACTTGGTGTCAGAAATCCACAGATTTCTTCTATACAGGCTCCAGCTTTATGGCCACTAAGAGATCAAAATACATAAGAAAAAGAAATTCAGTTTGTTTACCTGAAGAAATATTTATGCAACTATAAATCATCTGCAAAAGGTATCAAAGGGAGAAGCCTTTCTTCTGCTAAGAGAATTATGTAAGAACTAGAAACGCTATTCCCAATTAAGCCGCGTTCAGATACAATCCAGATATGAAAATCACTAATATCCAATATCACTAATATCTGGGGGAAATTTGATAGAAACATTTTTTTTTCTGTGAGTCAGGCAACAAATACTAGGAACAGAAAGAATTCGTGGGAGATGAGGATAACAGTTTGGCTCAAAGTCATTTCTAAACATAATGGGTGTAACAGAAATGTTAAACATGGGGATTTTCTTTTCGTAGCCGTACGCTCTGTTTGGTGTAGGGTTTTCTGATGTGTTCAGGCCTAGTCTGAATAACCATCTGGCAGAAGATTTTGTCATTTATTTTCCAATTAATATAATCCAAAATACTTAAGTGAATAATTTTGTCAGATAGTATATGGCAAAGCAAAAAATGGAATCCAGAACATGGTTTCAAAGATCACACTCTTCATTAAACCACAGCACCTCCAGGGATGATTACAAAGGAGATTTCAATAATGGATGAGAATTTCATTAGAGGAGCTTTAAGGTACCTTCCCAGACTGCAAGTACACATTTCTCAAAGGAAAGTGGAAAAACACAATTTAGATTCTTACATAAATTAAGAATGAGGATATCTGGTGTATTAAGGGCCCATTCATTAGATGGAAATCTTCATACTTACTAGGAGCCCTGGTTCTGGAACAGGAGCGGGCTTTGCAAACCGCTTATTAAGTTTCATCTTCTCTTTCTTTAGGGCTTTCATATTCTGAATACGTTTATTTATGGACTTGTGGAAAATAAAAAAAATAAAAACTATTTTTATAACAAAAAAGTAACATGCTGATTATATTTTTGGTTTATGTCAATAAAAAAGATGAACCAATCAGTGCATATGACTTACATAGCTACATAAAAGTAGGAAAAAAAAATCTTCTTTTCAAATGTGCGGTTTATAGATGAAAAAACATATGGGCCTATCAGTAGAATTTTCAAAAAAGAATATTTACTCTTAATCCCTACTTTACCAACCATTTAGTACATTTAGATAGATCCATTAAAGGCACTAAAAGGGCATGGCCAGTATGGCTTAGCGGTCGAATGTCATTCTAGGAACCAATGTTCTATTCCTGGTCAGGGTACATGCCCAGGTTGCGGGCTTGATCCCCAGTAGGGGGCATGCAGAAGGCAGTGGATCTATGATGTTTCCCTCTCATTTATGTTTCTATCTCTCTAACCCTCTCCCTCTTTTGCAAAAAAAAAAAATAAAAATAAAAAATAAACATAAAATAATAAATAAAAAATAAACATAAAATAAAAAACCCAAAGGGACTTTTATAGTAATTAGAGAACAAAATCCATGCACATTCTTTAGTTCTCTTAAATGCTGCATATCACACAGAGCTTTTTTTATGTCCCCGCTGTATGACATCTATAAGTAGCAGGTACCTAAGGGATCACACTAGGATGCATTGAAGAATATTACGGTGAAGAGGATATGAATAATAGGAACTTTTATATACTGCCAATAGGAGTGTCTTTGGTTCAATTGCTTTGAAAACAATGAGGCCTTACTTCATAACAATGAAAAACTCTCTTTTCCTATGATCCGATTATCTACTCCTGCCTAAATAATAAAGCAAAACTTTTGTTCACTGGGAAAAAAAGACATACTGGACTGTTTGCAATAGCGTTGTTTATTACAGGCAAATGTGCAAACTACCCACTGCCCATCAACAGTAAGTCCCAAGATTCCAGAGTCCCAAGAAAGATAACACAGAAGTGTCTATCTAATAAAGGTTCTCTCATATCCGGACCATCACACATAAAGGAACAAGATAAAGTCACAATTTTGAAATACCCAGAATGATTTATTTAAACATTACCTGCCTTTCAGTGACATCTGAAGGACGAGAAATTCTTGGTCCTTCCTACAAAATATGTGCAATAATTAAAAACAAACAAACTATCAAGTCATAAGCAAACAGAAAGATTAGTTATTGTAACAGGAAGTATATGGGTACAGTTTTTTATTAATATACTAGATATCTGGTGCACAAATTCATGCACTGGTGGGGTGCCTCGGCCTGGCTGGTGATCGGAGCTGATCGGGGCTCTCTCCCAGTCCCAATCAGGCCAATGGGGGCCAGCCAGCTGGGGAGGGACCACAGGAGGGCTCCAGAGCGTGTCTAGCCTGTCTCGCACAGTCCCCATTGGCCGGACCCCAGCGGCAAGCTAACCTACCGGTTGGAGCGTCTGACCCCTGGCGGTCAGTGCGCATCATAGTAACTGGTGAAACGGTCAAACGTACAGTCGAACGAATGGTCAGACACTTAGCATATTACGCTTTTATTATATGGGATGCATATTACGTTGATGGCAAGTGGCAGGAGCAGAAGAATATCAAGGTAAAAACCAGGTTGGAGATTGTTGATAGTACTAGAAGAGAACCAGCTATGAACAACATTATTGGCATGAAAATTGATAAAGGGAAGCTTCATTTAAAATGGAGTTGGAGACCAGGAGGAGGAGACCTCAGGCAGCACCACTTGACATCAATTACAGACCCTGTCAGGAAGGACTGCCAGTTATGGGTCGCAACAGGGAGAGACTTAACCACTCCAGTAGGTGGAAGCAAGGTTTTCTTCCTTGCAACTCAGCCAATGAGAAACCACTTTCACTCCCCCCCCCCCCCATGGGTTTCCTTTCAAAACAATCTCTACCAACTTCCTCCTTTGTCTCTATAAAATTCGTCTCCTTTGCTTGTTGGATTAACCCAGCCGTGGCCCGTTTGAAATGAATAAAACTATTGAAAAAAAAGACCGTACCCTTTTATGTAATGATGTTTACTTTGAATTTATATTAGTTCACACAAACACTCCATCCATGCTTTTGTTCCGGCCCTCCGGTCCAGTTTAAGAACCCATTGTGGCCCTCGAGTCAAAAAGTTTGCCCAGCCCTGGATTAACCTATAGTTTTTGCTATAGCATACTTGCCTAGAATAGCGATTCTCTTACTGTTCTCAGGTGTAGCCATTATGCTGCTAAAATAGTTGTCTGTTTTATTTTTTGGACAACACAGGGAACATATTGACCACAGAGATTTATTCTGGAAGAAGAGATGTAGGATAAATCCAAACACTCATGTTTCTGTTGGTACATGACTTCAGTGGTGCCATGCTGAGCTTTGCTTAAGGAACTGGTTTTTAGTCCAGGTTCTAAAGCCTGGGAAAGCTGGGGTGATTGAGAAACTCCACCAGATGGTCTGATTTTCTGAGGCACAGCGAGTTTGGCTGGTAGTTAATAGGTTTCCACAAAGACCTAAAAGTAACCTCCTCCGCATCTGAATATTGAGAAGTTCATCCTTTTGCCCACCTCTGTAACTCTCACCCCACCGTATAGGTCGGCTCAATGTGTCAGTTAACAAACATGATGGAACAGTGGCGGCACCTATAAGGCACAGTGTAGGGCTTTTCCTTGTCCTGGGCAGGGCAGGTTTTGAAGCCCAGGATCAAGTCTGTCTACGTCACCAGGGATTTCCCACCCCCCAGCACCAAACGGCATTCTCTGGCCTACGAGCTCATAGCCTGGGCAAGGGTGACCGAGGTGGGGTTAAGGGCAGGAGACTCACGGGGTTAACTTGGGTGCTTTCGTCCCCTATACAGTGCAGGCACATGCTTCAGAGCCTCAGAGCGCTCCTGGCGCCCACTGCGTGATCTCAACCAAGTAATTGCAGGCAGGCCACCTGCTCCTAGGAGCCCCGCCCTATCTCATCACAATTCTCTTTATCCTCCCCCTGTGAGCCCCGCCCTCCCTTTAGCTGTCTTTCCATCCCAATGAAAGGAAGGTGAAGTCTACAGCTGTCTAGCTGTCTAGAGAGCACCAGTGGCATTAGGGATGCCAGGTTACCTCAGTTCCATATCCTTCCAGCTCTTTTGCTCAGACAACCACAGAATACCAATTTTTCATCTTTTCTGTCCTTATCTCTACTCTCCACCAAGTCCCCTTCACTTCGATCCCATGGCCCCTCACTTCAGCCTATGGTCAGGGTTCTCAATTCCTTGATCTCACTGTTCTTCCGTCATAGCTTCCAGTTGGATGCATCCAACTATTGGCCTTCTCCCTGGGCTGAAATGGGAGAATACTTGAAGATTCCTGCAATACATACATACCCATAATCTCCAACTTAACTTGTGTGCTCATCAGGGCTTATCACTTCTCTTATGTTGCACCTCTTTCTTTTTATATTCTGTAGCATCCCCTTCAACCCACCTCCCTGCTATTAAAATCTCTGAACCCAGCATCTCCCAGGCGCCTCCCTGCTATTAAAATCTCTGAACCCAGCATTTCCCAGGCGCTTTCAGCAGAAGTTGGACGGCTCTTGCTCCATTCCCTGACAATAGCAAACACACGTAGAACGAGTGCTCAGCATTGTTAGATGAATTTATACATATTAGCTCACCAACTCCTTACAACAGCCCCAAAAGGGTAAGTATGTGTGGTTGTTATCATCTGGGAAACAGGGCACTGGTGCGTTAAATCACTTGTCCAAGGTTATACAATTAGTGGGTGAGCTGGGATTTATCTACACAGGCCTCAGAGCCTGTGCTCTTAATCACTATGCTTTGCCACCAATAGCTTTTAAAAGCCCAGAGGTGCTAGCTATCTCCAGTCCTTGCCGTGTATGAGCCTATATATAACCGTGTTTGTATCCACATTACCCTTTTCCTGTAATCCTATTGGGATTGAAAAAGTTGTCCCCCTCCTCCTAACTGAAATAAATTTCTTTACTTCTGTTCTCATGCCATTTCCCTCCTAGAAACCTCTTCAGAGATCTTACTCCACATATTGCTTCCTCTTTTCGTTAGCCTCTCTATATTTCCTTTCCTTTAAACATTTAAAATTCGTATACTCAAATCTTCTCTTCAAATGAGTAAACCAAAACCCTTGAACAACAACCGATTATAACTATTGTCCATCACCTCTATTTACAGGGAAACTTTCACAGGAGTTGTCTGCAATTCTCACCTCCTCTTCTTTACATCCAGTGTAATATTTGGCTCACTGCAACTTTCTTCAACCCTTACTACCCTATGGGTACTTGTTTCGAAATGGTCACTAATGGTCTTCCTGCTGAATTCAATGAACACTTTGTACCAGGTGACTTTTGCATTGTTAGAAGCTGTAGAGATATCTTGAAAGATTATCTTAGGAAATTTACTCTTCCCCCTGTTTGCTCTGCCTTTTTATTTATGTTGGGAGTCTGTGCCAGGCCTAAGGTTTCTGTGGGGCTCATGACATCTGCTAGCTCATTGCTATATGCAGCCACAATTAGAGCCCTGACTTATCTGCTGGTACAGAAGGAACTTAAAAACCAGAAACAGTGACATGTCATTTATATCATACCAAAGAGGATATATGATTAAAAGTACATAAAGATATTGTCAAAGACAATTTCTCAAAGGTAATAATGCCTCCCCCCGCGCCCCCCGCAAATGCTCCCTGTTATTTCCAGCATTCTAACTGCAGTAAGTGGTTATCTGCGTTCCTTGCAGTGGCTCAGTGGCCTAGAGACACATTAAGTGTGGCCCGAGCTAGTGCTACACCACAGAGGTGAGAAGTTACAGCTCTAGGTGGTGGAAAGAACAAGCAGGTCCTTGTGAAATTAACTCCTATCCAGTGTCAGGTTCAGGTATATAGTAGCCCTAAGGATGAAAGTGCATAATGCCCTTCCTACATTTATTTCAAAATTGAAGGGCTAAATTATCTGTGGTAGGTTAATAACAGTTCTCAAAATACATCCAAGTCCTAATGCTTGGAACCTATTTATATTTCCTTATTTGAAAAAGGGTCTTTGCAGATATGATTAAATTAAGAATTTTGAGATAAGATTACCCTGGATTATCTGGGTGGACCCTATATACCATCACCAGTGTCTTTATAAGAGGTAAAAAGAGAGATTAGACACTCAGAGAGGAGAAAGATAAGTGAAGGTGGAGACAGACGTGAAATGTTGTGGCTTCAAGCCAGTGAATGCAGGAAGCAAGCCAATGAATGCAGTCAATGAAAGGGTTCTACCCAGCACCCTGGGGAGAGCAAGACCCTGCCAATATCTTCATTGTAGATTTCTGGCCTCCATAATTGTAAAGAATAAACTTCTGTTGTTTTAAGCCACCAAGTTTGTGGTCATTTGTTATAGCAGCAATAGGAAACTAATACACTAACCCATGATATAAATGTAAAACAGTCCAACAAAAAGTGCTGGATTTGACCCCTAGTTTAACTCCTTCATTGATTCCTTTGTTCAATATTAACTCTAGAATTTTATCTAAGTTAATTTCTCATGTGGCTAGAGTTTATATGGGGACAACAACAGAGAATATAGATAATGAGTTACCAAAGGAATATATAGGGTATCCCAAAAAATGTATACACACCCTTTGAATAATTATAAAGGCAGTGTTTATTAAAATTAATTTCATTTTAAAAATTGATCTATCAGCTGTTAAAGTGTGTATACATTTTTGGGGGAGACCCTACATATAGTCTCTTTCTCCATGAGAATAAATAGAATCCATGATAATTCTTTAGAATATTATATATGAATAATTTCTAATTCTTAGAATCAGGAAGTTTACTTGCTTTAGCAAACATCTTTTTTTCCTAGAGTGACTAGAAGTTATGCCCAGCAGGTGGCACCACAATCATAATATTTACAGCTTTGTAACAATTTGCAGTCAGGGAGAAAACAAAAATTATTACATAGCCAGAAGATGGTGCTAGGTGACCAGTCTTTAAAAACCAAGTCTGCATTTGAAATAGACAGCTTCATTTTTACTCATTCCAGGATATATAATCAAGGTATTGTTGACATCATTTTTTTTTAATTCTTCAGTGCTTTTAGTAGCTTCAAATTTAAGCTTCAGATTTATTACTTTTACAGTAAAAGAACTCACACTGACCAGCGCATAAAAGCAAGTACTTTCCTACTCTACTTTTTATCACTCCCAGTCCTTGCAAAGAAAAATATATTAAAAAATAGTTTATTGTTTCTCTATCTTCATATGTTTTAAGATTATACCTTTTAAAAATTATAGACACTCATCATGTCCACAAGAGTGGAGCGTGGACACTGAGGTGCAGGTGCAGGAAAGTCTCATATCTCTAAATTGCCAGTAAAAGCCATTAGTGATAGGGAAATGGTCCTGTCTCCCCCCTGCCCTCCAAATCTCTCCCAAGTATTGACAGTAACAATTTGCATCCAGAACACTAGCTGCAAGAGTATTGGAGGGATTTAGGTTATAGCTTTCCAAACCCTCCAAACTGAAGAAGAGTGGACTGGAGGTTGAGAATTAAAGTATTCCCTCCTATAGAGAAGCTCCAAGTAGGACAAAAATCACTGATCATCCAGATAAAATATGATCATCCAGATAAAATACCTATTAACATTCTGTCACTTGTCTATTATTATCCATTTTATGCTATGAAAGTTTTCCCTGTACATTATTACATTATCACTATTGCCATTGTTGTCTGTCTTAGAAAAGCAATTGCTACTAGCAGCCTGTGCTTTTTTTTTTTTTTTTTACATAAAGACTTATAAAATGTACTTTTTGAGATGGAATAATGCTGGTGACTCAGACTTAAGATTGCTTTCTGGAGCAGATAATACCAAAAGGGAAACTTCATAAAGAAGTTCCTGTTGTGTGGGGATTATTTCAATGCAACCCATTCCATTCGCACAGGCCATTGCAAAGTCTGTTGTGTGGGCACGGATATTGATTGGGGACTTTCTGTGCTGAGGTCCATTCTGTTTGGATGTCTACCCCAAAGCCTTCTGTTTTCGCAGCTATCCCAACCAGTCCGCAGCATTTCTGTGGCACAGTCAGAGGCGTTTTCAGCTGAGTCCCTCCTCCTCCTTTAACATTCATCGCCACGGGCTCCTCAGGGTTGCGCGGCCCATACAAAACAAGATTTACACCGGCTTTTGGCTCTTTTCTCTCCATGTGCAGGGCTCACCCCACAGCAGTGCGCTGTGCTGTATCTCAGGAACCTGCTGAGAAAGCACTGGTGTCATTCATCTCCTGCACTTGCACGTCCCAGCTCTGCTGCTTCTGCGATCCCTGCTGCCTCCTAGTGCAGCACAAACAAGATAAAAGTGGACGGGAGCAGAGGTGTTGGCTGCAGTAGCTAAAGATGATTCCTCACGGGGAAGGTCCCCAAAGCAGTCCTCCTACCAGCAGACTCTCATTTTCGACTGCACACTACAGTTTACTCAGGGAGCGGTGCCGCATATCCCCTTTGGACTAAAACTCAAATTCTGTTTCCACACATCTGCCTTTTCTCTGGTTATGTTTTGAGTAATAGGAGGAAAGAGCAAAGATAGCCACCTACAGCGTCCTGCCTTTCTTTACTCCTGCTCCGAGCTAGGGAGCTAGGGCGGCAGACATTGTTGGTTGTACATTCAAATGCATCTCTTCTTTCTCGCTAACAGGATTCCAAATGGGTTTGGGGAATAAGGTGCCCAGCTCCATGATTATTATTCTGGAGTTGGAAGGCAGTGAGGTAGAAGGCAAGTTGGAGGGGAATATCCTAGGAATAATTTCCCTTCCAGGTAAAAGAGCCAAGAAACCCACCTTGCCCGTGCCCCTTTCCCCTGCTTCAGATGCTGCCATGCCCCAGCTGTGGCAGCACCCCTCAGTCACATGGGGGTGCACTCCCCACACTGCACTGGCAGAAGAGGGGGAGGAGTCTGGGTCTTTGATAACAGTGCTGAATTGCTGCTCCCATACCAGCTTCTCCTACCCCTGCATTTGGTAAGAGGATAAGTGCCTGTGTTGTTAAAACTGGTTTTAATGGGAGATTTTGTTCGTTCAAGGGCAGACCTTCTCCCTGATAGACATGGCATTTTGATACCTTTAAAATAAGTTGTTGTTTTTTTTTTAAGTTGAAGCAGCTGGCGCATCATTTCGGTGGACTCTGCCAGGATGTTGTGGGCTAGAACTGGGTTGGGAGGGATGAGCATCTGAAGCATCCGAATGAGGTAAAAGTCTCCCCATACAGTCAAGTTAATTGCCAGGAAGCTTAGAGGCTCAAAGCCAGAAAACCCATAACGCCCAAGTACACCTGAGGCTGAGAATGGAAGATAAAGCACAAAAGATCAAAAGTCCCTGGATGGGTGAGCAGAAGCAAGAGCATGGGTCAAGTGAGGGAATCACGGGGAATCATGAAAAGGACAGGAGCCCAAGGCTGGTAGTTGTTGGATGCTTTCCTGCCCCCTAAGGAGTGTGTGATCCTGGCTTAAAAGCATGACTTCAGAGAGATAAATGAGTCCTTTTTCTAACATCCCAGCATCTCTTCTATTCCCCTTTCCCTAAGCTCTGAAGCACGGAGGGCATCTTATGTTAAGAAAGGGATTTGTAGGTATCCGAATGAAAAGTTCTGCTATGTGATTTTCTGCAGGATAGTTCCTATGCTAAAATCACCAGCCACAGGAACATTCTGTTCAGAGAGTGGGAAAAATGCGATTAGGGGATTTTCACAGAGTGTGCTTTGTAAAGTCAAGTTAAGAAGCCTTTACTTAGAGCCTTTTATGAGCTGGGCACTGGACCCGTTGCCATCTTCCAGGAATAACAATGCCACATTGTACAGGAACCTTGGAAAATCCACACAAAATGTAGCAAAGGACACACTTTCTCTTTCAGTCAAGCTAGTTTTGCTCTTTGAAAGCAATCTTGATCTAGCAGAAGTAGAATCTTTTTGTCTCATACATCATGAAATACACACCTGTGATGTTTCTTTTCCAGCATGTGGACACCAGGAAGGTCAGCC